>NC_081374.1:12310397-13530397 GCF_030684315.1 Stegostoma tigrinum | reverse complement strand
ATATTTTTAAATTTGACTTTGATCATCCTTTGAGGAATGAATCTTGTCTATTTAATATCCATGTGTAACCTTACCTTTTTATGCTAAATTAGTATAAATGTTTCAGCTATATATAGCTTGCTTTATGATCACAGTCACCATTGTCATGCTACTTCCTCCAGGAGTGGTGTAGTTTTCCAAACAAAACTATCCATTTAGCAGGCAGTGATCCAGTACAACATAAGTCTATCTGCTCACATAGTGCCTCAATGTGGCATCCAAAATGTGGTGCTATCTCCAAGAAATTGTCTGTCTTCAGATATGCATGTTTAGATTATCTGAAATACTCGAAAATGCAATTTAAGCACCTCAACAATAATTTTGGGTATTGGCAAGTAACATAACCTGGCCAAAGAGAACACTAGGTTCCTGGCATGTTTTATCAGTAGATATGCTTTCTTTTCATTTCCTATTTCCACATTGTTGTTTTGTAAATCTGTGCCAAATCTCCCAACACAGAGCTACTTAAAGAAAGCAAAATCCAACGAGAGAAGGAAAGTTAATGTTTCCAGTCCAATTGACACTTTGTCAGGGCTGAACTTCTTTGAAACTACTCTTTCTGTCTCCAGCAGCGTTGCGTGGTTATTTCACAATGTACCCATTCAAAACCCCATTGTGATTTCAGAAACTATAAAGGAGAAATGAATTGATGCCAAAAGGTTGCACCACAACATTGCCGGCCAGGCAGCATTTATTGCCCGGAGGGCTGTTAAGAGTCCAGCACATTGCTGTGAGTCTGGAGTCACATGTGGGCCAAACCAAGTAAGGATGGCAAATTTCCTTCCCTAAAGGACATTAATAACCAGATGAGTTTTTCCAACAATTGATTCATTGTCCTAATTGGACTCTTAGGTCCAGATATTTATTGATTTCAAATTCCACTACCTACCTTGGCAGGATTTGAACACGGGTCCTCAGAACATTACCTGGGTCTCTGGGCTAAAAGTCCAACAATACTCCCATTATAAGCTATCACTTCCCCAATTAACATTGAAATAATTCCGACAAGTGAGACCAAAGGTTCGAAATGAAAATCAGAGAAAAGTAAGTATGAAAATTGTAGCAGGAAATACATTTGAACTCCCTGTTTGTGTAATAATCTTCATTTGGGGTAGCAAATTAAATATCGTCACATTTTATAATTGGAATAGTATTTTATCAGAAGAATGAGCTTTGACAGGCAAAAAAAAATTTTTTCTCATCCTCAAGCTTTCTTTTCTTTAACCCATTTTTCTAATCAACCTGTTCAATGATGTAATTACACCTCTGCTAAGCAGGTGGAACTTGAACCCAGGCCTTTCAGTCCAGGGGTAGGGACACTACATCTACACACAAGATCACCTTGAGTTATCCTTTTAGAGATTCACTTAGGTCAGGTGGTACTTTAGGTATTAAATGGCACACACTTCAGTAGTCCTTTTCCATAAATCAAGACTTAGGATACCCTGATGTAGTTACTGCTAATTCTCCTCAACTACATTCAATAAAATCCTCTCTCAGTCCTCATTCCATGGATTCATGTGCTTTCCCCAGGTACCGTTACAACTAACTGGAGAGCTGAGGAAAATAATAATCCAAAGAATGATATCTAATACAATTTAGAATACGGTGTACGGGAATCCAATGAAAAGGTTACAATTGTCACCCCTCATGGCACCATCTTAGTTACAAAGTACTGAGGTACAAATCTTAGATGAAAAGTAGAGAAATCTTTTTAAAATTTACATTACCTTACAGTCATTCATAGTATAAGATAGAAAATAAGAAATAAAGTTAGAAGGATAAACATTACAGTCTGATAAGCAAATCAGATTTAATGCGAGATACTCAACAGGGCTTCTCAAAATTTTTGATATTTTTCTGAAGTCTTTTTTCATGTAACTGCTGTGCAATGGAAGTATTTAATTATTATCACTACTTCCAACACATTTTTATTCAATATTCAAGGTAGAAGAAATTGTGTAATTATTGCAGAGACTGGACTGACATTTCTAGGATCGACTTGAACCTTTAGATTATTTGGAGTTGACAACGAGATCTGCCAAGGTAAAGACAAGAGGAACATCCTTTTGAATGTCAATCAAGACACAGTTGTATTTTGATTTGTTAGCTAATGAATTGGCAATCAACATCAACCAAAATGCAACAAGGCATCTAAAACAATAAATGGCTCTATAAAAACCTTTCAAGATTGTTATGTAAAGAGAACTGCATTCTTTTTTAAATACATAAACAGTAATTCCAACACTGGCTGCCATGCATCTTCAAAGTTATAGGACAGACAATGAGGACGTCTATACTCTAAATATTGGGGTCATAGAGTTGTGTTGATGGTTAAAATATTGTCTAAAAGGAACATGCCATGTGTCACTTCTGTCAACAAGTACAAGATGCCAAAATACTTTTGACCTCGATGCCAACATATTTTAAAATAAATCATTATACAGCATCAAGCGTTCATTTTATCTAAAATAATCCAAAACTGTCTCTGGAATACTTTTTGTGGAGATTTCTTTCTCCCTCATTACAATATAATTAAAGATTAGCCTCACTGCCCGAACAAAAGGCTTGTGCTTTTGTAGATAAACCAACTGTTATAATGTTCCTTGCTCATGCTGACAGCACATTTTTCTGTGTTCTGTTCCATTTTGCATTGGGCAGTATCCATTGCCACACAGTAACAACATCATTTATGCAGAACCATTAATGTAGCAAAATGCCCCAAGATGCTTTACAGGAAGTCTCGTAAAATCTTGACACCATGCTACATAAGGGCATATTAAAGCAGTTGACTAAACATTTGAACCGCAAGGATGGATAGTATGAGTCTTCCAAGGGAGTAAAGAGAGGTAGAGAGCCGATGCGTAGGGTAGAATTCCAAAACCTGGGCACTCAGCAGCTGAAGGTATAGCTGCTAATATTGAAGAAAATAAAATCAGGAATAGACAAAGGTCTAGAATTAGAGGAACACTGATATCTCAGAAGGTTGAGAAATGGAGCAGCCTACATTGACAAGGTTGTATAGTATCAGATTATGGAGGTGCCGATTTAAGATGGAGATGAGGAGGAATTTCTTCTTTCAGAGAGTTGTGAGTCTTTGGGACTTGTTGCCAAAGGGAACTATAGAGGGTGAGAGTCCTTGTGTATATTTAAGGCTGAGATAGATAGATTCTTGATCAGTAGGGGAATCAAGGGTTAGAGAGAAAAGGCAGAAAAGTGGATATGAGAGCAATCCTATTGAATGAAACATTGTTCTTATGTCTTTTGGTCTAAAAGGGAGTGGCGAAGTCATGGAGGAATTAGAAAACAAAGATGAAAATTTAAAATCAAAGTGTTCCCCATGACTCAGTGATTACAGGGCAACACTGTAGATACTTTGATAGGACCATATCCTGTGCCTCATTAGTTTGTTTCCAGTCTAATGTCTATCAGGGGCATTTTCATTTCAATGTAAGGAGAAGGGAAAAGTTGAAATGGGCTTGAATGTCTGAACAAAGGAAGAGCAGGATAAATGGGAAAAATAAATTATTAAAAGATGCTGCAGTTCTGGAGAAGGAAAGATGTTCAGAAAAGAGGTTAGAACAATGAAAAAGAAGGACAGATAGTGGAGCCTTATGGAAAGTAAATAAATAGCTTGCTGATTCTCTCAGAGAGAAAATTTACCTGTATTTGCTGTGGCTGATTTTACTTCAGATGCTCAGGATTATCCACAGACATCTATGAGATGTTGCAGTGTCTATTTTGAGAGGTTTTGGATATTAGATTACTGTAATTTAAATGGACTAATTTGAGGGAAATTTGTTTTCCTCTAGGTTAGATTGTTGAATACTGTCAGGCAGGCTACAAGCCATCCTATGCAAAAGAGGTCTTCTCCCACTTCTCACCTATGATTCCACTCCTGCCTGACTTAATAAAGCAATTAACACCAAGACATCAAATCTGAAATGGGAGACAGAGCTAAAATATGGCACTTGCCTTTCAAATGAGAATGCAACAGGAGACGCTACTTAATAAATATCAAGTCATGAAGTTTCTTGAGAACTCACATTAGCTTTTGAAATTATTTTCTGTGTAGCAATGCTTTGCATGTAGAAATGCATTCTGTCCACACGCATTTTTACAGAACAGAAAGATATTCTGTACAATTTGATATAGTTTCATGGATTAGCAAAGCATTTAGATTTGCCTGTTTGACAAGTTTCCATCAAACATGGGTGCACAATCTGGTGAACCTTGCTGCTGTAGCTCCATAGCTGGCCAAGGAAGAAATTGCCCGAGCCACTGGCACTCAAAGACTGGGCACCTGCTCAGCCATACACAGTAGAGGACCCTGTGGTGTTGGCAATCAGAGAGTTGCTCCACATGCACAGGCAGGAACAGGAGCAGCCGACAGGCATGTGGGAGATAGTAGACCCTCAGCATCCAGAGCGAGTAGAGTGTAGTTACGGTGCGCAAACCCCACTGCCTCATGAATGCAATGGACTGGTTGCTTCTGGAGGCTGGTTGGCAGCTGCCAGGAACTGCTGGGTCTTGCACCACCATGGTCTGCTGGACATGTGCACATGACTGCACACCATCTCCCCAGCCATCAGTCCTCCTGGTGACTCAATGGTTAGCAAAAATGCTCAGCAAATAAATTAACATTTTGACTTTTTCCATCTTCAGTCATACAAACTCATACTATAAAGCTAATTGTATCACCAGGGTAATGGCATTCCCATCAACTTATAGTTTAGATTCCCTACAGTGTGGAAACAGGTCCTTCAGCCCAACAAGTCCACACCGCCCCTTGAAGTATCCCACCCAGACCCATCCCCCTTATAACCCACACACCTCTGAACACTATGGGCAATTTAGCATGGCCAATCCACCTAGCTTGCACATCTTTGGACTTTTGGAGGAAACCGGAGCACCCAGAGGAAACCAGAATCGAATCTGGGTCCCTGGCGCAGTGAGGCTGCCGTGCTAACCACTGAGCCACCGTATCACCCACCGTGTGCTTTGAGGCTGTGGGTGGAATTCTGTATGGGCCCAAGTGATGTGAATTATGGAGAAACTTGTGCCATAATGGTGCAAGAAGTCTACTGAGGGCTAGCTTGACATTAAGACCATCTCACAGCATCTTTTATACAACTGCCTGAGATCCTTTTTGGGTTTGGAGAATCACCAATGAAGGAGCATTAATATTTGTTCATCACCTTACTGACTTCTCATTCATTTGCAGCTTCCTATCACACTGAACAGACCAAAGTAGATGAAAAGAATTCTTGCCATGGGAGTCAGAATGGGTACTGCAAGGAGCCTCTATCTTTATCAGCATCAAAAAGCATCTCCAGGGCACAATTCACAGGCACCAACTGCATGTACCCCCTTGTCCATGGACATTGGCATCTAAGATCTGCCATACACCCCAGATCGTCTTGACTGGGGCTGTCCAATTATCTCTCAAGGACGGTTGGCTGCAGTCAGAGGTCAGGTGTGTTCAGCGAAACTGAGGCAAAGAAGGTTGTTGGAGAGGGGAGCAAATGGGACTGCTGCTGTGAGGAGCAGACTCAGGAACTTATTCCTGGGAAATAGGGATGTATGCTCACAGAATGAAGGAGACTTTTTAAATTCATTTTGTGGGATGTGGACGTCAATGGCTGGCCAGCATTTCTTGCCTATCCCTAGTTGCACTTGAGAGGGTAGTGGTGGTGAGATTATAATTGTGAATGTGTCGGGGCAACAGCGTTTGTAAAGGGAGGATTTGAGAAAGCATAGAGTGGAATCTTGGAGAAAGCTATACAATTCTATCAGGACTAACTACCAGGGCCAGACGAAGGAAGGATATTCCCAGTCGTGGGGGAGTACAGAACCAGATGTCATAGGTTAAGGATAAGGGCTACCCTTTTTGGACCAAGGTGAGGAGAAATGTCTTCACCCTCAGAGTGGTGAACCTGTGGAATTTACTACCACTTAAGTGATTGGGGCAAAACATTAAGTGGTTTCAAGATGAAGGTAGATAAAGCTCTTGTGGTGAAAGGGAACAAGGGATAATGGGGAAGAGTGGGATTAGAGTATTGAGCTAGATGATCAGCCATGATCATATTGAATGGTGGAGCTGGCTCAAGGTGTAGAATTGCCTACTGTTGCTCCTGTATTGCATGTTCCGATTCAATAGGGTAATACAGTTCAGCCATGGTCAAGAATACCCTGGCCTTTAGATACTTCTTAGGTCTGTTAACAGGAAGAACAAGGCTAGTGACAATGTTTCACTTGCTGATGTGAAATACAGGAAATTGAGAAGACTCCCCATCAACCTTTCAGAATGACTAGGAATGCGCAACAAAGGTTGCCTTGTCAGCGTTAGTGACAATCCAAGAATTGAAACAAAACAAGCTCTACGTTGATTAATGATCATACTGACGGAAAGGCCATCAGGAATTAGGCTGGAGAAGTACCTTATTTCCCCTAATCTCTTGTAGAGTCGACATAACTGGGGCTAGCCAACATTATAGAGGCAGATGTGGATGAAACAGATACAGTGTCTTCCCAGGAACAAGTGCAAAGAGATACAAAGGGCAGTCAACTCCTAATACATATAAATAGAAGCAATCAGTTTTCCAGCACATTTATTGCTTCTATTGGAAAACATTCAGAGAAAAAAAGAGATGGTGGAAATTGAAAGTTGGACAGTATTAAAGGAAGCATTGTGAGAATAAAAATGAATATGACTGAAAAATGGCCCAAGTAGGTCAATACATTGGTCAGACTGTCTTACTGACTATTTAGAAGGAGCTAAGAACTAAGCAAAACAAAAGTCCTAGACATTTCTAAGAAGACAATTACATGCTTTGAAGTTTTTTCACAAATTTCCCAGTGCCCTGCATGCCATCAGGTTTCTGTAAAAGGGTTGGAGAAGTAGATCAGATACTTAGCAGAATATCTGGCAGATAAAGAACTTCCTGCATTCAACTTATTGGTTGCAATTAGGGTTGATGGCAGAATGAAAGTGAATGTAAAACAAGATGTTCTTTTCTGCTCATGAGTACACTTCAGACATTACATCATCACTCTTTAACTGGAGGAGAAACGTTCCCTCAGTAAAGAGTTTAAAGAACTCTTGGAAATCTGAACATTTCAATCAAAGGGGTACTTGCTGCAATCAATGTGCCTCTTTGTTGTATCAACTGGGTGAGGACATTGGTTGCTCTTGTGGGGAAGATGTGGACCTCTGCAGTAAAATTTTCTTCTACAAGTTTCCAAGATTAAAATGGCAGGTCTTAACTGGGATGTTTTGTCATCAGTCACTATAAAGTGTGTAGATGCTACTTGTTGAACTTTGTTCCATTCAACCTCCATCAGTTTCTTTTAACCCAGAGGGCAAATAAGAGTCAACCACATTGCTGTGGGTCCGGGATCATATGTAGGTAAGGCCAGCAGCGTCCTTCCTCGAAGGGGATTAATGAGCCAGATGGATTTTTACAACAATTGACAACAGATTCATGGTCATCATCAGGTGCTTAATTCCAGATTTGTTATTGAATTCAAATTCCAACATCTGCCATGGCAGGATTCAAACCTCGGCCCCCAGAACATTACCTGGGTCTCTGGATTAATAATCCAGTGATAATATCACTAGGCCGTTATCTCAGGTGACTGAATTGAAGCCCTGTCAAAGCAATATTCGTCTCTCAAAGTTTGATCCCTGACTGTAAAAAGTCTCAAGTGAGCACATAGATTATCATTGAGGTCTTATGCATATCTCAGCTGCCAGTTATACCGCTCATCAGTGTCTGAATATTGACTATTTGCCTGATCCAAGTAGACACAAGCATATTCTTCATCTTGGGTAGTTTTTCATTAATTGCATGCAGTTGCTGAATTTCCTCTCGATGGTCTGTTCCTGAGGTTTGAAACTTTTCTCTAAGTACACTAAGTTTGCACTGATGCTTTCTGTGCATGGTTGCAAAGATTCATTACATGCTTCAGCTTATCTGATGCTCCAATACTCAAGTCCTTACATTGGAAATGTAAGGTCATTGTCTTGCACAATTGAAGATCCCTTTCTAACTCTGTAATCTGAGATATAATGAAGCGGTAGACTTTTGATTGACAGTATCAAAGCTTCATTAGCTTTCCTCAGTTACTGAATCATCCTAAGGTACAGCTCCTTCTGGCATTCCAAATTGGGAGGAACGTTGAATCTAACTATGGTTGCAATTACTGCTGTTGTATCATTACCTCTTTTTTACCCACTTCAGAAAGGACACAAAAAGGCATTCAGGATCATACAATGAGCGTGGAATATACAGTGTGGAAGGAGGCCATTTGGCCCATTGATTTTGTGTCAACCCTCCGAAGACCATCCCGCATTGACGCAGCGACCCCTCCACCACATCTCATAATCCAACACCTACTGTGGCTAATCCATCTAGCCTACATATCCCCAAACATTACGGACATATTGGCCAATCCACCTGACCTGCACATCTTTGGACTGTGGGAGGAAACCAGAGCACCTGGCCGAAACCCAAGCAGAATGTGCAAACTCCACACAGACAGTTGCTCAAGGCTGCAATTAATTCTGGGTCTGAGGTGCTGTAAGGCAGCAGTGCTAAATACTGAGTCACCATGCCATCCCATTCAGCTCAAATTATATTTTTACAGGCCTTGGGCTGGTCTCTCTGTCCTGGTGAGTGAACTGAGTTGAATTCAGCATCTCCAATAACTACTAATTGAACTATATTTAAATCTATATATTTCTCCACTTAATAAAAACCTGTAATGCCTCTCTGTGATGTCACCTGTTGTACCAAAGTGTAGCGAGCATCAGCCCTTTCACTCTAACCTTAATAATTTCCAATGCCCCAATGTTGAATAGAGGTCAATATAAGAGCTCCTTTTCTTAACCGTGGTGAGGTGTGAAAGAATTGATACAGCTACACCTATATCTAATTTTAAATTAATTTCTTTACCATTTTCCATAATATCTGCAAACTAAAGCCTGTCAAATAGGCCTGTGCCATCAGAGGAGTCAAAACTTTGCTATCAGACTGCCCTTTTCTACAGCAAGTTAATTCAGCATCTCTTTATCCTCAAATGCTGGGATATCTGCCCACTTCTGAGGCCTATGTTTAATTCCTTCTCTTGCTACACAGCGTGCCATGATCTCTTAGGTTGTACACATGGCCCTCTCCAAAACTGGCTAGGTTAGTCTTCATGGAGTGGTCAATGCTCTTTTTCTTTGTATGGTTGCCATTGGCAGATTTCATGAATGCTTATTTCATTTCCATCTCTGCTAGTATCTTTGATTTTCTACAATGTTTCCCACATTACAACTGGCCAATTTCTTTGTTATCTCTTGTAAGTTGTATTTCCCACATTCTCTGCTGTGGGCTTTCTTCAGTCATTTTCAGGATTTATGTGGCCTTTGACTCTCCACAACTCGGTGCCTGTGTAGTCCTTGAAGTCCATTGCTCACTGATCCAAGACACAGCTGAGCTTCTCTTCAAGTATTCTCCCCACTTCAGGGTCAGATCATTGGATTGGGCTTGTGGCTTACCCATTGAACTTGGAACTCTACTGTTGATGGTTTTTACTCTGCACTCTGTGGGCATGGTCACTGCCTACCACCACGCAAAATGCTGTAGTCTACAGTCATCTGAGTGAGCCTTAATAAACTTCATTATCATAACTTTTTACAAAGCGTAATAATAGAGGAAATGACTTTGCAGCTTGAAGGTGTGCGTTCCATTTCCATGTGATCTGAAGGCACTGCAGCATCTGTCCTTTTACACATGCTTTTTAGCTATTCTTGTAATAAAGACATAATTAACTCTCCAATCCACACTTCTGATGCTTAGATTTGACTCCAAGGTAGGTTCAGATTAAAATGGCGGATGTAACATCTAGCAACTCCTTGCATGAGTAATAGCTTATTCTTATTCAGCAGAACCAGGAATCCAATAAGCCAGTTGATGGTTGATATTTCAGTTATATCTAAAGAGAAAGGAAGGAAAATGGTGCAGCCTGTTAGTTGTTTATTTCCTCTCTCCTCCCACCCTATCCTTTTTTTAAATTTTGTGACTAAATACATTGTAAAGTGATCTTTTAATTAGTCCGGTATAGTGTTTTAGCTGCAATAACATTCTGTGCGACTGACCAAGAGTCACATGGCTCTATAATGGAAAGGGAAAATAAACAACATCTTTGTTTATTGAGTTGATGTCTTTCAAAGGGAGTTTTCTGACCACGGTCTCTGTGGAAAAGTAAACAATTGTTGGGAGAATCAAAGTCCACCACGGTGATGGAATAATTATTACTGATTATCGGGCTATCTAATGTTTCTAATTGCATCTACAATATTTGCTATGGTCATTTTGTGATCAGTAAAACTTTCACACAGTCAAGTTGGGCTGAAGGGTCTGTACCTGTGTTGTCTGTCTGTATGACACCTGAACTGTTCTGACGGTGTGTGAATTGCTTATGTTTTATTAATTCCTGAGACGTCATATTGTAGTCAAAGTTGACATCTGATGATCATTCCTGTTAACTCATGAGAAATTCTGTGATCAGCATCCTTTTCCAATTTTACAATGGTTTTGTATAATATTGGTGCTTGCCCGAATTATTCTAGAGGAAAATTAGGAGCCAAACACATTGACTTGACACATGTAGACCAGGCAAAGAAGACAGAATCAGAGATAATGGGAACTGCAGATGCTGGAGAATTCCAAGATAATAAAATGTAAGGCTGGATGAACACAGCAGGCCAAGCAGCATCTCAGGAGCACAAAAGCTGACGTTTCGGGCCTAGACCCTTCATCAAGGAGGGGGATGGGGTAAGGGTTCTGGAATAAATAGGGAGAGAGGGGGAGGCGGACCGAAGATGGAGAGAAAAGAAGATAGGTGGAGAGGAGAGTATAGGTGGGGAGGTAGGGAGGGGATAGGTCAGTCCAGGGAAGACGGACAGGTCAAGGAGGTGGGATGAGGTTAGTAGGTAGATGCGGGTGCGGCTTGGGGTGGGAGGAAGGGATGGGTGAGAGGAAGAACCGGTTAGGGAGGCAGAGACAGGTTGGACTGGTTTTGGGATGCAGTGGGTGGAGGGAAAGAGCTGGGCTGGTTGTGTGGTGCAGTGGGGGGAGAGGACGAACTGGGCTGGTTTAGGGATGCAATTGGGGAAGGGGAGATTTTGAAACTGGTGAAGTCCACATTGATACCATATGGCTGCAGGGTTCCCAGGCGGAATATGAGTTGCTGTTCCTGCAACCTTCGGGTGGCATCATTGTGGCACTGCAGGAGGCCCATGATGGACATGTCATCTAAAGAATGGGAGGGGGAGTGGAAATGGTTTGCGACTGGGAGGTGCAGTTGTTTATTGCGAACCGAGCGGAGGTGTTCTGCAAAGCGGTCCCCAAGCCTCCGCTTGGTTTCCCCAATGTAGACGAAGCCGCACCGGGTACAGTGGATGCAGTATACCACATTGGCAGATGTGCAGGTGAACCTCTGCTTAATGTGGAAAGTCATCTTGGGGCCTGGGATAGGGGTGAGGGAGGAGGTGTGGGGGCAAGTGTAACATTTCCTGCGGTTGCAGGGGAAGGTGCCGGGTGTGGTGGGGTTGGAGGGCAGTGTGGAGCGAACAAGGGAGTCACGGAGAGAGTGGTCTCTCCGGAAAGCAGACAGGGGTGGGGATGGAAAACTGTCTTGGGTGGTAGGGTCGGATTGTAAATGGCGGAAGTGTCGGCGGATGATGCTTTGTATCCGGAGGTTGGTAGGGTGGTGTGTGAGAACGAGGGGGATCCTCTTGGGGCGGTTGTGGCGGGGGCGGGGTGTGAGGGATGTGTTGCGGGAAATACGGGAGACGCGGTCAAGGGCGTTCTCGATCACTGTGGGGGGAAAGTTGCGGTCCTTGAAGAACTTGGACATCTGGGATGTGCGGGAGTGGAATGTCTTATCGTGGGAGCAGATGCGGCGGAGGCGGAGGAATTGGGAATAGGGGATGGAATTTTTGCAGGAGGGTGGGTGGGAGGAGGTGTATTCTAGGTAGCAGTGGGAGTCGGTGGGCTTGAAATGGACATTGGTTACAAGCTGGTTGCCTGAGATGGAGACTGAGAGGCCCAGGAAGGTGAGGGATGTGCTGGAGATGGCCCAAAGAAGACAGAATGTTTCTTTGACTTTAGAACATAAGCAAACCCAACAGCTACATGACGCATTCCAAAAACTTCATGGCTCCCCAGATTCATGGCATAATGCATTTATTCAGTCTATCTATGCTTTGCCAATTGCATGCAATCATTTGAGCCAATCAAATTTAACAGTTTAAAGTAGATGGCTGATAGCATCTTATTCACAATACTGGATTAATGAAGGGAATGAGATAGCAGTTTTTCTTATATTTTGTTCAAAGTTCAATCTTCATCCAAGCATTGTAGAATTTTTATGAGGCATGCCATGAAAAGTCAGATTAAGTGTAGTTTATTATGTACTGATAGATTTCTGACCTATGAACTTGGCATTGGAGTTCTCTTTAATTATTTCCATAATTTTAAATCAAGCTGACACTCAGATGATTTGCTCCTTTACACAGCTGGAGACATAGGAAAGTGCAAAGTGAATTTGTTCACCCCTGATTTGGAGAGACGGCAAAGCAGATGGAAAGAAATTTCCTGATGGTGGACTGGAATCTACTTCACGGCATTCCAGAGAACAACACATTGAAGTGGAAGAGTCACTATCATCAAGGTGAATCTGTCCTTAGATAGCCAGATAAAGTGTGAATTTTTCTAACGTTTTTTCTTAGACTTAAATAGTGGGAATGTCTTGATATGTTTTGCACCCATCTTACATCTTATAGCGTAATGTGTAACGATACATAATTACACAGCATATATGTTAGCCTGTGTTTCTGGATGTGGATGTGTTACTGGATTAGCAATTCTTACTCAAACAATCCTATGTGTGACTCCAGTCCCACGTCGATTTAGTTGGCTCTTAATCACTCTCTGAAATTGTCTAACGGCCTCATTTAAGAATGGGCATTAAATATTGCTTTTCCAGCAACACACAATCCCAAGAATGAATTATTTTAAAAATGATCACAAAATAGAAGATTGTAACATTCCAAAGTAGGACATTTTTTTCTCTAAAATTATATTGTCTGTCTATGTATGAGTTCCTTATTGCTATGTTTAGTATTTTTGCATACTCTAAAACACTTTCTTAAACAAATTATCCAGAAAGCTAAATTGTCTGAAGTAGATAATGAACACAAAATAGGTAACATTCTTCACAGTCTTAAAATAGTTTAAGTCTACCTAAAAGGTTTAACTGCAACTATCAAAGACTTTGCTGAACTCGTTTCAAAGAAGGTCACTAAGAAAGTAAATACATTGCTTTTTCTTTTTTCTTACTACCTGCTGGTCATGTAATTGTTCTGTCCTGTCTGCTGCAGTCCAATACAGACTGCCATTTAAATAAAATCAGCAAATCATTTTCAAAAGACAGTATAAGCAACACATTGTTATTGTACCTGATGACTCATTTTCTATTTAAGCAGAAATCACCAGCCTGTTCAGAACTTTATGCTGAGAGGTAATGTGCTCAAGTTTGTAACACCTGAGGAGACAGATATAATCCAGCACTACCTGTCAGTCTAAGGTAAGCAAATACCCTGTGACTTTTAAATAAATGATTGAACTTATTTTTGATTTGCTAAATGTTAATAGCTCCTTGCTATATTTTATATTGTTAGCTTCAACTTTATCAAAGATT
The DNA here is from genome assembly GCF_030684315.1 of Stegostoma tigrinum. NCBI lineage: Eukaryota > Metazoa > Chordata > Chondrichthyes > Orectolobiformes > Stegostomatidae > Stegostoma > Stegostoma tigrinum. The sequence continues at coordinate 13,516,606 of NC_081374.1, read as the reverse complement.
AAGTAATTTTGAAATTTAGTCAATAACTAGTCAACCAAAATTCTGTTTAAGAGCTACATTTTGCGTCAATTTTGGGTTTTGGTGATGAAACTTGGTTAACTTTTGAGGTATTGTATTTGAGTATCAGAAACTTATTTATTAATAATTGTATTTATTGTATATTCTGTTCATGTTGTCATCAAAGTATTTACAGATATTCTATTATAAATGTTGAATTTTTTTCACATTTAGATGTGCCCATAAATTTAGGTAGGTGGTATAAGTTAGCTCTACATGTATCATTAATGCACCAATGTGTACTGTAAATTACACCATATGGTGAGCTCATGATATTGGCTATGTTGCTTGATGGGGATGTTCCCATCCAAGCAGAGAAGGCTACAATTAACAGTCACATTGACACAGTTGATTTCAAACAACTGAAAAAATTGCAGACGCTGTAAGTCAGAGACAAAAGAACAAATTGCAGGGAAAGCTCAGCAGATCTGGCAGCATCTGTGGAGAGAAATCAGAGTTAACATTTTGTATCGAGTGACCCTTTCTCAGAAGTTCTGAGGAAGGGTCACTTCACTTGAAGTGTTAAATCTGATTTCTCTCCACAGATGCTGCCAGGTCTGGTGAGCTTCTCCAGCAATTTCCACTTTTGTTTCTGCTTTCAAACAACTCCTGGCATCCAGTGTAAGTCCAGCATTGAAACATTGCTGGGGCAAAGTCACCCATCCTGACTTTTGTTCTCGAAACTGAGCTAGTGGCAGGTAAATCTGGTCTGAAAATATTTTTAAAAATTCTACAAGGACTGGAGTAGGAATGGTTCTGGTGAGAGAATTTTTGAAAAGGAAGGAATCAGAACACCACAATCCAAAGTGATCTTTCACAAAATATGTGCAATTGTACATTCCATTTTATGAAGTCAAATGTTCCTTCATTTAATAATTAAGAAGGGTCAAGAAGTACCTTTGTTTTGTGGATGTTGCTTCTTTAAGGCATTCAAAAAGAAAGAAAGAAAGATACTCTTTCAGCATTGAAATTTCTTTCCTTCTTAAATGCTTTTGGTAGATTTTGTTTTCAAGGAGATGAAACATTACAATTATCACAAAATGAAGCATTTATTCTACTTCTGTCTCCCAATATCAGCATTAAACACTCTTGTGTAAAGTTAATGCAGGTAGGTACACTGTAAAGCTGTTTCTTCTCCTTTTCAACAATGTGCTTTCATCCCAATTTCCAGAAAGAGTGCCCCCTACTGCAAAACTTTATTTTTCTTTCTTCAGTGTCTTACAGCCTCTCTGATGAAGATTGCCTTATGTAGAAGTTTACACGAAGCTTTAATCCTGTGGAATCACATCCAATAGGACCATATGTAATACATGCCAAATTTATAGAATGTGTTATTCTTTTGGAGATCATAAATAAGACACTTACAAATGGATGTGAATATAGAAAGCCTGGTTAGGAAGTTTGTGCGTGACAACAAAATTGGTGGTATAGTAGACAGTGAAGAAGGTTTTCCACGATTACAAAGGGATGTTGAACAAATGGGCCAATAAGCTGACAAATAGCAGACGGAGTTCAATCCGGATAAATGTGAGATACTGCATTTTGGCACAACAAACAAGGGTAGGGCTTTTATATTTAATGGTAGGCCCTCGGGTTTTGTTGTAGAACAGAGGGACCTAGGGGTGCAGGTACATAATTCTTTAAAGTTTGCGTAACAGTTTGGCATGCTGTCGCCCAGTGCTCAGTCCTTTGAGTCTATGGGGTTGAGACGTAATGTTGAGGTTGTACTAGACATTGGTAAGGCTTATTCTGGAATACTGTGTCCAGTTCTGGCCGCTGACTTATAGAAAGGACATTATTCAGCTGGAGAGGGTTCAGAAGAGATTTACCAGGATATTGCCAGATATGAAAGCTTTGAGTTATAAGGAAAGGTTGGATAGGCTGGGACTTTTATCACTGGAGTGTAGGAGGTTGAGAGGTGAACTGATAGAAGTTCATAAAATAACAAGAGCTATAGCTAGAGTTGATGGTAGCTATCGTTTCTCTAAAATGGGGAATTTCAAGACTAGAGTGAGAGGAGAGGGATTTAGAAAACATATAACAGGCAAATTTTTCACACAGAGGGTGGTTTCTGTGTGGAATGAAAATCCTGATGAAATAGCGGATGTGGTTACAATTACAATGTTTCGAGGACGTTAGGATGGATACATGAATAGGAAAGGTTTGGAGGGATATGGGCCAGGAGCAGGCAGTTGGGACTAGTTTAGTTTGGGATTGTGTTCAATATGGACTGGTTGGACTGAAGGGTCTGTTTCCATGCTGTATGAGCTTATGACTGTATGACTTCCCCCATAAGTCACCAAAACTATTAGTCAGCTTCTAGGTGGTGATTTTTTGTTCCTTTGTTGAAATACCTGGAACACTCTTGTAGCAATTCAATGTTCATTATTGATTCAAGGTTGCTTAAACTTCCACCCAGAATCCTGGAAATTCCTTACTTACAATGTAACATTAACAATACTCTTAACCCTTACCTTCTACTCAGTCATGTCATGATGAAACTTACCCACACCTAAAACTTTCCTCCTTCAGTCCTCCTCCCTTGAAGGTGATAACGTGTGGCAGAGTTCCAGGGATATTGTTAATTGTTTGATAACTCATGCTTGTAGCTATTCTTCACTTGAGGCTAAATAGTGAGTCAGCGTTTATTAGCTATTTGCCCCATTAGAATACAATCAAGTTTGATCACCTTCAAGAACCAAACATTCTCGCCAAGAATAACTGTACAGCAATTAGGAGAGGATAATGAACAACATTTGTCTATCTTCGCCCAGGTTCCTGGAATAGATAGGCCTTTAGCCTTTGCCCAGAGTTGCATTTGGCTCCCCATTAGAAACCTGCGTGTCTGCTATAATTCTTTCCCCAACAACTGGTGTTATCCAACTCTTATTGTATCCCTAACTGGTTTACTATCCCATTGTTGCACCTGCTATTAATTCCCTGAATACCCTTTGTCCTGTTCCCTTTGAATATCTCCTCTAACTCGACGTTTTCTTTTCCCATTGCTCTGCTATTACTCACCTTATATTTAACACCCAATCCAGTCCCTGCCGATGACACTTAGGTTGTTTCCAGAGAACCCAAGAGTTGCCTCCCTTCATTCCTTTCTCCCATCGCCTTATTATTTAGCCTTGTTTCCCACAATGAATTTTGCCTCTTTTAAAAACTTACCAGGTTAGATGCCACCATAGAAATAATGATATAGCACACCCAATTGCCTATACTTCCCATTGTTGAACCAAAGCAAGAGATGGTTTGGAGTTGGGCTGTGTAACCCAGGAAGAGGCCACCAGTTCCCAATACAGACTGGGCAAAAGCCAGCCTTAGTGTCCAGAACCATGGTCAAATCCTTAAAAATGCATTAAACCATAAAGTAGTCCTCCTGCCAGGCCCTTCACATTCGCCATTACCATCCAGTCCACCCTAATCTCCACTACCCATCTTAATATTATATCATACTACCCTGCACCAATCTTTGATTTAAAGCCAATATGTCATCCTATTTCTTTTGACCACATCCAATAATGTCTCATAATTCCAGTGCCACACTGTTCATTTGTCCAACCCCAATGCCCTGTGTACTCCCTATGCCACATTATGCCCATTTGCCCATTCCCCATAACCCCTCTTCTGGGAATGTGCCACCCAATCTCCCAATCATCTCCTAGCCCTTTCTAGTCCCAATGCTAACTCATTCCTCCCTACTCACCATCCTTTGTCCATTCATCTCCATGTAATTTTAGTGAATATCCACTGTGGCAAAACCTTAGGAGACATGCTGACATGGTCTACCTACTACGTCACTACTCAAAAATAAAACATAAATTCATAACCAAAAATGAGTCAAGACATTGAAAACCTTCAACGAATCCTTTATCAAAACAAACATATCCCTGCTAAACCCTTAAGTGCTTAATCTCTAAAGCTAACAAACCTTTCCATTCTATAAACAGTTGGAGCTCTCCATCAAAATGCTTACTAATAGGCACTCCATTGTGATTATAGTATTTTGGGAAATCAGTCATGCAATACAAAATCTGCTATGTTTTTAATTGAATCAACATTCTTTTAATTTTTTAAAAACTCCACATGATTTTTGGTGTCTTTTTTTGACAGTTCCTGTTCTAGCCCAGAGATAATGGGAACTGCAGATGCTGGAGAATCCAAGATAACAAAGTGTGAAGCATCTTACGATGCTGCTTGGCCTGCTGTGATCATCCAGCTTAACACTTTGTTATCATTGCTCTAGCCCACATCTCTCGCATGCCACTCACTCCTCCTGACGCCCACACTCTCCAATGTCCAGCAATGCACCTTCTATCTTTCCTCCATGATCTTCTTTACCCCTGAACCAAATTTTTGTTTCTTTCCACCCAACCCCTCTCACCCCTACAATTTCCATGCCAATGCATTATGTAGTCATATGTACCCATGGACTTAAGAGAAAAAAGTATAGATCTATTACTTAAAGTTTCATAATGCAGACTACACTCTTTGACTTCTAAAATCATTTTGACATTTGTTGACATTCCTGACAAGTCTTGACATACCTTGAGAGGCCAATGTTTGTTGACACACATTGACGTTTGTTTACATACTTGGCAGGTCAAGTTTTGTTAGCACCTCCAGATCCTTGACAGTTTTTGACAGGTCTGAACAAGTTGAAATGCTCCAAAGGGTTTATATACATTTTATGTATAATCCTATTGATAGTTAAGAGTGTTCAAGGGCACTTGTTTACCCCAAAAGGACCCAATCCCACCATACCTTCAGGGTTATCTCAGGTCTTCAAAGGGATGCCCTAGCTATTCAAAAGAATTGCACTGAGAAAGTATCTGATCTATATGACCTAATCTCCACACTCCGCATTCCATACACCAGGCACTAGACAATTCTCCCCCTTCACTGGAGGCAGCTGGTTACATAAATGGCCAACAACCTCTGACAACCACAATTTCATGAACTACAGATCGCTCCCAGAAACTTAGTTTTCTTCATGTGATGAGATTAAATCAGAATGGGAAAGTATACTGCCAACATGATTCTATTGGAAATTAGAAATATCTGTTACTGTTAAAGGAATGGATGAAAACATTTGGAAGGTAACTCAAGTGATTGTGAGAAGCCAGTTTCCATATTGCACAATGAGAATAAATTGGCAAAATCAATTATAAATATGAACAATGAACACAGGCATGTATAAATATTGGGAATGACGTGACAACAGGAAATGAAGCTGTACAGAGAGGAAGCACGTGCAATTTCAATCAAGGCTGAACCATAATACTTTTCAATAGTATTACTTCTATAACATCACTATTGGAGACATCAGCCAAGCTATGAGGAGTAAGAAAGTGAAGACTAATGTGCACTGAATATCAGACATTCTTCTGCATAATTGATTTTTAATCGTTCAGTCCTTTAGTTGTCACTGAAAAATTCAAAACGCCTAGGCAGGATGGAAAAATAATAAAATTTCACTTTGACCTTATTGTGAAAATATGAATATGTTTAATGATTCTGTGTCATGATGTTTTCACACACTTGAAAAACATAGGTATCAAGGAAGCATGGGTTAAAGCTGGTTATATGAAGTCAGACCACAAATCAGCCGTGATTTTACTGAATGGCAGAACAGGTCCAAGAACTGAATGGCCTATTCCTGTTCCTATTTTCCCAAATCCGGATCAGGAACTGCCGAAGTGACTATTACACACTTCACACTTGGATCCAAGCCTGAAACGTCAGCTTTTGTGCTCCTAAGGTGCTGCTTGACCTGCTAAGTTCATCCGGCTCCACACTTTGTTATCTATGGCTAATTAAGGAGCTGTGTTCAGCATCCCTGTTCAGTTAAGGAAGGCAGGTGGACCAGAAAGATGGAAGGCTCAGCTGAAGGGTTTGCAGTCAAGTCTGGCTGCAAGACCCGGCAGGAGAGATGGGTGCTGCTGAAAAAGGCAGAAGTCCACAAGCGCAGAACTCCCACTTGGTCCTGACTGTCAGGCCATTATTGTGGATGTAGAATCACTCCCACAAGATAGACTGTAGCAGTGTAGGTGGCCACTTGCAATAGTAGATATGTAATGTTGATAATCCTTTGACTCATGGTAGACGGTCTCTTTAAATTAAATGAACACCTTCAGCAGAGCTCACAACCACAGATAGGAACATCCCAGAATTGGCAGCATCTCTCCCAAACAGGGATAATTATGGGCTTTACTGGCCACACACTATTACTAGCTATGAAATATCTGCATTAATTTTACTTCCTCTGACAAGATTGCTCCTAGGCAGAATTGTGCAAGGTAACTAGCTGAGCCAAAGCAAACGTTTCTGATTTATCTCCCAGTGTTTCTCCGAATGCACCTCCTTAGGACAGGGAAATCTCATGCCAAAAAATGAATCACTCTCAGCAAAGCTCCAGCAAAGCAAAATAAGTGATTTCTTGAACAGGCAAATGATGTGCTGTGGGTATGGAGGCAGAGTACTGAGTTCATTGAGATATTATATCTGTACAAGCAGAATCATTAGAAGATCTTGAGCACATTATGGTTTTCCACACAAAAAAAAAGTGTACAAGAGAGTTTGCAGGCATTTAAAAATGTTTATAGCACAGGCTGGATTTTATGTGACTCTTGGGGATGTTTTTGCCAGTCAGTGAGGGGTAGGGCACTTAAAATAAGGCAAGAGCCCAGCCCACCTCCTTCCCACCTACTGTTCAGTTAGTCATCAATAAATTAGGTGGATGGGTGCGAAAATCAGCAACATGCCCGATAGAATCAAGGCCTACAGCGAAACTGCAGGAAGTGGGCATTGGAAATGTCGGATTAGCCATGATCCTATTCAATGGTGGAACAGGCTGAAAGGCCTGAACAGCCTACTCCTGTTCCTATTTCTTCCAGTCTTACCATCTTATTATACTTAAATGGACAATTTAATGTCAACCAGGCTGGTTAACAGGCATATTGACCTGAATAATATACTGTTCACATCATAATACGGTCAGTCTGAGCATTTGGGCAGGAGCGGACAGCCGGTTTTTAAAAGGACTGGAAGATAGTCCCTTCCATTCCTTCCCACTACCTGCTTTCCAAGACCCATCCAGATGCCTCTCTCCCGAAGGAGAACAAACTCTCTGCATCTAATACCCCTCAACTTAACATCATTCAGGGATTCCCTTGAACATCCTTTGTAGAATTAGGCAGCACCCATTACTGAGTATGCTGCACTGCCACAATTAGCCAGCAGCTTTTGAAGGTTAGTCTTCTTCCCACGCAGAATCAGTAATCCCCCTCTGCCCCAACTAGCCCACCCACCCATCTCGTTGATATTAGCGGGCAACTTTATGATACTCTTCACTATTTTAACAGAAGCATTAACACAATTGTTTTGAATGGATTAATGCTGGCATTAAAATATCAGACCAAGAAGCGATTTTGAATATATCATGCATTTACTTGAGTAAAATTAAGGCCTATCTTCTACGTTTCTACAATGTAAACAGAATCATACAAAAAAGCAATCAATTTGTATTTGTTAGCAAGCAAATCTGTAAAGAATAGCAATAAACTGCAAACTGTTCAATGAAAAGGATTGTTCATTGCTGTGTATATCTTTCCATCATCAACTATGGGGACTTGTTAATATTGACTCCATTAATGAGTTCATCGACGGGACAAATGATTGTCAGCTTCCTTCTGAGGTCCCTAATTAACCATTATATTAATCAGTCAATGTTCTTAGAAATTTTGAAACTTTCAAAGGGGATTCAAAGCAATAAATAAGTAACTATTAACTAACAGTACTGTCCAGGGAATTCCAAGTTAATATGTCACCAAACAAGTGTGAATTTCACCTCTTTGATTGATCAAATATGAATATTTCACAGAAGAGTGAAACCTGTTGTCCCTAAACTTTCTACTTTGTTTAAAATGAACTACTTCCAACCAAGGTGTGCAAATTGTGACTCATTTGCATGCTTACCACTGAATTACAATGTTTTGCGTTCACATCTCTCACAAGGGCAGGAGTACAAAAATGAATTTGAGCATTGCTGAGAGCGTGATGCAAGAGCCACTTGAGTGAGGCGTCTAATCAAGGCTCTAGCTGCCTGCTCAGTGGATATAAAGCTCTCATGACACTACATTAAAGAAAAGCACAAGAGCCATTACTAGCTTCCTCGCCAATATTTTACCCTCAGTTGACATCACAAAGAAAGAAAACAGATTATCCAGTTCTTACCACATTGCTGTTTGTAGGAGTTTGCTCTACACAGTTCGCTGCTGAGTTGTCTACTTTAAAACAATGGACTACACGTCTAAAGCATTTCATTGAAAAGCACTTTAAGATGTCCAATGGTTGTGAAGAGCTCTATATAAATGCTGGTCTCTTCTTTTCTCTTACCAAGCATTCTTCTGAATTAGCCTGCTCGGGTCACCTCTAAGGTGGGTAAGATCAAGAAGATGAATGTTCTAGTCACACTCTTTAATCTTCCTCAAACACTGCCTTTCAATTCTTCATTCCAATTGCTCTATGTTGCATAATTAGGTTCCTCTGTTTTAGTGAGAGGTTAGAATAGTTCCTCAGATGCTTATAATTCCCTAAGGTCAAAGGAGAACTTGAGGCACCAAAACTTTAACCATGTGGAAAGAAAATAGAGTTGACATTTTGAGTCAACCAGAACTGATTTTTAAAGAAGAGTGATATTAGTTTTGAAATTTTAACTCTGTTTTCCTTGCACAAATGTTGCTAAACCTGTTGCTTTCTCCAGCAATTTCTGATTTTGAGAGTTTCAGACCACCAGCATGCGCAGTTCTTTGTTTTAGAAAACGTTAACTGTCACTGCTGAAGGCCACTGCTGTGATATGAAAAACCTTTTCATTACAAATCATAAGTTGGGGTTTGGAACATAACTCTTGTGACAATTCACCAGTTACACTACTGTGAGCATCTTTTTCTAAGTGATAGATCAACTCAACTCTGATAATGTTTCTAGCTTGGAAAGACACACACTCGAATGCAGGTTCAATTACAATGTTCAAAAGCCATTTGGATATGTAAATGAATGGGACGTGTTTGGAGGGATATCAGCCAAACGCAGGCAAATGGGACTAGTTTCATTTAGGGACATGTTCAGTGTGGACCAGTTGGACTAAAGGGTCTTTTTTCCATGCTGTGAGAATCTATGACTCTACGACATGTCTGTCAGCCCTTCCCTAGTTAGCGTTAGCAAACAAACTCCCAGGTAGAATGCATACCAAATTTGTCCAATTCAGGATCAATTGCTAATAGAAAAATTCTACCTCACTCTGTAGGCAATGTCCAAAACACACACAGCAAAGACAGTGAGGGGGAGAAAAACATCATTAATACTATGGCTTAGATCTTGCAGAAAGTGGTGACGTGTAACTGTGCTCGCTATTTATCTCGAACATTACTGACCAGAAAGATCTACTCAGCTGCGTGGCATAGATTACACCTTTTCCAATATTAATTTCATTTTGGAATCAACTATATTGGATCTCTGGTGCCCAATAACATTAATATCTAAGTGATTCAGGCTAGACAAGCAATCACATTAAAGATCTATCTCAGACAACAAACCTAATTTTATTATAAGAAAACAAAATAATAGTTGTGGCAATCACATGCATAGAAGCTGAAATAACTTACTTTAAAAAACTAAATTTGATTATTTTGAAAAGTCTCTGGCATCTGCTTTGTGGTTTAGAGAAATTTGAATTTCATTTGTGTAGAAATAGATTTTTATGGCTCGAGCTATCATTCGGGAGCAATTATCTTTGCAAATCCAATTATAACAAATTCAATATGACATAATTTTATTAAAGGTCTTTAGCAATGATACTATGGTGTAAAAATTGCAAGTTTGCATTAATTCAATGATCCCGAATTGATTTAGATATTTGAGAATTTTGTCAATGCATTCTGAGAGTAACAGACAAATCTCTGACAGCAACGTCTGCAATTCCACAGTTAACTGTCCATATGCAGATGCTAGATGATGCTATCAGTGTCCTGGTTAATAATAGTAGGAGCACCGGCAGTTTCTTATTGTGGCAACTGCACAATTCAGGCTAATATTAGTCAGAACCCTCATTGAGGAGGTTTCTGGATACTTGATTAAAAAGAAAGTGAAGCATAGCTGGACAAGCATAAGTACTATCAGGAAAACTATGATTTTCAATCTGATTTTTAAGAAGTCATATGAATGCTCAATACCTTGACTTGCTCTAAGGATTAACAATTACTGATGCAAGTAGAGGGAAAGAAGAAATGAAGATTTCAATTCTCCTTTTTGCTGCATTTGCAACAAATTAAAAGTTCCACAGCTATGACTCTCAACAGTAGAACATCAGTAGAACTTTTCACTTTGAAGTGAGATGGCAACAAACAGAAACTGGGCAGCCTGTAATCTTTTAAATATTGATTGGTTTCTTCAACACCTACTGTAAACTTGTACCTTCTGACTGGAGCTGTGAATACTAGGCTGGAGGGGAAACATAGCGTTTTTTTTCTGTACACACTTTCAAAACACTGAATAGAAGTTACCACTAGACATCATTAAAAAAGCATTAAAAGAAGAGCATCTTAATTATGTGTTCTTGTGCAAAAAGAGCCAAGAGTAGCAATTTGAAGTCAATCACAGGGTTTTTTGAGTCGGTCTATTTGTGATAAATGCTTTAAAGTTTTACTTACTCGATGTTCCACTCAATTTCCCACTGACTTCAAAGGAAATTAAAATTGGGAGAGACACATAATGGGCAGCTGAATTGTTCAAATTACCTCTAATCAAACATGTTACAGGGATTGCCAGATGATTCCCAGTAAAGATGTTGGAGGTAAATTTTATTACTGTCGTTTTTCATCCACCTGTCACCACTGTAAACATTTCACAAACATTTAGACTGCTGTCCAAGTTATTGGTGGCACTGTGGATGAACCCCCCCCCCACCCCCACCAAGCATAGGATCAAAAGATGGATACAACACAGAAGGAGGCCATTTGGTCCATTGCATTCAGACTGAGAACTGAGGTTCCAGACAAGTGACGATTTCTTGTAAAATAAAGAGGAAGTATTGGATAAACTCAACAGATCTAACAGTATCTGTGGAGAGTGAAATAGAGTTAATGTCTGAAGTCGTTTGTTCAGAGTTTAAGGTTTCCTGGCTTAAGAAGTTCCAGAAGTTAGGGAAGAATGGATTTGTGCTTTATTTCAGCATAACATTTCTCACAATTGATAAATTTGTCAAAACCATGGAGACATTTTCTTGTTTGGATGAGAGGGGTTATTTTTCCCACTGGGATAATAGCCCTTCTCCTTTTCTGGGATTCTGTCTGAAAAACCACATGATTTCCCCTGATTCAGTTTGCTACCTAATAGCAGGTCCAGGAGCACTGGAAGCTCCAAGGTGGGGAGAGCAATGAGACAGGTCCCAAATCTATCTCAGCTGAACATGGGATTGAACCCCATACTGAAGGCACTAATCTAATCCACTTCAGTCAACTAGGGTTTGAGCCACTTTTTACTACATGTTGTCACTTGGAACAATAGATAGCATTAGTTGAGGTTTAAGCTTCTTCCCATGGTATGGCTGACATGGAATCTGTCCCACTCTATCCAACTGCATTTGTTGGGAAGGATTTATAAGAGACCCACTTTGCCACATCACAAACACCCCCTTCGTGGCCAAGTAGGTTTAGGGTGAGACAGGGAAGACTTAAAAGGGACCTATGGGGCAACTTCCTCACCCAGACAGTGTGCATGTATGGAATGAGCTGGCAGAGGAAGTGATGGGGTTGATACAGTTACCACGTTTAAAATGAGTTCATGAAGAGGAAGTGTTTAGAGGGGTATGGGCCAAATGCTGGCAAATGGGACTAGATTAATATAGAATATCTGTTTGACATAGATGAGTTGGCCCAAAGAGTGTGTTTCCGTGCTGTACAACGCTGTGATTCTATGACTCTAAATCCGGGAGCTCCTGGCTCCGAGGTAGGGACGCCACCGGTTGTTTCACTAGACCTCTGTTCACACAACTCATTGCTTAGTAAAGTAGAATGCAATTCACTTAGGGCTGAGAAATTGCTTGTAGAAAGTTCATTATTTTCTACCTTTGGTTCATCTTTTAGCCAAATTGCGTTGTGCATGTGATTTGTAGTACATCACAATACTCATATGAAACTCATTGCAGTTTCAATGGCTTCAATGAGGATTTTTGCCTTTGCATTCATGTCTTTGTTGCAATTGCAGACAACATCAGCTCATATCAGCACATGAATGCATTCATTCCTAATCCTGCACAGCACAATTCCAACAGCCATATTTATTAAAGTATGATAAACGAGCAGACAGAGTAAACTCTAGCTGTGGCACTGCCTGGGTAAGTAGGTTCTTAGGGGAGGGATGTGGAAAGATAAAAACAAGAATGCCCCCAAACCTGTTTTCTGGCTGTCTTGGGTGCAAATGATAACTGGGGGAGAATTAGGCTCTAAGTGCCCAAATGCTTCCTAACCGTAGTTTTCAAAAAAAAATTGGTAGCAATTCAACATTTATGTAAAGATTGTGGAATTTATAAAGATAGTATTAGACTGATAATAGTTTACTGGTAACAGGAGTTTTACCTCTGACAGCCTTCTAATGTTTCCGCTGCAGACAATACAGTTTCAAAGCTCTTGACTAATATTTACCTCTGCAAAGGTGCTTCAGGTAATTAGGTATTTGAGTGCTACGTCATCTCTGGCTTGCTGCTACCTTAATGCCTGTGTTTATAAAATAGAGTGCAGACAGATATCTTGCTCCAGTAGAGGTGGGACTGCTCACAATTCAGACTGCAGCCCACAGAAAGAGGGATAGGTGGAACTTGGAAGTCCATGGGAATATTGCCACCTCATCCTAAATAATAAACCAGGTAGGACCCTTTTGCAAATCAGTTTTCTTTTCTTTGCCTCAATTGCCAATTCCTCTTTCTCTTCATTCTTCGATCTGCTGTCTTTTGTTTCTTCATAGTCGACAGGAATATGGGTTGCTGCACATCCCACTTTAAACAAGTGAGGATGTTTTCCAACTTTAGCTGTGTGCTTTCAGGGCTCTGGTTGAGCCTCTATCTGTTTTAGGATATGTGGGCTAATTTTGGCATATCTTTTCCCAGCAGAGTGTGTAGAGTGTAAACGCTGTACTGGTTAGTGCAAGAGGCGATTAACAGGCTCAGTAGTTTTGTTCGATTTGACACAGCAAAGGTTACGTTCCCACTTTCTCCAGGAGTGTTTGCGAGATTGGGGGAGGGGATGGTGGAGATGAAAGGCAATTCATCAGAGCTGCATTTCAGAGTAGCAAAAAGCTAACAGTGCAGACCATCAAAATATATCAACCTGAAGGCACAGAGCTCAGATTCTCCCCACCCTTAAGGATACCAGCTGTATACTTTAAATTCCACACACAGGAAGATCTACCTGTTAGAAAACTCAAGAAAAATTATTCACTTGTTACGTTGTTGATTCACAATAGGTTCCTCAAATTAAACTGCACCAATTTCATTAGTTCTTTTGAAAATGATGAAAACATGTTCTATTTTTTCCTGGCTACTGACTAGAATGCAATGTTAATTAAATCTTAGGATTATCTTGGAGAAATTTCATTCAGTAGTGGAAGTGAGTGGGCAATTTATCAAATAAAACAAAAACTAACACAATGTTTAACTCTTTACAACTATGACTTTTATTGTCGTAATTTATCTTTGTCTTTTAATTGATTGAACGTTAAAAAAGCAAGTTATTTTCCTGTTGTAGCTGTGAATAAAATGTCACAGCATGTAAGAAGGCTGTTTCGCCCATTTTGCTTGTACTGACTCTTTCAATCATCTCATGTCCTTGCTTTCAGCCAACAGCCCTGATAACTTTTCCTTTTAAATTATTCGTTCGATTCACTTTTGAATGTTAACATTGACTCTGCTTCCAGCACTGTGTCAGATACTGCATTTGTTATTCAGATGGTTTTCTGGAAGCAAATATTACTGTTTGAATTGTATATTCAGGGCATTTGTTAACCAAGGGTAATGTACATTTTAATCTGAATGTCCCTGTGCTATAGGAGCTCAAGGTTATCGTGTTGTTCGGACATTTGCTGCAGATCTGTCTCATTCTTTCCTTACAAAATTGACATTCCAGTGTTTGATTTTGTTTGAAATGTTATTTGATTCATAACCTATTCTCTTTTGAATAAGTATTTCACCCAGTAACCATTAGATCAAAGGGCTTAAGATCATCATCAACAAATGAACAAAAAAGACATGATCGGTGGTATGTCTTGTTGACAGGTATTGGTAAGGATGTGAAACAACATTGAAAGCAGAACCCACAATTTTCCAAGTCAGTCAATGGGAAAAAGAAGAATGGATTATTCAAATGATTTTTGGGAAGGAGGGAACAGGCAGAATGTCTCACAGTGAGTGGCTCTTTCTAAAAACCTGTGCAACACCAAGGGGTCAAGTGGCCTCTCTCTGTGAGGCAATAGTCAAGGGTTTTGTCTAACTGGAGGTTTTAGTGCGTGGCTGGGAGAGCTGGATACTTACTGAATAGTGCCACTTCGTCAGCATTCAGGCAGTGGGCAGTTACTAGATGTAGACCTGTTAGCATAAGGATGCGAGGCACAACAATAAATGATATTCTTAAAGAGTCTTTAATGGAATAAAACATCTGAAGGTGTTTCACTTTAGTCTCAAAAACAAAATATGACACCAAACTACTTATAAAGTCATACAGACCCTTTGGTCCAACTCATCCATACCTACCAAATTTCCCAAATTATACCAATCTTATTTGCCAGCATTTGACCCATATCCCCCCAAACATTTCCTCTTCCTCTGGACTTCATTCCACATATGAACCGCTTCTGGCAATTTAAATCTTGATCGAAGAGTTAGAATCCCTACAGTGCGGAAACAAGTCATTCAGCCCATCGAGTCCACACCAAACCTCTGAAAAGCATCTCACCCAGACCCACCCCACTACCCTATCCCTGTAACCCTGCATTTCCCCATAGCAAATTCACTTAACCTGCACATGTTTGGACTGTGGGAGGAAACCGGAACACCCAGAGGAAACCCACACAGACACGGGGAGAATGTGCAAACTCCACACAGACAGTTGCCCGAGGGTGGAATCGAACCCATGTCCTTGGTGCTGTGAGGGACCTAACCACAGGGCCACCATGCTGTCCTTAGGTATTAAAAAAGGAAAGCAAGGAAGCATGACAGGGAAATGTGGGGAGGGAATTGCATAATTTAAGGCTTTGACATTTGAAGGTGCCACCATCAATGTTGGCAGTCTCCAATTGTGCTGACTCTTTAACATAGAAAGTAAATAGGTTCATGGGCAGTGCAAACTTCTTAACATTGAGTTGATGGACAGTGGCCACAAAACCAGTCGCTGGGCTAATTGTCAGTTGTATTCCATTGATATTGCTCAAGGAGACAACAGCAAAAGGACAGTCCCTGTCTCCTGCCTTCTTGGCATACTAATGCTACATTTCAGCTGGATTGAATCCATCTCAACATCTCCCCACTCTGATTCCACATCATCCAAATCCACATCCCCATTCTTTATTGATTCAGAGACAATTAAGCTGTTTCTGAGTTCTTACTTGCTCTCTCAACTATACAAGCAAGGAATGGCTGAGAAAGTGCTCCCAATGGTTATCTATGCTCAGTGTCATGCTCCTGATGGCATGAGTAAAAGTGGATAATGTTGTGCCTAATATGTGTCTAGACTCTAACTCTGATTTCTATCCATAGATGCTTCCAGACCTGCTGAGTTTTTCCAGCAACTTCTGTTTTTGGTTCAACAAAATGTGCCTTTTTTTCTCAATAATACTCTGTTTTGTTCTACTAAATGGCTGTGTACATTTATACATTAATATTAATATCAATGAAATATGTCAATTCATAGCAGCATTACAAGGAAAGAATTTGATGCTATGGCAGATAAGAAACCATCGAATGATTACAACAGGCTATTTCACCCATTGAGTTCATGTCTGCAGGAGCAATTTAGCCTGTCCCATTACTCATCCTTCCTCTGTAACCCTTCAAATATTCAGGTTCTTCTCTAATTCCCTTTGAAAACTACAATGAATTACTTCCATCACCCTTTCAGGCAGTGTAATCCACACTAAAAACAATGATTGAATAAGGAATGTTTTCTCTTGGTGCCTTTAATTATTTTGGCCATCAGTTTAGATCCTCCAGTTTTTGACTGCACTGCCAAAGGGAGAAGATTCTCTGCTGGCGTGGGATAGATGCTCTGTGCCTTTAATCTCTCTCAACCTTTTCTCAAATGACAACCACCACCTTCAATGATCCACCTCATCATCTCCAGTCTATCCATGCATCTCATGTCTCTGTTTTCTTGATAAATCTTGCCTTATCCTCTGTAATGCTTTTAAATAATGCCCAGAATAGGACACAATATCTACAGTTGAGAATGTGCTTTATAATGGAGGTTTTAATTCTGATTATCAAAAAATTGGTCCAAAGTGTTAAATTTAAAGAATGTCTGAAAGTAAGAATGAGAGGCAGGGAGATGGAGAGTTTTACAGAACAAACTCCAAAACTTAAGACTTTGGTAACTGAATGTACCCAGCCATTAAGATCGGGGATGTTCAAGCCAATAAGAGGAATGCAAAAGTCTCGCTCAGAAAGTTGTGTGTCAGGAGGAGATTACCGAGATGGCGAGAGAGCAAAGTCATGGGAGGATTTGAAATAAAGGATGGGCATTTTAGAATGGAGGCAGATGAATGAAGTAATATATCCTCTCTGGTCTTAGAGTCATAGTGTCATGCAAAATGGAAACAGACCCGGGTCATCCAACAACATTTGAAACCACAAACTCTGGCAATTATGTTAACCATCATAAGGTGATATCTGAGAATAAATGTGAATGACTATCCCACAGGTTATTCGATTTCACAGCTGTTTACCTGAGAGTAGTCACCCTGCAACACATTAAGTCAGAACCTGCATCACCTCACTATTGCAATGACATGTCGTTGGTGCTTCCATACCCAGTCAACAATTCTCCAAACAATTTCAGCTAACACAAGTGTAAACAAACCAAAACATCTGACAATCTCTCAATCCCCTTTCATTGTCTCTCAGTCTCTTTCCCTGACTTTTTGTTTCTTTATGCCATTGTTTCTTTCTCACTGTGTGAATCCTTTAACTCTATTTGAAAATGTTTAAATTATGATTTTCTCTGTTTGTGATTCAGCGCTACCCGAGGTTGCTCTACATATTTTCTCTGTCTGTCTGTCTGTCTACCTCTCCATCAGCCAGTATCTGTTTCCTTAGGTACAGTTTCCGAGTTGCCTAAATCAGTCGCTTTACTCCCTCTGCCGCCATTATCTTCCCCCCGTTTGTGAGCTTATGAACATTCAATGGAATATGGGAATTCCATGATTCGTTAATTTCTCTGCCATAGCTGAGAGCTCATTCCCGCAATGATTATTTCTGGAATGCTACCCCTTTGCCACACATCTGATAAAATTACTGAATGAAATAAAGAGGGGCTTCTGCAGAAGAAGGAAAAAAACCTTTGGCTCAAAGCTGTTGAAGTTTAGATGAATTAAAGGCAACTCTCTTGAAACATAAGATGTTTATGAGGACTTCACAGGGCTGATATGGAAAGATTGTTTCCCCCTGTGGAAAAGTCTAGGACCAGAGGACATAACTCAAAGTAAAGGGTCACTTAAGACAGAGATGAGGAAAGGATTTCTCTCAGAGAGTGGTATATCTGTGGAATTCTTTACCACAGAGAGGTGTGGAGGTTGATCATTAAGCATATACAAGGCTGAGATGGATTTTTAATCATTGAGGGAATCATGGGTTATGGAAAAAGATGGAAAAGTAGATTCAAGGTTGATTAGCTCATCCATGATCACATTGAACAGCAGAGCAGACTCCAAAGGCCTAATGAGCTATTTCTGCTCCTACGTAGTCATAGTGTCACAGAGCCACGGAGTCATACAGTGTGAAAACAGACCTGTTAGTCCAAACAGTCCATGTTCCAAAACTAAAATGGTCCCACCTGCCTGTTTTTGGACCATATCCCTCCAAATGTTTCCTATTCATGAGCCTTTCCAAATGTCTTTTAACCATTATAACACCTGCGTCTACCACTTTCTCTGGCAGTTCGTTTCACACACAAATGTCCTTTTTGAATATTTATCCCCTCACTTTAAAAATATTCCTCCTAGTTTTGAACTCCCCTACACTAGGGAAATGACCCTGTACTTCATCTTATCTATGCCCCTCTTGATTTAATAAACCTCACTAAGGTCACCCTTCAACCTCCTATGCTCGAGTGACAAAAAGTCCCAGTCTTTCTAGTCTATTTTTATATCTTAAACCCTCCATTCCTGATGACACCCCAGGTAAATCTTTTCTGAACTCTCTTCAGTTTAATAATATCCTTCCTATAACAGGGTGGCCAGCACTGCACACGGTACTCCAGAAGAGGCCTCACCAACGTCGTGTACATCTAATAGGCATTTGGCAATTGGTCCTATCGGTTATGCTTAGCTTTCCGAAAAAAAAATTTCTTCAAGTGCACCAGTGATATTCTGGAAACTTCTAAGACAGGGCACTCACAAGTGCTCAAATTTGGAGAAATGTATGAAGTCCTAATAAACCTTAGCATCACTAATTTAATTATTGTCATGGAAAGAGTGTCACAGAAGCTGTAAAGGCAAGAGATTGATTCAATGTGATTCTTTTACATGATATGTCCTGCAAAATATCACACAAGCAAGCATGAAGGAATTCTCTGCTGTTCTTACAAAAACTGCCCTACGAATAAGTGCTGTTGGCTCAGAAAAGTATTATTCAAATTAACGTTATCGGATGCACGGAATTTTTTTTGAAAGAACGTTTTGGTAAGATAAAGAAAGGTTGTTGATAAGATTTCAATGAAGGAAAAAAAAACATAGGAAAGAGTTCCTCTGGCAAGCTGTCCAAGTGTAGCTGCATGAGCAGAAATGGTTGTGCAAAGGGACTGGAGAGCTCACTTTACCTGGATCATCATAGTTCAGCAAATGTCACATCCGCCCTGCATTTTTCCCCTGAGTGTAAGTAGTATTACGGCTCAGTTTGAAATGCTAATGAGCGGATTTTAAAGGGTCACCACTCTGTGCAAATTTTGCACCGCGGTCTGGAAACAAGGATGTGCATTTTAAAGAGATAATGAGAACTGCAGATGCTGGAGAATCCAAGATGACAAAGAGTGTAGCTGGATGAACACAGCAGGCCAAGCAGCATCTCAGGAGCACAAAAGCTGACGTTTCGGGCCTAGACCCTTCATCAGAGAACTGTCTGATGAAGGATCTAGGGTCCAGGCTCGAAATTTCAGCTTTTGTGCTCCTGAGATGCTGCTTGGCCTGCTGTGTTCATCCAGCTTCACACTTTGTTACTGTGCATTTTAAAAGTGAGATGTTGCTGTTCCAGAGAACAGGGCCTCTCTTGCGAAAGTGTCAGACACAGTCGCAGATGTGTCACCTTGACCCATTCTGGTTCTAAGTTCAATAGTCATTAAGTACCTGAAGTGCAAACTTGAGGCGCCGAAGGAGTTTTGCAGTGTAACATTGCACCATAAAATAATAGAAAATAATAACACTGATGCAGAAACAGCTGTAGGAGGAATCACAAAGGAGTCGAAACCTGTCACTCCCATCTTAGCAAAGCTAAGTTCTCAATTCAGAGCGGAGAATGACAGAAGCTCTGGTTTTAAGAAGTCAGGAAATACAAAAGGCCAATAAAGCTCAGTAAAATAACATTTAAAATTTGCCATGGGATCAACTTGCTGTTGATTGACAGCAGTGAAGGTATTTAAAGAATGGTTTGAGCTTGGGCTTTAGAATCAGTAAAGTTTGTTGAATGATTGAATCTGGGCCATCACAATTTTGGCATTTGTACTTACTTCAGTGAAGCACACTCATGGAATACATCCTGACTACGTCATCACAGAGCTACCTTTGTACTTTCCAGATTAAGCACCATAATGATCCTCCTGTGTCCTTACAAATAGTTAAAGCTGCTTGAAGGTGTGCCATGCAAAAAATGTACTATAACACATTCTTCATTCCATGTCTAGAAGTTTTAATATTTCAGCATTCACAAAAGACAGCAATTTGTGATAAGTAAGGAAGGCATATCTGAAGCTTTTGAATCTGAAGTTTGTCCATCCAAGCTGCATGGTTGATTAATGCCCTAGTGACATTTAGCCTACTTTAGCCTAAACACAACATTCAATGAAACACCAAAGCATTTAGGTTTTCATCGGGTTAATTTTTTAAAAATAATTTTTGTGAATAGTTTTTTTTATTTATCAATGAGGTATATTCTCATGGGAAGAAAGATTTGTGCTTTTATAGCACCTACCTGTTGCAACTTAAGAAGTAAAGGAACCAATTTTCACACAGCAAAATTCTGTCAACAGCATTGAGTTTGGGACGAGATGATCCGATTAACAGATAATTATTTTCCAGGGTAGAATGGAAAACTCCCCTGCTCTTTCACAAAATAGTCCCTGGGAGGGTTGAAGCAGTCTCAGTTAAAAATGTCAATTGAAAGACATCACCTCTGATAGGTTAGCCCTCCCTCAGTCCTGCAGTGGAGTTTCAGTCTGGTTTACATATGTGATTCTCTAGAGTGGGTAACAAAGTGACAGGCAAAACCATTACCAATGAAACAATAGCACACACATCCGCAATGTACTGATGACACAGGCATTTACAGGGGTAGAAATCAATGTTATCAAATAAATGATTAATGGCTTTCTTATGTTAAATCTGTAGAAGATACTGCTTCAGTCTTGACTAGAGTATTGCAAACAGTTGCGGGATGGGAAGGCATTAGAGAAGTAGCAGATATTTTCACAAAACAGTTCCAAGGATGAGAAATTTTAGTATGTAGAAAGGTTGTATAATTTGGTGATATTCTTCTGGAAAAAAAAGGTTGACAGGAGATTTGTTAGAGGTGTTCAAAATCCTGAGAGGTCTGGGAAGAGTTGATAGAGTATAGTGAAATTATTCCCCTTTAGTACAAGGATCAGAAATGAGGGAGTGTTGATTTAAGACAATTAGCCAAAGAAGCAACAGTGACATGTGGAGATTATGTTTCACACAGAGCTTGGTTAGAATCTGGAAGGCACACGCTGAGGGAATGATGGAGGCAGGACCAGTTGAGGTTTCCTAAAAGGAATTGGAACGTTGTCTTAAAACAGATAATTTGCAAGTCTACTGGAAAAAGTGAGGGGAATGGCACTATGCAAATTGCTGCTATTGAGGGCCAGAGCAACCTCAAGGGGCTGAATGGCTTTCTTTCTTCAGTGCTATAATTAATCACCTACTAGTTCAAAGCAATCCCTACCACAATTTAGTGCTAAGCCATATCTTCTGAAGTCTGTATTTTGTGCATCTGGTAACTACTTTTAAGATCATGGCTTCTTGGCTCCCGATGCAGGTTATCTACGTTTACATTGTCTGCGATTTAATTGTTTTGCGGCCCCTGTTAAATACCCAGTCATTCAAGTCTAAGAAGATGCAGCCCTATTGCTCTACCCCTCTCAAATCTGACCTGGGTTAAAATTAGTTAGTTCATTGTAATTGGATCACATTTTTTTCTGTCACTACTGCTGATAGCGCTGTCCTTCACACCAAAAATATAACAGAGAGCAGCAGCTATTTTAACTCACACTCGTTCACCAGGCCCAACAACTGGTTAATTCTAAGTGGAATTGAACTCAATTTGGGAGAGAGATGTTAAATGTTGCTGACTTGCTGTCAGCCATCATTCCTCCACAATGTGTGGGAGGTCGACTACCGCCAGAGAGGACTTGGCATCAGGCTTCTTCCTTTGGTCAGTGAGAATAGACCTCTTCCTGCAGAATGATGGAAATTAAGTTAAAGCCGCCATAGTCTTATCATACCACAGAGCTGCTCTCTTCACTATATATATAACTGTGTGTGAGAGAGAGAGAGAGAGATAACTGATGGTGGTTTAACCTGAGGCCCACCTCCCCTCAGGTGAAGGGAGAGGTTGAGAAGCAGAGTCCTTTGTGGTATCTCAGCTGGTGCAGGAATTTAACTCATCAGGGTTATAGAACAGAATGCAAGACATAGCGCTACAGCTATAGAGAAGGTGCAGAGAAATATCAATTATAATATATGACAGGCCCATTCATGAGTATAATAACAACTGGAAAGAAGCTGTTCTTGAATCTGTTGATTTTTATTTTTAAACTTTTGTATATTCTGCTCGATGGAACCGGGAGGGAAGGTTTTTGCTTATCATAGATCATAGATCATAGAATCCCTTCAGTGTGAAAATAGGCCATTTGGCCCAAAAAGTCTACGCCGACCCTCAAAGCATCCCACCCAGATCCGTTCCCTCTATAACCCACCTAATCTACACATCCTGAGCACTCTGGGCAGTTTAGCATGGCCAATCTACCTAATCTGCACGTCTTTGGGCTGTGACAGGAAACCAGAGCACCCAGATAAAACCCATGCAAACACGGGGAGAATGTGCAAACTCATTGGAAGGTATGATTTGTCTGGTTAACATGCAAAACAATACTTTTCATTGTATCTTGGTATATGTGACAATAATAAATCAAATCAAATCACTCTGCATTGCAAACCAGTCATCCTGCCAATTAAGCTAAACCTGGGGCTGTTTGCTATACATTACTGGGGCCAAAACCAAATGCAGATCATGTGGTTTGTTCCACAAGCTTTAATAAAGAAGAAGTGTCACCTTCAGAAACGAAAGGAACGTCTATGATAACATTTAAATGGAAAAAAACGCATTTTGGCACCTACATCTTTCTTAAACATGTCTGTACGTAAAATTAAAAAATAAAGGCTTACATATAATTAAGGCAAGGTTTATTCTCCCTTGATGGCAAAAGATTAAGGTATTGATCAAAATGAAATGTTTATGCTGATCAAAGGCTTCAAAGAAGTAGATAGAGAGAAACTATTACTCTGTTTGGATGACTGGCGAAGGGGACAATTTCTAGAGTTGAGTAGTTCCGAGTTAATGTCAGGAATCATTCGCCACAGAAAAAGTGGTGAACATTTGGAACTCTTCCACCTGAAACATTGAAAATTCAAATTTCAGAACCTAAATTGATAACTTTTTGTTACGTGAAGTGCATTAAAGGTATAGAATCGAGGTGGTGTGGGGGTTCAGTGGTTACCAATGCAGCCACTCAACACCAGGCACCCAGGTTCAATTCCAGCCTTGGATGACTGTACATTCTCCCCGCGTTTGCATGGGTTTCCTCTGGGCGCTTCAGTTTCCTCCCACAGTCCGAAAATGTGCAGGTTAGGTGGATTGGCCATGGAAAATGCGGGGTTACATGGATAAGGTAGGGGGTGGGTCTGAGTGGGATGCTCTTCAGAGGCTTGGAATGGTCTTGATGGACTGAATGACCAGTTTTCTCACTGTAGCAACCCCACTCTATGGGATTCCAATAATAGGTTTAGTTAAGATATCACGAGGGGAGGAGCCCAGAGCCAGGGTCCAGGGAACTGATGACAGGTAGCAATGTCTGGAGGAGGGCTGGATGGGAAACAGGAAATATGAAACAAGGCCCTTGGCTCCAGCTCAGTTGCAGGAGTAGTAGCAACAGCAGAGGCAAACCTATAAACGAAACTCTGTCCATGTCACACAGCTTCTGGAGGAGCAGCAAAGGAGGAGGAAGAAGAAGAGACAAAGGCGAAGTCTATTACAGTAAAATCTTGCATCATACTTGGCTAACAGAACAGAATCCCCACAGTGGGGAAACAGACAATTCAACCCAACAAGTCCATATTGATCATCTGAAGACCATCCCACCCAGACCCATTACCCTACCCTACAACTTTACATTTCCCATGGCTTACGCAACTTAACCTGCACATCCCTGAACACTATAGACAATTTAGCATGGCCAATCTACCTAATTTACATGTCTGTGGGAGGAAATCAGAGCTCCTGGCAGAAACAGAGAGAAAACGTGCAAACATGAAAACATGTAGACAGGTGCCCAAGGCTGGAATTGAACCTGGGTCCCTGGTGCCTTGAGGCAGTAGTGCTAACCACTGAGCCATACTGAAGTGTGGTGACACTGTGTGTTTAAGATGCAAAAAACAATTTTCACTGTATTTTTATATACATACAACAATAAACCTAGATCTAAATCAGCCAACATCACAGTGAATGCGAGGATGGGCTTGAGGGGCTGAATAGCCTACCCGTGTGCTATGTTCCTATAATGTAACATATGTGGAAAGGTTAGTGCAACAGATACCAGTGTAACCTCTCTTTGAAGTTTAGGGGTCACAGTGTTACCGTTTTATAAATTACTTGCAGGCACAGTTTCAGCATGTCAGGCAAAGCATCCAAATCGAAAACCAGTTTTGTGTTTCTGGGCGTGACCAAGTCAATGTTTGCAAGAGTTTCAGGAAAACAGAATCAGATAGAGATTCATTTTTTAACAATCTTTTCTTAAAACTCACAGCAATAAAGTAACCCATTCAGGAAATGAGTGAAAATATAAGATGTAATAAAATATATAACAGTGTTAGTTACGTTTGAAATGTAGTCAGTGACAATTTATTTAATAAAAGGACAAGCATTTCTTCCATTTAGTTGATGCGCTTTCAAATGATGTTTAAGGCTGGAGTGAAAATGGTGGGGAGACAAAATAGGTCAGCCGAGAAAAGCAGGCTGTATAAGGCAGGCCAAGATAAATAGTCCAGGAAGAGATAGACCACAAAAAGTCAGGCTATGAAATGTTGGACTGTGCAAGGTAGGCCATTAAAAGGCTATCATTAGACAGACTGTCAAGAGGCAATGAAATTAAATCTACACTGCTTGAACGGCTCAATTTAAAATTTCTTTTTGATGTATTCATTTATGGCATATGAACATTGCCAGATAAAAAGCAGCGAAGAATTATTGAAAATGTAAAATCAACTGAGAAGGACAAAGTTTTGTGAGGTAATCAAGGGTTGTGGGGAATATCGAGACTGGAATATCGAGTTGTGGATTGTTGAGTCAGGCATAATCTCATTGGAGTGTAGTAATAGACTCGATGGGCTGAATGGCCTGCTCCTTCTCCAATGTTTTATGGTCTTGTAGATACGTCAGCATTCATTGGCCATCTCTGATTGTTCTGAAGAAGGTGGCAGTGAGCTGTCAACTTGAACTCACCGCAGTGGGCATGTGGAGAACCTCAGTGCTGTTAGGAAGAGAGTCCCAAGGTCTTGTCCCAGTGGGATTGAAGAAACAGTAATATATTTCCAAGTCAGGATGGTGTGCAGCTCAGAGGGAAATTTGCAGATGGTCCATTGTTTGCTTTCCATTTTCACAGAAGTGTTAACTGAGTTATTTAAGCACATTAACATATATCACAACTATTTCACTCAAAGGCATTGACGTATTCATTATTTAATGTCACCCAACACATTTCAATCCCTTTGTGAAACCACATCCACTTTCTTCAGCTTTTTCATTTATACTCCAATTTGCTTCCCTTTGTTTTAGTGTCGCTTCACTGTTCTTTTGTCATTTTGATGATCTTCCATTGCCAAGTTGTAATACTTCATCCATAAGTGAAATGCCATTCTTCTTGCTGGCTTTCAAAATCATTAGCTGTTTCTTTCCACTATCTATTAACGCATTTTAACATAATCATTCACTGCCTCCCTGTTCTTCCAAGTTTTGCCTATATCAACCAAAATAGCTAAATCTTTACAGAACCGAAGACGATTCATAACTAAAATATTTTTTCAGTTTATAATTTTTTATCGAGAAATCCAGGCCGTGCTTGCTCATAGTTTCTCTTTAAAGGTAATAGTTGGTAATTTGCTAAAAGTGGTAAATGGTGCCTCTACAAAGATGTTGGTTTGGGACTAAGATTTGGGCCCAGTGGAAATGAAGGAACTGATGAAGAAAATGAAGTGAATGATAGTCCTCCCAAGATAATCCAATCCTTGTCTTGCTGTGAATTTCCATAATGGTTTATCCATTTCATGTCACCATGGTCTCAGAGAAACAGATCAGAAAAGGACCCTTCAGCCCATCCTATGCACACCAGTCACACACAACCATCTAACTATTCTAATCCCATTTTCCAGCACTTGGTCTGTAGCCTTGTATGCCTTGGCATCACAATTGCATATCTGAACAGTTCTTAGATATTATTATTCTATTGTATTGAGGGAATATTTAATACACAAAGGAAGCCATGATTTTATTGATATTTGAATAGTTATTGTATGCTAGTGACATCATCAAACATGTCAAGCAACACCACAGCATATTTAGCCATGTATACCCACAAAAAGTCCATCCTTTTTTCACAGCTAATCAGGATACAATAGGCTGTTTTATTGCTATTGTAAGGCTTAAAAATAATCTCTGCACAAGTAATCGCACATAAAACATAAATAACGCTGTGACCTATTATGGGACTGTGCTCCTGTTGATACAACTGACAGCAAGAGTTGCCTCACTGCTTCTGGTGAAAGTCAGACCCAAACAAAAAGTGCCTGGATATATGTATAATGCCTACCAATTGAAGGTACATGTGCTCAACCTGAGGTGTCAGCGTGGGCCCTTGTTTGGAATGTTTTTGGCTGTTAGAAGTGTAGTCATGAGCTTTTGAGGCTGATAAGGTGAGAACACATGCAGCCTGCGAGAAGTAGGGCACCATGTGAAATTCTGCACAACCTGAAAGTGGACACCAGGAAAGGGCAAAACAATTTGTCAACAGCTTAAGTCACAATCAAGACACCAGTTTTGGGTGTGTGATGTAGAATGTTAAGTTAGTCACGGATTCTAATACTTTGCTTTATTTATCTTTTGGGAAGGGCTGAGAGAAATTTTACAGGACTTTCCCTCGGGTTATAAGCCGGGTTGGGTAAAGGTAAACATTGTTAAAGTTGGTTTTAATTTGGCAATTTAAAACGGCTGGTTTCGTGGAGTGGGTTGGCTGCATTGATAAGCTCCCAAAACTGAATGCAACCATTGGAGAGTCCAAGGTCTTGCCGTCAGAGTTACAACCAAAGTGCCCACTTAGCCCATCAGAAAGGTCCTAATTCATGGTTGGTGGAGGGGTTTGAAATTGTGATATAGATTTGTAGTATATTATCATGATTTGCAAACATAGATTTGAAAGTGGAGGGAAAAAATCAGCTTCAGTTTTTTTTCTGTTCCGTGTAGGTGACGTTTTTTTAAAACAAAGGTCAGCAGGTAACTTTGGTCAGTGAACTCAAGCTAGCTTTTCCAAACAAAGCATGTAATTTAAGGTAAAGGACAAGACCAGTTATCTAGGGAGTTAATTGCTGCATGTTTACAAAGTTAGCTTTTATGAAATTGGTGGCTAAGGGCTATTGGTAGATTGAATTCAGAAGAAGTGAAGTCACCCCCACACAAAAGTAATTTTGTAGTTTGTAGGTGTCACCAAATAGAGAGAGTTTAGTTTGTAGCAGCATCCAGCATGTGAGAGTTGCTAGAAATCACCAAAATTTCAGAATTTGAAAGAAATATTCACGCAATCAGAGCAGAAAAGAAGTCTTAAGCTGCCTCTGCAGTCAAAGGAGAAGAGCTGGAAAGAGTCATTTGAGAAAGCAATTAACAAATTAAGTCAGGAGTAGTACTGCAGTGGGACTGAGTGACTGCGGAGGATACTGCTGGGAGGAGAGTTAAAACTTTGTTTTTGTTGTTTGTGTCAAGATCTTTCTAAATTGTTGCATGTACGAGTAATTTTGTTCCCTTTTTCCTTTGTGTAATAAATTTATTTTCTCATTAAACAAACATTGGCAGCCTTATGTTAATATGTCCAGTGACTGGCCATCTTGGCAATAAAGCTGCAACAATGTCAACTAAAAATTTATCGAGCTAGGCTTCATTCTGAGTTCCAACATGTCTGATATTGCCATCCGCTGGGATCATAGTGGAAGCAAAGTTAATATGATGGTTGCAGTCTTCGTGTGAAGACTCTTCTACTTATTCTGGCTCCATGTGAAGGCAAATTAAAAAAGCTTCCACCACAGCCTCTATGAATCACTTAGATAACTGTAATATGTTAAGCACTAAACAGAGCTTGTGATAACACAGGCATCAATTTATTTGAACCAATTTTACAAATCCGTTGACATCAAAATGAGATCTTTTCTCAAAAATTTGTTCACTCGATGTGGCCGTTAGTAGCTAGTTTATTATTTATTGCACATCCCTAGTAGTTTTTGAGAGAGTTGTGGTAAGTCCCCTTCTTGAACCCCTGACATCCACGAGAGTGGATGTACTCAAGTGCTGTTAGGAACAGAAGCCCCAGAAACCCTCATTTCAAACATTTGAAAAATCTGCCTCAAATAAATGCTAAGCAGAGCACATGTGCAAATCTGACACACATCACTCTACTGCTCAAAATGCCATTATAGAGTCCATATATGCTTTTAAATTTGTTTGGATCCCAAAAGATCTCAGCTAAGTTAACAAGAAAACAGTTTAGAAAAATAGTCTTCATTTGGAATGTGACTAACAATCAAAAAGACAACGAAGGGGGCCACAGAATTACTTGTCACTAATTTGCAACTTGCAAGTATTTAGTCAGTGTGTAAGAGTATCATGAGACTGAATCACATCAAATGGGGGAGGAAGATAGAGTTTACACTTCACACTCCATTCAAAATATTGACAAAACAAACTGGAAATGTTTCCTCAGTTCCATGGTTCCAACATTTGGCTGTCTTGGAAAAGCAGACTTAATATGGGGAAATGTTAAAACCTGATGTAAAAGTTTAAAAGCAGAGATAGAAACCAAAATAATAGTTAGTGCTGCAATATTGGCAGCAGAACTCAGGTGTCCTTTGAGCACTCTTTAACTTTTAATTCCAAAAATATGTTCTCCTTGAAATAAAAACATGCTACTTTAGGCATTTAACAAAACTGCTGATGTAAATTCAGTGCTGGCTAGCAATGTTCTCGGTGGGACCAAGGGAAGTCAGGGGAAATTTCAAACGAAGACAGTCATAACAGGAAGGAACAATGATGGGGGAGCGGACTAATTTCCCCTCTTAACTGAAAACTGCCTCTAGCAAACATTTTTATGTTCTGCCCTTTTACGAAGATACAAAAGTATGAAGGAGTCAGAAATGCAAACTTGGTCCGTGTGTGCTAGTGGAACAGTTCTGGGAAACTGAGGTGTTCATGCCTGGGCTTAAGCACTAGTGTGCTTTGAAGGTCATAGTCAAAAAATAATCCACTATTTACCCCTGCATTGCAAGTAAATGGAATATTCAATTCTGAGCATTAGATGCTAGCTAGCTAACATTCCAGAGAAAAACAAATAGGACAATAAACGAACTCTCTCACTCTCTGGGCTGCTAGACAATCAGTCAAAAGGAATCAAGCCAAAAGAATTTCAACTAACTGCAAAGCCAAGCGTTCTAGAAACAACTGTTCAACCACCAACATTCCATTATCTACTCTTCATAAGCACCCGAAGACACTGATCCCTATATCTTTTCATTTCTATCAATTGTTGGACTCATCTTATTCCTAATCTATGTATATTGCGTTTTCATTCTTTTTCACATTCAGTCATTAGTTTGGTCTGGTGAAACACATCTACAAGGGAAGAAACTTTTTGAATTAACCTTGCTGCAATCAACCAAAGGCAAGGGTAAAAGAAGAAGGAATGCCAGTTCACCCCTCCTCACCCAGTGAGCATAATGATTTCGGGTATTCCTCTAATATTTTAATAACTCAGGGGGCTTCGCCCATTGGTCTGGTCATAATGCAACTAGAGAAAGTTACCAAAAGTACCTTCTTGCAGATAATAACAGTATACCACACTTTTCATGACCTCAGGATGTCTTAAAACATTTTACAGTAAATTATGTAATTTTTGAAGTATGGTCATTAATGTAATGAAATGTGGTGGTCAATTTGCACAAAGCAAGGTTCACAATGTGAAACATTTCAAACCATCTGCTTCTGTGATGTTTATTGAGGGATAAATATTGGCCAAGACACCAAGAATGACTCCACTGTTCTTCTTCAAAATAGTGGAATGGGATCTTTTAACATGTCAATGGAAAGACGGCACACTGTCAAGGCTGCATTCAGTATTGCGTTAGAGCATCAGCCTGGATTATCGTGTTTAAGTCTCTGGAATGCATCTCAAACCCATAACTATAAACGTATCTATGGTGAAACTAGATAAACACATGAGGAAGAAAGGTGTGGTGACCCAGGAGTCAGAGCGTTACCAAGTGTGTCATGTTTAACAATTGTATTCTGCATTTTGGAGAAGTGAAAACTACATCCTTCAAGTAAAGACTTCCTTTCAGCATAAACCAACGTTGTATGTAGGACGGGTTTTGCTTATTCAGACAAGTGTATCCTCCAGGATTGTTCTGAATCTCCAGGAGTTGAAGATCCATTTCCTGGTCATGGTTATGAGCAGCTAGCTTGAAAATAAGTCACATGACATTAAACAAATGTTTGTTCTTCAATTTTCTTTAATTAGTTTTGCTTACAGTTAACTATTAGTTAAAAAAATTGCAAATTGGGAATTTAAAACACGGAGCAAAATTGACACAGGTGATAAAATTTCCAAGCATCCATCAAGACAAGTGTCTAGACACTCATTGCAAGCATTGTTTACACAGGCAGAAATAAGTAGCTGATTGGTCTGTGGCTGGTGACTAGTCATTGATGACAAAGGCCTTCTGCCTAGCAGCCAATATATGATTGGTTCTCAGGTAACTGAAGACCTTGAGGCTTTGAACAAAATGGTGAGAAGCTTTCAGGTCTCCATAAGCTCAGGAGATCTCCCTGCTCTCAGCAGTAAAAGCCACTTTAAGCCTGAATAATATCAGTTTGTTTTTGCTTCAGCAGTTGCAGTAAGATGTGACTTTTTATTAATAAGTCAGAAGCCTTTTCATAAGTATGAAACACTCACCATGTACCTCTTGCAAACCAATGGAAGCATTTGGAGAAAAAAAAACTGAGAAGCAATGTCTTGATCAGCACAAGAATCATTTTAGCAACACTGTAAACAGAAACCACTGAACTGCCTTTCAAGCCTGTCCCTCTGCCCCTCACTCCCATTATTTATTTCTTGTCTGTGAGTAAGTAAGGGAGAATTTATACAGCGGTTAGAATTTTACCTGGTAAGTTATATGCCAACAGTTGATAACTGTTTACCTATATCTAGAGTCTACTTCTTTGTAATTAATAGTAATTCTAGTTAAATACAGAGACCTGGCCTATGCTTTATGTCATTCTGGGTCTGAAAAGTAGATAGGTTGTGGAATTTTGTGCACTTCTATAACATTGTTCAAAAAACATTTGTGGTGACTCCAAGAATAGTGGGACTTGGTTTCCAGTGTGCAACTGCAGTGATGTGAGACACCATAAAGAGAAGATAGTTATTAACAAATCCCGCATATAGCTCCAGTGGACCTGATTTACCCATGTCTGTTGAGTATATGGGAATGTGAAACAACCAGCATAAATGCATTTCAGAGGAAGCTAGGCAGACACAAATGGGAGAAAATAGTAGAAGGATTTTTTCTGGGCTGGAAGGAAGCTCATGTAGAATGTAAGAACTGTGCATGGCAAATGACCTGTTTCTGCATTGTCCACATGTTATAATGATAATGAATGAATTCAACTCGTAGAAAGGTCCAAGGTGTTAGTGCAACTATGGGGCAAGGTTTGAACATTCTGCACGGTATTAACCTCAGATAGATGTATGCCCACTCCCAAAATCTTATGCCTCGACCACAAATTGCATTATGCAAATGGACTCCCAGCCTTTGGAATTTAAAGGTCATAGCCATCAGGCAGCTATCTGTGAATTTTATATGTTCGGATTGCAGCAGGAAGGGAATTTGGAGGGAGATGTGGAATTTCAGTGTCAATGTCATCAGAGACTAATGAATAGATTTTTTAATTGCCTGCCTGGCCGTTGTTAAAACAATTGTTTGTGAATAACATCTGTCATAACGGCAGGGCTAAACTATCTGCTTCATTAAGCAGAAATGGAATCTTGCGTTTAAAGGTCCAAGCTCCCTTTCAGCTTTGGCAGGATTTCCTCCCCCTGACTACCTGAGGTGAATCTTTTCAAATAAGTTCCCTTCACATCACCTTCTAAATATAATCAAATGAACTTCCAGCAGCAAGGAACTCTCTAGTGCCACCTTTGCCTTTTATTCTCCACAGGTGGAGGATCTGTCCTCAGCAGCACTCTGCTTGATGACTGGCCTGAAGACAATTCTTTTTGTCCCTATTTGGCACAGTTTCATGTCTCCTTCCTCAAAGCTCTCGGTGTGACCACAAGCATCCATCATTCTCAGTCTAACATTCCCTACAATGTCCCAGACCCTCATCTGCATTTAAACCAATTGGAGAGAACACAAATTTACCAGAATGGCACCTGTTCTCCAAGAGTTAAAACACAAGGAATTCATTCACAGGGCTTGGAGGAAATCTGATTGATGTTTTCAAGATATTAAGAGGGACAGAGGGTGTAAATTAAATGAAACCATTCTCATGAGACCTAGTGACCAGAGCCTACAGAAGCAGACCTTTCCTGGCGTAAAGTAAGGGACACTTCATCACACAAAGTGTATTAGAAATTTAAAACTCTCTTCCACAAATGGAAATCAATATTAGACAAATTGCAAATTTTTAAATTGATACTGGCGTAGCTTTGGTCTGATAAAGAGTCGTCTAGACTCGTCTGACTCGTTGTGATTTCCAGCATTTTTGGTTTCATCGGATAAAGAATGATTTCAAGAAGGTTTCCCAAACATTTCCTCATACAGAGATTGAAGTTTTTAAGGGGTGTCCTGTGCAATTCAATGCAGTGTACTCAGTGCGCTGCTTACTTGGCACATAGTATACGAACGTGATAGATCACATTATTCCATGGGACACTGATCAATAAAGAGTTGTACTAGCATTGCCAGGTATACGGATGTTATGTGGAACAATCCTAGATTCTAATGGCTACATATCAGCTGCACAAACTGATCTATGTAATATACACAGTTCCAGAAAGAGTTTGGTTCTGAAAGGGTTCGTGCTGAGAAGTGCAATAGGAACCATCCAATAGAATGGTTCCTTGTAGATGTCAACAGAATGACAGCTCTGGGTCTCAAAGAAGATAGATCCATTGATGTGTCTCCTCATTGTCCTAGTAACAATGTATATTGAACCAACGTAACATGTACCTGATGGCTATCATGCGATAAGCTGCATCTTGTTTAAGACATGAGCTCCTTCTATTTAGATGGCTGAGTGGATTTTCACTACAACACTGAGAAAAGCAGGCCTGATAGATCCCAACCTAAAAACAGGATGATGGCAACATTATTGTGACTGAGAGTACAGCTAGATCAGACAAAACTCAGTCAGTTAGTGCGAATCTATCATACATGGTGAGCAGTGGTGGAGATTGGAATATGATTTACACCAAACAGAAGGATGTACAGATTCTGCTGAGCTGAGGATGTAGAATTAAGAGAGCAACTTCTACTGGCAACACATAGTTGAAAGAGCTGAACAGGCCAGAAGCCTGCAGCAGAGCAATTGGTGGTAAGAATTCACAAGGTAGATTTGAAAGTTAACGCTGAAAACATTTCAGAGCTGATAAGCGAAGAGCAAAAATGAGCTAGAAGTTGCATGGAACAGGAACACTGGTCACACTTGGCAGTTATAGCTTGCATTAGATGTTGATGAGCTGTTGGAATGATCACATTTCAATCTTCAGCCAGAGAGCGAAAAGGTATTGAAGGCTCCATGAGTAAAACTGAAATCCCTGGAGGGAAGGGGAAAGCTTCAAGATGTGTGGCACATTTGTAGGCTGAGAAACCTAGAAGTACGCAAAATACATAAGGGGTCCAGGCCCGAAACGTCAGCTTTTGTGCTCCTGAGATGCTGCTTGGCCTGCTGTGTTCATCCAGCCTCACATTTTATCTTGGATTCTCCAGCATCTGCAGTTCCCCTTGTCTCCAAAACTCATATTGAATGTGTTGCCACAGCAAGCAGCTACTATGAGGCATAGTTACAGCAGCTACAGTCAGGGCCACAGAAGTAAGTCAATAATGAGGTTATAACATGGAGAAGAACATAAAGCCAGAATTAAAGAAATGAAGAACAAAATAGAAGGCTAGGCGGACAAAGCCTAGCAGAAGAAAACAATTAAGAGACAATTGAAGTCACAGAAGAAACTGGGAGATCAACTATTATCCAATATTGTAATGGCAGGAAGAATTTATTAAGATTGCAGACAGTGGGACTCATCCAGGAAAAAGAACATAAGACAATTAGAATTATTTGCAGCACAACAGACAGTCCAGGTCATTGAGGGGAATCTGCTAAAAAGAATCAGATTCATTTTATAAAGCCGCAGGTCACAAGATTCACTCAGTAAAGCAATTGAGATAACAGGATTATCTTTAAAGCTGCAGGCAGTGGGATTTTTTTTTCTGTGTAGCCCTTAAAGAAAATGGGAATTATACATTAAGCCGTGAAAAGTCAGGAATCATCCACTGCATGTGCACAATGTGCAAGTTATGGATTTTACTTGCAAAAGGCAGGAATCTTCTACTTCAAAATATATAAGCACAGGAAAACTGTCCAGTACCACTGTATTCAATTGCAGAATTATTATGCTGCAGAACTGAAATAAATTATAGCCAGGAAAATAAAACAACATTGAAATACAGCAGAATTAAGCACCTTTAGAAGAAGAACAGTAAGTAGTTATGGAAAGATATGGTAGCAAATGCAATATTGTGAAGCAGATTTAATTTCAAAGATGAGCCAAGTAGAACACAGAATTGGAAATCTTGGAGAAAACAGTTCTTAAGATGTAGGTATGCTTCAAAATTGGACTCTAAGCCAGAAGCTGAAACATCAAACATAATTTTGTATTCAATTAGAACAGTGACTGATGATGTTAAAACTTCCAAAGCATAAAAGAAGCTGTAAATACATTTGATGAATTTCTACAAGCTTTTAACAATTATTTTATTAATATAACAAATATAATTCTTTAAATAACAGATTTAACAGAAGAATTCAGTATTCAGGGGAATCTATGGATAACTTTATTAATAAGCTATATAGAATGTTGAAGAAATGTGACTATTGCATTTTTGAAATCAGATTTCAAAGGAAACAAAACTGTTAGAAAAGCTCAGCAAGTCTAGCAACATCTGTGGAGAGAATTCAGAGTTAACATTTCAGGTCGAGTGACCCTTCTTCATAACTCAGGCCCTTCTGAGGAAGGGTCACTCAACCCAAAATGATAACTCTGATTTCTTTCCATAGATGCTGTCAAACCTGCTGAGCTTTTTCAGCAATTTCTGTTTTAGTGATTTACAGCATCTGTGGTTCTTTCAGTTTTTCTGAGACAAAATTGTTGTTGTAATTACTGGTAAGTCTTTGTCAAATTCATGACCGAAGATGATTGGACTTTGGAGAAAACCATTCAGAATTAGAAATTGGAAAGAACAATGGAGAAATCCTGAGAGTAAATGGGCACTATTATCACAGGAAAGAAACAGAATTCACTCAGATTGTAAGATTCAAACAGCATGACACACGTAAGAAAAGCTTAGGTCAGTCAGCAGACACTCAGAAATTAAACCAATTAGTGTCAGAAGGTCGGGCAGCATCTGTGGAGAGAGAAATAGCTCATGTTTCAAGTCTTATATTACTCTTCTTCAGAAATTGGGGTTTTGAAGAAAAGTCATATTGGATTCAAAACACTGAGTCTGATATTTTATGAGTTTAGCTCAGAACTGCTGAGTTTCTCTGAACTTTTTTTATTTCATATTTGCACCATCCAGTATACTTTATTTTCATTTGAGCAGCCACTCAGTTGGTCTCAGGGCTGTGGAACAAAGAAATCTCACAGGTACAAACAGTGCCTAGCTATTTTAAGAAAATGTTATGTCTGTAAAAAATCAATCACTTTCAGAAGACATGCAGAATCAGAATGCAATTAGAGAGCAATGAATATCAAATAGCTACTCACAACGAGATGTTGGTCAGGCAGAGAAATGGAAAATATATCACACCTATTCCCAGGTGAAATTGGTGATCCATAAAATGGGTTGTTTTGGCAAGAAGAGGCAATGAGGTGAGAGTGCTAACAATTAAATCAAGACAAATCTGGAAGTTCAAATGGCCAGACTCTGAGCAGTCATTACTGGGATGAAATTTGGCAACATAGAAGAAAGAATCAGGTACAGCCTAAAGCAGGAATTCGCCCATCCATTCCTACCCGGGGTAGTTGTTACATGTCCTCTATAAATCCAGTCACTGCATCATTCCAATAGTCACCTGAAGAGCTGGAAACTTGATAATTAGTTTATTATTATCTGCATTTTGCTTACTCTACAGGGTTTTGGGCAAGATGCATTTCCGTCCGCGTTATATTGTTGACCGATCGGCTTATACAATTCCTGACTTTGATGAGGAGTACCAGAAGAAAATCAGAAGTTACCCCCATTCACAAAAAGCAAAGAAATTCTTCAGGTAAATGGGAACCATTTAAAATGACCATCTCATTTTGAACTTTGGAAGGTAATTTAAATGCCCACTTTTATTTTTGCATCTGACATTATTGCCAGATAGCAGTCTTGTTACTTGAGTTTGTTGACCAATCTGAATGCTTTCATTTTGGTTCCATTGATTCTCGGTAACTCTTAACATATCTGAAAAAAAAGGTCACTTCCTTGGTATGCTGGGTGGTACAATGTAGTGACTTTATAATTGACACTGGTGTCCTGTGCTGGAAATGGAGGCAGGCAATCAGACATTTGATAGCACAGTGATAATGCCCGTACCTCTGACTCAGAAGGCCTGGGTCAGGCCTCACCTGCCCCTGAGGTGCACTTAAACATAGAACATAGAACAGTACAGCACAGTATGGGCCCTTCATCCCACAAAACTTTCCATTAACCCTGTATTCTGCTTTCAAATCTGTCCTTCCAAAATGAATCACCTCATACTTTTCAGGGTTAAAATCTATCTGCCTCTTCTCAGCCCAGCTCTGCATCTTATCAATGTCCCTTTGTAACCTAGAACAGCCTTCCACACTGTCCACAACTCGACCCACCTTCGTATCATCCGCGAACTTGCTAATCCACCCTTTCACTCCTACATCCAAATCATTTACAAAAATCACAAATAGAAGAGGACCCAGGACAGATCCTTGTGGTACTCCACTCGTAACTGAGCATCATGTTGCATATTTTCCATCCACTACCACCCTTTGTCTTCTAAGAGTCAGCCAATTCTGAATCCAATCTGCCACATTTTCCCTTATCCCATGCCTCCTTACCTTCTGCATGAATCTACCATGGGGAGCCTTATCAAATGCTTTACTTAAATCCATGTATACCACATCCACTGCTCTACCTTCATCCATATGTTTGGTCACCTCTTCAAAGAATTCAATAAGGTTTGTGAGGCATGATCTAACCCTCACAAATCTATGCTGTCACAAATCGAACTATGCCTTTCCAAGGGATCATAAATCCTATCTCTCAGAGCCCTTTCCAATAATTTGCCCACCACTGATGTAAGACTAACTGGCCTGTAATTCCCGGGGTTATCCCTATTCTCTTTATTGAACAAGGGAATGATGTTTGCCTCTCTCCAATCTTCCAGCACTATACCCGTGGACAGTGAGGATGAAAATATCATTGCTAAAGTCCCTGCAATCTC
The DNA here is from genome assembly GCF_030684315.1 of Stegostoma tigrinum. Taxonomy (NCBI): domain Eukaryota; kingdom Metazoa; phylum Chordata; class Chondrichthyes; order Orectolobiformes; family Stegostomatidae; genus Stegostoma; species Stegostoma tigrinum. Next base: position 13,478,732 of record NC_081374.1, on the reverse strand, counting down.
TTCCCTCGCTCCCCATCGAATCCTTGGATAAATCCCATCAGGCCTGGGGGACACATCTATCTTCAACTTCCTCACAATTTCTAGCACACCTTCCTCACTAACATTGACCTCCTCTAGCGTACCAGCCTGTTTCACACTGTCCTCCCTTACAACTAGGTCCCTCTCAGTTGTGAATACCGAAGAAAAGTAATCATTAAGGACCTCTCCTATTTTGTTAGGTTCCGTGCACAAATTCCCTTTACAATCCTTGATCAGCCCTCCACTTTCCCTGATCATTCTCTTATTCCTCATGCACGTCTAAAAAGCCTTAGGGTTTTCCTTGATCTGATATGCCAAGGTTTTCCCATGCTCCCTTATAGCTCTCCTAAGCCCCTTCTTCAGCTCCATCCTGGCTAACTTGTATCCCTCCAGAGCCTTTTCCAATCCTTGTTTCCTAAACCTTATATCAGCATCCTTCTTCCTTTTAACTAATCGTTCGACCTCTCTTGAGAGCCAAGGGTCCCTCACTTGACCGCATCTTTCCTGCCTGCGAGGGACAAACATACCGAGCACAAGCAGTTTGCATTCTTTAAACAATCTCCACATTTTAATAGTGCTCTTCCCTGACAGCATCTGTTCCCAATTTATGTTACCCAGTTCTTGCCTAACTGAATTGTAATGACCCTTCCCCCAGTTATAAACCTTGCCCTCCTACATGTACCTATCCTTTTCCACGGCTATTGTAAAAGTAACAGCGTCATGATCACTACAGCAAAAATACTCTCCTACCAACACTTGGTCTGGTTCATTGCCAAGCACCAAATCCAAAGTGGCCTCTCCTTCTGTTGGTCTATCTGCATACTGTGTCAGGAATCCTTTCTGAATGCACTGGTCAAAATCTGCTCCATCTAAACTATTATAACTAAAATGTTTCCAATCCATTGGAAAGTTGAAGTCACCCATGTCTACAACCCTGTGACTTATGCATTTTCCAGTATCTGTCTCACAATCTGCTCCTCTACTTCTCTGCAACTGTTAGGGGGTCTGTAAAAAAAACCCCAACAAAATGACTGCTCCTTTCTTGTTCCTGACCTCAACCCGAACTGACTCTGTAGAGATATCATTCTCGAACTGCCTTTCAATAGCTGCTATACTAGCCCTGAATAGCAGTGCCAATCCCCTACCTCTTTTACCACCCTCCCTATTTCTTTTAAAGCATCTAAATCCCAGAACTTCTAACAACCATTCCTCTCCCTGAGTTACCCAAGTTTCTGTAATGGCCACTACATCATAGTTCCAGTACCAACCCATGCTCTAAGCTCATCCGCTTTATTTCTGATACTTCTAGCATTGAAGGATACACACCTCAAACCATCCCCATGTCCACAATTACGCTCCATCGACAGCATTTCTTTATAAACAACATCACTCCCTGTTGTGTCTGTTGGAAGGCTGAATAACTCATCCTCTGAATTACAAATCCGGTTCCACACTCCCTGCCAATTAGTTTAAACCATCCCGTATAGCTCAAGCAAACCTCCCTCCCAGATTATTTGCGCCCTTCCAGTTCAGGTGCAACCCATCCTCACTCCACAGGTCCCACCTTCTCCAGAATATGCTCCAATTATCCACATAATGGAAGCCCTCCCACCTACACCAGCCCTGTAGCCACATGTTTAGCTGCACTCTCTCCCTATTTCATAACTTGTTTTCACATTGCACTGGAAACATGTCCAAACAGATTGGCTAAATTATTTATAAGACAAGGATACAAGACAGCGCAATCGCACTTCGCTACTTGGTGGAACATTCTGCTGTATTGTCAAGTGCTTTATTAAATAGCAGGCTTGATGGGCTGAATGGCCTACTCCAGCTTCTAGTTCTTATGAAACACTTCATGGCACCAGAAATCTTCATTGTAAAAAATGTCTAGATTTAGCTTCCAAAGTTCAAAAGTTTGAATTTTTTTAAGAAAAGTAAACATGCATCGATTGCTCCCAGGCTTACATATGGACAGTGTATTTTATTACAATCCAACTTGACAGAAGAATCTGAGCAGTTTTTTTTCCTATTCCGTAGCTGCTCAACAGCCAGGCTCAAAGCCCTTCTCATTCAGTTCTTCCCAATAATTGGATGGCTTCCGAAGTACAACATTAAGAAGAGTTTAATTTTTGATATCATATCAGGTATCAGTGCTGGGACTATCCAGGTCCCTCAAGGTAAGAAACATTCTTCTTTAGACTGAACTCTGGCAACATTTTCATGCCTATGGGATGACACAGCAAAAAATGAAAAACATAGCTGAATACTTCAATTCAGTAACAACAAACTCGCAGCACCTTGTACATATTATTGAGCCGTCACAGCTTTCCTTATCAATAAATAATGGTAGTCCCTTGTAGATCTTATCTTAGGATGCCATTGAATTCCACATTTGAGTTCTTCAAATCCTTGTAGCTGCATTGGAACATAGAAACATCAGCAAGACATTTGACACTTTTGAGACTGTTCTACCATTTATTCACCAATCTATATCCTACCTCCACTTGTCTAAACTCCACACCCCTTAGTTTTCTTCACCAGCTGAAATCTTTTGATCTCAGATTTAATTAAGTTGTTATTTAAGCTGTTCTTAGTGAGAGAGACTGCCACATCCTCCTTCATGTGAAGAAGAGGTCCCTTATATCTCTCCTGTGTGGTCTACTTTTGCTTTGAGGTTATATCCCTTGTCCTTAAACAGTGGAAAACATTTCTCTGCATCTAACATGTGAATTTATTTCAACACCTTAAAAGCATCAATCAAGTCATCCCTTAATTATTTGTATGTATTCCAGAGAATGCGAATCTAACTCATGTAATCTCTCTCCATTACCAAAACCTTAGAGTTAAACATTTTAACCTAAACATGGTAGCATTCTATTGAAGCTGCACTGATCTGCTTCCAACACTTTTATTGCAGTTCTAAACTGTGGTGGCTAGGACTGGACGCAGTAGTCTAGTGGTGAATTAAACAGGCTTCCACCAAAACATTCTTCTATTTATATTCTAGACTCCCAGTTAAAAAGGCTGAAAATTTCATTACCCTTTTTTGATTATTTTATTTTACCTGACCACAACATTTTGGTGATCTGTGTAGACAGACCAAGATATTGCTTTGTATCTACCTTAGCCTATAGCTTTTCATCATTGAGAAAATACTTTGATCTACACTTTATTTTCTTCAATATAAATGATGCACGAAGGGGACGTGCCATGATTGATTCAGATGAGGATTAGAGAGTTTGTTGCTCTCCCCTGGATTATGGATGGTTGGAAAGGCTTCGAGGACAGTCTTCCTGCCCAGCCGCCATTTGAGGCCTTTAACTCAGCCGTTAAGGACCACTTAGGGTCATCTTCTGTTATTCTACTGATGACAGATGGGGGATTCACTGTGTGGGGAAACCAGAAAGTGGTTGGGCTTCCTTGCAACCATTCAATAGCACGAAGTGACTGATCAGGAGAAGGGGGAGCCTTCAGAGAGTGATTATCCCTACCATTTAGTCTGATTCCCTTCTCACTCCTATCCTGCATCCTCCTGAAAACTTCCATCCCACCCTCACTTACCTTTCTCCTGAATTCAACAATGATCCCTGATGAAAACCCTTGTACACAAATGGTAGCAGCCATTATTTCCAATGGAGAGCACCTACCTGGCCAGCAGCTCTCAGGGGTGAAATCTCAACTCTAGTTGTTTTGGAGGTGCAGGAGGATGTTGGGGGAATATCCTGGATTGAAATATCCCCTGCAGACTCGGGAGCCTCAGTAGTAGAGTTCCCGTTGTCAATTAGTGACTTCCATTAGTATTCCCAGCAGCCTGGTCAATTGATTGCCATCAGACTTGTTACTAGGCACTGGACCCCTCCGGCACCTTGCTAAATGCTACTCCATACTACTAATTATTGTGTAATTAGAAAAGTTCCACAATGCCCGAGTCAATAATCAATACTGTGAATACATGAGAGGCACTTGTAGTCACTTGCTTTCAACTTTTGTATAGCCATTGTCCCTCAAACTCAACCAGGTCCATAATGTGTCTTCAGTTCTTTGTGCTTTCATTTTATCTTTTTCTCTAATGTGGAACTTTATTTCATGCCTTCTGAAAGGCCAAATAAACAATATCTCTAGATATTCACCTGTCTACAATAAAGGACTTAATTAGATTTGTTTGACATGACCTGATTTTTGCAAATCCAGTTTGGCTCTTTCTCATCAGCTCAAATTACTTTAAGCACTCAGTAACTCCATCCTTAATTATAACTTTCAATAACTTCCCCATGACAGATGCTAGATTGACAGGTCTATAATTTCCTGATTTCTCTCTTCTATCTATTTTAAATGATGGAATTACATTTATATTTGTCCAATGTAAAGTGTCAATCCCTGAACGGAGGAAACTTTGGAAGATTAAACCCAGAAGATTTGCAATTTCTTCACTGCTCCCTTTGAACCTGAGGCTGAGACACTCGGATATTACAGATTTAGTGTCACCATTTGTTCTAACACTGTTTTGATCTATTTACTGCATTTTGAAGTTTCACCAGGATAAGCATTCAATAGAAGATTCTTTTCTTCAATTATTCTGATGGCTTCCATATACTGAAGTAAAACCATGAGAGTTTTACAGAGCAAGAGGTAGCCATTTTGGCGAAATTGCCTGAGCCCCTGATCTGAAAGTGCTATCTAAGTTTGGATATGGGTTCCAACTCATATTTCCATTCGAATTCACCACAGACATTCTACTAATTTTTCCCCTTGTTTACCTATTCACTGCAAAGAATTCCTGTTGCCAGTGACATATATAAACTGGTTTATCCTGTATTAACATTGTTTGCTTAAATGTATTGATAAGAATCTTACGTTCCCATAGGTCTTCATGTGGTCTGACCAGTGGACTGAATTCATTGTAAAACTAGTTTATATGCAATTTAATTCAACTATTTCCAAAGCAATTCAAACTTAAGTAATTGAACGGCAAAAAACCATACATTGTGTGCATTTGAGATATGATAAGGTGCTGCATAAACTATATAAATGAAAGAATTATTATAAGCTATCTTTTTTGACTACACAGTAACCATAGACTTCCATTATGATTATTGCAAACTTTCCAACATTCTTAAGTGAACCTGGAGATCCAAGTAAAACAGTTTGTAGAAGGAAACAATTTAAACATGAGGAGGAGGCTTGTCCATGGCAAGCAGCATATTAACCTGGGTTTGCAAACGTTGTGATGTAACTTGAAATTTTGCAAAGTCATCCAACAGCACAAATCGTTCATTGATTACACAGGAAGAGAGATTACAACATAACGGAATTGCTGTAAAATTAATTCCTTTGTGTGTCTTCGGTCCTCTAATTATAGAGAACTTTTATTTGCAAACTAAAAAAAACTTTACGTACAAGAACAGTTACTAAAGCAGGTCCGATCTACAGATTTTTTTGGCTTACAGAGAAGAAAACAAACGCAGGGATTTAGCTCAGAGATAATGGGAACTGCAGATGCTGGAGAATCCAAGATAACAAAGTGTGAAGCTGGATGTACGCAGCAGGCCAAGCAGCATCTCAGGAGCACAAAACGTTTTGGGCCAAGACCCTCCATCAGAGAGTGACATGGGGAGAGGGTTCTGGAATAATTAGGGAGAGAGGGGGAGGCGGACCGAAGATGGAGAGAAAAGAAGATAGGTGGAGAGGAGAGTATAGGTGGGGAGGTAGGGAGGGGATAGGTCAGTACAGGGAAGACGGGCAGGTCAAGGAGGTGGGATGAGGTTAGTAGGTAGGAAATGGAGGTGCAGCTTGAGATGGGAGGCAGGGATGGGTGAGAGGAAGAACAGGTTAGGGAGGCAGAGACAGGCTGGGCTGGTTTTGGGATGCAGTGGGGGGAGGGGACAAGCTGGGCTGGTTGTGTGATGCAGTGGGGGGAAGGGATGAACTGGGCTGGTTTTGGGATGCAGTGGGGGAAGGGGAGATTTTGAAGCTGGTGAAGTCCACATTGATACCATTGGGCTGCAGGGTTCCCAAGCAGAATATGAGTTGCTGTTCCTGCAACCTTCGGGTGGCATCGTTGTGGCACTGCAGGAGGCCCATGATGGACATGTCGTCTGAGGAATGGGAGGGGGAGTTAAAATGGTTCGCGACTGGGAGGTGCAGTTGTTTATTGCGAACTGAGCGGAGGTGTTCTGCAAAGCGGTCCCCAAGCCTCCACTTGGTTTCCCCAATGTAGAGGAAGCCACACTGGGTACAATGGATACAGTATACCACATTGGCAGATGTGCAGGTGAACATCTGCTTAGTATGGAAAGACATCTTGGGGCCTGGGATGGGGATGAGGGAGGAGGTGTGGGGGCAAGTGTAGCACTTCCTGCTGTTGCAGGGGAAGGTGCCGGGGGTAGTGGGGTTGGAGGGGAGTGTGGAGCGAACAAGGGAGTCACGGAGAGAGTGGTTTCTCCGGAATGAGGCATTCCACTCCCACACATCCCAGATGTCCAAGTTTTTCCAGGACTGCAACTTTCCCCCTGCAGTGGTCGAGAACGCCCTTGACCGCGTCTCCTGCATTTCCCGCAACATATCCCTCACACCCCGCCCCCGCCACAACTGCCCCAAGAGGATCCGCCTCATTCTCACACACCACCCCACCAACCTCCGGATACAATGCATCATCCTCCAACACTTCCGCCATCTACAATCTGACCCCACCACTCAAGATATTTTTACATCCCACCCTTGTCTGCCTTCCACAGAGACCACTCTCTCCGTGACTCCCTTGTTCGTTCCACACTCCCCTCCAACCCCACCACACCCGGCACCTTCCGCTGCAACCGCAGGAAATGCTACACTTGCCCCCACACTTCCTCCCTCACCCCTATCCCAGGCCCCAAGGTGACTTTCCATATCAAGCAGATGTTCACTTGCACATCTGCCAATGTGGTATACTGTATCCATTGTACCCGGTGTGGCTTCCTCTACATTGGGGAAACCAAGCGGACGCTTGGGGACCGCTTTACAGAACACCTCCGCTCGGTTCGCAATGAATAACTGCACCTCCCAGTCGCGAACCATTTCAACTCCCCCTCCCATTCTTTAGATGACATGTCCATCATGGGCCTCCTGCAGTGCCACAATGATGCCACCCGAAGGTTGCAGGAACAGCAACTCATATTCCGCTTGGGAACCCTGCAGCTCAATGGTATCTATGTGGACTTCACCAGCTTTAAAATCTCCCCTTCTCCCACCGCATCCCAAAACCAGCCCAGTTCATCCCTTCCCCCCACTGCATCACACAACCAGCCCAGCTCGTCCCCTCCACCCACTGCATCCCAAAACCAGCCCAGCCTGTCTCCGCCTCCCTAACCTGTTCTTCCCCTCACCCGTCCCTTCCTCCCACCTCAAGCCGCACCTCCATTTCCTACCTACTAACCTCATTCCACCTCCTTGACCTGCCCGTCTTCCCTGTACTGACCTATCCCCTCCCTTCCTCCCCACCTATACTCTCCTCTCCACCTATCTTCTTTTCTCTCCATCTTCGGTCCACCTCCCCCTCTCTCCCTATTTATTCCAGAACCCTCACCCCATCTCCCTCTCTGATGGAGGGTCTAGGCCCGAAACGTCAGCTTTTGTGCTCCTGAGGTGCTGCTTGGCCGCTGCGTTCATCCAGCACCACACTTTGTTAACAGGGATTTAGCTTTCTTGATAGTTACAACTTGTCTAAAAGCATTTCTCAATTGTGCTAGGTACTAGGAACTATTAATGTGTATCTAAGGCATTTTGTCAGAAAGACTTTAGTTGGTTGTCTTTCCCCAATTGTAGAGAACTGGATATTAAAAGAGCATGCCCTCTCTTGGTTTTATTTCTAAGATAGCTTGTAAGCGGCAACGTTTCACTGTACTCATATGAGTACATGTAACAATAAACCTAATCCAAATTCATGCAATGTGGGCACCGTGGGAAGACCAGCATTTTCTGCCTATTCCTAATTGACCTTAAACCAAGAGGATGACTTGGTCATTTCAAAGACTAATTATGATCAAGTCAAACGCATTGGTGTGGGTCTGGTCTCATGGTAGGTCAGATGAGATTTCATTCCCTAAAGGGTATTAGTCAACCAGGTATTTACCACAATCAACAATGGTTATATGTTTATTGATACGACTAACTTTATAATCCAAATTTATAGATGGAATTTAAATTGGGCAGTGGGTGAGTGGTGCTGGTGGTGGAGTGAGGGAGGACTTGAATCTGCATTCCAAATTATTTTCAACCTGTGTAACCTAGTCACATTCCCGCTCTGTCATCTCATCATCATATTACGTAGTTTAGAATTGGGGTGAAGATGATGAGAACTTGTCCCATTCATCACTAGGACTTTTGCCCACATTGTCAATGATATCAAAGAAAAAAATGTGTCTTTGTTGCTAACTGCAGTGGTGTATACTCACGATTTAGATGGTAACGTGTTGCTTTCAATTAAGATGTGTTTTCTTTAATAGGAATGGCATTTGCTTTGCTGGCCAGTCTCCCACCAGTCAATGGATTATATTCCTCATTTTTTCCTCTTCTTGTCTACTTCTTCCTTGGAAGCATACATCACATGGTCCCAGGTTTGTCTATCCTTCTGATTTTTTTTAATTCTTAGCATGATATGCCTTGTACTTTTAGAACACTTATTTGTAAGATGATGAAAACCAAAGTGAATATCAATATTTTACTGGAAAGAACCCTTTATGGGACAAAGGCAAAATACTGCTCAATTTGGAAGTAAAAGCAGAATATCCTGGAATTATGCAACCGGCCCGGCTGCGTTTGTGGAGAGATATCCAGAGTTAATGTTCCAGGCCAATGACAATTCCTTAGAATACTTCACAGTATCTGATACTATCTGTAATAACTAAGCTGTTTGTTCTTTTTTAAGTTCTGATCTTATTTCTATTGCCTTCATTTTGACTATGCATGTCATTCTCATCTCATATTATGCTTCGCTCAACAAACCATTAAACAGAAAAAAACAGTGTCCCTCTGTTCATACTATTCTTGAATCAACAAGGAAGGTATGTAATCAGAAGATGAATTACAATGAGCTAGTCAGTGCCAAAATATGAGGTTAAGCTAATGTTTCAGGTGAAACTTTTAGAAGAAAAACAATTCCGTTGAAGTATGACATTAAAGGATGTCCTTTTTCAGGTAGCAGCCGAGCTACTGTGTGTTTCCAGAAATTCTGACGCAATCAGAATGTATTTTACTACAAGTCATGCACCATTCTGACTTGGAACAATGTTACTGGTTCCTCAATATCATTGTACAGTAACCTTGGAATTCCCTCACTAAGAGCACTGGTGTGCAGATCCATACCATTTGGATTACAACAGTTCAAGCACGCTGCTATGACCTTCTCCAGGGCAATTCGGGATCATCAACAAATGTTGGTCTGCCTGATGATGCTTAAAACTCATGAATGAATTTGTTTCCAAAATACATATCTGCTGTTTGTCTTTCTCAGGGAGTGGTCATACCTGTTAACTTTGTCACTTAGCAAAATTCTTCATAAAATTCTTCAAGGCATATCTGAGATGGTGATTAATTTGTGTCAGAAATTGCAAATGGGAATAGGTGTGGAATAGATTTTCATTATGAATATGAACAGTTGACTGTTGACGCATGGTCACAAGACAAGAATACACATCATGTGTAGCAAATTTCTGCAAGAACTACAAGAATGTAAAATGAATGTAGTCCCATCCATGACACATTCATTAACATAAAACAACTTGTACAGCACACTTATTGTAGTCAAATTAAGTCTCTTTTTAAGAATATTTTCCCACCCAATTTGGCACAGTACCACTTCATTAAGACAAGTGACTAAATCTGATCAGGGAATTTTAAGGTCCATCTTAAAGATTTGGACAGAAATAAAGAGGCGGTGCAATTTAGGGTGGTGATTCTAGAGCTCAGCATCTCAGCATCTGAAGACGGGGCAGCCAATAGAGAAGTAATGAAAATCAATGCACAACGGGAGACAGCTGGAGATGCACAGAAATCTCAGAAGGATGTTGGGTTTATAGAGTCTACAGAAATCGATAGTAATCAGTTTGATCTCATGAGCGACAGTAAACAGTTTGATCTCATGAGGTGATATGATCTCTAATACGTTCTGATCCATTGCTCAGCAGGTTGAGTGTAGTTGCTTCAGCATTTTGGGTTTGGTTTGTGAAAAGGCATAGAATTACATTTTAGATCTAAATGTACCATACGTGGCAAAATGACCTTAAGTAGCAGTATGGACAGGATTTAAAGGAAAAAAATGTCGGGTTCTAACGTAAACATGTGGAAACTTAGCCATCAAGCAAGTCCCACATTCATGAGAGAAAAACAGAGAATGCTCCTGAAGAAGAGCCCTATTGGACTCAAAGTGTAATTCTGCATCTCTCAACACAGATTTTGCCAGACCTACTGAACTTTTCCAACATTCTCTGTTTTTATTTCAGATCTCCAGCATCCTTTGTATTTTGCTTCTCTTTGAGCCCAATATTCATGATACTTGGAACATACTTTCCCTCTAATTTTTCCAGCCGCTGGGTCTGAAGTCCATACATAGCAGCAGCTGGAGATCGTACCTTAATGGGTGATCTTCAGCACAGCTGAGTGGTTTACAGGGAGCATTGCCTGGAATATCAGGAGTAAACACTCCCATCCTCTCCTGAGGAATCCAACATTACGGGAGGGGCAAAAATACAGAATTATCAAGTTTTGCTAAGAGAAATAGCATTTGTAATACTCATCTTTGAATCCCTGAGTTATTCCAGACCAATCCAGATGTTGGCCATTCTTGGGCCTATTCGAATTCATGAAATGGGCACAATGGTAACCATTCTTGCAGAGCAGAGGTTTATGATGGGAAAAGCCCAGAGGCTGCTCTTAAATTGCTTGTGGCTATTTTGTCCTTGTCACCCACCTGAAATGACGCTCTTGTATCCAATTTCAGCCTGGATGCCTAATTTCCCAGAGACTGCTCAAAGATTGCCATCAGTATGAAATTGTCTTGGAAGCAGCTTAGAGAAGGTTCAACTAGATTGATTTCAGAGATGAAAGGTTTGTCTCATGAGGACAGATTACGCTGTTCAGGCCTACACTCTCTTGTGTTTAGAAAGATGAGCACAGATCTAGCTGAGGTATGCTAAAGATGCTAAAGGAGATTGACAAAATAGGCGCAGAGTAGATGTTTTCTCTAGATGTAGAGGAATCTGGAATAAGAGGTCGTAGTTTTAGGCCAAGGGGTGGCAGATTTAAAATAGAGATGAGGAGGAGTTACTTTTCTCAAAAGGGGGTAAATCTGTTGAAATCATTACCCCAGAGTGCAATATATGCTGGGACATTGAGCCAATTTAAGGAGGACATAAGCAGATTTTTAACTAATAATGGATTAAGGGGCTATGGGGAAAGGGCAGGAAAGTGGACTTGAGGCCAAGATGAGATCAGCCATGGTGGAGCAGGCTTATGGGGGTGAATTTTCCTCTCCTGCTGCTGATTCTTGTGTTCTTCACTCTAGGTGTATAACAAACAGTGCAAGACACTTGCAACAACTTAAAAATGTTCTTTGCACGAAGTCAGAAAGAATGAAGGTCTGCTGCTGGATCCACAAAACAATTTTTGACTATTGTCAGCCAGCCTTCACCACACACTCCGATCCCATCTGCCTCCCACCTCCAAACCCCTTTCCCGCCAACAACCAACACTTTCAAAAGGCTCCCTCACTCAAGACTTACCTGTGGACCTGAATGCTGGATGAAAATAACTATACCCCAATCGGTGAGCTGCATTGTGATGCCTGAATGATAATAATGAGCAGTGAGGACAAATTGAAGTCCAGCCAAAATCACAGTTTCAGGCTCACTCAAAATTCTGATCCAAACCTGGTGTTTCTGGGCAAACTTTTATTTTGTCATGATTCCTTTCCAGAGTGTTAGCCCAAGTAATTAAAACTTCTAAAAGATGTATATTTTTGTTGTGTATTATATTGATATCAGTGGCTAAGCCGGCAATTTGGGTCACACCTGGTTTGCCTTGAGAAGGTGAAAGTCGGCCACCAACTTGAACTGCTGTAGTCCATGTGGTGTAAATACACCTACCGTGCTGTTAGGAAGAGAGTTCCAGGAACTTTCCCCAGCAACACTGAAGGAATGGTGATATATTTCAAAATCAGGTTGGTGAGTGGCTTGGAGGGGAACTTATGGTGGTGTTTCTATCAGTCTGCTGCCCTTACCATCTTAGGTGGCAGAGATTGAGCTTTGGAAGGGTTTGAATTCATGTTCAAATTGTGTGCTCTTCAAAACACTTCAATGGTTGTGTAACCTCTACACTGAAAGGGAATGCCAGTCAGAGGTAAGTCAATTATACTATAACGCTGATTCTTCAAACAACGCTTGGTTTGAGCACTGATATCTGTCTACGGAGTGTAGGAGCAGTGAATGTATCTTAGTATTCCTTCAGATTAAAGGATTAGACCAGAATGTATAGATTTTACCCAGCATACAGTGACCAGGTGTCATGTTTTACTACCAAAACACTCCCTCTGGAAGATTCTGCTTTCAGTTGTGCTATCATGAGAAGATGGCAAAAGAAAGTAAGAATATTAGTTTAAAGAAAGGAGAACAAAATCAGAAGATAAGTCATCCTGGATCAATCCTGCTCCTTATGCTCAGTACCCAGTGACTGACACAGATTGCTCTGAAAGACAGGATGTCTCTCTTGAGCATAAACTAACATGAAGAATATTGCTGTACTATAAATCATTATAATTGCAAATCCCAGAAGATAGCAAAGTTCCAAGATATGTATGCTGCAAGAGAGGCTGTAGTAGTGGAGATAGACAAAAGAAGAGGTGTTGTGGTTCCACGAGGGCAGATGGGGGTAAGTTATCTTCAAAGACCACCCTCAGAAGGGAATGCTAAAGGACAGCTGGAATAGTCAATTCCCAGCATCTGTACACAAGGACCTGTCATTTGTGCCATATCAGGTTTAATTATCCCACATGGATAGTCAAGTCTGATGATTGTAGCTTCATGTGCCTTTCACCACCCACCACAACACCAACCTCTCATTCTGCTCAATGCGCCAGGCTCCTGTCATTCATCTAGCACCCATCCCTGACATTTGGGCCTTCCCACATCAAATTTAATCAGGATGGACACACGGAGGAACTGTCATCCCATCTGATAAATCGCCCATCAACATTACGTGTACCACGGGGAAGGACGTAAGATTCTATCCCATGACCTTCTGGCCTATGTGGGAAAATCCTAAGCACGGGTCAGGACAATGTAATACATCAAAATATCGTCTCACAGGTTTCTCATGCTAGTCACTCTTCATGTTTTCAACAGGTACCTTTGCTGTGTTGAGCATTATAGTTGGGACCGTGGTTCAAAATGAGGCTCCTCTTGAAAAATTTCAACATTTCAATGAAACTCTGAATGAAACAATCACAGATAATGCCGCTATGAATGCATATCGTATGAGAATTGCGGGAACTGTAACTTGCTTAACAGCTGTAATACAGGTAAACAATTCAGAAATATTACCCGTCAGATGGAAGTCATTAAGGCAAATTAGATTGGAAGCATATTTCAACTCCAAGGAGAACAAACTGTTTAATTCTTCTTTTATTCTATGTTTGTTTTTGTTCACAAAATGGGGCTAAATCAAACAGAAGTAAATTGCTGCAGATGCTGGAAATTTGAAATGAACACACAGAATGCCGGAGAAACTCAGCAGGTCTGGCAGTATCCATGGAGGGAGAAAGAGAGCTAACATTTCAAGTCTATATGACTCTTCTTCAGAACCCTGATGAATAGTCAAACTGAAGTCTAAATATTAACTCTGTTTCTCTGCCCATAAAGTAATGGAACAAAATCACTTCAGAGGAAATAATATAAAGCTCAGTTGCTCAGACAACTCCTGTGGAGTGAAAAGTAGACTTACTGGGCTGGTTTAATGGTGGATGTTGGAATCCTGTTGTGCCGGTCATCATCCCAATTATGTCTGAGACTCCCTCTTCCCTCTTCTCCACAGTTCCTACACTATACCACCTGCAGGATCTTGCCAGAGGTAGCCAAGATACAGGCTGTTCCAGGAAATTGGGAATGCATAGGCGGGAGGAACAATTGTTTAGTAGCGGCCAGCAGGCCAACCAAGAAAGTGAGCATCATCAATGAGGCTGAAGGACCATTTTGGTGGTACCCTTTGTTCAAGTTAAGCCTGGACACAGCTGTAGGCCCATCAGTAGGAAGGAATGTCATGAATGAATGCCTTATGGCTACATTTGTGGTCTATTGCAGCTTGTAGTAAGTGGGGAGCTGGGGGCTGTAGTGAATTAACAGGGGGAATCAATGGTCACCAGGAGTCCATTTCTAACAGATGGCAGGATCCACATTCAGCAGTGGGATGGTAGTGGGGACCACTCCAGTGGAGAGGGTGTCTCAACTCCTTTGAAAATGGTCAGTAACTGGACCTTCAACTCAAATCATTCCCATCCCATTTCATTTCAGCAGGTTGCCAATTTTGTTTTTAATCCCCAGCTACACTGGGAACATGCCCAATCCTGCAAATTCTCCCAGCAACCCAAACCTTTAATCCAATATCCAGAGGGCCAGATCATTGGGCTCATATCAGAGATGGAGAAATTTCGAGATGTAATAGTTTTTTAAGCAATTATAGAGGCAAGGTACAGGGAGTAAAGAAAAAAAGGCGAGGCCTGTGAGACGGTGCAAGGTCGGAATGGCTGAATATCAAATGAATGATGATGCAAGGCCATTGGAGAACAGAAGACGGTAATCAGACAAGAATATAGAGATGGCATGTTTCTTTCCCCGAAGGACATTTGTGAATCTGATGACTATTTACACAGTAGCTGGATGACGGTCATCATTGCTGGAACTAGTGTACAATTTCAATTTCATTAATTTAAGTTTAAATTCCACCAGCTGCTGTGGTGGAGTTCAGGCCCATGTTCCCAAGTCATTGACCCAACATCCAATGACATTATACTATGGTGCCTACTTTCCACTGTCATTGTGTGGGAAGAAGGGCAGGCTATTCAGTGAATAGTTGCAGTTAAAAAATTCAGATATATAAAGAAGAATTGAATGATAGCCTTCCTTCTTGTTAATTGACAGATTTGCTTGGGCTTTGTTCAGTTTGGATTTATCTCCATCTATCTCTCCGAATCCTTTATCAGAGGATTCATGACAGCAGCTGGGTTACAAATCTTAATCTCACTGTTGAAATACATCTTCGGACTGACCATTCACGCTTACAGTGGTCCACTGGCAATAATATATGTAAGTAACTGATAACAAGCCATTAATGCAATATTTTCATTTCTGTATTTTGAGATACAGGCTAATGTTGTACTTTTTTTCTAACCAGACATTCATTGACATCTGTAAAAACCTTCCCAAAACCAATGTAGCAGCGCTGATTTTTGCTATAATTACTGGTGTGCTCCTGTTCATTGTCAAGGAGATTAATGTCAGATTTAAACACAAACTTCCAATCCCTATCCCAATGGAAACTATTTTGGTAAGTAACGATTCAGAGCTTTCATTTTTTTGGTGGATTTCAATAACAGCTTCTAAAGTTATAAGTTGTTTACACTTGAAGTCTAAACTGCTCCTCTAACAGTCATTGAATGGTACATATTCTCGTGAATCAATGAACAAACTTATCACTGAATTTGATATTGAGTGTTCAGGCCAGAAATGTTCCCATTTTTCTTTTCCCTGTGCCGTTATCAGTGGAGTGCTTATGAGGAAGAACAAATTGAACTTAGTGACAAAATTTTGAATGAGTGATTGTCAATGATATCTGTTCTGCTGAATGTTATGTGGCTTTCTCAGCAAAGTCAATGAAATCAGTTGCTCAATAGCACAGCCCTGGAATTTTGCTGAAAAGTGCGCTGTGTTGCTGAGCCTTTTTGTCTTGCACTCTTCAGGATAAACACAAGAATGCCAAATTTCAAATGGCCACTCAATGTATACTACAGGTGAAAAGGGTATAAATTGATTGCCACGTCAACTTTGAATTGCTGAAGTATTGTCATGGAGAAATCACTGGGGCCCTCAATGGTCCCCTAGCTCTGAGTAATTCAAAATTCAAGGATTCAATTTTTTTTATTCCATAAGGAATGACTTGCCTACAATGGCAAACTAAGCTTCATGGGACCTCGGGTGGAAGTAGCAGGGAGTTGCTTGTGCCTGAGCAGAAAAGGGTGGAGGGAAATAGTTTTCTTGCTCTTCTTTAAAATATTGTTATGTTTTCACTTCCAGGTCATTGTTACCACAGCAATCTCAGGAGGTGCAAGATTACCACAAAAATTTGGTATAGATGTTGTCGGAGAGATTCCCCTGGGGTTAGTATTAAAAAATATAACTTACTTTCTTTAAGATTCCTGCTGGCAAATTCTAACAGATGTATAATACAACAAAACTGAGTCAAACACAACCCCAATGTCCGGACCTGATCTATGATCACCGTCTTATTTTGCAGATTAGGAGAGTCACAATCTGAATTTGGCCACTGGGAGGGATTTGGGGAGTTAGCTTCATATTTGGCAGAATATACAAAAGTTCTGACATGTCAGGTTTTCATCTGTTAGTTTAAATTGAGTGACAGTTGTGTTGTTTGCACCTGATTTTCTAATATTCAAAGGTGGAAAATAATTCAACAATAACTTGTATTTTTACAATGCCCTTACCATAACAAAGGCAGCACGGTGTCTCAATGGTTAGCACTGCTACATCACAGCACCAGGGACCTGGGTTTGATTCCACCTTTGGGTGACTGTGTAGGGTTTGCACATTCTCCCTGTGTCTGCGTGTATTTCCTTCGGGTGCTCCAGTTTCCTCCCACAGTCAAAAGGTGTGCAGGTTAGGTGGATTAGGCATGGAAAATACAGGGATAGTGTGTGTGTGGCAGTTGTTGGGGGGTGGGATGCTCTTTGGAGGTTATGAGGGCTTGATGGGCCAAATGGCCTACTTCCACTTGGTACGGTTTCTGTGAAAATGCCCCAAGGCTTTTCACAGGAGCATCACGAAGCAAAATATGGCTTCCAAACCACATATGATGGCAGATAGCCAAAAACGAGATAATTTTGGAAGAGTGTCTCAAAAGAAGAAGGAAATATGGACGGAATGGAAGGTTCAGAAAAACAGAAAAATGTTACAGTGCAGAAGGAGGAATTTGACCCATCATGTCTGCACTAGTTCTTCAACTTAGTATCGGTACCAAATACCAATCCCTTGATTTTGCCCCATACCCTTGCGCATTGTTTCTATCCAAAAGATTTACAGAACAAAGTTTAGAAAGGGTAAGGCTTAGATAACTGACTATCATAGAGTAATAGAGCCATACTGCAAGCAAGAGACCAGAGTTAGATGTGCACAGATACCTTGAATTGCAATGGCCTGGAGGAGGTTAGAGAGGAAGTGAGGAGTGAAACCATAGAGGGATTTGGAAACAAGGGTGAGGATGAAGAACACGAGAAGCAAGAGCAGGAGTAGGCCATCTGGCCCTTCTAGCCTGCTTGCCATTCAATAAGATCATGGCTGTTCTTTTCATGGCCTCAGTTCCACTTATCCACCCTCTCACCATAAGCCTTAATTCTTTCACTATTGAAAAAAATTACATTTCTTAGCTTTCAATACATTGAATGAGGAAGCCTCAACTACTTCACTGGGCAGGGAATTCTACAGATTCACAACCCTTTGGGTGAAGAAGTTCCTCCTCAATTCAGTCCTAAATCCGTCCCCCCCTCATTTTGAGGCTATGCCCTCTTGTTCTAGTTTCACCCACCAGTGGGAACAACCTCCCTGCTTCTATCTTACATATTTACATCATAATTTCATATGTTTCCATAAGATCCTCCCTCATTCTTCTAAATTCCAATGACTATAATCCCATCATATTTAGCATCTCCTCAAAAGCCAACTCTCTTAACTTTGGAAAAACCAAGTAAATCTCCTATGCATCCCCTACAGTGCCAATGCATCCTTTTGCAAGTAAGGAGATCAAAACTGTACATAGTAGTCCAGGTGTGGCCTCACTAGTACCCTATACAGCTGTAACATAACCTCCCTGCTTTTAAACTCAATCCCTCTATCAATGAAGGACAAAATTCCATTTGCCTTCTTAATTACCTGTTTTATCTGCAAACTGACCTTCTGCAATTCACACACAAGGACACTCAGATCCCTCTGCACAGCAGCATGCTGCAATTTTTTACCATTCAAATAAAACTCCTTTTACTGTTAATCCTATCAAAATGTATGTAATATTCACATTTATCAACATTGAATTCCATCTGCCAGATCTTTGCCCACTCACTTAAATTATCTACATCTCTTTGCAAACTTTCAAAGTCCTCTGCACACTTTGCTCTACTACTCATCTTAGCGTCATCCGCAAACTTTGACATGCTGCACGTGGTCTCCAATTCCAAAGCATCTTTGTAAATTATAAATAATTGCGGTCCCAGCACTGATCCCTGAGGCACACCACTAGTCACTGATCACCAACCAGAATAGTATTCATTTATGCCCATTCTTTGCTTCCTGTTAGTCAACCAATCCTTAATCCATGCCAGTACATTGCCTGTAATGCTGTGCACCTTTATCTTTTGCAGCAGTCAGCTGTGCGGCTCCCAGTCAAATGGCTTTTGGAAATGCAGATATACTGCAGCTACGGGGTCCCTGCTGTCCACCATGATCGAAATATCTTCGTAGAATTCGAGCAAATTTGTCAAGCATGATCTGCCCTTCATGAACGCTTGCTGTGTCCTCACAATGGGACAATTTCTATTTAGATGTCTTGCTATTTCTTTCTTGATAGGTTCAACCATTTTCCCCACTATAGAAGTTAAACTAATTGGCCTATAATTCCCCACCTTTTATCTATCTCTTTTTTCCAATCTGCTGGAAATGCCCCAGAGTCCAGTGAATTTTGGAAAATTACCATGAGTGCATTTGTTATTTCTCCTGCCATCTCTTTTAGTAACCTGGGATGCATTCCATCAGGGCCAGGAAAAATGTTCTACTTTTAGCTTCATTGGCTTGCCTAATATTACCTCTTTCATACTAATGATTGTGTCAATGTCGTCAGCTACCTTAACCTCTTTGTCATCAATTATTGGCATGTTATTCGTGCACTCCAATAAAATGAAGGCGCTACTGGATCGGGAACAAATTTAGATCAACAAGCACAGGGAAATAGGATTGGTTGCAAGTAAGGCCGATAAAGTTTTAGATGACTTCAGGTTTATGAAGGTTATCAATTGTTTCGAACTTCATGATTTTACGATGAGTAGTTTGTATGCCCCAAGCAGTGGTTTTGATAATAAAGCATTTTCAGCTTGATGCAGCAATTTGGGGGAGAGTGGGCATTAGCGAGAGCTAAATGGTCTGTGTAACTAACACGTTGCTATATCAGCACAGGGACCTCAATGCCCACATTCCTGATTTACACATTGCAGTTAATTCATAACATTGAAACCCTGAACTAGAATATAAAGGGTGTTGTAATATTGCTGCATGACAGAGTGGCCTCCCTAATCTCTTTTTGGTAATGCTTGCTTGATTATATGAACAATTTCCATTGACAAGATTGAAAATATGTCTTTTGGCTTCAGGATCAGATTGTAATCAGCAGCAGCAAGAAGCTAATAAATCCAAAACCACTCATCCAGTATTCTCAACATGTTGGTTAATTTTCTTGGAAAACTTAGAAAGCTGTTCAAAGAACAGTAAATCTGTCGCTCAGCACGTGAGAATGTTTATGCTGAGAAATAAACCTGCTCGACATCTGCGCACAAACCCAAAGAGGTGGTGAAATTCTCCTCAGTCTGTACTGTGACTGAGTGCTGTATTGTTCTCCTTCTTTAAATGAGGATGCAATGTGTTGGAGACTTCAGAAGAAGCTTACAAGGTGTACATCTGGAGTGAGCAGCTGGCCCTATGTGGAGGAACTGGCCAGGTTGGGCTTGTTTTCACTGGGTTTAAAAGGACAGGGGGGGACTTGATTGGAGTGTATAAGATCCTGAATGGTATTGACAGGATGAACAGAGAAAGAATGCTTCCTTGTGTGGGTGAATCCAGAACTATTAAAATTAGGGGTCATCCTTTTAGACCAGAAATGGCTGTGTAACCCAGGAGCACTCTGCCTCAGAGGGTGGTGGAGGAGGGTCATTTAATATTTTAAAGACCAGGATTCAAAAGTTGTTGGGAATACTGGTAAAGGAAGGATATTATTAAGCTGGAGAGGGTTCGGGAGAGATACACCAGCATGTTGCCAGGAATGGAAAGTTTGAGTTATAAGGAAAGACTGGATAGACTGGGCCTTTTTACACTGGAGTGTAGGAGGTTGAGAGGTGACACTGTAGAGGTTTATAAAATCATGAGACCTTTAGAGTGGTTCATGTGTGGATTGAACTTCAAGTCGACATGGGTATATTTACAACATTTAAAGGACATTTAGATAAGTACATGAATAAGAAATGTTTGGGCAGATATGGACCAAGTGCTGATAGGTAGGGCTAGTGTAGTTTGGGGTTATAGTCGGCATGGACTGGTTGGCCCAAAAGTTCTGTTTCCATGCTGTATAACTCTGACTCAATCATATATGTAATGGGGGTCTAATGGTATTATCGCTGGATTGTTAATCCAGAAACCCAGGCAATGTTCGGAGGACCTGGATTTGAATCCCATCAGGGCAGATGGTGGAATTTGAATTTTAAAAAATCTGGTATTAAGAGTCTAATAATGACTGTGAATCCATTGTCGATTGTTGGAAAAACCTATCTGGTTCACTAATGTCCTTTAGGAAAGGAAACTGCCATCCTTACCTGATCTGACCTACATGTGAATCCAGATCTGCAGCAATGTGATTGACTCTTAACTGCCCTCTGAGCAATTAGGGATGGGCAATAAATGCTGCCTGGCCAGTTATACCCTCATCCCATAAATGAATAAAATATGTGGAATTCAGAATATAAACGGGTCAGCCATGATCTTATGATATAGGATGTTCTGCTTGAATGGCTAAATGGACTAATTCTGCTCTTAATTCATGTATTCAGATGTTCTGCTCCCTAAAGACCCTGCAAACCAGAAATGAGTTTAGGAAGTGTTGATGAAGGTCTTAGTGACAAGCAGCAAAGGCATTCTGACAATTCTATACAAACTAGAATAAATTAGTAACCATTTTCAGTGAGAAGGTACAAGGTGGTCTAAATATTAAAGTGAGTAAATCCTTATTTAACTACTATTTTTCTAAAATTTCCACTCACTAATCAGTGCATCAAGTAATATTGTGTCTAGCTTGATCTACATGGCACAAAACAATGGGCTCTGATTTTGAAGCTGTGCAAGTGACCAAATTTTGAGTGACTCAAAATCAGGCCCATTATGCACTTGAAGTAGGATCTGTTTCGTTCCCATAATTTGACAGCCCTTACCTTGAAAGTCACAACTTCACCTGAAAATATTAAATGTCTAAGGAACGGGATTTATCAAAAATTATTCCAGTTTAGGGAAGTGTAAAGTGAGAGATTGTAATACAAAGGATAATTTCTAGAATGCCCACAGTGTGGAAGCAGGCCATTCAGCCCATCAAGTCCACATAAATCCTCTGAAGTTCATCCCATGCAAACCACCACCTCCCCCATCCCCCAACCCTGTAACCCTACATATTCTGGGCAATTTAGCATAGCCAATTCACCTGACCTGCGCATCTTTGGACTGTGGGAGGAAACCAGAGCACCCAAAGGAAACCCACACAGACACAGGGAGAATGCGCAAACTCCACACAGATAATTGCCTGCTGGTATTGAACATGGGTCCTTGGTAATGTGAGGAAGCAGCACTTAACCACTGAGCCACCCTTCCAGCATTATGTCCTTCTAATATGCAACTTTACTGGGGAGTACATATTTTGGGGATTCACAGAAGAATTCCCTGTAAGTTAGAGCCCATTAATTTTAATGAACAGAAGATCTGCGTGAGAACATTTCTGAATTACCAACATGCACACTTCATCTGATAATAGAATCATTATAGGCAGTACCTATGCATCACATACAAGATACTCTGGGTTAGTGAGGCATCTTAGAATAGTAGAGGTTTACATCACAGAATAAGGCCCTTCAACCCATCAAGTATGTGCCAGTCAAAAAAAAGCACCTAACTTTATAGGTTCTTGTACCTTTTGTAAGGCCCTCCCAATCTGAGCAGTAGTAAATGCAAATTCCATAACACACAAGTATTTTACTTTTTCATCCAAGTGCACTTGACCTAAAAAAAGGTTAAACTTCACGAGGGATAAACCATTTTCTGCTTTATTTTAGTGGTAATCTGGAATGAGATAGTCAATTAGCCCCAGTTTTCAGTCATGGGTGTCTCTTTTTTTGGGATCTGACCTGCAACTGAACTCCAACTGATGGTGAAGAGGTTCTTCTGGTTTTGCTGGCTGGAACATATCCAGAGTATTAACATATTTTATCTTGAAAGGAATCTGCCACACATTCTGGCAAGTTTAAGGCCAGAAGGAACCATACCCACCGTAATTAAAAAGTACTACATGTGGCACACCATGCCTCCTTTCGGGTGGTGAGGTGGCTCAGCGTTTAGCACTGCTGCCTCTCAGCATCAGGGACCTGGGTTCAATTTAAGCCATGGGCAACTCTTTACTGGAGCTTGCCACATTCTCCCTCAAAGATGTGTGGGCTAGGTGGTTCAACCATGGGAAATGTAGGGTTACAGACGTAGGGAGGTGTTTCTGGGTGGACTCAATGGGCTGAATGGCCTGCTTCCTAATTGTAGGGATTATGTGATTCTTTGCCTTGTGCCCTGCACTACTACATGGCAGTAATGGCAACCCTGACAAAATCTGTTGAGTATTTTATCTCCCAGCTTTTACAGGAAAGCTCCTGTTTATTTTTTAGTCCAAAATTAAAACCCCGGACCTAGGAGGAACAGTGGCATTGTAGTATTGTTACTGGGCCAATGTTCTGGAGGCATGGGTTCAAATCACTCCAGGAGAATTAGTGATCTTTAAAATAAATAAACCAGAATTGTTTTAGCTAGCCTCAGTAACTGTGACCAGGAAAATGCTGGAATCATGCAAAAATTCTGTGTGAGGACAGAAATCTGTTGTCCTTACCTGATCAGGTCTACACGTTTCTTTAGACACACAGCAGTGTAGTTGACTGTTAACTGCCCTAAAATGGCCCTAGCGAGTTAGTTGTATCAATTGCACAACACAGGCTGCACTAATTCAAGATGGGTGGCTCACCATCACCTTCTCTAAGGCAATGGAAGGGAAAACAAATCCTGTGAAAGACATTTTGAGACAATGTTCAGCTTTCCACATGGTTGTCCAAATGGTAAAAGTTGTTGCACCTTTCCTACATTATGTTCAGATTTTTAATTTGATTTCATTGTGATTTCTCCAAATGATGGAGTTTGCACATTGTCCCTGTATCTGTGTGGGTTTCCTCCGGGGGCTCTGGTTTCCTCCCACAATCCACAGATGTGCAGGTTAGGTAGATTGGCCATGCTAAATTGCCCACAGTGCTCTGGGAGGTGTAGATTAGGTGGGTTATAGGGGGATGCGTCTGGGTGAGATGCTCTGAGGTTCAGTGTGGACTTGTTGGGCCGAAGGGACTGTTTCCACACCGTACGGATTCTACGATCTATGATCCACTATTTCCCAATGGAATGTCTTCCAAGTGTTTCAAGCAGTTAGTAAATATCGGTGTACTTTTGTCTCCAAGGCTGCCTCCTCCAGAAGCTCCTCTGGTTAATCTGTGGGGTGATATGATTGGACCTGCATTCTCACTTGCTATTGTTGGATACGTCATTAATCTAGCAGTGGGGAGGACAATCTCGGCTAGGCATAGCTACATCGTCAACGCAAACCAGGTATGAAACTGGTCAAAGTATGTCAAGGGAGGACCTTTTAAAAATCAACTATAATATTCTAATTACAACTTCAGTAAACTCTTTTATTCCAGACCGTTGTTCTGTTGCACCTGTTGTCAATTTGTTTTGTAAAATGAGTACTTTGTAACTGTGGATTTTGTAGTGATAAGGTCAAAGTGTATAATCTGGCATTAATCCCAAATGTTTTATATCATAAGTGACTTCAAATATGTTCCAGAGAAACTGACCAACAATTCTAATTATCTCAGCTAACTGGGTCAACCTTACCCTTCCTCATGAGCTTGATAAATTGCCTGCTAGATCTAGAAAATAATATGCTACTGAAGAAATCATTAACTATTGTTTCCCTGCCCTCGTGCCAAGTGCATTTTATTATCCCCTAGCAAAGCCTGTCTCTCAGACCTTTAATTAGTCCACTTTTTCATTACACTTCTGCCTTAATACTATTGTTAAGTAAAGATTCATTCTTATACCCTCTTGCCTTCCTTCACCAACTGAATGAAGTTGAGAAGAAATCTTCTTTAATTGCTTGATTCTAATTAAGGATTAAAGCTGAAAATATGCACTGAATTTTTAAGTCCCGCTGAGATCAGGAACAGAAGTAGACAAGATCCACAAATACCAGCAATGGAAGGGGCATAATTTTCCATAAACCATTCCCAGCACAAGCAATTTTGGGGTCAGCGAGGCTGCTTGCTCTCATAAGGATATCAGCTAATTAGGCTGGTTAAAACATCATTATTACTGGGTAAAGAAGGCCATTTTCATGTTGTCCTCGATTTCCACTATAATAAGGGAATGGGAATGCGCATTGGTCTGGATATGGGCACATAATGCCTGACATTTGGTGAGTCACTGGTTAAACTCACAACTATTGTCTATCTCTAATGAAAGCAGCCTTTCTTACAGCCCTCCAGGTGATTTCACCTTTACTTGTATGAGAAATGGATAGCCAACATCTCCTATCGAAGGAAGGTTCCAATGTAAATGGGCTTTGAACAACTTCCATGTAAACATAAGATCTGATTTTTGGACAGATGTCAATAGCTTTGAGATGTTCTCTGATTACAGCAGTATTTGTAACTGTATCAATATGTATTATGGTAACATAAACTTTCAGGATTCCAATCTTCCTTGCCACTGGTGTAATTTCTGCTTTTCTATATTCCAGGAAATGTTGGCACTAGGCTTGGGTAACTTTTTTGGATCATTCTTCCACATCCATGTTATCTGTTGTGCATTGTCAGTGACTTTGGCCATAGAAGCAGGTGGTGGAAGCTCACAGGTAAATGTCTAATTTCATTGCTGCTATTGCTACTGAAGGTTTGGATCTAAATGGCAAAGTAAAGGTATAAGACCCCCCAGCGCATGTAAGCGTACCACTTCAGTTTAACTCGTGAAAATTTAACAGTTTACTGACATTGATACTTTCCTTTAGCTTATCCATTCGTCTTACCCCCTTCAAAATGCTGGATTTCATGGTTGTTTTACATGGCTCATGATGACAAACAGAAATCCTTCATGGTATATGTTTCCCGCTGCCTGTGAATTCAAACAGAAACTTATCAGTGGCCAATAACCAACTAGGCCTACTCTCCTCCCAGGGACAGAGTGTGGCTGTAGACTTTCTGGAGCAATGTCTGACATGGTCTCTGCTGCCAGAAAAATCTAATAAAGGGATCTGGAACAACACCAGGAATTCTGGAACACAGTTCAGTTTCTTTATGAATCCACATTGATTAACGTCTATACAGCAAAACACATTATTCACTTTGGTGACAAGGGGGATTTAGCCCTTCTCTGGTTCACAACTTTCTCAATACTCAGATCATTAAACAATCAGTGAAAAGGCAGGATTCCTGGCAAGTAGGTATGAGCACATTTCTCCAATTAGAAGGTTCCCCAGCAGAAGCCAAAAGCACAGACTTTTATGAAGCTTTGCCAGTGTAATACAGGCAGGAATGTTTGCAAGCTCAGGCCTGAACATTCCAGATACTTTGAGTCCTGACCTGACATCTGAGTTGCCTGTAGAATCTTGTAGGGTTTGATCCCCATGCAGTCCTGGAGGGGATAAGCACAATGACCTCTGTGTCAGCGATGACGACTCCCAAAAGTGTGAGTTTCCCCGATTTGCCTCAGAAGAAGCTGTCATATAGAAACAAGTCTCTCCAGATGGGTTCAGGTCGATCTTGGAGCTCGGACTCATGGAGGTCAGTGCGAATAATGTAAATGAACTCTCACACCTTGACATACGAAGCTATGGTTTGGAGAAGAGAATAGAGGAACCATTGTTTTCTTGATGGGGAGGAACTCTGCCCCTCCATGCACCAGACCAGAATGATTTAACTAGAATATTCATATATTTCATTGAGGCAACACCACTAGTGTGCTCACAGCCCACTAATTCTTTTTTTCACTCCTCTCCCTGGCTCTGCAGGATAAGCAATGGAGGCATTTGAGTACTTCCTGACACTTATAGTACCCCTAAAACCATTTTTAAGCTTAACAGGTTTTGAATTTTATTTTGCTGCTTTTGCACTTTTATAGTGAAATCTCCGTTTTAAACTTCTCTCTGTTGCTATTTCTTATGAACACCAGATTTTGTACTGTTACACATTAGCCCATTTGTTCAATGCACCGACTAAGACCTAAATGAAGTCACTGTTTGTGTGTGTGTGTGTGTGTGTGTGTGTGTGTGTGTGTGTGTGTGTGTGTGTGTGTGTGTGTGTGTGTGTGTGCACGCGCGCTCTTCAGGAACACACTGTTTCCCTCATGGTGTATTCTTGGAGCTCAGAACTAATTGAACAGCCAATTGTGCCATTGTTGAAACTTGATGAATGTAAAATAGGCCAATTGCCGGCTGTAAGGTCACCTGTACACAATCCAGCTGTATGGATGGCTGCTACCATCTGAAGTGACCCCTTGACATAGAGGTTTATTGAAGATGTCACTGTTACTAAAAACAAATGCAAATATTTACCCATGTCTAGAAACCTTCAAATTAGACATTGTGATATGATGTGTCATCTCTTCATTCCAGTTTGCAAGTCTATGTGTAGCGACAGTGGTCTTAGTGATACTCCTGGTTTTAGGAACATATTTGGAGCCACTTCCGAAGGTAAGAGACTTTTCATGGGATGACACATAGAAGGAACTAACTTGCATTTCTGTGAAGCATTTTGTGACTTTGAAAACCCCAAAGTGCCTCACTGGAAATTCATTACTTTTAAGGTGACGGTCACTGTTGTAATGTAAGGAACTAGGGCCAATGTGTAACAACTAACAGATCAACTGTTTTTACTGCTCAATAACCGATGACCAGGACATTGGAAAAGGTGCATTATCACCTTTCAAATAAATCCACAGGAGTCTTCACTGTAACCAAAGGGATGAACATCGATTTAGAATTTCATTCAAAAGATGGCATTTCTGACATCTGGTTCTTTATTCTGTAAATCACATCCACGTGTGACCTACAGCACATACCACTAAAACTGTCAACAAATGCACATTACCAAATACTGAATGACTGAACATGTCTTTTATTGAGTCATAGAGACATACAGTGTGGAAACAGACCCTTCTGCCTGACCTGTCCATGCTGACCATGCTCCCAAATTAAACTAGCCCCACCTGCCTACAGTTGGCCCATATCCCTCCAAACCTTTCCTAATCAGGTACCTATCCAAATATTTTTTAAAAGTAGTAACTGTACTTGCATTAGTCACTTTCTCTGGCCATACATTCCATACATAGGCCACTCTCTGTGTAAACAAAAATTGCTGATCATATCCTTTTTATTTCTTTCTCCTCTCACCAAAAAAAATGTCCCCTAGTTTTGAACACCCCTACGCTTGGAAAAGACCCTTGTCATTCACCTTATCAATGGCCGTCATGATCTTATAAATTTCAATAAGGTCACCCCTCAACCTCATACGCTCCAGTGAAAATGTCCCAGTCGTTCCAGTCTATTTTTATATCTCAAACCCTCCATTCCCGCAACATCCTGGTAAACCTTTTCTGAACCCGTTCCAATTTAATAACATTCTTCCCACAACAGGGCAATCAGAACTGCACATGGTATTCCAGAAGCAGCCTCACCAATGCCCTATACAACCTCGACGCCCCAACTCCTAAACTCAAAGATCTGAGCAAAGTAGGCAAGTGTAGTAATACTTCTGCCTTAAGAAAGCCTAATTTGAAATTAAACCATTCTAAACAACATACGTTGGTACTTACATTTAGGCTTTTTTTTTGTTCAAAGTCCTTGTTTTCTCAAGCACAGAAATAGTCTTTGAGATGTGCAAGTGGCTGGTGATGGAGCCGAGGTCCACAAACTCCAAGGCTGTGATTCTGCATGAGCACTTGACTATAGTGACTCATTGGGAATTAGAAATGTATCCCCATGATCATTAATTTCAAAGTACCCTGGTCTGCTTTCACTGTAAAGTGTCTCACAATCAACATGTCAAATCACTTTGTTATCATGCACACTTGATTATGATAGCAGCACAGCCAAGCATGGTGCCAGACCTGCTGAGTTTCTCCAGCATTCTCCATGTTTGCATTCAGATTTCCAGCACCTGGAGTATTTTGCGTTTAGTACGGCAGCCATGTGATTCTGCAAAATATCCATCTTCAAAGTTTGACTGAAGAGATGATCTAGCCACCTGCAGATGCATCGAGGTCAATGGCCAGATCTTGACATAACTGGCAATGCTGTCAGTGTTTGTTGATTGATGAGGAGAGTGAAACTTCAACCATAGATGTGTCAATTTTCACAACTGTAGAAGCAACTTTGGAGCTTCCTGCTTTCCTTAGAGTAATTGCATTCAGTTCTTTTATCTAACATGGTCGTTTCAATATTAGTGACCATGTAACCATACCACCACCTGGATAAGCATATGGGTAATGATGGGATAGTGTAGGGGGAGGGGCTTAATTAGTTCACAGGTTGGCGCAACATCGAGGGCCGAAGGGCCTGTTCTGCGCTGTATTGTTCTATGTTCTATGTTCTAAAACAATGGGTCATTCATCTCCTTCAATATAAGGTGAGAGTACAGTTCTAATTGCATTTCCTTATGCTCCTGTTGAGACACAATCCCCATGTTGTTTGGAGTATGTGACTGAAAGAGATGCTACCTTAATCTTAGATAAGAGATAACAAGGGGTAGAGCTGGATGAACACAGCAGGCCAAGCAGCATCAGAGGAGCAGGAAAGCTGATATTTCAGGCCTAGATGCCTTCCTGCTCCTCTGGTGCTGCTTGTCCTGCTGTATTCATCCAACTCTACACCTTGTTATCTCAGATTCTCCAGCATCTGCTGTTCCTACTCTCTCTGAAACTACCTTCATCTTTGCCTATCAAGCACTGTTTGTTGAGCAATTGTCCATTCTCATTGTACTTTCTTGCACAGTAGCTTTTGAAGAGGCTGCATGATCTCTGCCTACTTAGGTATGAACTTGTGATAAATGTTGACAGCACTGAGGGTCAATTCCAACTCTTACCTTAGATAGGGCCTGAAGCACATGGACAGTTTGATATTAAAAACTGAAAGAACTGCAGATGCTGTAAATCAGGAACAAAAGCAAAGTTGCTGGAAGAACTCAGCAGGTCTCGCAGCATCTGTGAAGGAAAAAACAGAGTTAACGTTTCGGGTCTGGTGACACGTCCTCAGTTCTGAGGGAGTGCCACCAGCCCCAAAATATTAACACTGTGATGTTTTAATATTGTAGTCTACGTGCTCCACTCCAGTTGCTGCCACCCAGAAATGTCAATCTGACATGACACAAATGTGCATCTTTCCTCATTGAACACCGATTGTGTTGTGTGAGTCAAGTGAACACTGCTGATGACCACTGATAACTGTGTTTTGCTTTGCTTTTCCATGGGCAATGATGTCACTGATAGGTTAAGCCATCCCCTTAGCTCTGACAAGGGGAAGAATGATATTCTGGATTCTTTGAGGCACTGAGCTTAGCAGTCTAGATAACAGCACAGAGAACTGGCAACAGATACACTAACACCAAACAATTGAACGCACAGCACTAACTAATACCTATATTGGTCTCTGGGTGGAGTATAACATTCAAAAACACTGAAGCTTTCCATCCCCTGCAGCAGGATGAACTAGCTGGACCAAATGGTCTCCTTCCTTGTGTATTTACAGGATTTAAAGTGGATCAAAGTGTATAAAAGGGAACTGGGAAATAAAAGAATTGTAATATTTTAAATAGACATTGACAGCATGCAAAAGACAAGATCCTTATGGTTTTAAAAAACAGCAGCATTTGACATCATTCAAGTACATGAATGTGCTTTGTTTTGTTTCTAGGCTGTACTGGGAGCATTGATAGCAGTGAACCTGAAAAACACTTTAATGCAGGTCACAGACCCCTATTACCTGTGGAAGAAAAGCAAACTGGACTGTGTAAGTGGGATTTGTTTATTATGAGCATAAGCAACATGTAATATGTTGGCTGTAGTTTGTCAAGACACATATGGACAACATATGCTTGAATGTGCAGCTCCCAGCACCCTCTTCGAACTAGTTTAGAAATTCAGACCTTTCTACATGCATTTTGAAACTCAAAAAGTGAGATACACCACGTTCTAAAGAAATCTAAACGAATTGTAGTGTTCACTTACTAAGCACATGGAAGTTACAGCACTGAATAATTCATTCCAAACCCAGGTTCCAGACATGTGCCAAAATACCTGATCATCACAACAACATCATGAATTTAGATTGTTTGGAGTGTGTTGTAAAATATTCCAAAGTGTTTCACAGGTAAATTACCAGATGAAATTTGAAACGGAGTTGAACAAGGGATCAATTGGGACAGGTTACTAAGATCTTGAAGGAAGGGGGTGAAATGGAGAGGTACAGACAAGTAAGGAGAAGCCTCCAGCATCTAAAGCTTGGACAGTTGAAGACACAGCCATCAGGGGTGAAGCAATTAAAATTGGGGTAGCAAAAGAGGCCAGAGTTGGAGGAGCATGGGATTCTTGACGTACTGTGGGGCTAAATGATGGTGCAGAGATAAGAAAACAATAAATCAGTCATGTTATCGATTGCTACACAGTGACTCATACTGAAAGGTGCAGACTCTAGTTAGGAGCACCTGAACAATATGCCTTTCAGAGTTGAATATCTTACTGTCAGCAGCTAATGTTAAGTAAAAAAAATAAAAACATGGTGAGGTGGATAAGGGCAGCTACAACTCATGAAACTGTGTACAAAGCATGAGTAACCAGCTTCTAGAGAGAAAACTGGAAGGCAAAGTTAGACAGTAGCACAGGAAAGCAATGTGGGGGAGGCAAATACTTGTGGTAAGGTCACTGTGGTAGGGAAAAGGTTAGGAAAACCAGGAAGCCCACATGAAAGTGTAGGAGATATGCATCTGCATCAAAAATTCCAAATAGCTTGCATAGGTCACCTTCACTGGTTTCCAAATTCTTCATTTTCAAATGCTGTTAAGCAATAAAGAATACATAGAAGACAGGAGCAGGAGAAGGTCAGTTGGCCCCTCAAGCCTGCTCTGCCATTCAATATGATTACGATGATCATCTAATTCAGTACCTTGTTCCTGTTTTCCCCCATATTCTTTGATCCCTTTAACCCTATGTACTAATTCTAACTCGTTGCTGAAAACATTCAGTCACTTCCTGTGGCACAGACTTCCACAGGCTCACTACTCTTTGAGTGAAGAAATTTGTCCTCACCGATGTTCTAACTACCCCACCTGTCTCATCCCTGCTCTAACTACCCCACCCTCCTCATCCCAGTTATAACCACCCCACCCCTCACCATCCCCATTCTAACTACCCCACCCTCCTCAACCCAGCTCTAACTACCCCACCCTCCTCAACCCAGCTCTAACTACCCCATCCTCCCCATCCAAGTTCTAACTACACCCCCCTCCTCATCCCCGTTCTAACTAGCCCCCCCCATCCTCATCCCAGTTCTAACTACCCAGGCATACCCCGTATCCTTAAACTGTGATCCCTAGTTCTGTTGACCGAGCCCACTCTTAATCTTTACATCCAAATATTAGCTTCTTTTTTCTGTGGTGAACATTTGTTTCTTTCATCCAGTCACATGTTGCCTCTTTACCCCTCAGTGTGTGTGGATAGTGAGTTTCCTGTCAGCATTTCTACTCGGTTTGCCTTATGGTGTAGCTGTTGGAGTTGGATTTTCAGCGCTGGTTGTTGTCTTCCAAACACAATTGTAAGTACCTCTCAGCTCTCACTGCTTTACAATGTGATTGAGAAAGCACGAGTCTGAATCTCATAGTGAAAGTCTTGGACATTTGAAGCAAATGCCACAGTATATGTAAAAATGTGAGAGGTGTTGTTGCCATGAGAGCCAAACGTAGTTGTAGTAACTTGGGCTTTGCACTCTTTTGAACTCTTTGATTGTTTCGGGATTGGCACAGTGGCTCAGTCATCAGCACTGCTGCCCCAGAGTGCCAGGGGCCAGGGTTTTATCCCAGCTTCAGGCAACTCTCTGTGCGGAGTTTGCGCATTCTCCTCGTGTTCTGCATGGGGTTTCCTCCAGGTGCTCTGGTTTCCTCCCGCTTGTCAAAGACGTGCAGGTTGTGTGGATTGTCCATGTTAAATTGATCTCTGGTGTCCAGGGATGTGCAAGTGAGGTGGGTTAGCCAAGGAAATTGCAGGGCTACAGCGATGGAGTGGTGCTGGATGAGATGTTCTTTAGAGGGACGGTGTGGACTTGATGGGCCAAATGGCCTGCTTCCACACTACTATTCTGAAACGGAGCTTCAAAGTATTGAAGTGATTCCTATCTCGTTTGTCATTTTTAATGATTGGCCTACTCCTATTTCTTACACTTTTAATCAGAAATAGCTGCTGGAAACATCTGGGTTTACTGCTTGTTAATTAACCATGGTGTATGAGGGGCCGCTTTTCATGTTAGACAGAAAGAGAGAAGTATATAGACAAATTTAGGGTGACCATTTCATACCAAACAAGGACCAAGGCAAACAAGGCGCAAGTCAGGAATGTGATAGAATGCAGAGCAAAGCAGCACAGTTGACTGGCATATCATCCACTATATTCAACCTTCATCACTGGTACACAGTGAAAGCAGTGTGTATCATCAACAAGGTGCACTGCGGAAATCCACCAAGGCTCCTCCAGTAGAACTTTCCAAAGCCAAACCCTGACCGTCGAAAAGGACAAGGCAGCAGACACATCAATATAGCTCAACCTGCATGTTTCCCCTCAAGCCACACACTGTGCTGACTTGGAACTATATTGTAATTCTTTCACTGTTGATGGATCAAAGTCCTAAATCCCTTCCTGACAGCACTGTGGATATTCCTACACCCAAAGGACGGCAGCAGGAGAAGAAGGCAGCTCACCACCTTTTTTTTCCAGGGCAATTGGGAATGCAAAACACATGTTGGCCCTGCCAGCAGCAATCAAAATCCATAACCAGATTAAAAATGATTCTAGAGATAACAAAGTGTGGAGCTGGATGAACACAGCAGACCAAGCAGCATCTCAGGAGCACTCCGAAGATGCTGCTTGGCCTGCTGTGTTCATCCAGCTCCACACTTTGTTATCTCAGATTCTCCAGCATCTGCAGTTCCCATTATATCTAAAAATGACTCTACCCAGCAGAACTAACTGGCCACTGCTAGTTCATCCCTTAATGGAATCCCTAACGTAAGTAGTAAAGCCAGTACAGAAAGAGCTGGATAGTTAGCTACATACTTGGAAAGACTTGGTTCTCTTG
The DNA here is from genome assembly GCF_030684315.1 of Stegostoma tigrinum. Classification (NCBI taxonomy): domain Eukaryota; kingdom Metazoa; phylum Chordata; class Chondrichthyes; order Orectolobiformes; family Stegostomatidae; genus Stegostoma; species Stegostoma tigrinum. The sequence goes on along the minus strand of NC_081374.1, from coordinate 13,444,970 downwards.
TTAAATATTCTGTTTAGTTGGCTAATGCAAGAGGACCCATTTTAGGTTTGTGTCAGTGAATTTCTCAGCAGGCCCCATTTGTTCATTCTGCGAATGAGAATTGAGCATAAAGTGGATAGGATCCATCACCAAGAGATTATTTCCCCTAGTTAATCACTTCAGACAAACAGCAGAGGTTTATCGTATCTATAGCTTTAATATTAAATGTCCCAGAGTGCGACACAGAAACTTTAGAAAACAAAATACGACAATAAGCTACTTAAGGACAGATTAGATTGAATGATCAAACGTTTGTCAAAGATATGGGTTTCGAAGAATGCATAAATGGAGGAGAGTGAGATAGTGAATGGGAGAGGTGAAAGGAAGGAATTCCACAGCTTATACCTGAGGCACTTAAGAAAGGGCTGACTTCACTGAAACAGTAAGGTCAGGCTAACAGGAATGGCAGAGTGAAAATCAGAGGCCAGAATTAGAGAACGGAATGGTAGATGGGAGGAAATGACATAGGTAGAGAAAGACAAACCCATGGAGGGGGTTTGAAAGAAAGGTGAGAATTTTAAAGTCAAGACTTTGCTTGACCAGATCCACTGTAACTGAGCAAGCATAAGGCCAATATGAGGTTGGGGGATAGTACAGGAGTTTTGGGTGGTCTCCGATTAAAGAGTAGAAGCTGTGCAGGAGTACTTTGGAATAATCAAGCCCAGAGGTAATGAGGGCATGAATGAGGGCTTCAGCAGCAGACAACGTAGGACAGGACAGTTCCTGAGGTAGAAGCTGGAAATCTGAGTGGTGGCTCTGATGTGAGGTTAGAAGGTCAATTCAGGGCCTTAAGGGGAAACCTTTAAATTAAAATCAATTCAGGGGTAACGTCAAGAAGCACTTCCTCAAATAAAGGGTAGAAAGAACTTGGAACACTCTTCCTTAAAAAGTACTGATGAGGCTGGGAGTTGAATTGTAAATTTCAACGCCATGATTATTTTCTTTGGATAAAACAAAATGAAATTATTTGTTACCAATATTTCCTATTAAGGGACCAATTAAAAAGGAATGCCCACCAAAGGGAAATGAATTCATAGAATCCCTACAGTGTGGAAACAGGCCATTCAGCCCAACAAGTTCACACGACCCCTCCAAACAGTATCCCACCCTGTCCCATTCCCCAATATTTCCCATTTCTAACCCATCGAACCTAAACCTCCCCGGGCACTACAGCATAGCCAATCCACTACCCTGCACATCTTTGGACTGTGGGAGGAAACCGGAGCACCCAGAGGAAACCCACGCAGACACGGGGAGAATGTGCAAACTCCACACCGACAGTCACCCAAGCGTGGAATCAAACCTGGGTCCCTGGCACTGTGAGGCAGCAATGCTAACCACTGAGCCACCACACCACCAAGTTTTATTGTGATTTGCCAGTAAATTGAAGGGGACAAGAGCACACTCTCACCCCCATGGTGCCAAAACCACAATTGTTAGGTAAGGCTATTAAAGGACAGGGAGCCAAACCAGGTATTTGAAATTAAGATACACATCAGCCATGATCTGGTGAGTAGGAGAGCAATTTGAAATCATCCTGTCCTTATGTTCTTAATTACCCAGCTATCATCATGGTCAAATAAAAATACAAACAACTGCTTCACTCATATCCTTAACAATAGAAATCTGTTAACATTGCACATAACCTTCGACTTCTGTTTTCAACTCCAGTCCAGTACCAACATCATTGTCCTTTAACGGCACTTCTAGTAATTACTCAGATGTCTGAAATCGCTAAAGCAGTGGTTCAAAGAGGCAGTCCACCACCAGCTTTTCTGAGCAACTAGCAATACCAGCCTTTCTAGAGATTCCCAAGAACGAAGAATGGCCAACTTTGAAGTCAATGTGGAATAGTCATATGGCTGACCCTCACTGCGAATCAACCAAAAGTTCTGAGGTCGCACTAGAACCCAAACTGGATTGTGATATCATGGAAATTGAAGCCATATTCTTCTACATTCAACAGCATGCTCAATAAACTGGATAAACTTTGCTGGAAACAAGTACTATAACAAGAAAATAAAATTAGTACTTGGGTCTCATGCCCTGCAGAAGTGACAAACACCACAGAGGGCTTACTGTTGAATCAGTTCCCTCTTGGCCTGTGTTCTTCTGAATTTTCCTTCTTTCTTTTCAAAAGGAGATCTGGGATTTATTTTGTCTACTTCACAGAAATAAACCTTTCCATAACAGCTTTGCCGGCTGTTTTAACTTCTGGCTTTGCATGCAATTAATACCTCAGGAATCAAAATAAAATGAAAAAGTGTGAAACAGTTGCATTTAGTTAGAAAATAGTCTCAAAGGCCAATATCAGAACAACTAGGCATTTGTCCGGGCCCCCAACATCATCTGAAGTTTCAGAGTTGACTGACGTTCCTGATTGTTTATTTAATCCGTTTGGTGGCCTGAAGAAACTGTTTCTTCACCAGGTTGTATCTTTAAGATAAAATGCAAAGTAATGACAGCCAGCCAACAAGCTGAAAAAATATCAGCCTGATCCGAGAACTCACGTTTTATTTTCATTGGCTTTGGAAAGAAACCTCAGCTAACTTGTAGGTCCCAGTAATCTATTAAACAGCCAGATTACTCTACACCATTCTAAGATTCATTGAGACTCACTAAGACAGAATATTTCAACAAACAGATAAATAGCAAAACAAACCAGAAGGAAAGTTAAAAGATAACAAGGTGTAAAGTTGGATGAACACAGCAGGCCAAGCAGCATAAGAGCAGCAGGAAAGCTGATGTTTCAGGCCTAGAAGGGTCTAGGCCGGAAACATCAGCCTCCATTCACCTCTGATGCTGCTTGTCCTGTGGTGTTCATCCAGCTCTGCACCTTGTTATCTCAGATTCTCCAGCATCTGCAGTTCCTACTATCTCAGGAAAGTTAGGGTTTTTTTTTCCCTCTTAACCCAGAGAGGTGTTGCATTCCTGAATGGGGTCTGGATAGATCAATGGCTGGTTTACAATACAGAGTGATGCCAACAGCATGGGTTCAATTTCTTCACTGGCTGAGTTTACCATGAAGGACTGGCCTTCTCAACCTCTCCCATTGCCTGAGGTGTGATGACCCTCAGGTTAAACCACCACCAGTTGCCTGGCTCGCTCTTTAATAGAATACATATATATCAAATCCCTATACAGTGTGGAAGCAGGCCATTTGGCCCATAGGTCCACACCATCCATCTGAAGAGCATCCCACCCAGACCTATCTTCTTAATCCTGCACTTCCCATAGATAACCCACCTATGGGTGATTTAGCATGGCCAATCCACCTAAACTGCACAACTTTAGACTGTGGGAGGAAACCCATGTAGACATTGGGAGAACGGGCAAACTCTCCACGGACAGTCACCCGAGGGTGGAATCAAACCCACGTCGCTAGCACTGTGAGGCAGCAGGACTAACCACTGAGCCACCGTGCCATCCAATGAATCAGAAGCCCCACTGTTTGGTAAAACTAAAGAAGGTGATTGAAGATTCCATAAAAATTTCCAGAAGACATTGGATACGTATCTTAAAATGAAATTGTGGGGAAAGAAGGGGAGCATGGCACTAATTTGATATCACTTTCAAAGAGCTGACAGTCATGATGGGCCAAATGGTCTCCAGAATGATTCTGAAATGAGGATCCAGTGACTTTGTTTTGTTTTGTGTGGAATTCCAATGTCTTTGTAGCTTCAGAATTCATCTACTGTCAAGGAAAACTATGTTCAACATGAAGAAACAGAAGGAAACACATCAGTACAGCCAGGATCTAGGCTCTTACTATTTGCAGTCAGGCTCCTAGCTAAGTTCCATCATGATTCCAAAGATGTAACTAATTCCTTCATGCAACCCTCCAATGATGTTATATAGAGAGAAACGTAGCTTAATGGTTGAAAGCTATTTTAATATACCATAAAATCTCAGCAGATTGATCCTTAGCCCACGCTGTTTTAACTTTGCTCCAGTGTTTTTTTGGTGCAGAAGTATGTGTCACGCATAGGAACAGTGCCGCAGGGTGGGGAACTATGTGATGTATGGGAAAAACAATGTACTCAACTATACCAGAGCAAAAGTACTGGAGAGAGCTCAGCTGTATGAAGAGAAAATGCTGGGGGAAGTTGTAGCACATCATGAAAACAAATTCTGGGAGACGTGTATCACATGGGGAAAAGAAATACAGGGGGAAGCTGTATCATGTATCGGGGAATAGTTCTCAGGAAAGCAGTACCATGTATCAGAAAAGTTCAACGGTTACTGAACCACATACGGGGAACTTACGGAGAGAACTATAGCACAGATAGAGAGAAAACGCTGAGTTCTTCTGCACCACGTACAGGGGAAAGGTACTGAGAAGAATTGCACAATACAGTCGAAAAATACTGGGGGGATGGTATCATATAAAAGAAAAATACTAGAGGGAATGCTGTGTGAAATATTGAAAAAAATATAAAAACATATTTTCGAGAAATACAGAGGGGTCTGTACCATGTGGAGCAAATCTGTGATGGGCAGGTAGAACCATTGGCGAGAATTGCACCATACATAGGAAAACTCTGAATGAATGGTGTCATGTTCAGCAAAAGCTGTGACTGGGAAAAGCATATTCCTGTGGAAACAATATTGGGAGACCTGCGTCACTTTGAGCAGAAGTAACGAAGCTGGCTGCTGCGGAATGATGAGTCAGGAATATTGACTGGCTTCATACACGAGCCTGCTCAATTAAATTTTCCACTGGAAACAGGAGCAGTTGCGTATTTACTCTTGAACAAGATACCTCCAAGCCCTCACCACCCCCAGCTCCCTGTTTACAGGAGTGGTTAAGTCATTGAACCAATATTTCACATCTGAGCTTTTTTTTGATTCATGGAATGTGGCCTTCACTGGCTTGACCAGTAGTTATTGCCTAACCCTAATGACTCTTGAGCAATTCACATAACTCAGGGAACATGAGCTCATATCCCTCGGTGCACCTTGAGGTTTTTACTTTAATTTTCAATGAACCACTTGCATTTTTAAAGAATTCAATAGCCACATGACTTCAATCTCAAACCAACCTGGTCGAGTCCTAGCCCCAGTATGGCCTTGCAACCTACTGAATCACATCAAACATTGGGGAGGCAATTATCTCTGGACTGTTCACCCAGAGACCCAGATAATGTTCTGGGGATAGTAGAAACTGCCAATGCTGGAGAATCTAGGAGAACAAGGTGTAGAGCTGGTTGAAAACAGCAGGCCAAGCAGCTGCAGAGGAGCAGGAAAGGTGACGTTTCGGGCCAAGACCCTTTTCTGAAGAAGGGCCTAGGCCCAAAACATCAGCATTCCTGCTCCTCTGATGCTGCTTGGCCTGCTGTGTTCATCCAGCTCTACACTTTGTTATCTCTAGTGTTCTGAGGAGCCAGGTTTGAATTCGGCTACAGCAGATCGTGGAATCTGAATTCAATAAATATCTAGAATTAAGAGTCTAATAGTGACAGTGAATCCATTGTCAATTGCTGGGAAATCCCCATCTGGTTTTCTAATGTCCTTTAGGGAAGGAAACTGCCATCCTTACCTAGTCTGACCTACATGAGACTCTAGATCCACAGCAATGTGGTTGACTCTGAGCTGCCCTCTGGGCAATTAGAGATGGGCAATAAATGCTGTTTAGCCATCGCGTGAATGAATTTTTTAAAAATACACGGACAGCAGTGATCAAGAATTTAGCCTTCCATCTTGTTATGATGCCTGTACTGTGCAAATTAATTTACTGCTACTGCAGTACTGCAGAACTCTACTGCTATTGTAAGAAATAGTGCCATGGAAGGATTTATATGCAATGATTAGGTAGTTAAAAATTCAGTCAACCAAAAGACAACACCTCCATTGATATAACATTCTCTCAGAGCTGCACTGTCCACCTTAACTCTTGCATATAAACCCTAAAGTGGATCTTGAACCTAGAACCTTGTGACTTAGAGGCTAGAGTGAATGAACCAGGGCAGACATTGCTGTGGGCAAATTAACTGCTATGCTGCCTGTGTTACAGCAGTTGCTATGTTTTAAAAGCAATTTATTGGTTATAAAGCACATTGGAAATGTTCCCTAAAGTTGTGTGAACGTAATTCCTTATAATTTAAAAGATTGAGTATGATTGTAGAGTAATGTGACTGATGTATCTGGGTCTGGAGCAGGAATGTTGCTCCTGTTAGTGTAAGTGTCACAGGAGAGTTGAAACACCAAGAGCCTTTCATGCTAATGTATTTCTCCCTGTTCCTCTCTCCCCAGTCGGAATGGCCATCTTGTGGCACAAATAGGAGCCAGTGACATTTACAGAAACCCCAAGGTCTATGAAAAGGTAAGGATGTTAATTAAAGCCACAGTCAAGCATTTTTTAGTAAAAACGAACCTAAAGTTGGAAATATTCAGCAGATCCTGCCGCAGGTAGAGTAGGCCAGCTATCTTTAGAATCATTTTTTCCAAGATGTTCAATCTGGTGTTCTATTTGCCCCTTTCCTGTTCTAAGTCCCACAAGTTGTTTATGTTCTCTTGCCTTGTCTGTCTTTTGTAATTATTTATGCTTCTTATTTTAAAGGTTTTGAATTCTGCAGAATCTAAATGCTGCTGTAATCTCCTTTGCTGAAGACTTAAACTTCTGTGAATAGCAATGCTGCTTAATTTCATTGTCTTCAAACTTTTAAACTGTACTACAGCAATGCTGTATTGTTTCATCTCTTTTAACCCTTTTAACTCTATCAAGTAGTGAATTGAATTGTATAACTATCTTGCTTACTGGAGTTCTCCTACGTTTTTGTGATCTAAATAGAGATTTTCCACATTTTTTATGCAAATTAAAGGATGATTTCCAGCCTTTCTCGGCCAGTTACACAATACACATCTTTTTCCACAACTTGCCCAAATAAAGCATATATTATATTATGCCCACCAGAAGCATGATCTCCTGCTTTAATAGCACCTTGTAATTATCTTCTTCTTTTAGACTCTGTCTGCTTTTACCTTTAAATTGTACTTTGTTCTAATTCTAATTTTGTGGTATTCCCAATGCTGCAACCTTAGTACGAAGCATTTCTATGGTCCTTGATTTCCTACAGTAGCTGTGTCTCATAGTGTCTGCTTGCTTTGGCTCCAACACTCTGTGTGCTGTAAGTATTACATTTTGATACTTCTAAGCTTCCTCATACAGTTTTAGTTTACACCATGCATTTGAGTATTTTCCCCTTGCCCAACAGAGATTTCTAACTTTATTCACAGAGCTCTATCAGATGTGATGAGTCCTTATGCTTTCTCTATCCCACACTGATTCTTCTACACTTTTTGCCAGGTCTTGAGTAAAGGCTTTAGCCTGGAGTTCTGTTGCTCACTTATTTGTTTTCTCATGAATTTTGGTTGTTTGTTTTTTTCAAGCACTTGCAGCTGCTGTTTAAGAGCAGTAAGTTTCCGATTACCTGGGTCCCAAGTGATCAGCAGCTGAGTTCCAAAGGGAAATTCCAAACTCTTCAGATCCAGGCAGTGGAGACTTTAGTGGTTTTAGCATTTGGAAGGGAATAATGTATCAGATGCTTTATTAAAGCTAGTTCAAGACTTGCCTTATTGATAAAGACAAAATCACCTATTATGATAATTATGAGTGGTCCTGACCACTGATGAGTCGCGTTCTCCTAGCAACCACTGTTATTTCTCATGCAACCAGTAGATTCCAGCAATTCCTTGCCCCCCAATTCTTTTAGTGTACCAGATACTGGGGAGATTATTGTCATTCTTAAAGAGATAAAGTCTTTTAATATGTAAATTTATTTGTTCTTTTGGATTTATTTTCCCCCGTCATGGGTTCAACGAATTTTGCATTGTCTTATGTTGTGATTTTAGATGTTTTCCTGTTTAGCAATGTTATGTCACATCTCTGAAACAGGTGGGAGTTTAACCCAGCTCTCCTAACTGAGAGTTGGGGTTACTATCACTGCACCACAAGGGCCCTTACTTTGTGTTGTCAGCTGGTTTTAATCAACTTGTTCAGAGATGCTCCATCTGCTCCACACCGCTGTAGCAGATGGAACTTGAACCTGGTTTTTCCTGACTAAGAGGTAAGAACACTACAGCTGCACCACAACAGCCTTTATGTTGTGGTATTAAGCAACAACACCCAGTAAAGAATACCATGTGCTATTTGAGGATAAAAGGAAGCTACAGCTTTCATTGGCTGAGTCTAAGGCCTGTTTAACTGATGCTGGTAGGAGAACAATCATTAGAGCACTTTAACAAGGAAAGTTGTCTCAACAAGGTGAAGTTTAATATATGAAAAGTACAAATTAAGTACAAGTCACATGACCAAATTGGATACTGATAATAAGATCATTGGGAGAACCCCCTCCCTCTCTCTCTCCCTACATCTCCCCCACCTTAGGTGTGCCCTTCATTCTTAATGGGCTCTAATGTAAATTAACAAATGGAAAAACAGGGGTGATCTACTGCCGGTGGTTAATAGCTGAAAAAATACCACGGGTGATTTGGTGATGAGGAAAGGAAATATTCCCAACTTGCCTGGATGAGCGTAGCTCATACATTTAAGAAGCTTGACACCATCCAGGACAAAGCAGCCCTACTTCAGCATTCACTCCTTTCACGCTGACATGCAGTGGCAATAGTGTGTACCGTCCATAAGATGCACTGCAGTAACTCACCTAGATTCCTTTGACAGCACTTTCCAAATTTGTGACCTCTATCACCGAGAAAGGCAAGAGCAGTAGATGCAAGGGAATGCCACCATCTGTAGGTCTCCCTCAGAGCTGCACATTATCCTGACATGGAATTTTATTTTCATTCCTCCACTGTCGTGGGGTCAAAATCCCATAATTCCCCTGCTAACTGGGTGTCCAAACATGCAGTTTATTGCAACTATTGAAGGAGACAGCTCACCACTACCTCCTCAAAGGCACTGAGGGATATGTAATAAACTCTAGCCAACCAGCAATATCCATATCTGACAAATGAAACAAGTAAATTTTTGGAATTAAATTTAGTGTTGTTAATGTTGAGTCTGAATTACTGGATTGTTATAAAATTCTAATTGGTTTAATAAAATCCTTCAGAGAAAAATACTTTTCATCTTTACCTGGTCTGGTCCACAGGTGAGTCCCAGACCCCAACTTTATTATACATGGGTGACTGCCCACTGAAAAAGCTTAGCAAGCCATTCAGTTGTTATAAACAGCCCCCAAAAAATGTCTAGTTGTAGCACTGTGGGAGTGCCTTAACCATTTAAGTAGCCAGCTCACAGCCACTTTCTCAGGAGCATTTGGGGATACATAGTAAATGAGTCAGCAACACTTACATCCATGAACAAATTATAAAAATAACAAAGGAGAGATTATTCTTGGAGTACTGCATAGTTTAGATTACCTACAGTGTGGAAACAGGCCCTTCGGCCCAACAAGTCCACATCACCCCTTGAAGCATCCCACCCAGACCTATCCCCCTATAACCCCCCACACCCTTGAACATTACAGGCAATTTAGCATAGCCAATCCACCTAGTTTGCACATCTTTGGACTGTGGGAGGAAACCAGAGCACCCGGAGGAAACCCACGCAGACACGGGGAGAATGTGCAAACTCCACACAGACAGTCACCCGAGGCTGGAATTGAACCTGGGTCCCTGGTGCTGTGAAGCTGCAGTGCTAACCACTGAGCCACCGTGCTGCCGTGTTTTTACGGGTAATCTACTTGTACAGCAATGTTATTTATCTTCACATGTGTATGATATTTCTAATCTTTTTGCTTACATATAATTTATCATTAATAAATTGTTCAATGAATCATTGAACCATTAATTGATAACTCATGAATGCTTTCCTCTTTTAGGCAAAAGAAATCAGCGGCATAAAAATCATAACCTACTGCTCCCCATTGTATTTCGCAAATGTTGAGTTTTTCAGGAAAAAAGTAATCAAAAAGGTAAATGTCTCTATTTATTTTAATCTTAAATTTGTAAAAGAAATTTAAGTTGCAATAACTTGATACTTCGTAACACAGGCATTCTAATGCCTAGAGGAACCATAAAACATCTTATAACTTGTTTGTGATTCTGAGCTCAAGGTGTTAACATCTGTTGCATGTTCTTAGCCTTCTCAAGATTCTCCTATTGTCTTTGATCTGTATGTAGGACTGTATGTTTCTTCTGGCACCTCCAATCATGAACAAAGCAAAACTACAAAATTCCAAACTTGTCATATATCTTATGTAATACTTCCTTTCCTTACCATCACATTTTGCTCTAAGTCAATTGGAAGTGAATCCAAGTTCCTTTCGGCGTTGCCTAAATTATTATATTATGGCTGGTATCCTACACAGTTTATTGAAATGCACATTGTTCTGAACATGCACTTTTGAAGTCATAGTTTGACACCTACAGTAACAAGAACTATCAAGTGTTTGTGAACTATACCTAGTAAGTGAGCAAAATGTGATTCCTGAAGCAGTTGGAAAATTCCCTGAGTGCCAAATATTGAAAGACAATTTGACTTATTGACTTTTGGAATGTAACTGATATCACCACATGAATGACGTCATGTTGCGTAAGGTGTTAATAAGTTTAAAGTGATGATAAAATGTTTTTTCCTTGTTTATTATCGAACAGCAAACAAAACTAACTGCATGATTCATGGCCATTATTAACAATCAAAGAATGACACACAACAACCAAGGGAAAAAAAATGACTTGTGATTATGAGGTGCCTTTTCCAAACCCACAATGTCCCAAAGCACTTTACAGTCAATCAAGAACTTTTGAAGTGCAGTATTCATTGCAGTGTAGAAAGGGTGCCAATCAATTTGCAAACAGCAAGACCTCATTATCTGCTTTGGTGACATTAATTAAGGGATAAATATTGCTCAAGACACTCACTTTTTCTTCCTTTAAAAGGTAGATCTCTTCTCTCTACCTGAGACGCCAGAGCAACCAAAACTAATGTATTCAATAATCATAGAATTGAAAGTACTGGACAAAGCCATTTATCCCAATGCAATTTAACACTGACTTATCAAACTGCAGTTTTCTTCCCCGTTATTTGTTGTGCCTTTGACCACGCAGTCTTATATTGTCACTTTTTTTAAAAACCCCCAATCCTTTCTTAAGTTACATTATAATATCATTAACCACTCATAATACAATTTGGTAACATCTTCTGTGATTAAAATTCTTCAAACTTCTCTCTGTGGTCATGTGATGACATTGTCTGTAACTTTCCTGTTGCCAATGCCTCAAACGCTGCAAACATTCTCATCTTATTTAAGGCTTTTCAAAGCATTTATCAATTCCAAAGAAAATGCCTATTAGATTTGTACTCCTGTTCCAAGAGAAGAGCGCATCAAGTTTAGGGTCTCAATGAAATCTTGATCAATCATGTACTACTTTATGAGATGAGATTTCAATTATCCTGTTTGACTTGCATTTATTCACAAATACTTGCAAAGGAAAACTGATTATATTCCTTTAGATTGAACAGACAGCCTGTCCTAAAGATTTGTGTGTGCGCATGTGCGGGTCTGCATGTGCGTATGGCCTTGGGGTGCATGTGTGCATGTGTGGGTGTGTGGTTGTATGCCTGTATGTCCAAGAAATAAAAAGCATTAACAACATGAGCTCTGTAATGAAGCACAGGATGTATCTTCTTGCCAAGCCACAGCTAGATGTTTCTTGCTTTTTTATAGTCGGGATTTGATCCAGTGAAGGTTTTGTTAGCCAAGAAGAAGTATCTCAGAGCTGTCAAAAAGGAGGAGAGGGAAGCAGACACCAGGAGACCAAGTAATCTCGGCAACAAGGTATGAATTGATATGATGGCACCAAAGGACCACAGGATTGCAAAATTTAATAAATGCTCAGATCTCTGCAAATGCCAGCAACACCAACCTTTCCCATTTTAAAACAAAAGTTGACCACAAATGGGACAAATGCATGGCAGTACTATTCTCACCTCAACAGAAGGAGCATGTGATTTGAAGATAACAAAGTTGAAGATGGATGAGCACAGCAGGCCAAGCAGCATCTCAGGAGCACAAAAGCTGATGTTTTGGGCCTAGACCCTTCGTTAGAGAGCTCTGATGAAGGGTCTAGGCCTGAAATGTCAGCTTTTGTGCTCCTGAGATGCTGCTTGGCCTGCTGTGTTCATCCAGCTTCAAACTTTGTTATCTTGGATTCTCCAGCATCTGCAGTTCACATTAACTCTGAGCATGTGATTTGAAGTTGTTGAAGTTTTAAAATTTATTCTCAGAAATAGGAGGAGTGCAGAGTGATGTTGGGTGGTCTCTCTGCACAGAAATGGTGACTTGTTCATTTCTCACAGATGGGTCCTTAGTAAAATGTAATTCAGCGAGAAAGTCCTTGCCCTGGGCTTCCCCTTTCCTGTATCCTCCCCTGGCCACTTACCTGAATGCCTGGCAATTGAGTAACAGCCTCTGACTGCAACAGCCCACTTTCACTAGGTCCAGGCAATGAGCGGGGGAGATGTGTTTGGGGATTGATGGGGTGACCGAAGTTAATATAGCATGCTGCCCAGACCTAGTTCAGGACTGGTTTAGCACCCTCCAACTAATCCAAGATCTGACATTACAAGCACACCAACCATAACTCTCTTCTTGGATCCCTACTTGATTTGCTGAGTTTCTGTCAATTCCTGCTCTTGCTTCAGGATAATGACCATTGCTAAAACATGGAAGTTAAAGCAAACATCTATAAACCTCTTGTTGACCTCAGATGAAGTATTGCATCCACTTCTGAGAACTATACTTTAAGAATGGCATCAAGACCTAGGAGGGGGTATGAAAGAGTTGGGATGAGGAAATGTGCAAGCCATCCATCCTACTAATACATCCTGCAATTAGGTCTTCTTTTTACCTTTCCTGTCCTCTGTCCAGTTCTATTAATGCATTTGTTTGTCTTTCACTTATTCAGTTATATTGAAAGCTTGAAATATTAGCTGGTCTGTCCCTTCCACAGTTGCTGATTGGCCTATTGTGTGGTGCCAGCATTTTCTGTTTTTCTTTAATCTCAATAGATTCTTCCTTCTTTGTCTTTGTACAGCAAGTATCTCTACAGGAGCTGGTGAAAGAGGTGGAAGCTGAAACACCTATGGACTGTAATAATAACTCAGTGGATGAAGCTCCCAGAATATCCTACATCACAGTCAACACTCCCAATGGATTACACGAAGGAACACCAAAATCCCCAGCAGAGCCGGAAAACGTCGAAGACCCTATTAAACTTGCACATCCCATAATTGACATTCATACTCTTATCTTGGATATGAGTGGAGTCTGTTTTGTGGACCTTATGGGAATTAAAGTATTAGGAAAGGTACGTATTACTTTCACTAATTGAAATGCCAGAAAAGTACGATTAGTCACTGTTCTTCCATGTCTGCCAGAATCTTTGTGCTTTACAGACAAACTATCAAGAAGAATAATGGAAATAGGGCATCAAACAACAAGCTAGGATAGAGTTAGTGAGAATTAAAGGAAAAGAGAAGAACCAAACTAAACGAGAAAATCTTAATCTCCAAAAGTAACCATTCTTAGAGACAACTGAAGATTAATATGAGGGCTATTTCTCTGATAGCTTAGGGAATCATGTTTATAATATAATAGGTGCATTTATGTTCCTGATTCCATGCTGTTAGCAATTGTATTGCACTATATGCACAGCACGATAATACTAATCCACTGAGATTTGTAGGCATCTGCTCCATTACTGCAAGAATAAAATCTCCCAACTTTAAAATCTACTCACAAGATGGAGAGATTTGCAAAACTAGAGCAGATGGAATACAAGGTACACAACCCCTGTTACTATTGACTTAGAAAGAAAAGTGTTCACAGCCACTTTGCTTTCAGCACCCAAAGGCCCCTTATGAATTGAAGACAAAGCTTACATAAAGGTTCTTCTGCTACGACTGTAGCCATCTTGCCTTCAGGTCAAAGGTGATTGCCTCCCAATTATTTGCCACATTATAGTCTCAGTGGAGCACAGATAATACGCAGGAGTTGCATGGGAGGCACGGCAGAGGGTAAAATTCTTGGAGCAACCCCTTTAATCTCATGGTGTTGCTGAACGGTACAAATATTTCAAAGTGATCCATGTGGTTGACATTGAGAGGTTCTTTTCTTCTGAGCATAAAGCCTAGAACTAGAAGTCTTAGTCTTGACTGATGTAAGTAGTTGGTGATTTAGGACTGAGAATGGGGGGAAAGTTCTCTCAGAAGATTAGTTCAGCAGGTAATGGGGAAATTAAGTGAAATGTTGGCCTTCATTTCAAGAGGATTGAAGTAGAAAGGTTGGGAGGTTTTGCTAAAACTATACAAGGCAACCGTTAGGCCACAGCTGGAATGCTGTGAACAGTTTTGTGCCCCTAATCTGAGAAACAATATGCTGGAGACAGTCCAGAGAAGGTTCACTGGGCTGATACCAATTATGGAAGAGCTATCTTATGAGAACACGGGTAAGTGGATCTGAGTCCATTAAAAGATTAGCCATGATCTTATTGAATGGCAGAGTGGGCTCGAAGAGCTGAATGGCCTACTCCTGCTCCTAGTTCTTATGTTCTTATAAGGAGAGATCAAGCTGGTTGGTCGTATACTCATTGGAATTTAGAAGAATGTGAAGCAATCTTTTGAAATGTGCAAGATTCTTAGGAAATGCAACATGCTAAATGTAAAAAGGTTGTTTCCCCTTGTGGGAACGTCTAGGACCAGGTGGCATATTCTCAGAATAAGGGGTCACACATTTAAGACAGAAATGAGGAGGAACATCTTCTCTCAGAGTGCATGAATCTGTAGAATTCTTTGCCACAGAAGGCTGCCAAGGCTGGGTCATTGAGTATATTCAAGGCTGAGAAAGATTTTTAATCAGTAAGGGAATTAAGGGTTATAAGAAAAGGCAGGGAAATGGAGTTGAGGAGAATCAGGTCATCTCATTGAAGGTGGAATAACTCCAATAGGCTGAATGGGCTGCTCGTACTCCAGCACCTTACGGCCAGAGAAGCCAACTCACTCACTTCCTGCCACCTTAATAACTGAGTTCAGGATGAGAATGTCCATGGAGGACTCAAATCACCACAGAGCTAATGACCTGCCTTCTGAGCAGGTAGAACCAGATCTGCTTTCCTAACAGAGTGTGGGGCTAGATGAACACAGCAGACCCACACTTTGTTATCTTGGGCTCTCTAGCATCTACAGTTCTCATTATCTCTGCTTTCCTAACAGGGCAGCTGCCT
Organism: Stegostoma tigrinum; assembly: GCF_030684315.1. Lineage (NCBI taxonomy): Eukaryota > Metazoa > Chordata > Chondrichthyes > Orectolobiformes > Stegostomatidae > Stegostoma > Stegostoma tigrinum. The sequence goes on along the minus strand of NC_081374.1, from coordinate 13,429,685 downwards.
TTCAGATTGGGGGTGGCTATATTTGCCTCCAATGTAGGGGCAGTCAGGACAGGGAGTGGCTGTTGAAAGTATAGGCCAAACATATGAAGGAAATATAGGAAATATCAGCAAAAGGATCAAGGACAATCACTCTTCTGTTTCATTCGTCGAATGTCAACATTTATTGCCCATCCCTAGTGGCCCAAAGGACTGTTTGGAGTTGCATGTAGGCCAGACCTAGTAAAGAAGACAAATTCCCTTTCCTAAAGGATATTATTGAACCAGATGGGATTTAATGGCAAAAGACAAGTCACCATTCAACTCCAAATTTATGTAGAAGTTTTGCCACATAACATGGTGAGATTGAGCCCCTGTTCCTAGGTCATTAGTACATTTAGGCTAGTCATCAAATGACAGTACCACTATGCCACAATCTCCCCAACAGTTGGCTCAGTGAAAAATGTCTCCTGTTGTGTTGCTTGCTAACATCTTTCACAAGCGATTATTGACCAAAGATAACGTTTAAGAATAAACCCTCTTTTCTATTAGAAGATTTTCACATTGATAATCATATTTCGTATGTTTTTATGATCCTCTGCCAATTAAAAACACCCTAAAAGGCATTTCAATTTATGAACTGAGTTCTTTGAAACCACACATTTTAAAAGTTTAGAATTTTGAATGTAATAAGTAAGCAGAACATATGATCATTCATCTTGTCTTTTCTCACATCAAAATACAATTACAAATTAATTGTAACAAGTACAAATAAGTACAAATACAATGAATTATTTTAATATGGCATGACTGATGCTTTTTAGGCAAGTATAGCAGCCAATTTATGGGAACGTTAACTGATACATTAATGTTTTTATTTTGAAATTGGTGGAAGAGAGAATATAAAACGATGATATAAAATGCAAATGAAGCTGGTTGGCAAAATGAAGTCATTTCATCTTACTCTTTCCATATTAGACTGCTTGCTAACTTCATGCAGAATTCCTTCTTATTTTTGGAACTTTCTTTTCATTGCACAGATGTGTTCAAATTACAAGAAGATTGGCGTAACAATTTACCTGACTGGTATACGAGGTAAGACCATCTATATCCGAAATGTCATTTATTAAATTGCCAATGCGGATGTAGCCCTGTTTAGCATCTTTGCAGATTTGGTTTGCAGCCATCCAGGTGAGGAAGTCCATATCGGGGGAATATTACATTTTCATTCTGAGCATCCAGCATGGTTACCAACTGTTCGTAGCTGAGGTTAGATGTCCCTTCTATTCTTGTCTGACAATATGATCAAACCTAAGCTCAGTACAGCACACTCTTCTGCAAATGTTAACAACTTCCATTTCCCACAGTAGCCTGTAGCCTCGCTTAAGTCTATGTGATACCAATCAGTGCTGAATTGTAGAAGCTAAAAGCAAAACCTGCTGGAAATTTGAAATAACAATAGTAAATGCTGGGAACATTCAACAAGAGTGACAGCATCTGTGGACAGTAGAAGAGAGTTAACATTGTGCTGCCAGACCAGCTGAACATTTCCAGCATTTTCTGAATTGGAGAGAGCTTTGTGTAATGGGTATACATTCAGCAGGGAGGTATCCAGGCACAATAAAAAATACAATTAGAACATGCTGATGTATTAAAACTCCTTACAGTGGAGTGATAGAATGTGAATTCAGAATCACCATTCCCTTCACAACAAGCTCCTGACCTTGGCTATTTTTTCGGAAGCCAACCATCTCTCCATGAGGAAGGAAAGAAAATGAAAAGGATGATGTTTTGCACTTGCTGGCCAGCTGGACTAACAACATTTATAGAGCTTTGAAGGCCGGACTGTGTCACAGCTAATCGACAGCAAAAGCCACATCATAGAAGTGGAAGGTCCCAAACGTTTCTCTTCCTAACTGTGGAGACGCAGCAGGTCTCTCTATCCAACATAGTTAAGTTCAGTAACTTGTCCTGTGAGCGGTTGTTACCATGTTTTTGTTTGATGGCATACTGGTTGTGATATAGGTCTAGAAACTCATAAACTGAAACGTGAATTTGTGAATCTAAATCCTCCAAACTGCAAAACTAAATTCTCCAGACACTCTCATCTGTGAGAGCTTGCACCGATAAACAAAGAATTACAAGGAATTAATGCCGTAGATTGTCAGGAAACCCCAACTTCTTCACAGGTGTTCTTGGCCACTCATGTGTGATGTTATGCAGCTGACTGCTAATGCAAAAACAAGTGTAATTCAAGGAAATGTCACACTCATAGCGCAAGGATAAGTAATAAATGTCACCTGCAAGCACCACGCATATCCTGAGAACAAATAAACAGAAAGCACAAACATTAATAGGCAGAGGACAAAAGTAGCAATCTGTTCTAATACTAACAGTCATCTGAGCTTGCAAGAGAGATCTCTAATTTTGTATCAGAGATAATGGGAACTGCAGACGATGGAGAATCCATGATAGCAAAGTTTGAAGCAGGATGAACACAGCAGGTCAAGCAGCATCTCAGGAACACAAAAGCTGACGTTTCAGGCCTAGACCCTTTTTCTGATGAAGGGTCTAGGTCCAAAACGTCAGCTTTTGTGCTCCTAAGATGCTGCTTGGCCTGCTGTGTTCCCCCAGCTCCACACTTTGTTATCTCTAACTTTGTCTTTGCCACTGGCAGTCTGGAGTACATCAGGTCAATTCTACAAAAGTGACAGAGTGGACATCAGGAAATAGTGATAATGGGAACTGCAGATGCTGGAGAATCCAAGATAATAAAATGTGAGGCTGGATGAACACAGCAGGCCCAGCAGCATCTCAGGAGCACAAAAGCTGACGTTTTGGGCCTAGACCCTTCATCTGAGAGGGGGATGGGGTGAGGGTTCTGGAATAAATAGGGAGAGGGGGGAGGCAGACCGAAGATGGAGAGAAAAGAAGATAGGTGGAGAGGAGAGTATAGGTGGGGAGGTAGGGAGGGGATAGGTCAGCCCAGGGAAGATGGACAGGTCAAGGAGGTGGGATGAGGCTAGTAGGTAGGAGATGGAGGTGCGGCTTGGGGTGGGAGGAAAGGATGGGTGAGAGGAAGAACAGGTTAGGGAGGCAGAGACAGGTTGGACTGGTTTTGGGATGCAGTGGGTGGAGGGGAAGAGCTGGGCTGGTTGTGTGGTGCAGTGGGGGGAGGGGATGAACTGGGCTAGTTTTGGGATGCGGTGGGGTAGTGGAGATTTTGAAGCAGGTGAAGTCCTCATTGATACCATTGGGCAGCAGGGTTCCCAAGCGGAATATGAGTTGCTGTTCCTGCAACCTTCGGGTATCAATGTGGACTTCACCAGTTTCAAAATCTCCCCTTGCCCCACCGCATCCCAAAACCAGCTCAGTTCGTCCCCTCCCCCCACTGCACCACACAACCAGCCCAGCTCTTCCCCTCCACCCATTGCATCCCAAAACCAGTCCAACCTGTCTCTGCCTCCCTAACCTGTTCTTCCTCTCACCCATCCCTTCCTCCCACCTCAAGCCGCACCTCCATCTCCTACCTACTAACCTCATCCCACCTCCTTGACCTGTCCGTCTTCCCTGGACTGACCTATCCCCTCCCTACCTCCCCACCTATACTCTCCTCTCCACCTATCTTCTTTTCTCTCCATCTTCGGTCTGCCTCCCCCCTCTCCCTATTTATTCCAGAACCCTCACCCCATCCCCCTCTCTGATGAAGGGTCTAGGCCCGAAACGTCAGCTTTTGTGCTCCTGAGATGCTGCTGGGCCTGCTGTGTTCATCCAGCCTCACATTTCATTATCAGGAAATAGTGATTTTTTTTTTAAAAGAAAGATGCTGTGTACTGAATTATGTTGTGAAATTTAAGCATGGGCCAATTATTAAGTCAGAATCTAGGTGAATGATTATTAGGCTATTCAGCAGCAAGGCATTTGATCTCTCAGGCTAATGCATTTATGACACATTAATGGGTTTCAGTGTAAACTTTTTCTATTATAAGAGCAATAACTCCTTTTTATCAGAGCATTCTTCAGGAATAATTTACTACAGCACATTGATTAAGCAGCAAGAGCTATGTTTTATTTTTAATTTATATCACAAAATTATGGATAGTAAAATAATTATTGCCCATCCCTAAAAGCTCCATAATCTGCTAAGGTAGTTAAGAGCCAACCATATTGCTGTAGATCTGAAGGCCCATGTAGGACAGACCAGCAAATGACATGAGACTTCCTTTCTTAAAAGATCATTACTGAAATAAATGGGTTCTCATGACAACGGTAATCATTGGACTAGCTTTTAGTTCATTGAATTAAATTGCAACAAAAGCCATGGTCAGACCTGAACCCCTGTCTGCAAAGTAATAGTATGGATTAACTGGATTATTAATCCAGCAACATTACCACTACATCACATTTAGCTACTGCATCTTAAATGTATCACTACTATTGTCCTCAACTAATCCTTGTGACAGCAAGTTCCATATTCTAGCCATACTCCATATGAAGAGGTTTCTACTGATTTCCATATCAGATTTATTAGTGACTATTTTATACTTATGACTCACCGAACTCTCATCTCCTCTCCAAGTTCGAAACATTGTCCCTACAGATATCCTTCCTAAAATTATCGGGTCAATCTTCTTTTCATCAGTAAGAGAGTAATCTCTGTCTGTTCAAACTTTCAGTGAAAGATCTTTTAATCTGTAAAGCCAGCACAGAATCTTGCCATAATGAACTGAATTCTTCTGATCTAATGGGCTGGACAAAGGAATCAGCAACTGTTGAAGCAACCAGAAAGTTTATATCTGACCTCACTCATTGTGAAGTGGCAATGTTTAAAACCAATGGATATAACCTCAGAAAGCAACATGGCAGTCAGGAGCACAGAAAGGAACAGAATTATGTATACAATGCTCTTCATTAAAATTTCATTCTGTCATATTTGTGCTGGTGTAAAATGGATCTCTTGGGTTCCAGGTTCTCCCCTGTACAGGCAAAGAAAGAACAGTAGCAAAAGAAGTTGACTAGATAAGAGCTGCAATACCCTATAATTTTACCACTCTGTGAGCTTAGACCTTCCTACTTCTCTGATGACTGTTCTGGGAATATTTATCTGTGTTCAAATTAATTTATCTAAACGCAATCTACTTTCCTGTAGAAGTTGTTAAACTTGACCATTCTTCAAAATTCAATTCAACTGAATTGAAGAATTCACAATTTAGACATGAATTTAGCTCGGTTCTTCTCCATCACAACTGAGCCAGCAACATAGCTTCTGTACAGAATGAGGCCATTCCTCCCATCATGCCTGTCCCAGGTCTAATTATTCCTATGACCCTGCACAATCTCCATAGTTCTGTGAACTGTCTCCCTTGAATAGATCCCATTGATAGTCCAGATTCAGATTTTAGAAAATCATCCTACATGTCCATAGCCAAGATCTGATAGAAATACTTCTCATCAACTCCTTGCCCAGTTAGCATGACTAGGCCTGGTGACCTTATTGATTATTTGTGGAGTGGTACCTGCCACTGAAAAGAGGACAGTATCTCAAAATTGCTACAAGAGTGCATTAAGAAGGAAAAGACAGAAATAGAAATAGGTTTTCTCAAGGCACGAGACATTTAAAAAGCAATTCTCATTACTGCTTTCCAAAATTGCCATTATGTCCATTTCTAAGTGTATTTTATCTTATTCTTGTACAACAGATCAGGTGTATGAGGACATCGAGTCTGGTGGAATGTTTGATGAGGGAGGGCTAGAGCGTAATTGTCTCTTCCTCTCGGTCCATGATGCTGTCCTATACACGCTGGCTAAAATGAGTGAAAACAAACAGGATGCAGCCAAGGAGAAAGTAAGGAATTTTCATTTAAGAATCCTTATGTACTTAAAATTTGAAAGAATGCTTTGCATCTTGTGCCTCATTAGAACAGTCATTCATAACAAAACGTGACTAATTCGCCCCAGCTGGTCATACATTTAGTGGATTCCACTGATGTTCTTCATGCTGTTGAACTGTCCGTCTAGTCTTTTCTTTTGTCTTATTTTTGCAAGGTTTGGTCCATGGACTTCTATCGCATTGGTCTACACTTGCGGATAAAGTACCACAGTAGTTTGCCATTGTTTCTTGCAGGAATGCTGATCAGGAGGCTTTCCTACTCTTGCTGTCTGCCATCAAGTGCATTGGAAAGATTTACAGGGTGAAAATTAACTTGTTTGGCCACATTCTGAGCAGACTTTCCAAGGGCAACTAGTGCTGGTAGGGCAGCCTGAGCAAGAAGCTTCTAGTCCAGAGTTAGGGTCACTACCACTGCACCATGAGGCTTCCTACCTAGTTAAGATTACTGCCTTCAATTCAACAAGTGTTGTTACTTATCAATGTCAAACAATTCCAATTGTTTTCCTTAGTAATGTTACTTCAATAAAATATTTATTTTGAGCAAGGTTTAGCACCCGGAAACACAGAATTAAGAATATTGTAATTTGAGTATCACTGAAAAATAGCACATTTGTTGAAGCTTTTAATCTTGCACTCCTCAAGACAATTGATAAGAAATTGTCCATTTGCAAAAGTGAATGGAAAACAACATTTGTGCTCTGTGACAGGAGAGTACTGCTTGCTTGGCAAGTCGACTCTGATTGCTAAAGATTTTGGGAAATGCACCAGTTAATGTGGGCTGACAATTAACTGCTGAGCTTTATTTAAATTTTTAAAAAATACAAGTTGACTATGATTGGCCAAGACATTGACCTGAGGAATAAACCAGTTTTTGAGTTTAAGCAGCCACAATCTTCTTTTATTCTTCTTTTTTCCATCTTCAAAGAGCCTCTAGGGCCCTGCACATTAAAAATGTAGCTTCCATCACATGCAAGTTTGCCAATATGCCAGGTGTGCTAGCCTGACTGATGATAATCCTAATTTATACCCACATAATTCTTCAGAACTGTACAGAAAGGCACTACATTTAGAACATAGAACATAGAACAGTACAGCACAGAACAGGCCCTTCAGCCCACGATGTTGTGCCGACCATTGATCCTCATGTATGCACCCTCAAATTTCTGTGACCATGTGCATGTCCAGCAGTCTCTTAAATGTCCCCAATGACCTTGCTTCCACAACTGCTGCTGGCAACGCATTCCATGCTCTCACAACTCTCTGTGTAAAGAACCCGCCTCTGACATCCCCTCTATACTTTCCTCCAACCAGCTTAAAACTATGACCCCTCGTGTTAGCCATTTCTGCCCTGGGAAATAGTCTCTGGCTATCAACTCTATCTATGCCTCTCATTATCTTGTATACCTCAATTAGGTCCCCTCTCCTCCTCCTTTTCTCCAATGAAAAAAGTCCGAGCTCAGTCAACCTCTCTTCATAAGATAAGCCCTCCAGTCCAGGCAGCATCCTGGTAAACCTCTTCTGAACCCTCTCCAAAGCATCCACATCTTTCCTATAATGGGGCGACCAGAACTGGACGCAGTATTCCAAGTGCGGTTTAACCAAAGTTTTATAGAGCTGCAACAAGATCTCACGACTCTTAAACTCAATCCCCCTGCTAATGAAAGCCAAAACACCATATGCTTTCTTTACAACCCTGTCCACTTGGGTGGCCATTTTAAGGGATCTATGTATCTGCACACCAAGATCCCTCTGTTACTCCACATTGCCAAGAATCCTATCCTTAATCCTGTACTCAGCTTTCAAATTCGACCTTCCAAAATGCATCACCTCGCATTTATCCAGGTTGAACTCCATCTGCCACCTCTCAGCCCATCTCTACATCCTGTCAATGTCCCGCTGCAGCCTACAACAGCCCTCTATACTGTCAACGACACCTCCAACCGTCGTGTCGTCTGCAAACTTGCTGACCCATCCTTCAATCCCCTCATCCAAGTCATTAATAAAAATTACAAACAGTAGAGGCCCAAGGACAGAGCCCTGTGGAACACCACTCACCACTGACTTCCAGGCAGAATATTTTCCTTCAACTACCACTCGCTGTCTTCTGTTGGCCAGCCAATTCTGTATCCAGACAGCTAAGTTCCCCTGTATCCCATTCGTCCTGACCTTCTGAATGAGCCAATGAGCCTACCATGGGGAACCTTATCAAATACCTTGCTGAAGTCCATATACACCACATCCACAGCTCGACCCTCATCAACTTTTCTAGTCACATCCTCAAAGAACTCGATAAGGTTTGTGAGGCATGACCAGCCCCTCACAAAGCCATGTTGACTGCATTTAATCAAGCCATGCTCTTCCAGATGGTCATAAATCCTATCCCTCATAATCCTTTCTAACACCTTGCAGACGACAGACGTGAGACTTACTGGTCTGTAATTGCCGGGGATTTCCCTATTTCCTTTCTTGAAGAGAGGAATTACATTTGCCTCTCTCCAGTCCTCAGTTACGACTCCAGTGGAGAGCGAGGATGTAAAGATCTTCGCAAGTGGTGAAGCAATTGCATTTCTCATTTCCCAAAGCAGCCGAGGACAAATCTGGTCCGGGCCTGGCGACTTGTCAATCTTAATGTTTGACAAAATTTTCAGCACATCAGCTTCCTCTATCTCTATCCATTCCAGCATGCACACCTGCTCTTCAAAGGTTTCATTCACTACAAAGTTTGTTTCTTTCGTAAAGACAGAAGCAAGAAACTCATTTAGGGCTTCCCCTACCTCCTCAGACTCCACACACAAGTTCCCTATGCTATCCCTGATCGGCCCTACTCTTTGTTTGACCATTCTCTTATTCCTCACATAAGTGTAAAATGCCTTTGTGTTCTCCCTAATCTGTTCTGCCAAGCCTTTCTCGTGCCCCCTCCTGGCTCTCCTCAGACCATTTTTGAGCTCCTTCCTCGCCTGCCTGTAATCCTCTCTAGCTGAGCTTGACCCTAGCTTCCTCCACCTTATGTAAGCTACCTTCTTCCTTTTGACGAGAAGCTCCACTGCTCTCGTCATCCAAGGTTCCTTTATCTTACCCCTTCTTGCCTGTTTCAGGGGAACATATTTATTCCTCACTCGCAACAACTGTTCCTTAAACAGTCTCCACATGTTATAGTGCCTTTACCATGGAACAATTGCTCCCAGTCCATGCTTCCTAACTCATGTCTAATCGCATCATAGTTTCCTCTTCCCCAATTAAATATCCTCCCATTTTGCCTAATCCTCTCCTTCTCCATAGCTATGTAGAATGTGAGGCAGTTATGGTCACTATCACCAAAATGCTCTCCCACCACAAGATCTGATAACTGCCCCGGCTCATTTCCGAGCACCAAGTCTAGAATGGCCTCTCCCCTCGTCGGCCTGTCAACGTACTGCGTTAGGAAACCCTCCTGAACACACCTTACAAAAACAGCTCCATTCAAATCTTCTGCTCGAAGCAGGTTCCAATCAATATTGGGAAAGTTAAAGTCACCCATTACAACAACCCTACTACGTCAGCACTTTTCCAAAATCTGTCGACCTATGCTTTCTTCAATCTCCCTGCTGCTATTGGGGGGCCTGTAGTAAACCCCTAACGAGGTGACTGCTCCCTTGCTGTTCCTAATTTCCACCCATACTGACTCAGTAGGCAGATCTTCCTCGACAATGGAAGCTTCTGTAGCTGTGATACCCTCTCTGATTAGTAGTGCTACACCCCCTCCTCTTTTTCCCCCCTCCCTATTCTTTTTAAATGCTCTAAACCCTGGAACATCCAGCAACCATTCCTGCCCCTGAGAAACCCATGTCTCTGTTATGGCCACAACATCATAGCACCTGGTACTGACCCATGCTCTAAGTTCATCACTTTTATTCCTGATACTCATTGCATTAAAGCAAACACACTTTAACTGATCCCTTGGTTCCTTCCCAGGAAAATCCTTCCCACTAGCTGGTCTACCTCTTGCTACTGCCTCACCTGCATCAACTCTCACCTCCGGCATACAGCTCAGGTTCCCACCCCCCTGCCATACTAGTTTAAACCCTCTCGAACTATTCGAGCAAACCTTCCACCCAGACATTGGTCCCCTTCCAGTTCAGATGCAACCCGTCCTTCTTGTACAGGTCCCACCTTCCCCAGAAGGCATCCCAATTATCTACAAATCTGAAGCCCTCCCTCCTACACCAGCTGCGCAGCCACGCGTTAAGCTGCGCCAGCTCCCTGTTCCTCGCCTCGCTATCTCGTGGCACTGGTAGTAAACTAGAGAACACTGCTCTGTTCGTCCTGCTTTGCAGCTTCCATCCTAACTCCCTGAAATCACTTTTTATATCCTCAATCCTTTTTCTAGCTATATCATTAGTGCCAATATGTAACACGATTTCTGGCTGTTCGCCCTCCCCTTTTAGAACCTTATACACCCGTTCGGAGACGTCCTGGACCCTGGCACCAGGGAGGCAACATACCTTCCGGGAATCCCGATCCTGACCACAAAATCTCCTGTCGATTCCCCTAACTATCGAGTCTCCAACCACGAGTACTTTCCTATTCTGCCCCCTTCCCTTCTTTGTCACAGTGTCAGGCTCAGTGCCAGAGACCTGACTACTATGGCTTTCCTCTGGTAGGTCATCCCCCCCAGGAGTATCCAAAATGGTATACTTATTGCTGAGGGGAATGCCCACAGGGGATCTCTGCACTGTCTGTCTGTCCCCTTTCTTCCCCCTAACTGTAACCCATCTATCCTTGTCCTGAGCCTTAGGAGTGACCAACTCCCGGTAACTCCTCTCAATTACCCCCTCCGCCTCCCGAATGATCTGTAGTTCATCCAGCTCCAGCTCCATTTCCCTAACACAGTTTTCAAGGAGCTGGAGTTGGGTGCACTTCCCGCAGATGTAGCCAGCGGAGACGTGTGCCATGTCTCCCACCTGCCACATTCTGCAGGAGGAGCAAGCAACTGCCCTAGCATCCATACCCCACTTATCTGAACACCCACTCAGTACTAAAGTAGAAAGCTTAGTTCAAGTTGCTATAAAATTTCTTCAGGAAAAAAAATTCTCCAGAATTATGCAGCAAATGTTGTCCAAATGCCAGGTGGAAATGATTAAATTAGGGTGAGGTAAAGATCTGATTAAATACTAGCCCATGCATGAGGGTCTGTATGGCCTAATCCCATGTCAATGATCTGCACTTCCTAGCTAATGGAAAAAAGTAAGAGGAGCAGAAATCCACAGAAATAATGTTCACTTAAATTGACCAAATAACTAAAACTAATTTAGAACAACGAGTGTTAGAAATCTGCTGAAACTGTTTGCTTTTTGATTAAAATATAACAATGTACATTGAACAACCACATTAAATAGGAGTCCTAAACTAAAAATTCAATTCATTGAATAATGCCTGGAATTAATAGCATCAGACTCCAAGGGGAATCAATAAACTTTATTGCGGTGTAATTGGAATTTGACATTTTGACACATTATTCTGGAGCATACAGCTACTCAAAGTCATTGAAGCTATCTCATCTAAAGACACTGAACAAATATTACACAGCTGTGTACCTCACACAGTGTTACAGTGCACAGTAAACATTACAAGTGGTAGGTGGTTTGAAATCTAGCCCTTTGATTACATCAACAGCCTGAACTCAGCCACTCGATGTAAAGTGGTAAAGCATTTCCAGATGACTGCACACAAGGGTGGGGAGGGAGCAAATTAAGTTCAAATCAAGTAAGGGAGGCATGGACCTACAAATGGAATTAGGTAAAATGAATAAAATGGGCAGAACAATTTCGACACAAGATATGTACAAAAGGTGCTGGACACTGTTAAAAATAACTCAGATAACCTTCATACTCTTTGGCAGTGCAGTAGCAGCAAACAATGAGAGATTTGAATGTGTTGGTAAACTTGGTAGTTAACATATGGAACAGCATCAAGCTGATGTACCAGCAAGTTAATACAGATCAGTTAGGACAGGTTCTGTTGAAACTGAACAGCTTCCTGGCCAAAGTCACACTTCAACGTCATTATCCCTGTATGGTATCAGGAAATTAGTAGCTCATAGGTGATCCGGGGAGAGGAAACCCATTAGACTACACATCCAGGACTTTGGCTAATGTAGAATGTAGATATACCCAGATAAGGAAAGAAGATTTGGCGGTCATATTTGGACTCACCAAGCTGCACCAATAACCTTTTGGATGAAAACTTGTATTAGTAATGCATCACAAACCTGTGCTAGGTCTACTTAAAGAGGACAAAGCAGCTCTGCCCATAGCTTCGAGCTGAATTCAGCAGTGTCAGACATCCAGTTCACTCTGAGAGCTGGCTCTGCAGACATTGGATCAGTGTTAAGGACTCTCCACGTGTAAACAAAGGGTGACTTGGTGACAGAATATCAGCCTCTGTGGAGTTATTTCAGCAACTATGATGTTAACTATACAGAAAGGCACCACATTTCGGGAAAAATCAATAGGAAACGCTAGTGTATAGGTAGTTCTGCTATAACACGTCTCGTTAATGCAAATTGGCTTTAATGTGATTGAATACTGGATGCTGTTTGGATAATGCAAACTTTCTACTGTATAGCACAAGTTTGCACAAAAATGCAACTATCATGTTACAGGGGAAATACCTGTAACAACAACTTGTTAGCAACAAAATTTAGAACTGTAGTCAGGAAAAGGTGATTTGTACAATGAATAATTAATAAGACATAATTCCACTTCCAGCATCAGCAGGGGAGGAGGCAATTCAGTTATCAACCGTACTGTGAGTTTGCGTTCAAGGCGGTCTGATCCAGGAGAAGGCAGCCAAAAACTGTTCAGATTTAGACTTCAAAGCAACACTATTGTATGTTCATAGTAAATATGGCTGCACACGGTAATTATAGGTAGACCATACTCAGATCTTATAGTTATATTTGGTAATGACGAATCTATCTTCATTATGTGATCATGTCCATGCCCTCTTAAGACACCCTCTCATTCTAGATTGTTCTGTCATCTAGAGCAGTGACTAGCATAAAGTATTCTCCTTCTGCCTACCTTGTGCTTCAATTCTCGATGATATGCAGCATCACAAGGTTTCTCCAGGATCTTAAAGCCCCTATACACCAGAAGGCTAATTAATAAATGTGTTGAACGTCACAATGGCAAGATTGTGAGATAGCATCTTGCTTTAAAGAGAAAGCAGTCATAGCTGACAGAGCAGCCCCAACTTAGGCTTCCAAACTTAACAACTTAATGATGAAAAGACAGAATAACAAAATCACAACGCATCATCCTCCGACAACCTTCGGATACAACACATCATCCTCCAACACTTCCGCCATCTACAATCCGACCCCACCACCCAAGCCATTTTTCCATCCCCACGCTTGTCTGCCTTCTGGAGAGACCACTCTCTCCGCGACTCCCTTGTCCGCTCCACATTCCCCTCCAACCCCACCACACCCGGCACCTTCCCCTGCAACTGTAGGAAGTGCTACACTTGCCCCCACACCTCCTCCCTCACCCCTATTCCCAGGCCCCAAGATGACTTTCCATATTAAGCAGATGTTCACCTGCACATCTGCCAATGTGGTATACTGTATCCATTGTACCCGGTGTGGCTTCCTCTACATTGGGGAAACCAAGCGGAGGCTTGGGGACCACTTTGCAGAACACCTCCGCTCGGTTCGCAATAAACAACTGCATTTCCCAGTCGCGAACCATTTCAACTCCCCCTCCCATTCCTCAGACGACATGTCCATCATGGGCCTCCTGCAGTGCCACAACGATGCCACCCGAAGGCTGCAGGAACAGCAACTCATATTCCGCTTGGGAACCCTGCAGCCCAATGGTATCAATGTGGACTTCACAAGCTTCAAAATCTCCCCTTCCCCCACTGCATCCCAAAACCAGCCCAGCCTGTCCCCGCCTCCCTAGCATGTTCTTCCTCTCACCCGTCTCTTCCTCCCACCTCAAGCCGCACCTCCATTTCCTACCTACTAACCTCATCCCGCCTCCTTGACCTGTCCGTCTTCCCTGGACAGACCTATCCCCTCCCTACCTCCCCACCTATACTCTCCTCTCCATCTATCTCCATCTTCGGTCCACCTCCCCCTCTCTCCCTATTTATTCCAGAACCCTCTCCCCATCCCCCTCTCTGATGAAGGGTCTAGGCCCAAAACGTCAGCTTACATGCTCCTGAGATGCTGCTTGGCCTGCTGTGTTCATCCAGCTTCACACTTTGTTATCCATAACAAAATCCCAGTTTATTTATCCCAAATGCAATTGTGTCAATTCCCCATTAGTCAGTATTGCACTGCTTTGAGAGGAAGACATTGGGAACCATATTTTCAAAAGAGTGGTTGGGATGCCAATACTCAAATATCCCAGGTGTTAAATTGATTTCGTTACAAGGAACCAGATGGCCTAACTGGCCAGGGGTCAAAGTTGACACTGAATTGTCAAAATCAAGTGCATGCAAGAGGCATGTGATTCCAACTGGGCACCAGTGAGGACAGCAGGCAGCCGCCATTTTGGAAATTGCTAGCATTTTGCTGAAGAGAGCTAGTAACACTTCAGAGGGCCAGCAGCATTGACAGTAATGAATGACGCAAAATGGCATCTGAGCATTACCACCTGCATAAGCAGGACCATTAAAAATCTATTCTAAGACGAGGAAAAATATATATTTCATATGGCCTTGTGAGAAACCTGACTGCTGTGTACATTCAAGCACCTGACTGTTCCAGTTCACTCAAATCAAGCTTAGAAATTCTTTTCAGCATCAGATATAGTTCTTATGGCTAAAGGGATCGAGGCATGTCGGGGGAGGGTAGTGAGATGAACTTTGTCCAGAAGATTTCCCCTGCTTTTCTTTACAAGCATACTTTGTGATCTTTTACATCTACTGAAAATAGTCTTGGTTCATTGCCTGAAATTGCAGAGTCTGCCCTTCAAATGACAGGATAAATAATGGGTCACTGTAATTCATCACAAAATAACGCCTTGTCTTCCTGGAATGTTGCTCCTTCTGTTTGATGTTTGAAGAGGGATATTGTGTACACTCCTACATTTCTGATCATTTATACCTCACTTCTGACCCTGCGACTAAGAGCAGTTATCAACCTTTTATCTGGGAATTGAAGTGATATTTGCCAGATTGTAGTGTCAAGGTTAAACTATATAAAAACAAAAGAAAACACAGTTCAGGGGAGGGCAAATGTAGGTCGGAGTACTTTATGAAGGTGATTGTAGTATGTTTGATAGAATGAGTGTAATATTCTGAATAGTCCTTGAATTAGGATACAAGGGCTTGGCCAAATAGTGCCTTCATATTAGTCCTGTTCCCAGTCGAAAGAAGCAGACTGATTATGGCTGCACACACTGTCAAAAAAACAAGTCAGCGACACAACAATTTGCATCTGTAGAGATAAGAGATAATGGGAACTGCAGATGCTGGAGAATCCGAGATAACACAGTATGGGGCTGGATGAACACAGCAGGCCAAGCAGCGTCTCAAGAGCACAAAAGCTGACCCTTCAGGGCCTAGACCCTTCATCAGAAAGAGGGGATGGGGAGACGGTACTGAAATAAATAGGGAGAGAGGGGGAGGTGGATCAAAGATGGATAGGGGAGAACACAGGTGGAGAGGTGAGTGTAGGTGGGGAGGTAGGGAGGGGATAGGTCAGTCCGGGGAGGACAGACAGGTCAAGGAGTGGGATGAGGTTGGTAAGCAGGAAATGGAGGTGCAGTTTGAGGTGGGAGGAGGGGATAAGTGAGAACAAGAACAGCTTAGGGTTGTGGGGACGAGCTGGGCTGGTTTTGGGGTGCAGTGGGGAGAGGGGAGATTTTGAAGCTTGTGAAATCCACATTGATACCAAACGGTTCGCGACTGGGAGGTGCAGTTGTTTATTGTGAACCGAGAGTAGGTGTGCAGTTGTTTCATGGAACAGTCCCTCTTCCGTACCGACACTGGCCCTAAGCCCCACCTCTTCCTCTGTTATATTGATGGCTGTATCGGCGCCACCTCATGCTCCCAAGAGGAACTCCAACAGTTCATCCACTTCACCAACACCTTCCAACCCAACCTCAACTTCACCTGGACCATCTCCAACACATCCCTCACCTTCCTGAACCTCTCTGTCTCCATCTCAGGCAACCACCTAGAAACCGATGTCCATTCCAAGCCCATCGTCTCCCACAGCTACCTAGAATACACCTCCTCCCACCCACCTCCCTACAAAAATTCCACCCCCTATTCCCAATTCCTTCACCTCCGCCGCATCTGCTCCCAGGATGAGGCATTCCACTCCTGTACATCCCAGATGTCCTCGTTCTTCAAGGACCGCAACCTCCCCCCCCCCCCACTCCCCGACCCCTGCAGTGGTCGAGAACACCCTCGACCCTGTTGTCCCGCATTTCCCACAACTCATCCCTCACACTCCGTCCCCGCAATAACCGACAAAAGAGAATCCCCCTCGTCCTCACTTACCACCCCACCAACCTCCGGATACAATGCACCATCCTCCGACACTTCCGCCATCTACAATTCGACACCACCCTCCAAGACATTTTCCATCCCCACCCTTGTCTGCCTTCCAGAGAGACCACTCTCTCCAGGACTCCCTTGTCCGCTCCACACTCCCCTCCAACCCCACCACACCTGGCACTTTCCCCTGCAACCACAGGAAGTCCTACACTTGCCCCCACACCTCCTCCCTCACCCCAGTCCCGGGCCCCAAGATGACTCTCCACATCAAGCAGATGTTCACCTGCACATCTGCCAATGTGGTATACTGCATTTGCTATATCCATTGTGGCTTCCTCTACATTGGGGAAACCAAATGGAGGCTTGGGGACTGCTTTGCAGAACACCTATGCTCTGTTTGCAGCAAACAACTGCACCTCCCAGTCGCGAACCATTTCAACTCCCCCTCCCATTCCTTAGACGATATGTCCATCCTGGGTCTCCTGCAGTGCCACAACGATGCCACCTGTAGGTTGCAGGAACAGCAACTCATATTCCGCTTGGGAACCTTGCAGCCCAATGGTATCAATGTGGATTTCATCAGCTTCAAAATCTCCCCTCCACCTACCGCAACCCAAAACCAGCCCAGCTCGTCCCCATCTCCCTAACCTGTTCTTCATCTCACCTATCCCCTCCTCTCACCTCAAGCCGCATCTCCGTTTCCTATCTACTAACCTCATCCCGCCCCCTTGACCTGGCCGTCCTCCCCAGCCTGACCTATCCCCTCCCTACCTCCAGACCCATTCTCTCCTCTCCACCTATCTTCTCCTCCATTCATCTTTGATCCGCCTCCCCCCTCTCCTTATTTATTTCAGAACCCTCTCCCCATCCCCCTTTCTGATGAAGGGTCTAGGCCCATAACGTCAGCTTTTGTGCTCCTAAGATGCTGCTTGGCCTGCTGTGTTCATTCAGTTCCACACTTTGTTATCTCTTAATTTGCATCTGTGTGGCACTATTAGAGTCGCAACCAAAGCATTTCACAGGAATATAGAATTGTGGCCACATTCAGGTCAGTCATGTTTTTATAGAATGATGAGCAGGCTAGAGGGGCCAAAAGGCCTATTCCTGCCTGTAAATGGTCTATATGTGACTGCAGCTTCTGCAGTGATCACTAGGCCATCATCTCTCTGCTACAAGGCAATTGGAAATTATTCCAAAACAGAAATATTTTTGAAATAACTCCACAGAGGCCAGTATCCATTCACCAAACCACCCTTTATTTACTTGAGCATTATATTTGACACTAGTCCGACTTCCTCAGAGCCAGCTCTCCAAGTGAGCAGAACCATTGACTCTCCTGTTTCTATCTGTCAGCCAAGGCTCCCTCATTGAAGCAGATTAACAGCCCTAGTCAGGGAACTCATTCTGTGAGGTCCACCTGGCTGACCTTGTTACAATCACTAGAATTATTGTAGAGGAAATGGTGATGTCATGGTAACATCAGTGAAGTAGTAATCGAGAAGGCCAATGATAATGCTTTGCGAGAATGGGTTCAAATCTCCTGTGGCAACTGATTAAAAAATTAAACTCAGTTATTAAAGCCCTGATCTATAAGGCTAGTTTATTATCAGGAAAAACCCAATTGGTTCATTAATTTCCCTTAGAAAAGGATAACTACCTGGTTTGGTCTACATATGACTCCAGACCAATGATAATATGAACGACACCTATCTGCTGTCTGAAATGACCAATCAAGTGACTTAGTTCAAGGGTAGTTGGGATGGGAATCAAATGCTGGTTCTGCCAAGGTCACACACAGTTTATCAAAGAATAAAGGAAAAAAATGATACAGTGTAGTGTCAAGCAGTCATTACATAATACAGCCCAGCTAGTCTGCTGACTGCTGGTGTAGCTGCTTTAACTAAATGGTTAATAGTTCTGATAAGGGTGACTTGTCTTAAAATGTTAACTCTGTTTTCTCTCCACAAATGCTGCCAGATCAGCTGACTTTCTCCACCAATTTCTATTTTTGTTTCAGATCTTCAGTATTGGCAGTCCTTCGTTTTATTTTAACTAAATGATTAGTCTTAACATTTCACTTAGATAATTTAAGTTATTCCCATTGTTTATTCTCTAGGTTTCTGATGCAGCAGCTGTCTATATTAATGATGACATGTCAAGTGAAGAAAATGATGATGATGAGGATTTAGAACAGGTAAGCAGTGTTAAAGCCAACTGATTTACCAATCAAACATTTTCAATGTTTTCTTCCCCTATGAAGCTGAGCTGATTTTCACCAGTGGCTTGTTTAGAACTGGTAGAACATGGCCTCAACTTAGTGAAGTTCTTTTGAGAAGGAAGATACCACTTTGAATATGGCCACATGGCATCTTTAGGAGAGGCCAAGTGCCCTTTGACAGAGATGAGGCCCCCTTTCGGAAATGTAATTTCCCTTATGGGTTGTTAAAAATATACGTCATTATGGCTAACAAATAGGTAAACGCATTGTCATTGTAAAGTATATTGTTACTGTCAAAGGGATCTGTCAATGCATTTAAATTTCCCGTCCATAAATATTTGAAAAAAAAGCCTTTCTGCAGTATTGAAAAAAAGTCAGGGCTTGTATTGATTCTGTCAATTGATGTATACCTGAGAGTTATCCCTACAAGATTACTGTTGTGAAAATTAATTTATTCTCAGATTGGGTCCCAAGATAGTTAATTGCTAAATTGATATGGAGGTGCAAGTCAAGCTTAAGAGACAATATGGGCTTGATGAAGCCAATGGTACTAAATTGGCATGGGGGTTATAAAGGCCATGTTGGATGAGTGGTACATAGGTTGGCATGAAGGGTCATGGAGATTGGATATACATGTGATGCCATGGGTTAGCATGGACGAGAGTGAATAGGGTATGCACTGGATGATGGTTGGTAGTTTGTTTTGTGATTTAGTTTAAGAGCATTTTAGTGCATCTGCTTTTTACATGGCTCACCTCCACAGCTGGTGGCCTCTGAACTCTTTTCAGCAGTGGTAGCCATGTCTCCCATAAAACCCAGCCCACTCCCTAAAACCAAAATTCAAACTTGCAAAGCATTGTTTCCAGAATCAGGTCTCCAGAGGCAGGAATTGTCTCGGAGCTTCACTCTAACACAGAGTGAAAATTCTGCCCTTAATACCTGCAACTCTCAGTGGAAAAAAGTGGGTCCCTCAAGATGTCACCTTTAGTCATACCACAGCCCTGAGCCCAAATTCCACTGCAAAAGGCAGAACATTTCAGGATGAACAGACCTGGTTCACCAATGGCAGGACTACACACAGGAACAGGCCATTTGTGCAATTACATAGAGCATTTGCTAATTAAATTACATCCTTTGATTTCCACTGCCTCTTCCATGGGGACCACATCTCTCTCTCTCTCCACTCCATTAATGAGCAAATTACGTTTGCTATGTTTAATGCCTTGAGATACGCAGAGATGACACAGCAGTTTTTTAATGTCTAAACAGGAAACTTATTTACGTGCTTTAAACATATTTGCTTTATCATGATTGTTTTACTTTCTATTTCCCTGCAACCCACACCCAGGCTTGACTAATAGCACACAGAACAAAGGGTCAACAGACACACACAATCCAACACCAAACAATAGAACAGTGTAATGGTCACAGACCCTCAAAGCTGGCCCTACCCTCTTAACACTTTCATATGACTTCACAAACCTCCCAGAACATTCTCAGGTGTTTGTGGTCCCTGGTATGAGGCAACTAGTCTTTCTGATACAATCATATATGCTTTGCTGTGACAGCACCACCCCCAACCCTGCCATTGTGACACATAACAAACGATCCCATCAACACGTATAAAACCAGGAATGTCGGTTAAATGTTATAACATTGTTGAAAAGTGTTGAATTGTTCGATGTTCGAATGTGTCAGTCTGTTTACAGCTGATGCTCACTGCGCTCAATGTTAAAGCTGGGTAGGGACTTGAGTAAAGTAAACAAAGCTGTGGAAATATCTGGAGTCTGAAGCTGAAAGATCGGTAATCATTTTTAATTAAAGCACTTTTAAATAAAACCTGCTGCACACTTAGAAGCTAACTTATCACTTTTGCATAGATCGTAAACATAAAATAGACGACAGGCTAGAAATTTTTCTTGGACAAGAGAATGAACTGAGCAGTGTCTGATAAATTAACCATTCTATCTGATACCAGATACTCTGACCCATTGCAGCCACTGCCCAAGATGAGCCCCTCCTACTAATTAGCCAACCACACTATTTTAATGCTAAATGTTTAACAAAGATGTTTGAATTCTTCTTTTTGGAACATCTAGTATCTCATGAGGTACTACACGAGCTTCAGCACTTGATCATTTTCACTGTGGCTGTTAGAAGTCACAGGCCAGTAGACTCTGGCAGAATTGTATCAGTGATAATGGGAACTGCAGATGTTGAAGAATCCAAGATAACAAAGTGTGGAGCTGGATGAACACAGCAGGACAAGCAGCATCTCAGGAGCACAAAAGCTGATGTTTCGGGCCTAGACCATTCATCAGAGAGGGGGATGGGGAGAGGGAACTGGAATAAATAGGGAGAGAGGGGGAGGCGGACTGAAGTTGGAGAGAAAACTTGAGAGGTAGAGAGGAGAGTATAGGTGGGGAGGTAGGGAGGGGATAGGTCAGTCCAGGGAAGATGGACAGGTCAAGGAGGCGGGATGAGGTGGTAGGTAGGAAATGGAGGTGCAGCTTGAGGTAGGAGGAAGGGATGGGTGAGAGGAAGAACAGGTTAGGGAAGCAGAGACAGGTTGGGCTGGTTTTGGGATGCAGTGGGGGGAGGGAAAGAACTGGGCTGGTTTTGGGATGCAGTAGGGGAAGGGGAGATTTTGAAGCTTGTGAAGTCCACGTTGATACCATTGGGCTGCAGGGTTCCCAACCGGAATATGAGTTGCTGTTCCTGCAACCTTCAGGTGGCATCATTGTAGCACTGCAGGAGGCCCATGATGGACATGTCATCTGAGGAATAGGAGGGGGAGTTGAAATGGTTCACGACTGGGAGGTGCAGTTGTTTGTTGCGAACCGAGCGGAGGTGTTCTGCAAAGCGGTCCCCAAGCCTCCGCTTGGTTTCCCCAATGTAGAGGAAGCCACACCGGGTGCAATGAATACAATATAGCACATTGGCAGATGTGCAGGTGAACATCTGCTTGATATGGGAGGTCATCCTGGGGCCTGGGATAGGGGTTAGGGATGAGGTGTGGGGGCAAGTGTAGCACTTCCTGCGGTTGCAGGGCAAGATGCCAGGTGTGGTGGGGTTGGAGGGGAGTGTGGAGCGGACAAGGGAGTCACGGAGAGAGTGGTCTCTCCAAAAGGCAGGCAAGGGTGGGGATGGAAAAATGTCTAGGGTGGTGGAGTTGGATTGTAGATGGCGGAAGTGCCTCTGGCAGAATTTCAGGTTTTAATTCGCTCACAGAGTCCAATATGTTGAGCTTTTTGCAAAGTGGGCAGATTATCAAACAGGCAAATCTCAAACCTGAGCCCAGGTCCTCGTAAGGAAAAGGAGTTTTTCTGGCCTTTCCAGCTCAACTATCAATACCTGAGTCAAACTCTGACGGGGGAAAGTTTTGTTCAAACAGCACGGCCTCTAACAATGAAAAGCAGCAGTTGGATCACAACAAGCGGCATTGCTGACCCCAGCAAATTAATGAAAACCTATATAGCGTTAAACAGATGCATTTTTTTTCCCACAATATCTTAACAAGATCATGTCCCATTCATTCCAGAAGACGAGTTTGCTATATTAAACACAAATACCTGAGCTGTCCCTACCAGCAGCATCCAATGGGAGGGAAAAATTAACCCCGAGTCTTCAACATCATTCTCTCCAAACGACAAAATATGTTAACACAGCGTGGAGCTGGAGGAACACAGCAGGCCAGGCAGTATCTAAGGAAAGCTGACGTTTTGGGTCAGGACCCGTCTCCTGAAGAATGCTTCCAGCCCGAAATGTCAGCTGTCCTGCTCCTTTGATGCTGCCTGGCCTGCTGTGTTTCTCCGGCTCCAGACTGCGTTATCTCAGACTCCAGCATCGGCAATTCTTACTATCTCTACAAAATGTGTTGGTTTGTTTTCCAAGTTACTAAGTTAGGATTTCTTTATATTTGTCAACACTTGGTGCAGATTTTAAAAAGCTATGTTTGCTGCTACCACACCTGCACATACTACACATGTGGGCACAAAACCTGTGGCATCGCTGCAGGCAAATAGTGTTTGTATCAAAGAGCAGGACCATCTGTCATATTGAACAATGAGTAAGTAACAACAGTTTTGTGCTGGATCACTCGGTGAGTCCACTGAGCCAACTTATCACACTATTCCATTGGAATCCATTTGTTTACATGAATTTCTCTGGAAAAGAGCCTTGGAACAGTTACAGCCTGGAAGGAAGCCATTCTGTCCGTGTGTACATACATGCCAGCTCTCTGTAGGTGATACTCAGCTAGATCCACCTCCCCTGATGTTTCCCCACAGCCCTGTATCATTGTTTTCTATCCTGATAATTGATAATTATCCAATTCCTTTCTAAAAAAAACACAATGAACCAACTTGACCAGACCGTCAGACAATACAATTGAAAACATTAATGCACTTTGTTCTAGTTGTCTGTTCCAAGTGCTTCCCAGCTTCATAATAAAGTAAAGCTTGTGCAAGTCTTCTTTTCTTTTATCTGCCTGGGGTGCCTGGCACTGTGTTCCGAGTTTTTAAAAAAGATTTAAACAGAAAGCACCCTTTCTGTTCTCACTCCCTCAATCCCCTCAGCCTTTATGGTCCATTATGTCAACCCACTGTACTCACTCCCATTGCCCATTATACACCCATGCCAATCGAGTTATCTCTCATTACCCTTCATATCCTACCTACCCACAATCATCCGTCCCGGTGCCCATTCCAACTCATACACGCCACCCATCTTCGTTTGCCTTTCCCTCTTTATGCTAATACCTGTTATCTGGCCTGGGCATGAATCAGAAGGCATTCTGTCAGAAAGTAAATTTATTGGCCGACTGATGATGCCACTATTAAGGAAAAACACATTCTCATCGAATTTAAACAGTCCAATATGTTGAAATTGTGTTCAAAAGATGTGCAAAGTAGGTAGATTGGCCATGCTAAATTGCCCATAGTGTCCAGGGATGTTTATGTTAGTTGGGTTAGACATAGGAAATGCAGGGGTAAGGGAATGGGTCTCGGTGCGATTGTCTTCAGAGAGGCAGTGTGGACTCGGTTAGGCCACATGGCCTGTTTCCACACTGTAGGGATTCTATGATTCTCATCCCTTATGAAAATTAAAATTTCCCTTGAGTGTAAAATAACTTAGATCACTAGTATTTCCATTACGTAAACAATTAGATGAGCTATTGTGGTAGCATCCCTACCTCTGGACTTGGAGTCCTGGGTTCAGGTCATACCTACTCCAGAGGTGTGTAAGAACGTCTCTGAACAGGTTGTTTAGAAAAATAGGTTAAAGTTTTTAACAATTATAAATAGTTGGAGCATCCAGAAAAATGCTCATTTAATAGTTGCGCCATGGTGAAATGATAAATTGAGAAATATGTCATGCAGCACAAATCCTACAATGACTTTTGTAAACAGCCACTCTAAAATACCTAGCTCTAGTCTTTACTTTAACTCCTCAGAGTGTGGACAGTTCACTCATGTCTTTGGCAATGCCAATGAGTTTTTGCACTTTTTATACCACTTCACGATCCCAAAAGGAAGCCTTAACTCCATTAAACGGGCTTTATCTTCAACAGGATGTCACACAACCAAATCCACAGGGATCCAAAAGAAGGGAAATATAAAACATGGCGCTCAGTCCCTTACGCAACTTGATTCTTACTTCCACCAACATAACTTTTTCCCTTTGGCCTGAAGAGCCAATTCATTCAGTATCCACAAGTGTGCATGCAGACAGGGGAAAGGCATAGTTTTACTTCTTAACATTCTAATTTGCGGACTACTCTGTTGAGAAAAACACTCGCATTCATTAAAACTCATTTTGACAAATGTGAACAGTCTCAACAAATCAACATTTCTCGATGTTTCTTGACAAATCTCAATAGGCTGGAGAGTTCCAAGGAGTTTATATACCTTTCAAACACAAACTTCTCCACAATTAACAATCCTAAAGGACAACTGATTCTCCCACCCTCCCACTAATGCTCCCTAAATCCATACTCAAGGTGTCCTGGGACCATATTCACAGCGTACTGTAGCTTTCCAAAGGAGTACATTGGTTATCAAAAGGAAACACAGTGAGAACAGACTTGTTATTACCGAGTCTAATCACCACATTCCAGATACCTAGGATTGACGCATTTGATTTCAGTGGAGGCAATCATTTAAATGGCCCACATGAGTCATAGACTGCCCTGATATCGACTCCCGTGAAAATGTGAGATGCAGTGTTCAAAGGCGGGAATTAGAATTGGCATTTTTGACGCAAAACAGATGCTATCTGTCGTGGCAAAAAATGGCTTCAGTGTTTTTTCTTTAAACGTGAGAAAACATTCAGGCAATCAGTCTTTTCTCATGTATCCTCTTTGAAAGTTCTTCAATAAATCACATGCCCCTTCTCTATATCTACTCCCAAGAACCGAATATCCTATGAGAGGCAGTATAAAAGCATTAGACCCTGGTCGGTGCATGTACAAGATTAGCAGAATACATTAAGTGCAAATGAAATTTTACAATGGAGATTTTTGGGTAAGTCTTGGCTATCCACAAGTCCTGATTCTCAGGACAAGTAAGGGTGAGATGTGAGAGAAAAAGGAAGTTGAGAATCTAACTGAGAGAATTCTTGTTTTTTTAAGATCAATCTTTATGTGTGAAATCTTATCATAACAAATTCCATCAAGATCAACAATGCTAATTAATATAAAACATTGTTATAAGGTCTATCCTAATTCTGCCCCAAGTAGTAACAGCTTAAAATGTTTAATGTAGAACAGTTGCAAATCGAGTTATGGCATTAGTAGTTTAATTGCTTCTCTGTGCCACTGGTCTTACAATGATTAAGACAGCTACATTAACCTACGACATGACCCTTTATTAGTTAAATACTTAAACCCATTAGTGGCAACTATGAAGTTATTTAGAAATTTCTGCCTGAATTGCCGCTAGCCTATAATTTTTCTTCATCATACCACTGTTCTTTACTGATTTTTCTGAAACTGTGGAACCATCTAGTGGTGATAGTAAGCACATTGTTTAAAAATCAGTCATTTTCCTATGTAGCTCATTTTAATTTAAAACCAAAAGACTATAAGAAATAGGAACAGGAGTAGACTATTCAGCCTTCTGGGCCTGCTCCACCACTTGTGGCTGCTTTCACACTCCTCATGCCCACTTTGCTGCCTTTTCACCATAAGCCCTGCTTCCCCCGCTGATCAAGAGTCCATCTATCTCAGCCTTAAACATACATAAGGACTCTTCCCAACCAATCACCATAGCAATGAGCTCAAAAGACACACAACCCTCAGAGAAGAAATTCCTCCTCATCTCAGTCTTAAGCCAATTAATTCTGAGACTATGCCCTCTGGTCCTAGACGTCCCAAGAGGTGAAACAGCCTCTCAGCATATAACCTGTTAATAACTTTAAAAATGCAGAACCAAAAATATTTCATATACAACAAATGAAATCCTTAAAATGTGAAAACATCTGATAGAAATGAAAGTACATAAACCTTGTTTAATAACTCATCTGAAAAATAACATAACCATAGAAACCTGATGTGTCAATCATTGTCGGTGTTGAACCTTTAAGCCCTTGGCTCAGATACTTGAAAATGGAACCAGGCTTATCATTAATACATAAATGTCATTTTATTTCCCTTGTGATGCTTGCTGTTCATTTTATGCAACTTTGTTTTCTCTATCCCTAATGACAAATAATATTCCTGAGTTGCTATGGTAGGCAGATAACCAATGTTAATACAGCTTCAACACTGACTGTTGAGAGCTGTGTAGATTGACTCACTGTTGATTTCTGCTACTCTCTCTCCAGAAGTACTTCAAATATTGGGTTTCTCACTTGATACAACCCCTTTTCCAAGTCAGAAATTAGGAGCTCATCCCAGTACTCATGGGCATATTCCAGCTAACATCTCAGTGCTGCAGTTAGAGGTGCCGTCTTCTGGATGAGGCTGTGAGCCAAGGACCAAATTAATCATTCAGATAGGCCTAGAAGATGTTATGCTATTTGTAGAAGAGAATAATGATCATCCGGTGCCCTTTCAACTTTCCTCTCTCAACCAGCCACATCAAAAAGTGATTAAATGATCATTTATCCCATTTAATGTTTGAAGGTCCTTGCTATTAGACTGTATTATTTACCCATATAACAGCCAAGACTATGCTTCAAAAGTTTGGCTGTGAAGCACTTTGGGGCAGATTGAAAACAGAATAGGTGCTTTGTAAATGCAAGTTCTTTCTTTCTCAACTGCCAGAAGGCAGTATGCTGCAATTCTAATATCACCAGATGAGAATTCATGCCCTGGCATCACATGTTCAACGCATTCATTCATCAATATACAATGCATAGTCCTCACTCTCACTTGCTATTAAGATTCTAAGTTAGGCAATAGCCCTAGTGGTGTTATTGCCTGACTATTAATCCAGAAACTCAACTAATATCCCAGGATCCAGAGTTTGAATCCTGCAATGACAGATGGTGGAATTTGAATTCAATTTAAAAAAAAGTCTGGAGTTAATGGCCATGAAACCATTTTCAATTGTCATAAAAACCCAAATGGTTTACTGATGCCCTTCAGGCAAGGAAGTCTGCCATCTTACCTGGCCTGGCCTACATGTGACTCCAGACCCAGAGCAATGTGGTTGACTCTCACCTGCCCTCTGGGCAATCAGGGATAGACAATAAATGCTGGCCTAGTCAGTAACATCCACATCCTGTGAATGAAAAAAAATAATTTTCCCAAGGCTGTTATTAGTCAGCTATCTTCAGTCAACTTAACTTTATTAAATTATCTTATTCCAATGACAAAGACATTTTGTTGTTGTTCAGAAACTCAGACTAAGAGCCATCGTCACACTAACGAACACTAAGTTCGTTAATAGGACAGAAAACAGCAATCAGGATGTAGTGAAACAACACCAAGCTTCAGTTTTCAAAGCTTGCAGGCTGCTTGAAGAAGGGAAATATCACAGATGAATAAAGTTTTACAGACTAGGTGTCTAGGGAATAAGTTAGTCGCGTTATTTCTCAACTCAAGTTGAAGGTTTTTGGTGAAAGTGATGAGGTGGTATCAACATGAATCATTTTCAAATTAGGTTTAGAATAGTTAAGTGAAATCATTATCCCACAAGGCGAAAGTCTGTTGTGCTAACTCTTTAAGAGAGTCATTCAGTCATTTCCATTGTACTGCCTTTTCCCAAAACATTCCTGAATTTTTAAAGATTTTTAGCTCAGTTGTTTAAAGGCAATATGGAAGCTATATCCCTCCAACACTGCTTCTGATGGCCCGTCACTCTCTGTAAAAGAAAATTCTCTTCCCTTCTTGTTATTTTGGTAGTAATCGTAAATTTCTAGTTAGCAATTATTGTTTCACTGACCAATGGAAGTTTTTTTTATTTCATTAGAGTTACCTATACATACCTCTGTCAGATCCTCTTTTAGATGTGTCTGATGAAAAGTCCAGTTTTCCTAGTCTTTTGTCATAACTAAAGTTCTACTATTCCTGAAGTTAGCCTGGTAAATCTCCTGTCTCCAGAAACTTCCTCCAAGTGGATACAGCATTCTAATTGTCTCATAACCTGATGATTTGCATAGAATTCTACTGTGTAGAAGAAGGCCATTCAACCCAGCAAATCGACACCAACCCTCCAAAAAGCATCCCACCCAGAACCCCCCTCATGCTATCCCTGTAACCCTGCTGTTTCCATGGCTAATCCACCCAGCCTGCACATCCCTGGGTACAGTGGGCAATTCAGTATGGCCAATCCACTTAATCTGCACATCTTTGGACTGTAGGAGGAAACTGGAGTACCCAGAGGAATTCCATGCAGACATTGGCAGACAGGGGGCAGCACTGCGGCATAGCAGTCAGCACTGCTGCCTCACACCGGGTTCAACTCCACCCTCGGGTGCCTGTCTGAGTGGCGTTTGCATGTTTGCTCCGTGTCTGCGTCGGTTCCCTCTGGGTTTCCTCTCACTGTCCAAAGATGTGCAGGCTAGGTGGATTAGCCATGCTAAATTGCTCATAGTGTCTGGGAATGTGCAGAGATTAGGTGGGTTATAGTCGGATGGGTTTGGGTGGATGCTCTGAGTGTTGGTGTGGCCTTGTTGGGCTGAAGGGCCTGTTTCCACAATGTAGGGATTCTAATATCTATGAACTTGCAAACTCCACACCAAAAGTTACCAAGGGTGGAATTAAACCCAGGTCCCTGGCACTCTGAGGCAGCAGTGCTAACCGCTCAGCCACTGCACCGCCCTCTTGGGGTCTCTATTTTTTTGTTTATGAAATTCTTGATTCCATATGTATTAGAAATATTTACACAGCCAGTAAATAATTATTGTTATTAGATAGTGAAGCATTTAAGCAGATGACTGGTACATATTGCTATCACTACTGGAACAACAATAAATTAATAAGTTGTATGTTTTGGAAAAAAGGTTATCACTTTGAATTTAATCTTTTCCTTTACAATGAAGGGAGTGTAACACAACTTATTTTGTGCCTTAACTAAAAGA
Organism: Stegostoma tigrinum; assembly: GCF_030684315.1. Classification (NCBI taxonomy): domain Eukaryota; kingdom Metazoa; phylum Chordata; class Chondrichthyes; order Orectolobiformes; family Stegostomatidae; genus Stegostoma; species Stegostoma tigrinum. The sequence goes on along the minus strand of NC_081374.1, from coordinate 13,400,580 downwards.
AAGATTACTCTATAAATGCATATGGTACTTGAAATCTTCACTCTTTTCTTCTTCCTACAGGTCATGTTTGGAACAATGTTTGATCATAGTGTCGGGGATCATACCATTCTGTGAATAGATTCAGAAGTACACAAAATCAAATGCAAGTGATTTGCACTCAAAGCCTGAACAGCTTTCAGAACAAATAACTTGGCAAACGTGTATTGTAAAGTGCTTTGCACTGGCGTCTGATACACTGAGTGATATGGAAAAGAGCATAACTGTGCAGGCACCAGTTATTATTAAACTGTGCATCTTTTTTCTTGGTTGTAGTATGCTATTGCTTATCTAAAACAATGATACTTGTGTGGAATATCTTGATTTGGCACATGTGAAAGTATGTACTGTTGTACTTTGTTAAAGATATCTTAGCCCCAGTTCAGACAGTAGCTCTCCTTTCTGTGACACAATGCTGAAAGCAGGGGCTCCCAATTATAATGCTTTTTTTTTAAGGACATGTTCAGAAAGATGGGAAAAACCCCATCCTGAGGCCACTTGCAACATGACGTCTTAACCCAGTGTGCAAGGTGTCAGATAAAGCACTGTGCTGCTCATGGATCAAATGAGATGTAGTGCCATTGCAAGGAAAATGTAAATGGCTGATTCCCAAATGCACTTCCTTACTGCAATAGCAGTCAGTGGGTGGCAATAACCAGTAGCCTTGGCTGGCATTCTTTTCTTCTTAACTCAAGCGCTGAAACCAGAAGCTGTGCCCTATCTGAAAGTAGCTAATTCAGGACAACTGGGAATTAAATCTGGAGCCTTCCTGGTTTGCATGGATCAGTAATATATATAGAAACAAAGATCACATTCGTTTTTTGAGCCATTTTGAAGAGTATTTAAGGATGTTTGCAGAGAAGCAGCTTAAATACTTTTCTTTTCCACATTAAACACAACACAGAGAAGTAACACAGGGCAAACTATATTTCATGAAGTAATTTAAGCTGTCGGGTTCGGTGAAGCGCACTGCATTTTAGAGAATGGACTTGAGAGATGTTCATCGTGTATTCCTTGAACATTATGTGACTGTTACCTTCAGTAAGCCCCACAGTTGCTGCCTAACAGTAAAGCAAACTGCTGCATCTCATTCAGAAAACAAAACCCACTCCTGTGCCATTTCCCCACCTTTATTGACACAAGTGCATTCAATGCATGGCTGTGACATCTCAATGTAAGTTATCTTGACAATACAGGAATAGGGTAGGGTTTTTCATCTTCATAATTATGAAGTATATCATTCTCAAAGTAATGAATCAATGTTTTGTTGCACTCCACTGTGAAATAAATGCAATTGTTATTTAACTGATGAACACCAGTGTATGCTAATGATACATAAATAAATGTAATATATTACCAGTATTCAACTTGCTGTTCTTTTCATATAAGTGCTCTGAAATAATAAGCGAAGGTATTTTGCTTTCTGTTCCCAACTTTTGCATTTGTGGTTTGAGTCATTAAATATTTGCTTAGATATAGAAATGGTTGAATACAAATTGTATATATCCAGCATGGTTTTGGCAGTTGACCTATCTATGCAGTACTTTCAAAAATAACCACAGAAGTTCTAATAGAAAATATACAATGCTTGTCTGTGCCACCTCTCTGTTAAAGTATCTAAAACTAATCCGTGCAGCATTTGTGGAGGGAAACTGGAGTTAACATTTCAAATAGAGTGACCATTCCTCAGGGGAAGGTGGGTTCAGAAAAGATATACAAGGATGTTGCCGGAGCTGGAGAGTTTGAACTATTGGGAGAGGCTGTATAGGCTGGGGCTATTTTCCCTGGGGCTTTGGAGGCTGAGGAGTGACCTTATAGATGCTGACAATATCATGAGGGGCATGGATAGGGTAAATAGACAAGGTCTTTTCCCCAGGGTGGGGGAGTCCAAAACTAGAGGGTATAGGTTTAAGGTGAGGGGGAAGCAACTTTAAAGGGAACTAAGGGGCAACATTTTCACGCAGAGGGTGGTGTGTGTATGGAATGAACTGTCAGAGGAAATGATGGGGGCTGGTACAATTACAATATTGAAAATGCGCCTGGATGGGTATAGGAATAGGAAGGACTTAGAGGGATATGGGCCAAATACTAGCAAATGGGGCCATGTTTATTTAGGATATCTAATCAGCATGCACAAGTGGGACCAAAGGGTCTGTTTCTGTGCTGCACGTCTCAAAGACTCTATGACTTTAAGGTGTTAACTCTGATTTCTCTCCACAGATGCTGTCAGACCTGCTGAGCTTTTCCAGCAATTTCTGCTTTTGTTTCTGATTTAAAACATTTGCAGTTGTTTCGGTTTTTAAAACTAATCCATGTTTTTTTTCTCTCTCCGGCTGACTTTGCTTCCCTCTCTCTTTCTCACTCTCTCTCTCTCTCTCTCTCTCTCACACACATACTATTTGGTCAAAGACTTATCCAATTTTCCTTTAATGGTGCCTCATGGCAAATTATTATTCAACAATTCCTGATATCAATAAACTTATCAACATTGTTCCCTTTGTTCTTTTAGTGACTATTTTAAAATTAACAATCATTTTCGGGCACTGTCCAACAAGATATAATAGTTTTTACCAATTCACACCATCAGAACACTTTGTAACTTAAAAGGAACACTGGGAATAGTCACAGTATCTGAATTTTTGCTTTTGAATGACAGCCTTCTACTATTTTTATTACTTTAGTGATCTGTACAATACTCATACAGAAAGATTATCAGGTTCTTTCTATGGATGTACTGCCTGAAACTTTATACGATGCTTTAACTGTGGACTAGTCAATGTAAAAATGTATTTAAAAATATTGAATGCCAGTGATGGTAGGAACATAGAAGCAGGACATTTAGCCCATTCAGACTGTTCTGCTATTCAACACGATCATAGCTAATCCTTTATATCAACACCATGCTTCTGCTCTCTTCCCTAACCCGTTGATACCTTTAGCTTCTTGAAACCAACCTTGTTATTTCTTGAATACATTCAGTGACATTGCCTCCCAGCCTCTTGTGCTAGAGAACTCCACAAGTGCAGCACCAAAGGAGTGAAGACATATCTCCTCATCACAGTCCAAAGCACCTACCCTGTACTCTGGGATGGTGACTCTTTGTTCTGGATACCCAGGTCAAGGGAAGCATCATTTCTGCATCCAGTCTGTCCAGTCAGAATTGTAATCATTTCAATGCAATTCTCTCTCAATCTTTGTGAATAAAGGCACAGCAAACTTGATCTTTTCGCATAGCCAAACCTGCCATCCTTTTACTGCACTCCCTTAATGGTAGTAAAGAAGAGAAGGCTGTCCATCCAAGGTATGGAGACCAAAACTGCACACAATACTCTAGGTGGGGTCTTATCAAGGTGCTATCTTTTAAAACTAATCCATGGTTTTATTTTCTTTCTGTCTGCTTTTGTTTCCCTCTCTCTTTCCCTGACACACACACACTCTCTCTCTCTCTCTCTCTCTCATACTACTTGGTCAATTATTATTTGATCCAAAGACTTATCCAATTTTCCTTTAATGGTGCCTCGTGGCAAATTATTATTCAAAAATTCCTGATGTCAATAAACGTGTTCCTTAGTTCGATAACAGTTACTTTCTCCCATACTCAAAGTGTCTTATATTGGAGGTCAACATACCTTTCAGCTTCCTAACAGCTTGCTGCTGGTACGGTTGGAGCACGCTTTGTTTTCAAGTCACAAGTTGTCAGTTCCGATTGTCTTTAGCCCAAAATCACAGTTGGCAGCCAATTGTCAAACTGAAGGCATTTCACCCTTCCAGAGATGCCATTTTTAGATGAGTCTCCCATCTCAGGTAGCATAAAAGATTCTATGAAGAGGATTTTGATTACATATGATCCAGATGCTCAATGATATGGTTGACTTAAGGGAATTCAGAAATGTAATAAACACTGATCTTGCGAAGAATTCCACATTCTAAGAATGAATGTTTTTTTAGAAAATGTTAACAACCTGAGAACAAGAAAAGCAGAGAAGTTTAGGTGGACAAAGGGAGAAGCAATATATTCTAAATGTTAGGAGTACAGCTCTCAGATATTACAACCGGACTCTACAGGGTCATACAGTCATAAAGAATGGAAACAGACACTTTGAACCTACCAGACCATTTCAACCATATTCCCAACTAAACTAGTCCCACCTGCCTGTGCTTGGCCCACATCCCCACAAACATCTCCTATTCGTGTACTTATCCAAATATCTTTTAAACGTTGTAACTAACTGCATCCACCACTTCCTCCAAAAGTTCATTCCACACATAAACCACTCTGTGAAAACATTTGCCTCTCATGCCTTTTTTAAGTCTTTCTCCTCTCGCCTTAAAAGTATGCTCCAAATAGTCTTGAAATACCAAGCTATGGAAAAGCCACCTGCCATTCACCTCATCCATACCCCTCATGATTTTATAAACCTCATTAAGATCACCCCTCAAACTAAGACACCCCAATGTAAAATGCTCCAACCTATCTTGCCTCTTCTTATAACTCAAACCCTCCACTCCCTGCAACATCCTGGTAAACTTCTTCTGAACCCCATCCAGCTTAATCGTATCCTTCTTGTAACAGGGCAACCAGAGCTGAGCACAATACTCCAGAAGAAGCCTCACTATCATCTTGTTCAACCTCAGCAACATGGTTCATCAAGTTGTTACAGTTTCAAATGGAAATCCCAAATTGTCAAACTCCAAAGTGGGACGGGATGAACAGCCTTCTCTTCTTTATTCATCCATTCCCTTGGTTGGTTATGAATAGGTTTGTTTGCAAAGAAAAATCTCCTTTGTGGATGCCTTTCTGCCAGGCCAAATGAATTTATGTTTCAGAAGAAGGCAATGTAAACTCCCTCACATTCCAAGACTGGCAACCAATTTTAGTTTCAGAAGTACTTCCAACTGCAGATCAAGAATTTGTCTTGCCACAAAATCAAAGTTCTGGAGAGTCTTTCTACTAACAATTGTAGAGCGAAATGGTACATCTATCCAAAAATATTCACTCCAGGAGACAACCAGAAACCTCACCCTTTATATAGCAGCTGCAGTTTTCTCCAGAAAAGGTTACAGTTAAGTAATGATACATTGACTACAAATCTGACAATGAAATTTCGACATACAGGCCAACCAGTAGATGGGAATAACCATCATCTGTGATTTCCCCTGTGGAATATCGGAACAGTATGAGTCCATTCAGGTTTCAAACCTGCTCCGCCATTCAATATACATTATCCTCAAGTAGAAATATATTGCCGTTCCTTCATCATCTCTGGATGGAAATCAGGGAAGTTCCTCTTTAAAGCACCAGCGTTAGCTCATTAACATGAATTGCAGCAGTCCCAGGAAACAGTTCACCTCCACCTTCTCAGGAACAATGGGAAAATAAATGCTGGCCACATACCATGAATAAATAATTTTTTAAATAGTTAAAATTACCAGTGGGAGAAATGTCTTTCCTCTAGTTTCTTCATTTACATCAGAAGAAAGAAGCATGTTGTAAATGTGTTTCAATATGTTTCTTGTATCAACAGCAACTACACTTCTGAAACACTTCATTATCTGTAAAGCAATATGGGACATCCAGAGCTTATGAAAGAAGTTGTATAAATGCAAATCTTTCTTTTTCCTTTCTTTGCACAAAGCCACACTATTAGAAAATGATTTCATAGCGATGGGGTTTGAGACTACGCTCCACCTTTGCTAACTTCCTTCTTGTTCCCTGTTCTCTTTTCTCTCAGTGAAAGTCAAGCCTCTGAGTTGTTTAAGTCAGAGTAAATGAAATGAGATGAATTGTACTTCACAAAGATTCATTCATCTGGAATTTTATGAACATAGAACATTACGGCACAGTACAGGCCCTTCGGCCCTCGATGTTGTGCCGACCTGTCATACCAATCTGAAGCCCATCTAACCTACACTATTCCATTTACGTCCCTATGCTTTTCCAATGACGACTTAAATGTACCTAAAGTTGGCGAATCTACTACCATTGCAGGCAAAGCGTTCCATTCCCTTACTACTCTCTGAGTAAAGAAACTACCTCTGACATCTGTCCTATATCTTTCACCCCTCAATTTAAAGCTATGCCCCCTTGTGCTCGCCATCACCATCCTAGGAAAAAGGCTCTCCCTATCCACCCTATCTAACCCTCTGATTATTTTATATGTTTCAATTAAGTCACCTGTCAACCTTCTTCTCTCTAATGAAAACAGTCTCAAGTCCCTCAGCCTTTCCTCGTAAGACCTTCCCTCCAGACCAGGCAACATCCTAGTAAATCTCATCTGCACCCTTTCCAAAGCTTCCACATCCTTCTTATAATGCGGTGACCAGAACTGTACACAATACTCCAAGTGCGGCCACACCAGAGTTTTGTACAGCTGCAGCATAACCTCTTGGTTCCGGAACTCGATCCCTTATTAATAAAAGCTAAAACACTGTATGCCTTCTTAATAGCCCTGTCAACCTGGGTGGCAACTTTCAAGGATCTGTGTACATGGACACCGAGATCTCTCTGCTCATCTACAGTACTAAGAATCTTACCATTAGCCCAGTACTTTGCCTTCCCGTTACTCCTACCAAAGTGCATCACCTCACACTTGTCTGCATTAAATTCCATTTGCCACCTCTTAGCCCAGCTCTGCGGCTTATCTATGTATTTTGTATAGAAGTGTGGTTGAGGCAGGTCGAATTATTGAATATTTAAATGCTCCAATTGTCAGAAAAACCCATTTGGCTCACTAAGGTCCTTTAGGGAAGGAATCTGCCATCCTTACCTGGCCTGGCCTACATGTGAGTCCAGACCCACAGCAATTAGTTGACTCTTAACTGCTCTCTGGGCAATAAATTCTGGCCTCCTGGCTGACGATGCCCTCATTCCATGAATAAATAATAAAAATAGAAACAATGTGCAAGGATATAGGGAAGGGGTAGGGGATCAATATTAAGTTAACATATCCTGAGGGCTGGTGCAGACATGATGGGCTGATTGGCCTCATTCTGCTCCACAACTTTCTGTGATTTTGATTCTGAGCTGGTGAGTGAATGGGTGGGGACCAGTCAGTGAGGGAGTTGGTTGGAGGGCAAAACATGGTAATCTTTCATAAAAGTTGTGATCTCTTTAAATGGCACAACAGATTCAAGGGGCTCAACAAGCTTCTCCTGTTCCTGTGTTCCAATAGTGGAAAATTAATTCAATCCCAAATATCTGGAAAGATGATCCTGTAACAATCACAAATAAGAATGGGCTAAGGTGGCCATTCATTTACCATTTCAGTTCCTACTTTGGGATATTAAGTGGACTTTGTTTGGCATGATCCCTTTAACTGCAAACAGTTCATCAATGAATTGCGATCAGAGATAATGGGAACTGCAGATGCTGGAGAATCCAAGATAATAAAGTGTGGGGATGGATGAACACAGCAGGCCAAGCAGCATCTCAGGAGCACAAAAGCTGATGTTTCGGGCCTAGACCCTTCATCTCTCTGATGAAGGGTCTAGGCCCAAAACGTCAGCTTTTGTGCTCCTGAGATGCTGCTTGGCCTGCTGTGTTCATCCAGCTTCACATTTTGTTATCGTCAATGGAATTGCACTCATTTTAAAATAATTGAACAAAAACATTGAACTATAGAACAAGATCATTAACACTGATGTCAAGTTGTAGGGGTTTGGAACTCTCAAAATTCATCTCAAATCAAGCTACAGGAAGACCAAACAACAGGAACAAAAACAAAGCTGCTGGAAAAGCTCAGCAGGTCTGGCAGCATCTGTGGTGGAGAAAACAGAGTTAACGTTTTGGGTCCGGTGACCCTTCCTCAGAACTGATGGTGGCTGGGAAAACGTCAGTTTATACGCAGACAATAGGGAGGTGGGTGGTGTAGGGAGTAAACAATAGGATAGAGCCCAAAGAGAGAGGAAGACAGTTGGATAGACAAAGGAGTTGCTAACGATCAGGCTGGGAGGGTGAATAGCTGTTAATGGGGACTGTTAGTGACTAACATCAGGGGGTGTGTAATGGCAGGCTATGTGGTAACAAGGCCTGGTGTGTGGGGTAGGGGGCTGGGTCACAGGAGAGTTTAGGCCGTAAAATTATTGAACTCAATATTGAGTCCGCAGGGCTGTAAGATCCCCAAGCGGAAAATGAAGTGTTGTTCCTCCAGCTTGTGCTGGGCTTCGCTGGAACACTGTAGCAAGCCAGAGACAGAGATGTTGGCCAGGGAGCAGGGTGGTGCATTGAAGTGGCAGGCAACAGGTAGTTCAGGGTCTTTTTTACGAGCAGAACGTAGATGTCACCAAGTCTACGCTTTGTTTCCCCACTGTAGAGGGAACCACATTGTGAGCAGCGAATGCAGTAGGCTAGATTCTTGGAAGTGCAGGTGGTGTTGCTTCACCTGGAAAGTATGTTTGGGCCCTTGGATACTGGGGAGGGAGGAGGTAAATGGGCAGGTATTGCATCTTCGCCGGTTACAGGGAAAGATGCCGTGGGGCTGTGGGGAGGTGCTGGGGGTGAACGAATTATGGAGCAGGGTGTCCTGGAGGGGACAGCTCCTGCGGAAGGTGGACAAAGGAGGGGAGGGGCATTGTGTCTGGTGGTGGCATCTCGCTGGAGGTGGCAAAAATGGCACCTGATGATCTTCTGGATGTGGATGCTGGTGGGATGCTAGGTAAGAATAAGGGGAACCCTATCGCTGTTGCAGGACGGAAGAGAAGGGGTGAGGGCAGAAGTGCGGGAGATGGGTCAGACCCGAGTGAGGGCCCTGTCAACAACGGAGCTGGGGAATCCTCGGTTGAGGAAGAAGATGGACATTTCGGAGGCTCCTTTGTCAAAGTTGACCTCATCTGAACATATGCGACAGAGACAGAGGAACTGAGAGAATGGGATGGAGGACCAAAGACTGAGAACGCAGACGATTTCCTTACTGCCATCTAAACTGTAGTCGGTATTCACAAAATTCGGTCTCAGGTAATCTGCATGCGTATATTGTTTAGAGAACATCATAATTAGAATCTCAAACATGATTTTGAATGCTTGGCTGTATCTGTCATTTTCTTTGGCTCCTGACCTTGAACAACCCATACAGCACAGAAACAGACCCTCTAGCCAAACTCATCCATACCAACCATGTAATTGATCTAGTCAGAAATCTGGCAAACACCTCCAAACACCTCAGCTAGCTTAAAAAAATCTTACTTTGCCTCTGCCATTATTCCTAGAATGAGCAAGAGGAACTGCAATGTTATTCTAATACCAGATATAAAAACTGTCACCTCTTCTTTTACTCGACTCATATGAGCTGTGAATTTAGGAAGAGTTGCTTTTCTGTAATTTTCTATTTATATTATAAAACGCTTGGAAACTTAGAATGGAGAAGGCACTTTCTAGACCATCGGGAGCCTTTAATTGTTTTACAGTCAATTAATTACACTCATAGGGTGGCCACTGTTGTTTTGCTGGCAAAGATGCCGGAAGTGGCATAAATTAAGGAGTCGTGCATTTTGCAATATGCTGCAGTTTTATGTACATTTCCATGCTCATAATTGTGCAATTGCTTTATCACTTTATATTCTCTTTTTCAGGTTGTCTCCAACTATACTGAGAATTATAATTAATTGCTTCATTTGTATCTTCCCCACAATTTGGCAACTGCCACCATGATGACTATCAATAAGCCAAATGAAGAAAAAACACAATTTAGTTATTCTGTTTTGCTGAATGATGGGGGTTGATCAGGGCATGGGAGAGCTTTGCTGTTTCACTTCCGACAGTATCAAGTCTTAGTCATATCATAGAATCATTGAATCCTTAAAGTATGAAACCAGGCCCTTAGGCCCAACAAGTCCACACTGATGCTCTGAAGAACATCCCACCCAGACACATCCCCCTACCCCTAGTCTTGAACAGCCACTTAGAGTTCCAGGTTAATGCTGTGACTGAAAGACGACAATTCCAACAACATAAAATTCCTTCGCTACTAAAATAAAATGGGGAAGACTGAGTAGCCATTGTAACTATGTCAGAGAGACAAACAGACAGAATCAGCTAGAAACTGATGTCCATTTCAAGCCCACTGACTCCCACAGCTACCTAGAATACACCGCTGCCCACCCACCCTCCTGCAAAAATTCCATCGCCTATTCCCAATTCCTCCGCCTCCACCACATCTGCTCCCAGGCTGAGGCATTCCACTCCCGCACATCCCAGATGTCCATGTTCTTCCAGGACCGCAACTTTCCCCCCCGCAGTGGTCGAGAACGCCCTTGAACGAGTCTCCCGCATTTCCCGCAACTCATCCCTCACAGCCCGCCCCCGCCACAACCACCCCCAGAGGATCCCCCTCGTCCTCACATACCACCCCAACAACCTCCGGATACAACATATCATCCTCCGACACTTCTGCCATCTACTATCTGACCCCACCACCCAAGACATTTTTCCATTCCCACTGTTGTCTGCCTTCTGGAGAGACCACTCTCTCCGTGACTCCCTTGTCCGCTCCACACTCCCCTCCAACCGCACCACACCCGGCACCTTCCCCTGCAACCGCAGGAAGTGCTACACTTGCCCCCACACCTCCTCCCCCACCCCCATCCCAGGCCCCAGGATGACCTTCCATATCAAACAGATGTTCACCTGCACATCTGCCAATGTGGTATATTGTATTCATTGTGCCCGGTGTGGCTTCCTCTACTTTGGGGAAACCAAGCGGAGGCTTGGGGACTGCTTTGCAGAACACCTCCGCTCAGTTCGCAACAAACAACTGCACCTCCCAGTCGTGAACCATTTCAACTCCCCCTCCCATTCCTCAGACGACATGTCCATGACGGGCCTCCTGCAATGCCACAATGATGCCACCCGAAGGTTGCAGGAACAGCAACTCATATTCCGCTTGGGAACCCTCAGCCCAATGGTATCAACGTGGACTTCACAAGCTTCAAAATCTCCCCTTCCCCTACTGCATCCCAAAACCAGCCCAGTTCTTCCCCTCTCCCCACTGTATCCCAAAACCAGCCCAACTCGTCCCCTCCCCCCACTGCATCCCAAAACCAGCCCAGCCTGTCTCTGCTTCCCTAACCTGTTCTTCTTCTCACCCATCCCTTCCTCCCACCCCAAGCCGCACCTCCATTTCCTACCTACCACCTATTCCCGCCTCCTTGACCTGTCCATCTTCCCTGGACTGACCTATCCCTTCCCTACCACCCCACCTATACTCTCCTCTCTACCTATCTTGTTTTCTCTCCATCTTCGGTCCGCCTCCCCCTCTCTCCTTATTTATTCCAGTTCCCTCTCCCCATCCCCCTCTCTGATGAAGGGTCTAGGCCCGAAACATCAGCTTTCACGCTCCTGAGATGCTGCTTGGCCTGCTGTGTCCAGCTCCACACTTTGTTATCTAGAATTGAATGCAAGTTCCCTGATTGGAGCTGTTAATTTGATCCACTCAGGGAGCCACTGCCAACAGATAAAAAGAGGAATGTCAGAGATGCCGAGCTAACTCTGAAGAGCCAGTTCTAAAGCCATGGACCCTCCATGTGTAAATAGAGGGTAACTTGGTGACAGGATACCAGCCTCTGTGGAGGTATTTCAGCGGCAATGAGAGTAAAGCATGTTCCTGAAGAAACCCGCTCACAACATTCATCATTGAGTTGGTGTAAGCATTTGTTACATCATGCCATTATTGGGGAAGCTTGACTTGTTTGATCCTGCCATTGAGGGCTAGGCCCAGTATGTGGAAAGTATGTATTATTCTTTCCAGACAAGTGACAAAGAAGCAGATGAAAAGCAATGAGTAATTCTCCTTACAGCCTGTGGAACTGCATTTTTTTCTGTTGTTAGGAACCTAACTTTTTGTGAGGCACCAGATAATGAAACTTTCAAGAACTGATGGATTTAGTTGAGGAACATTTTGACCCCCCCCCCCCCCCCCACCCCCACAAGCCTCCTCTAATTCTGGGTTGCTATCATTTTTATTCAGCAATTCAAGAATCAGAGAATCTGTATCGGAATTTTTGACAATGTTAAGACAACTGGCAGAAGCCTATGACTTTGATTTAACACTTAATGAGATACTGAGAGACCATTTGGAATGTAGGATTAATGATGGAGCCATGCAAAAGAGACTATTAGCAGAAGCCCAACTGGGACTTTGTCATTGGAAAATGCAGCAAGTAGAGCTTGTGAGTTGCAAGGTATTCCGATGGAAATGGACACCTTTGCCAATCTGACTGAGCTTGGGGAACACCATGTGCGTGCAGGCAATTGCATAGTCTCACTCAGAATGTATTTCCATCAGAGAGACTCTAGGTCAGTCCACAACAAAATACCAAACACAGGGCCAATGATAGAAAAACTGCGTGCATTTTTTTCAATATACAAAGTCTGGAGGTGTTGGTCACAGATAACAGACCTTTGTTTACCAGCAGGGAATTTGGGTAGTTTCTAAAGTCAAACGGGACTCGAAATATAAGGATAAGTCCATATCACCCATAACCCAATGGCCTGGCAGAAGAGTATCCCTGACTTTGAAAGTTGATTTAAAGGAACAGCCTACAGTCTCACTAGGTATGAAGCTGTCATGGGGTGTTCTTACTTGATTACACGACCATCCCATATGCAACCACAGGGATAGCACCTGTACAGTTGCTAATGGGGAGAAGGCACAGCACCAGGTTAAGTCTGATCTTCCCAGACCTTTAGGGGGTGAAATGGCAGCAGGAATGCCAATGCTGTACACAAGATTTTGCCAAACAAGAGAGGCAGTTTGATACAGTGGATGAAGTTTGGTGCAACAATCATTGAAAAGGGCCCACATGGGTAAGAGGTACGATTAACTGCAGGTCAGGATCAGAGGTCAGGATAAAGTTCATTAGGTCCGACAGTCCTGAACAAACATGTGGACCACATGAAAGCAGTGAATCCGCAAACAGTGTGGCAACAGACCACGCCCTGCTGCCACCTCCAGACAGTAGGAAAGGCAGCCAGAACCCATGAGTTCACCCTCTCCAGCAAGCTTCAATGTGACCTCAAGTCAGAAATGGATATCATTTGTGTAGCTGCCAGGGACAGAGTGAAATGCTACCGCTACATGCCACCCATATTGGACCCTGAGTTGGAGGAGCCTGGCCACTGCTAAAACAATCCAAGAGACTCTCCAAGCAAAACGGATTAGTGTATATCCTTGGACTCAGTTAGGGAGGGATGATATGATTGTCATGAGGTCAGCCAGCTGAACTTCACAGAATGTGAATTCCCTGATTGGACCAGACTAACAGCCTCAATCAGGGATCCCTGGCTGTCAGAAAATAACAGGGGTGTCAGAGGTTCTGTTCGCTCTGAGAGCTGGCTCTGAGAGAGCTGGATCAGTGTCAAGGGCTCTCCACATGTAAATAAAGGGTGAATTGGTGACAGGATACCGTTCTCTGTGGAGTTATTTTAGCAGTCGTTTGCTTTTACCAGTGTGTCAAATATTGGCTTTGGTGGAGGATAAAATTATGCAGCGTATAAATTGAATCCTTGATGCTATCAATTGCCCAGTGGGTGGGTTAGTTCAGAAGCTGGGCTAAAGGCATTGACAGAGTTTATCTGAAGTATTAACTCGGGTACCTGTTGTTTGTTTTTCCCAGACTTTAGGTCCAAATGTCACTCTTGATTTCGAGCACACACTCTTGAAGTAACTCCACAAAGGTCAGTATCTCATCACCGAGTCGCCCTTTCTTTACACATGAACAGTCCTTGACTTTTGTTCTGCCTCCTCAGAGTCGGCTATCAGAGCATCAGCATCTCTAACATTCCACCCGCCTGGCTGACCTCCTTCCTTTCACTACAAATGCAAATGTTGGAAATTTGGAATAAAAGCAGAGAGTGCTGGAGAAAATCAACAGATCTGGCAGCATCCATAGAGAGAGAAAATCAGAGTTTATGTTTTGAGTTTGAGTTGAAGAGCCATGTAAGACTCAAGACATGAACGTTGATTTTCATTCTGGACAAGTTACCAGAGCTGGTGAATTTCTCCTGAACATTCTGCTTTTATTTGTTGCAATGGCCTCTGAACTGAGCCCTCACTTGCTTCCTGAAGGAAGACATTAACATTACTGTAACTATTCAGAACAATGTCCAAGTTATTGTTGCCTTTGGAATCCCTAGCAGAAATTTGAATTGATGAGGAGTTTTTCAACAGAATGTTGATTCAGCAGTTCATTGATTAATTTGGGTGTCAAGATTTTATTGTTGACCATATACAAATATCTGTACAATTACGAACCAATATCCTAAGCAAACTCTGCACTCTTGTTACTAACCCACGTACATTTAACATCGATCAGGTTGTCTAAAACAGTCATGTGCAGACGTATTCTCTGTGTAATTTTAAATATTCAAAGCCCAGAAAGAATGTGAATTAAATGCTAAACTTTCTTTAATGCATTTACCTGGTCTCCGATTCCATGAGCCTTCTGGAAATGAGGCCTGAGAGCCTACCTCAACCTGTAAAACAGTTTCCTTTTAGTTCGAAGCTTATAATTAATGTTGTTCAATTTAAACGTAATACAGTATGAAGCTTAAATGCTTTAACACAACAAGCTAAAATTCTGATTAAGCCATGAAGAATGTTAAAATGTGATGGTAAATCTAGCCCACAGTATTTTATTCTTTGTGCCCAACATTCTTTATGGAATAGACATTTCCTGTAAGCCATTTCTTTTCCTAGATTTCCCTTAATATTTTCCATAACTTTCTCACATATTCGAGCATCAAAACATATTTTTAAAAATTCAATTTTCTGGATATTTTGCTAAATATGTTGCTCCGTAGGTAACTATGGTTGAGACTGGTGCATCTGATTATCACCACAATTACCAGGACATAGTGGGAACCTTATATTGAAAGCGACCTCTCATTTCCAGGATCTTGTACTCAGCTGCCTATCACCCCCTTGCCACTAATAAACTCTTCCCCAACTCTCTATCACTCCCAGCTTTGAACTCCTGTGAATTATTGACATTTCAGTCACTAGAAGCAAGTAATGAAACCACATAAACAGAGGCCAAGTGCTTGATCTTTTACTGTGTAATGCAACTTCATTATTCCATGCATACTGTGTATATTTGTCATTGCGTTTTCCAGGTTATATATCATTTATTTGATTTGTTGCACAGCAATGCAAAGTTACATCTCTATGGTAATTTCAACACACATATGGTATTTACAGGCAGCCCTAGATTTTTCTAGAATCTTCAGTCGTTTGGAGTCAGCTACTTGACTCTACCCACAAAGACAAAAACCAACAAACAATTTGGCAAAATCAAACATGGATCAATTGCCATTAAACAATACATTGATCAACACTATACAATTGTCCATTTTGGGGTGGGTTTCCTCTAATAGCAATATTTAAAAAAAGCATGGAAGATCCTTCACAAAGAGCCCAAGGCAGTCCAGAAGAGGCCAGACCTTAAGCCAGTGAAAGTGGGGAATTTAGGATTTGAAACTAGCACAGGCAGTCCCCAAATTGTAAACAGGTTATGTTTTTCAGTCTGTTCGCAAGTCAATTTAAATGTCAGTCAGAACACACTGCAGGACAATGTAAAATAGATGACTGTAAGCATGAGGAAACATTTTTTGGTGGATCTTTAAAATGATTACCAATGCACCCTTGTATGGGATCATGTTTGTAAGTACTAGTGTCTGTAAGTCAGATGTTTGTAAATCAGGGGCCTCCTGTACACAAAGGAATCACCAGCCCCTGTACACTGGCACCCAAAAATAGATAGAACATGTTCTGCAAGCCTAGTGACCTCAGCCAGCCATGCAGCGCAGTGAAAAAGCTGTGTTCGGTGTGAGATGAGTACATGAAGCATCTACTTTTTAAGAACCAGGATATTTACCATCATGACTTGAGAGAGACTGCTATTCTGTGTTTTGCTACTAATGTAGTAAAAGATGAGGTCGTAGGATAGAAAACAATTCTACCTGCCCATCTGTCTAATCTGTGCTGGAGTGACTAGCTTGTGATTAATGAGGCACACACTCCAATAATGTAGCATACTGGGGTGGTGGAGCATGAAACAATGCAGGACACTGTCAAAGATGAGAAAAACCAAGAGGAAGTATGAGATAAATAAACAAATCTTGATTAGTCCTGTCGACTTGGGTTTCAAAAGCATATGGATTACAGGAGAATAATAACACGGTGGGCGGAAATGATTTCCCCAGTAGACTGCTAATTATGAATAACAAGCCAAGAAGCAGCTCTGGCTGATCACAGATTGTGGCCTCTATAAATAGGACAAGACCACAGATAATGGGAAAATCCACTTACGATTGACTTTTTCATCATTACCTCCAACTAAAGAGCAATAGATTTGCTGCAACTGTATCATGAAGGATGAGAAAATCTGAACTATGAAAGTGCTAAGGCATGTTTTCTGATAGATTTTAGAAAAATACTACAAAATTAACAATATTATTTGTTAAAAATGAACTTTTATTATATTCCCAAAGTCTAATTTCCCATTTATTTTTACCCACAATTGTTAAAACTTCTATCACTTGAGAACTTGGTGTGGGGAGGCAATTACCTACGAAATGATACTGCTTCGGGACAGAATGGTCACACTGTAGCATCATGAAAAAGCATATGTGAATAGAATGATGTCTATCAGATGCCAAAAAATTGACTTCGTTCTGAGACTCTGAAAGGAGAAGATGAAATAACCTGTACAGAGAGCTGCATTACAAACATCAGTCTTATGTAACAAATAATAAAGATTTTGTTGGAATATCTGACGATTAGACAATAGTCACTCTTGGTAAGGCATTACACTAAGAACAGAGGCAATACATTATAAGGGAGCCTCTCTTCACACTTCAAGGCCAAACCCAAGTCCCAAACTACGTGGCAGCCTACTCTAAGAGGACAGATCAACTAAGGCCTGTATCAGTACAAACAGATGGAGTAGAGTTTGTATATATTATGCCTAAAGTTTACAATTGTATGAGAGAGCTACCTTTGCAGTTCTCCATGAATTATGTTCATTATTCAACCTTCAGGAAAGCCTTAACCCAATATTAAGAAGATAATATTAGCTTTATTGTTGTTAAAGAAGACAATGTGAAGTCTGTGTCAGCACTAAGTTGTCGGTCAGAGATTTTGTGCCAAATTTCCCCGCAATGGTGAGAACCTGGTTTCAGCTGCTTTCAGGCCTGGAGAATCAAGCAGGAGCTAAATGTTCAGTGATGATAAAAAGAAACATAAATTATAAACTTAGAGTGTTGGGGTCCATATAAAAAAGTCATACACACAAATTTGGAAGCATTTTTATTGTTTTTATTCACCTGGACAAGAACTTACAATTTCCACAAGTGTTACAGCTAGTGGCATATATGTTTGCTGCACACTCGGTACCCAAAATATTTATTCAAGAATTTGGCTCATTTTCAGTTGTCTAGACTTGAACATGTTATTTTGGATGAACCTGTGAGTGCACACAAAGCCCACATTGTCCAACCAAAACAATGATCATTGGAGATGGGAGAGCTGCAAGAGTGACCATTTCAGCAGAAAGTAAACCTAATTACAGCTCAGTGATGCACCTACCCATGGAAAGGGCTATAAACTGTAGGGAGAGGCTGAATAGACTCGGGTTATTTTCCCTGGAGCACGGAAGCCGACCTTATTAAGATTTATGACGTCATGAGGGGCATGGATAAGGGAAATAGGTAAGGTCTTTTCGCTGGTTTGAGGAGTCGAAGACTAGAGAGCATAGGTTTAAAGTGAGAGGGGAAAGACTTAAATGGACTTAAGAGGCAACATTTTCACACAGTGAGTGGTGCATGTATGGAATGAGCTGCCAGAGGAAACGGTGGAGGCTGGTACAATTACAACGTTTAAAAAGCATCTGTATAGATATATGAATAGGAAATCTTTATAGGGTTATGGGCCAAATGCTGGCAAATGGGACTACATTTATTTAGGATATCTGGTCAGTATGAATGAGTTGGACCAAACGGTCTATTCCAAGTTGTATATATCTATGACTCCATAGCTCTGTGTAATATGTAAGCTAGCACAAAGAAAAAGCAAGTGATTGCACACATGTAGAGAAACATGGAAAAGAGTGAATTGCCTGTAAATTAAAACCAGCTGGGTTGGCAGAATGAAGAGCTAGCACATCACAAAGTAAAGCTCTCACAACAGTTTAGGAGACAAATATAATGTTGGGCATGCGTGTCTGAAGTGGTAATAGCAGGAGCAAAAACAAGAACATAACAAATACTAAAAATAGTATTGCATTCGGCAGCTAAAAAGAGCCAGATTCTAGAAAGGCAATGAAAATGTCTTTCACACAAGTTGATCCAGATGGGTAATATGCATTAGGACTAACTTGGATATAGGAATTTGAGCAATTTTTTCCAGAAGTTTAGGACAAACAACAGATGGGTCTGTAGGAAATGAATCTATGCATTGCCACACTAAACGCAAGAAAGCGATAACAACAAAGAGCAAGTTGCTTTTCTCCACTGAGCTTGATTTATGGAGACCAACAGACTTCACATTTTGTGGGAGATTTTGCATGAAAGATTTCATGAGGCATTAGCAAAAATAATACTTTTGGCTCAATTGGAAACCTCCTATAATTCAGTGTTCCTTTGCTTCTTCCAAAGAAAACCTAGATGGATCTATAGGAACTCATGTGCTAAGAAAGGTCACTGCAAATGTTCAACACAGCAAAATTAGCTAGCATACAACAAACTCTAATCGTGACTGTAACCCTATCACATAAATAATAGGGAGGTACCCAACTTGGCTCCACTGATGAGTTCCTCAGTCCTATTGAGGGTAAAGAAACATGCATGAAATAATCAGCTGCCAGTTGCAGAGTGATTCTGGTACACCATGGGTTTTACTTAGGACCCAAGTGAACCAAATTAAGGGGACATCATTGCACAACATTGTCCCAAGCTCCAACCAACCATCTTTCAATAGCCAACACTGATGGAATGATGAACAGCCTTAGTGGATTAGGTATGTAATAGTGAACACCACCGAGAGGCAATTATAGTCATTTAACTGGTGTGCATTGATTGAGTGAAATCTCCTCTCTACTAGAAGCAGATGTAATTTTGAAAAGTGTCACATATGCGGCATAGGTTGATTACCTCATCAGAGAAGGTTCACTAGTTTGCTTCCTGGGATGAAAGGGTTTAGAAACCCAGAAAGATCGAAAATAAGAGCACATGTAGGCCATTCAGCCCTTTAAGCCAGCTCTGTTATTGAGCATGATCATGGCCAATCATCCACTGAGTACCCTGTTCCCATTTTCTCCCCATTCCTTTTGATCCCTCCAGACAAAAAAAACAAATCTAACTCCTTCTTGAAAACTTTCAGTGTTTTGGCCTCAATTGCTTTCTGTACAGGAAGTTCAACAGGCTCACGATTATCTGGGTGAAGGAATTTCTCCTCATCTCGGTCCCTGTAACCTTATACTGTGTTTCTCATCTGAGCACATTGGGGCCAAATTCAATAGAGTTTAAAAGAATGGTGGCTGATCCTTTCGAAATCTGTAAGACTCTGAGGGGTTTTGGCAGGCTAGTTGCTGAATATGCTTTCCCTTATGGGGGTATCTAAAAATTTGGAAGCACCATTTCAGAAAAAAGGGTCTCTTTGATTCTTTCTGTTCTCCTACTTTAGCTTTGTGGGCATCACAACTGCATATCGGCATTCTGTCAGCATATATGTGAATAAAACACTAGCTAAACTAGACATAACCAACTGAGATGGTAATCCCGATAAAGAAAACTTTTAAACGGAAACAAATTATGGATGGGTCCTGAAGATTTCATGACAGAATGGTGACTGTTTTGCATTTTGTAAGCTGGTTCCAATATGGGATTGTCCTTGGGGAGAAAGATTATTGATACCCTGCCTTGGAAATTAATATCTTTTGGAGTTCATTTAGATGGCTATCTCATGTATTGTCATCAGCAGAAGGCACCCAGGTACTGTCAGCAAGAAGGTGGTGAATCTGTGGAACTCATTGTTGCAGAAGTCTGTAGAGGCCAAACCACTGAGTGTATTTAAGACAACGATAAACACATTTTAATTTGTAGGCGGATCAAGGGTTATCCAAGAAGGCAATAGAATGCATTAAAAAACATATCAGCCATGGCTGAATGATGGAGTAGTCTTGATGGGCCAAATGGCCTAATTCTACTCCTATATTTCATGGTCTTGTCATCTAAGATCATAAGAAGTACAAGCTGAAGAAAGCAATGAGCCCATTAATCTGATGTATTATTCAACAAGGTCAATACTGATTTGATTGTGGCAATAACTCACCTTTCCTGCTGCAAACCCACATCCCCCAACCAGAAACCCGAGCTGCCCTGTAAGTCAAAATCTGTCTGGGCCGGCCACAAAAATGCCCTTATCCCAATCTCAAATAGGAGATCCTTTATTCTTAAAGCATGTACTCTAGTTCTAGACTCACCCATTAGGGGAAACATCCTGATAACATCTACTCTGTCAAGATCCCTTCATGCCAATCATCATTCATTTCGATCACCTCCCATTCTTTAAGACTCTGCAACAAATGTGGGCCCAACCTATTCAATCTTTGCTCTTAGGGCTCTATCCTAGGAATCAATGTAGTGAGTGTTCACTGATCAAATTCCGATGCAAGTATATCCCTCCTGAGTAAGGATGGAGATTTAAGTTAGAGATGAAGAAGATTTTTGACTCTCAGAGGGTTGGCAATCTTTGGAGTTTCTCGCCCGAGAGACCAATGGAGACTGATTGTCAAGTTGGAGGGTAGTGCACGTATGGAACAAGCTGCCAGATAGTGCTGGAGGCTGGTACAATTACAACATTTAAAAGGCATCTGGATGGGTACGTGATTAGGAAGTGTTTAGAGGGATATGAGCCAAATGCTGGCAAATGGGACTAGGTTAATTTCGGACATCTGGTCAGCATGGACAAGTTGGTCCGAATGGTTTGTTTCCATGTTGTACAATTCTATGACTCTATCGGGATGGTTTATGTACACTCCATCTGGACAATCTATTTTGCCGACACTTTGATACAAATCATCTTAATTAGATGAAACATGATGCCTTGCTTCCTGCCAGTTAGTTTGGATTAAGACTAATCCAGCTAACAGGCACTGTACACGCACAGTTTGCTGCCCAGACCGACTCCATGCCCTTTGCATTCTGCTTCATAATTTGTTCTAGGAAATCAAACAAATGGCAATGAACTTTAAACATAAAGAAAGGAAAGGTATTTGAGCCAAACAATGAAAATCTTACAGGGCTGACTTTATCTTGCACCAGCGATAGAACAAGTCTTATAGCAGATTGACTGCCTGTTATACAAATCGCCTGGGTTTCAGGGAGTGTAAAGGGTAGCTATGCAACCCATTTTGCCAATGAAAGTTAATATCTGCCCCAATGTTGGTAAATTAAAGAAATCAAGTGGCCACGAAGAAGACGAGCTAAAGCAGGCAGCTTAAATCTGTTAAACAAATGTCGGCCAGATTCTTGTCTCCAGATATTTACACAGCTCAGATTAAAGTCATTTTGTCTCAACATACATTGCAGTGCAATGGAAAAATACTGGTTTAGTTCTCCCGCAGCAGGCCACTTACCCCACCACAAACACACACCTCTCTTTACTCACTCCACCACCTACCTCACTCTTACCCCACCTCCCAGTCCAACTCTCCCCTCACCCCACTGCTAACACTCACCCTAAACATCCCACCTGCAGTCTACCTCCAACTTCTTCACTCCACCTCCCACTGTACCCTCCCCCATTCACATGTACACTTCCCTCAGTTATTAATCGATCCATGGCTCAGATGCAATGAGGCCATTTCCAATATTTCCTGAAGCTCCCAGCTGAGATTCCTGTGCAAGCATTTAGCAAACTTTCCCCCATGCACATTGGAAGCAGCGATTGAATAATCTTGACGTAAAAATCAAACAAAATGTCAGTTTTCAAGTATTGGTTAATGCATAAAACAGAGGGTGGCCCTTTAACTCATACATCATGAATATTCTAAGCTGACCATACATTAAAAGATGCTTTGTAAAATCTTTTATATATAGGCTTGGTCTGCAGCATGTCACCCATATGGCACCACAACTCAAGTCGTCATGCTTAAGGAAATAACACAGCTGAAATTAACCACTGATTTTGGGAACTGCAGATGCTGGAGAATCCAAGATAACAAAGTGTGGGGCTGGATGAACACAGCAGGCCAAGCAGCATCTCAGGAGCACAAAAGCTGACGTTTCAGGCCTAGACTCTCTGATGAAGGGTCTAGGCCCGAAACGTCAGCTTTTGTGCTCCTGAGATGCTGCTTGGCCTGCTGTGTTCATCCAGCTTCACACTTTATTATCTTGAAATTAACCACTGCCTATTTGCTTATGAACAAGGTGTCTGTAAATTCTCCAAGCCTTACAAACAATTCCTGAAGGCTCCATACCTCTGAATGTTAGGTCATCTGAATTAGTCTAGCCATTCTCTTATACCATTACATTGAGGTACATCTGCATTCCTTTTGGTCCCATGCTCTGCAGTTTTCTTTACTGATTCCCCCCTGCCTCTCCATCTCAACCTTCACTTTGAATGACTTCCTTAAACCACTCACTTTGATGAAGCTTTTGGTTACCCACGCCCAATGACTTATTTATTGTGTCAGGGTTAATTCTAATCTGATTATCTGTTCGTATGAATTTTTTTTTCATTTATCCATTCATGCGACATGGGTGACATTAGCCGGCCAATTTATTGCCCATCCATAGTTACCCTTGAGAAGGTGGTGGTAAGCTGGCATCTTGACCTGCTGCAGTCCACCTACTGCAAGTTAACCCACAATGCCGGTCAGAAGAGAATTCCATGATTTTGACGCAACGATAGTAAGGAATGGCGATATATTTCCGAGTCAAAATGTTCAGTGTCTTGGAGGCAAGCTTGCAGGTGGTGATGTTCCCATGTATCAGCTGCCCTAGTCCTTCAAGATGATAGTGGTCTTGCCTTTGGAAGATGTTATCTAAGGATCTTTGCTAAGTTTCTGCAGTGCATCTTACTATCGCTAACTATTAAAGGCATTATATTTGTGCCAATTGCTATTGCTAAGATAATGAAACTTATTGATAAAATTATCCTTTTGGTCCAATGCAAAGCATTTCAAAACCGTGCTATTCAGGTTCAGAAAACAAATTGACAAGAGCCACAGAAAACATCCATT
The DNA here is from genome assembly GCF_030684315.1 of Stegostoma tigrinum. NCBI lineage: Eukaryota > Metazoa > Chordata > Chondrichthyes > Orectolobiformes > Stegostomatidae > Stegostoma > Stegostoma tigrinum. Next base: position 13,377,309 of record NC_081374.1, on the reverse strand, counting down.
TGATTGTTTCCCAAATCCAGAAATTGATTTATTTTGTGTTTGGTGCTGGTCCAGATTGCTCAACTGTTTTTCAAAGAACTTTTCAGTGCGGCCATTCTGAACAGCCATATATACCATTTATCTGATTGCAAATACAACTGTGTAAAAACTTACAACATTCAAGAAATTCACACTGGAAGCCCACAATGTTGGGATGGAGATATCTTCAAGATCTGGGTCCTGAATTCTGTTCGAACAGCCACGGAAGATATCACCTGTGCTTTGAAAGTCAGCTGTTTTGAGTGTGTCAAGGAGGTGCAGAATTTATCCAAAACTATACTATCCCTTTGAGATTACTTAACATCATTTGGGAACAAAATGATAAATCTGTGCCCAAAAGCAAGGTCACAAGAGTGTCAAGTAGTGCATACTACTATAGTTCTAGTGAAGGCAAATTGAATCTAGAATGCTTAAAATGTAGGTATAAAGGCGTCCAAATGAAAATAGACATTTAGTTCAGGAAATTATCACAATCTACATTACATCAGTCTAAATTGAGTAGTCAGTTCCACAAAATGTGTCTCAAGTTAAACATAAATGTGATAAGGCAATTGTCATACACAAGTACAAGTACGTGTCCGTACAATTTGCATGGACTTAGTAGATTTTGTTTCAAACAATATATATTTACTGATAATATAATGGACAAAAATTTGGACTTATCTCCCAAACCCCAAATTAACTGGGAGAACATGTTACAAAATGTATGTTTGTGGAACAGAGATTCGGAATTTCACAATGCAGAATCATTTCTGAAAATTTCCACAATTAACTGGAATTTGAAAGACAATTTCCAAAAATAAAATTCGTAGAACTGAACTCTACATTCCAAACACAACCAACAAAGTATCAGTCAAATTACGCAAGCAAAGTCACATCAGTTTAAAGTGTGAAGTCAGTTCCATCAAATGTGTTGCAAGTTAAAGTGTTTCAAGTGTTTCTTTTTGCAAATGGTCGAACATTGGAAGCAAAGACTGACTCAGAGTAATTACCTCATTACATAGGGAAGTGAAATTGGCCCTATGAGGCCCCACTGTGACATAAATGACTTGGCTCAACTTTACTGCATCACGAACATTTTTCTAAAGAAACTGGAATGTGGCGAATGGTGAAAGTTCACAAAAAAATTGCAGGTACTGTGTTGGCAATAAGCAAAGAGTTGCCAAAATAAAGTTGCCATTAGATAGTGAGACAGGGTACAAAGTTAAAAGTTTGTGATTAGAAATAAACCTGTGGAACTATAACGTGTGTTGTGTGACTTCTGACTTCACCCCAGTCCAACACGAGATTCTTCACATCATGCCACTGAAGTATCAGCCTTGATTTTTTTTCTGCTTAAGTCCCAGAGTGGGATTTGAAACCGTAACTTTGTGGCTCAAAGGTAGAAGTGCCACCAACTGAACTACCTTAACTGCATAAACCTATGAAACAGATTTAGATTCACTCAAGCTTATCCGTGTTTGAGCTGTCTCTTTGAACGACCTTTCCAACTATTCTCCATGCTATGTTCTTTCCGATACCCCTGCAAAATTAATGACCAAGCAGACTAAATAAGAATATCTTAGAGAAAAGATGTCCAATTTAACACAACAGGTTAAATTTTCTAAGTACTTCTAACTGCATTGTTCAAGATTTTCTGATACATGCGGGAGCAATGCTTGCCCTTGAAAATATAGGTTCTACTTGGTTGAATTATGTGGTAATTATTTCTGAATTTCTAATATTTATCAACTAAATTTCTACCTCAGGTCATTATCATCGAGGTCCACAACAGAAAAAGGCCATTTGGCCTATTGAGTCTGTGCTAGCCAAAAACAACTGCATAATTATTCTAAACCCATTTTCAAGCTCTTTGGCCAATGTCTTTGAATGCTTATTTTGGTTTTGCAGATGGACAGCCAAATATTCTTAAATGTTTGGAGGATTTCTGTATCTACCATCTTTACAGGCAGTAAGTTCCAGATTCCCACTATCCCATGGTTGAAAATATTTTCCTCACATCCTCTGAAAGTCCCCTGCCCTTGACCCTAACTCTATGCCCCTGGTCATTGATACCTCCACCAAGGGAAAATGTTTCTCCCTGTCTATCCTGCCTCTCCCCCTCATTATTTTGAAACACTTTAGGTTAGAAAGATTGCCTGCTGTGATTCCAGATTATTTATCATTTCCATTGCTGATTTCCAATAACTTTAGCATCGACACACCCGATCTGAGAAAGTATACTGATCTAAAACTGCATTACTTCCAAAGCCATCACTTGATTTAATGCTTAATCAAATTAGTAAACTCCCCAATTTACCTGTCTGATGGTATCAGTTTAACAGAAAATACTGACCAGGCTTCTGTGCCTTACTTGAATCATTATTTCTGACAATTAAATCAATCCTGATCACAGGCAAACACAAAATATGAATGATCAATTTATAACTCTTCTAGCTTAAGCTCCATCCCCTTCCTAAGCCCCTACACTCACACACTGACACAGACAAACAAGCAAAATGGGTTAAATGGTTGGAGGAGACAAAGTACTGGTGAGTTACGGTTCAATGTCATCAATCTATAGGATTCAGTGAGGTGTCCCTTTTGTTTCTTCCAAGACCTTCAGTTGACCACCACCCATATATCCAGTTTCTTTCAGTTCATTGCAAAAGATGCAAAGATATGGTTGACACATCACTTTTCCAGACACTAGTCAGAGGCGACGGTTTCCGGGTGGGAGACATTAGTTATTTTTCAGTTTTTGGTTACGTCACTTCAGAGAAAGAGAAAAGTGAAATTCTCCGCCTTGCTGTATGGATGCCATCTGCCCTTATTTTAACTACGCACAGTCTGCCCACCTGCCAAAGAGCCAATCAGAGAGTTGTTGCCATGCTAATGGCCCTGGCCTCCACAAATGGTCCTGATTGCACAAGCCAATTAGCAGTTTGCCTCTTGGTGATGTTTGGTTTGCACACATATGCATGGCATCCTTTGAATCCAATTCTGGTCACAGACCAGAATGAAGAAAAGAAATGGCCTTCAGGTCAGGTACCAATGCTGTGCCCTAGATATGCTGTGTAAAGAGAAAATTGTACAACCACAAGAAGACAAGAAATAGGAGCATAAAGAGGCCATTTGTTTACTCTAGCCTACTTCATTATTTCATAGAATCCCTACAGTGTGGAAGCAGACCCTTCGGCCCAACAAGTCCACACCAACCCTCAGAGCATCCCACCCAGACCCACTCCCCTATAACCCTGAACATTATTGGCAATTTAAGCATGGCTAATCCACCCAGCCTGCACATCTTTGGTCTGTTGGGGGAAACCGGAGCACCCAGAGGAAAGCCACTCAGATATGGGGAGAACATGTAAACTCCACACAGACTGTCGCCTGAGGGTAGAATCGAACCTGGGTTCCTGGTGCTATGAAGGAGCAGTGTTAACCACTGAGCTACCATGCCACCCCATTAAATTTAATAAGATGACAATTAAAAACTTCACTTAACACACCTCAGTATTAGGATTGCTTAACCTATTTTCTATTTTCTATTTATTTTCTCCGTTACAGCTATTTATTTTCTCCATTACAGCTAATAGTCTTAAATTGGTTGGAGATCACAGACTCACATAAAGTTGTGGGCAATTAGGTTCAAATCCTGTTATGGCAGATGGTGGAATTTGAAATCAATTTTAAAAATCTGAAATTAAGAGTCTAATGGTCACCATTAAACTGCTGCTCATCGTCAGGAAAAACTCATCTGGTTCTCTAATATCCTTGAAGGAAGGAAATTTGCCATTTTTGCCAGTCTGGCTTATATATGACTCCAGACCCACAGCGACATAGTTGACTCTCAACTGCCCTCTGGGCAAATTAGGGATGGACAACAAATACTGGCCTTGTCATTGATGATCACATCCTGATATATTCACATCCTGTGAATATAATATTTAAAAAATCATCAGATGAATTAGAAACTAATTTTTGTAGTGGGCAAAAATTCTTTTAAACTCAGGAATGTACTTACAAATTATTTCTAATCTTTTATTGGCTGTAAAAGGCTGCTAACAGGCTGGATTGACCATTACTGTAAAAATCAACCTAGGAAGAGAGATGGTCCTAATGAACCTTACGTAGACAGAGACCACAATTTGCAAAGTCACTCCAGTGAAGACTAAAACATCAAATGCACAAGTGGCCAATCAAGGGTCACCCATAATGCTGTGGTTCTGGAGTCACATATCGGCCCTAAATGACTTTAGTGAACCAGATGAGTTCTTTTGACAAACAACAATGGCTACGTCACCGCCATCAGGCTCACTGCCTCGTCCAGGTTTTTAAGTGAAATCATGTTTCATCGTCCACCACTGTCGGAATCAATTCTATGCCTCAGATCATCAGCCTGGGAGTTCTGGGTTACTAATCCACTACTTTGTCACTGCACTACTACCTCCCACTTTCCTGCTTGGTCTTATTCATCCTATGCCCGTCTATCTTTTTGACCTTGCCACTTGTTGACTGTCACATTTTGAGACAGAGCCCAGCAACTGGCTGTTCCCCCAGAGAAAATCGCAATGAACAAATCTTTCCTGCACAGAGCAGGTACCTGACAATCATTTCAGCCCAATTGCATGGTTAAGTAGCCTGCAGCAAAAGCCCTGTCCAGAAACCAGAGTGTCTTTCCCTTGTTCCACTGAGTGTTTTTTTACCTCATAACCTTGGTTGGATAAACAAGAGGGAAAAGTCTTTAGTGTACGGTGCCCATCATTTTCCTTCATACCAGGCAGTGCATGTAACTGCACGTCAACATCTTACCAATTACCCTGAACACATACAAACTTTTCCTGTTGTTCTTCAAGCATCTATAAATTTGCTTTTTGTTCAAAAAACATGCTTTGAAATCTTTGGAGTATTTGCTGCTCAAAGGGTAGAGATATCAAAGCTGACTGCTTAAAACCCGAGCCCAGCTACCAAGTTATTTTTAAATCGTGTGATTGCTGAAAAATGTTGACCTAACACTGAATAAAATCAACATCTTTTTACGTGGGGAGCATGTTTGGCACCTCTTGAAACTGAATCAAGCTCATGGAACATATACACATATGGCCCTTGAGAAATCGAGCATGGTGTTTTGAAACTAGGATTTCAGCTGTGGAAACAAGTCCCATTTTATAAAACAGCGAAAACATGTTTTAAATGAGATAAAATCTGCAAAACATTTCAGCAGGAAAGTGTAATTGAACATTGGCAAATCATTTACGAATGAAGAAAGACAGTTACACAAGAATTTAAGTAATATTAAATTTAACATTATAGCTCAGTTGTTTCTCCTGTGCTTCACTGTCTCTTAAAAAGAGCCACTTTCTGCAATGTGCTGACTTTTTCCAAGCTGTTACTAGGTCCCTGATCACCTCTGTCGCACTGGATTAGCTCCTGCCTGACTTCAAAAGTTGCAGTGTCAGACATACGAAGGATTCATCCTGCAAACTGGATTTTGCTAGAAAAATAATGATGTTTCGATAATGCATCCTGCTATTAATGCACAAACTGGAGTGATGAGGAAGAATGGGGCATGAATTGCAAATTATCACAAATGCTAGGCTAACTTACACTGCTCCATCATTAGCTTTATGAAGTCAGCACCTCTTGCTTAAAACCCTCTGAGTATCATTGCTTTGCTACCCATTAGAGTCTTGACATAAAGTTCAGCCTCGTAATTAATGTCTATTTTCTCCCCTCTCTCACTCTTAATCTAATCTTTCCATTAATTCATTTATTTCTCTTCCTATATTTGATTTGACATTGAATTTCTCCAACCCTAATTCTCCCTCCTGCTTAGTTCTTCCTTTGGCTATTTCCAAGTCACCAAACCTGATTGGCTTTACGATCCCTATATAGGCTGATAACTTCTAAAATGAAAGGAATCTCCTCCAATGCCAAAGGAAATAAATGGGCAGTCCAGATTTCAATTTTAAAACTTTTACTGCAACAAACAAACTATAATTAACATAGATCATATAGTAATTATCAGACAACTGATATACCAGTCTAACTACTGTAATCCAAGTATCTATTATGAAATGTTTACCCTCTGCAGATGTGGTAATATTAAAGAAAGTCTCAAAGTCACTTCCGGCTCTAAGCAGTGAGTTACCATGTCATGCCTTCCAGTGACTTTCAACGATCATTCTACTCCATCTGAATCTCCTGGATTCAATAATAACTAAAAAGCACCCTTCTCACTCAGGCCATGGCAATCTTATTGATCCACAATTCCAGATATTCCTGTATCCATCCCCTTTAAATCATTAGTCATCTTTGGTAAAGCCCTTTTCTCCACTGAGAATTACACTTCTGTTCCCTATCAATTCCTACAAAAGGCTTCCATGGGAGTATTCCAATTCTCTTTATTCCTGTATCTCAGTAGCAGCTGCACTCTGTTCCATGAGATATAAGGGGAGGTGCTGGCCTGGTGGTATTATCACTGGACTGTTAATCCTAAGCCTCAAGTAATGCACTGGGGATGTAGGTTTGATTTCTACCACAGCAAATGGTAGAATTTGAACTTTTAATAAAAATCTACAATCAAGAGTCTAATGGTGACTATGAAACAAATTTTAATTGTCAAAAAAAACCCATCTGGTTTATTAATGCCCATGAGGAAAAGTTACTGCGATCCTTGCCTGGTCTGACCTACATGTGACTTCAGATCCATAGCAAGGTGATTGACATTTAACTGGCCTCTGGGTAATTAGGGTCAATAAATGTGGAGATGGAAAGGCACAGCAGGTCAGACAGCATGTGAGGAGCACTAAAGCCAATGCATGGGGCCAAACTTTTGACTTTTCTTCTCCTCAGATGCTACCTGACCTGTTGTGCTATTCCAACTCACATAAATTGACTCTAGCTTCTAGCATCTGCAGTCATTACAATCTCCAAGTCTGAGTAATTATGGGTGGGCAATAAATGCTGGGCTAGCCAGCAATGCACTCATCCTGTGAACAAATAAAAAAAATTTCTACATCTGCCAGTAAGTGCCTAAATGGATTTCTATTTAAGTTCACAGCAAACAGACATCACATGAAGCCTTTTTCTTGTTTATCAAGGATTCACCATCCACCTATTTCAGAGTAAGTTGTTTTACTTTCAGTTGATGGGACATTCTAAAACAAAACTGTTTTGTAAAATTCAGTCTTTGTAACATCGATTAAGGAGGTGCACTCCAATGATGCGATGTTGTCTTCACAATTTTGCTTACAAGCTCAGCAACCAAAAACATTAATGTGCATGAACAAGTCTAACTGATGCAGTGCTCTATAAAATACAAAATCAGGTCCTTCCTATCAGCTTTGAAAGCGTAAGCAGCATGTAGCATCAATGATAAAGTGTGAAGCTGGATGAACACAGCAGGCCAAGCAGCTTCTCAGGTGCACAAAAGCTGACGTTTCAGGCTTAGACCCTTCATCAGATGGGTCTAGGCCTGAAACGTCAGCTTTTGTGCTCCTGAGATGCTGCTTGGCCTGCTGTGTTCATCCAGCTTCACACTTTGTTATCTTGGATTCTCCAGCATCTGCAGTTCCCATTGTCTCTGGTAGAATCAATGACATTGTGAAGCTTCGATTGTTACTGTGAATCATTGACTTTTAAGTAGCTTGAATATACTCATGCAATGATGGTAACAAGTCAATGATTTTTTCATTCATTCTTGGGATGTGAACATTGCTGGCCAGCCAGCGTTTATTGGCAGTCCCTAGTTATCCTTGAGAAGGTGGTGTTGAGTTGCCTTCGAGAACCAGTCCGTCTTCTGCAGGTTGATCCAAAATGCAGTAGGGATGGAATTCCAGGATTTTGACAAAGCTACACTGAAAGAACAGCAGTATATTTCCAAGTTAGAATGGTGAGTGGTATCAAGGGGAACTTGAAGGTGGTGGTGTTCCCTTGTATTGGCTGCCCTAGTCCTTCTAGATGTAAATGGCCTTGGGTTTAGAAGATGCTGTCTGAGGATCTTTTGGTGAATTTCTGTAATGCATCTTGTATAACAGTACACTCTGCTGATACTGAGAATCAGTGGTGGAGGGACTGGATATAGAATTCATAGAATACCTACAGTGTGGAAAAAGGCCCTTTGGCCCAACAAGTCCACACCGAACCTCAGGTGGATCCCATCCAAACCCATCCCCCTATAACCCAACGTAGCTACACATCCCTGAACAATATGGGCAATTTAGCATGGCCAATCCACCTAACTTGTACATCTTCGGACTGTGGGAGGAAACCAGAGCACCCGGAGGAAACCCACACAGACACAGGGAGAATGTGCAAACTCTGCACAGACAGACACCCGAGGCTAGAATTGAACCTGGCTCCCTGGCGCTGTGAGGCAGTAGTGTTAACCACTGAGCCACCGTGCCGTACCAGATATGGGTGGATGTGATGCCAAATCAAGTGGGCTGCTTTGCCTGGGAAGATGTTGGGCTTCTTGAGTGTTGTTGTAGCTGTACCCATCCGGACATGCGGGGGATATTTCATATAACCCTGACTTGTGTTTTATTTGGTGAATAAAAAATAATTTACTCACCACAGAATTCCCAGCCCCTGATCTACATTTATAACTGCTCCATTTATGTGGTGAGTGCAATTGGGTTTCTGGTCATTGGTAACACTAAGGAGGTCAATAGTGGGTGATTCAATGATGGCACAATCATTGAATGTCAAGATGCAGTGATTAAATCATCTCTTACAAGAGATGGCCATAGCCTAGCATTTGTGTGACACGAATGTCACTTGCCACTTGTAAGCCCAAGCCTGGATATTGTCCAGATCTTGTTGTATTTAAGCATGGACTGCTTCAGAATCTGAGGAGCCGCAAACAGTGTTGAACATTGTGTAACCATTGGCAAACATCCCCACTTCAAACCTTATGATGGAGGTAAGGTAATTGAGAAAGCAGCTGAAGATGGCTAGGCCTAGGACACTGCCCTGAGAAAATTGCGGAGATGTCCTGGAGTGAGATGACTGAATTCCATCAACCACAACCATTGTCCTATGTGCGATTGAAGAGTTTGCCCCCAGTACCCATTGATCCCAGTTTTGCCAGAATTTCTTGATGCCTTACTCAGTCAAATGCAGCCTTGATGTCAAAAGCTGTCATTCTCACCTCACCTACAGAATTCAGCTCTTTTGTCTTAGTTTGGGCATTTGTTCACTTGGGGTGAGCAATATTTCATCATTTAGCCTCAATCCTACCTTTGAGGTCTTCATTTTTGGTATACCATCTTCACCCACTTCACGCAGGCCTGGAAGCTCATGACTTTGCACAAAGTACCAGTGTCTATCTGACACTTCCCATCGGCTTGATGCTCTCCTCCTGCAGACATAATTCACAAGCTATTTATCACCTATAGAACTCACAGCATCAACCCACCATTCAGAGAATCTTCAGCTGACATCTCCCTAGAAGCCACCCTCATAGATTTGTTTTCCTCTCTTCCAGCTATAAATTTGCATGTAACTGTTTCTGCTTCTTGCAGTTAGAATGTGAGTTTCTCTATTCTGGAAAGTGCTTTCTTTTCTTGTGCGTGATGTTCTCCACAATATTTACATACTGCCTCTCTGTTCTTAGCTTTTATGTTGGTCTTTCTGAAAATATTTATTCGTTTTTCAATTCGTTGTTCTCATCAGTCTGGAATATCTCTTAGCGTACGCAAAGCCTCAACTGTTCAACACTAGTTACGCACTCTAGCACTCGACCTAACAGTTTCTGCATATGATGATATCTTTCTTGAGTATACATTTCTCCTCTTCAAGGAGACATGGGATCTCTTATCTCTAAGATTATTCTATTTTATGAAGAGATCATTTTCCAACATAATATTCAACTAGACATAACAGTGCCATCAAATCAGTGGTCTCCCTCTCCTCTTAAATTCTGATATCAAAAACATGCCATTCACTGGTAAAATTAATGCTGTGTTCAAAGATACATCTTGGAAACCTTTAAAATCTCTAATGCCTGGATTCTGTGCTTCTCAGTGAAGTTTAGGATACAATACAGTTCGTAGAACACTTTCCCTAGCATTGATAACAGATTTGTTAGCCTTATTTTGTTCAATTCTATAGCTAATTCCCAATTCTGCTACTAAAAGTAAAATCTTTAATTTGTATCTTACTTCCTTTCAGTCCCACAGCAGCAGGGAGTGAAAAATTCACAACCATTCTGATTCACCCTTCAAAGTCACTGTTTCTTCTTCACACCCCTCTTACAGTGCTGAAAATTCATTTAAGATTCACCACTGACGTTATTTTTGAAGTAATATATTTAATAGCTGCCACAAGCTAACATGAATGCAAGTTACAACAGAGGTAGAGGTCAGATGACTATGACCAATCAATGAGTACAGTATATGCAAATTAATTCCCTCAAACAAGAAGCTTGTAATGCTGCCAAAAAGGTAGTAAGCCTGGGGATGGGATCCTTTTAGAATTCAACGAAAGTGTAGCAAGAAGCTGATAATGGGAGAATAAATATGAATATAAATGAGTAAGAATCTTAAAACTGGACTGTAAAAGATTCTATAGGTTTTGTTAATGATATGTGGGCATCGCTAGTTGGCCAGCATTTATTGCTTATCTGTAGTTGCCCTTGCAAAGGTGGCGATGAGCTGCCTTCTTGAACCGCTGCAGTCCATCTGCTGTAGATTGACCCGCAATGCCATTAGGCAGGGAATTCTAGGACTTTTACCCAGTGACAGTGAAGGAAAAGCAGTATATTTCCAAGTCAGGATAGTGAATGGCTTGCAGGGAAACTTGAAGTTGGTTGCTTTCCTAAATACCTGCTGCCGTTGTGCTTCTAGGTGCTAGTGGTCATGGGTTTGGAAGGTGCTGTCTGAATAAATTTCTGGTGTATGTATAAAGGAAAAGATTAACAAAGACAAATATGGGTCCATTATAGGCAGAGACTGGAGAATACATAACGGGAAACAGGGAATTGGCAAAAAAAGCTGAGTAGTAACTTTATGTTTTCAGAAGAAACAGGAATCTTCCACAATTAATCGAGGCTCAAAAGCCGAGTGAGAATGAGTAACAGAAAGAAATGTAAGTTTACAAAGAAGCTAATGAGACCGAGAGTAAACAAATCCCTGGGACCTGATAATCTACGTCCTTGAGTATTAATAGAATGACACTAGAGATCGTAGATGCTTTGGTGTTCGATAGTCACCAATAATAATGACATGCTGTAGATTCTGAAAGATTGAAAATGTAACCACTACTTAATAAAAAAAAGAGGGCTGCCTAACAGGGAACTAATGAACTGTCCTCCTGATGTCAGTCATGGAGAAAATGCTAGAATCTATTAAATAGAATATCATAACTGGACTGAGGAAATAATTAACTGATTGGACAGACTCAACGTGGTTTTACAAAAGCAAAATAATGTTTGACAATCCTGTTAAAGCTTTTTGAAGATGTTTTAATTAACTTGCACACAACAGACTTATGAGCAACGTGATAGGTCATAGTGTAAAAGGGGCAGTAGCAAGATGAACACAAAATTGGCTAATCCATAGGAAACAGAAGTAATTATCAATTTTTCAAGCTGGAGGAAAGTTTGTAGTAGAGTGTCCAGGGGTTGGTATTGCAACCCTTATTTTCCGGCATATAAAAGGATTTGGATCTTTGTGTGCAGGTGACAATTTCAAAGTGTGCAGATGACACTAAACTCGGATGTACTGTAAACTGTAAGGGGGGTAGTGTGGAACTCCAAAGGTGCATTGACAAGTGGATGGAGTAGGCAGGTCAGTGGCAAATGAGGTTCAATGCAGAGAAGTATGAGATCGGAAGACCATTCGAAGACAATGTAAAATCAGGGGTACAATCTTAAAAGAGATGCAGGAGTAGAGGAACCTGGGCATATTTATGCACAGATCATTGAAGGTGGTAGGACAGGTGGAGAGAGAAGGTAACAAAACATATAGTATTCTTAGCTTTATTAATAGGGGAAATAGAGTGCAATAGCAAGGAAATGATGTTGAATTTGTACAAGATACTTGTTAGAACTCGCCTGGAGTACTGTGTATAGTTGTGGGTGTCACATTATAGGAAAGATGTGAACACATTGGATAGAGTGCTGAAGCAATTTGCAAGAATGGTTCTAGAAATGAGAAACTTCAGTTATAAGAACATAAGAACGTAAGAAATAGGTGTAGGAGCATGCCATCTAGCCCATTAAGCCTACTAAACCATTCAATGGTTGATCTTTTTGTGGACTCAGCTCCACTCACCACCCTGCTCACCATGACCCTTAATTCCTTTACTGTTCAAAAATTTATATATCTCTATCTTAAAAACATTCAATGAGGTAGCCTCAACTGCTTCACTGAGCAGGGAATTCAACAGATTCACAACCCTTTGGGTGAAAAAATTCTTCCTCAACTCAGGCCTAAATCTGATCCCCCTTACTCTGAGGTTATGCCCTAAAGTTCTAATTTTATCCACCAGTGGAAACAAACTCCTGGTTCTATCTTATCTAATCCCTTCATAATTGTATATGTTTCTATAAGATTGCCCACTCATTCTTCTAAATTCCGATGGACAACAGTCCCAGTCTACTCAATCTCGTGAGGATCTCTTATGAGAATAGATTTGAAAAGTAGGTGCTGTTGTCCTTGGAGAGGAAAGGATTGAAAGGAGATTTAATGGAGGTTTTCAAAGTCATGTACAGTCTGGCTAGCATAGATAGGGGGACGATTCCTCCTCTCATAAAAGAAAAAAAACAGGAGAGTATAGGTTAAAAGTGATGTGCAAACAAAGTAAAGGTGATATGATAAAAATCTTCTTCCCAGTGAGTGGTTAGGGTATGGAGCAGCGCTGCCTGGAAATGTGGTTGAAGCAGGTCCAGTTCGGGCTTACAAGATGGCAATGGATGATAACTTGAGTAGAAATGGAGTGCAAAAATGTGAGGGAAAAGCAAAACAAAGACTGGCACTAGGAAATAGAGCATTGCAGGCACAAAGGGCCAATTGGTCTCCTTCTACCCTGTCACAAATCTGTTATTCTAATATTACTGCTCGGCTTTTCATGCCCCCTTTCATGAAGATGAAACTTGAGTATGTGTTCAATTCTTTGTACCCCGTTATAATTTCCTTGGCTTCTGACTGTAACGGACCTGCATTTGTCTTTGCTATTCTTTTTCTCTTCTCGTATCTATAGAAGCTTTCATGGTCCGTTTCCTGTTCCCTGCAATTTTACTTTCACACTCTATTTTCCCCTACTTGATCAAACTTTATGTCCTCTTTTGTTAAATCCTAATATGCTCCGAATGCCCAGGTTTCCCGCTTTTTCTGGCAATTTTATAAGTCTCCTCATTGGATTTAATGCTGTCACTCATTTCTTTTGTGGACCATTGTTGAGCTAGAAAGGGATGAATGAATCACGCACGTGTTTCTTTAAATATTGACCATTTTACTTATCCGCCATCAACACTTTTAACAAGGTTCCCCAATTCACCATTGCCCATTCGTGCCTCATACTGTCGTAATTCCCTTTATTTAGATTCGGGACCCTAGTTTTGCATTTTGCTACTTGACTCTCCATTTTCATGAAGAATTCTAACATATTGTAGTCACAGTCATCATTTAAATGTTAGTTGAATATTGCAATGAATGAACATTCACATGTTTGATCTGGGTGATGAACAATGATGAACAGAATAATATTCATTGTCCATAAAATTTTTGTAATATTCAGAATTTAAAAGTTCAACCAGGACATGTAGTTGATAATCAGAACTCGATTTTAGCGTGAATTGCTGATTTAACTTATGTTATACACAGAGATCGTGCTGAAAAAGCGACGTCATATGTTGTTCAGACAAAGCCAACCTTTGGGTGCTGCACATGCACTTGTTACAAACTTATAGAGTGGTTTCACCTACTCTAGGGATCATGGGTAAGCAGAACAACCATTTTAATTCATGAATTTGCACTGCCAATTTGGAATTCTCAGCTGTAACAAGGATTTGAGTTGCAGCCAATTACTGGCCTTGAATCCAGATTTAACTGACACTTACAGACCTTTCCTTGTAGAACACAAGGATGCCACATTTCAGCCTACAGATCTGGGAGGGAAAGTTTTTTTTAAAAAAAACAAATTATGACAAAAACAAACATTTTTCCTGATGCTGAAAGGTTTGTCCATTTCTGGTCGCTATTACCTTCCAAACCACTGGGAACACATTTATTGGAATGTTGTGTTATCTGGAAAATTCCAGTAAACCTTCTGCAATGAATTGAATGAACTAATTTCCAGCTGCACAAACTTCCCATCTTGTGAAATGAAACTCATCAAAAACATCAGGAAACGTAATAAACAATTTATGATAAAAATGTGGAATAATCTAGGGTAATTTTAGAACCCTGATCCTTTAAAACAGCTGGAGTCAAAAATGTGACTAATGGTTAAAAGGTTTACATTCATCCCACACATCTCTATTTAGCAATTTCACACTCGTCATCTAAGTGATTCAATATTCTGAGAAGACTGGCTCAAATGGGAATTATATAAGGGTGCTTACAACCTGACTACTACTCAGAACAATCTGAAGCAGGTCAACAAATTTCTTCTAGAAAGAACAACAAGTGGATATATTGAAACCAGCCGTGAAAGGTAAATTTAGCATGCAAACTGATGGCTCAACTCTTTGTCGTGCATGTGAAACTATACTTCAGTTTCTAGTCAATGTAAACTTTGCTTTATGTTGCTGCTGACGTACAATTTAAGGAGAAATACGTTTGTATGTTTGGGACATTAATGCAAGCATTAGGTCTGCTGATGATTGCTCAGATGTCTAGCAGTGTATAACAGTGCAACATTAAGATTGTTTATGTATTAAGTTGCTCTTCATTTATTTGCAGTGTTTTTAGTCATTTGTGCTCTGGTGCACCTCAGTCAGATTTTGAGTCAAAGCTAGAGTTTGCTTCCTGTACAATCCAGGATTTATTGAAATACACTCACTGAGCTATACATTATATTTGAAATAGCTATGATGAAAGAGCAGGGTATCAGAGCCATTTACATTCAAAAACTCTTCTGAAGAGTTGGCATGGAAGCATTAGGCTGAATGACCGCTCTCTTTACTGTTAGCTTGTACTTTCTGATGATGCAGTTCTTTTTTCAGATCAGTACTTACTTTGAAGCAGTACAAACAGGCAGTATTGAGTTTTTCAGTGAGAAATTAGACTCACTGGTTCTTGTGGTTCCTTGCACTGATGTGGGACAAATCAGACTGAATGCCTTGTTGGCAGATGGACAGACAATAAACATCTCTCAGAAGTATGTGGAGCAGATAGATCAAGGGACTTATTCTTAAATTCTATTACAGGCTGAGCCAGATTTAATTGACCATCTGTCAGTGGGCAACCAATCACATTGCTGTGGCTCTGAAGTCATAGGAAGGCAATGACCTAGTGGTATTTTTGCTGGACTATTAATCCAGAGACTCAGGTAATGTCCTGGGGTTCCGGGTTCAAATCCGGCCATGGCAGGTGGTGAAATTTGAATTCAATAAATGCCTGGCATTACGAATCTAATGATGACCATGAATCTGTTGTGGATTGTTAGGGGAAAGTCTCCTCTGATTCACTAATGCCCCTTAGGAAAGGAAACTGCCATCTTTACCTGTTCTCACGTATATGCAACTCCAGACCCGCTGCAATGCTGTTGACTCTTAACTGCTTTCTGAGCAATTCGGGAATGGGCATTAAATGCTGCCTAGCCAGGAAGCCCTCAGTCCATGAATGAACTTTTAAAAAGTCACACAAACTGGATAAGCTTGGCCGACATCCTTCCCTGAACAGAATCAATGGCCCGAATGGGTTTTGCCTGACAATCAACAATGGTTTCATAGTCATTATTGGACTCTTAATTCCAGCTTTTTATTGACTTCAAATTTCACCGTCTTCCATGGCAGGATTCAAACCTATATCCCCTGGGTCTTTAGAGTAATATACTAGCAATACTACCATGAGGTCATCAGTCAGAAGAGCAACATGGGTTTGATGTCAGTGCTGCCATTTCAGACTTAAACTCCAGATTAATGACACAAAATTCTCCCACCCAACTCTGTGTAAAGGTAGGTTTGAATCAATCTGTTCACCTCTCGATGATTTTATGGAAAGGTAGGTGCCATGGGATTGGAGCATTTAATCTCCCATCCCAACTCAAATTTGATTTAATTCTTTTCCCTAGCTCTCCCTCGCGTCAGTATTGTTGCATTATAGTTAAAGAGCTTGGCATGTAAGTTAATCAGTTAGAACAGGGGTGATTTAACGCTGGTAATTAATAGGTGAAAAATATGAGTGATTTGGTAATTGGCAAAAAGCTGTTCAGTTATGTGAGATGATACTTCAACGCATTAAAAAAAAAGAAAAAAGTTTGCTCAGAGATGTTATTACACATTTCCCACAGCAGGTGGGTCTTGAACTCACATCCCCTGGCTCAAAGGTAGGCACACTGCCACTACAGCACAGAGCTCTACCTGCTCCATTTAAAGTGATTATTAGATATTTTCAGGTTAAATTTGTACTGATTTTTTTTTCTCCAGAGCTCCTATTGTACCACCAATGTTTGTAGCTTTCTGTAGTTTGTTTTTCAAGTTGCAGATTTCTATCGAGTGGAATACTGTGCAGGAGCTGAAGGGGTTTTGTTGACTTCAAGGCTTCTGCACAGTAGAAATTGCTCCAGGGACTTGGGTGCATTCCACTCAGAATGATTTTTGTGTTAGAGAAGCCGAAGAGGAGGGTTGAGAAGTACTCTCAGCAGGAGGCAATATCCATCCAGGGAATGTTCAGAGTGAATGATCTAACTGAAGGACAGTGAAGAACAATGTGTCTGACATCTGCTTCAGATTGGAGATCAGCGTAGAAATGCACCCCCTCACTGCTGCAGTGACAATGACAAACATTGACTCATGGAGATCAGTGCCCAGTGTCTAGGCAGCTGTGTTCTCTGTGCGCTCTGCTCTGTGCCGGTGCCAACTCAACATTGCCAGCTGCTCTGAAAGTGACCATACTGATGCATGTTAATGTGCCTTACTCCTTCCAGGTTGAAGGTAAAGATATTAGCAACCGCTCACCATCCACTATTGAATAAGTACTTGAAGTTCTCCATTCGAACACGGTGAACAAAAATTCACTTTCTTTCTTGCCAGGGATGAGCAGGCAAAGACACCATGCAGCTTCACTGGCACAGCACAGTGCCCTGTGTGTACACTGTGCCATTGTAATAGAATAGAATACCTACAATGTGGAAGCAGGCCATTCAGCCCATCAGTCCACACTTACCCTCCGAAGAGCATCCCACGCAGACCCACTGCCTATCCCATCTGTGCATTTCCCACCCTAAACACTACGGGAAATTTAGCATGGCCAACCCACCTAACCTGTACATCTTTGGATTGTGGGAGGAAACCGGAGCACCCAAAGAAAACCCACACATTGGCTGCAAACACACTGCATTGCCAGTGCCATATGTCTATCCTGCCTTAACACCGGAACTAAAAGAGATTCCAGTCCCTCACCCATGTGTCCATAGGCAGCAATAATGCCGGTAAGTGATGAGTCTCTTGCTACCCTTCATTCCGTGCCGGTCTGCTCTGCAAGCTGCATTCAAATCACCATAGTAACCCAGAGGATCACTGCTGGATGACAAGAATTATCTGCCAACGATATAGTTAATGATATGAGCATGGAATTCACACACACACACACATCGGGCAACATGCAAACAATGCAAGTCATGTTGTCGCACAAAGTGAGACTGAGCTGACCACGGACTTACTGAAACAATACTTCCAACTGCCTGGATTGCTTTAGAGAAACCCCGCAGCACTTGGCAAGATGGACACGAGATTCTTGGTAGGCCTGCTGCATGCTGCCTTAAACTCAACAAAACAAGGGGCACAGCTTGTGTCGCCAGCGTACAGCGAGCTGCTAATGAGCAGAGGTATAGTTGGCAAAGTGGAAGAGGAGTGAAAATGTACCAGGAACAAAAAGCTCACCTGACCTTCCCACTTGTCAGTAACCAAGATTGTATTCACTTGGCCACCATGCAAAAACAAAAAAAACCCACAAATTAAACACTCCAAATGAAGTTTATAAATGAAATTATGCCACATTGCAAACAGATGTTAGGAATAGGAACTAAGTTGCTGTAAAAGGCCAGCAGGTCTGGCAGCATCTGTGGAGGAAAAAAAGAGAGTTAACATTTCTGGTCTGGTGACCCTTCCTCAGAACAGAAACAGATGTCAGGAACCTTTAATAGAAACAGAAATTTCTAGAAAACCTCAGCAGGTCTGGCAGCATCTGCAGAGAGAAATCTGAGTTGATGCTTTGGGTCCAGTAAGATTGGTGGAGTAGCAGATAGTGAAGGGGCCCGTCGGAGAATGCAGCAGGATATAGATAGATTGGAGAGTTGGGTGGAGAAATGGCAGATGGAGTTCAATCCAGGCATGTGCGGGGTGATGCATTTTGGAAGATCCAATTCAAGAGCAAACAATGTGGGAAATGGAAAAACCCTGGGGAAAATTGATACACAGAGAGATCTGGGTGTTCAGGTCCACTGTTCCCTGAAGGTGGCAGCGCAGGTGGATAGGGCCATCAAGAAGGCATATGGCATGCTTGGCAGGTCATGTTAGAGCTGTATAGGACTTTGGTTTGACCACATTTGGAATACTGCGTACGGTTCCTGTCGCCACATTACCAAAAGGATGTGGATGCTTTGGAGAGGGTGTAGGGGAGGTTCACCAGGATGTTGCTTGGTATGGAGGGTGCTAGCTATGAAGAGATGTTGAATAGATTAGGATTATATACATTAGAAAGACGGAGATTGAGGGACCTGATTGAGGTCTACAAAATCATGAGGGGTATAGACAGAGTGGATAGCAAGAAGCTTTTTCCCAGAGTGGGGAACTCAATTACTAGGGGTCATGGTTTCAAGGTGAGAGGGGAAAAGTTTAAGGGAGATACGCGTGGAAAGTTCTTTACGCAGAGGTTACTGGGTTCCTGGAACATGCTGCCAGCGGAGGTGGTACAGGTGGGCACGATAGCATCATTTAAGATGTATCTAGACAGATACATGAATGGGCAGGGAGCAGAGGGATACAGGTCCTTGGAAAATAGGCGACAGCTTTGGATAGAGGATCTGGATCGGCGCAGGCTTAGAGGGCTGAAGTACTGTTCTTGTGCTGTAATTTTCTTTGTTCTTGGTTCTTTGTTCCAGTGACCCTTCCTCAGAACAAGAGAATCTTTCTTGTGCATTCTCTTGCCTCCTGTCACATGAGTGCCTTTGCCTCTCATGCTTCTGTATAGTGTTTTCCCAGTCACTGCAGTATGGCCAGTGAAAGATTGCTGACATATAGTGACAAAGACTGCAGGTGGCCCTGGAGAGTAACTTGAAACAGGTTTCACCAAGGCAGCCTGGGCAACAGCAGTAATAGTAAGAACTGCGGATGCTGAAGTCAGAGATAACACAGTGCGAAGCTAGACGGACACATCAGGCCAGGCAGCATCAGAAGAGCATGAAAGCTGAAGTTTCGATTCGTGACCTTTCTCTTGAGGAAGGGTCCCAACCTGAAACTTCCAATTTCCAACTGCTCTGATGCTGCCTTGCCTGCTGAGTCCCTCCAGCTCCATACTTGGATATAGCAGTCTGCATTTGCAAGTTTGACAGGCAAGAGTAGACGTTATCATCTAATATGGTCTGAAGTAATGTTCAAACCTTAATGAAACAAGGAAACAGGTGATAAATATATTTAAAAAGGGTTAATTGAGCATTGATTGGTTGCACAAGGATGGGAGAACTAGTATTCTGTGGTGAGCCCTTCTAACTCCATTCTGATTTAGACCCCACCCCCTCCCTCTCTCCCTTGAGTGGTTTGCACTGCCTTTAATGGGCTTTGCGCAAAAAATTATTCAGTCGTTACCAACTGTGACTGACTGGTAATGGTTATTAGATAAAATTTTTAAATACCACGGGTAATTTGGTGATTGGAGGAAAAAACATGCAGTTGTGTAGAAGTACACTTCAGGATATAACACAAAATGAAAACAAAAATGTAATAAGTGGAGCATGGTTAAGTGAAATAAAGCCCTTACTAAAAGTGCAGACACAAACCCTACATAAATAGTTATCTTCCTGTTTATAGCAAAGGATGTGGGTTGAGGAGATGGGATGGGAGAGTGAAACTTACCTTCCTGAGAAAGGACAGACTCCACACAGTCATTGCTATAATCTACAGGACATTGTGTTGGTAAAGCCTGTAATCTATTGAAGATTGCTGGAGTGTTGTAACCTACAGCAAAGATAACAGCAGTTTCCATTGAAGCACTCGGACGTCAGCTTACTGATGCTTGCACTGCAGTAGAGCTAACGTTAACCACACCACACAACTTGGTTGGATCCACAAGTATGAAAGAAGAGTCGACCAACACTTCCAAATTGGAAATGATGAGCTCCAAGCTCCATGTGAATTCTTGCATCAAGCTGGTGTTGGGCATCACCATTCTTGTTTCCTGAAAGCCTTCTGGTCTCGTACTGTACTCAGCCTTTAACTGTGTATGTCCATCAACATTCTTCTACGGGATATCGCATCATAGTCCTCATCTGAGTGCCCTATAGCAAAACCTGCGCACACCTTCACCCTCTAACAAGTTGGCACCTGCACTGTCTTTGCCCCTGCCCCAGATAAATAGCAAGTAACAATCATGCCTCATAAGCGCCAGGCAATGACCATCCCCAGCTAGAATCCAACCATTGCCCCTCGAATATTCAATGGCAGTGCAACCATTGAATCCTCAAACAATGACATCTTAGGAGTTACCATTGACCAGAAACTGAACTGGGCCAGCCATGTAAACACTGTGACTGCAGACCCTGTAAGAAGCTGGAAATTCTTTGGTGAATAACTCACCTCCTGACTCCCATTGACTGTCCATCATCAAAACTGCATGTCAGGAGTTTGATGGAATGCTCTCCACTTAAGTGGATGGGTGCAGCTCCAAAAACACTCAAGAAGCTTGACACTGCTCAAAATAAAGCAACCCACTTGTTTGACACCCTATCCAACAGCTTCAACATTCAGTCTGAAGATACTCTGCAAAAATTCATCAAGACTCTTTCAGCAGCAACTTCCAAACCCACAACTCCTAACATCTAGAAGGACCAGGACAAATGTTGCCAGTTGCAAGTTCCTCTGCAAGCTACATGCTGTCCTGATTTGAACCTATATTGCCTTTCCTTTAGTGGCATTGAGTCAAAATTCTGGAACTCCCCCCTAAAAGTGCCACATGGACTGCAACAGTTCATGAAAGCAGCTCACCATCTCCAATGCAGTTAGAAATGAGCAATAAAAACTGTTTCAGCCTGTGACATCCATATCCCATTAATTAAATGTCTCATCACATACAGATCCTACCTCTAGTCTATCCTCTAAAATAGTGTTAGTGCCTAATCTTTTCGTTGCACATATGCAGTTAAGTGAGATGACAACACATTCTTCTCTGACTACTTGTTGCTACTCCACTGTCTGGCCAGGAGGCAATTCATGGCTATCTGTAAGGAAGAAGGCACGAGGCTTGTGTTACAGTGCCAAGAGGTGGGGAGGCTGCAGTGGAGGTGCTGGACAGGAACAGAGACAAAAGATTAATCCTTTTGCAGCCTGTAAAGGGGAGGCGGTCGCCTAGTGGTACTATCACTAGACTGTCAATCCAGAGACCCAGAATAAATCTTGCGGACCTGGGTTTGAATCCTACCGTGGCAGATGGTGGAGTTTGAATTCAGTAAAGCATCTGGCATAAAGAATCTAATGGTGACCATGAATCCATTGTCAAATATCGGAAAAACCCGTCTGGTTCACTCATGTCCTTTAGAGAAGGAAACTGCCATCCTTACCTGGTCTATATGTGAGCCCAGACCCACAGCGATGAGGTTGACTCTTAACTGACGTCTGGGTAATTAGGGATGGGCAATATATGCTGCCTTGATAGTGACACCATCATCCCATGAATGAATAATCAAAAAATTCAGTGTGCAGTATGAGATTAGGACAAAGTGGAATGTAAGGAAGTGGATTGGTTACAAGGATATCACCACATTCAGGGATAAGGCAAGTGTCAGCTAATTGATGAGGGTGGTCATCAACAAGGATTTCTGTGCAATATTCCCAAGGTGAGGACTTTGTTGGAATTGCCTTTAGAGATCACTGAAGGACATGCCCTGGAGACAGAACTACAAAATACAAAAATTTAATATAAGCACTTCTTCATCAGAATATTTCCCAAATTAATATTTCTAATATGCAATCTTTAATTTGGCCGAATGGTAGAATAACAATTATATGTTAGTACATCAGACTTGAAGATAAAGTTAGGGGGGCACAGCAGTTGATACAGTAGTTGCCACTGTGGATGGCACTGCTGTCTCACAGGAAACTGAGTTTGATTCCAGCCACACTGTCCAAATGGGGTTTGCCATATCTGCGTGGATTTCTGCCGTGTGGTCCAGTTTCTTCCCAGAGTCCAAAGATGTGCATGTTAGGTGGAATGGCCATGCTAAATTGTGCATAGTGTCCAGGGATGTGCAGACTAGGTGGGTTAGCCATGGAAAATGCAGGGTTACAGGGGATGAGCAGGGATGGAGTGGGTGGAAGCAGTGAGTCTAGGTGAAATGCTCTTCAGAGGGTCAATGCACACTCAGTGGGCCAAATGGCCTGTGCCTGCACTGTGTGGAGTCTATGAAAGTTACTTAAGAGCTATGCATTTTGCTGGAATTAAATTTTAAATAAGATTTTATGAGTGCATTTTCAAATGTGACAACTTGTGTTTTCACCCAATATTTTATTAGAAGCTGCAAAACCTTTGCCATGATGGACTCATTCAACATTTTAGGACGTTTCAGTAGTTGCATTAATGGTTTGGCAGTTTTTTGGCACCTCTCATTCATCCCCTTATGCTTCAGCCAGTTGCAACTTAAG
Source organism: Stegostoma tigrinum (assembly GCF_030684315.1). Lineage (NCBI taxonomy): Eukaryota > Metazoa > Chordata > Chondrichthyes > Orectolobiformes > Stegostomatidae > Stegostoma > Stegostoma tigrinum. Next base: position 13,354,265 of record NC_081374.1, on the reverse strand, counting down.
ACTGCACTTCCACTTAAACGAAATTTTCCATTTCTTGCCATGTGGAATGCACCAACAGAGCTATGCACAAAGAAGTTTGGAGTGACTTTTAATCTAACACCTTTTCCAATGGTATCCACCACACGAAGAAATCCACTTCAGCAGGACATTAGAATATTCTTCAATGGTATGATTGGCCACTATCCTCACTACAATGAGCTAACTGGTCAGGAATTCAATGGTGGCATCCCACAGCAGGTCAAAATGGATGAGCACTTGCAAAAGGCTGCGCAGGATATTGAAGAGTTAATTCCATCAAACACGTCCAGAGGGTTGGCAATTATTGACTGGGAAAATTGGAGGCCCCTCTGGGGTCGAAACTGGCACCACAAACTCATCTACCAACGCCAGTCCATTGAATTAGTCCAGCAGAGGGACCTATCCTTAACAAGGCAAAGGGCAGCTGCTATTGCCAAGACTGAATTCCAAGAAGCTGCAAAACAGTTTCTATTAAAGTCTTTGCAGCTGGGAAAGAAATTAAGACCGAATCAACTTTGGGGATATTACTTGTTCCCTCATTGTTACAACTACATGCACAAGAACAAAAACAGAACATACACAGGGATGTGTCCGCCACGCGCAATATCACGGAATAATGAACTCCTCTGGTTATGGCAAGAAAGCACAGCCTTATACCCGAGTATTTATATGTCCAGAATATTCAAGACTTCCAACAATGCAAAGCTTTTTGCACAGAATCGTGTCCAAGAGGCGATGAGGGTGGCAGCATTTTCCAAGGAAAACCATTCTCTCCCTGTCTACCCCTACACCAGAGTAGTCTACCGTGATTCTCTGAATGAAACCCTCTCTGAGGTAAGAAGACAATTCAGCAAACATTATTAACAAATCAGCAACAGAATTTAAAGTGATGGGGCTATTGATTCATGAATGCTAATTCTAAACACTTGTTATTCCCATCAAAAGCAATTCAAAACTGGAGCAGTAAAGTGGCTCATGTAAATTATCTGTAACTTGTATTTAGATTAGATTAGATTCCCTACAGTGTGGAAACAGGCCCTTCAGCCCAACAGGTCCACACTGCCCTTTGAAGCATCCTACCCCGACCCATCCCCCTGAACACTGTGGGCAATTTATCATGGCCAATCCACCTACCCTGCACATCTTTCGACTGTGGGAGGAAACCGGAGCACCCGGAGGAAACCCACGCAGACACAGAGAGAATGTGCAAACTCCACACAGACAGTCACCCGAGGCTGGAATCGAACCCGGGTCCCTGGCGCTTTGAGGCTGCAGTGCTAACCACTGAGCCACCGTGTTTATCACATATAAATATGGGAACCTATCATATATAAATGATGTATTGTGTAATCAGCCAAAACTTAATACAGTCCTGAAGGGATTACAAGTGCAGGTAACCAGAAGCTTAGTCAAAGAAGTTGTCTCGGAGAAATAAGTTTAGAATATAACATAATGGCGATGTTAGTACTTAATTAATCAACAGTTTGGACTAATAATCCTGTGACATGTGTTCATTTCCTACCACAGCAGTTTGGGAAAGAAATTAAATTCAATTCATTAATTTGGAATAGAATTCTAGTCATAACTAATAATGAGTTGTTGCGATTTAGTTATGCCCTTTGGAGAAAGGAATATCTGCCATTCTTATCTGGTCTGGCCTAAATGGGACTCCAGACCCTCAGCAATATGCTCAATTCTTAGCAAGCCCCATGACAGGGAAAAGCCCTCTGGGTGCAGTTACATTACATGGACTGTGGCTGTTCATAGAGGCAGGTAACACCTGTCTCCAAGGGTAATAAATGGTGATCTTGCCAGAGGTGACCACATGAATAAGAGAACAAAAGTCAGAGGGTACATTGGTGCAGTTAGAGGACAGAAATTTTCAGCCATTCAATGAGTTCACAGAGCCATAGAGATGTACAGTACAGAAACTGACCCTTTGGTCCAACTCATCCATGCCGATCAGATATCATAAATAAATGTAGTCCCATTTGTCAGCATTTAACCCATATCTCTCACAACACTTCCTATTCACACACTCGTCAAAATGTCTTTTAAATGTTGTATCAGCCTCCACCGCTTCCTCTGGCAGCTCATTCTGTGCACGCACCACCTTCTATGTGAAAAAGTTGCCCCTTTGGTCCTTTTTAAGTCTTTCCTCTCTCACCATAAACCTGTGCCCTCCAGTTTTGGATTCCCCCACCCCAGGGAAAAGACATTGACAGTTTACTCTACACATGAGCATCATGATTGTATAAATCTCATGAGTTCTTGCCCATTGGTCATTCATCTGCAGACTGGAGCATTCAGGCTTCTACCCAACTCTTACCAGGAAGTGAAATGAAAGCATTAACAACCTGGGGGTTCTGATCTGGAGGAGAAAATAAAGCGATCTAGAGCGGTAGATACAATGGGATAGTGGTAGCAGTCCAATTCAAATATGTTAACACAAGTACAGATCATAAAAATGGGATTCAATGCTATAGAGTTCTCAGTATTGGCCAGCTGGGAACCAACATCAAACCTAGACAGATTTATACTTTGTGTCATTTCCAATCTTAATGTCATAAATTATGGCAAGATTTCACTTGGATTTTAAAAAGAAAATGCTTTTCAGCATTGCTGCGTACTAAAGGAGAATAAAGCTTAGCAGAGATATAAAAATAATAGTAAACTGGGTGATTGAGAGCACTGTGGAGTGCAGTAGACAGCTCATGATAGCCAGAAGTAGTAGCACATAGGGGAAGTGCCAAAGGACACAAGCAGGTCATTGGCGTGACTAAGTATTGTATTTATCAGTGCCAAAGACTTTATTCCAGAACATCACGTTGTGAAGAACAGAACTGGGATCTAATCCTTCTCTTTTTAAGTTTTTATTTACATGCAAATAATCGAGCTACCTATTCCAGTCCAGACCCTGAACTCAAAACATTAATTCTGCGTTCTGGCCACTGATGCTGCCAGGTGGCACAGTGGTTCAGTGGCTAGCACTGCTGCCTCAGAGCACAAGGAACCCAGGTTCGATTCCACTCTCAGGCAGCTATCTGTGTGGAATTTGCACATTCTTCCTGTGTCTGTGTGGGTTTCCTCCCACAGTCCAAAGGTTAGAATACTGAATGGCCTGGACAGAGCGGATGTTGGGAAGATGCTTCCAATGGTAAGAGAGACTAGGACCCAAGGGCACAGCCTTAGAGTAAAGGGAGAACCTTTTAGAACAGAGATAAGGAGAAACCTCTTCAGCCAGAGAGTGGTGAATTTATGGGATTCACTGCCACAGAAAGCTGTGGAGGCCAGTCATTGAGCACATTTAAGACTGAGATAGATAAGTTCTTGATTATCAATTATGGGGAGAAGGCAGGAGAATGGGGTTGAGAAACTTATCAGCCATGATTGAATGGTGGAGCAGACTGAATGGTCTAATTTCTGCTGCTATGGCTTATGGTCTTATGATCTTATATGTAGGTTAGGTTGATCAGCCATGCTAAATTGCTCAATGTGTTCAGGGATGCATAGATTAGGTGTTTTATAGAGAGATGGGTCGGGTGGGATGCTCAGAGGGCCAGTGTGGACTCGTTGGGTCAAAGGCCCTGTTTCCATGCTGTAGGGCTTCTATGTATAGACCTGCTGAGTTTCTTTACCAATTTCTGGTTTTGCTCAGAGTTGGATAAACCTCTGGAGCTGGATTTGAACTTGGACTTTCTGGCTCAAACTCAACCTGAGGTTCAAGTCCCGCTTGCTCTAGAGATGCACCAACCTTGAAAAAAATATCTAAGATGCTTAGTAGTGACGTCTTGATGCAGTTGTGACGCAGTGATAGTGTCCATACTTCTAAGCCAGGAGGCCCAGGATCAAGTGCCACTCGTTGCAGATGTGTGGTATGACATCTCTGTACGGATTTATTCGAAATAATTTATTATTCCTCAAGAGCATCAGGAAAGGCAGTTTTACACCCCGTGCTGCTCTGCTTTAGGTAAATAAAACATTCTTTGGATACATGTTGTAGGAGAAAATTTTATTTTAATAAGCCAACTATGTTGGCATATACAATCAGTTTGCAGTTCACTGTGCAATTAATCCTTTTATTTCCACCTATTCCCGCTGAGATGACCCTCTCTGACCACCCACTTCGTTCTCAAACAAATTGTTCATATTACCATGCTGCGGTTTGGAGTTTGAGTTTCAGTGTTGGCCGACACTGAGCTCAGTTACAAACATTATTTGATGAATTCCACCAGTCAATTGGCAAACATTATTCTTATGTGGAAACACTCAAAACTTTAACCACAGTTGCCATTCCAACATGACTTCATCCTTAGCTCTTAGAACTGTGTCAGTTGGACATGTTTTCCAAATGACTATTGTCAACTGGCAGTTAGAAAAGGACAACCAAAATTAAACACAAGTAAGAATATTTATATCACATTTAGCATAACCTCTCTCCTTTCATCCTTGAGCACTTTACATGATGTTTCCCATGCAGCAGGCTTATTCCAAACATTCAGCACTCAGAAAAAATATTCTTTCTATTTTATGATTGCAGTTATATCCCTATTGACATCCTCAGTCCTTTCTTCCCGGTTTTTCCTTGACTGAACCATAACACAACACTCCATTTAGTATTGTTTAGGTTCTTTGAGTTCTACCCTTTAATTACCCTCTTCCACAAACTGCAAGACTTGATTTTTGCAAGTGATCTACTTTTCACTTCACACAGACTATTTGCCACCTTCTCTATCCCTTTTCCAATGTACATAAAGTGCATCTAATGCTGGAACATGGTCTTTTTGGTACCAAACAAGTGTGGAATTCAAAAGAACTAAATAGCTCTGAACTGAGATGACAATATGGCCAATCAAGTCATGTGTCAACTATATGTTTAGATAAATCCAGACTCCAGTTCAGTTCAGGAAAGCAGGACTTGCTTTTACATAACAATTTTCACAATGACCAGATGTCTCAAAGTGCTTTATTGCTCTATGAAGCCTTAATTGCTTTATGAAATCACCGTTGTAATCTAGGAAACACAACAGCCAAAGTGCACCCAGTGAGCTTCCATAAATAGTATTGAAATGTTCTGATTTTTGTGATCTTATTTGAGAGACTGGATCTTTGGGATATCTCTGCTGCCCCTCTCAGAAATAATATGATAACATCTTTTACATCCCCCTGAAGAGACAAACAGGACCTCAGTTTACTGTTACCTCTAAAAGACAGCACCTCTAACAGGGCAGTGTCCCCTTAGTACTGCACAAGAGAGTCAGTCTTGTTAGTGTAGTCAAGCCCTGGGGGGTAACCAATTGCCCAATCAGCGAAACTTCTTTTGATTTATGCAATTACCCAGTTGAAATAGCCTGCTGTGATTGAGGTTATCTTGTAGCTTTGTTATGGTCAGTCAACTAGAACACAATCGAGTTTGCAAAAAGAAAAGCCTTATAAACTTTTGTGTTTTGACCTAGCTAATCCAGAAGTATTGGTACACTGACTTACTCGGCCTTTCTTGTGTTAAAAACAAAATTTCTCTCCAGGACGACCTTGTCAGGACAATTGGTGAAAGTGCATCTCTTGGAGCAGCAGGGGTCATCGTGTGGGAAAGCTCAAACATAACTCAAAATAAAGTAAGTTTTTTATTCGTCATGATCCACTTTGCTCCTGCTGTTTAACAGAATACCTGTACTCGCCTCATTTTATGTAATCATACTAAAGTGAACTGAAATTTCCAATTACAATCTGCTCTTAACTCAGAAATAATTAGTCAAACTCCAAGGATGATGCTCCATGGCACAAAACTGGTTGAGGAAGTCTAAAAGTTGTAAGGTAATCATAAAGAAATATCTTGATATTTCTGGTGAAATTTCACAGGGAAATAACTTCGTATTTCTGGTACTTTGTATCAAATTTCAAGCAGTAGAACCATTGAGTCTACATTGATTCTCTCAAAGTATATCTTTCAGTTGCTGGTAACATCAAACAACGTAAACCTTCATCAGAGATGGGGGAAGTGGTGACCTTATGGTATTACTGGGCTGTTAAACTAGAGAGCCAAACAATGTTCTGGGGACCTGGATTCAAATCCTGCCATGGTAGATGGCAGAATTTGAATTCAATACAAATCTGGAATCAAGTGTCTAATGGTGACCATGAATCCATTGTCAATTGTTGGTAATAAAAACCCACCTGGTTCACTAATGTCCCTTTAGGGAAGGGAATTGCCATCCTTACCTAGTCAGGAATACATGTGACTCCAGACATATGGCAATGTCATTGATTCTCAACTACCCTCTGGAAAGGCAATAAACGCTGGCCTAACCAGCAAACCCCTCATCCTGTGAATGAAGTACAAAAAAAATGAGGTTAAAAATGTATAAGTACCTGGATAGTAACGGGCCAAAGATTATTGGGCCTTCCCAAACTAAGCATCACAATGCAAGATTCAGGGGTGGTGAGCTGTGAGGCAGCAATAGCTGGTGTGGAACTCTGATAGAGTACCATTGGCTATGAGAGCCTTATAAATGTGTATTGTTTTTCTAATGGTATCATGGCCTAATCCTTAATTCCTGCTCCAAGGAAAGCAAGTGCAAAGACAGCTTCTGTTTCAAAAGCCTTGAAGATTAAACATCCTGCCTCCTTTCCAATCTTCCATGTGCCTCATTGTCCTTCCCCTTTCTAAGTCACACAAATCACTTCTCCCACACCCACCCCTCACAAATCCCAACAGATGACCTGACCCATCCCATATTGCTCCCCTCTCCCATAACCCCTTTAGCTTCCCCATCATCATTGCCCAATCCCCCTCACCTCAACAGCCGCCCCACTTAAATCTCTTGCAAATCTAAATGAAAAGTCTCAATGGTAACTTTCCAGCCTTGAATTGGGGTCACATTGGAAATAAGATTTGGAAGTAAGCTGACAAAAACAATTAAAATATCTGAGAAACACAATCATTTTCAAACTAGAAGTACCAAAAGAAACTTCACCGCATAAACCAATCAGCTCAATTCAAACAGTGGAGTGACAGAATAGAGACCTTACTTGGGGTTTTTGGATTAATTAAACTGCCTATTAATCTTTGTAGAATCTGTCCACGAATGAGGTCTGACATAGTTATTGGGCTTAGAATCTAGTCCTCTCCAACAAGATTTCTTTATCCTAATGTTGAAGCTTGCACCTTCTGTAGCCTTTGGTGCCTCTCTTATTGAATACGTCACCTGCAAATACACCACTGGGTTGTAACTATTCAAGTACTTAGGAGAGTGTAAATGTGACCTAGGGTAGTTCCTGCTTTTAACTGTTATAGAAATGGGAGTGTAGACCAGGAGAAATAGGATGGTATGTACGTGTAGTCCACCTTGCAAGGTTATAGTAGCCTGGAGCACTGCTGTATAGCCATTGCCTTCCTACTTAGAGTTATTGCTCATTTCTCTTTAGACTGTTGAAATGTAACTTGCTGTTGGGTATATGATTTGGGGAGGTGATGGCCTAGTGGTATTATTGCTGGACTGTTAATCTAGAGACCCAAATATTGTTCTGGGACCCAGGTTCAAATTCTGTCATGGCAGTTTGTGGAATTTGAATTCAATAAAATCCTAGATTTAAGAGTCTAATGATGACCATAAGGCCATTGTCAATCCATCTGGTTCACAACATACTTTAGGGGAAGAAACTGCCAACCTTACCTGGCCTGGCCTACATTTGACTCTAGAACCACAACAATGTGATTGCCTCTTAACTGCCTGCTGGACAATTAGAGATGGACAATAAACGTTAGCCTAGCCAGCAACACCCTCATCTCATGAATGAATTAAAAGAAAAGCTGGTGAAATTTACTGCCTTTCCTATGTAGCTTTCGCTATGGAGACACTCATTGCACTGAACTTCTTTCCACAGCAATCGTGCTCAATGCTGCAGAGTTTTGTTGACGATGTCCTGAGCCGCTACATCTTCAATGTAACCCGTGCAGCGAGACTGTGCAGCAGGGCACTGTGCAGCAACAAAGGTAGGTGTTTAAGAAAGAACTGGGAATCCAGTGACTATTTGCACTTGAGCCCGAGCAGCTTCAAGATACACAGAAAGAAAAATGGGCACCTTGCAGTAAAAGGCCAACCATCCTTCAGTGACCTGCTGTACTTGGCTGAAAAATTCACCTGTCAGTGCTATGTTGGAAAAAACTGTGACTCTCAGTCTCCTGTTCAATAACACGAGTGAACTTCATGTTGACTAAACATAAAACTCATCCTTCAAGAAACTTGCTTCAACTAAAATTGTAGTGCATATGGTCATCAGATTTTATTCTAAATGTAGATGGAAGGATCATTTTCACCAAACATGGCATGAAGACAGGAGGCGAAGATCAGCTTTTTCAGTCACCCTGCTGAAAAATGGGCAAGTGTGCATGTGATTCCAAAAGAAAGAAGGTAGAAAAAAAGGCTTGCATTTATATAGCACTTTTCACAACCACTGGATATCTCAAATTGCTTTTCAGCTAATGACTACTCTTATTCAAGTGTTGTAATGTGGCAAATGGGAGAGCTCCTATAAGCTTAGTACATTCCCACAATCAGCAAAAAAAAGCCCATAAAATCTGCTCTTTTGCAGTGTTGATTCAGGGATAAGTATTGGCCAGGACACTGAGGAAATCTGAACAGTGCCATGAGATCTTTTATAGCAGGCGGGAGGGGTATCAGTTTAACATCACACTCAGAAATAAAAACAGTGTGGCATTCCGTCTGTGCGACGCTGAATTATCAGCATTGATTTCTGTGCTCAAGTGCCGGAGAGGGTGATCAGTAAGAGAGTTCCAGGATTTTGACACAGCGGCTGCAAAGTGCACACAGAATCAAACTCTAAATTGAAGGTGAAACACTTGCCAGGCCAATGTTAGTTTAGCTCCTGTCTTGCTTTGTTACCTGGTGTAATGAAACCAATTACGTCCAATGCCCATATGTTTTCGCAGCTCCCTTATGAGACTGGCATGTTATCTTCTGAAGTTTCTGTTTGGTAATACAGATTCTTTTTCTATTGTATGACTACATGCTGGGTCTTTGACATTAGTTCATAGGTGAGGTCCACAGTTTCCTTGCCCATCACATCAGTTGTGCTCCAGTATCACAAAGGATTGGATTATCTATATTTTATTCCCAGTTACTATATGTCTGCGATAAATGTTAATTATTACATCCCATTAACAGTTCATTATTTAATTTATTTTTATTTATTAATAAAAACAATGTTTCATGTTGTATAATACAAGGGATATTTTTCTGCAAGAATTGCAGCTTTCTGTGAATACATTGTAACCTATTTGGACTTTGTCATTTTGCAAATAAAGTTGTCAAATAGTTTCCAAGTGCTCTTAAATTATTCGTTTTTATCCTTTCCAAAGACAGTTGGATAAATCTATGAAATGGAGAATATTTCAGGGCTGTGGTGAAAGAGCAGAAGTGTGGGACTAATTTCAAAATCAACTTCAGAAATCAACTGTTCAACTATCAACATTCCACTCTATCTACACTTCACAAACCATGCAGAAAGACTGACCCATTTATCTTTTAATTTTTATTTCTTTTAGACTCTTCTTATTCCCAACCTCTGTGTGTGTATTTGTGTGTGTGTCTGTGTTGCTTTATTATTTCTTTTCATAGTTAACCACAAATAAAGTCACCCTTTTGGGGTGTTAGCTCCTTTTAAAACTTAACTTCATTTGATCTGGGAGAAAGGCATCCCACAAGGGAGGGGTCATTTTTAAATGAACCTTGTTTCAGCCAAACAAAAGGTGGAGTGAATAAAGAGGAGCCAGGTCATCCTTCCTCCCTCAGGAGTTTAACGATTTGGAATATACATGTGAAACTATAATAACTGGGGGAACTTCATCTGAAATCTAGTCATAATATAACATGTCATTTGCCTTCTAAAAAGAGTGTTGTACCTTACATCAAATACAACAATTCTGTTGAATCAAAAGCTGATACTATACAATTAAGTAAGAGCTCAGCTTGGCAAATATACCAGCCTGAGTAGCATCATTTTCACCATGCACAATGCCATTCCCCTTTCTTATCCGTTTAAACATTCCTTCTCAATAAGAGTTGACAACAAATACGTCCAATATCATTAAAAAAAAACAAGATCTAAAGTGTTCACAAAGTGAACATTTATAGAAGCCATGGATACCAAAAATCACTTGCAACAACCTTCATATCACCAACAAGATTCTCAAAGAATTTTTTTTTTAATGACAAAACAAAGTTGGTAGCAGCACTTTCATTTCACACAAAGGTACTTATTCATAAGGCTAAAATCAATGTGCCAAGAAAAAATGGCTAATAAAAAGTAGACACTTCTACTGCTGTTCCTTGTTGGATGGTTATGGGCGAGTGAATGAAGTATGGAGTCACAAGTTATAGAGGTATACAGCAAGGAAACAGACCTATGTGCCCATATCAAACAGGTTTTCTTAAACCGAACTAGTCTCATTTGCCTACGTTTAACCTATATCTGTCTGAATTTTTTCTATCCATGTATCTGTCCAAACATCTTTTAAATGTTTTAATTGTACCCACTTCCTTTGACAGCTTGTTCCAAATATGCACCACCCAATGTGAGAACCTGCCCCTCAGGTCCAACCTAAATCTTAACCCTCTCACCTTAAACCCATGCCCTCTAGTTTTGTACTCCTCTACCTTGGGGAAAAAGACCTTGGTTATTCACCTTCTCTATAACCGTCAAGATTTTATTTAACATTTATAAGGTCACCCCTCAACCTCCTACTCTTCAGGATAAAAAGACACAGCCTATTCAGCCTCTCCTTAAAACTCAAACTCACCAGTCTTGGTAACATCCTTGCAAGTCTGTTCTATGTCCTTTCCACTTTAACAATATCCTTCTTATAGCAGGTTGGCCAGAATTGCACAGACTATTCCAAATATGCTCTCACCAATATCTTGCACAGTCATAACATGACATCCCAGCCCACGTACTCAATGTTTTGACCAATGAAGGGAAGCATGTCTTCAATCATTTCTTCAAGCCTCCTTCCTCATAAATGAGAGCTGGGGAAGGGGGGGTTTGGTGTGCGGGAGGTATTACGTTCTTCTGAGCGGAGCACTGGAGATAAAGACCGGAGCAGCTGTTCACATCTTTGACTCAACACTTTGACGTTCCAGTACAGAGGTCGATTTTGGGCCTTTGTAGTGAGTGAAACCAGATTGGCAGTTGAGCCAATCCCACTTTGCCAAGCAGCTGATCAGTGAAATCAACCAGAATGCTGCTTTAGCAGCCTGTGGCCCTCATGTCCGGAACATTTTCACTGGGGCGTAGGAAGTTGAGGGCTGACCTTATTGAGGTTTATAAAATCATGAGGTGGAGAGATAAGGTGAATGACAAGGGTCTTTTCTCTAGGGTGGGGGAGTTCAAAACTAGGGGGCACATTTTTAAGATGAGGGGAGAAAGATTTAAAAAAGATATGAGCGGCAACTTTTTACACAGAGAGTGGCTAGTGTGTGGAGTGAACTGCCAGAGGAAGTTGTTGTAAACACTCACACAAATTGTTGCAAAGTTCGTTAGAGTACTTATGGCTTGGAAGGCAGGCTGTTAGAAATTGGTGTTTGTAAAATATTGATGTTTCTCAAATGATTGGGGAAGAAGCAGTGTGTTGTCCCTTTAAAAGATGGTGTGTTATTTCTAGGCTTGGGGAGGGAGAAAAAGGATCTGTGGGCAGCATATGAATTTTGCAGGTGCACTGAGCATTGAATTATAACAGTTGTGTCGATAGACTATTCTGTTAGCAGGCAAAGCAATATTTCTATCAAGACAACAAATTTGAATGGAGCCTAATAATTTAAACTAGGCACTTAGATACTAAAAACCAGTTAAATTTAAACTCAATGGTTTTGACAACATAGGACCAATCCTGTTGAAAGAAATTGATATGTCCTCAAGGGCATAAAAGACAGAGACAGTTGAGAAATCAGCAGAGAACCAATTGCCATCTGGTAAGTGATCAGCTCTCTCAGCTCTTCGAGAAAGCATTGACTAATTAATAGAGGTAGCATGGCACCCTTAGCTAATATTCCAGACAGTAGAATTCATAGAGAGAACGTTCCTGATAGAAAATCAATGGAGAAGGCACAGAACATTCTGGAAGGCGTAACCTGGCTGTAATTTCGAGACTAAGTTTTAACTTTTTATAATTTTGGTTTATATAAGTGGAATTTGTATTGATGAGAATGGCGCACAGTCTTGTTTTATTCAGGAATGGTCCGTAGTTAGAGAGGAATTGTTTGGTTTGTTAATAGTTAATTTCTTAGAGTTAGATAAGTAAATTACTATTTTTGATTGTAGAGTGAGTATCAGGAGTTAATTTCATTCAATCACACTTTTACAACAGATTGGGGGATGAGAGGCAGGTTATACCACTTTTGAAACTGCTTCTAATGGATTATAGGGCAAGGTGAGCCTCGCTGGGTGTTTTGGTTTTAGGTATCGGGGGGGACGCGACCTCTGCTTTGAAGCAATGTGGTAGATGTGGGTACAGTTACAACACTTAAAAAACATTTAGTTATATACAAAAACAGGAAAGGTTTGGAGAGCTAGGGGCCAAGAGCAGGTGAGTGTGACTAGTTTAGTTTGGAAACATGGTTGGCATGGACAAGTTGGACCAAAGGGTCTGTTTCCATGCTCTCTTACTCTATAACTCTGTGTCAATGTTGCAAGGAAAGTGAACAAATCTAAATCAAATGGGGAAGATTGGGAGATGCAGCATGTAACTGGGAGGAGAAACTCCTTTTCATTATAAGCATGGGCCCAGGAAGAGGAGCATCCCTGAACCACCGTTCTCCACTTTCAAGTTTTTGTGGTGGCTTTCAAAGGGCTGCTGGTCAGGTCTCCTGGAATTCCTGAACGTAGCCAGTCCAGGATACTTTCTAAAATTTGGTGAAGGAGACCTCAAACAAGATCTAGACACCTTATTTGGTAAGGGCCAAAAGCCAAGCATAGAGGGCACCTCATTTGAGGCCTAAACCAAGTTTACGAGTGGTGCACTTCCAGCTGAACTTCCAGTTGAATATTGCATGTACCCCATCCATCATACCATTGAATTTCTAGGCAACTGCTTCCCCTATCAGTAAACTCAATTAAACATAACATTAGCACCAAAAACATCTTTAGCTAGAATAGATGAGCAATCAAATCTGAAGTTTCACTTTCCACTAAAGGGAATAACTTCTGATTTTGAGTCCCTTGCCTTATAGGGCAAAGTAACAGGATGAGAAAGGGGTTGTCTTCAATATAACTTCTCTACCAGTTGGTGGTGATGTTGTACAATGTAAATGAGCATTGTTATGAGTTTATTACTATAGTGCTGCCTGTTTTAATCAAACCAATACAGTTAGTTCTGAGATAATAAAATGTGAGGCTGAATGAACACAGCAGGCCAAGCAGCATCTCAGGAGCACAAAAGCTGACGTTTCGGGCCTAGACCCTTCATCAGAGAGGGGGATGGGGTGAGGGTTCTGGAATTAATAGGGAGAGAGGGGGAGGCGGACCGAAGATGGAGAGTAAAGAAGATAGGTGGAGAGAGTATAGGTGGGGAGGTAGGGAGGGGATAGGTCAGTCCAGAGAAGACGGACAGGTCAAGGAGGTGGGATGAGGTTAGTAGGTAGATGGGGGTGCGGCTTGGGGTGGGAGGAAGGGATGGGTGAGAGGAAGAACCGGTTAGGGAGGCAGAGACAGGCTGGGCTGGTTTTGGGATGCAGTGGGTGGGGGGGAAGAGCTGGGCTGGTTGTGTGGTGCAGTGGGGGGAGGGGACGAACTGGGCTGGTTTAGGGATGCAGTAGGGGAAGGGGAGATTTTGAAACTGGTGAAGTCCACATTGATACCATATGGCTGCAGGGTTCCCAGGCGGAATATGAGTTGCTGTTCCTGCAACCTTCGGGTGGCATCATTGTAGCAGTGCAGGAGGCCCATGATGGACATGTCATCTAGAGAATGGGAGGGGGAGTGGAAATGGTTTGCGACTGGGAGGTGCAGTTGTTTGTTGCGAACTGAGCGGAGGTGTTCTGCAAAGCGGTCCCCAAGCCTCCGCTTGGTTTCCCCAATGTAGAGGAAGCCGCACCGGGTACAGTGGATGCAGTATACCACATTGGCAGATGTGCAGGTGAACCTCTGCTTAATGTGGAATGTCATCTTGGGGCCTGGGATAGGGGTGAGGGAGGAGGTGTGGGGACAAGTGCAGCATTTCCTGCGGTTGCAGGGGAAGGTGCCGGGTGTGGTGGGGTTGGAGGGCAGTGTGGAGCGAACAAGGGAGTCACGGAGAGAGTGGTCTCTCCGGAAAGCCGACAGGGGAGGGGATGGAAAAATGTCTTGGGTGGTGGGGTCGGATTGTAAATGGCGGAAGTGTCGGAGGATGATGCGTTGTATCCGGAGGTTGGTGGGGTGGTGTGTGAGAACGAGGGGGATCCTCTTAGGGTGGTTGTGGCGGGGGCGGGGTGTGAGGGATGTGTTGCGGGAAATACGGGAGACGCGGTCAAGGGCATTCTCGATCACTGTGGGGGGAAAGTTGCGGTCCTTAAAGAACTTGGACATCTGGGATGTGCGGGAGTGGAATGTCTTATCGTGGGAGCAGATGCGGCGGAGGCGGAGGAATTGGGAATAGGGGATGGAATTTTTTCAGTTAGTTCTGAGTTGCCTTATTCCTCTAAAACTAAGAAGTCACTACTCGTTTTTTTTATTCGTTCACAAGAGGAGGGTATAGCTGGTTAGGCCAGCATTTATTGCCCATGGGCAGTTAAGAGTCAGCCGATTGCTGTTATTCCGGAGTCACATGGAGGCGAAACCAGATGGGATTTTCCTGACAATCGACAATGGATTAATGGCCATCATTGGACTGTTAATTCCAGATCTTTATTCAAATTCCACCATCTGCCATTAAACTCGCGTCCCTAGAACATTAGCTAGGTCTCAACAAACACATTGATTTGGAGCCAATCTACCATCCTCTGAGAAAAAGAACAGGAAATGACATTACCAACCCAAGGAAACCTAAACATATAAATAGAAAGCGGGACATAACACCAGCACTTCTTTGGAGGCTCACTGATGATGTTACCTAGAATGGTGACGAAACGTCTGAAATCTAACCTTCCAGCTCAGCGAGCAAACTCACATCCAGAACCTCAACCTGTGCTACAAATCTTCTCAAAACCAGCTAGGTCTCTAGATTAACAGCCCAGTGATAACACCACAAGGCCATTGCCTGCCCCTCGTATCTTATTACAATGAAATTAACATAGCAATTAAATCATATTGCTGGTGCTAAGACACAGTGTCCCTTTAACTACTGTGAGACAAGTTGCATTCTGACAGAAGTAACAGTCTGAATTGTTTAGGGCTCACCTTGTTTCCAGAGGCTTAGTGGAAAAGGCCGTGTTGATGCAAAACACAAATAGAGCCAAATAAAACCCCGAGATCAATTTCCATTCAGTGCTGGCTTCCACTCAGCCAATGCAGCAACTGATGTGTTTTAATCATTGGGCTGGGAGTGGGTTAGTGTGGAGAAGGGGAGAATCAGCCTGCGTCATGCTTCTGATTGCAGTCCAATGACCCTCACCGGACTGTGTATCGTTGTAGACATTAGGCAAGACAGGTCGACTCTGAAGTGCACCTCAGTTGCCTAACTTGTTAACCATTGTGATACTGACTCATTCTCATCGAATTAGAATTAGATTTATGTCACGTGTTCTCACGTACCAGGGGATAGGAATACAGTGAAAAGTGTACAATGCCACCAGTCCCAGCACCATCTTAGGCACAAAGGTACCCTGATACAAAATCTTGAGTACAAAATAGAAATATAAAGAAATAAGGTAAAAGTTCAATATTACAGTCCTTCTATAGACATGGGCCTGCAGCCCCTCCACACTGGGCCTTCCCCATGAAGGCTCGATCTCCCCCACAACGGGCTAAGCCCCTCGTGTCAACTACCATTCTAGCACCACCTTGCTGTCGACCGCCATCCAAATTCACCCATCCGCTTCACCAGCGAATGACATCTGGGCTCACCAGCCACTCCACTGCTGACTGCCATCTTGTCTCACCTTTCACCTCACCACTCACCACAATCCAGGCTCACCAGTCACTTCATAATGACATCAGGGCTCAATGGAGGAGGCTTGCTCCCAACATCCAGGGAACAGTAACCTAGAAAGAGGGAAAGCCGTGGAGAAAATAAATAATATAGCAATGCTAATGTAGACTTGCTATCACTATAATATCCAGATTATAATTTCAATTGTACACAAGAAGACAGACTTCCATTTCTATAGGACCATTCATTGCAAGTTGTATCATCAATAACCCACTTTCAAGTAATATATTGAAAGGAACCATAGAATCCCCAGTGCAGAAATAGGCCATTTGGCCCAACAAGTCCATAAGTACCCTCCGAAGATCATCTCACCCAGACCCATCCCTCTACCTAATCCCTGTAACCTGGCATTTCCCATGGCTAATGCACCCAACCTACACATCCCTGAACGCTGTGGGCAATTTAGCACAGCCAATTCACCTAACTTGCCCATCTTTGTACTTAGGGAGGAAACTGGAGCATCCAGCAGAAACCCTGACAGACACGGGGAGAACATGCAAACTCCGCACACATAGTCACAGGAGGTTGGAATTGAACCTGCAACGCTGGTGCTATGAGGTAGCAGTGCTGACCACTGAACCACCACGCCACCCAGGACCAGGGCTGTTATTATAAGATAGGCATGGCTCAGCTGTGAAAACACTAACTGAGAATGAAAATGAGAAGGCTCCTACTTCTAGAGCCTTGAGCACAAAAGTCTAATTTGGCCACTGGGCCACAGTGAGAGGATACAAATGATACATTGGACTAAGGCCCTGTCTGTAGGTTCAAGAGCATGAAAAACATTCCGTAGCACTAGTCCTGGCCAATATTTATCACTCAATCTACATCACATATCAAGTTACTGTATGTGGAAGATTGTTGCGCACAAATTAATTATGTGATTACATTCTAAATATATTTCATTGCCTTTAGGACATGCTCAGCTCGATAAAGCAGTTCTGTTTTGCCTTTAGAACACAGTATCCTTTTCAAATCTAGAGAGTGAGGAAGTGACCATTCATTTGAGGAAATGTTTTTTATTTAATTGCATCTGGAGGTATGAAAGAGGCTCCTCAGGGTACTGAGGCATTTTCTACACTCAGAGTCATTGAGTCATACAGCACAGAAACAGACCCTTTACTCCAGCTCGTCCATGCCGATCAGATATCCTCGAATAATCCAGTCCCATTTGCCAGCATTTGGTCCAAATTGCTGTAACCCTTTCCTATTTGTGTACCCATCCAGATGCCTGATCAATGTTGCAATTGTACCAGCCTCCACTGCGTACTCTGGCAGCTCGTTCCATACATGTACCACCCACTACATGAAAATATTGCTCCTCAGGTCCCTTTTAAATCCTTCGCCTCTTCCCTTAAACCTGAGCCCTCTAGTTTTGCATTCCAACTTCGTGGGGAAAAAGCCGCGGCTATTCATCCTACCTATGGCCCTCATGATTTTTAAAACTTCTATAAGGTTTTTCTAAACTTCCTATCCACCAACGCTCCAGAGAAAATAGCCTCTGCTCACTCAGCCTCTCCCTATAGCTCAAACCCTCCAGCCCTGGCAACGTTCTTGTAAAAAGTCATTCATGTTTTTGCTCAGTTAAATATCATTTTAATTCCGGTCCACCTGCAACAAAACCATTATTTTTAATCTGTTTTAATTGTAAGAAAATATGTTGAATGCATTGAAAAGAAAAGATATTCTATGATTAAATTCATCAATGGGATTTATTAATAAACACATGCATTATAATTTATAAATATTTATATACAACCTGTTTGAGTGATGTTATGACACACCTTCTGGACAGCTAAGGTTTAACCTGGGTCTTTGATCCATAAAAGTGATTGACTCCTATTCACCCCAAGACACATACACTGGATGGAAATAAGTATGCAAGCAGATTTAGGACATGACTTCACCTGAGGGGATGTTTGTGTTAATTAATAAGACCAGTGAGTCATTTATTTACTGGATATTCAGAGAAAACTCAGCCAATCCTCAGTCCTTTCGTTGTTAAAGGAAAAAACAGCAAACATTTCAACATTTGAAATGAGAACAGAGAACACAATAAGTACCAGGTGGTTTAGTCAGTTACCTCCAAAGGAAAATGACAAATTATTCTAAATGTGCAACCTTCATCAAAATAGATAATGTGTTTGGTATTTAAAATGCTACCTTGCCAAATCAGTTTAAAAATGCAGATTATTCATTTCCAGCATCTTACGTTTTTATTTGCAACATCAGCAGCAACAATATTAGAAGTTGGTACAAACTGTCCTGCTTGGTCCAATACCTGTGAAAAGAAACAAATTTAACATTTATTCTGACGTTCTTTTGGCTCCATGGAACTTTCTCTGCTCCTTAACAATATACCATACATCAAACGTGGAGATCATTGCACACTGACTACTTTACCATCAGATCAATATTAGATTTGCATTTGAATTGGAAGATTGGGGTTAGGATTTCCAACCTAACTGAGCAATGGGGAGAAACATGAGAAAAGAGGTAGAGGATTTAAAAAATCAGAATCTTGATAACTATAAAATCTTTTGCAATTTTCCCTCAAGCCTTAAATGGCAATGTTAGAACCTAGCTACTGAGCAGTGTCTGTTTTATATCCATGCATTTAATCCCATGAAAGCAGCATGTCACCTTATTTAGAAGCAAATTCCAATTCTCGTCTCCATGTTCAAGGAACTAGTTGGTGCAAATTATCGCCTGGCAAGTCTGAGCAGGCTCCTGATGGCTGCAGAATGCCCATCCCAGCCATCTTATACATGCTTCTTCATAATGTCACCCCTACATCCTCTGTGGTATCCAGACTCACTGGCCCTTCGTCCACGCAAATCACTGTCAGCAAACTACACACATCCCTGCTGCACCGTGCCTACACTCAAAACTTTTAAACCTCTTCAGCCCTTCAACACTTTATTTTGGTTTTCAGAGACTTACAACCTTCTGCGAAGTCACTTTGCGTGCAGGGACGCACACACACAGACACACAAACACACGCACACAATTCATGCATCTAGCCAAGATGCCTCTAACGGCATTTTATTTTTAGCTTGCTTTCTTAGTGCTCACTCGTATTGCATTTAGTTGAAGGCTGCCTGCATCAATAAACTTCTCCTTGCTTTCATAATGCACCCACGCATTGACCTCAGCAACAACTATGACCTGCCAGCCTCTGTTGGGGTCACATTGTTTTCTCAATGCTTCAGTGCTCAGTTACAGGCTAGCAACCTCTGTGGCTTGAATTGTTTTTGTAGCACTGGGGGAGAGGCAAGCAGCTTGTGACAGTGGGTAGCACTGAACAGCAAAGAGGGTGAACACATTGCTATATGGCACTGGGCTACACCGACTTCACACCTGCAACATGTGCCAGCCATTTAAGTGGCAAACACACTGCATGTTCTGCAAATCAATGGCCATGTGGGAAAGACAAAGGGTAGCAGTCCTTAGCTAATGGAGGGGAGCAATAGTCAAGTCTTGGGAGTGGCGGTGCAATTAGTTACGGACCTTGTCCGATTCCAATCCAAGGATGAGCCACGGTCAATAAGGCACTTAATTTCTGAAAGTGAGGAAGTTGTACCCTGTGAGTCTCACAACTGTTATGACAGAGACACCAACAGCTGAACCAAAGCAGCCTTTCTAACTTTGCATTCTCAACAAAGTAACATTGAACTGGCACATGCCCTCAAATGGTTCCAAGCCAAACGTTTCAATGCCACATTCCAGGCTTTGTGAATAATTGATTTCCAGACGTCGGTTTTGTATCTTAACCAGAAGACTTGCATACAAAGTAACCCTAGCAGAGAGAAAAATTAAACAGCGCAGTAAGCTGATTAATGTCTGTGCTTTAAATCTGAAGTATTTATTTTCAGTCCCATTCACACAAAAGAGAGTTAAACATACAGTATAGATAGAGTTACTGGTGGCTGTCTTTTCCCTGTGCTGGGGAATTTTGAGACTGGGGGCACATTTTTAAGGTGAGAGGAGAGAGATTTAAAAAAGACATAAGAGACAATTATTTTACATGTCGGGTGGTTTGTGCATGGAATGAACTTCCTGATGAAGTGGCGGATGTGGGTACAATTACAATGTTTAAAAGACATTTGGATGGATATATTATTGGGAAAGGTTTGGAGTGATAATGAGCCAGGTGCAGGCAGGTGGGTGTAGTTTGGTTTTAAATCATGCTCAGCAAGGCCTGGTTGGACAGAAGTGTCAGTTTCCATGCTGTATGAGTCTATGGCTCTAGGATTTCGCAAGAGATAAAAGAAAGAAAATATCAAAATTGGCCAGATTACTAAAATGTCTATCTCAATGCATTGTTCACAGGGATAAATGTGGGGTCTTTGGCTGTTTTTCCTGAAACACTGATTGGGGTAACCTTCTCAGTTCATCCTTGCATAGAAAGCAAAACTCAACTTTCGGCTTTTTTGAAAACCAGAGTATCAGGTTAGGCAGGGAGCATACAAATCTTCATGTTGTCTCAGCAGCTGCCCGAAGCCATCTCTCTTAATTCTCAAACTTTAATTCTGGCTCCTCCTCCATGCCTGATCCACTCTCTCAGAGGCTTCAGTCACCATTCACCATTTGCCATCTGCATGAACATAGGATCTACTTGAGACTCACAGGAACCAACACCAGATACTGACTTCATTAATAACCAATTTCTGCTCTCTGTTTAAACACAATGCTTTTCCCAGGAGTTCACTGAGTCTGTTGGAACTTTTTAATCAAGCCTGTAATTAGGCTCCAGTCCTGACCTGGATCAATCTTGCTCGACCTGTTCTTTTCTTCTTAACCCAAGCTCTCCCAAAGCCCTTCAGTCAATTCCAATTCATAATTCAAAACTGATAAATATCATAAAACAAAATAATGAAAAAATCATTGAAGGTTCAAACACTTACAGGGAATAGATGCAGCTAGTATGCAGTGCTGAGTGAATGCTGAACTGTTGTAAGTGCTATCTTTGTGTACAAAGCCCCGTTCACTCTGCAAAACCAGAGGTAGAGCTTCTCAGGATAACAGAGAATTTGTCCCAGGTGTCCTTCAACCAATATTATTAAAATAGCTGATCTTGGTCCTTATCACGTTGCTGTTTGTGGAAGCTTGCTGAAAGCAAATTGGCTGACATGTTTCTTGCATTATAATATCTATTGTACATCAAAATATTCTATTTGTTGTAGAACACATTGAAATGTGTTGTACGAGGAATGAGATTTTAAAGGTGAATTATAATGCAAGTCTGATTTTTCGAAATCTGTTTGCTGAAGGATTTCAAGATCTCGCATGACAAAAACAGGGCTTACTGGTGCCATAATTAATACTCATTGTGGCAAACAAATACCTTGCAATTATTCATAGAATCCCTACAGTGTGGAAGCAGGCCATTTGGCCCATTGAGTTCACACTGCCCTCAAAAAAAGCAACTCACCCAGATCCATCTTTCTACCCTATCATCCTGCATTTTCACATAGCCTGTACATTCAGCGACACTCTGAGCAATTTAACATGTCCAATCCACCTAACTTGCACATGTTTGGACTATGGGAGGAAACCCATGCAGGCACAGGGAGAACATGCAAACTCCACACAGACCATCACCAAAGGCTGCAATTGAACTGAGGTCCCTGGTGCTGAGAGGTAGCAACACTGACCACTGAGCCATGTTTATTTTCCTTAATGCATACACCTCCAAAGCAAAATAGAGAAAATTCAGATTGCCAGTGGGCATACTTAGCCAGCAAGATTTGTGCCAGGAACGTTAAAGGCTAATGTGCCCTTATTTATCATTGGAAATAGAATTAGGTATGAGAATCAGCATTAATAGCATCTATTCAGCTTATTTATCAAGCTATCTGTCATGTGTCCTTCAGTAACGTGAGACTTGTCGCTGTTCTGTAACATAATTAACTTTGTTTTATTGATGTATTGCTGAGACTCTTGCAAGCAAATGATTGTTTCGTACAGTTTTGATGCAGCGACTGAAATGCTGTGACCTTTGAAATTTGTAATGGGCCAGGAAGCTGGTTAATTGGTAACATTCATTCACTCTCCATGAGCGCTTTACGCTAAATCATGGAATTTTTTTTGGCAGTGTTGATCCGGATATTCCAATCATTCATCCTATTTGTCGTTAACCCATACATGTACCGTGAGAATGGGTCACCAGACTCTATCACATACTGCACAGTTTCATGGAGCAGAAATGAAATAAGTTCTTCCATGATCATTTCATGTACTCTAAGCACCTTTTGGTTTTCCCAGGACAAAGGCAAGAAATCATTGCTGTCAGAATGCAAACGGGCTGGTGGAACAGAAACCAAGACACAATTCCCTTTCTAATTGGAGAGTTTATTGACTCTATCCGTCTTACACCACTATTACCAATGTTGCAGGTCCTCATCTTTCTCTGTGCCAAAAGGTAAATAATTCATACTTACTGTCATTCTTAACAAAGCAATTAACATGACATGAATAAACCTTAACTTTATGATTGACAAGAAAGTAATAATTACTAAAACATTTCTCCTCGTGTGTCATCCTTTATTTGGTAGATAACGTGATTTAAGTGGGATCATTTTGGACTTTGTTAGGAGCTTGATTTGGAAAGTCTATGGACTAATGTGTGCCATTTTCTGACCATTCAAATTAATGATTGGGAAAACTTACACAGTTTGCAATCAAATATTTGCTACACAAATAAAGAACTTGCATTTGTAGAGTACAATTTATGATATTAAAACATCACAGAATGCTTCACAGAGCATTAATTACTTTTATCATGTATTTATCTCAGTTATTATCAAGTCAACCTTGCAGACAATATACACAGAGTAATGGATATTAAAAAAAATCACCTTTCATTGTGGTTGCTGAAGGTTAAACACTGGAGTGGCCACATCACTTTCCATTCTTTAAAACACACCATCAATTTAATACAAAGATAGTGGGAATGGCAGATGTAGGAGTCAGAGACAACATAGTGTGGAGCTGGAGGACTACAGCAGGCCATCAGCATCGGAGGAACAGGCAAGTTGATGGTTCGGGTCAGGACCCTTTGGGATGTTATGCCAATAACATTTCATTGAGATGTTATTGGGATAACATCCCACCTTCCTCCGGCACCACATTGTGTTATCGATTTAATACACCTACCTTGCCCAGACAGTCAAGGCCTCCATTTAATCATCTGTCTGGAAAGATAGTGCCCACAACCAGGCAATAACCAGCCAAAACCACCCCAAAATGCCAGGGCAACATGTGTGCTTAGTAACTGGAGTGGAACCTGAATTCTTGGTTCTCTGATGCTGAAGGAACAGTGATATATTTCCATATCAGGCTGGGGCGTGGTTTATTCGGGACAGTGAGCCATGGTAATGGTGTTGTATTACAGTTCACAGAGGCAATCAGAGTTGCTGTGGTAATAGGCACTTCACAAGCAAGATGTTGTCTGGAGCTGTTATTAATAATGACACAGGCTCCAACTTCCTTGTCATCAGACAACTGACAAGGCCGCCCGCTAGAGTATTAGGTGCCCCTGTGAACCACTGCCTGGCGCATCCTTTTTTCCACATAATTAACTTGCAAAAATGAATATTATGCATTCGTATAATCCAAATTCTGCATTTATAATTAAAGATTTATTTTACATGAGAAAGGACTATATGATGCTACTAATGGTACTTTCTTATGCTACATTTTTCAGAAGTTATGCACTGGAGGAAGTGCAGATTAGAATATGTCACATGATGCAATATTGTGTTCTAGCAACAGTTACTGGATAATTGTTGCAAAAATTTACAAAGTCACTTTGAAAGTATGGTCTGGATTAAATTACAATTTTTCATGTTATTTACTAGTTTACAGGGAGATATACAAGTTTGCTAACTAGTTGAATTAACATAATGAAGGAAATAACATGAAATTTTGGGAATAATGACAATGTAAATACATGATAATCTGTGTGTAAGTCCGTATAGTATATGTGGATGTATATCAGTAGATTGAGACTTTTCATTCCCACAGCTGAAACATATTTGTTTTTCTATAAAATTTCATGAATAGTTGATTCAATTTTTTGCCACACCCACCCTCCCAAAATGTCACATTCTTGGCATTTGCCTAGTTTGCTTCATGGCTGTTCTGGCCTGAGAATTTCTCCCACTCTTACTGCCCATGTGTTACTAAGATGTGCGATTTCATACCAAATCTGTATATCCTGGTCATAAGCCCACATCACTACACTGCTCCTAAGTATTCATTCATTGCCAGACTTAGAATTTTTGCCTATCCTTCCTGTCCATGTTTCTCCCTCATGTATATATAGTGAATACTTGTGGGACTCATCCATGCAGTACATAGACATCTCTGACCATTAAATTTACATTACTACCAACCAGAGACCAGTAGGTACTATTTAAGAGAAATGTACTTTTTAAGAGGAGACAAAGTTTAAATCCTAGGCGTGAGATGTTAATGTGATAAAGTCCCATTGATTTCTATACTTCTATAAATTAAATTCTTTTATCTGCATTTGATTCTTATACAGAGACTTTAATTTATAGAAGTTAAGTCTTTTATCTACCTACACATAGGTATGCAGGCACTGTCCTGAAGCTAATAAAATGTGAGGCTGGATGAACACAGCCGGCCAAGCAGCATCTCAGGAGCACAAAAGCTGACGTTTCGGGCCTAGACCCTTCATCAGAGATCTAGGCCCGAAACGTCAGCTTTTGTGCTCCTGAGATGCTGCTTGGCCTGCTGTGTTCATCCAGCCTCACATTTTATTATCTTGGAATTCTCCAGCATCTGCAGTTCCCATTATCACTGTCCTGAAGCTTCCTGCCCAGCTAGGAATTCAGTGTAAAACTTTTGTAACTCCTTATCTTCTCACACATCGGTATGCAGACACTGTCTTAAGCTTCCTGACTGAATTAAAATTAGAATCAAACTGTTTCAAACAGGGTTAGGTGGGGAAAATTTGTAAAGGTGTGAAACCTCTAAAGCATGTAACTTCTGTCGCTGACAAAGGGGCCAGGGCACTGACTTTGTTCTAGCCAGACACACTGGCAACTTGAAATCATATTCTGTCCTGGACAACAACTCGAAACCGCCTCCTGCCATTAGCAGCTACTTCACTAGCAATCAATATTATATCCTGGTCTTTTACATTGTTGATGTAATAATTGTTTGGTATCCTGTCTTTGTCTGTTGTAGTAATTGTTTTATGTATCATGCCATTGTAAATTGTGAAATCGTTTTATGTATCATGTCTTTTGTAAAGTATAAAAAGTGGGGACTGTCCGCTGCTCGGGGAGAATTACTTGCGAGACTCTGCACTCTGTGCCGGGTTAAGTACAGTGATTCTCCACTGCTTGTACTTGCTTGGTAATAAAAGGATTTGAGTTTTTCTAAACAGGTCAGTGTCTGGTTATTGCAGCAAGTCCGTGAGGGTCTCCGAAAACGAACCTGACAGGCGCTTTCTAAGAGAATAAAGCCACGAGATCTTTACATTTTGATCAAAATTTAGTACTGTTCTAACTTCACTAAGCAAAGTTGGAATAATAATACAATCTACTTGCATACAAACACAACTTGTAGAGTCTTTAAGTCATAGAGTTATACAGCATGACAGACCCTTTGGTACATTTAATCCTTGCCAACCATGCGCCCAAACTAAACAAACAGTCCAAGATAATAAAATGTGAGGCTGGATGAACACAGCAGGCCCAGCAGTATCTCAGGAGCACAAAAGCTGACGTTTCAGGCCTAGAGCCTTCATCAGAGGCTCTGATGAAGGGTCTAGGCCTGAAACGTCAGCTTTTGTGCTCCTGAGATGCTGCTGGGCCTGCTGTGTTCATCCAGCCTCACATTTTGTTATCTTGGATTCTCCAGCATCTGCAGTTCCCATATTCACTAAACAAACAGTCCCACCTGTCAACCAGATATCCTAAATTAATCTAGTCCCATTTGTCAGCATTTGACCCATATCCTTCTAAACCTTTCCTATTCACGTATCCATCCAGATACCATTAAAATGTTGCAATTACACCCACCTACACCACTTCCTTTGGCAGCTCGTTCTATACACGTACCACCCTCTGAGAGAAAATGTTGCCCCACAGGTCCCTTTTAAATCTCGCCCCTCTCACCCTAAAGCTATGCCCTCTAATTTTGGACACCCCTACCATGGGGAAAAGACCTTGGCTATTCACCCTATTCATGCACCAATATTCTAACATCCTAAATTAAGCAGAGCTAAATATGAGTAACAGACAAATTGTGGCTGTGCACACCTCAGAGCATCTTAAATAGCAAATGCTGTCAAAGAAAGGCCTTATAGATTTCTCAGCAACCGCCCCAGATGTTAGTGACGCTGCGGTCATCCAATATCATGTAAAGTTTGCAAAAGACTCGAATTCTTCTCTTTCAAAGACCTAGATTCAGAGCTCACTCAAAAAGCCACTCTGTTACAGTTACAGGGTGCTTGAGTTTCAATTCTGCATAGTAGTTTTAGATTTTAATTAATTTATCAAAGCTTGGTGAAAATAAAGTCAATAGGGATTGGTAATGTTAATGCATCAGTGGAAGTAACTATGAACGTGCTGAGTTGTCATAGAAGACTGATTAGTTCTTTCATGTCCTTCAGGGAAAAAAATTTGCCACCCTTGTCTAGTGACTACAGTCCCACGAGAATGTGGCTGATGTTAGAATCAGCGATGAAGCATTGGAGAGGAGGTTATATATCTTAACAGGCTTTTACTTACCATAATGCATACAATGAATTGTCCGATTCCTAACCAACACTGACAGTTTCAACTTGCTCCTGTATATGTAAAATTGAAGAAAGATACGCATCATCTACATGCAATTGAATGCTATTTTTTCTGAATGTTGTTACATAAACATTGATCAAATGACTAGCATTCTATCCCATCCCTACTGACCATTGAGGTGGCAGTCCCTCTTGAATTGTCGGAGTCTGTACAATACAGGTGATACCATTGCTACAAGGCTATACTCCTTTAGTGCTTGAGGATGTGATTTTGAATCTCCTGACTGGATGGAACTGTTGCAAATTGAACTGAAGCAAAGCAATTGTACAGCCAACTCAAGGTCAAGGTGATAAATTAACAAATTGTTCTTGATGTGTATTAAAATCGGATGTCCTACAATCTAGGAACATATTGAAACCTAGCATGGCCTCATTAAGACATTACCAAAGCGCTGGACATTGACAAAATGTGCATGACAGTCAGACCAACTCAAGAAATGACTTGGAACACACACTGGGACCAATATTTCAAGGGGGGTTTCAATATCATTTTGGCTTGAAATGAAGAGAAGCTGTCTCCATATTTTCTCTTTTTACAAAATTGGCACTCAGTTCTCTTAGAAACCTCTACGGACGAAAAACTCAAAGTATCAAGAACTTTCAATAACTTCAACAGTTGCTGCCATTGACTACATCCAACTGATTGTCATCAGCCTTAGGTTAAAAACATGTGCCTCAAGACAACCTTGGGAATCAAATCTCTAAGAAGTGAGTGAGTGGGTGGGTGGGTAAATGAATCAGTGTGAAGTCTGTTCAAGATTGCAGATTTTAAAATGAATTGAGCAATAGTTCAAAATGAACTGTATGGAAGAAGTTCAGGAAAAATAAACCTTTAAGGGACACGTTTAAGTGTAGGTTTTAACATTTCTCGCTCAAAGCTTCATAGACATAAGTATGAAACAGGAGTCTAGGCACAGAGGTCATAACCCCATTCATGCTCCACAGAATTGCCCCTCCATTAACTTTAATGCATTGAAGATTGAGCAGACCACTTTCTCGTTGTGCTAAACTTCACAATCAAGTTCTTAATTTTGACAGTTGTCATGCATAGTTCAGCACTGAGCAGTAAAGCGAATAATTTATCCCGCACTAACATATCCGGGCAATGTTGAAAGATCGACTTGACCCTTTGACAAATGGCAGTTATTAGCTTACCACCAATAGTTCAGTAAAACAAAATTTAACTTGTTTGCTGAACCTGCGAAGAAGCAAGTTTTTGAGTTGGGGATTGTTTTGACCATTGAGTTGTTAATCATAAATCATGGATTAGAGCGAAAACATTCAAGTAAACTTGGCTATTTTTGACTCCAGCAAAGCTGCTTGGACCTGTGATTGAAATCTAAACACATCAATACAAAATATTCGAATCAAAAAAAGTGACAGGAACTGTGAGAGAATGCAAATGGGCCCAATGTGAAACACAGACAATAAAATGTGAGGCTGAATGAACGCAGCAGGCCCAGCAGCATCTCAGGAGCACAAAAGCTGGCTTTTTGGGCCTAGACCCTTCATTAGAGAGCGGGATGGGGTGAGGGTTCTGGAATAAATAGGGAGACGGGGGAGGCGGACCGAAGATGGAGAGAAAAGAAGATAGGTGGAGAGAGTATAGGTGGGGAGGTAGGGAGGGGATAGGTCAGTCCAGGGAAGACGGACAGGTCAAGGAGGTGGGATGAGGTTAGTAGGTAGGAAATGGAGGTGCGGTCTCCAGCATCTGCAGTTCCCATTATCACCAATGTGAAACATATGCGTTTAACAGCAGTATTATCATTAACACAGATCACTAGCACTGCAAAGCAAGTAAGTAGTGACAAGCAGGTACGCCTTATCATCCTGCAAGCTAAAATAATAAAGCTAGGAAGACTATATCTTTTGTTTCCATGCCTAACTAAAGATCAGTCAGGAGAAGTGAGCTCCAATCAACTTATGGGAAAATCTATTTTGATGCACAATGACCACATAAGCATCGCTCAGTCCCCTAATTCCCCCATCTCAACTGATCTTAAATCTGATGCTTAGTGTTTACCTGAAGCACTTGTAACCATGCTACATGCTCATTGCTTCCTGCCTGGTTGCAAAATACAACTTGTTCCTTCAGAGAGATGTAACTAACAGACGGGAAAGTCATTCAGTTCTATGCTGCTTTGTAACGAGGCAACAATTGGGTCCTTATTACTTGTAGGATCTGTTTACAAAATATGTGTATAGCCAGTTGGGAATCCAAATTTTGTCACTTGATCACATTTTTGCTTGACTGTCAATAACATAAGTGATGAAAAACTGTTTGTTTCTTTCACTCCCCTTCACATATACTATTTCCAAATTCAATTTTGATTGCTGAAAGATAAACTATCACCTTTGCCGCTTAATGTGGGCGTAGAATTAAAGGGCACAAGCATAAATTCCACAAGGTTCACACAACGTTAAAGAGTAGAAAATATTTCTCCACAGGATGATGAGTATTTCTTTTGGCTTAGTGGAGCACACAGAAATGGGTCATCATGTTTAAGAGTCTCCAGATTCCACTCATGAGAATATTGTGTTTATCTCTCAAGGGCACATCCTGCTTAACTAAATCCGGGGAGGGTAAATTCCGGATGTCAGGTGCCAATGTGCACACAAGGTGCTGCTGGAGTTTGATAGGCAGAATCTGAATGGTCTAACCACACAACAGTCATTGGCTTGAAAAGTTATCTGCAGCCAAGTTCAAAGGACATCAGATTCAAACCTACATGCTGAGTATTGTATTGATGTTCTATTGTTGAGGGCATCTCAGCAATGACTAGCCATCCATTTCAGAGCTGCCTGGCTCATTAGCAATCAAAGATATTGAGACACTACTCCTCCAGAAGGAGGCCAATCAGCCCAACCAATCCATGTCAGATCTTTGTAGAACAATTACCTGAGCTCGGTCAGAGCGGCAGTGGGAGCACAGCAGAATGGAGAGAGCAAACATGGCAGTAAACAGTGGCAAGTGCTTTCAGATAATAGCCTGAGGAGTGGGGCCTGGAATCAGCTCACTCAGAGCAAAATCCAAAGAAGCAACACTGGAGGTGACGAAGTTTAAAGAGTGACGTAGGATTAGCTGATCACTAACCAGGTTTAAAGACTGAGTGAGTAGCGCCTGGAGGGATGTAAAGTATAAGGTCGTTGGTAGTTTGTTAAGTACAGAGAGTGAGAAATCTGATTTTGGTGAGTCGTGGGTTAGGTAGTTAGCTGGGTAATTCATTCCTGGTTTATGCTCTACTTGTTTGAGGCAAAAATACAAGTTAAGTCGAGTAAGTCTAAATAGAAGAACAGGAAGGATCAGGGTAATATGGGTCTACAATGTGGTGGCTTTTACAGAAATTTGGTTGAAAGAAGGGCAGGACTGGCAGCTCAATATTTGAGGTCTTGTCTCATGAACTTGAATGAATTTTTTGAGGAAGTGAAGAACATGATTCATGAGGATAGGGCAGCGGATGTTGTCTACGTGGAATTTACTAAAGCAATTGACAAGGTCCCTCATGCTTGCCTAGTCCAGAAGGTTAATGGGATCTATGCTGAGTTGGCAAGTTGGATACAAAATTGACTTGGTCATAGAAGACAGAGACTATTTGTGGAAGGGTGTTTTTCTGAATAGAGGTCAGTAACTAGTGGTGTTCTGCAAGGATCAGTGGTGGAACTTCCGTTGTTTGTAATGTTTAAAATGAGTTGATGAAAATTGTGATCTGATTAGCAAGTTTGCAAAAGTTGGTGGAGTTGTGGATAGTTAGGAAGGTCATCAAAGATGAGATCAGGACAGAAATCAATTGAAAAACTGGGCAGGGAAATAGCAAATGGAGTTTAATCTGGACAAATGTGAGCTGATGCATTTTGGGAGGTCAAATGCCACAGGAAAATGTACAGTTCATGATTTGGCGCTTAGGAACATTGATATACAGACGGATCTTGGGGACAAGTTCATAGTTGCCCAACACAGGTGAATAAAGGTGGTAAAGAAGGTTGTTGGCTTGCTTGCCTTCATTTGTTGGAGCATTGAGTATAAAAGTTGGCAAGTCATATTGAGGCTGTATAAGACTTTAATTCAACCACATTTAGAGTATTCTGTTGCAGTTCTGGTTGCCAAATTGTAGTAAGGATGTAGAGGCTTCGGAGAAGGTACAAAAGAGGCTTACCGGAATGTTACCTGTATTGGAGTGTATGAGCTATAAAGAGTAGTTGGAAAAACCTGTGTTGTTTTTACTACAGTGTGCAAGGCTAAGGGGCGACCTTATAAGAGTATATAAAATTATGAGATGTGTGGAAAGGTTAGATAGTCCAAGTCTTTTTCCAAGAGTGTAAATGTCAAACACTAGGTAGCATAGGTTTAAGGTGAGATGAGAAAACTTTTAAGACATATTTTTGTGAGCCACAGAAGATAGCAAGTGCCTGGAACTGCTGTCAGGAGAGGTGGTAGGAGTCGATAAAATAACAATGTTTAAGAGGCATTAAGACTCATGAACAAGCAGGGAATAGTGGGATATCTATCATGTGCAGGCAGATGGTGCTAGTTTAGAATGGCATCATGAGCAGCAGGGACATGATGGGCCAAAGGGCCTGTTCCTATGCAGTACTGTTCTATATATCTTTATACTTAATCTAGTGAGTCCATTTCCCTGTTCCATCCCAACAGACCTACAAGATTATTAGGCACCTGTAAGAAAAGGTTTCAGAGATTGTAGGAACTGCAGATGCTGGAGAGTCTGAGATAACAAGGTGTACAGCTGGATGAACACAACAGGCCAAGCAACATCAGAGGAGCAGGAAAGCTGACATTTTGGGTCTAGACCCTTCTTCTTCAGAAGTGAAACTGACCGGAATGTCGGCTTTCCTGCTCCTCTGATACTGCTTGGCCTGCAGTGTTCATCCAGCTCTACACTTTGTTATCTTTATGTAAGAAAAGGTTGTCCACTTGATCATAATTTTTCACCAGCAGTCAAATTGAACTCAAAAAGGCCCTGCCATGACACCCTCTACCAAGGAGTATAAACAGTCCACACAAGGAATGAGCCATCAGAAAATGTAACAGATATCCATTCAGGGCATTGAAACATTATTACTTTGAAAGGTATAAAGAAAGAAAGTTAGTGCTTCTTACAACCAAAGTGGGAAGGTGACAGCCTGGTAGTATTCTCATAGACTACTAATCCAGTGACCCAGCCAATGTTCTGGGGACCTGGGTTTGAATCCCATCACAACAGATGGTGGTGTATGAATTCAATAAAAATCTGGAATTAAGAGTCTAAAGGTGACCATCAACATTAATTGTCGAGGAAACTCATCAGGTTCACTGATGTCCTTTAGGGAAGGAAGCAGCTATCCTACATGTGACTGCAGGCCCACAGCAATGTGGTTGACTCGTAACTGTCCTCTGAACAATTAGGGATGGGCAATAAATACTAGCCCCAGCCAGTGATGCCCCCATCCTGTGAATGAACTCCTTTAAAAAAAGTGTCCCACAGACAGTGATGAAGGAAACTCTGTAACAGATTAGTTGTAGATAGATGCAGGAGGGCTGAAAGATTTTGTTTTGGACCTTTTTGTTCAACTGAGCATTCAGTCCAATTTTGGAAATGGGCAAATTATCTGAAATAATCCAGGGTCTTAGATTCATTCACCAGTTGTTAGTCAGTGTTTACATAAGTCATTTTATAAAGAAAACAAAGCCAACGCACCATAAATAGTGATATTTAAACTGCCAAACCATAGTTTGTTTAGTTATCCCCTCAAGTGCTGGGAGGCTGTTTCATCTCTCTAAATGTTCACAGTTATTGGCCTGCAGTTACATGGCATCCACAAAAAAATGTGATAAGTTCAGAAGAGGATCAAACAAATTGCAAAATGTATAGAAGCATAATTCATTCCTCACTATGTAATAATCTTGAAATTTATCATTTTCACTCTTTCAGTCAAAGCATTATGTAAAATCAATGGATAATTAAACCTACAAGAAAATTCATGTTATTCGTGTACCTTTCAAGTTGCTTGCTGCAGTAAATGATTCCGGCCAACTTCTGTTTTTTTGTTCCAGTTGTCATCATGTAACAGCTAAAAAGAATAAATAATGCCTCTGTTGTTGGAAATTTCTCAAATTGCACATTAAGTTCTCTGGGGTAAACTCAAACTAGCTTGAAGCTATATTCTTTTTGTTTTAAATACAAAACACCTTTTCCAGTTCAGGATTTCTTATTGTCCTCCTTTAGCCCCATGCGCACAGAATGGAGTCTTCAGTGATCAATTATATCTAGATTTATTCATTTATTGTTATGTGTATTACAGCTACAATAAGAAGTGTTGTTTCGTGTCGCCTTTGTTTGGCACCATCTTGAAACACAAAGAAAGCAAAATACAGAATATAAAGCCAGAAAATACAACAATAGAGTTCATCTTTACACTTGCTTCTGGTTCTAGACTCTGGAGTCTTCGGAATGGGCTCTGAGTCTCGAATGTGATTGTCATCTCCATCACCTTCACCAGCGCTCCTGTGACCACTGTGTCCTAACTGAGCCATGGGCCTGGTGCCTGGCTCTTCCAACCCAATGCCGAGGCTACTGTGCCCGAACCAGAACTAGCCATGGGCCCATGGCTAACTTCTACACTTGAGTCAAGGTCACCGGCACAAAGCAGTCGGCCAGCCCTCAGCCGCGGGCAGCTCACCCGGTGACGCCGCTGCTCTTTCAGGCATTCAGTGGGCCC
The DNA here is from genome assembly GCF_030684315.1 of Stegostoma tigrinum. NCBI lineage: Eukaryota > Metazoa > Chordata > Chondrichthyes > Orectolobiformes > Stegostomatidae > Stegostoma > Stegostoma tigrinum. Next base: position 13,320,558 of record NC_081374.1, on the reverse strand, counting down.
ACTAACACTGCCATCACCATGGGTCCTGCACTAGGCCCACCAACACACCACCATTGCAGCTGTCGTCAAGGGTCCTGCTCTGGACCCACCTCACTGTCATCACCACTGCCCGCTGCAAACCAGTCCATTAAACGAAGGCAAAAACGTAAAAGAAAAAGCTGAGAACAAGTAAAAAGGAAAAGAAAAGCAGTTAGAGAGAGGAGTGGATTAGCCCTGGGCTCACAGCCCACACGTGACCTGCATCGTCACCACCATCTTTGTCGAACAATGGAAATTACAGAACAGGAACAGGCCCTTCGGCCGTCCAAACCTGTACTGACATGCTTCCCATGACAATTAAATCCCCTACCCTTCTGGGGACCATATCCCTCTATCCCCATCCTATCAATATATTTCTCAAGATGCCTTTAAAAGTCAGTATCGTATCTGCTTCCACTACCTCCGCCATTAGCGAGTTCCAGGCACCCACCACCCAAACCACAAGCCAATCTGTTTAGAGATGTTATTACATACCCCTGGAGCAGGTGGGACTTTAACTCAGGTCTACCAGTCCAGAGGAAGGCATACTATGACTGTGCCACTAGAGGCCACCTTCACTAAGTTCAATATCACCGTGACATTTAGGATTCATACCAACATGTCCTGCTTTGTTGCAAAAAGCCTAGAAAACTGGAGAATTTGAAAGCTTTGGGGAATCTTGGATCAGGAAGCATCACAAAATCAGCCAAGGATGTAGAAAGATTTTTTGTGGCCAACAGCCATTCTCTGAACATCATTGTAAAGGGGTTAACAAGGTTGTTGGGCAAGATCTGTCATTATCTCAAGTGCTACAATTTTCATAAACAAATTCATTGCCTCCTGATCTGATTATTCCAGCACTCTCCTGGCCAGCCTCCTGTCCTCCTCAAAGTATTTCCATGCAAAACCTGATCTCTATATCTAAAACTCACAAGCCTTTCCTCTGATATCCCCAACCACAGTAGGTTCTCAGCCCCTGAACAGGTCTGCTTTCAAAACCATGGAATTACAGCAAGGAGAAAGACCTTTTGGCCCATCAAGTCTGCACTAGTCATTCAGCACCTATCCATCTAATCCCATTTCCCAGAACTTGTTCCGTAGCCTTGTATGCATCATACAATCATTGTACAGAGGCTTGGGCCAGTTTAGTCATCCAGTTCAGGCAGTCAAGTCAAGGCCTCTTCTCAATACAGGCTGGGGAACAGACCTGCAGTCCAGTGCAAGCAGTCCCAGGTTTCAGGGTATAGCTGTCAGTGAGATGCTCAGAGACTGATCAGGTGTCCAGTCATTCATCAGTTTGGGCCTTGTGTCCGGAATAGTCATGGACATAGGCCATTACCATCCCTAGAGGTCAGCTGAAAGAAAGTTAAGAGGGTGCTGTTATCAGGGCATTCTACTGTGTTAGGGATATGGGATTGGAGCCAAGAGCCTGAGATGGAGGTCAGACAAGGATGGTAACGAGGGGGAGCTTTGTTGGGCTACTGCACGGGAGGGCATGCAATATGACAAAGTGGGAATTACCAGCTGTCATCACTCTCACAGCCTCAATGAGCTGAGTACCATGATCGTAGGCAGGTGTAAACTGTAGGGCCATGGTTCAGAGTGTAATGACAAATTGATGATGTAATCCTGGTTGGTGTGTGGGATCATGTAGGGGGTCAGTATGGATGGTTTGGCTTGGAGAAACACCTTCGCTACTAGGCTGAGCCTGAGATCCATTGTGACAGCCATGACAGCATGGCCATTTATTTACATTTGGCTTCTAAATACAAACTGGGAAAAAAACGTATCTGCAATCACGTCAGAAGTGAGCAGAATTGGTGCTTATTTTCTAACGTCCCGAAGTGTGGGCCTCTTGTGAAACTGCAAAGGGAGATTGTATTAATCAGGCATTTCCACAGTACAGGCCGAAACCATTTGTGGCTATAGCATTGTGCATGTAAAATGTACGTAGTGTCCAACAGTGTGGTAATGCTGATTAAAGATAGTCATCTCTGTGAGGTTGAAATAACCACAGGTCACCTTAAACTGGAACCTGCAGGCCACAAAGTACAAAGATACCCCAAGATTTCATAAGTTACTCAGGGGCTGATTCCCTCCTGCCTTGAACCGTAAGTATTCACCAACGGCCTAATGCACAGTGGTACATTTAATCTTTCACAGAGTCATACAGTATAGAAACAGGCCCTTCGACCCAACTCGTCCAGGCCAACCAGCTTTCCAAACAAATATAGTCCCATTTCAGGACGCAAAATATCTCTAAATTTTGCAGTATATTCTTTGACAACATCTGCTGCCCAAAAGTTGTTCTTCCCCAGCTCCAGCAAACTTCACTTGACTTTCATACTATTCTGCCTTCTAATGAGGAGTTACATTGTGAGGGAAGGTTGAGCAGTTTGGGCCTGAACTCACTGGACTTTAGAAGAATGAAAGGGTGATGCAAAACTACTTGACTGAACCAGGCGACCAAACAGCACAACCTGCAGTGGTCTACTGGAACCTGTTCTGCTCAGTCCAGCTCTGGTAGCAAATTCTAACTATTCGACCACAGGAATCATCGCAGTTCTGAATCGAACTTCAAGTGTTCAACACCTTCATTTCATAAGCGAAGGTTCAATAAGGCAAAGCCCACAACAACATGAGAGACTCAACTTACTTTCAGATTCATAGGTATCTGTTATCCTTAATTACTTTATATCGCATCTATATTTTAGTTCATGACCGTCACTTTTTACTCAAATAACTTCCAGAAAAACTTGTTCAATAAACTAATCTTTCATTTCCTTTGAAGCTGTGCTGTTGCTTGTTTATAAATTAGAACAGACCCTTTCTGTATGCTCCACAAACACACAGAAACTACAGCGAATTTGATGGTTGCAGTGGGGTCAGTCACATCGTGGGGGAGGTCCTGGCGAGGGTTGTGAACTTGGGGATGGAAGAAGTCTGTGTTTGGTGGCAGGCACTGGTCAGTTGGGTGTGCTCACAGTTTTTAATGTCCGATAGGACAGAGTAAAATCATAAGTTGAGGTTGTGTCAGGGATACTGTGGGGGAGTATTTGATGATCTCTATCTGCTCTTCATAGTAATAAATTGAAAGAATTCTTGGAGATTTTGGGGCTGGGAGTACAAGGTCTCAGTTCTCATGCAGTACTAAACCTCCTTTTGTGTCTTTCCAACATGCTGGTGCTGTATTTATTGGAACAAGGTCTAATGTCAAATATTACATAAAGGCATTCTGTGATCTTTCTTATTGGAGTGTTCCATGTCTCATTGTATGTAACTATGTAATTTGAGTAGGGTGTATGCTGACTACTCACATTATTCACATTCATTACTTATTCTGTTTCTTATGTTCCCCTCACAGATTCATTGTAAACATGATTAATGAGGCGATTCTGGGACTGTGGTACAGAAAAGCCGCAAGGCTTCACGGAGAGAAATCTTCCAACGAAACACAAAAATAACAGTTAGTTGATTTGTGGTAGCATTCAATCCTATGTGTTTGGAAAATGCTGTCGAAGGAGCCTGGCCAGTTGTTACATCGCATCATTTAGATGGTACATGCTGCAGCTACTGTACTTCATAGTGAAGGGAGTGAATGTTGCAGTTGGTGGATGAGGTACCCATTAAGTGGAGCTGCTTTGTTCTGGATGATGTCAAGCTTCTTGAATGTTGTTGGAGTCACATTCATCCAGTGAAGTAGACAGTATTCCATTAAGCTCCTAATTTCTGCCTTATAGATGGTTGTCAGGCTTTGGGGAATCAAAAGTTAGTTTATTCACAACAGATTTCCCAGCCTGTGACCTAATCCTGTAACCCTATTATTTATATGACAGTTGCAGTTCAGATTCTGGTCAATGGTAAAACTGTAAGATTTTGGTAGTGGGCAATTCAGCAATGGTACATAGAACATGGGACATTACAGCACACTACAGGCCCTTCGGCCCTCGATGTTGTGCTGACCTGCCATACCAATCTGAAGCCCATCTAACCTACACTATTCCATGTACGTCCATATGCTTGTCCAATAACGACTTAAATGTACTTAAAGTTGGCGAATCTATTACCATTGCAGGCAAAGTGTTCCATTCCCTTACTACTTTCTGAGTAAAGAAACTACCTCTGACATTTGTCCTCTATCTTTCACCCCTCAATTTAAAGCTATGCCCCCTCGTGCTCGCCGTCACCATCCTAGAAAAAAGGCTCTCCCTATCCACCCTATCTAACCCTCTGATTATCTTATATGTCTCAATTAAGTCACCTCTCAACCTTCTTCTCTCTAACGAAAACAGCCTCAAGTCCCTCAGCCTTTCCTCGTAAGACCTTCCCTCCATACCAGGCAACATCCTAGTAAATCTCCTCTGCACCCTTTCCAAAGCTTCCACATCCTTCTTATAATGCAGTGACCAGAACTGTACGCAATACTCCAAGTGCGGCCACACCAGAGTTTTGTACAGCTAAATGCCGTTGAACGTCAAACGAAGATGGTGTGTCCCTCTCTTATTGGAGATGGTCTTTGCCTGGCTCATGAGTTGCACAAATGGTAAATGTCTATTATCAGCCTAAGTCTGAAAGTTGTCCAAGTCATACTGCAAATGAACCCAGCTCCCTTCAGTATCTGAGGAATCACGAATGCAACTGAAAATCATATATTCAACAGCAAAAATCCCACTATGGCCTTTTGATGGAGGAAAGGTTATTGATGAAGTGCTGAAGATTGTTGGATAAAGGACACTACCCTGAGAAATTCCCGCACTGATGTCCTGGGACTAAAATGAAGAGCCTCTCATAACTATAACTATGTTTGTTCCAGGTATGATGCCAGTAATTGAAACACATTGCTGCAAAGAAAGACACATTGGCAAAGGTGTTTATCCTTCAATCATCAGGACAAATGCAAAAATGTCAACTTTCAAATGATCACAGCAATCTATAGTACAGGAGCATAAAGATGCTGATTGGTTAGCAAGTTGGCTCTGTCTATCTTTGTCATTGCCCTGAAGAAAACATAAGAAATATATGCTCCCAAGTTCCCCGATAATTCAAGAAAGCTGCAGGCGTTCAACATATTCCTTTCTTTTGCAAAGCAGGTGTTCCTATGTTTATCATATCTTGCAGCCAGAAGTGCATTGTGTAAGGAGCTCAACTGGTTATCTTAATTAGCTGTTACTATAGCTTGTATTACACTCAGGATTATTCAAAAAATGCTGATTAACTGCATCAAATAACGACTGTTTTGTGAACGAATGAATGATTTTATTGTCACACATATTTCACAGTGAGAAAACCAGTAAAATGCAGTGAAAAGCCTTTCCACTGTCACCATGATCCAGCTCCATTTTGCATAGTTTTAAGAATAAGAAGGTAATAGAAAGATAAAGCTTAAAGAAAGTCCATCAGCCCTGAGCCATTTCATTGTCACATTTTGGGTTTTGAGAGTGTGGTCTATTTGAGTACAGCCTGTGTTTATTATGAGTATATGAAATGTGACATATACCAGTGAACACCATTGTATATGAATTTCATATTTAATAACTAGCAGGGGAAACAGGGCATACACAGGAACAGTGACAGAGGAGTCCAGAATATTGGTTGAAAAGTACAGTAATTATGACAATATCAAGCTGTTGCTTGATTAACTTGTGGTAAAACATGCCCACTTTTAACGTATTTCTACAAGGTTAACTGGATACAGTGTGCTTTTATCAGGATGAGAACAAAGGTCAGTTCTGAAATGTCCAACTTGTTTTATTCTCATTACAGTGTTCCTAGCTGTTTGGTACAACTGAGTGGCTTAGATTCTTGAACAGGTTTGTAGCTCAGATTGTGGATACTGTGGTTGGTTCACTCACCGAGCTGGTTCATTAGTTTGCAGATGTTCCATTACCCTGCTGGGTAACATCATCAGTGCAGCATTCGATGAAGCATTGTTATGTTTTCCCACACAATGTTTAAACTCTGGGGTCTGTTGGAGTTGATTATCTCATTTCCAGTCTTTCTTTGCAGTGGTTTATCTGTAGGGTTTAATTCTACGTGTTTATTTATGGTTGACTTGGTGGAGAACCAAGCCTCTACAAATTCCTGTACTTGTCTCTGTTCGGCCGGTCCTAGGATCCTGACATTGTCCTAATTGAACTGGTGATTCTCCTTATCCATGTGTATGGAGACAAGTGAGTGTTGATTGTGCCTTTTTGTTGCTAGTTAGTGCTCATGTACTCCCATAGCCAGTTTCCTTCCTGTCTTTACAATGTAAATGTTTGTCACTGTCCTTGCATGGAATCCTGTATGTTACATTGATTCTGTCCATAGTGGGTAACACCCACAAACAAAGTGACGTAAAAGCACTACTCAGAAAAGCCACGACACTCTGCAGCTCTCCACAACTTCACAAAAGTTTAGAAGAATACCTCCACCAAGCATTTAGGGACAATAGATACTCGAACAACTGGCTTCAAATGATGCCCGTTACACAAACAACAGGAAGATACAGTTTGCCCGGACACACTTGTCACATAAACATACATCAAAAACATATCTGAACTGACCACAAGACTCCTACAGCCACTGGGCATCAGAGCGGCACACAAATCTACATCAACTCTACACCAACTGCAAGCAAGGACCAGAGACCCCTTACCCACTATGGACAGAACCAACATAATATACAGGATTCCATGAGAGGACCACGACAAACATTACATTGGACAGACAAGAAGGAAACTGGCTAAGGGAATACATGAACAGCAACTAGCAGCAAAAAGACACGACCGATACTCAGAGATACACTCACTTGTCTGCGTGCACACGGACAAGGAGGACCACCAGTTCAATTGGGACAATCAGGATCCCAGGACAAGCCAAACAGAGACAAGCCCGGGAGTTTCTTGAGGCCTGGTTCTCCACCAAGAAGGCCATCAATAAACACATCAAATTAGACCCTCTACACACCACTGCAAAGATGAAGCAGACCCCAGAGTTTAAATAACAAGCAGGAAAGTACAACAGCCCTTCATTGGAGGCTGCACTGATGATGTTACCCAGCAGGGTAATGAAACATCTGAAAGCTAACCAACTAGCTCACCAAGCTACACAACAACTAAGCAGCTTGTTAGGCCATTTCACAAATCTGTTAATTACTGATCACATTGCAGTGGATTTGAAGTCAAAGATAGCTGTGACCAAATAAAGTGGACAATTTCCTGGCTGAAAGAATATGATGGCTTTTATGACAATCATAGGTTATGATGTGTTCCATGATTCATAGGCCCATGGTCACCATTACTGAAGTGGATTTTTTTATTCCAGATTTACTTAATTTACTGATTTGAAAACACCTAGATGTTAAGCCTATTTAGATAACTGTGAAATAGTTTTAACTGCTGTAGTCATCTCAGTCGTCAGCATCCTGCTCTAGTCCTTTGTTCAGAAAAGCTCCCAAACTGTTACAAAACAAGTTTACAAGTTCCAGGGGTAACTCAACAAGGCTGACAGCATGTGGGGAGACCAAACAGAATTAATGTTTCGTGTCCAGTAACCCTTCTCCAGAACAAATTGTTCTCCAAATCGTTAACTGATTTTCTTAAAGGAGAAAGAAAAGGTAGACTTTTGATTATCTTTCACCACTAGATGTTTCACATTTCTGTGAAAACAATTAATTCAAAGTGCAGGCACTGTTACATCGAAGGAAAAAAAGGCAGTAATTTGCTCACTGAAGGCTCCCTCAAACACCAATATGATGATAACATAGTGTGGAGTTGGATGAACACAGCAGGCCAGGCAACATCAGAGGAGCAGGAAAGTTGACGTTTCGGGTCAGGGCCCTTCTTCAGGAAATTTTCTGAAGAAGGATCCCGACCCGAAACATCAACTTTCCTGCTCCTCTGATGCTGCCTGGCCTGCTGTGTTCCTCCAGCTCCACACCGTGTTATCTCAGACTCCAGCATTGGCTGTTCTTACTATCTCCCAATGTGACGATGACCTGATAACCTGCTTTTGTGATGGCTATTGAGGGATAGCTATTCACTAAAATACCAGGGTTGACACCTCTGCAGGAGGATTTGTCTTTAATGGTGCCTTGGGATCTGTTTTGTCCAACTGAGGGGTTGGTTTAACATACCTGGAAGCTAGCTCCTCAGCCACTGCAGTACTCCCTCACAACGGCTGCAGGGGTATTTTTTGTACTCAAGTTCCAGAGTTGGACTCGAATTCTGGACTGCGAGGTTTAGAGGAAAGTGCAGTACCAAATGAGCTGGGCTATTTTTCTGAAGAAGGGTCCTGACCTGAAACGTCAGCTTTCCTGCTCCTCTAAAGCTGCACTGCCCCTTCAAGTGAGCACTATTACTCAGTGCCAATCCCCTACCTTTTCCTCAAACCTCTGCACACTCTTTCTGTCCAAATAATCCTCCAATATTGTCTTGGATGCCTCAGTTGAATCTATATCCACCATCTTTCCACACAGCACATTGCACACTCTAACTGCTTACTGAAGGGAAGAAGTGTTTTCTCACTTGTTTCTTTTGCACATCTTTTGCATCATTTCTGTCGTTTTTTGATTATAAACAAACAGGGACAATTAGAATCAGTAGCAAATGGAGTTAACGCCATCCTAACTCATATGTGGACTTTAAAGACAGCAGAGAATTAAATGGATTGAGGCATAACTCATATGACCACAAATATTGCTCACTGTAAAAATAATATAAGTGCAAATGGACCGCATACAAATTCAAGTATAATTTGGACCTTTTTTGAATATCCATACCACCGAATGGTTTTGTCCCCATCACCAAATCACTTGTCGTTAGATTAGATTAGATTTGCTACAGTGTGGAAACAGGCCCTTCACCCCAACAAGTCCACACCGCCCCTTGGAGCATCCCACCCAATAACCCACACACCCCTGAACACTCTGGGCAATTTATCATGGCCAACCCACCTACCCTGCACATCTTTTGACTGTGGGAGGAAACCGGAGCACCCGGAGGAAACCCACGCAGACACGGGGAGAAGGTACAAACTCCGCACAGACAGTCGCCCGAGGCTGGAATCAAACCCGGGTCCCTTGTGCTGTGAGGCTGCAGTGCTGACCACTGAGCCACCGTGGTATTTTTCATAATTATTACCATGCAATAATTCACCCATTTTCCAATTGATTAATTTACATGCAAAGCCCGTTAAGGGTAATGCAGAAACGACTAAGGTGAGGGAGAGGTGGGAAGACAAGGAGGGGATTAAATCTTTAAAAAATGTATTTGGTATTCGGGAGCTTTTATTCTTTTCACTAAATGAAGTGTTAACTGCCATTTTTCAGTTACATTAGCAAGGCCTTATCAAAGTGACAGGTATTGTGTGTGATTCTGCTGCAGGTAAACTCATTAACTGTGAAATTTGTCAGCAGCAATGAGAAAATCTGCCAATTATGAGGCTTGCTAACAATGCTCCTTTACACTTCTCAGAAAAACCTCATTACCATGAAATAGGTCTTACTGATAGAAATTTGCAGTAATTGCACAAAAGCTTCTCAGGTAGTGACCGCAGGGAGAGAAAAATTCTCTGAAAATGCTCACGTCTCTTCCATCCTGAGTTTCAAGGAGCTCAGATAGCCCACACTGCCTGCCTGGCCAAGAGGAAGAATCTCATGATAACAAAGTGAGGAGCTGGATGAACACAGCAGGCCAAGCAGCATCTCAGGAGCACAAAAGCTGACGTTTCGGGTGTAGACCCTTCATCAAAGAGCATTCATCGGTCTAGGCCCGAAACGTCAGCTTTTGTAGTCCTGAGATGCTGCTTGGCCTGCTGTGTTCATCCAGCTCCACACTTTGTTATCTTGGATTCTCCAGCATCTGCAGCTCCCATTATCACTGAAGCATCTCATTCCAGTTTCAGCCTCAGATTGACCTCAGCTGGGATCAGGGTTTCCCCTTTCTCATAGAATCCTGATAGTTTGTAATCTTTCATAGACTCATGGAGTCGTGCAGCACAGAAACAGGCCCATTGACCCAACCAGTCCAAGCTTCCTAAGCTGAACTAGTCCCATTTCAGAAGATTAAGTATATCTAAAGGTCACAATATATTCTTTGGAAACATCTGCCAACCAAAAGCAGTACTGCCCCTGCTCCCACAAACCTGACCTCACTTGATCTTCATAGCGTTCTACATTTTTTACAAGGAGTGAGGAGATGTTGAGCAGGTTGGGCTTGTAGTAATTGGAGTTTAGAAGAATGAAAGGTGATTCAGAACTTCAGGTAGCCAAGAGCTACAAACTGCAATCATCTGAAAGTGAAACAAAGGATCCTTTACTCACACCTAGAACCTGATCTGCTCAGCCCAGCTCTGGAAGCAATTTCCAAGCATTTGATGACAGAAACCATCACAGTTCTGGATTGAGCTTCAAGTTTTCATTCCTTCACTATGCAAAAGAAGCCTCAAGTAGGCCAGGCCCACAACAACATCAGAGACTGAGATAACGAAGTGTGGAGCTGGATGAACACAGCGGCCCAAGCAGCGTCTTAGGAGCACAAAAGCTGACATTTTTGGCCTAGACTCTTCATCAGAACGTCAGCTTTTGTGCTCCTGAGATGCTGCTTGGCCTGCTGTGCTCATCCAGCTCCACACTTTGTTATCACGGATTCTCCAGTATCTGCAGTTCCCATTATCTCTAACATCAGAGACTGATCTCACTTTCAGCTTTATATGTAACTGTTATCCTTACTTACTTTAAATCGCGTCAATATTTTAGATCACAACTATCACTTTTTACTCAAATAACTCCCAGCGAAAACTTGTTGAATAAACTAACCTTTTATCTTGCTCAAATTTGTGCTGTTGGTTGTTTATGAATTAAAACAGAGCATTTCTTTATGCTCCCTGAAACACTGAAACTACACAGTATTTTCTGATCTCAATCTGTACCTCATACTAACAAATTGAAAGGAGGCTGCAAAAACAAACGCAAATTCCTGGCTTGCAGCACATTCAGGGCCGTTGGTCGTGACAACATGTACACCTTACAAACCCATATACATTTAGGTTAAACTGGGTGCAGCTCACCCTTATAGTAGAGTGGGCAAAAGTACATGAATCCCTGGAAAAATTGAAATATTTGAATTAATCACCCCATATTGTGGGGGAGAAAAGCTATCAAAAGGTGGTTGCAAAAGCTGTTTTTACACTGGCCTTTTTAAAAGACAAGAAATAAGATGTTGTAAAAACTTGGCAGGAAAAGTGAAAATTAGAATGATAGCATAGAACTGAACTTCTCAAATTATTCATAGGAACATAAGAATAGGATTAGGCCATTCAGCCCTTTGGGCCTGTTCCATCAATGAGATAGTAGATGATCTGTGGCCTAACCACACTTATCAGCCTTTGGCCCATATTTCTTAATACCTCAGCTTGACAAAAATTTATCTCTCTGAGATTTAAAATTAACAATTGATCTACTATTAATCACATTTCTGAATTTATGGTTTTAAAATTGTCACAAGCTCTGAGTACGAGCTGTGATAGATGGGATGAAGGGTGATAGGGAGGCATGGCCAGAGGAAGGGGCATTATATACAAGTGAGAATCCATCCGTTAGCACAGGACACAATTGGCATAACTCATTCAGAATTCTATCTTGGCCATTTCCTTGGAGGTCATGACCCCAAAATTACAGTAATGAGCCATTGTGGTGTCCCGACCCCCAGTTTGAGAAGCCATGGTTTAGAAGTTAGGTTACAGAATTAGTCATCCAAAAGGCCTGGACTTGAGTTCAACTCTCACTACCAGCAGGTGTGGACTTTAAATTCAGTTATTTAAATTAATCTGAAATAGAGGAAAACTCATATCTGAGGACTCTGATTTGTTGACACTGATATCTCTCCACAGATGCTGCCAAACCTGCTGTGTTTCTCCAGCAGAGATAATGGGAACTGCAGATGCTGGAGAATCCGAGGTAACAAAGCGTGGATCTGGATGAACACAGCAGGCCAAGCAGCATCTTAGGAGCACAAAAGCTGATGTTTCGGGCCCAGACCCTCCTGATGAAGGCTCCACACTTTGTTATCTCGGAGTTTCTCCAGCGATTTGTTTTTCTTGTTGTAGAGGAAAACTAACGTCAGTTATCGTGATCTTATAATTAGCAAATTACTGCAAAAATCCAACTAATTCCCTACTGCCCACTGACACCATTGATCCATTGTTACCCGCTCGGGTCTACACGTGGGTCCAGACCCACCAGTACAATTACATTCCGATGTTTAGATTACAGCTCCCAGCAACTAGTCAATTGAAGTTAGGGATGGACAATAAATGTTGGTTTTATCAGCAATGCTCAAATCCCAGGAATGAAAAATCAAATGAGATAGGGAGTAATGATTACGCAAGAATTTTGTTGAATGTCAGTAAGTATAAACTTGTCATCTTCGGTCAAGGTTCCAAGCACATGAGAAAAAGGCAGATGGTAATTTTGTTTTCTTTGCACCAGCATTGTGAATGCTAATATCAATGAAAATACATCACACATTAATAGTTCAACTGCAAACTTCTCTGGTGTCAGATTTGAATCATCTTACAGTGGGTAACCCTTCCTCTCCAGTAAATGCTTTTCAATCTTGGCCTGTTTAATGGGACATAGCCAAAGAACAGTTCAGATTCAGTCATTCCCATTATTCTATCACAGTATACAAATTTACACTGGGTTCCCAAAGACGTGGTGCATTAATACAGCATCATAAGGATCTTCATTGGAGCATTATCAAACGTAATTTAACACTAGTGATCGCAACAAGGTCAACCAGGTGGCCCTCATATGAAAGTTGCAAACTCGCGAACGGTGCAGGCGCAAAACATGCCCAGCTCCTCGACTGATTGTTCAGGAACCCATGGATTCTGTCTCCCTGTCAAGTGTTGAAGATAGCTTGGGATCTGAGATGGTCGCAGTGGATGTCACCATCTCAACATCTTTGCTTCCTGAAGAGGAGAATGAATTTCTTCTCCGCTGAAATAACTCCACAGTACCTGGTACCCTGTCAGCAAGTCACCTTTTATTTACACATGGACTGCACTAGGCACTGATTCAGCTCCATCAGAGTCATCTCTCAGAGTGAACAGAACCTCTGACACTCCTACTTATAACTGTCGGCCAGGGGTCCCTAATTGAACCAGATTAACAGCCCCCAATCAAGGAACTCATATTCTATGAGATCCACTTGACTAACAACATTACAATCACAACAGACACCAAGCAGAAAAGTAGGAACTAAGGCTGGTGACCAAAGACCTGGATAAAGACATAAGTATTAGAAGCATCTTGATGAAGTTGGGAGATGGAGATGGCCAGGAATGGAATTTCAGAGCATAAGAGCCCAGCAGGTGAAGGGTCTGCTGTCCATGGTGGAGTGACTAACAGCTGAGATGCGCAAGAGTTCAGAATTGAAGGAGCCCCGAGATCAAGACATGTGATACTTGCTGATAAAGCTAGTAATTAGGAGTTACAAATAGCCTGGTGCTATTGACCAGTCCTTACGAAGCAATAACCAGCTCAATGAGGCCATTTGGATTCTGTCAGAAAAACTGAGCTCAACATCTTTGGTCTCAACATGCTCAATGAAACTGAATTCCCTGGACTGAGATGAGAGATGGGGTTTGTTTGGGATCAGTATAAACAGACTTGAGTTGATCTGAAGTCAATGAGATTCAGTAGGAAAATCTTCCTTGGTGACTCAGTTTGTGGTTATTTGAGGCCAAACATCCCGGCTACAGGATATCCCTGCGTGACTCTCTCTGCGAATGTTTTTGACCCAACCACCTTCAGCTGCTTTATCAGTGTCCTTCCCTCCATCACAAGGTCAGAGACACAATCTTCACTAATGATTACACAGGACTCAGTGTTACTTACGATTCCTCAGATAAAGAAGCAGTCTGGAAGTACATAGAACAAAACATGGAGAACAATAACTGAGGCTGATAACCATTAACACCACCAAAGTGCCAGGCAATGACCAGGCATCCTGTAAGAATGTATCCATTGACATTGCCTGGTGTTCCCATCTCTGATCAACATCCTGGGGTTTATCATTGATCAGAAACTTAACTGGACAAGCTATATAATTACTGTGGCTGCAAGAACTGCTTAGAGGCGGAGAATTTTAGAGTGAAAAAATCCCGACTCCTGACTATCTAAAGCCAATCCACATCTGCAAAGCATTGGTCAGGAGTGTGATGAAACATTCTCCACTTGCTAGGATAAATGCAGCTCCAACAACACTCAAAACAGTCAACACCATCCAAGGAAGCAATCTGCTTGATTGGCGCCCCATCTACCAATTTAAATATTTACTTCTTCAATCAGTGACACAGTAGCAGCAGCATGCACCATCTACAACATGTGCCGCAGTAACTCACCAGGCTCTTTTGTCCATCCTGTTCAAATCCAAACCCATACCACCTAGAAAGATAAGGGCAGCATATGCATCAGGACACCATGAGCTATAAGTCCCCATCCCAGTCAAGCCCCATGCTAACTCTTAACTATTCCCTCACTGTTGCTGCTTGGAAAACCTCATACTACCTTTGCTAAAGCATTGTGAGTTTCCAACATCACATGGATCTCAGCAGTTCAGAGGTGGTTCCCATCACCTTCTCACAAAGAGTTAGTGATAGGCAATATATCCTAGCCCAGCCAGTGGTTCCCATGTCATGTGACCCCATTAAAGAGACACAAGTTATTCTTAAAGATAGTAAAACAAAGAAACTCATAAAAATTTAGTGTAAATACCTGATAACCATACACATTTTCCAAACTAAAGCCAGCTTCTTTGTTATCCTTCAACGCTTTCCTCAATATTTATATATTTTGTGATGTACATTTTTCTTTGTTTTATCAGTTCCATCTTAGAATGTGTTTTATTGTGCAAAAGGTTTCAAATGGTTGGCAATGGGTGAGCCCCAGGCCTCAGTGAGATTTGAAAGTTAGGTTTTTATCCAACAGGGAAGCCTCTATCAGTGTTTATTTTCAGACAAGCCTATTTATAGCACTTTTCCAAGGGCAACTGCATTCTGTTCCCTTCTGGCAATTTGCCCAGCAAGAATGCTGTCATCCAGAAATGATTCAGAGGTGGGTTTCCAGACTCAGTAAAGATTCCCCAGAGAATTGATTAAGCTCAACTCTCAATCTTATTTTTTATTCTTTCACATGTCACTGTCAAGGCCAACATTTGATGCCCATGTCCCTGCTAGTGGCTTGGTAGACCATTTCAACCACTGGAGTTGCACGTGAATCAAACCTGATAAGGGACAAGTTTCCCTCTTTAATAAGCATCAGGGAACTAGATGGAATTATCTGTTTTTGTCAACTTTTTAAAAAAAATCCAAAAGTGCTGTCTCACACACAACAGGCATATTGTGACACATCTTTATGTCCAGTGTATGCTTTGCATTCATTGGTACCATTTCACCAGAAAGGCCCTTGTGCATCCTTCAAGGATAATATCAAATCAGCCTGTTGAGAGCAGGTGGGACTTGAACCCAGGCCTCCTGGCTCAGAGGTAGCAGCAGTCCTCCTGCACCTCAAGCACCCAGTCCCTCACGCACAACTAAATGGCTTTTCCCACCAGCAAATTTTCATCTAGTAATCACCGTCACTAAATCACTCATGTTTCCAATAGTTCAATTTATGTGCAAAGTTCATTAAGGGCAATGCCTGGTGGGATTTTTGTGATCCAGAAGTGGTCGTATATGCACCAGAATGGCTTTCTTTTCCCATTACCAAATCACTGTGACTTTTTTTTTGTTTTCAGCTATTAACTGCCACCAATAGATCACCCATGTAGCCAACCAGGCAGTGGTGATGGCCTAGTATTTTCCCTGGACTGCCAATCCACAGGCCCAGGTAATGCAATGGGGCCCTGTTTGGAATCCCACCAACGCTGATTGTGCAATTGAATTCAATAAAAAGTCTGTTGTGTATCTCCTGTAATTCTTAACTACTTTAGTTTGTTGCAACAGGAAACTCCCAGGAGATCAGAAGAAGTGGTCCTGAAGAATCCCTGAAGAGGTCCACCATACCCCTTGATTCATAACCTCAGCCCACGAACATCTAAAATGGAGAAAGAAGATTTGGGAAGGCACTGATAATCCCAAGGGACTTCAAAGGGACCACACTGAGGAAAGGTGGCAGCAGCAGAATGAACTCCCCAACAAATCAATCTAATCATCCTGGGAGGGCATGGTGGCACAATGGTGAACACTGTTGCCTGATAGAACATAGAACATTACAGTGCAGTACAGGCCCTTCGGTCCTTGATGATGGACCGACCTGTGAAACCAATCTGAAGCCCATCTAAACTACACTATTCCATTATCATCCATATGTTTATCCAATGACCATTTAAATGCCCCAGGAACTTAAGCCAAAGGCAACTGCCTTTGTAGAATTTGCCTATTTTTCCTGCATCTATGTGGGTTCCTGCTGTGTGATCTGGATTCCTCCCACAGTCCAAACATATGCAGGTTAGCTGAATTAGCCATGCTAAATTGGCCACAGTGTCCAGGGATGTGCAAACCAAGTGGATTAGCCATGGGAAATGGGGGCGGTTACAGGAAAGGGTGGGATGTTCTTTGGTAGGATAGTGCAGACTTGATGGGCTGAATGGCCTCTATCTACTGGATGTGAGTTTGCTCGCTGAGATGGAAGGTTAGTTTTCAAACGTTTCGTCACCATTCTAGGTAACATCATCAGTGAGCCTCCAATGAAGCGCTGGTGTTATGTCCCGCTTTCTATTTATCTGTTTAGGTTTCCTTGGGTTGGTGATGTCCCTGCATTGATGATGTCATTTCCTGTTCTTTTTCTCAGAGGGTGGTAGATTGGCTCCAAATCAATGTGTTTGTGGATAGAGTTCCAGTTGGAATGTCATGCATCTAGGAATTCTCGTGCGTGTCTCTGTTTGGCTTGTCCTAGGATGGATGTGTTGTCCCAATCAAAGTGGTGTCCTTCACCAACGCAGGAATTGACACCACCAACCCAAGAAAACCTAAACAGATAAATAGAAAGCGGGACATAACACCAGTGCTTCACCGGAGGCTCACTGATGATGTTACCTAGAATGGTGACGAAACGTCTGAAAACTAGCCTTCCAGCTCAGCGAGCAAACTCACATCCAGAACCTCAACCTGAACTACAAATCTTCTCAAAACTCGCTGGCCTCTATCTACATTGTAGGGATTCTATGAAACACTTGGATGTGGCACAGTAGATCACTCAATAGTCTCTTCATCCATAGTCAAGCTCAAAGGACTGAAGCGCAGTCACATTATCCTTGATCCTGAGAAGACTGCCCAAGAAGTGAACAAAGCTACAGCTCAATTGGTGCTGGGAATTCTCTGGTACCCCATGCAACTGGTTATCATCAGAATCGAGAATGTTGGGCTGTTTGACCGGGGCGGACCTCACAGTCAACCTCAATTCCAATTCCACTCAATTTCCAACTTTCTGCTCAATTTGTGGAATTAAGTGTGGAAATTCCAGTTCATGTTTTAGTTTCCCTTCCCACCCTGGGTGGAGTAGGGAGACAGAATGTGAGTAATTGTGGTGCCACTCCTGTACTGGATCAGCACAATTCAAGAGTCAAATTAGTACAACATTTACACACAAGTAAGTGAACTAGGAGCACAAGTAGGCTATTCAGCCCCTCGAGCCTGTTCCACCCATGTTTGACCTATTGGTGTTTGAAATTCCACACTCCTATCTCCTTTCCATAACTTCTGATTATCGTGCCGAAGAAGGATCCATTTGCAGCAGCCTTGTAAATATTTAATGACAGATCAGTGATTTTGAAGCTCATTCATAGTTTAAAAAAATTAAGGCCAGACTGTTCAACAAAGTGTTAGGAAGTACTTGTGGATACAAAGGCTGGTGCTTGAGTTTAAAATATTGGACCAATTCCCTCCCCTTTCCTGTTAGGCTGATAGAATGAACTGTGCACCACATAAATACAGATTTTGAAAAGACTCATCATTATGACCCAGTCCTTTTGTTTTCCTGAAACAATGTTAATGTCAGCTATCTGTTTCTCATCAGCAAGCTGTGACACTTCCTCTCACCCGGCATAAAAACACTTGTAATTGCTCAGAGTTTACCAGGCTGGATCCTGGTCTTGGCAGAGGGCCATTATTTAATTTGTCTGCAGGATGGGGGATGTCACTAGCTAGGCCAGCATTTATTGCTCATCCACAAGTGCCCCCAAGAAGGTGGTGGTGTTGTAATTAATTGCTTGTAAGTAATCAGATACAACTTACATTGGCCAGTTAGAGGGTCTTGTGGTAGTGCTTTGGGGACTTGGGAGATGGACTCAGTCTCATTGTAGAATTCTCAGTCTCCAACCTGGTCTTGCAGCCATGGTCCAGTCTGGTTTCTGATCAATGGTAAACCCTGGGTTATTGATCAAGGGTGATTCAGTGATAGTAATGCCATTGAATATTTGGGGCCATGGTTGCTTTCTCTCTTATCTGCGATGGTTGTTGCAAGAAACTTGTATGGCATGAATGTTACTCGCTACTTACCGCCCAAACCTAGATATCATCCAGGTCTTGCCTTATGTGAGTACAAATTGCTTAAGTGCCTGAAAAGTCAAGAAGATGGTGCTGAACATTGTGCAGTCGTGAGTGAATGCCCCCACACTTGACGCTACAGCAGAGGGAAAGTCATTGTTAAAATAGCTGAAGATGGTTGGGCCTAGGACATTGCCCTGAGGAACTCCTGCAAAGATAGCCTGGAGCTGAGATGATCGATATCCAATAGCCACATCTTCCTTTGAGCTAATTATGACTGCAACCAATTGAGAGTTCTTTTTTCCCCTGATTCCCATTGATTCCAGTTTTGCTAGAGCTTCTTAAGTGCCGCACTTGGTCAATGTGGCTTGATGTCAAGGGCTGTCACTCACCACCTTCCCTCTGGAATTCAGCTCTTCTGTCCATGTTTGAACCATGGTTGTAATGAGGTCAGTAGCTATGTGGCCGTCATCAAGGCTTGTGGACAGAATAAATAGGGAGGAGCTGATCACATTCATAAAAGGATTGGGAATGACGGGGAACATTTTGAAGATGACTGGTAACAGAAGCCAAAGTGACACAAGGCAAAAAAAAACATTTCTATTTAGTTAGCGATTAGAGTGTGGATTCCACTCCCTGAGAACAAGATGGAGGCAATTTCAACTGAGATATTCAAAAATGGGTTAAAGTGTAGTTGAAAAGGAGCAACATATAGGATTACAGGGAGATATTAGAAGAATGGCACTGTGTGTTTGAACTAGAATCACTCTGCATGGAAACAGACCCTTCAGTGCAATTCATCCATGCCAACTAGATATCCTAAATTAATCTAGTCCTATTTGCCAGCATTTGGCCCATATCCCTCTGAACCCTTCCTATTCACACACCTGTCCGGGTTCCTTTTAAATGGTGTAATTGTACCAGCCTCCACCACTTCGTCTGGCAGCTCATTGCATAGACACACCACCCACTGTGTGAAAATGTTGCCACTTAGGTCTAAATAGGTTTAAATATTTCCCCTCTCATCTTAAATCTGTGCCCTCTAGTTTTGGACTCCCCTACCTTTGGAAAAAAAGACCCTGGCTATTCACCTTATCTATGCCCCTCATGAGTTTATAAACCCCTATAAGGTCACCCCTCAGTCTGTAACACTCCAGGGGAACTAGCCCCAATCTATTCAGCCGCTCCCTATCGCTCAAACCCTCCAACCCTGGCAACACCTTTGTAAATCGTTTCTGAACCCTTTCAAGTTTAACAATATCTTTCCTATAGCAGGGAGACCAGAATCGAACACGGTATGCCAAAAGCGGCCCTAACCAAAGTCCTGTATAGCCACAACATGACATCCTAATTCCTAAACTCAATGCATTGACCAATAAAGGCAAGCATGCCAAATGTCTTCTTCACCATCCTGTCTACCTGAGACTCCACTATCAAGGCACATGCACCTTTAGGTCTCATTGATCAGCAACACTCCCCAGAGCTCTGCCATTAACTGTATAAACCCTGCCCTAGTTTGCCTTACCAAAATGCATCACTTCACATTAATTGAAATTAAACTCCATCTGGCACTCCGCGATCGATTGGCCCATCTGATCATGGTTCCATTGTACTCTGAGGTGTCATCTGCAACCTTACTAATCATATCTACAACTAGTGCAGGCATGATGGGCCAAATGGCCGCCTTCTGCATTTTGGGTATTGGAATAAAACAGGTGTTTGCAGAAAAATGCAAGAAATAGTTGCATGGTGATTGCTGTGAAGAGAAATGGGAACAGGACAAGCACACAGCCTAGGCTGACTCCTCATGTGAAGGATAAACATTGGTTTTTAACCTGCTATGGCGACTATGAAATAGGAAACTTCCGTTGAATTTGTGAATCTTGCTTTATAGAATATTGATCCTTTGGAACTTTTGCACCTGTGGGGTGACAATTGACTGTATAGATATTATAACATTTTATTCAAAATAAATGTACCCTGTGTACTGCAAGTAACAATGTTTTTAGCGTCCAATCATATATCTCATATCTTTGTAGTACAAATTGTCTTTGAAAATAGCAGCAAATGCCAAGACACACACATGGAAAGAATTTAAGTTGTTTGTGATGTAAGTACTGTAGATTTCTCTACAGAAATAGTTCCTGCTAGACAACGTTAACCCATTGCCAACAGTAATAAGATGTCTGTTAAATGAAAATTAAAGATATGTAATGGTAAAGGGCAAGGTCAGAAGGATATTGCTTTTAAGCAGTGAGTTTTCTTCTGGTCTAGAATTAATTTATTGCAAGTTTGATGGAGCCAGATTCAACAATAGCTCTCAACTGGAACTGGGCAAATACATGGAGAAAGGTTTGCAGGAGGATGGCGAGAGGGCTAGTATGGACAAGATAAGCTAAATGGGTTTCCTGTCGTCCCTGAAGCAAAGGGGATGTTTGCCATAAAGTGTGGCCTGTGGTGAGTATCTGGGTGCGGAGTCTTTTTACAAGAGGAGGCTGTTGCGCTATGAGTACCCCGCAGTTTTGACTGGACAATAAGCTCTCCTTGCTTCCGCTCCTGCCGTCTGCCACAGGCATTTTGGGGGGATTTACAGGTTAATAATCAACGAGTCTGAACCCATCATGAGTGTCCTAAACTGATGGCTGCTGGCTCAGAGACAGGGACAGTACTCGTTGCACTGCAAGATGTCCGCTGCAATTTTTGCTGTTAAGTACCAAGGCAGAATTTGAAAACTTGGAGACAGAAAAGACTGCAGATTCTGAAAGCTAGAGTCAAAAAATGTCGAGCCATAAAAACACAGGCCAGACAGCATCTGAAGAAGTGTCCTGACCCAAAACATTGACTTCTCTGCTCCTCTGAAGCTGCCTAACCTGCTGTGTTCTTATGGCTCCACATTTTTTGACAAATTCTGAAAACGCCACAGTACATTCGCACATGCAAGCAATTAATATCAACTCACATGTCCTATTGCTGCCAATGCTTACTTTCTAGTAAGGAAAAAGCTAACGAGTGCTAATTTCCTCAGAGCTATTCGGAATCTGCAGCTGTAATCTCCACAAAAAGGCAGTGAAAACTCTGCTAATATAGTAATCCAAAGTGTTTATTTTTATTTAGTTGTTTGCAGGGTGTGGCTGTCTCTGATTTTGCCGGCATTTGTTGTCCATTTCAAATTGCCCTTGAGTGAGTGGTGGTGAGCAGTCATCTTGAACCACTGCAGTCCATGTTGTGTAGTGACACCCTCAGCACCATTAGGAAGGGAATCCCTGGGTATCCATCAGTGAAAGTGAAGAAACACTGATATGGTTCCAAGTTAAGATGCTTTATGGTTTGGAGGCAAAGTTATGGCAAATCCAAGGATATTTATCACATGTTTACAAAAGGAAATTCACCGTTTATGCATTAAATATAGAGAGATGCTCAGAGCGCATCATCAATCATGGATTTACAATTAACAGGAGGGAAAAAGTCAATGGGGGCAAAAGGCCAGGGATCTTCAAAAAGAAAAGCATGTATTTATACTTTACACAACCTCAAGACTTCTCAAAGTACTTTCTAGCTAATTTAATAATTAGTGAAGTTCCTGCTCCTCTGATGCTGCTTGGCCTGCTGTGTTCATCCAGCTCTACACCTTGTTATCTCAGATTCTCCAGCATCGGCAATTCCTACTATCTCTCTAAGAAGTTTAGCTACAGTTGTGCAGCAATTTGCACAGAACAAGCTTTTATAAACAGGAGCATAGAAAGAAGAATACTTTATTCATGTCGATCAAGGGAGAAACATTGGCCAACAGATTAAGGTAACTTGCCCGATCACCCCCTGGGGCCTTTTAGATCCACACCAAAAAGCAGGAGAGATGTCAGAGATTATGGGAACTGCAGGTGCTGGAGAATCCAAGATAATAAAGTGTGAAGCTGGATGAACACAGCAGGGCAAGGAGCATCTCAGGAGCACAAAAGCTGACGTTTTGCGCCTAGACCCTTCATCAGAGACTGCATTCCTCAGGAGAGATGTCAACTTGTTACAACATCTAAAAGACTGAACTCCCAAAAGTTGCAGCACCCTTTTATCGAGGCAGTCTCCAATTTATGAATGTCTGAATTACAAATGCTTGTACTTAGAAACAGGATCCCGTACGTGAATGTATTCGCATTAATTTTAAAGATCTGACTTGAGAATATTTTCTTGAATGTATTTTAGTTCTGAGTTCTGAAGAAGGGCCGCTGGACCTGAAACATTAACTCTGCTTTGTCTCCATAGATGCTGCCAGACTTGCTTAGATTTTCCAGCAATGTCTGTTTTCGTAACAGCTATTTCACATTATGTTCCAACTTGCATATGAATCGACTTATAAATATAATCAAGAAGTTCAGGATGGCCCAGTGTAAGAGAGGAGGAGCAGCTACTGTTGCTTCAATGTAGAGACATGAAATGACACATAGGTGGCGTGTGCAGGGTCATACGATCTGGGGCATGATGTGAGAGGAAAAGACTATGAGAGAATGTAGCCAGGACAGAAGTAGATTCTCAACTGCATGGGAAATCACAGAACTTGAAATAATACATCTAAACTAATAATCAAAAGTAGGATTTATTATCAAGTTTCTGTTCATAAGCAAAATCTCCCTTTAATTCTCATAAAGAGACAAAAGTAATCCTGTACAAAATAAAGTGCTTCAGAATGACTCATTGCTACCACAGTCAATTTTTTCAAGGACTGGAAAATGAAGTTTTGTTGTATAAAAACAGGACAGTAACCAAAGAGATTAAACAAAAGCAGGCAACAACACAGATTTCACTTTAAATGGCAAATGAAGATAAATATTGATTTGATATGATGACTGTGATTAGATTAACATAATGTGGTTGCTATGAAGCATTGTTTACTTCAGTAACTGTTGCCAAATATGACTTGGAAAACTATGCAAGGGAATTTTTGCCCTATTCCTTGTGGATGTGGGTGCCACTGGCTTTCCAGCATTTATTGCTCCATCCCTCATTACCATTGAATGGGTGGGGATGAGCTGCCTTCTTGAACTGCTGCAGTCCATCTGCTGTACAAACCCACAATGCCCTTGGGGAGGGAATTCCTGAAGTACTAGCGACACATTTCCAAGATTTCTTCTGTAAAATCTTAAACATATTTCTGCTTAACTATAGTCTTATGACTGCCTGTTTTTTCTCCCACTCACTTTTCCACTAGGATGGTCCACCCTAATCGGCAAAACTCCCCAGTGGTTTGCCATTGCCAGGAAACTCACCCATTCTTATACTCAGCATCAGGCAAATTGGAATGATTTCCAGGCTGGCAATCGACTGGATTGGTCAGGCTACAAATGCACCTCCCACCGCCAAAAAAGACCTGTCATGTGATTCAAATCTCAGAACTTTTGGCCTAGAGAAAGGGACATTGCCACTGCACCACAAGACCTCCACTATAGCATTATCTAGAAATTTAGACATGTTTGGGCCCCAAACAATCTGGCTGTTCTTTTGGTGTGACATTGAATAATGTCTCCTAAGTTATCTGCGTTTCATGAAGTGGTTAGCATGTCTCCTGAGAGTTTAGGGAGGCAATGATGACAATCAAAGAAAATGGCGATGAATGCCATTCATAGAACATGCCCAGCAAGCATGAGAGAATAGATGGAGCCAACATGCCAACCTCCATTTATGTAGTTACTGTAACTTAGTACAGTGTCCAGGGGCATGCTCGCTCATTAGAGAAAGAGAGAGATGGTTGGTGTTGAGGGCTACCATGCCTCGGGTGAGGGGCAAGTTTGAGAAAGCAGGACCTCCACGGTGACGTAGGCACTACAGGAATTGAACCCAGTCTATTGCCAACCTGCTGTCCAGCCGACTGAGCTCACCAGCCCCATGTCAAGCTGCATATCAATCATAATTTCACTGCTACAAAGGAAGGGATATCAAGGCATCTTAAAAGGAGCAGAGGGAAGTGGAAAAGATTAGGAAAGGAATTTCATAGTTTAACATCTGTACAGTTGAAGGAACAGGTACCAATGTCAGGAAGAATAAAGTGAAGGAAGCAGAAGAGATGATTTTGAACAATACAGATTCCTTGGGTATTTGTAAAGATGGAGGAGACTGTAGAGTTGAGGTGGTCAAAAGTGGTGGGATTCTCATTCTATCTGATTTCAGGAAGAAAATCTGCCAATTGTTACATTGAACTCTGGGTGGTTAAGATAGAATGTTGCCACCCATTTTCCTTCCTGCTTTTTGAACAACTTAAACGACATTGAACCCAATCTGAAAGTAGCCCCTAGGAAG
Organism: Stegostoma tigrinum; assembly: GCF_030684315.1. NCBI lineage: Eukaryota > Metazoa > Chordata > Chondrichthyes > Orectolobiformes > Stegostomatidae > Stegostoma > Stegostoma tigrinum. The sequence goes on along the minus strand of NC_081374.1, from coordinate 13,295,724 downwards.
CACTGTAACAAAAGTCATGTCACAAAGAAAACTTACAGATTTTAAATTAAAATATCAATCTGGGAACCTTCCTTTCTATGCTGAGCCTACGGGTTTCTCATTATTAGTGGAAGAGAATTGATGAGTCTTAACAAGAAGAGGTATTTGTCTTACAAACCAAGAGGCAGCTTATTGCATGATTGCGATGGGTGCAGATTAGCTGGTTATAATTAATTAATGAGAAGCCGGATATGTCACTTCTGAGCCCATCTGGACCTTGTGTTAGACCACCTGGTCCTCCAACCAAAGTTTGTCTGACAGAGTGGGCGGAACTTAATGTAATTTCAACATTAACGCGTTTATAACCATCACATTATACAATACTTATCTTCCTCAATCAGACCCACACGTGACTGCATACCCACAGCTAAATGATTAACTCTGAACTATCCTCTGGAATGGACTGATTCAAGGCCAGTGAGGACAGGCAATAAATGCTGGCATTGACAACTGCAGGCCTTTGTGTTCTCTTTTACACAGACCTCCGAGGTCTGTGCAGGCAATAACTTAAGAAACCAGAAATCAGCTTTGGAGACAGTTTTGACATGCCGACACAGCGTATACAGACCAGGAATAGTAATACTTGTTCCAGGAATGAGAAGCATTAGTTTTGAGGACAGATTGGAGAGGTTGAGACTGTTTTATGTCAGAGAGAAGACTGAGGTGATATTTGGTAGAAATTTTCAAGGTCATGAAAATATTCCTTCTCATAAAACAATCGAGAATGAAACAAGGTCATTTGTCAAAAAAGCAAAAGGGATTTGATAATCACCCACGTTGTTTGGGTCTGCAATGCACTACCTGAGGATGTGATGGATGCAGGTTCCATTGAAACATTGAACAATGCATTGGGTGATTATCTAAATAGAAGTCATGAGCGGGGCTTTGGGGAAAGGGTTAGGGAATGGCAGCAAATCCCAATGCTCATTCAGAGACCTAGCACAGACATGACAGACCGAGGAGAACACAGAACATTACAGTGCGGTACAGGCCCTTCAGCCCTCGATGTTGCGCTGACCTATGAAACCAATCTGAAGTCCATCTAACCTACACTATTCCATTATCATCCACATGTTTATCCAATAACCATTTAAATGCCCTTAAAGTTGACGAGTCTACTACTATTGCAAGCAGGGCATTCCACGCCCTTACGACTCTCTGAGTAAAGAACCTACCTCTGACATCTGTCCTATATCTGTCACCCCTCAATTTAAAGCTATGTCTCCTCGTGAGTGGCTACCTTCAATGCTGTAACAATTTTGCGATGTGGAGAAAGGCACCTCCAACAGTGCGGCAGCCCACTGGTAGGGTCCACCTTGGATTTTCCAATGAACAGTCACCTGGCTCCAAGCATTAACTCTGCTCTCTGCCCACAGATGCTGCCTGAGTTTCTCCAGCAATTTGTTGAATTGTGTTCATGTCTCCGTGTGTGAGAGAGATGGTGGTAGTGAGGGGTAGGCAGTGCTTTGGAGTGGGAGGGAGAGAGGGAGGGGGTGAGACAGCCGCATGTGATTGTGCTCAACACAAGTTTAATTTTAGATTGAGAACAGGAACTACAGCTCCCCCAAGTACTGCAATTGACAGAGAGAGATAAAGCTGTGTTAGCGCAGAACTGCGGGAGTCGGTGCTACTGCAAGTAATACTGGGGCCGGGATAGTGGGGTGTGTTTTATTTTATGTTGGACAGGAGAGATGAAAAATACAAGAGGCAAGGTTAAAGTCGCCCTGATCATCCTGCTGCTTCTGCTGTCTGTGTTTCTAATCTTTCTGAGCGCTTTGTTGATCAGGACCCACACATTCAGCGCCGCCGGGAACCTGGATTCCAGCGCCTTTGATAGGAATCATGCAAATTTTGCAGCAAACTTCAGTGAGTCTGAAAGAAAACTACTTCTGGGCAATTTGAAAGAGGCAATTCGCATCCGCACTGTCAGCCACAACGCCGCTGACTTTGACATCTCCGCCCTGGAAGCGTTTGGAGACTTTCTCCCTAAAGGTACTGTTTTGAATTCTTTATGAAGTTGACTTGGCAGTAAAATGAGTCCATTGTCAGGATCCAGTGGATTCCTGGTGACAAAAGGTTTTCTTCTGTCGGTTCGCTTTCTGTTTTGGGAATCGGTGGCTGAGGTATTTTGTGAGGAGTGGGTTTGCAAGTGACAATAGTCCCCTAAATTACTGCGCCTCATGGGCAAAAGATTATAATAGGGGGTTATAACCCCACAATAAATTGACCATACATTGTCTGTTGGTGCATTCTGCCATAATCTAGTCACAATTAATCAGATTAGCTTCAAATTCCAAATTTTTGTTAATTAAACTCAAGTTCCAGCTATTGGCACAGTGGGATCTGAATCTGTATTCCCTAGAGTGTTAGCTCCTGAATTGCTAATCCTGTCACTCAAACAGCCATCTCTTCCCCCTTGCCTCAGCCTATACTGTCTTTTTTTGCTGAAATTGGGAGCTGCTGGATCATCATTGAGTGTAAGAGCACATGAATAAATTAAGGTCAACATTTAAAGTTTGAGAGAAATTCAACTTCATACATCTTTACGTAAGGCATTATGCCAGTAACAAGTGTTATGTTTGATTACGTTAGGAAAATGTTATTGAATGCATGACAGGGAGGATGCCTGACTGACTGCCAGCTGCAAACATGAATATGCACAACTGCAAGTATAATTGTAGGTCATGGGCAGAGCCCCATCTAATTATACTTTGCAAAGACAATGTTTAATATAATGTTAGTGCTTGATGTTGTTTTTCTACATCTTCAGGCTGATTCATGCTAGGTTTGGTTCTACTGACACCCCCCAGTCCTCACATGACAGACATCACAGTGAGCCCACAATAAAACAACTAACTCAGTCCCTTAATTTCCATGGATTTCCTAAAGCAGTGGCCGGGACCCTAACTGGGATTAAGCTCTCAGGCAGAGATGGCCAAGCCCTGACTTTCCCGTTCTCTAATGGCGTCTTCTCCTCTCCCGGCCTGACCGCTCACCCAGGGGTTGCAACTCTTTTCAAGCCTCCGAATGGGGCCACAATGGGAAAACATTTAGGAAACACTGTTGTAACCTGAAATCACTAGAGTTTCCCAATTATCCTGTACTGCTCCTTTTAATGCCGGGAAGCTTGTGTTTTCAAATAAACCTGTTGGACAATAACCTGATGCCATTTGATTTGATGCCTTGTCCACCCCAATCCAACACTGGTATCTCCACAACTTCAAAATCCTAGGTCACTGATGTCAGAGAACAGTTTGTTTGTATGCAAGATCGACTTCTGTAGCAGGTTCACTTTTTATCTGCTGTTCGTACTGATGGCATTATTCAACTTTATTGCAACACATTGTTCCAAAATGGGGTGCACACACAAGGCTCTTAGCTTGGGCCCTAACACTAAAAGAAATCAGTAACTGGACGGAGAGAGAGCACAGCTACTACTGTGGGGGAAATTAGAAATCAGAAAATCAAAAGAAATGTGCAATAACACGATGGGTTACTAAGCTATAGGAAAGAGGAAAATTACAAAAAAAAGTATCAAAATATTAATTTGGGAGAGATTCTGACAGAATAGTTTGTAACGACATTTCTAAGCAACTATTCAATGAAGTACCTAGGAATAAGTAAATACCAATAAGAACAGGGACCATAATATCATTTTGGTACTATTGAAAAGCATAAAAACCAATTCCCCTGCTGTGCAACAGTCATATTTGCAGATCCAGCGCCTGTGCACCTCTGGCAGTATCAGTGGAGAGAAAACCATTAACATTTCAGAACTTCAGAACTCAAAGGGTCACTGTACTCGCAATGTTGCCTGTTTTCTGTCCACAGATGGTACCAGACTTGTTGAGTTTCTCCAGCAGCTCTTGTCTTTGTTTCAGATCTCCAACACCCACAGTTCTTTATTTTATTTTAGTCAATTTATTGCTGTTTGCTAGAATCCACCAGGAATTTAAGCACATCTGTGCTACCCTGATGTATCGCAATGAGCTATTCAGTTCAATTATTGCAGAGTGAAATCTTTATCGTCTCCTTCCTTCAACGCAAATGGTTGTGATTCAATTTCCAACAAACCCCTGCAATGCTACAGTCCTTTCCCCTCCACAATGGTCCTGATCCACTGTCTGATTGATTTTCACTGCAATTTACAACCCCTTTCAAATGCTGCTGCTGCCTTAGTAACCAGTAGACTCTGATCCATCCAGGTAGCAGCCAGGCATAGCCAATTAAACAAGAATTCCTTACAGAAGTGTAGGTGTGAAGTGGTAGAACCCCTGTATTGACTAGAAAATGATGGAGTAAATATTTCTATCTTTGAAAGGCAGCGGTGTACCTTATGACCAATCTTAAAGGAGGGAGAGATCAGATCCATATGGTAGATTTGAGAAAACCTTAAGAATTATGGCCAAGCACAAGTACCATGCAATGTTTGGAATAGAAATTCAAAGCTAATTTAACCAACGTTATCATTAAAATTGTTCTTATTTTACACTGACAGCCTTTTTAATTCAGTTCATGGCCGTTTGCATTCATTTGGAAAACACGCGCTGATTCAGCATGCCTGTGATCACCCGATGTGATTTTATTTTCTGCAAACATGTTACAAATTACACAAAACATCCCCAGTCATCAGGTGTTCCCTCTCACTGAGCTGAAACTTAAAGGGCCTATTTAATACTGATTAGTTCTTTCTGAAAAACCTAAAAGGTATCTGTGCTCTGATAGCAGATCTTACATCATGCTCCAAGTAATTTTTTAACAAATGTTTATTTGGGCTTTTCTGCCACTGGAGATGAGTCATAACTGTTTCAATGTATTTGAAAGGCACACTGATTGTTAACATGTGAAGAGGGAGAGAGAGTGAAATTTTAAGCATAAAGCCAGTCATTAGGCAAAGCAAAAGGCAAAACTAACTTGGTATCATTGCTAATAGGCAAGGAAAACGGAGGAGAACCTTTATGGATGTCATATAGCTAGATTTCCAAAAGACATGTGATAAGGTGTCACATCAAATGTCAGTACACAAAGTAAGCGCTCATGTGTTAGGTAGTGACATTAACTTCAGATAGTAGATTGGTTAGCTAACAGGAAAGAGAGAGCAGAGATAAATGAGTTATTTTTGAGTTGGCAACCTATAACCAGTGGCATGCCCCAAGGAGTAGTACTGACAGCTCAGCTACAGGTATTTCCAGTTTAATAAGCGACAAGTGCTGGCAAAATTGAACGTATCTAAATTAGTAGGTGACACAGATAAGCAGAAAGTATGTTGTCAAGAGTACAGAGTCTATGAAGGTACTTAAACTGGTTGAATCATGGGCAAAAAGTTGGCAGTCAGAGCAAAATGTGGAATGCAGCAAGAATACAAAAGCAGTGTGTTATTTAAATTGAGCAAGACTGCGCTGAGGGATCTGGGAGTCCTCCTACATGGATCACATTAGTCAAATATTTAGCGAGGGTTAGGTAGGCACGTGGAATAATGCCATTTATTATAAGGAAAATTAAGTATAAAAGTGGGAAACGTTACTACAGTTGCACTGGAGCTTAGTGAGAACACATCAGGAGTGGTATGTACAGTGTTGGTCTCTTTACTTGAGAAGTATATACTTCCGTTATAATGAGGATAATATTGTTCAGTGAAGGCTCATTCAACTGATTCACGACATGATGGGTTATCTGATGAAGAAAATTTGAGCAGTTTGATAAAACATATAAGATCCTGAAGGGACTTGACGGAATTAATGTGTCTCCTTATTGGTGAGGTTACAACTAGGAGACACAGTTTAAAAGATAGAGCTGTATCTCTTTTAAAAACTGAGATGAAGAGCTACATTTTATGAGGCTCGTTGGTCTGTGGAACTCTTTTCCTCAAAAAACAAGAGAAGTTTATAATATGTTAGTGCTGGGAGCCAGACATACTGAGAACAGGCAGTCAAGTGTATGGTTGGCACAGAGTGTGTTGAGCTCAGTAATTTGTGACGGCAGTATTCTGCACTCTAGCAAATTGAGAAGAAATTCTTTACCCCCAGTCTTCCTCCAGCATTCCTAGTGCACCTTCCATCTAAAGAAGACATCTTCCTGACAAGAACTGCCCTCATGTCTCCAAACACTTGTTAATATAACTTAATTCTTGGGGCCAAGGTACCTATCACATGCTCATTTGAAGCCGTCTAACCAATGTCTGCAGGACAGTTAATATAGATCTCTGGACGATCTCCTCTCCTGTCCATCCCCTCAGCTTGAGGTCATTTTTTAGTCTACATTGTGCTGACATTGAATGTATTCAAAACTGAGTACCTATGAGTTTTGACTAACAAAAGAGTCAAGGATCATGGAAATGCAGACAGGAAAATGGAGTTAGGGGTTAGGATGAGGCAGTGTCAACATGAATTCACGAAAAGGAAATCATGTTTAACAATCTGGGTGGAGTTTTTTGAGGACCCAGAGTAGATAAAGAGGTGTCGTGCATTTGGTATATATTTTGCTTATCAGAAAGTGTCTTATAAGACCGCATGCAAGAGGTTGGTAAATGAAATTAGAGCACAGGGATCAGGAGAAATCTCCTGGTACGGGATGAGAACTGGTTAATGGACAGAAAAATGGGAGTGAGAATAAATGGGCCATTTTCACGCTGGCAAGTGATGACTGGTATCAACAGATTCTCAAGGGTTATTGCATGAGTCCCAGCTGCTCAGAATGTATATCAAAGGTTTGGATGTGGGGAATAGATGTTGCATTCTAGTCTTGCAGATGGCACCCAGCTAAATGGGAAGATGAGTTGTGAGGAGAATGAAAAGATTTGAAGATTGGCCAATATAATGTGCAGAATTGTGAGATTATCCACTTTGGTTGAAAAAGAAAACAGAAATATGGAGTTATTTCTTAAGTGGAGGGAGGCTGGGAAGTGTTGAACTTTAATGGGCTATCCTTGTTCACCAATCACTGAATTTTAATATGCAAGTTCAGCAGACAAATAAGTAAGCAAATGGCTAGGCCCAAAATGCCAGCTTTTGTGCTCCTGAGATGCTGCTTGGCCTGCTGTGTTCATCCAGCTTCACACTTTGTTATCTAAGCAAATGGCATGTTGGACCTGTTACGAGAGGATTTGAGGATAGGACTGCAATTATTATAAACAGCTGAAAGAACTGCAGATGCTAGAAATCAGAAGCAAAAACTGAAATTGCTGGAAAAACTCAGCAGGCCTGGCAGCATCTGTGGAGAGAAATCAGAGTTAACATTTCAGTTCTAGTGACCCATCTTTATAACACTTCGGGGTCACTAGACCCAAAACATCAGCTCTAATTTCACTACAATTATATAGGTCCTTGGTTAGACCACACCAGGAGTATTGTGTGCAGTTTTGCTTTGTTTCCCTATCGAAAGACATACTTGCCATAGAAAGAGGGCAACAAAGGCCACCATACTATTGTCTGGAATGGAGGAACTGTTCTTTGAGAAAATATTGAATAGATTGGGCCTTTATTCTTTGGAGCTGAGAAGATTGAGATAATTTCATACTAACATGCCAAGGTCTTGCAGAACTCAACAGGAAGGATTCTTCCTTTGACTTGGGAGGAGTGTACAATCAGGTGACAAAGTCTCAGAATGACAGGTAACCCATTTAGAACTGATGAGGAATTTCTTCACTCGGGGTAGGGAGTCTTTGGAATTTTCTTACCCAGAGCGTTTGCAAGGCTTAGGTATTGACTATGATTAAGACCAAGATCAGAACATACCTACATGTTAAAGAACTTCAAAGATTCATGGATAGTGCAGCTAAATGATGTTGAAGTCAAAGACCAGCCCCAATCTCACTGAATAGTCGAGTGAATTTGAAGGGCTTCATAACCTATTCTTGCTCTACTTTCGAATTTTCGAATGTTAAGGCCGGAATCAGATGAGTCATGATTTTATTGAATTGAGCAGAGGGCTCAAAATGACAAATTACCTATTTCTGCTCCAAATTGTTTATCCATCCCTAAAGAACTCTAGTAGGTGATGGACATTGAGAAAACTTAATGCACTGGTCTGGCCTGTATGCAAGAATCCCAAGTCCATATATAACAAGCCTATAAAATGCAAAAAGCAGTACTCCATATGGTGTACAGCCCCACTTTTCTTTCAGTAAAACTATTTGTTACGTGAAATTATAAGGATTTCCAGACGTCATTAGCTTTTTTGAAGCTTTCGCTCGTTTTTCAAGCTGGCGGACATGGGGATGTTTTATACCTCTCCTATTACAAAGGTCACATGATTGGACATTTCATTTCAACCAGGCTTTCTCCTTGCACAATTCTAATTTTTCACTTGATGCATGCGCATAAAAATCATGGAAAATGTTTCATGTGACACTGTAACAGGGCCCGAAACGTCAGCTTTTGTGCTCCTAAGATGCTGCTTGGCCTGCTGTGTTCATCCAGCCCCACACTTTGTTATCCTATATTTTTTCCAGATGGGTTTTAATAAATTGACAACATTTTGACTGAAGTTCTAATTTTTGAACCGCAAAGTCAAGCAGTAGAAAAGGCAAAAGAGGTACTGATCAAATTTGATTGTGCTTTGATTAAAGTGCAATACAAAACTCATCTCTGCTGGCCTGAAACTAGAGAACACCCAAGGCTCTGGAGCTAATGCTGAGGGGCATAACAAGGGCTGATCTGCAAACTCTGCTCTGAGCTATGAAGGAAGATTAGAGGGATAGGTATTGGGGGCACTGGGGAGAGGGGGAAATAAAGCCTTGATTTGCTTGTTTACATGCGTAAAACAATAAGTCTGATAAGGCTCAGCTTGTGTCCTTCCATCCTGCAGGTAAGTTGCAAGTGGCTGTCCAGACTGCTTTCCCAAAGGATCTTTTACAGCACAGAGAGAGGCTCTTCGGCCCATCATGTCAGCACAGACCACGAAGCATCCATTTATTCTAATCTCATTTTCCAATACTTGGCTAGTGGCTTTGAATACTGTTTTATGAGCTGTTACGAATGGGAATTTTAACATTAAGGATAGAATGCTGCACAAATTCTGCCCACTTCAGCCACTTAGAGGCTGTTGCTTTCTCCTGAGCTTATGTGCGGGCATTAATGTTCAGCATTTATTTAGAACCCAGCTCATAAGCAGAAAAAAAAGAATTATTTAAACAATAGTTGATGTTTCCATTAGGCAATGACTGACTCTTCCCTGAATGATGGAATGGACTCGAAGAGCCAAATGGCTCATTCCAGCGCTAATTTCTTATATTCTAAAGTTAAGGCCAGAATCAGCTCAGCTATTGGATAGGGCAGAGGGCGCAAAGTAACAAATTATCTACTTCTGCTCCTAATTTTTGTGTTCAATTTGTTTTCATCTGTCCCAAAAGAACTCCAATAGGCGAGAGACATTGAACAGCAATATAAAGATGGACCAAATGCTTTTATCTGTCTGTAATTATTGTAAAATCTTGTGCTGGAAAGCAGTGTAGGTGTTTGTCTACTTTTTAAAGTCTCTTGAAGTCCATATTTTGTAAACTGTACCAAAAGATTATCTCTTTCACTTTAATATTACTTTTTGAACCTCATGCTACAATAAAGAAAAATTCATTTTTAAGGAAAGACTGCCAAACAAAATTTAATGCAGACTGAAGTGTGGTGTGTTTAAATAAACATTAAATTAGGTGGTGGGTAATAGCTCGCTGCCTTTAATTCCCAGAGCCTCGAAGAAAAAAGGTATGAGACCCTTAGAAGAATAATCACTGCAAAGTGCAATTAAAAGGCTATCTAATGTTGTTAGAGTCATAGAGGTGTACAGCACAGTAACAGACCCTTCGGCCCACTTCATCCATGCTGACCAGTTCGATTTGTCTGCATTTGGCCCAGGTCTTTCTAAACCTTTCCTACCCATATATCTGTTCAAATGTCGTTTAAAAGTTGTAATTGTACCCACCTCCACCCTCTTCAGTTAACAATGAGTATTAATGGGGATCAGTAAATGTCTGCTGGTGAAAGACCTTGCTTAATATTCTTTTAAAAGAATACAACTCCAAAAGAAAAAGAAACAGACAAAATTTGGGAGCAAGATACTTCTTGAGCAGGTTTTTCATACAAGTAAGTGCTGCTGGTGATGCAAAGACAGCTTATTTTCATTGTTTTTCTGGCATTTCAGCTGCATGAGAACATTGAGCCCAGAGCTATCAGACAACATAGTGCAGTGAGCTACAAGAAGTCACCAAAGCTCTTACTGACTGGAGAATGGATAGGCAGTACTTTGCTGTATCGTCACCCTCCCATGTGACTCTTTCTCGCAATCTGTATCTAACCATGCTTTACCCACCTCTCCTTTCTTCCCCCCACCCCACTCAAAGCCTGTGAGTTTGCTTTTCTCCTCCGATCTGCTAAGCATCTTGTGGCATTTTTCTCCATGGAAAGGGGCTGTGCATTCGGACGCTGCTCGAAATGCAGCTGGAAAAGGCTGTGTGTCCGTGCCAAGTTTCCATAGCTTAGACATGTTCCTAATCAGGATCCCAGACAATGAAGGAAATAACTCTAAGATTTACTGATGGAGATGTTGAAATCACATCAGAGAAGATGATGATTATAATGGCTACCTTGACCAAAGGTCAACAAAGAAGATTTAAACTGCAGCTCAGGAAATGTATGCGGGTGGGGTGAAACATTATCTTGAAAGTGCTGACCAAGGATTTCCTTATCTTCCAGATACACATAAATACATGCATAAATTGGGTAGTGAAGTGAGGAAGAGGAAGTTTACTTACAGTAAATTGTCCAAATGTAACTTTTCTAATGTTACTTGAATAAGTATGCCAACATTTTAAACTCTAGAGACATGCTAAATGTCTGCTTGTTGCTAAGGTTACATAGAATATGCAAAGGAACTATGTTTTGAAACAAACTACTTCCTGTGAGTGAACTGAAAGTTACAGTTTCTAAAATAAAGCATTGCAGAATTGTCAAAATTTTAACTTGTTAATTCCATTAGTATTATTCTGAAATAAATAAGTGTATTGCCATTGCTTTAACATATTTTACAAATGGAAGTTTAATAATGGATAACAATTTCACAACATTCTTTTAGCTACATAAGTCAGACAAGGTTATAACATGGTTTTTTTTTCAACATTATAGATTAATGGGCACTGTTAGAACTCAAAGGAGCTAAGTCTTTATAAAGTTAAAAGCTTTCATTCATACACACTTTACATAATATACACTTTCAATTGAATATTCACAATGTCTGTGCGCTCTTGTGTACATTATTTTGTGAAACAATTGGCTAATAAATATAATTAACAAGTGACAACACTCAACGGCACTGTAAAAGAATCAAAATCACAAAGGAAAATTTCAAAATTTGTATTAATATTTGGTGTTTGGGTGCTGAGGATGAACTACAGTCCCTGTGGTACTCACCATAGAATCCCTACAGTGTGGAAAGAGGCCATTCAGCCCATCAAGTTGACACCAGCTTCTGAAGAGCATCCCACCCACAACCAGATCCCACCATATTCTCATAACTCTACATTTACCGTGGGTAATCCACCCAGCCTACACAATCCTGGACACAATGGAATAATTTAGCACAGCCAATTCACCTAATCTGTGGGAGGAAACCGGAGCACCTGGTGGAAATCCATGTGGACACTAGGATAACGTTTTAAGTGCCGCACAGACAGTTGCCGGATAGTAGAATCAAACCCGGGTCCCTGGCACTGTTACACAGCAGTGCTAACCGCTGAGCTGCCCAAAGTTCCACCAGTTAAGGAAGATCTTGAGTGTGCCAGGGACACGCTGTCCCTTCTCCAGGGACACCCCAATATAGATGTTGCCACCGAAGAGATACGATAAGACTTGGTTCAGAAACAGACCCATAACAGGGGTCTTCAATCTCTTTTTCTGTCTGTTCACTGGATGAGGGCATTGCTGCTAAGCCAGCATTCATTGGCAAGAGGGCAGCTGAGCGCCAACCATATTGCTGTGGGTCTGGAATCACATGTAGACCAGATTGTGTGAGGATGGAAGATTTCATTCTCTGGAGAACACTCGTGAGCCAGATGGGTTTTTCCCAACACTCGGAAACACTTTCATGGTCATCCTGAGACTCTTAATTCCAATTTCTTTCCAAATAGAATTAAAATTGCACCATCTGCCCTCACAGGATTCAAACCTGGGTCCCCAGAACATTCCCTGGGTCTTTGGGTTAATTGTCAAGCAATAATACCACTAGGCCATTGTGTCCTGTGAAAGATCAGGAGGGTGGGTTTGAAGTGCAGACAGAACTTGAGCAACAGCTGCCTCGAAAAGTTAGAGGTTGCGATCTCGCCCTGTAGATAGGAGGACAAATGAAGATGAATACGCATGAGAATAAATACTCAGCAGCTGAACACAGTTTTAAAACCCCAATATATGTATCATTAAGATATTTTTAAGGTTAGATTCACAGTACTGTATTGTGACTGAGCCATGCAAGATGCTTCAATTTCCTCCCTATTTCAAGATACATAAGGCACATAGATCCAAAGTCTCTTTGGATAAGGTATTCGAAAGTTGAAGAGTGTGGAGTTTATTCTGCTGTTGCACTTCCTTCTCAATTTGTTATTAAGTTTCATGACTTAGCAGAATCACAGTCTGATTTCACAGCTGAATGTTTGTATCTAACCAAAACAACCTTGTTTCACTTGTGTAATTTAACTTGAAAGCATGCATTTTTTTAAATGGCAGAATGTGATTGAGGAGAAGTGATAATGTTCACTCTGCCGTCATGTCACTTGAGAACCAGTAAATTGTTTGTGGAGCCTGGAATAACATGATGCTCAAGATTCCATCCCAGATAAAATTGTGAAAGAGCTGCTTTGTATTGATTTATGAAGACCGAGTTCCATTTTTCTTTGCTGTACTGGACATGTCTTCAAGTGAAGATAAACTCCATTGAAATAACATCTTTTAACAGTTTTTTGCCAATGACGGATTCAATTGGGATTACAGTTTTATAGTACAGAAAATGTGGAAGATAGAAATAACAGTGCTTCCTTTATTTGTAGGAAATAGTAGTTTGATCTTCCCAGAATCCTTTCCTTTCCTGCCACTGTATGAGGATGTGAGTAAATGCAACAGTCTCAGAATGATGGTAAAACAATTGATCGTACTTTACGTGAAGTAAGATGAAGAGCTGTATTCCAGCCCAAACAAGAATTATCTTCTGTTTGCTTACTGACCAAGTGTGTAAGGGAAATTCCATTTTGTGTAGCCTGCTGGTCAGTCTCCTGAGGGAGGTCCTTCTCTTTCTGCTTGCCACTGCTTTTCTCCCGAGGGGGTTCCTGTGAAGATTAACATTGACGTACAGCTGTGAAAAGACAGACAATTTGACCAACTGTGGCTAAAAGGGAAAGGAAGGGAAGGAAAAGGCCCGGGGATAAGAAGAGGCAAACCTAAAATGTCCCAAGACCAGATTTGTGCCACCAGTGATTATTAATTCTGAGTTGAAACTCCTTAAAACGATAAATAGAGTCTAATTATCTATATTATGTTATATAACTATAGTATATACACATTATTTATTTATTATATTATGTACTATGTTATATATCTAATTATCGATAAAGTTTTGTTGCAGTTAATGGGCTTTGCATATAAATTAATCAATTGGAAAACACAGGTGATTACCTAGTGGTTATTAACGGATGAAAAAAAGGCACAGATGATTTGACAATGGGAGAGAGAAGTTTAATTGTGTGTAATAGCACTTCTGGATATGTGTTTCAAAAAAAATGAGCAGTGGCTCATACGGTTATTGTGGCACAGTGGCAGCGTCCTCGAGAAAGGCTTAGGTTCAAGTTCCACCTTCTCTGGAACTGTGTAATGATAGCCCTGAACAGGTTAATTAGAAAATATCTAACAGAGCCTGGAAGGCTGCTTTGGTGCAGTGGTAATTAGCCTGCTTTTTGAGTCAGGGGGCCTGTGTCCAAGTCCCACCCACTCCAGAGGCGTGCAATAGCATATCTGAAAAGATTAAATTGAAAATATTTTAACAGATCCTTAATTGTCAATATGGCTTGTTCTGGTTAAGAAAGGGAGGGTAAATAAGATTTGTATGTGTACTTCAATAATATTTGTATTTAAATAAGATTTGCAATCACAGGATATCTGAAATGACTTTTCAGCCAATGAAGTACTTGTGTTGGGATTGTTGCTGCATTCCCTTTGACCTACCAGGGCATACCCACCACCAGCGCCCACCTACCACCGCCATTCCACTACTTCCTTTCCCACCCCCTTTATCTACAGCTCCCGCTAACCCACATCCAGTCCTGAAGTAGGGTAATACCCAAAACGTCGACTGCACCTTTCCTCCAGATGCTGGCTGGCCTGCTGTGTTGTTCCAGCCTCCTCTTTGTCTACATTGGATTCCAGCATCTGGAGCTTATTTTTGTCTCTAACAATTTTAACGCAACAGGCTCCCACAAAAACCAAAGTGATAATGTACGGATGATCTGCTCCTGTCGATAAGATAAATATTGGCTATATCACTGTGGATAACACCCCTGCTGTACTTCAAAGGCAGATATCTTCCCCTGACAGAGGAGTTAAAGACTCAGTTTAACAATCCATCCAAAAGATAGCATCAATTTCAGTTCAATACTGGAGAGTTCGACTTTATTGAGATTGGAACTCACGTCCTCACACTGTTTCCGATATAAAGTATGGAATATGTGCCTTATATTAAATGAAGCCCATTCTTTTCTCTATCTTTGCCCCACAACTTTTTTATTTCATAAAAGTAAGACAGCCACTCATAAACCCAGTCGAGTTTTTAATGGGAACGTCTTTAACCATTGAATGTTTAGAATGAAGAACTTGCATGGTGAAATAGTTGAGGTGAATATAGGGGAGGTTGGATACGTTCACACAAGAAAAGAACAAAAGGATTGTTGAGAGTATCAGGCAACGCAGGGTGTGAGGAGGCTTATGTCAGCATCACGACCAAACTGGACTAGTTGGGCCAAATGGTCTATTTCTGTTTCATTCATTCTGTGCAATTCTTCAGAGATTTTGCAACATGTCACTTTTTTATCTCAGAGCTTTTTTTTAAAATATGTGTCATGTTAACTCTTAATGGTGAGATTATTTTGTAATTTTAATGTAGTTTAGATAATGCCACCACAATTGCTAAAAATGGTACTTCTCCACAGGAAACCTACAGTGGGGAAACAGGGCCTTTGGCCCAACAAGTCCACACCAACCCTCACAGCATCCTACCCAGACCCCTCCCTCCATAATCTACGCATCACTGAACATGGCACTGAACACTGAACATGGGCAATTTAGCATGGTCAACCCACCTTTCCTGTATATCTTCGGACCATGGGAGAAAATCCACTCAGACATAGAGAGAATGTGCAAACTCCATACAGACAGTCATCCAAGGGTGGAATCCAACCCAGGTTCCTGGTGCTGTGCGGCAGCAGTGCTAACCATTAAGCTATCATGCTGCTATTCCATTACCAAAATATTTACCTCCTTAGGCAGTTCCCCAACGGTGGTGCACTTCAGCTGAACACTTGAGAAGTAACAGAATGATCTGGCTTTTCATTTTGGAATTTTATTGTACTTCTCCAATCCTGCAACAAACCACTGGAGTTGCATTCTGTATTCTAATTGGTGTAAGTGATTATCTTGTATTGTAGTATTTTGACTTGCCCACTTGGCTGGCTTCAGATTCTGAGATGATTCTTAATCATAGAATCACAGAATGACGGATATTCAGCCCATCATTTTAATTACAGCTTTTGGACGAAACTCAGCTGCTCTTTACCCTTAGTCATGAAATATTTACATCTTCAATTATAAATTGTGTCGTTTTATGTCTTAATAGACTCCTATCCATGTACCTGTAAAAATATCTTTAAAATGTTGTCATTGTACTTGCCACTAATACTTCCTCTGCCAAACAAAGGCAAATGGGACGAGAACAGTTTAGTAAATGTGGTTGGCATGGATGTGATGGGCTGAAGGACCTGTGCCTGTGCTGAATGACTCTATATTCAAGTATAAACTATGAAAGTGTTTATACATTTGTGCTTCATGTCCACTCTGTCATCCAAACAATTTTATTTATTTGCATTTGGAAAATATTATGGTTTATTGAGTGATAGCACACAAGTTAATTTGTGCAGTGCTTTCTGAAATAAACTGTGAGAATCTCGTGTAGTTAGCACTTTGCTAAGAAGAACAAGGCTTCTCCTCATTTTATTTAGGTTAAAGAGGGGAACATAGGAACGTTCACACCTTGAGCCTACCCCACCATTATATTGGACAGGGATGATAGGGCAGGTGATAACCTTGTGGTATTACCACTAGGCTGTTATATCTGGAGACCCAGATAACATCCTGGGGTCCTGAGTTCAAATACCTGACGTGGTGGAATTTGGGTTCAATTTTTTAAAAATTTGGAACCAGGAGTTTAATGATGACCATGAATTCATTACCGGTGTTGGGAAACATGTTACACAAGGATGCCTTTGGAGTGGGTGGGATTTGAACCCAGGGCATCTGGCTCAGAGGTGGTAACACTGTCACAGTGCTTCAATAAAAACTAGCATATTTATAACATTTTTTGAAAAGCACAGGAGAAACTCAGAAGGTCGGGCAGCATCTGGTTTATTAATGTCCTTCAGGGAAGGAAACCGCCATCCTTACCTAGTCTGGCCTACATGTGACTCCAAACCCTCAGCAATGTGGTTGACTCTTAACTGCCCTCTGGGGTGGGCAATAAATGCTAGTCTTGCCGGTGAAGCCCTCATCCCGTGACTGATCTTTTAAAAAAAAACATCTAAAATGCTATCCCTATGGTCTGGAAATCTACCAATTTCTGTCTCAAACATGCTCAGTAATTGAGCTTCCATACCCACGGTGGGAGTGAATTCCAAAGGTTCACCACCTGAGTGAAGAAATCCTTCCAAGTCTTTGTGTTAAATGGCCCGATCCTTATTCAGAGACCATGCTCCTTGCTATCAGATTCACCAGCCCACTCGAAATATCCTATCTATGTCCACATCGTTATATGCTATAAAAATCTTGCGAAGTTTCAATGAGACCATCTCTCATTCTTTGAAATTCCAGAGAACGCATATCCGGTTTCCTCAATCTGTCATAAAACAATGGCAGGGGTTAAACTGGTGAACCCCTTGTTGCGTTCCTTCACAGTCAAGGGTATCCTTCCTTTGATAAGGACACCAGAATTGTACGTGATATTCCAGGTATTAAACTCATGTTTTAAGCAAGACATCACCAAGATATTTTTCAAGACACAATAAGCATCTGGCTAGAAGCACACTACATGAAGTCTGTTTAAGCTTGTTTCATGCAATGTTCAATAAGTAAATTCCTCTTTGTTAGTCGGTTGGCTGATCTATTTCCACTATAGTTGATTTAAACATGGGTGTAGCTCTGAGAGCTAGAGGAAACAGAAGCTTCCAGAAATACTTAAGAGCTCTAATCTGGGAACATGTTGTGTAGAGAACTTGTGATGGCTGATATTCTTAAGCAGTGTAAATAAACCTGGTGTCGATACTTTTAATAAACCTGCTCAGGCATGTTACACAAGGATGCCTTTGGAGTGGGTGGGACTTGAACCCAGGGCTTCTGGCTCAGAGGTAGTAACACTGCCATTGTGCTTCAATAAAAACTAGCATATTTATAACATTTTTAAAAAGGCACGGAGAAACTCAGAAGGTCTGGCAGCATCTGTGAAGAGCAAAAAAATGGTAAAAGCCTTCATTAGTATAGGGGTCATATCTGATTTGTTCTGCGGTAAGACAGCAATACAAAATATATTGCAAATTAGTAAATACACAACATTTAGGTTCTACAAATAACTACTGATGAACATTATGAATTTAAGTCATAAAGAAATGGCAAAGAAATGATTCTTGTCACTTAAGAGACTGAGAGAGAGAGAGAGAGAAGAGAGCAGAATTAGGCCATTCAGCCCGTTGAGTTTGCCCTGACACAAAAACCGAAGTTGCTGGAAAGGCTCAGCAGGCCTGGCAGCATCTGTGAAGAAGAAAATCAGAGTTAACATTTCAGGCCCGGTGACCCTCTGCTCTGGCGTTCAATCTACTCCTCAACCCCATTCTCCTGCCTTCTCTTACCACGAGCATTTTTAAATTCTGCGGCAGGCTTACAAGGGATCTGCTATGCAGGGACAAAGCGTTGCATTCATTTCTCAAAGACGCTTGCAAAAACCAGGATCTTAAAGAAAAACTCAAAAGCCGCATCTGCTCATTACCTGATTACATTATCCATTTTTTGTTTCTTGGCAGTATTTCCCACTGTGTTCTCATCGAACTTTGTACAACATGAGATTATCGCTAACTACAGTCACTTGTTTACTGTCCATGGATCAAACGACAGCCTGCAGCCATTCATGCTGATTGCCCACCTGGATGTGGTCCCTGCATTGGAAGAAGAGTGGGATGTTCCACCGTTTTCTGCAGAGGAGAAGGATGGCTATGTATATGGACGTGGGTCTATGGACGACAAGTCATCTCTTATGGTACAAGTTTCTGAAGTTAAATGTTCGAACTCAATTTCCGGCAAACTGTTTAAAACCCATTGCCTGATCCATCTCTGGAAAATGTATTATTGCACATGCCAAATCAATCATTTTATTCCTTAGAGTTTTCCACTCTGGAATCCTTCGTCATTCTTTGTGCTGGGGGAAGAAAAATACAGCTGTAAGGTCTGCCCAGCTCAATCAGTTTCCTTTCCTAAAACACAACTTTCCTACAACGTCACTTCATAAAAATCCAGTTGGCTTTTATTGTGGTCAGGTTGACATTTGTGAAATAAAGCTGTTTAACTTTGCACTTTCACCAATTAGTCAGGCAATGAGTTGGCTTTAACTTCAGGCCTGGAATAAAATGCATGAGATAAGAAAGGGGAATCGTATCTGCTGAACTCTGGAATTGTTTCAGAATCATACAGCACAAAAACAGGACCTTTGGCCTAACCCATCCACGCCAACCAGGTTTCCTAAAGTCTATTTGCCTGCATTTGATCCATATCCCTCTAATCCTTTCTTAACCCTGTACCTGTCCAAATGTCTGTTAAATGTTGCAATTGCACCTTTATCTAGCATTTCGTTTGGCATGTTTTCAAATGAATTATCCAGCAAACAAAATAAGCAAATTGTTAATTTAACCATGGGAGTAAGAAGAGAAAGCCTAGTAACTAGTACATGCAGAATAAAACAAAATCTAGGAAATGTTTGTGTAATTGAAATATTTAATAAATCTTCAACTTATACATGGCGAAGGAATGAGAAGCCCTTTTTACAGAGACAGGCTGATTCGAAAAGTTGGGTTTATTTAACTCTTTGCAACGTCAGGCTCAGACTATTCTTTGGTCTGATAGTAGTTTCTTCCACGGGTGACCTATGATTCAATGTGGTGTTGGCTAGCAATTTGCTTGCCACCCGTGTCAGCTATTAGTTTGTAAAGTGCAGCATGAGTGGGACGTGGAATTCAGGAGAATAAACAGGAACGGCAGCTAACGTGGTGCACTGTTGGCCACAGCACCACACAGAGTGAGGGCAAGTCCGGAGATACTACAGTAACTGGGTTTGTTGCCCTTGGAGCAGAAAAGATTTTAGGAGTCGATTTAATCAACATATTCGCAGTCGTAGAGTGATAGGGGAAATGTTTTTTCAGGGACATGATGGGCAGAATGGCTTCTTTCTGAGCGGTTTTATTTTACTATAATAATGCCTCTGTATAGGAGCTTATGGATTGTGTTCAACAGATCGTCCAATCTATATTGTGTGAGACTGTGAATTGTCAGCTTTTATAAAATTTGTGTTTTTTGAGATTTTTCCCTGATGAGTTCATGGGCTGTGAGCATTGCTGGCTAGACCAGCATTTATTGTCTGTTCCTAATCGCCCTTGAAAAGGTGGAAGTGAGCTGTCTTCTTGAACTGCTGCAATCCTTGGGGTATAGGAAGATCCACGGTCAGGGAAAGCATCCCTTTATTTAAGACAACAAGGTGTAAAGCTGGATGAACACAGCAGGCCAAGCAGCATCAAAGGAGCAGGAAGGCTGACGTTTCGGGCCGAGACCCTGAGTTGACCCAGTTATAGTGAAGGAATGGCAATGTATTTCCAAGTCAGACCGGAGAGTCGCTTGGAGAGGAACTTGTGTGTGTGGTGGTGTTCCCTTGTCAGAGGTAACCTTGGTAGATGTCATAGGTTTGGAAGATGTCATCCATGAAGCCTTGATACAGCATGTCCTGTCATTCTTGCAATGAAGACAGTTACACACCTAATGATTTGTATTCTATTCGACTCAGCCAGAGGATTTGAGACGGATAACGCAATTTTTAAGCAGACAAAGATTTTTCCATAACTACTACCCAAGTTTGCACCCTGGTGAGGAGGACACTTCAGTTGTGATAAAGGCCATCACGTTAAGTGTGATGCTTCCTATTTTTGTGTTGTAGAACGTTCTGACATAACGCAGACAATCGTGGACCCTGTGTTTCCCTAATCATAAGATCTTTGCCAAGGTTTAACTCTTAAGCATATCGAGAACCTGTTTAAAGAAAATTCCAGTGCTGGTGCATCTGTATTTAAGTATTCTGTTTTCCCTAGGGAATCCTCCAAGGCCTGGAATTCTTACTGAAACGAGGCTACAAACCCTGTCGATCATTCTACATTGGAATTGGACATGATGAAGAGGTAACTCAAGGTCAAGTGCTGAACCTGGGAGGTTGGGGTACGGGGCCTTCTGTAGTGGAACAAATGCTTTGGAGATAAGAAGAACTGCAGATGCTGGAGCCAGAGATAACACAGTGTGGAGCTGGAGGAACACAACAGGTCAGAGAGTGTCAGAGGAGTAAGGAGGTTAACAAACAAAAGAAATAGAAGCAGGAAAGGAATTTCTGGCCCACACCCTGCACTGATATTCATTAGATGATATTTGATTTTGACTTCATTTACTTACACACTCCTCATACCATTTAGTTCCCTGAGAGACCTAAACTGTGTCTGTCACAGCCTCACATTTATTCAATGATGGAGGTACAGCCTTCCTGGGTAGAGAATTCCAAATTTCACAATCCTTTTGAATGAAAAAGTAATCTCCCAGTATCAATCCCAAGTGATCAGCCACTTAACTTGAAACTGTGAGATAGTAGGAACAGACGATGCTGGAGTCTGAGATAACAAGGTATGGAGCTGGAGGAACACAGCAGGCCAGGCAGCATCAGAGGAGCAGGAAAGTTGATGTTTCGGGTCAGGACTCTTCTTCTGAAGAAGAACTTTCCTGTGATGCTGCCTGGCCTGCTGTGTTCCTCCAGCTCCACACCTTGTTATCTTGAAACTGTGCCTTCTCAGTATCTATGCTGTCACATCCCTTCACAGTCTTGAATGTTTTCAATGAAATTACCTGTCATTCTTCTTAACTCCAGAGAACATAGATCCAGCTTACCCAGCTCTTTAACAATAGGATAACCTCTCATTCAAGACATGACCCTAGTGAGCTTCACTATTATCTCCAAGGTAAGTATTCCCTTCATTTTACATGAAGACTGCAACTGCATTTCACCAAATCTCTATATAATTGCAAGAGTGCTTTAGTTTTAAGCTGATAACACAGTGTGGAGCTGGGGGAACACAGCAAACAAGGCAACGTTGGAGGAGGAGGAAAGTTGACATTTCGGGTCAGAACTGTTCTTCTGAAGAAGGGTCCCGACCCGGAACGTCAACTTTCCTGCTCCTCTAATGCTGCCCAGCCTGCTGTGCTCCTCCAGCTCCACACTGTGTTATCTCTGCCTCCACACTGTGTTATCTCTGCCTCCAACATTGGCAGTTCTTACTATCCCTTAGTTTTATACTTCCTTGCATTAAAGGCCAACATACCATATGTCCAACTGCTTGCTGCACTTGCAAACTAACTATGTGTTCCTTGTGCAAGATTGTCGAAGCATTTACAAGTTTCACACCATTCTTCAAAAAAAATACAAATTTCTGTTCTTGAAGCCAAACAGAATAATCTTACCATTCTGTATATCATACTCCATTTACCACTTTGTTGCACATTCATTTAGCTTGTCAATATCTTATTGTAGCATCTGTGTCTTTCTCCCAGCTTGCATTCACACCCAGCTTTGTATCATCAACAAACCTATATCACTATTCTCTGTCTCTTCATCGAATTTATATTTATGAAAGGTGAAAGACTGAGTGCAGCAAAAATGCCAAGAGTCAGGAATACTGTTGGAGAGGAAGTTAACTAACTAATTAGTAAGTATTTATAAAAGCACACAGAATGAGGAGAAAATGGGTGGATCACATTAGAAGATCTCAAGGCAGTGAAAACACTCAAAAGAGCATTAAAATAGTTGTGTGTTGACTTGGCTGTATAGGAACAAACTCATTTCTAAATCAGGCAGTTGTGGGTTCCTGTGTTGAGACAAAATTGGCCATATAATTTAGGCTGTTGCTTCAGTACAGTATGGAAAAAGACTGGTAGTGTCAGAATTATGTTTTGGGTTAGATTGAGGCCCCGTTTGGCGGACTTTGAAATTTAAATGGACTTTTTGAAAAGGAAGGTGTAGCATTAGAAAGTGAAAGCTTTGGGATGTTGGGCTCTGCTGCCTACAAATCGATTTCCCTGTTTACCAATAAAATTTTAGTAAGAACGCTTCAACACAAATAGAACACAACATGGCTTGTACCAAAGATAATAGGGACTGCCGATGCTGGAGAATCCGAGATAACAAGGTGTAAAGCTGGATGAACACAGCAGGCCAAGCAGCTTCAGAGGAGCAGGAAAGCTGACGTTTTGAAGGATGTAGGCCCGAAACGTCAGCTTTCCTCCCCCTAAGAGGACTTGTACCAAGGTGCTTCTCACAAACCTAAAACTAAAGTATGCCATGGAGCCACATAAGGGGGTACTGGGTCAGCTGACTAAAAACACAGGCTTTAAGGTAGATAGGTAGATACATGGAAGTAATTCCCAAACCCGGAGTCTTGACAACTTGACTCCCTCCTCTTGAAGCAATTGTGATTGGGAATGCGCAAGAGGTCAGAATATCTTGAAGGTTTTGTAGGTATCTTGAAGGCTCGAAACAAGTGCTGTGAGATGTTTAAAGGACACAATAAGGAACTATGTAATGATACAACATCTTGTCTCCTTTAAGAGTGGTGTTAATGACCTTTGAGAAGACATTTCTCAGATTTCCCTTTTCTTTAGCGCCCCCCCCATTAAAGTTGTAAAGTGTGAAGGGCAATGCAGTGCTCATTGCTTAATATAAGCCTGAAGCCTTAATAATTTCAAATAAAGTGTGTAAGTTCAATCTAACCATCATTCCTCAATAGTCAATGGCATTACAATTGTTGAAGCCCCAAATATCACGACCTGGAGGCTACCATTGACCGGAAATTGACCTGGACTAGACATACAAATGCTGTGGCTACAAGAACAGGTGAGATGCTATGAATCCTGCAGTGAGTAACAGACACCTGGCTCCCCAAAGCCTGTCCATCATCTACAAGGCTCAAAGCAGGTGTATAATGGAATTCAAGATAACAAAGTGTGAAGCTGGATGAACACAGCAGGCCAAGCAGCATCTCAGGAGCACAATACTCCCCACTTTCCTGGCTGAGTGCAAGTCCAACAACACTGAAGAAGCTTGACACTGTCCAGGACAAAGCAGCCTGCTTAATTGACACCACATCCACAAACACCCAGTCCCTCTACTACCTCCGCTCAGTAGCAGCAGTGTGCATTATCTATTGGACGTGTGGCAGACATTCAACAAATCTCCTTGGACAGCACTTTCTAAACCATGACTGCACTCCCTGCAAGACTTCCTCCAAGCCGCTCAACACCCTGACTTAGAAATACATTACTGTTTCCTTACTGTCACCTTGTCAATATTGTAGAACCAGCTTTCATTAATGGAGGGATTGAGTTCAAGAGCCGTGAAGTTATGCTCCAGCTGTACAAAAACCTGATTCGGCCACATCTGGAGTATTGTGTCCAGTTCTGGCCGCCTCATTACAGGGAAGATGTGGAAACGTTGGAAAAGGTGCAGAGGCGATTTACCAGGATGTTGCCTGGAATGGAGGGAAGGTCTTACGAGGAAAGGTTGAGAGAGCTAGGGCTGTTCTCTTTAGACCTAGGAAGGATGGGAAGTGACTCGATAGAGGTGTACAAAATGATCAGAGGCACAGAGTAGACAGCCAGAGACATTTTCGTCAGGTGGAGGTAGCTTTTATGAGGGGCCGCAGTTTTAAAGTGAACGGAGGTAGATATAGGGGAGACGTCAGAGGTAGCTTCTTTACTCAGAGAGTGGTGGGGGTGTAGAATGCATTGCCGGAGAGGGTAGTGGAGTCGGCCTCATTAGGGGCATTTAAGCAGCTATTAGATAAGCATATGGATGATAGTATAAGGTAGCGTTGGAGGTTAGATAGGTCTTAGGTTTAGGACAAGAGTTTGGCACAACATCATGGGCCAAAGGGCCTGTACTGTTCTATGTTCTATGTTCTATAACCACCTCCCTATAGGCATCATGGATACCCCTACAGCAAATGGAGTGCAGGGGCTCAAGAAGGCAGTTCACCACCAATTTGTCAAGGGCACGGAGGGATGGGCAATAAATGCTGGCCCAGCCAGCAACACACACATTCCATGAGTGATTATTTAAACA
This sequence comes from Stegostoma tigrinum, assembly GCF_030684315.1. Taxonomy (NCBI): domain Eukaryota; kingdom Metazoa; phylum Chordata; class Chondrichthyes; order Orectolobiformes; family Stegostomatidae; genus Stegostoma; species Stegostoma tigrinum. The sequence continues at coordinate 13,270,992 of NC_081374.1, read as the reverse complement.
AAAACAAGTGAGTCAGGAAACGTGGAAGTGGCAACTTTTCAAATGTAAATGATCCAAGAACAGAAGAGGTCAGTTTACTCCAGAGTTTCAAAGAAATGGGCTTTCTTAATAGATGATGCAGGCAGTCTCAAAATCAATTTGCACATGAATTTGGATATATTAGAACTCTTTTGCGCATGAATTTGGATATATTAGAACTCTTTATTACAACCGCAGAAGATAGTTTAGAACTTCTCCTCTTGTATTGTAGATCACTTCTATGTGAACAATGTGGTTTGCTGGGATCTTATCAATTCCTATCTGCAGTGTCTGAATTTCATAAAACTGTCCCACTGTAACTGATCAGAGATGATGGGAACTGCAGATGCTGGAGAATCTAAGATAACGAAGTGTGAAGCTGGATGAACACAGCAGGCCAAGCAGCATCTCAGGAGCACAAAAGCTGACGTTTCGGGTCTAGACCCTTCATCAGAAAAGGGGGATGGGGAGAGGGTTCTGAAATAAATAGGGAGCGAGGGGGAGGCGGACCAAAGATGGAGAGAGGAGAAGATAGGTGGAGAGAAGAGACTAGGTGGGCAGGTAGGGAGGGGATAGGTCAGTCCAGGGAGGACGGACAGGTCAAGGGAGTGGGATGAGGTTAGTAGGTAGGAAATGGAGGTGCAGCTTGAGGTGTGAGGAGGGGATAGGTGAGAGGAAGAACAGGTTAGGGAAGCAGGGACGAGCTGGGATGGTTTTGGGATGCAGTGGGGGGAGGGGACGAGCTGGTCTGGTTTTGGGATGCAGTGGGGGGAGGAGAGAGTTTGAAGCTTGCGAAGTCCACATTGATACCATTGGGATGCAGGGTTCCCAAGAGGAATATGAGTTGTTGTTCCTGTGAACTTTGCGTGGCATCATTGTGGCACTGCAGGAGGCCCAGCATGGACATATCGTCGAAGGAATGGGAGGGGGATGGCCCTGGTCGACCCATTGTCTCCGCCGGCTCCTGCCCACCGAACTCATCTCCACCTATCTGGATAATAAAATGTGAGGCTGGATGAACACAGCAGGCCAAGCAGCATCTCAGGAGCACAAAAGCTGACGTTTCGGGCCTAGACCCTTCATCAGAGAGCTCCTGAGATGCTGCTTGGCCTGCTGTGTTCATCCAGCCTCACATTTTATTATCTTGGAATTTCCAGCATCTGCAGTTCCCATTATCTCCACCTATCTGGACTCCATTTTCACCCCTTGGCCCAGGGACTCCCCACCTACGTCCATGACACCATTCACGCCCTCCACCTCCTCCAGAATTTCCAATCCCCTGGCCCCCAACACCTCATTTTCACCAATGACATCCAGTCCCTATACACATGCATTCCTCATGCAGATGGCCCCAGGGCCCTCTGCTTCTTCCTGCCCCGCAGTCCTGACCGGTCCCCCTCTACCGACACCCTCATCCGCCTAGCCAAACTCGTCCTCACCCTCAACAAATTCTCTTTCGATTCCTCCCACTTCCTACAGACAAAGGAGGTGGCCATGGATACCCACATGGGACCAAGCTATGCCTGCCTCTTTCTAGGTTACGTTGAACAGTCCCTCTTCTGCACCTACACAGACCCCAAACCCCACCTCTTCCTCCGTTACATTAATGCTCTCAAGAGGAGCTCGAACAGTTCAGCCACTTCAGTAATACCTTCCACCCCAACCTCAAGTTCACCTGGGCCATCTCCAACACATCCCTCACCTTCCTGGACCTCTCTGTCTCCATCTCAGGCAACCAGATAGAAACTGATGCCCATTTCAAGCCCACCAACTCCCACAGCTACCTAGAATACACCTCCTCCCACTCACCCTCCTGCAAAAATTCCATCCCCTATTCCCAATTCCTTTGTCTCCACCGCATCTGCTCCCAGGATGAGGCATTCTACTCCCGCATATCCCAGATGTCCGCGTTCTTCAAGGACCGCAACTCCCCCTGCAGTGGTCGAGAACGCCCTTGACCGTGTCTCCCGCATTTCCCGCACCACATCCCTCACAACCCGCCCCCACAATAACCGCATCATCCTCCGACACTTACGCCATCTACAATCCGACCCCACCACCCAAGACATTTTTTCATCCCCACCCTTGTCTGCCTTCCAGAGAAACCACTCTGTCCGGGACTCCCTTGTCTGCTCCACACCCCCCTCCAACCCCACCACACCCGGCACCTTCCCTTGCAACTGCAGGAAGTGCTACACTTGCCCCCACACCTCCTCCCTCACCCCTATCCCAGGCCCCAAGATGACTTTCCACATTAAGCAGAGGTTCACCTGCAACATCTGCCAATGTGGTATACTGCATCCACTGTACCCGGTGTGGCATCCTCTACATTTGGGGAAACCAAGCGGAGGCTTGGGGACCGCTTTGCAGAACACCTACGTTCGGCTCACACTAAACAACTGCACCTCTCAGTCGCGAACCATTTCCACTCCCCCTCCCATTCGTAGACGACACGTCCATCCTGGGCCTCCTGCAGTGCCACAACGATGCCACCCGAAGGCTGCAGGAACAGCAACTCATATTCCGCTTGGGAACCCTGCAGCCCAATCGTATCAATGTGGATTTCACCAACTTCAAAATCTCCCCTCCCCCCACTGCATCCCAAAACCAGCCCAGCTCTCCCCACCTGCCTAACCTGTTCTTCCTCTCACCTATCCACTCCTCCCACTTCAAGCCACACCTCCATTTCCTACCTACTGACATCATCCCATCCCCTTGACCTGACCGTCCTCCCCGGACTGACCTATCCCCTCCCTACCTCCCCACTCATACTCTCCTCTCCAACTATCTTCTCCTCTATCCATCTTCAGTCCACCTCCCCCTCTCTCCCCATTTATTTCAGAACCCTCTCCCCATCCCCCTCTCTGATGAAGGATCCAGGCCTGAAATGTCAGCTTTTGTGCTCCTAAGATGCTGTTTCGATGTGAGTCTCCCAATAAATACAGGTTTATTAGTGTTCGATGAAACTCAGCATTAACAATTAACTAAGAAACATATATATTGTCACTAATGTTAATATCACTGCAAAGTGGACAAACACAGCAAGTTTCGGGAAACTGTTTGAGAAAGTTATAGGGAAAAGCAGCAAAGTAGTGCTGAGGATTATCAGACTAGCCACAATCTCATTGAATGATGGAGCTGGAGTCAATGGGCTGAATCACAAACTTACGCTCCTGCATGTTATGGTTTAAGGTAAGGTGCATCCGAGTAAGTGCTTCCAATTTGTATGTGATCGTAGAATCCATACAGTGCAAATAGAGGCCATTCGGCCCGGTGGGTCTGAACTGACCTCCAAAGAGCTTCCCACCCCTCTCTGCTGCTTCACAGCACCAGGGACCTATGTTCGATTCCAGACTCGGGCAATTGTCTGTAAGTTGTTTGTACATTCTCCTCGTGTCTGCGTGGGTTTCCTGCAGGTGCTCTGATTTCCTCCCTCAGACCAAGGATGTGCAGATTAGCTGGATTGGCCATGGGAATTTGTCCATAGTGTTGAGGAATGTGTAGGCTGGGTGGCACTAGCCATGGAGAATGGAAGGTTATGGCATTGGGGCAGCTGGATGGGTCTGTGCAGGCTCTTCGGAGGGCCAGTGCAGACTTGATGGGCCAAATGGACTGCTTCCACATAGACTCACGATACTTTTATCAGCCCCTTGAGCAATTGGGGATGGGCAATATGTGCTGGTTCAGTCAATGGTGGCCGCAAGCTACGAATTAATAAAATGACTGTAAATTCAAGGCCTCAAGCTGAACAAGGAATCCAATAACAATGCAGTGTGACACTGTCAGACATGCTGTGGTCCAGATGAGCTGTTAAACCAGGCCATCTCGTCGGTGTAAAAGATTTTATGCCATTATTGGAAGTGCAAGTTAGGTTACAGTCCTATCAATCAATAATTATCCCTTAACCAACATCCTTAAAACAAAAGACCAACTGTTCAATCATTGCCACATTGCTCTTTATGGGACTTCGCTGTGGCAAATTGCCACATTTGCTACATTTCCAACTGACAATAAAGGGCTTTGGCAATAGTCACGAGTTTGTGAAAGGATTTATTGAAAGGCAAACCTTTCTTTCTTGCCTATAGGTTGGGGGAAACAATGGAGCTAAAAACATAGCAAAAGTCCTGCAGTCCAGAGGAGAAAAGCTCTACTTTCTTCTGGATGAAGGCTCAGTTATACTCGATGGAGTTATACCAGGGCTGGACAAACATGCTGCAATGTAAGTATCTTGGCTGCCCTTGTTCAAACAGCGTAATTTCTGTTGGTTATAAAGTCTTGGAGTCATAGAGATCTAAAGTACAGAAATAGACCTGTCAGCCCAACTCATCCACGCCGACCAAATATCATAAATTAATCTAGTCTCATTTGCCAGCATTTGGCCCATATCCCTCTTCATCCTTCCTATTAATGTATCCATCCAGATGCCTTTTAAATGTTGCAACATCCTTGTAAATCTTTCCTAGTTTCACAACATCCTTCCCATTGCAAGGAGACTAAAATTGAATGCAGTATTCCCAAAGTGGCCCAACCAAAGTCCTGTTCAACCATAACATGACATCCCAACTCCTTTGCTCAATGCACTGACCAACAAAGGGAAACATACCAGACGCTTCCTTGGTTATCCTGTCTATCTGTGACTCCACCTTCAAGGAACCATGAACTGCCCTCCAAGGTCTCTTTGTTGCCAGAAGAATATCTTTCACAAGCAGCGAATATCTACATAACAAAATAATGCAAAATACTTTTGTATGTAATTAATCACAGATCCTTTCCGGATGAAACTAGAAAGAAAATGCCCAGAGGGCGATGTGCTAAAACGGCTTTCACAGCTTAACTTTACAAATTCTCTTTTTTATAAGTCTGTGAATTTATGTGGAAATAAAAAAAAATGTTCATGTCATATAAAAGGGCTGACATAATCATCTTTTAATCCCATCCCCAAGTGGCAGTTTTAGTAAGGATGAAGACTTTTCTAACAGGATGGTGATCACAATTTGTTATTTAGTTCTATTGGAAAAGGTTACAATTGTGAGTTTTGACAAGGTCAGAAATCACACGACACCAGGCTATTGTCCAACAGGTTTATTTGAAAACACAAGCTTGTGTTTCCAAATAAACCTGTTGGACTATAGTCTGGTGTTGTATGATTTCTGACCTTTTCCACCCCAGTCCAACACCGGCAGCACATCGTGAATTTTGATATTATGTTTGAGGACTGCATTTAATTGAAATTTTAGCCAAGTCAGATGACCATGTTCTGAAGCGCATCAGTCTAATTTGATTGTTAGAAATTAAAGGGGACCCAGACTGTTTTTCTGGGAAGAGCTTGCAAGATGATATCTCTTGAACAAGGGCAATAGCTGGAATTCTAACAGCGGATGGACCGTTAATCTCCAATTTCCCAGAAAGTGTTGGTTAGTTGATTGATTGATTTTGTCAGGTTGTATCCATTATGTTGTAAACTGACCATTTAGTTACCAGATGAGAAAAATTGGGTTTTCTGAGATAGTTGATCAACATTTCTAACTGCAAACGTGCCCAACTGACTCATGTAGTTATGGAAAAGAGCTTTGAGGAAGGAAGAATATCTAAACTATCCCTAAAAACACTCCAACTCACTTAGTCTTCCAGGGCCCAGAAGAGGAAGAGGGCAGCTAAAGACTCAGAGTCTCTGAATCTCTGCACAGAAATGCAGGTGAGAGCTTGCCTTCAGATTGGAACAAACAAATTTATGAGCATTGAGACAGGTTGGAAGATTTACCTCGGGGGAGACTTCTTTTGGAAAATTCTAACAATGAAAGGGATTTCTGGAGTTTTAAGATTCTAAACTGGGAAAGGAAAAGGTCAGAAGTGTAAACCCTTGGAATTAAGAATCACTTTGAACTTATTTTGGAAGAATTGAATATCAACATAAAGAACAGTGTAACATATAGTTGTGAAGTTATTTTGTTAAATAAAATCTGGGGTCTTCTGTTTCTGGTTAAAATTAAAATTTGCTTACAAAGATAGTGTTTAGTCAATAGTGCTTTTAAACAGTAAATAAGTAAAAGAAACGAAATCTTGTCATCTTTCATCTATTAGCTGGAAGTTTGATTTCTTTTTATTAAGTACTCTATTGGTCTTGAAAGAAATCATAACAAACAAATGTTTGATTCCATCTCCATTCCTCCCCCAGGCTGACTGAAAGTCTATTTACTAGCTTAAACCTAAAGTAAATCTGAATGGAATTTATCTCTGGTCATGATGTGTTTTTAATAGGCTGTAGCATCAATACAACGATATGCCAGCCTCAGCTGAAATCTGGGATTGAGTCGTTTTCAGGCCCCATCTCTCCAGGTCAATGACAAATGAAATGCTAGCAGCCACAGCTACTATCCATACTCCTGGTGAACTGACTCAGCCAAAAATCATATGGAAAAACATGTAATGGCAAAACTTCTGTACCTGAGGGAAGATAGACCTCACAGCCCAATCCTTTGATAAAGGAAATTGGATCCCCAGAGAGAAATACTCTACCATTGTGTACACAAGTTCTGCCAATAGCTATCAAGTGTGTTTGGTATTTAACTCTGTTTTCTTAAAGTGGAGTCCAAACATAAATAGCAGTTAATGGGAGTTGTCTAATGTATTGTGAAAGCAAGAGTGCTCGTACACTCAAAAGAATGGGATTAAGGATCATCTTCCTGCCGTGTTGGAGACTGTAACTGCTGCCAATTCCACATTTGTTAAATACACACACTGGTTGCGCTTTCACAACTCATCAGATTCAGCATATGCTGTTTGTCAGCCTTGAACTTGTCTATGGTTTAAGGCACAGCCTGGAATTTTAGGAATGCCTTGGATATTTTGTATCATATTATGAGGCTCTGTTGAAAGCACAGAGCAAGATATAAACATTGTGATCATAAAGTTCAAAAGTAATTGCCAGATAAACCTGTCCACTGTCTTCACTCTTTTGAGCCAGTCCGTTCACTCCAACTATTGAGAATCTATCAAGGCTGGTTAGAATTGAAACACACAGAGTCCTTAAAGTCTCATGCCAATTACAAATTTTATGCACTCAACCATTTAGGAGTTCAGACTGTAAACACCAGGGTCCAGACCTGAAACGTCAGCTTTCCTGCTCCTCTGATGCTGCCTTGGCCTGTTGTGTTCCTCCAGCTCCACACCTTGTTTTCTTGGATTCTCCAGCATCGGCAGTTCCTACTATCACAGAAACAGACACTTTGGTCCAACTAGGCCGTACCATCCAAGTTTCCCAAACTAAACTAGACCCATTTGGCCCATATACCTCCAAACCTTTCCTATCATGTACCTGTCTAAAGGTCTTTTAAATATTGTAACTGTGCCTGCATCCACCACTTACTGAGGCAGTGCATTTCACACACAAACCACCCTCTGTGTGAAAATGTTGCCCCTCTGGTCTCTTTTCAATCTTTCTCCCCTCACCTTTAAAACATGCCCCCAAGTTTTGAACTCCTCCACCCTCATGAAAAGACCTTTGTGATTCACTTTATCTATGCCCCTCACGATTTTATAAACCTCTATGAGGTCATCCCTCAACATCTTATACTTCAGGAAATATGTCCCAGCCTATACTTAGAACTAAAACCCTCCAGTTCTGGTAATTTCCTGGTAAATCTTTTCTGAACTATCTCTAATTTAATAGTATCCTTCCATTAACAAGGTGACTAGAATTGTACACAGTACTCCAAAAGTGGCGTCACCAACATCCTAAGGACCTCTACATGTCGCCCCAACTCCTATACTCAATGGCCTGAGCAATGCAGGCAAACATGTTAAATACTTTCTTCACTACCCTATATACCTGTGAAGCAAAGTTCAAAGAACTATGTACCTGAACCCCTAGGTCTCTCTGTTAGACAACACTGCCCATGGCCCTACTATTAACTGTATAAGCCCTGCTCTTATTTTTTTCACCAAAATGCAATGTCTTGCATTTATCCAAATTAAACTCCATCTGCCACTCCTCAGGCCATTGGCCCAATTAATCTTTGTTTATACTGTTTACACATTGACAGTACATCCTCCAGCATAGCCCAGCATGGCACCAGGACAAGTGTTGGGTATTCCTCATAGCCTGAAATTCACCAAAGATCCTTAGATGCACCTCTTAAACCCATGACCACTTCCATCTAGAAGGATAAGGGTAGCAGGCACATGGGACACCACCACCTGCAAGTTCCCATCCAAGCAACTCACCATCCTGACCTGTAAATATATTGGCCATTCCTTTACTGTTGCTGGGTCAAAATCCTAGAATTCCCTCCCTAAGGACATTGTGGGTCAACACACGGCACATGGACTGTAGTAGTTTAAGAAGGCAGCTCACCATCACCTTCTCAAGGGTAATTTGAAACACAATACAAAATGCTGACCTAGCCAGTGATGCCAATGTTCCACAAGTGGATAAGAATATTACCACAGCACAGACAGAGCCTTGCTAAAATTTGAGCTATGGTGAAATGATGCAGTAAGCCCCAGAATCATCAGCTTCAGCAACTTAGCATTTATGTTGTAACTGCATTGCAGAATACAGATTGTTGAAGGACCTTCCTGGAAATGTACACAGGATCTACCAGATCTATCGCCACTACTTTGGTGGAAGTTCTCCAGGGATTTCCCCCAACTTTTCTCGCAAAACCCTCTTGGAAATTTGAGATGTTGTCTTGCTAAACAGCCGATCTTGCTAAAATCTTGTGTACACTGCTGCAACAGGCATGTAGAGTATCGAGTGCCAAATGTCTTGTGCTGAAAAGGCTCTTTCTTTAGAGCATTCCCTGTAAGGAGGTGAATGTTGTGTGTTAATGCCAAACCCCAGCTGACAGAGTCATTGATTTTGTAACATCTCAGGCATCAATCATCTCCTGCTAGGGTCCATTCTAGGTGATTGGGTCAGAAAAGCGAAACATAGTTGGAGAAGTCAGGATTAAGCTGCCCATCAGTTCACTGGGACTTTCTGGTGGCTCATGGAGCTCTCAATAGCAGCTGGCAAACATCTCAATGTGATAATCTGCAAGACTTGAGCCTGCTTAGAGACCTCTGAGGTAAGGGAAGCCTATACTTATATCATTGTGCACTACTCTTTACCCCTGCTGATCTGCCCTCACAGCCTCACATCCCTCCCCTCCAGCAAGTCAATGAACTGGGAATTGAGGCCTGACGTCAGGAACATTACCCATCTTTCCCCATGTGTATTTGTCACAATGCCCCTTCATGGTGATATATCATTCCATAAGAGTGAAAGTGATGGTGGAAGGTTTGTGGTAGTGCCACTGAGCTAGTAGTCTGGTACTGCTAGTTAAAGTTCTCCAGCCATGTGTTCATATTGGTGGCAGATGGTGAAATCTGAATTCAGGAAAAAATCTGGAATTTAAAAGTTAGGTGGATGTTTACCTGATAACCAGTTTGGATCACTAATGTTCCTTAGGGAGGGAAATCTGCAGTTCTAACCTGAAATGACTTACACTTGACCGATATTCCCTCTAAGTTGTACAGCTGCCCTGCGAGTCCATGAATGATGATGGGCTTTCTAATGTCATTCACAGCATGATAAGGTTAGGGTTCTTCAGATGGAGATCCTCACACATGGGGAGGTTAATTAGCTGGAGCGCTGCATGTGACTCCACAGCCATGCAAATGTGGTTAATTCCCAACTGCCCACTGGATAATTGGCAACTGGTGGTCTATGCTGACCATACCAGTGATTCCCTCATCACGTAAAGGAATCTAAAAATAAATGTTGAACCAGGTGGGTTCATCCCCTCTTCAGAGACTCGAACAGATATTCCAGGCTGATATATCAACGCAGTTTCAAGGCCTCATATTCCCCTTTGCAGTGGATACACAGGATCCCATTTGAGCCTGAGAATCAGGCAGTTCTCCTGATAAATTGGCCAACATTTTATCCTTAACCAATGAACCTGAAAACAAACTGTCTGCCTGTTTTTGTTACCCAGGGTAGTTACAAACACGCTCCACCCTACAAGTCAGCTGTTGTAATTGCTATTTTAGTTCAGAGATGCCATAAACATTTAGTCAACAGTCATGTGCTCAGGTCCCTTCTGAGTATATGACCATTGAGGCAAAATGAGAATGTTGTTCCGCCGTTTAAATCTAAATCTCTCAGTTTGACTTCTGATCTGATGCAATAGCAGCTTCAAAGTAACTTCAGTTTCAGATGTTTCAGTAAACCATAGCTCCTGATGTTGTGGTTGGCATTTCAGAGCAAAAATACGTCACCTTACTGAAAATTATTCACCTTTTTAAGATGTTCCTTAAAGCCTACCTCAATGACAAAACTTGTGGTCACTCCTTAATATCATTCTATGTGACTCGGCATCACATTTTAGTTTAATAATGGTCCTGTGAAATGCCTTGAGAGGTTTTAGTGAGTCAGAGGCACTAGACAAATGCAAATCATTGTTGTCAATAACACAATTTGTTTTTCTTGCTTTTTGTTTTACATGGATGGAATGAACTGAAATTTAAATTTACTAAATATCCCCTGTCTCATTCTCCCCAGTATAGCTACCTCTGAAAAGGGATTTGTTACCGTTAGTTTGAGTGTGAGTACGGACACTGGCCATTCCTCAATGCCACCAAAGGAGACTAGCATTGGAATCTTGGCAGCAGCAGTGTCCAAGTGAGTATGAGACTGAACGCATAGAGCTAAATCACTTTGTGCATTCTCAATAGCTTGACTACAATGTGCATTTTTTTCTGTAGCTGTGCAAGTGTCACAGGATTCAAATGGTTTACAAAAAGAGAACTGCGGGTGCTGGAAATCAGAAACAAAAACAGAAATTGCTGGAAAATCTCAGCAGGTCTGGCTGTGGAGCATCTGCGGAGAGAAAGCAGAGTTAACATTTCGGGTCCATCGATGCTTCTTCAGAATTCCAAATTCAGAACTTCTTCAGATGCCGAGATAGTCGGAACTGCAGATGCTGGAGAATCTGAGATAACAAGGTGCAGAGCTGGATGAACACAGCAGGCCAAGCAGCATCAAAGCCTGCTGTGTTCATCCAGCTCTACACCTTGTTATCTTTCTTCTTAAGATGCCAATGGTTTTTCTGGAGACTTAGTGTATGATGCTAGATCCTTCCTCCCATTCAGCTCCCTCTGTTGATAGTAAGAGGAGAATGATTGATGTTTTACATGAAGACTGTTCTCAAGGCACCTTAATCTCTTGAGCTATTTCTTTTTGGTCTCAATGCAGTTTATCATCTCTGACTTAAATTGCAAAAATCCCGAATGTACATGTTGGTCACTCCTAAGCTCGATTTCTCCAGTGTCCAATTCACTCAATTTCTAATCCCTGACTGCCACCTCCCACAAGACTCACATCTGTCCAGAACCTGTCAGGAGTTTAGAAAAGAGGGAATCTTATTGAGACGCATAAAATTCTGACAGGACTGGATGCTTGGAAGACATTTAACAAATTGACAATTTCAAAATAACAATTGAGTTTAACAATTTTAGAAGATGCCTAGCCTTCTCTGTGTCGGTTATTACTCCACAACGCCATCACACCTTGAGGTCTTGTCTTGCTTGCGCAGCCAACCCCATTTCAACCACTTACACTTCCCATTTATTACCAGCATTTCTATCTCTCTCAGCATCTCTCTCTCTTTGTTTGCCTATACTTTTGATCCCTCTCTGTTTTTGTCACTCTTTCTCTTCATTTTCCCCATTTAAGGTAACAGTGAGCTGTTAACTTGCACAGAGCAGTTACAGATGGACAGTAAATGCTGGACCAGCCATTGATACCTACATTCCCTGAAATAATAAACAAAAACTTAAAATATTTAACAAAAACTGAAATTGCTGGAAAAGCTCACCAGGTCTGGCGATATCCATTTTTGTTTCTGATTCCAGTATCCTCGGTTTTCAGTTTTTACTTAAAATATATAGTTTTATAATTTTTAAGTTGTCCTTCTGCACTCGGCCCTCTGTCATGTCTCCTCTTGTAACCCAGATGCACAGAGCACAGCATGTTTCTCCCTTTTTACAATTCCTTTCCTATCCTTGTGGATAGGTGTGACACTCTGTCCTGTTTTTATTGCAATGACCTTCCTCGGATGGAAACCCCAGCAGTGGGCTTTCAAGCAAAAATGAAAAAACAGCTTTTTAGAAATGCATCATTTCCACACATCAGCCCCAGATTAAATGGAAAACTGAACATAAGTGAACCAAATGTGGGCAGAAAAGATAATCAGTTTAACAGTGGGGTTTTGTTCTATTTTGATCCCTTTACTTTAGGAGGGATGTTGTTGTGTTAGAAGCAGCTCAGAGGTGGTTCACAAAATTAATTCCAGAGATGTTTTATAAAGACAGACTGAGAAGTTTAAGCATACACTCTCTGGAGTTTAGAAGAATGAGATATGATATGCTGAAGGGATTGACAAGGTAAATGTAGAAAGGATGTTTCCTCATATGGGACGATCTAGAACAAGAGGTTATGGTTACAGGCTAAGGGTAGCAATTTTAAAACTTTTCTCAAAGGTTTGTGAATTCGGAGTGAGGTGGATGCTGGAACATTGTCTGTCCCCTCCTTAAATTTATTCAAATTTTTAAGGAGAGACTAGTTATAGGGTTATGGGAAACAGGCAAGAAAGTGGAGTTGAGGTCCAAATAAGATTTAGCCATGATTGTTTTGAGTGACAGAGCAGGTTCGAGGGGCTGAATGGCCTACTCCTAATTCTTGTGCTCATACCTGCTCTTACAGGTGGATGTCGAAACTAACATAACAGTTTTGAAGAAGATAAGAGAGTTAGTTATAAGCGTCTTGATTCATACTTACCCTTCTCCGAATGTCACAAAAATGTATTATCTGGTCATTTCCACATTGCTGCTTGTGGGAGCTTGCTGTGCACAAATTGCTGACTATGTTTCTACCGGACAATAGTGTCAACACTTTATAAACTGTCCATTAGCTATAAAGCACTTTGGAATTCCCAGTAACTCTGTAGGTGTGATGCAAATGTAAGTGTTGTCTTTTTCCACATACATTTTGACAATCTTCCGAATGGACACAGAGTCACTGAGCTGGCCTCCTGTCCGCCCACATTCCTGGGTGAATCATTTTGCATGACCTGCTTTGAGCCTATGTTGGAATCACTCGAATCATTTGCTCTGCTTGACATTGCCTGTGATACACAGCATTGAAAATAAACAGATGCCCACAACCCAACAGTGGGGGAACCCACATCTGAGAATCGGAGGACAGAAAGGAAATGAAAGCCTGCTCATGGGAAGAAAAAAGAGTCTGCATTGAAGCAACAAAAGACAGCGTTGCCACCCAAACACAAGTCACAGTCTTTGCTCATTGCTTAAACTCATTGAATGGGGAAAGAAGTCCTTTATCTTGGAGTTTCTGTCTGCTATTTAGCTACTTTGTTGGTCGTGATATATTAGTGCCGTGAGAGACACATCACCTCCCTTCTCTTACATCGTTGTATAGATGTGGGTGGTGATATAAAGATGGAATTTGGCACCGTTTACACTCTCATTAACTTATTTACTCAAATTGCATTTTAGATCTACAGTATTATTACACAAACAATACTACACACCGCCCAGGGTTTGAACGGGAAAAAGAAATCCTTGGTATGTACAGCACCATTCGCAACTACAGAACATCTGAAGCATCCCAAGCAAATCAAATACTTTTGAAATGTTGTTACCATAGCAATGCAGGAGACTCGGTGGCCAAATTGTACACTGCAAGCTCCCTACAAACGACAATGAATCAATGATCAGAAATCTCTTTCTGTCGAATAGATTGTGGGCTAAAGATATGGGGGAGATGTCCTCTACACTCTTCCAAACAATGCCATGGGATCTTTTAGATCTTAGGATTGTGAAAAGCATTGTGGTTTAAAATCAGATCCAAAAGACAGCTCTTGTGACTGCACAACGTCCGTTTTGTGTTGCACTGTCGTGTCAGCCAAATCTTTCAGACTTCAATCCTGCATTGAGCTGTGAGCCTGCAGTTTCCTGGCTTGGAAACCACTGATCTTTGAACCACAGCTCAAACACATCGCAAAAACTCCAACAAAGTCCATAAAATGTACATAGCTAATCCAAAATTTAGTTTTACTCAATACTTCAGACCCTGCTTTGAATAACTCAACAACGTAATTAGAGGGAAATACTTGGACACCTCATCAATTGAATTAAAAAGAACCTGACCAATGACAAACAGACCTTCTGTATCCAGAATTACAAGACCAAAGATTTTGAGCCGGGACACATTCTAAGAAGCAAAAGGTCCACCAATAATTATAATGGCACTTTGTAATAATGCCTAAACCTGTTTATCTATATTTTTAGACTGGAAAAGAACCCAATGCCCAGAATGTTTGGGCAAGGACCAGAACGTGGATTGTTTGAACATCTGAGTCCTCAGGTATGATTTTCTCTGCAGGAAACGTTGATCATGTGTGATAGAAGGACAATTCTATCGTGCTTCAAACAGGAACACTTCCGTGTTTATTTCAATTGACAATGTAATTTAAATACAGTTGTCAAGGAGATGCATTTTTAGAAAGTGATTTTTTATTTTCTATTTGTTTTTACAAGAGGAATTACAGCAGATACCACCATTTGTCCTGATGTTTGCAGATCAAGATGCCATTATCTTGAAGTTACCACTGTTTGACCTATTGCAGTGACTTGAAAAAAGCCAATAACTAATTCTCACAGGTGAACTTTGTGCTTCGGTCCAAATACTAGTTGTTGCATGTTAGATTTGTCAGACTGCCTTGCCTGTGCTTAGCTCTGCCATTAGGCTGAGTCAGATAGGTGGAGTGAAAGAATGCTCATGTAGTTTATGAACACCAATGTTAAACAGTTAACCCAAATGGCCAGCGTGTATACTACATATTCTGTATATTGCTATGTCTGGGTTCCCCCCCAGAAATCTCGATCCTGCTTTGATATCCGGTGACTGGCCTAAGGCAGCAGAACAAATCTGTTATATCAGAGATAATGGGAACTGCAGATGCTGGAGAATCCAAGGTAACAAAGTGTGAAGCTGGATGAACACAGCAGGCCAAGCAGCATCTCAGGAGCACAAAAGCTGATGTTTCAGGCCTAGACCCTTCATCAGAGCATAATATATAATTGGAGGTGCAGTCAAAAGATTTTTGATCTATGTTGCTTTGTACAGAGTGGCTTATTATGAAATCAGGATGTTAGTTTCTAGCATCATTTATAAATACTTAACTAGTAAATAAATTTGACAATTTAGTTTTGTACTGAACCTGCCTGACAAACTTATTAGAATTCTTTGAGCAGGATGGATAAGGAGGAAGCAGTTGGTAAACATTTGGAATTTCAGAAGGCTTTCAATAAGGTACCACACATTAGGCTACTTAATAACATAGGAGCATGTGGTGTTGGATGTAATATATCAGCATGGACAGAGGGTTGGCTAATACAGTAGAAGAGAGAGTTATGATAATGGGAGCATTTCCAGGATGACAGCTTTAACTAGTTGCATGCCACAGGGATCAGTACTGGGCCACAATTATTTGCAATATCTATTAATGGCTTGGATGAGAGAAGTGAATGGACTGTCACCAGGTTTGCAGATGACACAGGCAAATATGGACTGATTGATCAAAAAATAGGCAGGTAGAATATAATGTTGGAAAATGAGAGGTTATATACTTTAGTGTGAAGAATAGAGAAATTGAATATTATTTAAATGGCGAAAGACTGCAGAAAGCTACAGCATAGAGGAATGTAAGGGTCCTCGTGAATGCTAGCTTTTTGTGACTCATACACATTAAGTGTGTAATGGGCAAGGTGATGTAAAGGTGTTCTTTGTTTTAAAGGGATATCTGAAAGAGATATCTTCTGGACAACTTCCTCACAGGGTGAGTTTCTGACTTCGTTCATGCCATCACAGAGATGAAGACAAAAATAAAGCAAAAGCTCAGTTGCCACAAGCTTAAGACCATAAGAAATAGGAAAAACAATAGGTCACTCAGCCTTTTGAGCTTGCTCTGCCATTCAATAGGATCATGGCTGATCCGACATTCCTCATGTCCACTTCCCTGTCCTTTCCCTGTCTCCCTTGATTCCAGGACTGATCAAGAATCTATTCTCAACCTTAAATATACACAAGGACTCTACCCCCACAGCTCTCTGTACCGAGGAATTCCAAAGATTCTCAACTCTCTGGGAGAATGATGTGGAGGTGCCGGTGTTGGACTGGGATGGACAACGTCAGAAATCACACGACACCAGCTTATAGTCCAACAGGTTTAATTGAAAACACAAGCTTTCATAGCCTCACTCCTCCTTCAGGTGTGTGTGTGTGTGTGTGTGTGTGTGTGTGTGTGTGTGTGTGTGTGTGTGTTAGAGCAATAAAACAAACCGATTCTAAACAAGGCCTCACACCTAACATGCATTGTCTGACCGAAAATGTCACCTCTTCTTTAGAGTGAGAAAACCTTTAGTTCTGTCAGGGCAGTGACTTGAAAAGAATTCAGTGATTTACATATACATATTAATCAATTAAAACCTTCTAACAGCATCTTAGGTTTGTTTAAATCATCCTCGTCATTGGTGTGACTCTCTGATCTTTTACTTATAAATTCTGTGTCTGACACTAACTCTCTCACTAATACCTGAAGGAGGAGTGAGGCTCTGAAAGTTGTGTTTTGGACTATACCTGGTGTCGTGTGATTTCTGACTTTGTCACTGAGAAGAAATTCTTCCTCATCTCAGTCTGAAATTTGTATTCTTTTATCCCAAATCTATGCCGTCTGGTCCTAATCCCATTGGGAAAAATCCTCTCAGCATTTACCCTGTCGAGTGCCTCAAGAATCCTGCATGTTTCACTGAGATGACCTCATTCTTCTTAACACATTGAGTAGAATCACAAAATTCTTAGCCTTTGCTGGTACGACAATTCTCCATACCAGCGATCATCCGAGTGAAACTTCTCCGAACTGCCTCCAATGACATATCTTTCCTGAAATAAGGGACCAGGTATGATCTCAAAATCTCCCCATCCCCAGCCTTATCCATGTCCAATCCCCTCTCTCATTCCCGCCTCCTTGGCCTGACAAAACCTCTCTATCTCCTTTCCCACCTGTCTGGCCCACCTTTCCTACAGACCAATCTCCATTACCCCTACCTGCATCCACCTATCGCCAACACACCTACCTTCCCCCCAGCCCCACCCTGTCATTTATTTCTGAGCTCCCCTCCCCCTCCCCAGTCCTGATGAAGGGTGCAAACACGAAACAATGACTTTCCTGCTCCTCTGATGCTGCCTGATTTGCTGCGTTATTCTAGCTCTACCCTTATTGACTCTGACTTCCAGCATCTGCAGCTCTTGCTATCTCCGTGATCTCACCAGCACCTTGTACAGTTGCATTAAGACTTGCTACTCTTGTATTCCAACTCGTTGAAATAAGGGCCAATATTTTCATAACCTTCCTGAATACCTGCTGCACCTGTGTGCTAGCTTTCCATGTTTCTCACACAAGTGCCTCAAGCCCTTTGTGTACAACTTCCTGCAGATTTTTTCTTCATTTAAGCTGGTAGATTTTTAATTTGCAGGGCTACAGGGAAAAGGCAAGAAAGCAGAGTTGAAGATTATCAGATCAGTCAAGTTTTCATAGAAAGACAGAACAAACTTGATGGGCCCAATGGCCAACATTGGCACTTATGTCCACTACCATTACCACCACTTTCCTAACCTATTTGTCTACACTAATACAATACAACAAAAAGTGGATGCTGGAAAGAGGCAGTGACAGCCGTAGTGGTATTATTGCTGGATTGTTAATCAAGAGACCCAGCTAATGACCTAAGTTAATCCCCCTGACTCTGGGGACACACGTTCAAAACTCACTACGACAGAATGTGAATTCAATAAAAATCTGGAGTTAAGAGTCCAATGATGATCATCAATCCATTGCTGATTGTCAGAAAAACCAATTTGTCTCATAAATGTCCTTTAGGGAAGGAAACTGCTGTGCTTACCTGGTCCAACATGCATGCAACTCCAGATAAATTTGGTTGACTCTTTACTGCCCTCAGGCAATTAGAGATAGGCAATAAATGCTGTCCTAGTTGGTGATGCCCTCATCTCATGAATGAATAAAAGATGAAACTAAAACACTAATTGTTGGAGAATTGATAGGTCTGTATATATTAATTCTGCCTTCTCTCCACAGTTGCTGCCAGACCTGCTGAATGTCTGCAATGATTTGCTTCTATTTGTCTACAAATTACTTTATCTGTGCCATAAAAAGAGGAAAAAAAGACTCAGTTTTTGTGGTTTCTGCTCACATACTAATGTGGGGTGGAATTTCAACAGAATATCTTGTAATCTTGATCACAATTTTAAAGGTCAGGGAAGGAATGTGGTATTTTTTCAATGGCTGACTTTTCCACCATGCATTGAAATAACATCTGCAAAATACTATTGAAACTTCAATAGTTGTTTTCTTCTCGTCCATAATGTTTGCCTTGATTCTGACTCTCAGCATCATAGATTTTATACTTCAGTCATGCAATGAAAGATCAGAGCTATTTGCTGTTTTAGAACATAGAACATTACAGCACAGTACAGGCCCTTCGGCCCTCGATGTTGTGCCGACCTGTCATACCGATCTCAAGCCCATCTAACCTACACTATTCCTTGTACGTCCCTATGCTTATCCAATGACGACTTAAGTGTACCTAAAGTTGGCGAATCTACGACCATTGCAGGCAAAGCGTTCCATTCCCTTACTACTCTCTGAGTAAAGAAACTACCTCTGACATCTATCCTATATCTTTCACCCCTCAATTTAAATCTATGCCCCCTCGTGCTCGCCGTCACCATCCTAGGAAAAAGGCTCTCCCTATCCACCCTATCTAACCCTCTGATTATTTTATATGTCTCAATTGAGTCACCTCTCAACCTTCTTCTCTCTAATGAAAACAGCCTCAAGTCCCTCAGCCTTTCCTCGTAAGACCTTCTCTCCATTCCAGGCAACATCCTAGTAAATCTCCTCTGCACCCTTTCCAAAGCTTCCACATCCTTCTTATAATGCGGTGACCAGAACTGTACACAATACTTTGTACAGCTTCACCATAACCTCTTGGTTCCGGAACTCGATCCCTCTATTAATAAAAGCTAAAACACTGTATGCCTTCTTAACAGCCCTGTCAACCTGGGTGGCAACTTTCAAGGATCTGTGTACATTGACACCGAAATCTCTCTGCTCATCTACACTACTAAGGATCTTACCATTAGCCCACTACTTTGCCTTCTGATTACTCCTACCAAAGTGCATCACCTCACACTTGTCTGCATTAAACTCCATTTGCCACCTCTCAGCCCAGCTCAGCAGCTCATCTGTGTCTCTCTGCAACCTACAGTATCCTTCGTCACTATCCACAACTCCACCGACCTTAGTGTCGTCTGCAAATTTACTAACCCATCCTTCTACGCCCTCATCCAGGTCATTTATAAAAATGACAAACAGCAGTGGACCCAACACCGACCCTTGCGGTACACCACTGGTCTCCAGGATGAACATTTCCCATCAACTACCACCCTCTGTCTTCTTTCAGCAAGCCAATTTCTGATCCAAACTGCTACATTTCCCACAATTCCATTCCCCTGCATTTTGTACAATAGCCTATTGTGGGGAACCTTATCGAACGCCTTGCTGAAATCTATATACACCACATCAACCGGTTTACTCTCATCTACCTGTTTGGTCACCTTCTGAAAGAACTCAATGAGGTTTGTGAGGCACGGCCTTCCCTTCACAAAACCGTGCTGACTATCCCTAATCAATTTATTCTTTTCTAGATGATTATAAATCCTATCCCTTATAACCTTTTCCAACACTTTACCAACAACTGAGGTAAGGCTCACTGGTCTATAATTACCAGGGTTGTCTCTACTGCCTTTCTTGAACAGGGGAACCACATTTGCTATCCTCCAGTCATCTGGCACTATTCCTGTAGACAATGACGAGTTAAAGATCAATGCCAAAGACTCGGCAATCTCCTCCCTGGCTTCCCAGAGGATCCGAGCATAAATCCCATCTTGCCAAGGGGACTTATCTATCTTCACTTTCTGAAGGATTTCTAATACCTCCTCCTTGTGAACCTCAATCCCACCTAGTCTGTTAGCCTGTATCTCAGTATTCTCCTCGACAACATTGTTGTTTTCTAGAGTGAATACTGTTGAAAAATATTCATTTAACTTTTCCCCTATCTCATCTGACTCCACACACAACTTACCCACTACTATCCTTGATTGGGCCTAATCTTACTTTCGTCATTCTTTTATTCCTTAAATACCTATCGAAAGCAATAGGGTTTACCCTGATCCTATCCGCCAACAATTTCTCATGTCTCCTCTTGGCTCTTCTGAGCTCTCTCTTTAGGTCTTTCCTGGCTACCTCATAGCCCTCAAGTGCCCTAACTGAGCCTTCACATCTCATCCTAACATAAGCCTTCTTCTTCCTCTTGACCAGAGATTCCACCTCCTTCGTAAACCACGGCTCCCGCACTCTACAGCTTCCTCCCTGCCTGACAGTTACATACTTATCTAGGACACACAGGAGCTTTTCCTTGAATAAGCTCCACATTTCTAATGTGCCCATCCCCTGCAGTTTCCTTCCCCATCCTATGGTCCCTAAATCTTGCCTAATCTCATCGTCATTGCCTTTCCCCCAGCTATAACACTTGCCCAGTGGTATACACCTATCCCTTTCCATCACTAAAGTAAACATAACAGAAATGTGATCGCTATTTGAAGCACAGTATGTAGAATCCCTTTCTGAAAAATGTCCTTTCATCTTTGCACTATGCAGCTGCATGAGGAATCAGCTGGTTTGCATTAGAATAAAATGACCACCAGAAACAAGATGAAAATTAGTTCAATATAGTGTTTCAGGATTAAGTTGCTCAACTTTCTGTCTGTTCATTCTTATTTTTCTGAAAACTCATATGTTGCAAATTTCTGAAAAATACTTCCTGCATTATTGAGTTTAAGTTCGCAACACATATGTTTCAAGCTGGGTTACATGAAGATCAAAAGTAGTACTTCCTTGAACTGCATCCTTCATGTTTTAATGAAACTTTGTTTTCTCTTTTATGGAAATATGCTACTTACAGCTGGGCACCAAACGTTTACTGTATCCATACAGTCTATTTTTTTAATGAATAGTTGTAAGAAATAGTTATGTAAACTCAGTTGCATTAGTGATCAGTAATCATCAGTTAGGTCAGTTTTTCAGCCCAGTATGTGCAGACCTTGTGACTAGAGACTAAATATGGCCTGGAAATAAATGATGCAGATATGTTTAGTGAAATATGAAATTAGAATCATCGACATTTACTGCAGGAAAGGAAGCCATTTGACTCATTGTCTCCACTATGGCTGACAAGAGGCTATTGTTATGATCAGTCTTGGGGCAAGTTTCCCCAGTTTGTTACAGTTTGCAGACAAGACACCCCAAATCATTAAGACCCTGGGTGAGTGTCGTGCACTGGCTCCTCCTCTTCATTCATCCACTCCTTTGGTTGGTTGTATCAAGGTTAATTTAAAATGTTTGGGATGCCTTTCTCTCACATCAAATGAGTGCATGCTTTAAATGGAACCAATTAAACCAGGCTCCCTTTAGTTAACAAAAGGATGAGTTTATTTGTTACTAACCACAAGAAGAAATAATGACGCAACTTATACACAGATCAGGAATAAGGGGTGAGTTGGAAGAAACACACCAAGTTTAAAACAAAGATCAATCTCTGAGCCATTCATGAAGAATGGACAGTAAAACAATGAATGTTACTGAAGTTGGTAATTGAACGGCCAATTTCATAATTCTTAGCCTTGTTGATTGAAATTCTCTAATCCTGCTTCCTTTCAATAGAGATAGTAGGAACTGCCGATGCTGGAGAATCTGAGATGACACGGTATGAAGCTGGATAAACACAGCAGGCCAAGCAGCATCAGAGGAGCAGGAAAATTTGACTTTCCTGAAGAAGGGTCCTGACCCAAAACGTCAAACTTTCCTGCTCCTCTGATGCTGCTTGGCTTGCTGTGTTCATCCAGCTTCACACCATGTAATCTTCTTTCAATAGCGCCTGGCTGGCAGCACTTAGAATAAGAGAAGGTCTTTCCCTTTCATTGCCTGCAGTCTGACAGTGTTTAATGGCTGTTCTTGGCTTACTTGTCACTCAAAAATATGCCTAACTCAGTCTCGTAAATACTCAATGATCCGGCCTCCTCTGTTCCCCAGGGAATAGAATTCCAAGTTTCTCTAGCCACCACCAAGAATTGTGGGCATTCACTCCAAGGACCTTCTGTTCCTTTTTAAGGTGCATTTAGCTCATCAGGTCTGTCATATCAACGATGGCTGAGTGGCTACATTCTCACTGTAAGTCTAGAAGTTGTGAGTTCTTAAAATCTATTCTAGAACCTTTTGCATGTAATCTCAGAGGACATTTCAGTGGAATGCTACACTGTCTGTTCGATGAAACACAACTTATTCTGCTCTATGTTTGATCTTACACATTAGATGTACCTTTAACTTTTGTTTGGAGGAGGCATCAATGACCAGGGGGCATAGATTTAAAAGAAAGGGTGGGAGGTTTAGAGGAGATGAGGAAAACATTTCACTCGGAGGGTGATGGGGATCTGGAACTCATTGCCTGTAATGGTGATAAAGGCAGAATCTCTCATAACATTTGAGAAATATTTAGATGTGCACTTACAATACCAAGGCATACAAAGACTATGGGACAAGTGTTAGAAAATGGGATTAGAATAGTTAGGTGGTTGTGTTTGACCAGCTATGGACTCAGTGGGCCAAGAGGCCTTTTTGCATGCTGTAGATCTCTGATTGTACAACTCTAATTGTATAAACAAAATCTTCAGTTATACGTTTCATATTTTAGTAGATAGAGTTACAAGTATTTCTAAATAATTACATACTGGTGATTATTTTGACCTTCAATGATTCTGACTTTTTCTCATCATCCATTCACCACAGTCCCAGCAGAAATGTTCAGGTTACCATCCCCCATGATTGGGTGAGTGGAGTTTTGAAATATTAATTTATCTTTAGCGGCATTCAGGCCCCCCAACTCCTCTCGCCGATGAGTGTGACCTTATCAATTGGGAGGGTCCAGATTGTGGCCAGACAAAACAAGGTGGGCAACGACTTCCCATCCGACTAAGCGGTCACTCGAGGAGCAAGGAAGGAAACCCTCAACATTGTATAGCAGGAATATCGATTTTGCAGCCTTGTGCTATAGTTTCGAGGAGGCATGACAGCTCCAGCATGGTTCCTAATCTGGCTTGAGGTCATGACCCAGCTGTACCATATGGAGTCATTCTAAACTCTCCCTGTTTGCAGCATGGGACACTGAATTCAATTGCTTCAAGCTAAATTAAGATTGAAATTAGTTAATTACCAAAAACACATTTTGCTTGAAGGGTCCTGGCCCGAAATGTCAAGCTTTCCTGCTCCTCTGATGCTGCTTGGCCTGCTGTGTTCATCCAGCTTCACACCGTGTTATCTCAGATTTTCCAGCATCAGCAGTTCCTACTATCTCTGTAACATTTTGCTTGGACTTTTGTTGTAGTGATTGGAGCAAGGTCAGCCAGCCGGACATTATAGAATATGAGTTCCCTAAATGGGACTGTTAATCTGGTCCAATGAGGGAGCGCTGGCTGACATATGAAAAGGGTGAGTGCCTGAGATACTGACACTCAGGTGTCCGACTCTGTATGAGGTAGTACTAAGGTCAAGAACTGTTTGTGTATGAATAAATGGTGACTCGGAGATAGGATACAGGCTCTGTGGAGTTATTTCATTTATTTTCTTGCAAGAGTCTTTCCTAGCTCCTTGATGGCTAATAATTGGCTCTGACCATGAAATACCAGGTGCCTTTCAGCTGAAAAAGGGTGTAACATTCTAAAGGCATTCTAGTGCTTTGTTTTTCAAATAGAGATTTGAAACCTAGATCTGGAAGCTGTGATCCAAAGAATGAGTGTTGAAAACACATTATGCGTCATGTACAGTCACAATGCACGCTGCCAAATTTCACTACACTTGTGTAACCATGACCCTAGCTTTTAAACCATGCATTACTTTTGTTTTTGAGATGTAAATGTTGCCAGCAAGAGATTGCTCACGACTAATTTTCCTATAAAGACGGTGTTGGGGATGTCCCCAAATTGCTGTTCACAATGATGTTTCAGCATCTTAATCCTGCAACAATGAAAGGGGTATCTCCAAGCCAGACTGGTGTGTGAATTGAAGGGGAATGTGGAGATGATTGTGTGGAGAGTGGACAACAATTACTTCCCTTGCCCTTCCAGGCAGGACAGGCCACAGGTTTTATTGATGTTTTCAAAAGAGCAATGTCAGGCTGCTGTGGCATATCTTTGTAGACAGTATGCATTGCAGCTATGTTGTGCCATTGGTGGATAGAGTGAAAGGTTGAATCAGTGGGTTAGGTGTCAATCAAGCTTTGTCTTGAAGTGTCAAGGTACCAGATGTTGTTGAAACCGCAGCTACCAGAGAAACTGGAGAGTATACCATTACAGTCTTGAGTTGTGCATTGTTGGTCATGGAGAGATATTGGGGAGTCAAAAAAATGACTCTCTGATTGAAGAAAACTCGGCTCTTACGAGGTCTAGAAACCATGGGCTTTATGGCACTGACCTGGTTAAGTTCCTGGTCAATGGGGTGCCCCCAGGATGTTGATGGTGGAGAACATCAATAGCAATATCATTAAGTATCAAAGTGCGGCAATTAACATTCTCTCATTGTTAAAATCTTCATCCCCTGACACATTGAAACCAATTCTCATTTTATACAATGGCCAGCACTAATGACAAAAACACCTAGTGCAAGATATGGTCAGTTAGTTGCTGGGTTTTACAGTGATGACGATAGGGGTGTGGTATGGATGGTCTTCATTTTTCTTAGTAGCTACTGTTCCAACAGCAAAATTTAGCTTGTTTGATTGTGTGAATTTAGAATGCCACGTTGCGCAGGGAAGCTGTAACATTCGTTGTAAAAGCCAATGCTGTCATAACTGCTGGGTTTCCCAATTTTTAAAGCCAAGAGCAAGGCAGCTAGTAGCCATACGCACAGTCTCCCGGCACACTTCCATCCTGATTCGTCACTCCCATTCTCCCAGATAACTGCAATTGAGTATTGCAGTGCAGAAGCAGCTCCTTCATATTCACCCAACCATGTCTGTCTTTACGTGCATATCTGATCCATACAGTCTTTGTGGAAACAAAGCCTCGCCTTCAAATTGAGGATACCCTCCATTGTGTTGTGTGACACTATCACCGTGCCAAATAGGACAGACTTTGAACAGATCTAGCAGCTCACCACTGGGTATCCATGAGAGACTGTGGGCTATCAACAGCAGTGGAATTGTACTCCAGGAAAAAACTGTAACCTCATGGCCTGGCACATCCCTGGCTCAACCATTACCATCAAGCCAGGAGCAGCACCTAGCATGATGTCCAGCTAAACTGAGCACCAGTTGTGTCACTCTAATGAGAGAGCAGCCCCATGGCTCTCTGGGATTATGGTGACTTTTCCATTACACAGAATAATCATGAAAACCTGCAAACAAACAAACATTGTGCAAACGGGCGAGTGCCTTCGGATGTTTTATCAGATCGAAGGGGCTCCACAAGTGTGAATCTGTAGCTGTGCGTGGGGGAAAGTGCAAGGTTCACATGTTAATGCCAGGGGCAGTCATGTGGTAGTGCACAAGGACAGATGGAACACAAACTCTACTAACCCTGGAAACTTTTGGCATCTTAAGTGTCTTCCTTTCCTATCTTGCAGCTCAACTTTCCTCTGAACATGGTCATGGCCAACCTGTGGCTGTTTTCTCCAATTGTTAGCAGGTACGTAATGACCAAAATGACACTAATTACTCTGTACCTTAAATATGATTGAGTTAGGGTCTTGTGGTGCAGTAGCAAAGTTCATGTCTCTAAGCCACGAGGTCTGGATCTTAATCCTACCTGCTCCAAAAATGTATCAAAAAATGTCCATTAAAAAAGTCTGAAGGCAGGGACGACCAAATGATTTGCCTAAGGTATACAATGGAGAAACAGGCCTTGCTCTGTAGCACAGAAACAGGGGCAATTTTAAGAAGATGTGTATTAACAGCAACTGGAAAATAATGCAATTCAGATTCTGAGATGGGCAATGTGTGGAGTTTTGAGAAAAGACAAAACCAGGAACCAACAATTCAGGACGTCAATGTAAATTGTGGTAACGTTGAATGAAGTGTCTGAGGAGAGATTGAAAAGCTTATGGTCACCTGCTATGGGGAGGGGAGGGGGAGAGAGAGAGAGGACATGTAGTAAGTCAAGTGATGGAAATGGGTGGCCAAGTAGTTAGAAGAGGAAGACCAAAGAGTAATGAAAGGATGCAGTGGTGAGAGATTTGAATGCTGTGAGATTGAGAAAGGAATGAGTGGTTGACAGGAACACACTGA
The DNA here is from genome assembly GCF_030684315.1 of Stegostoma tigrinum. NCBI lineage: Eukaryota > Metazoa > Chordata > Chondrichthyes > Orectolobiformes > Stegostomatidae > Stegostoma > Stegostoma tigrinum. The sequence continues at coordinate 13,244,436 of NC_081374.1, read as the reverse complement.
GAAAGGTGATCAACCATCCCAAACAAAATGGGAGCAACGCAAAGAAGGAAAGCAATAATCAGCCAATTGGCTCTGTCATAAATTCATACAGCACGGAAACAGACCCTTTAGTCCAAACGGCCCATGCTGATCACAATCTCAAACTAAACTAGTCCCACCTGCTTACGCTCAACCCATATCCCTGCAAACATTCCTTATTCATGTACTGATCTAAATGTCTTCTAAACGTTATGACTATCAATTCATGGTCAGTTTTACACTTCACAACAGTGTCCCTTTGAATAATGCTATCTAACCCTATCAACACAAGCGTCTTTTCTTTTCTCATATATTTCCACTACTTGCATCAAAAATGCTGTTAAATTTCTACTTATTAATCTCTTCCATTTGCATGAATTTGAGTGCCTTTTATATGTTTTTGTCTTAACAGTTAACATCAAAAAAATCGCAAACCGCTCTGTTTTGCAAATTTAGGGTCACATTTAACTCTAACCCTAAAAGTTTGGCTTGTAACATATACCACCCCGATTCAAATGAAGCAGCCAACTTTCGCTCCCACTGTAGATTTTTGCCTCAGGGTTCTTTGTCTCTCTCGCCATCATTTCAGGATGCCGAAATCACGAACATGGGTCTCGAGAGGTCACGAAGGAAAATTAACTTTATCCCAAAGCGTGCTCACCCTTCCAGAAACTTTTCTGGCACTCAGCCAATGAATTGACTGAAACCTGATCACGATGTTAGATCCCAGCCAATGGAGTTTACTGGGGAACAACTCCCAAAGTTACAAGCAGTCGATCCTGTTCTCCATACAAAGTGATAATGGTACCAGTCAAATCACTATAACACCTCTTTGGTTAACACAGGAAACTGCAGGTCACGGCTTACAGGACGGGTCCCAACATGTCCTGACTGCAGTTTTAACCCAGGTCAGAGGTTAAACTAGCTTGACCAAAGTTCCCAGCATGCCTGATTGTAGCCCTTAACTAGTCTTGTAGCCATTTCTGCTGCTGGCCACCTGACCACAAGTGGATTTCCCACCTTGACGTTGAAACTTTAATCATCTCCCCAGCCAGCAATTTGAATCCCTGCAATCGTTGTTGCTGGAAAAATAACATAGAAGTTAGGAGCTGGAGTAGGTCAATCAGCACTTTGAGCCTGGTCCACTATTCATCATGATCATGGCTTTCTCAACCCCATTTTCCCCTTTCTCTCTATATAACCATTGATGCCTTTGATATCAATCTCTTTCTTAAGTATCTCAGTGATCTGGCTTCCATAGCTTCCCGTGGGAGAAAATTCCACACATTAACCACCCCGTTGAGTGAAGAAATGTTTCCTCATCTCAGTCCTAAATGACCTACCCTACATCCTGAGACTGTGACCCTGCTGGAGACTTCCCAACCAGGGAAAATATCCCTGCTGCATCTGTGCAGCCCTGTTAGAATTTTATACATTTCAAACAAATCCATTCTCACTCTTCTAAACAGGCCCACATGAACCCAGCTTTCCTCAAATGCCAGTCCTGTCAGCCCAGTGAATCTCTGCTGCATACCGAAAGCTTGTGATTTCAAATAAACCTGTTGGACTATGAGCTGGTGTCATGTAACTTCTGACTTTGCTCACCCTAGTTTAGCACCAGCACCTCCACATCATGGCTATACAGTTCCAAGATGATTTGTCAATTTTTTTACACTTTGTGCCCCAACAAATGAAACCACCTTATCTACTTGTGCAGCATGTTTCAGGGAACTCTGAAATCTCTCTGTATATTAATACTTCTAAGGGTTCGGTCATTTACTGTATACTGCCCTCCTGCATTAGACCTTCCAAAATATATCACCTCATATTCATCTGGATTAAATTCCATCTGCCAGTTCTCTGCCAAAGTCTCCAGCCTATCAATATCTTGCTGTAAACTCTGATAATCCTCTCCACTATCTGCAGCTTGCCCGATCTTTGTGTCTTCTGTAAACTCACTGATTGTTATCTGGTGTACAAGGACACCCAGATCCCTTTGTACATCTGCATTTCCCAAAATATCGCCATAAACAATGGTGAAAGAGGTTAGTTCAATAGCAATAAAGGAACAGTGACATACATCCAGGTTGACAGATTGTGTGAACCTTGGACTGGGATGTGAGTGTTGTTCTGACGCCACTGCTGCTTCTGATAGGAGGGTCATGGTCACATGGGAGGCAGATGCCCCTGTAGGGATTTTGCTAAGATTCTAGGATGAGAGAGTTGTCCTCTGACGAGAGGTTGAGTAGAATGAGCCAACAGTTCTGGTGCTTAGAAACATTCCACTGAAACGTGTAGGATTCCAAGGGAGCCTGACAGTGGCTGTTGCCCCATGGATGAGACATCTAGCTGAGGAAAAATTTCTTCACTCGAAGCATGCATTAGAACATTGGGATTGGAAGGAAATGTAGGCCACTCGGCCCTTCATGCCTCTCCACCATTCAATTAGATCACAATGAGCTGATTTGTATTCCAAATTCCATATACCACAGCCTCCAAAAAGCTTCCACCCGTCTTGCTGGTCAATACTCCATAACTGCCCTAGCCCTAAAAGACTCAAAGACTGTTCCCATCACCTTTTGAAGACGAGAGATCCAAAGATTCGCAACAAAACAAATTATCGACATCAGTCTCAAATTACTTTTAAATAGTGGCCTCTATAGAACATAGAACATAGAACATTACAGCGCAGTACAGGCCCTTCGGCCCTCGATGTTGCACCGACCTGTGAATCCAACCTGAAGCCCATCTAACCGACACTATTCCATAACCATCCATATATTTAGCAATGTTCATTTAAATGCCCTTAAACTTGGCAATCTACTCCTGTTGCAGGCAGGGCATTCCGCACCCATACTACTCTCTGAATAAAGAACCTCCCTCTGACTTCTGTCCCATATCTATCTCCCCTCATTTAAACCTATCTCCACTCGTGCTCGCCATCACCATCGAGGAAAAAGACTATCGCTGTCCACCCTATCTAATCCTCTGATTATCTTGTATGTCTCTATTAAGTTGCCTCTTCACCTTCTTCTGACAAAAACAGCCTCAAGTCCCGAAGCTTTTCCTCATAAGACCTTCCTTCCACACCAGACAAGATCCTAATAAACCCCCTCCAAATCCTTCCGATAATGTGGCGATCAGAACTGTACGCAATAGTCCAAGCGCGGCCGCACCAGTGTTTTGTACAGCTGCAACATGACCTCATGGCTCCGAAACTCAATCTCTGTACCAATAAAACCTAACACGCCGTACGCCCTCTGAACAAGCCTATCAATCTGCGTGGCAACTCCCAGGGATCTACGCACACGGACACCGAGATCCCTCCGCCCATCCACACCACCAAGATTCTGGGCAGCACGGTGGCTCAGTGGTTCGCACTGCAGCCTCGGGCATGTTCAAGTTTCTCCCGAAGCATTCTTTACATCCACCCTGTCAAAATCCCTCAGGAATTTTATATGCTCCAAATAAATCAATTTGATTGTGGCTACATCTCCATGTCCTGAACTATTCCCTGTGATGCATAAAAACATACAAGCCGGAAAGTTGCACGTATTTGGAATTCTCTGGAGTATTTGACTCCAGACAACCATGGGATGGTCGGTGGTTGGGCAATTTCAAAACAAGGAGGATTAGTGTTTGGATATTAAGGGAATCGAGGGGAATGAGGATAAAACAGTAAAGTGGAGCTGATATAAAAGTTGAGACACGATCTTATGAAACATCAGAACGTACTTGGGGTTGAATAATTTAATCATGTTACAATCTTTTACTTTCCTATGAGGTGCCACAGAACATCCTGCAGAATGCCTTTTCCTGTTAAATTGGGACAGCTGAAACACGTGAAACAAATCTATAAATAAACCCTTTTTCTCTTTATTCCTCCATGTACCAGAATGCTGGAGAAGAAACAAAGTACAAACAGTATTGTCCGTACCACCACTGCAGTTACAGAGTTTCATGCTGGGGTTAAGGTAAAAAAAAATCAATAACTTAATTTCACAAGTCAGGAGCTTTCTTTTCAAAAGTGTACTTTGGTATTTTATCATAGTTGTTCTCAACTGTGTTTGGCTTTCGTCATTTTCTTTTAAAATGTGGAATGTGAATATAACTGGCAAGTCTTGCATTCATTTCCCAACCTACCAGCCCCCCTACCTGAGTCACTTTGTGGACCATTTCAGAGGGCAATAAAAAGTAAACCACATTGCTGTGGGTCTGGGGCCATTTGCATGCCAGAACAGCATGGTGATTCAGTGATTAGCAGTTCTGCCTCACAGCACCAGGGACCCAAGATCAATCCCACCCTTGGACGACTGTCTATGTAGTTTGCACATTCTCTCTGTGTCAGTGTGGGTTTTCTCTGGGTACTCCAGTTTCGTCCTGCAGTCTAAGATGTACACGTTAAGTGGAATGCCAGAAATAGGGTAGTGGCCTGGGTCTGGGTGGGCTGCTCTTTGGAGGGTCATTGTGGACATGGAGGGCTGAATGGCCTGCTCCCACATGTAGGGATTCTACAAATCCCTGAGGCAAGATGACAGGTTTCTTCTCCTGAAAAGAATGAGTGACCCCTATTAGGCAGCATTAGTAGATAGAGAAACAGTTAATGGTTTGAGTCCAAAGGTTCTCCTTCAGAAAATTACAGTCAACAAATGACAGTTTCATGATCAATGTTACTGAGATTAGCTTTCAGTAGCAGATTTACTAATGCAACTCAAGTTCACCAGCTACCCTAGTGGGATTTGAGCCCATGCTCCCAGGACATTAGGCTTTGGGACCTCTAGGTCAATAGCCCATTGACATTACCACATCCATCCCTAAGTAGGATTCTTTTTATTCATTCATGGGATTTGGGCATCACTGGCTCCATCAACATCAATTACCCATCCCAGAGGGCAATTAAGAGTCAACCATTGCTATTGGCCTGGAGTCAAATGTAGGCCAGACCATGTAAGGATGGCAAGATAATAAAATGTGAGGCTGGATGAACACAGCAGGCCAAGCAGCATCTCAGGAGCACAAAAGCTGACGTTTCGGGCCTAGACCCTTCATCAGAGAGGGGGATGGGGGGAGGGAACTGGAATAAATAGGGAGAGAGGGGGAGGCGGACCGAAGATGGAGAGTAAAGAAGATAGGTGGAGAGAGTGTAGGTGGGGAGGTAGGGAGGGGATAGGTCAGTCCAGGGAAGACGGACAGGTCAAGGAGGTGGGATGAGGTTAGTAGGTAGTTGGGGGTGCGGCTTGGGGTGGGAGGAAGGGATGGGTGAGAGGAAGAACCGGTTAGGGAGGCAGAGACAGGTTGGACTGGTTTTGGGATGCAGTGGGTGGGGGGGAAGAGCTGGGCTGGTTGTGTGGTGCAGTGGGGGGAGGGGATGAACTGGGCTGGTTTAGGAATGCAGTAGGGAAAGGGGAGATTTTGAAACTGGTGAAGTCCACATTGATACCATATGGCTGCAGGGTTCCCAGGCGGAATATGAGTTGCTGTTCCTGCAACCTTCGGGTGGCATCATTGTGGCAGTGCAGGAGGCCCATGATGGACATGTCATCAAGAGAATGGGAGGGGGAGTGGAAATGGTTTGCGACTGGGAGGTGCAGTTGTTTGTTGCGAACTGAGCGGAGGTGTTCTGCAAAGCGGTCCCCAAGCCTCCGCTTGGTTTCCCCAATGTAGAGGAAGCCGCACCGGGTACAGTGGATGCAGTATACCACATTGGCAGATGTGCAGGTGAACCTCTGCTTAATGTGGAATGTCATCTTGGGGCCTGGGATGGGGGTGAGGGAGGAGGTGTGGGGACAAGTGTAGCATTTCCTGCGGTTGCAGGGGAAGGTGCCGGGTGTGGTGGGGTTGGAGGGCAGTGTGGAGCGAACAAGGGAGTCACGGAGAGAGTGGTCTCTCCGGAAAGCAGACAGGGGAGGGGATGGAAAAATGTCTTGGGTGTTGGGGTCGGATTGTAAATGGCGGAAGTGTCGGAGGATAATGCGTTGTATCTGGAGATTGGTAGGGTGGTGTGTGAGAACGAGGGGGATCCTCTTGGGGCGGTTGTGGCGGGGACGGGGTGTGAGGGATGTGTCGCGGGAAATGCGGGAGACGCGGTCAAGGGCGTTCTCGATCACCGTGGGGGGAAAGTTGCGGTCCTTAAAGAACTTGGACATCTGGGATGTGCGGGAGTGGAATGTCTTATCGTGGGAGCAGATGCGGCGGAGGCGGAGGAATTGGGAATAGGGGATGGAATTTTTGCAGGAGGGTGGGTGGGAGGAGGTGTATTCTAGGTAGCTGTGGGAGTCGGTGGGCTTGAAATGGACATCAGTTACAAGCTGGTTGCCTGAGATGGAGACTGAGAGGTCCAGGAACGTGAGGGATGTGCTGGAGATGGCCCAGGTGAACTGAAGGTTGGGGTGGAAGGTGTTGGTGAAGTGGATGAACTGTTCGAGCTCCTCTGGGGAGCAAGAGGCAGCGCCGATACAGTCATCAATGTACCGGAGGAAGAGGTGGGGTTTGGGGCCTGTGTAGGTGCGGAAGAGGGACTGTTCCACGTAACCTACAAAGAGGCAGGCATAGCTGGGGCCCATGCGGGTGCCCATGGCCACCCCCTTAGTCTGTAGGAAGTGGGAGGAATCAAAAGAGAAGTTGTTGAGTGTGAGGACGAGTTCAGCTAGGCGGATGAGAGTGTCGGTGGAGGGGGCCTGGTCGGGCCTGCGGGACAGGAAGAAGCGGAGGGCCTTGAGGCCATCTCCATGCGGAATGCAGGTGTACAGGGACTGGACGTCCATGGTGAATATGAGGTGTTGGGGGCCAGGGAATTGGAAGTCCTGGAGGAGGTGGAGGGCGTGGGTGGTGTCACGGACGTAGGTGGGGAGTTCCTGGACCAAAGGGGAGAAAATGGAGTCCAGATAGGTGGAGATGAGTTCGGTGGGGCAGGAGCAGGCTGAGACGATGGGTCGACCAGGGCTGGCAGGTTTGTGGATTTTGGGAAGGAGATAGAAACGGGCCGTGCGGGGTTGGGGAACAATGAGGTTGGAGGCTGTGGGTGGGAGGTCCCCTGAGGTGATGAGGTCGTGAATGGTGTTGGAGATGATGGTTTGGTGCTCGGGTGTGGGGTCATGATCAAGGAGGCGGTAGGAGGTCGTGTCGGAGAGTTGGCGTCTGGCCTCGGCGATGTAGAGGTCAGTGCGCCATACTACCACTGCGCCACCCTTGTCTGCGGGTTTGATGGTGAGGTTGGGGTTGGAGCGGAGGGAGCGGAGGGCTGCCCGTTCTGCGGGGGAGAGGTTGGAGTGGGTGAGAGGGGTGGAGAGGTTGAGGCGGTTAATGTCTCGACGGCAGTTGGAGATGAAGAGGTCGAGGGAGGGTAGGAGGCCTGGGGGTGGTGTCCAGGAGGAGGACTTGTGTTGGAAGCGGGTGAAGGGGTCAGTGGAAGGAGGGTTGGGTTCCCGGTTGAAGAAGTAGGCATGGAGGCGAAGACGGCGGTAAAACTGCTCTATGTCCGACCGTGACTGGTATTCGTTGATGTGTGGTTGTCGGGAGACAAAGGTGAGCCCCTTGCTAAGGACTGACCATTCGTCCTCAGTCAGTGGGAGGTCTGGGGGGATGGTGAAGATTCGGCAGGGCTCAGTGTGGCTGTGTCCTCTGGGGTTGCAGGCTGTGGAGGTTGTGGGCGGAGCGATGAGGTCGTCGGCCGTGGGCGGGGTTCCGTCGGCCATGGGCGGGGTTCCGTCGGCCGTGGGCGGGGTTCCGTCGGCCGTGGGCGGGGTTCCGTCGGCGTCGGCCGTGGGCGGGGTTTCGCCGGCCGTGGGCGGGGTTCCGTCGGCGTCAACCGTGGGCGGGGTTGCGTCGGCGGTTGGAGGATCGGGGTGGGCGGCAGCAGCTGAGGTGAGGGTGGTGTGTGGGCTGTAGTACCTGGACATGGAGGTGGTGACTGCAGCAGCGGTTCCGGAAGTTCTGTGGCCGTTGGAGGCGGATGTGACGTCATCGGTGGGGTCTCCGGCCGTGTCCTCATGGTCAATGGCGGCGGGTGCATGGTGGGGGAGGGGCAGGGACTGAGTCGGGATTTGGGAGGCCCAGGAATCCTCTTGTGGGTGGCAGGGGCCAGTGAGTTTGTTGTACTTACGATTTTTGGTGTCTAGTAAAGCTGAGTGGAACTGGGTGTTCAGTCTGTGGATCCTGCGGAGGATAAAAAACAGCAGGGGTCCTGTGCAGGTCTGGGAGAGGGAGGCCATGAGCTGGGGCAGACTGGATTGCAGTGCCTGGAGGTGCCGGCGCATGGCTGCGAGTGTCTGTTTCAGGACTCGCAGGGAGAACCGCTTCTGAAGGGTTCTGGGTGTAGAGGTGGTCACGGTTGGGGCCAAATTGGGAAGGCTGAAATGTGGACTGTAGTCCCTTGGGGATGATCTGGTTCCGTAGGCAGGTGCTGAGGAAGGTGATGTGCCTGTGGTACCTGGTTTGCTTCAGGACATGGTCGAGCAGTTTCAAGGCCGAAGAGATTACCAGAGAGTTGCAATGGGAGAGAGATTCCCTGAGGTTGGTCCGGAGGGAGGAGGTTTTTATTTTTCGGTGGGGCAGGAGCAGGCTGAGACGATGGGTCGACCAGGGCAGGCAGGTTTGTGGATTTTGGGTTATTTTTCGGTGGGGCAGGAGCAGGCTTTTATTTTTCGGTGGGGCAGGAGCAGGCTATTTCCACCTATCTGGACTCCATTTTCTCCCCTTTGGTCCAGGAACTCCCCACCTACGTCCGTGACACCACCCACGCCCTCCACCTCATCCAGGACTTCCAATTCCCTGGCCCCCAACACCTCATATTCACCATGGACGTCCAGTCCCTGTACACCTGCATTCCGCATGGAGATGGCCTCAAGGCCCTCCGCTTCTTCCTGTCCCGCAGGCCCGACCAGGCCCCCTCCACCGACACTCTCATCCGCCTAGCTGAACTCGTCCTCACACTCAACAACTTCTCTTTTGACTCCTCCCACTTCCTACAGACTAAGGGGGTGGCCATGGGCACCCGCATGGGCCCCAGCTATGCCTGCCTCTTTGTAGGTTACGTGGAACAGTCCCTCTTCCGCACCTACACAGGCCCCAAACCCCACCTCTTCCTCCGGTACATTGATGACTGTATCAGCGCCGCCTCTTGCTCCCCAGAGGAGCTCGAACAGTTCATCCACTTCACCAACACCTTCCACCCCAACCTTCAGTTCACCTGGGCCATCTCCAGCACATCCCTCACCTTCCTGGACCTCTCGGTCTCCATCTCAGGCAACCAGCTTGTAACTGATGTCCATTTCAAGCCCACCGACTCCCACAGCTACCTAGAATACACCACCTCCCACCCACCCTCCTGCAAAAATTCCATCCCCTATTCCCAATTCCTCCGCCTCCGCCGCATCTGCTCCCACGATAAGACATTCCACTCCCGCACATCCCAGATGTCCAAGTTCTTTAAGGACCGCAACTTTCCCCCCACGGTGATCGAGAACGCCCTTGACCGCATTTCCCGCGACACATCCCTCACACCCCGCCCCCGCCACAACCGCCCCAAGAGGATTCCCCTCGTTCTCACACACCACCCTACCAATCTCCGGACACAACGCATTATCCTCCGACACTTCCGCCATTTACAATCCGACCCCAACACCCAAGACATTTTTCCATCCCCTCCCCTGTCGGCTTTCCGGAGAGACCACTCTCTCCGTGACTCCCTTGTTCGCTCCACACTGCCCTCCAACCCCACCACACCCGGCACCTTCCCCTGCAACCGCAGGAAATGCTACACTCGTCCCCACACCTCCTCCCTCACCCCCATCCCAGGCCCCAAGATGACATTCCACATTAAGCAGAGGTTCACCTGCACATCTGCCAATGTGGTATACTGCATCCACTGTACCCGGTGCGGCTTCCTCTACATTGGGGAAACCAAGCGGAGGCTTGGGGACCGCTTTGCAGAACACCTCCGCTCAGTTCGCAACAAACAACTGCACCTCCCAGTCGCAAACCATTTCCACTCCCCCTCCCATTCTCTTGATGACATGTCCATCATGGGCCTCCTGCACTGCCACAATGATGCCACCCGAAGGTTGCAGGAACAGCAACTCATATTCCGCCTGGGAACCCTGCAGCCATATGGTATCAATGTGGACTTCACCAGTTTCAAAATCTCCCCTTCCCCTACTGCATCCCTAAACCAGCCCAGTTCATCCCCTCCCCCCACTGCACCACACAACCAGCCCAGCTCTTCCCCCCCCACCCACTGCATCCCAAAACCAGTCCAACCTGTCTCTGCCTCCCTAACCGGTTCTTCCTCTCACCCATCCCTTCCTCCCACCCCAAGCCGCACCCCCAGCTACCTACTAACCTCATCCCACCTCCTTGACCTGTCTGTCCGTCTTCCCTGGACTGACCTATCCCCTCCCTACCTCCCCACCTACACTCTCTCCACCTATCTTCTTTACTCTCCATCTTCGGTCCGCCTCCCCCTCTCTCCCTATTTATTCCAGTTCCCTCCCCCCATCCCCCTCTCTGATGAAGGGTCTAGGCCCGAAACGTCAGCTTTTGTGCTCCTGAGATGCTGCTTGGCCTGCTGTGTTCATCCAGCCTCACATTTTATTATCTTGGAATCTCCAGCATCTGCAGTTCCCATTATCTCATGTAAGGATGGCAGTTTCCTTCCCTGAAGGATATTACTGAGCCAGATGGGTTTTTCCAACAATTGGCAATGATTGACCAACCGTGGTCATCATCAGATTCTTAATTCCAGATTTTTATTGAATTCAAATTCTGCCATCTGCCATGGTGGGATTTGAACTTGGGTCTGTGAAACAGTACCCCCAGGTCTGTGAATTAACAGTCCAGCAATAACGCCATTTGGCCATCACCTCCCTTTATAATGCAGCTTTAAAGAACAAATGTTATCATGAGTCAAATCAGTCATTTAAGATGATTTTGATTTGTCTGAAGAATTTGCCAACTCCCAACTATAATGACCAGAGGATTTGAATGAACTGCAATAAATTATTTAAGAAATGTCCATTGAGAGCAGAAAAAGATGGTGAGATTTGATAGCGCGCAGAAATGTGGTGCAAGAGTAGGCCGTTCGACCCTTAGCATCTGCTCCAGCATTCAGTATGATCATGGCTGATCCTCTATCCCAGTGCCACATTCCTGTTTTCTCTCCGCATCAAGTTGTTATTATCAGTGGGTGAGTATTTGTAACCTATTGACTGTCCGCAGAACAGTTTCTAAATTTGATGTCATTTTGAAGATTTGAATTGATTTGCATCTTTCACCCATTGCTGAATGGTTTGGAGTATGCTTCCCAAAAAACTGGGCATCTACTGTAACTTTGCACCTTTGGCCACATAGCAGCCCAGATTTTGACAATTCCCCAGGTCAATTTTGACTCAAACTGTCAAACACCATGTCTGGCATTGTCCACTGCAAGCGTTTTTGACTGGATAATCATTCACACCATTCCACAAAGGTTTATTGTAATTCCAAGTTATCAATTGCAACATTTGTTTGAAAGGACACCAGTTTGCTCATGGCATCCAGAAATCCTGGGGACAGGGGAAGATGGGACATTTAGTGTGAATCGATTTTATTCGCAGGATGTGGGTGTCACTTGCTAGGCCAGCATTATTGTCCACTTGTCACTATTGAGAAGTTGTTATTGAGAAGGTCCACCTGTAATCCATTTAGCAATAATTACAATAAAGGCCACCAGGCTCTGTATGACCAGGTACCTTCCACCTCCTCACCCTCTCTTCCAGGCAGTTTTCATGATCAAATATAGACAGTGCTCCTAACCAATGCAAACAATCCTGTTCCTGAAAATATGCCAAGATGCTTGGCACTGTTTCCTGTCTTCTCTGTGTGGCAAAAACTTCCACGAGTGAAGACCATTCATCAGTGACGATCATCAAGCGTAGAGCTTCCCAGTGCAGCCACGCAGCTTAGAGGGAACGTTGCTTGTAACCTATCCTTGTAATAAATAGCAACATAACAAATAGCAAGAGGCCATTCGGCCTTTAAGGTCCGCCCCACCATTCAGTAAAACCGTGGCTGGTCTACCTAAGGCTTCAGCTCTTCTTTCATGCAAGCTCTTACTGGGAAGTGAGTTACTGCCCATTGCTGAGTGCCCTGAGAAGGTAGAAGTGAGTGCCTTCTTGAACCACTGCAGTCCATCTGGTGGTGTTGATACACCCACAGTGCTGCGAGGAAGGGATGTCCAGGTTTCTGGCACAGTGACAGTGAAGAAACAGTGATATATCTCCAAAGCAGGCTAATGTGTGACTTGGAGAAGAACTAACAGATGGTGCAGCCTTTGCTTGCACTTCTGAGGCCTCGCTTTGGAATGTATTGTTAAAGGAGCTTGATGAGTTGCTGCACTGCAAGCCCCCCGAGGCTGGTATGGGCCTCTGCCACTGACTCCAGTCATGGAGGCAGTGAATGTTTACAAGGTGAATGGAATTCAGATCAAGTGGCATCGTCTACCTTGACTCCACAATCCTACCCTTTTCCCATGTCCCATGACGCTCTTAATGGCCAAGAAAGAGCAGGTGGAACATCCCCCCCATAGATCAATCACTGTCACACACCAGATACTCACACATGAGCACCCTGGGCAAACCTAGACTTTTAATCATTAATAGAGATAACAAAGTGTGGAGCTGGATGAACACAGCAGGCCAAGCAGCATCTTAGGTGTTCCTAAGATGCTGCTTGGCCTGCTGTGCTCATCCAGCTCCAGACTTTGTTATCACAGATTCTGCAGCATCTGCTGTTCCCATTATCTCTGGTCACTCCTTTTAATCATTAACCTGATTGAGATCATTGTCAATTACAACCTTACAGATTCTCATGAGCTTGCTTGCCCTAGATAAATTCCTGCAAACATAATGTGGGGGATGAAATGCAAACTGCTCAATAAACCTATCAGTGAAATTTACAGGATACAGTATGGGTAACTCACCTGTATTTTTTTAAATTTGATCTATGTTTCTAATCAACCGGTTCAGCAATGTTGTTCTATGTCTCTAAAACAAGTGAGACTTGAACCCAGCCCTCCTACTTAATTCCATGAATAATCTGGTGAGTGTTGTGTCACTTTGTATCTTCAAAGGGGAGTTGGACTGGTTCCTGTCTGAAGGGAGATCCCATCCCTCATACAACAAGTAGGAATAAAATAATTTAAAGCCTGATCAATGTAGCACCACCGAATAATTTCAAGGCATTTTTTAAATCTCTGTTGACCTTTACCACTGAAAACTCACATCCCAATAGGATCTGGCATGAAAGAAGAGCTGAAGCCTTAGGTAGATCAGCCAGAATTTTACTGAATAGTGGGGCAGACTTGAAAATCTGCACGACAACTGGGGATAGAAAAGGAAAGTCCATTTTCTTTTTATTCAAGGCTTTACTTCTACTGTTGTCATGGCGACTGTTAGTCGGGCCCTTGACTTCCCCCTACAGGCTTCCCCTGCCAGTTGTGTCAGGTAAGAGGAGACTGAGCTGAGTCAACCTTGGGTCACTGAACTCTGCACCCCCAACCCCGTCCCACCCAACTCCAACAGGAAACCATGCCTTGACAGGAAGATCTCAAACCTGAGGGCAACTGTCAGGTTAAGTTAATGACACAGTCTGTAACTGTTTGCAGAGGACGGTCACCAAAGACAGGCCTGACAGAATTCAGTTGGAAGTCAGGCGTAGTTCTCAGAGTATGCCTAGTAGTGTGGCAAAGTGAGCTGTGAGGACGGTGCAGAGAGCTGACAGTGTTATTTGGATAAGATAGTGGGCAAATACACAGCAGATGGAGCGTAATGTGGATAAATGTCAGGTTATCCATTTTAGTAGCAAAAGTAGACAATCAGATTATTATCTAAGTGACAATAGACTGGGGTGGTGATGGTCTAGTGGTGTTATCACTAGCCTGTTAAACCCAAGACCCAGATAATGTTCTGGGCACCAAGACTCAAAGCCTGCCATGACAGATTGTAGAGTTTTAATTCCAGATATTTAAAAAAAAAGTCAAATTCAGAGTCTAATGATGACCATGAACCCATTATCAGGTACCATTTCTGGGACCCAGTTCGAATCCTGCCACTGCAGATGGCAGAATTTGAATTCAATAAAAATCTGGAATTAAGACCATAATTGGTCAACATTGCCGATTGTCATAAAAACCCACTAATGTCCTTTAGGGAAGGAAACTGCCATCCGTACTGGTTCTGGTGTACATGGGACTCCAGACCCATGGCAATGTGGTTGGCTCTTAGCTGCTGTCTGGGATGGGCAGTTAGGGATGTGCAATAAATGCTGGCCTCGCCACGAATAAAGGAGAAGAAGAGACGGGAAAAGGGAGAGCTGAAATATGACCTGTGTGTCCTCACGCACTGGTGACTAAAAGTAGGCAAGGTGCCACAGGCACTGAAAAAGACAAGTGGTATATAGGCCTTTGTAGCAAAGGGATTTGAGTACAAGAACTGGGATGTCTTACTGCAATTGTACAGGGCCTTAGTGAGACTACACCTGGAGAAATGCATATAGATTATCTCCTTATCTGTGGATTCTGGCTATAGAGGGAATGCTGCCTAAGGTTTACCAGACTGATCCCTGGGACTGATAAACGGGGAGATAATGGAACGGTTAGGACTATAATCACGAGAATTTAGAAGAATGACTGACTTCTCATAGACATCTATAAAATTTGAACAAGATTAGACAGGCTAGATGCAGGAAGGACATTCTCAATGACCAGGGAGTAGTCCCTTTTAAGACAGAGATGAGGAGGAATTTCTTCACCCAGGGAGTGGTGAGTCTGTGCAAATCTGTCACAGAAAGCGATTTAATGTTTTCAAGAAGGAGTTTAATTTAGCTCTTAAAGCTAAAGGAATCAAAAGATATGGGAGGAAAATAGGAACAGGGTACTGAGGCGAATGATCAGCCATGCTCATGTTGAATGGCAGACCATCCTTGAAGGGGCCAAATAGCCTGCTCCTGCTGCAATATGCTATGTTTCTATTCTCATACTGTGAGCGCCCTGCAGGATAATAGCCAATGAAAACCATAGATCATTGGTGATGGGGGAGGAGGAGCTGGTATGTTGTGATGGTAGTGTCCCTACCTCTGAGCCAGGGGGCCCGGCTTCATGTCTCATCTGTTCCAGAAATGCATAATGACATCTCTGAACAGAAAGATTAGGAAGTATCTACATCCTCACTGATGCCTGTAGAAGTGGAGACACCCTGGGACCCAGGGCTAAGCCTGCAGTGCTCTGTGAATGCTCTCTCTACCCACATGAGTATATGATATTAATAAAGGCTCCTGTTTTCCAGCATGTGGACAGAACCTCCTCTATCTATAAACCCACAGGATAGGGTGGCATGGCAGCACAATGGTTCGAGCTGCTGCCTCACAGTACCAGGGACCTGAGTTCAGTTCCAGCCTGTGTGGAGTTTGCACATTCTCCCTGTGGGTTTCCACTGGGTTCTCCATTTCCTCCCCCAGTCCAAAGATGAGCAGTGTAGACAGATTAGCCATGCTAAAATGTGCAGGTTAGGTAGGTTAGCCACGGTAAATAGAGGGTCGTGGGGGTAGTGTGGGATGCTTTTCAGAGATTTGGTTCAGACTTGATAGGGTGAATGGCCTCTTTCCATTCTGTAGGGATTCTGGATGAATAGTCGAGAATGCATTTTGTTTTAATTACTGTCCAGGATTGATTACTGCAGTGCTCAAAAGCAGAGACAGAAAATGCTGCAAATACAAATTAGGTCAGTATTTCCAGCATGTTCTGCATATATCAGAGATAATGGGAACTGCAGATGCTGGACAATCCAAGATAATAAAATGTGAGGCTGGATGAACACAGCAGGCCCAGCAGACGCCAACTCTCCGACAAAACCTCCTACCGCCCCCTCGATCATGACCCCACACCCGAGCACCAAACCATCATCTCCAACACCATTCACGATCTCATCACCTCAGGGGACCTCCCACCCACAGCCTCCAACCTCATTGTTCCCCAGCCACGCACGGCCCGTTTCTATCTCCTTCCCAAAATCCACAAACCTGCCTGCCCTGGTCGACCCATCGTCTCAGCCTGCTCCTGCCCCACCGAACTCATCTCCACCTACCTGGACTCCATTTTCTCCCCTTTGGTCCAGGAACTCCCCACTTACGTCCGTGACACCACCCACGCCCTCTACCTCCTCCAGGACTTCCAATTCCCTGGCCCCCAACACCTCATATTCACCATGGACGTCCAGTCCCTATACACCTGCATTCCGCATGCAGATGGCCTCAAGGCCCTCCGCTTCTTCCTGTCCCGCAGGCCCGACCAGTCCCCCTCCACCGACACTCTCATCCGCCTAGCTGAACTCGTCCTCACCCTCAACAACTTCTCTTTTGACTCCTCCCACTTCCTACAGAATAAGGGGGTGGCCATGGGCACCCGCATGGGCCCCAGCTATGCCTGCCTCTTTGTAGGTTACGTGGAACAGTCCCTCTTCTGCACCTACACAGGCCCCAAACCCCACCTCTTCCTCCGGTACATTGATGACTGTATCGGCGCCGCCTCTTGCTCCCCAGAGGAGCTCGAACAGTTCATCCACTTCACCAACACCTTCCATCCCAACCTTCAGTTCACCTGGGCCATCTCCAGCACATCCCTCACCTTCCTGGACCTCTCAGTCTCCATCTCAGGCAACCAGCTTGTAACTGATGTCCATTTCAAGCCCACCGACTCCCACAGCTATCTAGAATACACCTCCTCTCGCCCACCCTCCTGCAAATATTCCATCCCCTATTCCCAATTCCTCCACCTCCGCCGCATCTGCTCCCACGATAAGACATTCCACTCCCGCACATCCCAGATGTCCAAGTTCTTCAAGGACCGCAACTTTCCCCCCACAGTGATCGAGAACGCCCTTGACCGCGTCTCCCGTATTTCCCGCAACACATCCCTCACACTCCGCCCCCGCCACAACCGCCCTAAGAGGATCCTCCTCGTTCTCACACACCACCCTACCAACCTCCGGATACAACGCATCATCCTCCGACACTTTCGCCATTTACAATCCGACCCCGCCACCCAAGACATTTTTCCATCCCCACCCCTGTCTGCTTTCCGGAGAGACCACTCTCTCCGTGACTCCCTTGTTCGCTCCACACTGCCCTCCAACCCCACCACACCCGGCACCTTCCCCTGCAACCGCAGGAAATGCTACACTTGCCCCCACACCTCCTCCCTCACCCCTATCCCAGGCCCCAAGATGACATTCCACATTAAGCAGAGGTTCACCTGCACATCTGCCAATGTGGTATACTGCATCCACTGTACCCGGTGTGGCTTCTTCTACATTGGGGAAACCAAGCGGAGGCTTGGAGACCGCTTTGCAGAACACCTCCGCTCAGTTCGCAACAAACAACTGCACCTCCCAGTCGCAAACCATTTCCACTCCCCCTCCCATTCTCTAGATGACATGTCCATCATGGGCCTCCTGCACTGCCACAATGATGCCACCCGAAGGTTGCAGGAACAGCAACTCATATTCCGCCTGGGAACCCTGCAGCCTAATGGTATCAATGTGGACTTCACCAGTTTCAAAATCTCCCCTTCCCCAACTGCATCCCTAAACCAGCCCAGTTCGTCCCCTCCCCCCACTGCACCACACAACCAGCCCAGCTCTTCCCCCCCACCCACTGCATCCCAAAACCAGTCCAACCTGTCTCTGCCTCCCTAACCGGTTCTTCCTCTCACCCATCCCTTCCTCCCACCCCAAGCCGCACCCCCATCTACCTACTAACCTCATCCCACCTCCTTGACCTGTCCGTCTTCCCTGGACTGACCTATCCCCTCCCTACCTCCCCACCTATACTCTCTCCACCTGTCTTCTTTACTCTCCATCTTCAGTCCGCCTCCCCCTCTCTCCCTATTTATTCCAGTTCCCTCTCCCCATCCCCCTCTCTGATGAAGGGTCTAGGCCCGAAACGTCAGCTTTTGTGCTCCTGAGATGCTGCTTGGCCTGCTGTGTTCATCCAGCCTCACATTTTATTGTTCTGCATATATATCGGTTTTGCAGCAACTGTAGTTTGCCTTTGAAATCATGCCAAGATATAAGACTGTGGTACAGTTCTAGAGATATGATGATCTTAGAAGAGATTTTAATTTACCCCGATAGTGATAAAATTACTATCTAAAGAATTAAGGTAAGATTGATATCTTCTCTTAACTTAGAGGAAGAACACTGACTCAATAACTGTTCCTCCTCCCGCATTTTTAATCCTCTTGAATTATTGCAGACAGGTACATGTTGAATTGTTTTGGAAACATTTGCTAACAATGCGAAATGTAACTATTGACATCATGATGTTCTGTAGGAGATCCCAATCACCAGTATTGTTCGCCTAGAAATTTTTGTTTGCAGAAATGAGAAAATCTATGAGCAATTTGCATCCCTGAATCTAAAGCCTCTCCTGGATTTGAAGCAAGCAGCAGTATAGCGAGATCAGATTGAGATACCCAATTAATTATCATTCATCCAACCAACAATAATGCAAGCTGTTTAAATAAAGACTGGTTTCAAAACCAGGTTGATAGATAAGCTTTGGTGTGTCATAGGTGATTGACAATATTGCACCTGCTGATTTTTCTGTTGTTTTGGGCTTCCATTAAGGGATTTGTTCAAACATGCAGCTGTCATCAGTATTGAGTCAACACACTGAATTTATCTCAGCACTTTCTTTCACTCTGGTGCTTTCTCTTTGTGTGTGTGTCTCTCCCTCTCTTTCAATTTGTCTCTCATTTGGCCCACTTTCATCTTGCTTTTTCACACTGTTTTTCTCTGATGATGGTGCAGTGGTAATGTCACTGGAATAATATACCAGCAAACCCAGGTTAATGTTTTGGGGATAAAGATTCAGGTCCCATCACAGCAGATGATGAAATTTGCATTTATTAAAAGTTAGCTAAATGAGACCTTTTCTGCGCTGTATGAGTCTATAACTGTCGTAAAATCTGGTCTGGTTCACTTGTGTCCTTTACCTGTACTGACCTACAAAGACTCAGAACTACAGTAGTGTGGTTGACTCTTAACTGCCGTCTAGGAAATTAGGGGTAGGCAAGTGGTACCTGCATCCTGCAAATGAGTGAAAGTAAAATTTCTGTCTCATCCTTGTTCACTTTCTAGCCTCACTGATTGCTGCTCTTCATTAAAAACACAGGAATATTGTGGCTACTTCTGGACATAGCAGATTAGATGGAATGTACATCTTCAGAGCACATACAAAAAGATTTGACAACATTTCCAGGGATGGGATCTTAAGTTATGTGGACTGGAGAAGCTGAGGGTATTCTCCTTGCAGAAGTGAAAGTTAGGGTAATACTTCAGAAAGTGTTCAAAACATCGAGAGGGTCTGGACAAGAGTAGCTGGGGAGAAACTATATTCATTGGTAAAAGGATCATGAACCAGAGAAACACTGATTTAAAACCATTGGCAAAAGAACCAAAGGGACCATGTGAGAAAATTGTTTTCCAACCTGATTAGTTAGGATCTGGATTACACTGCCAGATTCAGTCATACTTTTCAAAAGGGAATTGGATCAATGTTTGAGTGGGAAAAAATTCAGCGTCATAGGGACACAAACAGTTAGTTTGGAATTTAGCAATTTCTGTTTACATGAGGCAGTTTGGTATCCCATTATACGCACCGCTGAAGAGCATGTCCCAGCAACTACAGTGAAACTGACTCTCAGTCTGACTGTTTAACCAATCTGCATAAGCACCAGTGTCTGTGTGGGACAAATAGGCTTCAACTCCTGACCACCAGAGCAATAACGTTATTTTCACTCACTTACACTGTCCTATTTAGTGCAGTTAGCTCAGTTGGCTGGGTGGCTGGTTTGTAAAGTGGAGTGATGCCCACAGCGCAAGTTTAATTCCTACACTGGCTGAGGTTACCAGGACTGTTCAATCTCTTCCCTCACCTATGTCATGGTGTACCTCAGGTTAAACCACCACCAGTCAACTCTTATGAAAAGCAACCCAATGGTCGCTGGGACAATGGTGACTTCGCGATCCAGAATAAGTCACAGGTTGGAACAGATCTTGTTTTGCATGTCCCAGAGTTTGCATTGCCTTGTGTATATAGTCGGTGAAAAGTTGCTGCAATTTCATTAAGTATTCCATGTCAATGTTGTTCTTGTTCTTTTCTGTTCAGGAGAATGTGATAGCTCCTTTCGCGAGGGCAACTGTGAACTTCCGGCTCCATCCAGCCCACACTCTGGATCAGGTATTCAGAATGTGAATTGGGAATGATTCTAAATGCAAACTCCAGCCTTAATTATCATCTGGTTGCAGAGGTGGAACTCGCAGCAGATTGAGAGACTCTTGTGGCACAGGGGTAGCACCCCTAATTCTGAGCTAGGAGGCCCGATTCAAATCCCACCTGCTCCAGAGGTATGTCTTAACATCTCTGAACAGGTTGATTAGTAAAAGATATTGGAGCCAGATAGGTCAGTGATATTTCATCACCAGCCAATGTGCTGGCGTCTAGTTCTGCCTTATGTCAAGCCCAGATCAGGGGCGATGTAGAAGGGGTTGAGGGAAGTGGGTATAACAGCTATCTGCTTGGATGCAATAGAAAGCCAACAAAGAAAAGGATTTATTCAGCATAGAATCTCTACAGCATGCAACCAGGCCATTTGGCCCATCAACTCCACACCAACCCTCTGAACAGCGTTTCACTCTACCCAATAACCTCACAATTCCCATGGCCAATCCACCTAACCAGTGCATCTTGGGAAACCAGTTCAGACACAGGGAGAACATACAAACTCCACACAGCTACCTGAGGGTGGAATTGAACCCTGGTCCCAGGTGCTGTGAGGCAGCAGGTCTTAACCACTGAGCCATCATGCAGCCCCAAGACCACCCTGAACACACCATTTGGAATTTTACCCACTACAATTGAAATACAGCCAGTGGACGGAGTTGGCAGATCTTGGAAGGAGAGGTGACATGACAGAACACAGCTCACTCCCTGCACTCATGATGACCACACATCCACCATTGCAGTCAATCTATGATGATGGCCTAGCCAACACATTTGTGAAATCACTTTGGAGAGCACCTCCATCGTGAGACACCTCTTTCTCCTACCTACCTCAGCAGGTTCTGCCTCTGACGATGAGGCGACCAACCCCTGTGTGCAGGAGGACCACCTGTTGGCCTTCAAGCCTCTGGAGCCTACCCACTGTTCTTAATTGGACATGGTGCATCAAGCTGCTATTTAAAGCATCGCCGCCTTCTCCAAATTCACCCTCTGCTTCACAGAGCCAGTGTGTGTGGGCATTTGACTTAAGTCTCCTTCCGATAATGTGATTAAGATCCAACTACTCCTTATTTTAATTGGAAGCAATTCTTATCAACTGTAACTGATGTTAACACACATGGCCTATAACTTCGGAAATAATCTTGCAGTGTCCTTTGGTGAATTTTCTCAAAATCCTTTCACTAATGCTTGGTCAAAATTGTGTACAGTCTCGGGTTAGGGGTTGGCTGCCACTGGAACTCTGACCTCCAAAGCCAGGGATTATGGGTTCAAGCCCCACCTGGGATGATGGTATGGTGTAGGCTTGAGGGGTTAAATTGATTTGCTCCTAATTCATGCCCAATACATAAGCCTTTTTTCTTATAATTTTATCAGTAAGGGAATTACAGGTTGTGGGGAAAAGGCAAGGACGTGGAGCTGAGAACTATCCAATCAGCTATGATCTTAGTGAATGGTAGAGCTGACTCAATGGGCTGAATGGTCTACTTCCGCTCTTAGTTCCTACAGAGACTCTCAGGAGAATTCAACTCCCATTTTGTAATGTTCTGCAGTAATGGGTTCCTTAAAGACCATGATATCTCTTTGTGGATGTGGTTCACTATCATCTACAGAGCATCAAAAAACAGATGAATGAATGGTAACATTTTTCCATTGCAGCCATGTATCTACCCACATGTTCACTTGACTAAGTGATGGCCCATTTGCCTCTGATTCAGAAGGTTGTGGGTTAAAAATTCCCTCCATGTGCATGAGTGCCAAGCCAAAGCTAACACTCTAGTGTCAAAGTGAAGACATGCCACACAGTCAGAGGTACTGTTTCTGGATGGAACATTAAACTGTGTCTCTCCCAACTTTCTGATTGTGAATGTGTGCTACTATTTGAAGAGCAGAAGAGTTTCTCATTGTCTTGGCCAAAATTTATACCTCAATTAATAATCACCAAAATGTAGGAACTAGGCAGTCATTGTTACTCTCTTTAGGACCTTCCAATCTGCAGATTGGTTCCCATTTATGATCGATGTCCATTAATTCCAATTGATCAGTCTCAGTTGTAATGCACCCTTCCCTATATGGTCTTACTGATATTTGCTGGTCAGGCTTACGCACGGAAAACAGAACATACCATTGAATGAGGGGTATCACAATGCAACTGGCATTCAATAATAAGATCGGGCTGCTATGTTTGTGTTTCAAATTCCACATTCCCATCCAACATCGATAACCTTTTGACTCTCTAGTTTAACAAAAATCTATCTACCTCTGTCTTAAAAATGACCCCATTCCCTTCACCTTCTAAAGCAGAGAGCTCAATCACTTAATATACATTAAATATATGTTCTTTCCAGCTGCTCCAGCAAATTCAGCATATTATTTCTGATGAACGAGTGAAGATTGAAGTTCTGCAGCTCTATCCCTCACTCCCAATGAGTTCTTATGATGATACTTCATTCGGCTATCAACTTATCAAAGGAACCATTCAAAATGTTTTCCCTGAAGTAGCTGTTGCTCCAGGTAAAAAAACTTCCTGAACTCAATGTCTACTGTCACATTTAGATTAAAGTAATTGTAATGTCTGGAATCACACAGAGAGACATTGTCCTGCAGCTTCTCCATCTCCTGATAAAACATCCAGAAATCCTCCAAATTTCATGAGGGACGCCATCAGGACTTGTGACTCAAGCATCTTTAAAGTCTGGTTTGATGCATCATAGTCTTTCATTATTGTGGAAATGTAGCTCACAAATTATTAACAACTGTAAAAAACAGCAGAACAATACCTGAGGCCTAGTTTGATCAAAACATCAATCTGGTCTGGAAAAATCTGGAGCTAAGTACATGCGAGCCTCTGTGACAAAATATCTGTAGGTTTGCCAGAGGTTAACAAGCCCAATGCAACTCCTCTTGAACTCTTCCTAATTTTTCAACCTTAAGCCAGGCAGGCGGCACAGTGGCTCAGTGGCTAGCGCTGCTGCCTCACAGCACCAGACACCCAGCTTTTATTCCACTCGCAGCTGGCAGTCTGTGTGGAGTTTGCACGTTCTCTCTGTGTTGGCATGAGTTTCCTTCGGGTGCTCCAGTTTCCTCCCATAATCCAAAGATGTGCAGGTAGGTGGATTGGCCATGTTAAATTTCCTTGTAGTGTCCAGGGATGAGTAGGCTTACGTGGGTTAACCATGGTGGGGATGTGTAGGTCTGGGTGGGATGCTGTTTGGAGGGTCAGTGTATACTTGATCGCCAAGATGGTCTCTATCTGTATTGTCGGGATTTCTAAGTCTTCAATACATTCACCTCATTGGTGGCCACATACATACAAAAGGTGACAGTCAAGAAAGCACAACAATGCAGGCGGCTTAGGAAATTCGGCATGTCCATAAGGACTCTCACCAACTTTTATAGATGCACCACAGAAAGCATACTGTCCAGGTACATAATAGCCTGGTGTGACAACTGCTCTGCCCAGAATCGTAAGAAACTACAGAAAGTTGTGTGCACAGCCCAGACCGTCACAGAAGCCAACGCCAACACCTGATCCGTGGAGTCCATTTACACATCTCCTTGCCGAGGAAAGGCTGTGAACGTCATCAAAACCCATCCCACCATGGTAATGCTCTCCTGCAACCTCTTCCATTGTGCAGAAGATACAGAAGCTTGAACACACGTACCAACAGGTTCAAGAACAGCTTCTTCCCTGCTGTTATTAGACTGATGGATGGACTGTCTAATTTCAAATAATGTCGATCTTGTTTGTGTTGATCTTGCTTCATGCACATCCTGTGCAGTCTAGCCTGTATGCCTTACTCTGTGAAAGTTTTCTTCATGCTATGATTTGTATGTCCTGACTTACAATGATCTGTCTGTACCACTTGTAAACAAAGCTTTTCACTGTACTTCGGTACACATGACAATAAATCAAATCAGTTCAAATCAAATCAAAACCTATGAATTAGGGACAAGATTAGGCCATTTGAGCCTGCATTGCCATTCAATAAGATCATAGCTAATCTGATTTCCACACTTGGCTTTAGCCTTGATAATCTTTTATCTTTTTATTCATCAAAAATCTTTTTCCTTCTGCCTGAAATGTAATCAAAGTCTCACCAGATATTTTTAATGACTAATCTTCAGGTTCCAGAATTCCTCCCTGCATGTCTTCCCATCCCTTTCCTTCTTCAAAGCTGTCCATACAACTAATTTCTTTGACCACATTTTTGATCAACTCTACAAACATACACTCATGGGGCTCGGGGGCAATTATTTCCCCCTTATTCTTCAGCAAACACCCAACAAATGCAAACACTTTTCTACTTTTAAGTGAACAACACACTGCAAGGGTTTCCTGTCCTTGTTTATGTTACATTACATTCATTCACGTTCAGTTGCATCTACCATTTGGCTACCAAACAACCCAAATGTCTTCCTGAAATCTTTGACAGCCCTTTCCACTGTCTTTGTACCATCATTACAAGCAAGATAGGATCATCTGTACATGCCATGTGTAGCACAGAACCTTAGGATATGCCGTACCCAGTCATAGTCTAACTCAAGCTTCACACTAACTCTTTCCCTCTGTCAACCATTTTCAATTATTGCTGCTGCACATTCTCTCATGACAGTGTTGGATTTTTTTAACCAGTTTCTGGCATGATATCAAATTGAGTGTTTGTGAAAATACACATACAGTTCGAGATTATGGATTTCCACAAGGTTTGTCTAATCTTTGACAGTCATGTGATGGAAACCTTTTTGAGATAAGGGGGGCTTTTGCCCATGAACACTGGTTTTCAGGAGATCCATCAATCTCCTGGCAAAGTAGATTGGAAAGATCAATGGAAGTTAGTAGTCTATCTACCACACAGCATGAATATATCTGGTTGATCACCTTACTTAAAAAAAAGTATTGAAATTTTCAAATGTGGCTTACTTTGAACAAATGGGTAAGAATCAATGTCCAGTGCAGAAGTGATGTTAATAGTTTGTTGTTTAAACAATGAAGGCCAAGAATCTTAAGAGATACACAGCCCGGTACTTGCTAATTATTTTCTTAACTTCTATTAGGTTTGTGCATCGCAAATACAGATACCAGGCACTACCAGAAACTGACCAAGGAACTCTACAGATTTATTCCAATGATATTGAAGCAAGAAGACCTAGCTCGGTAAGAAGTCATCTCAATGATATTAATCAACTTTCAACCCTTTTGATCTAGAGCTCCAAGCCTAGCTTGTCTGCCGTTAAGTAATTCTCGGTCATTGCCTTATGTTGAAGAAGGCTGGTACAGTGAATGTGGTAGCCTAGCAAGTGGCTTGGTCACTCTGAGGAGAGTCAATACACTGTTAGCCCTGATTCATTATAATTACAGCAGAGAATAATTTGCTAACTTTGTACAAGGGTACGGGACAGATTGATTTGGTATATGCTTTCTTTCCAAGGACTTTCTGTACAACATTATGAATTCTTTTTGCTGCTTCCATGCAATTGCACTTTAAAACCTTGAGTTCTGCCGTGACTTTTAATTCTTGCTCAATGCTTAACTAACTCGATATTTCCAATTGGCTGTTTATATCTAAAAGCCCTATTTTTATTCTTGCATGGATATGAGTGTTGCTGGCTGGGCCAGCATTTATTGCCCATCCCTAATTGGCCTTGGGAAGGTAGTGATGAGCTGCTTTCTTGAGCTGCTGCAATCTGTTTAGTGCAGGTACACCCACAGTGCTATGAGGGAAGAAGTTCCAGGATTTTGAACCAGCAACAATGAAGAAATAGTGATAAATTTTCAAGTCAAGGTGGCATGTAGCTTGGAAGGAAACTTGCAGGTGATGGTATTCCCCTGTATCTGCTGCCCTTTATATGTGGTGGACACCATGTGATTGGTGGGTATTGTCTAAGGAGCCTTGTTGAGTTGCTGCAGTGCATTTTGTAGATGGTACACATTGCTGCCACTGAACATTGGTAATGAGTGGCATGAATGTTTAAGGCGGTGAATACAGTGCCAGTTAAACATGTTGCTGTGTCCTGGTTGGTATTGAGCTTCTGGCATTTTGTTGGAGATGATGGAAAGACTGTGGGGAGTCTGATTCAGAAGCAGATTGTTGGTCTTTCTAGTCTGCCACCTTAACTTATTATGTGCTATCTTAGCTCACCTTAGCACACCAGCTGTGTCATTCTTACTATTGGAAGGGGTTAAAATACCAGTCTCACATTTTTGGTTCTTGAACCCAGTGACGTTAAGTACATTTCCCTGCCATGTTCATCCCCTTGCCCTTCTTGAAGCAGTTTTGTTTTTATTTTGCCAAGCATTGATCCACAGGTACTAAACAAACAGCTAAATGAATGAGCCACTTGTGTTTTCAATGGACTATTTGACCTTGAACATCTACGCACGCAATGTCCGCCCTGGCTGAGTTTAAACAGGGATCAACACTCGGTGATCCAGAGCAGGGGCCCTGGATAATTATTCTGAACTGGCGTCCTTGAGGCTGCTCTTGCAGCCACTGTATTTAAATGGTGAGCCCAGTTCAGTTTTTAGTCAGTGGCAATACCTTGGATGTTGATAATGAGAGATTCAGTGATGGAGACACCATTGAGTATCAAGAGGCAGTGACTTGATTGTCTCTTATCTTTAAGGTTATCATTTCTAAGTCCTTGTGTATGGTGAATTTATCACTTACCGAACCAAACTTGAATATTATACACTTCTTGCTGCTTAATGAGCATGGACTGCTTCAGTATCTGAGGAGTCACAAATGGTAGTGAATATAATGCAGTCATCAGCAAATATCTGTGGTCCTTATGATGGAGGGAAGGCCATTGATAAAACAGCTAAAAATAGTTGGATTTACTACACTCCCCTGAGGAACTCCTGCAGGGAGATCCTGGAGCTGAAATGATTGGCCTCCAACAAACACAACTACTTTCCTTTGGGCCAGATATGATCCAGTCAATGGAGAGATTTCTCCTTGATTCCCGTTGACTCAAGTTTTGGCAAGGCTCCTTGATCCCATGTAATGAAGTCAGGAGCTGAGTGGCCCTTACACAATAACTCATACAGTCATTCTCACAAGCAATGGATTATTCTTTAAATTAGCACTTTTTTTCTTCATCTCTCTATCTCTTTAGGGTACACGGTGTGAATGAAAGAATATCAATAAAGAACTATGAAGAAATTGTGAAGTTCTATTTCCGGCTACTGCAGAACTCTGATCTAAGCAGTCTACCATCTCCCCACGTTCCCTCTTGTGACCTGTAGAAAGTTCCCGGATTGGCATGGACTGCTTTCTCTGGGATCTACCAGCATAACCTATGTTGCAAATACTCCCATAACATTCACACAAAATCCAACTAAAATTCAACCACACATATTTACCTCTCAATCTTGTCAGAGAGTGGACAACGCGTCTTAATTTTGCAGACTTATGGGCATGTGTGATTAGCACAACTAATATAAGGAATGAGAATTGTGAAACATCTCAATGACTCGATGTGTGAAACAGGGTTTATCCTCTGGTTTGAGTTGAATTGGTTTATTGTGCTTAGACTCAGAAAGGTAGGGAGAGCATGGTGGATGTGGGTGGTGGGGATTGGAAAGATGGGAAAAGAATGAGCCAGGGTTACCAGTTCCTGATACGACACAGTAGCCCTGAGCTGGAAATGTTAATGTGTGGCTGATGCTGGGTAGGGAAGGTTACACATTTACATTCGCCTGTAAATGTGAATGGTAGAAAGGAAGCACATGTACTGGACAAGTATTGTCTCTTTTAGAGCTGCATCAGCAACTACTACAGTGATGATCCAAGAGATATATAGCAACAAATATTAGAAAAGAGTTGAAAAGACCATTACAAAGTATGCTGATACCTACAAATTACAACTGCATTTAATCAACATGGTGATATGAATACATCGAAATGCATATGTATACATATTGTCATCTGCCTGAGAGAATGTTCCTACTGGATTTTTCCGTGTGGTAAATAACATTATCCAACACCTTTTACAGGCGATGCAGTTTGTGGAATTATGTTTAATGAAATAATCTTAATAATAGTTTCCCAGAAATATTTATATAATTATTCAGGGTAGTCACAATGAAAGCCTATATTTAAAAATGATTTATACATGAATTATAAAGGGGCCGATTGAGTCAGGAAAATTCTTCAATGCCATTCTTGT
Source organism: Stegostoma tigrinum (assembly GCF_030684315.1). Classification (NCBI taxonomy): domain Eukaryota; kingdom Metazoa; phylum Chordata; class Chondrichthyes; order Orectolobiformes; family Stegostomatidae; genus Stegostoma; species Stegostoma tigrinum. The sequence continues at coordinate 13,215,936 of NC_081374.1, read as the reverse complement.
GGCTTCACAACACTATGTTTTCTTTTTGCCAGAACAGTATTAAATTTATTGCATAAATAAAGACATATTTGAAACCTGGTTATATTGCTGTTTTATTCTGTGAAGTAAAAGGATACGAATTGTTGAATATATGAGGCAGGAGGCTCATTTTGGAACAGAAACAGCAATTGCTGGAGAGAGTCAACAGGTCTGGCAGTATCTGTGGAGAGAATGCACGTTAATATTTTGAGTTCAGTGACCGTCTTTGGCTTCTTAACCCAAGAAGGGTCACTGTATTTGAAACATTAACTCTGCTTTCCACCAGACTTGGCAATTTCTGTTTCAGATTCCCAGCCTCCACAGTTCTGTGTTTTATATTAGTGCATATGGCATCTTGTTTTCCTCTGCTGCTTGTTTTTAACTCATCTTTGTTGGATCCATAATTTCACAATCTATGGAACTATCATGAAAAACAGTAGCAGGAGTAGTCCATTCAGCCCCTCAAGGTTGCTACCCCTTTCAACAAGCTTATGACTAAACTGATTGTAGCTTTAAACTGCAGTTCCCTGCCTGTCCCACTTGAATCACTTACACATCAAAATCTGTATGATCTGCATTCAAATCTCAGCCTAATTTTCCTTCAAGCAATTTACGTCTTGTGACCATTGCGTATGCTTCTACTCTTCTCAAAGTGGTCACAAGCAGGTCTCATGAAAGCCAATTAGTGCTGTGGTGTCCCAGGGCAGGTTCTTGCAGCCCTCTGCCAGAGTCTTTGTCCTAAAAAAAATGCTTTATTCCTGGTAAATACTGGCAAGACCACAACATTAGATACACTGACAGTGTGGCATTGAGCCTGTGTAGTATAGATATTGGACAGAGAGATTAGGGCTTTAGTTCATAAGACCACACCCCATGTCCACTTCGCGACAACCACATTTCTCAGCGGCATTACACCTACAGGGCTAGAGTGAATTTTGTCAAACACAGATTTTGCGTACATTCAGACTGGGGGACTCGCATGGTCTTTTGCCAGTTTCTTTTCCCTAAAGAGTAAGCAAGAGGAGAAACAGAGATGTATATATTTTTTCAAATCAACCGGTTCAGAAATGTTATTACACAACTTGGTCAGGCGAAATTTGAATCCAGGTGTCCTACCACTGACCCACAAGATCCTTTACGAAACAGCAATAATTCAGAAAGTATAATTTATGTAACCTGCTGGGGATTAAGATCTACAATGACAACAAGCTAAGTAGATACTTGTCCAGTGCTGATTAGTTTAATGAAGAGGTGGGAATGAATGGGATTCCTGACAAAACTTCACACTAACTTGGTTAGTCATTGACTCATACACTTCTCTCATGGAAACCACCCATCAATGACTAACTATTGATGAGTGACTAGATCTTAAAGAAATGTAAAATCATGTCCAATATTACAGCATGTTGGTCAGCTTAGGCTACTGCGTTTAAACATGAAAATAAAATTAAGTTTCTGCATCATCCGTCCTGTCTTCAGATAGGCCACAATATGAAATCTCATTCACTAGTTAGTTAGCATAAAACATCTGCAATAGTGCAAAATGAATGTGTTGAATTTGTACCATACACCACAAATAGAGTATGAAGTTGAGAGGCAATTAGTTTTAATGCTGCAGACTGTTCACAGAAAGGTTGGTTCTATTGCACCCTGAGGCAGCATTCACTTTTGTGTGGCACAGTTGTTCGTGATGCTGCCTAACAGTGCTAGAGACCCAAGTTCGGTCCACACTCAGGAGAATGTGCAAACTCCACATAGTCATTCTCCTGTGTTTGCGTGGGTTTCCACCAGGTGCTCCAGTTCCCTCCCATGCTCCAAAGATGTGCAAGTTATGTGGATTGGCCATGCTAAATTGCCCATAGTCCAGGGATGTGCAGTCTAGGTGGGTTAGCCATGGGAAGTGCAGGGTTATACAGGAATAGGGGTGGGCCACTCTTCAGACTGTTGGTGTGGACTCAATGGGCCAAATGGCCTGGTTCCACACTGTTTGGGATTCTATGATATTCATTCATTTATCCAGCTACCTGCCTTGCCTTCATCCAGTGGGTGCCTTTCCCGGGTGGGGAAGATCAATTGTCACTTCTGTGATTGTCACATGATGATTATCCTTCATGTATTGGTTTAAGTCACTCCATTCACTTTCTCTAATCTGTTCCCATTTAAAGTCTCCGTCATAATCTTTTGACCCCATTTCACACTACTTCATATCCACTCTCAGAATATGCTACACTGAGCAAACCTCATGCTCCATTACTCAGTTTAGGTACATGATAAGAAAAGGTTTGGAGGGATATGAGCCAAACGCAGGCAAGTGAGTTTTGTTTGGGAACATGGTTGGCGTGGACTAGTTGGATGAAAGGGCCTGTTTCCATGCTGTGTGATTCAATGACACTAAAATAAGAAACAGGAAGAGTAAGTATGACATTGAAAGAAACACTTAACAATTGGATAATAAAAGGCTGTGAACTGATTCCTTCTTATAAATATTTTAATTTTATTTGAATATTTAAATTACTTTCAGGATGCACCGTAGAACATTTGCAGCCTTTGAATTATTACTAAAGTACACCTACTGTGGAGATGTCACAATCTCAGCAAATTCCTACAAACAACATTCTGATGAAGGGTCTGGGCCCGAAACGTCAGCTTTCCTGCTTTAAGATGCTGCTTGGCCTGCTGTGTTCATCCAGCTCTACACCTTGTTACTTCGGATTCTCCAGCATCTGCAGTTCCTACTATCTCTAGTAATAACGTCCAGGTTATGTGTGTGAGGGAGATAATGGGAACTGCAGATGCTGGAGAATCCAAGCTAATAAAGTGTAGGGCTGGAAGGACACAGCAGGCCAAGCAATATCTTAGGAGCAGGAAAGCTGATGTTTCGGGTCTAGACCCTTCATCAGAAAAGGGGAATGGGGAGAGGATTCTGAAATAAATAAGGAGAGAGGGGGAGGCAGACTGAAGATGGATAGAGGAGAAGATAGGTGGAGAGGAGAGTATGGGTGGGGAGGTAGGGAGTGGATAGGTCAGTTCAGGGAGGACGGACAGGTCAAGGAGGCGGGATGAGGTTAGTAGGTAGGAAATGGAGGTGTGGCTTAAGGTGGGAGGAGGGGACAGGTGAGAGGAAGAACAGGTTAGGCAGGCAGGAACAAGCTGGGCTGGTTTTGGGATGCAGTGGGGGGAGGGGACGAACTGGGCTGGTTTTGGGATGCAGTGGCGGGAGGGAAGATTTTGAAGCTGGTGAAATCCACATTGATACCATTGGGCTGCAGGGTTCCCAAGTGGAATATGAGTTGCTGTTCCTGTAACCTACGGGTGGTATCATTATGGCACTGCAGGAGGCCCAGGATGGACATGTCGTCCCAGGAATGGGAGGGGGAGTTAAAATGGTTCGCGACTGGGAGGTGCAGTTGTTTACTGCAAACCGAGCGGAGGTGTTCTGCAAAGCGGTCCCCAAGCCTCCGCTTGGTTTCCCCAATGTAGAGGAAGCCACACCAGGGTACAATGGATACAGTATACCACATTGGCAGATGTGCAAGTGAACATCTGCTTGACATGGAAAGTCATCCTGGGGCCTGGGATGGGGGTGAGGGAGGAGGTGTGGGGGCAAGTGTAGCACTTCCTGCGGTTGCAGCGGAAGGTGCCGGGTGTGGTGGGGTTGGAGGCCAGTGTGGAGCGGACAAGGGAGTCACGGAGAGAGTGGTCTCTCCGAAAGGCAGACAAGGGTGCGGTGGGAAAAATGTCTTTAGTGGTGGGGTCGGATTATAGATGGCGGAAGGGTCAGAGGGCGATGCGTTGAATTCGGAAATTGGTGGGGTGGTGTCTGAGGACTAGGGGATTCTCTTTTGGTGGTTATTGCGAGGGAAGGGTGTGAGGGATGAAGTGCGGGAAATGCGAGAGACAGGGTCGAGGGCGTTCTCGACCACTGTGGGGAGGCGAAGTTGCAGCCCTTGAAGAACGAGGACATCTGGGATGTGCAGGAGTGTGTTACCGATTTTATTTGAGGGATAAATATTGACTGTGACACCAAGATATGGCATCTTACATGGAAGCCCCCAGTCTTGGTTCTACATTTGCCTGTCTTGATTATGATCAGGTTTCTGGGACTTAGCATATCAACCTACAGCCTTCTGACTAAGAGAAAGTTGCCACAATGAGCCACAGCTGTTTGCTTAGTTATGTTATAATGTCTCTTAATTGTATAACACGCCCTTCATTACATAACGATGCAGACTAAACTGTGAATAATGAGGAATGAAATTTATAGCAAGTAGCATGTGGGATTAACCAACTCGGCAGCTGTGGTTCGTCACAAAACATTTCCAGACTGGCATTGTAATAATCAGACAAACAAAGTTATTACAATCTATCAAGAGATGTGGATTATGATGGATAATTGCTGTGTGCAATGCCTCATAATAGGTGACACAGTTAATGAATATTAAATCCTGCAGAAAAAATCGTGCTGTTTCTGATAATGAATCTTGTGTTTCCTTTTATGCATTTATTCCTTGAGCAGTAACTAAAAGCTGGAACAGCAACAGACTGCATCCTTAACTGCTTTGACACCAACAATATGAAAAGGATTGAATCAGAATGGTTTACAGAATGATGTCCCTGTATTCTATTCAGATTAGATAGATTCTGACTGATCAACAGGGTCAAGGATTATTGAGCCGGACAGGAAAAAGGATTTGAGGCCACAATCAAATCAAGCACTATCTCATTGAATCGGGACTCTTGTACCCAAGTCCTATTTTCCTATAATTCAGCTGTTAAGTAAAAATGGAACAGTGTAAGATTTATTTATTCGATGGCATTCTGCCATTACCTGCTGCTCAGTTTAATGAACAAGGCAGTAGATGCTGTGAAATTAAGCCAGAATAACAGTCCTGAAGATCAGGCTGATAGGTTAGGATCAAAAAATGATTAACATCAGTGAGACTGCAGGATGTAGCCAACAGTCCGGCCAGGCCTACCTTTTGCTGCAATCCAGCCATCCAATACTTGTAGTACTGCACTCTCCCGGATGACCACTCGTGGTCCTGTGTAGTATTTGCATCCTCAACCAGTTTGTGGTACTGGGTAAGACTGATTTGGGGTAGCTTGCTGACGCCAATCCTCCTTTGTCATTGCTTTGTCTTGAATGTATCCTGTGGTTAGTGGTAGAGGATACATCACCATAGAGTATCTACGGAAGAGAGGCACTGTTTTTTGACAACAAAAAGGTTTTTGCATGATTGCAATAAGTACAAGTACACTGGGTCAGGCATAATTCCTAGGACGTTAGGAAGCTACTATAGATATACCTGTTCCTGATGGTTCCTCCCGTACACTGTAATGAGTTAAAGTAAAATGAATTTTACTCAGAGCCACTACCTAATGCAGGAATATTTTTTCTGAAATGTTGAAACTAAAACAAGGAGTGTTGGCATGGGGTTGCCAACCCTCCGGGATTGTCCTGGACTGTTCAAGAATTGAAAGCTAACCACTCAGGAGGATCATACGTAAGCAGCCTAGGATAAAACAAAAGGCAGTGTCCCTACCACTGAGCCTCTGAATGGTGGAGCAGACTCGATGGGCTGACTGGTCTATTTTTGCCGTTATGTTTTACGGCCTTATTGCTTCAAGGGATCATCCAGACTGCATCTCAAGGCTACTGTTAAATCTGAGAATCTTGTTTGTTTCAATAAGATCACCCCTAAACTTCTATACTCTAAAGAGCAAAGGCCTAACCTAAAGTAAAGCCCGTGGCCTGTAGTATTATCACTAGGCTTTTAATGCAGAGGTTCAGGTAATCTTGCAGGGTCCCAGGTTCAAATCCTGCCATTGACAGACGTTGGAATTTGAACTTAATAAAACATCTGGAATTAGGAGTTGAATGATAACCATGATACAATGGCTGATTATCAAAAAAACCCAGTTGGTTTACAAAATGCTCTTTAGGGAAGGAAACTGCCAGCTTCACCTGGCCTGGCCTACATGTAACTCCAGACCCACGGCTATGTGGTTGACTCTTAATTGCCCTCTGGGTAATATATGGTGGCCCAGCCAGCAATGCCCAAATCCTGTGAATGAATAATTTAAAGAAAGCTGTTCTGCCATTTTTGAGAAGTCACCACCTTCATCCCAGGAATTGGCCGAGTGAAACTCTTTTGAACTGTCAACAATGCCAGCATATCCTTTCTTAAATATGGGCACTAAAACTGTACACAGTGCTCCGGGTGTGGCCTTACCATTCCCCTGTTACAGTACAACAAGACTTCCTATTTTTAAAATCCAAAGCCCACCCTCCCCCCATCCCAAGCAATAAAGGCCAAAATTCCATTCCTGTAAATGAGAGGCATTTAGGATGATATAGTGAGAAATTGCAAAGCCTCACAGAGAGAAACCCTTTGCAAAACTTGACAAAATTGTCTCAATTTTTTTCAATATTTTTGTTCACTTGTTATAAAATATTGGAGATTGGGCGAAAATAAAACTATTTCAATGGATGAAAAGTTTGGAAGCAGGCGATGTCTATACATTAACTCATGAGTGTAGGTTTCTTATTGAGACAGATATCTGGAAGTTTATTAACAACAACTAATACGACATCTCTGATTTACATAGCCCAAGCCCTGTCTTATTATTACACATACTTTGAATGGCCAGAAGATGGGCTGGCTATTAATCTGACCTACTGTTTGTCTGTACAGAGGATAAGATGGAGACTTTTACATTGAAGTATCACATGTTGTAAATCATTTAGCTGCCTTAAAAGTGTTTTTTCTAATATCTGTGCAATAACACAACAACAGGAGTTCTGCAAAAAATTGCCTAGGAATTACATCCAGCAGAAGTTGGCAACTATAGCAGATGCCTGAACTTTATTTAATTCTTTTCAGCATTGGAAAAATTGGCATTTGTTGAGCCAGTCTATTTTTCCTAATGCTGATAAACTAAAACATTTGCTTTCAAACTATAATCTGTGGGAGTGTTTCGATTTCCATGGTGTTCCCCAATGTTTGACACCCTCTTCCCCAGCTGCACCTTTCTATAATATTACTACCTTATACTATCCTCTTGTGGCCAAATGAAATATTACATGCATGTTAAAACCAATTTTTAAACATGATTGTAGCTCGTACAATAAAATAATGATGAGTTTGATTCATATTTTTATTTTCCAGAGAATACTATAGCAGAACTTCATATTGAAACCAAATTAAATGGGTGGAAATTAAAAATTCTAAGGAGAAAAGGTCACTGATAGGCGTAGCCTATAAGCCACCATATAATAACATCACACTGGGGCGGGCAATAAACAAAGAAGTAACTCATGCCTGAATAAATGGTATGGTAATTATCATGGGGGGATTTTAATCTACATGTCGATTGGTCAAACCAGGTCAGACAAGACAGTCTTGTGGAAGAGTTAACTGAATGTATCCATGACTATTGTCTTGAACAGTATGGAATGGAACCGATGAGGGAGCAATCTGCTGTATACCTGGTCCCGTGTACTGGGACAGGAATAATGAATGATCTCATAGTTAGGGATCTTCTTAGAAGGAGCAATCACAGAACGGTTGAATTTAGAATATAGATAGGAAGTCAGAAAATAAAATCCAATACTAAGGCTCTATTCTTGAACAAAGAAGCCTACAATAGGATGAGGAGGAGTTAGCTAAAGTAGACCGGAAGTGACAACTTTACGGTGGGGCAGTTCAGGAACAGTGGAGGACTTTCAAAGCAATTTTTCAAAGTGCTCACCAGAAGTATATACCAGTGAAGAGGAAGGACTGTAGGAAAAGGGGTAATCAGCCATTGGGATGTCTAAGGACATAAAGGAGGCTATCAAATTGAAAGATAAGGCATGAAAAATGGCAAAGACCAGTGGGAAACTCGAAGATTGGGAAAGCTTTAGATATCAACTGAAAGCCACAAAAAAAGCTAAAGCTAGACAAATCTCCTGGCCCTGATGGAATGCATCCCAGGGTTCTAAAGGAGATGGTGGGAGTAGTAGCAAATGTACTCATGGTGATTTTCCAAAATTCGCTGGATTCCGGGGCAGTCCCAGGAGATTGGAAAACAGGAAATGTGATGCCACTGTTCAAAAAAGGAAATAGACAAAAATGGGGAATTATAGGCCTGTTAGTCTAACTTCTGTAGTGGGGACAAAGCTTGAATCTATCATCAAGGAAGAAATTGCAAGACATTCGGATAGAAATTTTCCCACTGGGCAGATGCAACATGGGTTCATGAAAACCAAAAGAACTGTGAATGCTGTAAATCAGGAACAAAAATAAAGTTGCAGGAAAAGCTCAGCAGGTCTGGCAGCATCTGTGGAGGAGAAAACAGAGTTAACATTTCGGGTCTGGTGACCCTTCCTTCAGAACACAGTTCTGAAGGAAGGGTCACAGGACGTGAAACGTTAACTCTGTTTTCTCATCCACAGATGCTGCCAGACCTGCTGAGCTTTTCCTGCAACTTTATTTTTGCTCATGGGTTCATGAAAGACGGGTCAAGCTCAATTAATTTGTTGGGATTCCATGAAGGCATTATGAGCGTGGCAGACAATGCGGACCAGTGGATGTGGTGTATCTGCATTTCCAAAAGGCATTCGACAAGGTACCACACAAAAGGCTGTCACATAAGATAAAGGGGCACGGTGTTATGGGCAATGTATTAGCATGGATAGAGGATTGGTAAACTAACAGGAAGGAAAGAGCTTTTCTGATTGGCGATAGTGTCTAATGGTGTCCCTCAGGGATCAGTTCTGGGACCACAATTGTTTACAATTTACGTTGATGATTTGGAGTTGGGGTCACATATAGTGTGTGTCAAAATTTGCGGATGACACTAAGATGAATGGTAGGGCAGAGTGTACAGTGAACTCTGGAAGTTTGCAGGAAGATATAGATAGTTTAATTAAGTAAGTAAGTTAGTTTAAGGTCTGGAATTGGAGTATACAATGTGAATTCATCCATTTTGGTAGGAATAACGTTAAAAAGGAGTATTATGTGAACAGTTAAAAATTACAGCATGCTGCTTTGTGGGGGGTTGGCTTGCAAGTACACCAGGTAATTAAAAAGGCAGATAAAATTTTGTCCTTCATTGCTAGAGGGATTGAGTTTAAAAGCAGAGAGGTTATGTTACAGCTATATAAGGTGCTGGTGGGGCTGCACCTGGAGTATTACAGCCAGTTTTGTTCTCCTTACTTGGGAAAGGATGTACTGGCACTGGACAGGGTGCAGTGGAGGCTCACTAGGTGATTCCAGAGTGGACAGGGTTGACTTGTGAGGAGAGACTGAGTAGGCTGGGATTACATTCATTGGAATTTAGAAGAATGAAGGGGAGGATCTTATAGAAACATATAAAATTATAGAGTGAATATATAAGATCGAAGCAAGGAGAATGTTTCTGCTGGTGGCTGAAACTAGAACAAAAGGGCATTGCCTCAAAAGGAGGGGGAGCAGATTTAGGACTGAATTGAGGAAGAACTTCTTTCCCCAAAGAATAGTGACTCTGTGGAATTCCCTACGCAGTGAAGTAGTTGAGGCTTTCTCATTGAATATTTTCAAAGCTAAGATAGATAATTTTTTGAACAATAAAAGAATTAAGGGTTATGGTGAGAGGGTGGGCAAGTGGAACTGAGTCCACAAAAAGTTCAGCCATGATCTTATTGAATGGTGGAGCAGGCTCAAAGGGTCGGATGACCCACTCCTGCTCCTGGTTCTTATAGATTTTCTTCCTCAACTTCTCCTGCTTTCCAAAATGTTTCCTAAATCATTTAACTTTTCAACAAAGTATTTGGTCACCTGTCTTTGCACCTTCTATGTGCCTCCATGCCAAATATAGCTTAAGAATGGCCTTGGGCTATTTATTATGTTCCAGGTGCTTCATAAATGCACATTGTTGCTGTTTTATACATATGAAAACAGGAGGACCACTTCATTGTCCGTGATTTTTCACAAACCTTGCACTTAAAAGTATAAACTTGCATTTATATAGCACTTTCAAGACCACAGGATATTCCTGTGGCTACATTTTGAAATGTACCCACAGTTGTAAGATGGGGCGAAATAGCTGCCAATTCGCACACAGCAGGCTCCCACAAACAAACAAGGTGATGTGACAAAATAATCCATATTTCTTGTGATTTGAATTAAAGGATAAGTATCAGCCAGGACACTCAGGATAACTCCCCCTCAAAATAGCAACTCTGAGTGTTTTATATCCACCTGAGAGGGTCTCAGATTAGCATCCTATCCTAAAGGCTGCAAGGTACCACATTAGTGAGTCAGTTTAGTTTTCAATGCTGGAGAGGGACTTGAATCCACAACTTGATGTGTCAAAGGTAAGAGTATTACTGACTGAGCCAAAGCTGATGTGCGTTTGCCACTGCTGTGGGTGGAAGTTCTATGGGACAATGGTGGTGTCCCCATCGTTGGATCAGAAGACTTGGGTTCAATCGCTAAATGCTCCAGTGCTTGTGATAGGTTGATTACAGGGGAGATTGGGAAAGCTTTAGATATCAACTGAAAGCCACAAAAAAAGCTAAAGCTAGACAAATCTCCTGGCCCTGATGGAATGCATCCCAGGGCTCTAAAGGAGATGGTGGGAGTAGTAGCAAATGTACTCATGGTGATTTTGGCACATGTACAGGTTGATTACTAAATAACTACAGATACTGTGTTGCAGTGCTTTATGTTCTGTGCATGTGCTGACACAGGGCATTTTTATATTCATATGTTTGTGATGGATTGTCTTCCAGTGGACTGGAGATAGACTGTCAATTTGCTGACTTAAACTTTTAAAATTCTTTTCATCGAGGTGATTTTGAGTCCCAGGGTATTAAACAAAATTATTTCTCTCATATCGTTGAGAGTCTTTGGAATTTCCTTCCACAAAAGGCAGTGGATGTAGGATTTGAACTATTTTTAAGAGATTCTTAGTTACCAAGGGGACAAAAGATTATCAGGGTTATGCAGGAAGGAAGTGTTGAGTCAAAATCAAAGCAACCATGACCTTATTGAATCGTGGAACAGCCTCAAAGGGCTGAATGGCCTATACTAGCTCTTTGTTTGTGTGTTGGTAACCAGCCGTATCTTATTGGCTGCTGCTTCTAGCAAATCATGTGCCAATGAACTTCCTTCAGCATGTAAACAAATTTAAAGAAATCAGACTTAAACCATCTTCTGAGCCGCAAGTTTGAAATACTCAATCTACATTTCTAACCAAAGAGAGTCATAAAGCACAGAAACAGGCCCTTCGGTCCATGCCAACCATAATCCCAAGCTAAACTAGTCCCACCGATCTGCACTTGGCCCATATTTCTCCAAAGGTTTCTTACTCATGTACTGTCTTTTAAACATTGTAACTGTGTCTGCATCTACCACTTCCTCTGGACATCCATTCCACACATGAACCACTTTCTGTGTGAAAGAAGTTGCCCCTCAGTCTTTTCTAAATACTTCTCCTCTCATCTTAAAGAAATACCTCCTAGTCTTGAAATCCCCCACCCGAAGGAAAAGAATCCTGCCATTCACCTTATCTGTACACCTCATGATTTTATCAACCTCTATAAGCTCTCAAACTCCCACACACCAATGAAAGAAGCCCCAGCCTATCTAGCCTCCCCTCCTAACTCAAACACTCTATTCCTGGCAACATCCCGTAAATCTCTTTTGAGCCCTTTCCAGCTTAATGACACCCTTCCTTTAACAGAACTGGACATAGCACTCCACAAGATGCCGCACCAACACCTTAGCCATGTCCCAACTTGGGCTGAGCAATGAAGGTAAATGTGGTAAAAGCCTTCCTAATCACTCTGTCTATATGGCACTGACGTCAAAGAATTAAGTACCTGAACCCTTAGGCCTCTCTGTTCTACAACACCACCCAAGGTGCTACTTTTAATTGCATTAGTCCTGCCCTTGTTTTACCAAAATGCATTTATCTAAATTGAGCTCAATCTGCCATTCCTCAGCTCATTGACCACTTGAACAAAATCTCTTTGTAACCTTAGATTACCTTCTTCACTCTCCACTATACCACCAATTTTGGTGTTATCCACAAAATTACTAACCATACCTACTGTATTCTCATCTAAATCATTCGTATAAATGACAAATAAAAATGCATGCAGCACTGAACCTTATGAACACCATTGGTCACAGGCCTCCAGTCTGAAAAGCAATCCTCCACCATTTACTCTCTATCTCCTACCGTAAAGCCATGTGCAATTAGATTTAAAGAAATTGTACAGTTAATAATACAAATTAAATGAAACGGTTCTAGACTTACTCTACATAACATTGCCATTAATAAAAGCACAATTTGGTCTGCTATGGAGCAATAAGATAGGGATACAAAATCAGTCTGCTCCTTTAGGCCTGTATTGTGTTTGGGTTTAAAGTTCGCTGTTGCATAATTGATGCTTCGTCTGCTCAACTTTAGAAGGTATCGTTAATTTATAAAATACTTAGTATGTTTGGACATCGGAATACTCTCTTGCTAAAGGTAATGGCTTGAATGTATTTTAGCTTTGACCTTACCAACTGCTGTTTGAGACTGAAGTGAAGCTCTATGTCATCTCTCAATGTCTGCATTTTAAAAAATCTGCTACAGTAATTGAGCTGAGCATCAAAAAAACCATGCTCTGCCAATGCTAAAATCTAAAATCAAATCGAAGGAACGGAACCTTTATACAGACCAGTCAATGTTCATGGAGATAGGAAAATGGCCAGTTCAGTGTCCTCTTATCAGGGCTTGCAGGTAAGTCAGCAGAATCTGGATTACTAACAAATGACGGTTCTACCAATTCGACTAATCTACCAACGTCAATCTCGAAAATTCTTTCAAGATGATTCGCAGATGCCTATGAAGGTTATTGGATTAGATATTGGGACATATGGTGACAAATGCTTCCAAAGGAGTTTTTTTTTAGGGACAATCTTGAGAGAGAAGATGGAATGAAGGGAATAGATTTGGAGACAGAATTCCAGGTTATGGGAGCCAAAATGCAGCCCATGGTTCCCACACTGGCCGAGGTCACCATGAGGGCCCTGCCTGCTCAACCTTACCCCTCTCCTGAGGCGTGATTACCCTCAGGTTAAGGTAAAGTTACCATAGTTCCAGGGACCATGGGGCTGCTGTCTCATTAGAGAGTGATGACTGGTGGTGATTTAACCAAAAGGTCAACACGCCTCAGGTAAGGAGAGACGTTGAGAAGGGGAGTCCTTCAAGGTAACCCCAGACGATACAGGAATGCTGTTGGCATCATGCTGCATCACAAATCAGCCGTCCAGATAACTGAGATAAACAAAACCCACTCTCAGGTTAAACTCACCACCAGTCATCTCTCTCTATTGATAGAGCAGCCCCGCGGTCCTCTGAGACTATAGTTACTTCACCTTCACCAGGAATGGGACAGAGGCTGGTCTCTGAGGATCAGAGGAATCATTGCTGTACTGGAAATGTTATGAATAAATCAGTGATGTATTGAAATGTATATTCAAACATGAAGTAGAAGAGACAGAGATTCAGTAGAGGCCAACAATAATTGGTAAGTGGCTTGGTGCAGATGGGAGAAAAGGAATTGAGTTTTTGTTGAGTTTAATGTTACAGAGGTTGGAGATTAGGAGGTTGCCGGGAGATTATTGACTTAATTGAGACTGACAGAATTAAAATGCATTTTTGGGAGTTTTAGCAGAAGGTAAGGTGAGGTAAGAGTACGTTGGAGGATAGCTGGAAGTCTTTGAGGAAAAGTAGTTATAAGGTCAGCTCAGGGTCAAGTAAAGTAGCTAATATAAACAGTGATAGAATGTTGGTAACAGACCACAAAATCAGCTTTAATTCATTACCAATGCTGAAATAATTGTTTCAGCCATGGAGCCAATTCTGCAGATACTATGATTGGAGTCAAGGTCTTCACGTTTGAGAAAATCAAGTTGGCTTTTCCTTTCAGGTATCAAGGTGAGGGACTGGGTGATGTGCCAGAGGATTAACACTGTCTATAGAATTACCACAAGGACATATATTCACACATACAGGGAAGAATGACAAAGGTGTAAAGTGGCATGTGATATTATAGACACAAACAGATCTGCTGTGATCTTATTGAGTGATGGAACAAGACAGAAGGTCTACATCTGCTCCAACTACATCAGGAGAATGACAGAACTACAGACAATAAAACAAAATAAATAAGGTAATTTCATTTAGATTAACGAGCAAATTTTTATTCATAAAAAATTGTAATCAGTTTGGATAGTGTAAGGGAGCCCAAAACTGGAGGGCATAGGTTTATGGTGAAAGGGAAAAAATATAAAAGGGTCCTAAGGGGCAATTTTTTCACACAAAGGGTGGTGCGTGCTTGGAGTGATCTGCCAGAGGAAGAGGTGGAGGCTGGTGTGATCACAGATATTTTCAAGTGTGCAAATTAGTCAATTAAAGATTAAAGAATGACAATTAGAACTATGTTTCCAAATGTCATATCATGAAAAAAAACAATAGTTTATAATCTCACAACGTGAGGACAACACAAAATCCTTTAAAGTAAATGAAGTGCTCTAGAAGTGCAGTCACTGTTTTAATGTGGGAAAGACTACAATGAATTTACACATAGCAAGCTCCCACAAATGACAATAGGTAAAGAACAGATAATCCACTTTTAGGTGTTGGTCTTGGGATAAATTGCAACCATAAATACATGTCAATATCAGTAAGTGTTGTTGGTTTGCTTCTCAGTTTTGAGACTATATAACAGTTTAGGAAAGGCTATAAATTCAGGTGATGCACATGTAGAATATTTAATTGCCTAACGGAGTGTGAATAATATGCCCAATACACGATGTTTTAACAGCAAGTAATTCATACCATGGGTAGTATGGTGGCTCAGTGATTCGCACTGCTACTTCACAACACCAGAGACATGGGCTCAATTCCATCTTCTGGCAACTGTGTAGAGATTGCACATTTTCTCTACGTCTGCATGGTTTTCCTCTGGATGCTGTAGTTTCCTCCCAGAGTTCAAAGATGTGCAGGTTAGGTGGGTTGGTTGTGGTAAATTACCCATAGTGTGCAGGTTGGGTAGATTAGCCATGGAAAATGTAGGGTTGTGGGAGTAGAATCCTCTTGGAGGGTTGGTGTGGACTTGATGCACTGAAAGGCCTGTTTCCACACTGTAGAGATTCAATACGCCATGATTTCTGCACATATTTCGGTCCAGATTCTTTGGGCAAAAGAATTTAGTGGAAGGTCTGAATACTATGAGGAAATGTTATCTCCCAAAGACGGGTCAAAAATGATTGAGTGTGTGACTTGAACTATGTCTGGTAATCACACAAAGATTGTACTCATTTTAGCATTAAAGTTACCTCAAGTTATTATTTTGAGATCAATTTGCAGCTCAGTTGGCAAAAAAAGGGGTCACAGTATAATTGGACAATGCCTTTAAATCCTTGAATCAATTATCAACTACCAAAAGGAATGCCTTTTTCTGTCTGCTGAAAAGACTAAAATAAGATATATTTTGGGAGGGTGTAACCTCGTTCACGACAGTGCCCATCACAAAACCTACCGGAATTTGACATCAAATTGGCAAGAATTGCAATGTTGAAAAATGACAATTAAGAGTGTGAAGTGTTACCTTTGTGAGGGTGGGGTTAATGGCAGTATCTTGAGATTAATTTTCCCAGCCTCTGAATGACACAGGCAATGGTAAGAAAATTGGGAAAATGCAACAAGAATGAAAAAAATGAAACTTTTGTTGTCAAAAATAAAAGGTCTGATCCTCTGTTTGATGCTTTAATAGCTAGATGAGAATCTCACTTGTAAGTGATGTGGTGAGGGTCTCAATTGCATGCATTAACAGCTCATTGTTACTTAATCTCTGCAATTCTCCAAGGTACCAGTGAGAAACTAGATGGCGCCATTTGAGATGCCAAATACAGCCCTTGAAAGAGAGGGAAGATTTAGTCTGTATTTACTTCTTAGACCTGACCTAATATTGAGAATTTTTGTGAATCCACTTTATTTTAGTCTTTGACATTATCATCCTCATCTTGCCAGACCTGAAAAGATCATTAATATTTTCAAAAGAAACTGGTTAATGAAATGTAATAAATCCCTGCTGCTTGAATTAAAATCCAACCCAGGTACATGGAACAAAGATGTCATCAGGACTTCCATTCTCAGTCCCTGGACCTTTCACTTAATTTTATTTTACTTGTTCATACAATGTGACAACAGCCCTTGAGATGATGGTCATAAGCCGTCCTCTTGAACTGCTACAGTCCACGTGGTGTAGGGAAACTGATATTGTTTGAATGGGAGTTGCAGGATTTTGAGCTAGTGACACTGAAGGAACAGCGGTAGATTTTCAACTCGAGTCGGCAAGTGTGACTTGTAGGGAAGTTGCAGGTGGGTAGGATTCCCATCTGCCGTCTTCGTCCTTCAAGGTGGTAAGGGTCGTGGATTTAGACGGTGTTGGTCATAACTGGACAGGGCTGGAATTTGTTGTCCATTCCGACTTGCCCTGTCCAAGGCCAGAACCAAGTTAGGTGGGCATTTTTCCCAGAATGCAACGGACCCATGAAGGAAGCCACCAAGTTGAGAAGAGGATGTCAATTCTTTGAGCACTCTAAGATCTTGGCTGACCTGTGGCCTGTTTCCATATACCTGCCATTGGGCCATATTCCTTAATATTTTTACTTCATAAAAGCTTATCTACCTCAGATTTAAAATTAACAACAGATCTAGCATCAACTACTGTTTGTAGAGGAAATTTCCAAATATCTATCAGTCTTTGTTATGGTAGTCCTTCCTAACATGCCTCCTCAATGATCAGGCCCTGATTCTCAGACTATTCCCCAACCAGTGGAAATAATTTACATTTATCTACTCTGCCTTTTCCTGTTAATATCTTGAAGACTTCAATCAGATCACCCCTTAACCTTCTAAAATGATGCATCTTGCTTTTTCTCCTCTCTGGTACTAGGCATTTAATTGTTTCTTCTCAAAGCTACAGTTTATTAACATAGGATGTGTGGGACTGACTCACAACAAATACTGGGATTACAAACACGATATTGATGAATTAGAATGTGCTTAATCAGGTGCTTTTCTGAAACAGGACTCAAAAATGGTATATCCATTCTTTACAGGGTTAAAGAACATGGTGTCTGAAGCAAAGCTTTGTTATGAGCTTTCATTAAATGGCTAAAGTGGAAGAGATCTGGCAGGTTTTTAAGACAGAATTTGGACGTTACATGACCTTAAAGCAGCACACGGCCCAAGGCATTTTGATTGTTTTCTTGAAGACCTTTCACATTAATTTGGCATCAACAGAAACAAGCTGGTTTTACCTTAACCTCCTTGTTAACAATGTGCTTGCACAAGCACAGTGATTCAGTACTTATTAAGTAAAACCATCTGTGGAATAAAAAAAATCTCTAATCCAAGTCACCAGCAGAATTCAAAGTTAGGATTATTCACATTAATTTGTCTTTTCAATCCAAATGTTAAAGTAGGTTAAGGATAATATTAACCTGAGCTGTGGGAAAACAGTTCTACAAGACTGTTCCAGTTTTCTAGGAATCTGGTCAGGGTGTACTGCCAGCTATGCTTAACACTTACAAAAACATGAAAGATCAAAGATCTGAAAAGTTAGCTCTGTTTGTCCCTCCAGATGCTGCCTGAGTTGCTGAGCGTTTCCAACAATTTATTATTTGTTTTGTTTTGCTTTTTCATTAGGTAAAACATAACAGTATCAGTACAGTTTTTGGAAAAGGCATGTTAGACAAGCTGAAGCAAAGTGGATAAATAAACCATAATAATAAAATGTGAGGCTGGATGAACACAGCAGGCCCAGCAGCATCTCAGGAGCACAAAAGCTGACGTTTCGGGCCTGGACCCTTCATCAGAGAGGGGGATGGGGAGAGGGAACTGGAATAAATAGGGAGAGAGGGGGAGGCGGACTGAAGATGGAGAGAAAAGAAGATAGGTGGAGAGGAGAGTATAGGTGGGGAGGTGGGGAGGGGATAGGTCAGTCCAGGGAAGACGGACAGGTCAAGGAGGTGGGATGAGGTTAGTAGGTAGATGGGGGTGCGGCTTGGGGTGGGAGGAAGGGATGGGTGAGAGGAAGAACAGGTTAGGGAGGCAGAGACAGGCTGGGCTGGTTTTGGGATGCAGTGGGTGGAGGGGAAGAGCTGGGCTGGTTGTGTGGTGCAGTGGGGGGAGGTGACAAACTGGGCTGGTTTAGGGATGCAGTAGGGGAAGGGGAGATTTTGACACTGGTGAAGTCCACATTGATACCATATGGCTGCAGGGTTCCCAGGCGGAATATGAGTTGCTGTTCCTGCAACCTTCAGGTGGCATCATTGTGGCACTGCAGGAGACCCATGATGGACATGTCATCTAAAGAATGGGAGGGGGGAGTGGAAATGGTCCGCAACTGGGAGGTGCAGTTGTTTATTGCGAACTGAGCGGAGGTGTTCTGCAAAGCGGTCCCCAAGCCTCCGCTTGGTTTCCCCAATGTAGAGGAAGCCACACCGGGTACAATGGATACAGTATACCACATTGGCAGATGTGCAGGTGAACCTCTGCTTAATATGGAAAGTCATCTTGGGGGCTGGGATAGGGTTGAGGGAGGAGGTGTGGGGGCAAGTGTAGCATTTCCTGCGGTTGCAGGGGAAGGTGCCGGGTGTGGTGGGGTTGGAGGGCAGTGTGGAGCGAACAAGCAAGTCACGGAGAGAGTGGTCTCTCCAGAAATCAGACAAGGGTGGGGATGGAAAAATGTCTTGGGTGGTGGGGTCAGATTGTAGATGGCGGAAATGTCGGAGGATGATGCGTTGTATCCGGAGGGTGGTGGGGTGGTGTGTGAGAAGGAGGTGGTTCCTCTTTGGGCGGTTGTGGTGGGGGCGGGGTGTGAGGGATGTGTTGCGGGAAATGCGGGAGACGCGGTCAAGGGCGTTCTCGACCACTGTGGGGGGAAAGTTGCGGTCCTTGAAGAACTTGGACATCTGGGATGTGCGGGAGCGGAATGCCTCATCGTGGGAGCAGATGCAGCGGAGGCGGAGGAACTGGGAATAGGGGATGGAATTTTTGCAGGAGGGTGGGTGGGAGGAGGTGTGTTCTAGGTAGCTGTGGGAGTTGGTGGGCTTGAAATGGACATCAGTTACAAGCTGGTTGCCTGAGATGGAGACTGAGAGGTCCAGGAATGTGAGGGATGTGCTGGAGATGGCCCAGATGAACTGAAGGTTGGGGTGGAAGGTGTTGGTGAAGTGGATGATCTGTTCGAGCTCCTCTGGGGAGCAAGAGGCGGCGCCGATACAGTCATCAATGTAACGGAGGAAGAGGTGGGGTTTGGGGCCTGTGTAGGTGCTGAAGAGAGACTGTTCCATGTAGCCTACAAAGAGGCAGGCATAGCTGGGGCCCATGCGGGTGCCATGGCCACCCCCTTTGTCTGTAGGAAGTGGGAGGAATCGAAAGAGAAGTTGTTGAGGGTGAGGACGAGTTCGGCTAGGCGGATGAGGGTGTCGGTGGAGGGGGAATGGTCGGGCCTGCGGGACAGGAAGAAGCGGAGGGCCTTGAGGCCATCTGCATGCGGAATACAGGTGTATAGGGACTGGACGTCCATGGTGAAAATGAGGTGTTGGGGGCCAGGGAATTGGAAGTCCTGGAGGAGGTGGAGGGCGTGGGTGGTGTCGCGAACGTAGGTACGGAGTTCCTGGACCCACCGAACACATCTCCACCTATCTGGAAAACCCACTCCAACCTCTCCCCTGCAGAACGGGCAGCCCTCCGCTCCCACCGCTCCAACCCCAACCTCACCATCAAACCCGCAGACAAGGGTGGCGCAGTGGTAGTATGGTGCACTGACTTCTACCTCGCCAAGGCCAAACGCCAACTCTCCGACACCACCTCCTACCGCCCCCTCGATCATGACCCCACCCCCGAGCACCAAACCATCATCTCCAACACCATTCATGGCCTCATCACCTCGGGGGACCTTCCACCCACAGCCACCAACCTCATTGTTCCCCAACCCCCCACGGCCTGTTTCTATCTCCTTCCCAAAATCCACAAAAATGCCTGCCCTGGTCAACCCATTGTCTCAGCCTATTCCTGCCCCACCGAACTCATCTCCACCTATCTGGACTCCATTTTCTCCCCTTTGGTCCAGGAACTCCCTACCTACGTCCGTGACACCACCCACGCCCTCCACCTCCTCCAGGACTTCCAATTCCCTGGCCCCCAACACCTCATTTTCACCATGGACGTCCAGTCCCTATACACCTGCATTCCGCATGCAGATGGCCTCAAGGCCCTCCGCTTCTTCCTGTCCCGCAGACCCGACAAGCCACCCTCCACCGACACCATTCTCCAGCATCTGCAGTTCCCATTATCACTGGATAAATACACCTTCTGGATTTCTCCCTAGTTATCAGGGAACTATTTGCGGAATTAGCTTCATCAATACTGCTGGTTTCCAAATGGAGTCTGAGAACTAAGTTCAAGTCTCAAGATGACACGAAAGTTTAAGTGAACAGGTACTTTGACTCAAATTTCATTCTGCCTCTTAGCTCTCTCTTGGGCCTTAGGCTTAGGCACACCTTGAGAATTATGGATCTTGGTCGTGACCACAATCCTTTCCTGAAAGTGATTAAACACATGAGGTCAAGTCAATGCAATGGTTCTTTGTACATAGGCTGTGGAAGGAGCAGAGATGACAAGTCAAATTATTAAACAACAGGAATGTTCTTTTTTACTGATAATGTTCAGGTCATTAATTCTACCCACTACTGCCTGAGTGATGTCAGAAATACAGGCTGTCTGGAGTGGAGCTTCAATTAGAGCCAATACCATTCTGAGCTTCCAATGGGCCAGGTTCTGAGCTTCCAATGGGCCAGGTTCTGAGCTTCCAATGGGCCAGGTTCTAAGCTTCCAATGGGACAGGTTCTGAGCTTCCAATGGGTCAGCTTCTGAACATGATGGCACATCAGACACTTGGCAATAATTGAACGTTTTGACACACTCTGACATCCAAGTGTATCAGACAAGGTTTGGCCAGGAAAATTTCACACCCAAGTCAGGATAGCACAGTGCGTCAGTGATTAGCACTGCTGCCTCACAGTGCCAGGAACCCAGGATCGATTCAAATCTCTGTCAACTGTCTGTGTGGAGTTTGCATGTCCTCCCCATGTCTGTGCGGGTTTCCGATGGGTGCTCCGGTTTCCTCCCACAGTCCAAAGATGTGCACGTTAGGAGGATTAGCCACACTAAATTGCCCATAGTGTCCAGCGATGTGTAGGTTAGCCATGGGAAATGCACAGATAGGTTGGAGGGGGTGGTTCTTGGTGGGATGCTCTTCAGAGGGTTGGTGTGGACTTGTTGGGCTGAATGGCCTGTTTCCACACTGTGCAGATTCTATGAAGTGGAATGGATTGGTTGACAGGAGACCAGTAGGGCCAACAGGTGAATGTGAGTGCTAGTTCTACTCATTCCCTTGACCACCTGTTGGAAAATTCCAAAGTCAATATGAAGAAGATTGTGGCACATACGACATGATCTGAGAGTGCAGACCATGCTTCTCCTCCTAGTAAACTGAAAGACAAAGGAATGTGCAGAGAGGTCAGAATTTTACTAGGACCATATTTCTTTCTTAGAAACATACATATGAACAAATACTTAAGGACCTGCTGTAAGCTACTTGTCTCCATAAGCCTGCATAGTCATTCACTCAGATCATAGTTGATCTATTTACTCTATATTCCCACCTACCACTGATAACATTTCACTCCCTGGACAGTCCAGACAAGTTACCAAATCCAACACAATTTTTCACTCAGGTTGTGGGTTTGGCAGTATTTTATTAATGTAGATTTGTTACGTACAATTGCACTGCCACTCCCCGTCTCTTGGTTACTAACTTTTATGTCATCCTCCACTTCAGATTGGTTAATAGCTTTCAAATTGAGGACGAGACAAAATTAGGCATGAAGAGTTGAACTTTGACTTTGTTTGGTGGCATAGTGCAGTGTTTCCCATTTTAAAGCATTTGATTTTTAGAACATAGAACATAGAAAAGTACAGCACAGTACAGGCCCTTCGGCCCACGATGTTGTGCCGTGAATTAATCCTAATCCAAAAACAAAATAACCTAACCTACATTCCCCTCAATTCACTGCTGTCCATGTGCATGTTCAGCAGTCGCTTAAATGTCACTAATGACTCTACTTCCATGACTACCACTGGTAAACTATTCCATGCGCTCACAACTCTCTGAGTGAAGAACCTCCCTCTGACGTCTCCTCTATACCTTCCTCCTAATACCTTAACACTATGACCCCTCATGACAGTCAATCCTGCCCTGGGGAAAAGTCTCTGGCTATCGACTCTATCCATGCCTCTCATTACCTTGTACACCTCGATCAGGTCACCTCTCTTCTTCCTTCTCTCCAGAGAGAAAAGTCCGAGCTCAGTCAACCTCTCCTTGTAAGACAAGCCCTCCAGTCCAGGCAGCATCCTGGTAAACCTCCTTTGCACCCTCTCCAAAGCCTCCACATCTTACCTATAATAGGGCGACCAGAACTGGACACAATATTCCAAATAAATTTTCACGATCTCTTGCTGAGAATTGAGAGAATGGGTCTTGTAGAGATAGAACACGGCCATGACAACATGGTCAGTCTCAGTGGCGCCTATTGCTGCCCAAACACTCAGCCCCCAACCACACTTGGGGTGCCAACCACCACCCCCCCCCCCTTTGTATTAGTGCATTAAATGGTCTGACACTTTGTTTTATTTAGTCATTTAATTATGTATTCTGTAACTTTAATTTGAGTTTTCTATATCTTTTTCTCCTGAAAGAGATGCAGTTTTACAGATGACAGTAATCCCCCAAAATGTCACCAGGTGGACATTCTGCATAAGTCAGTTTCACCAATGAGTTTGCCCTTGCCAATTTTATTTCAAGGCATCAGTCACAAGACCGTCTCCCACTAATGTCATTATACATGTGAGCGCAAATGGTTAGCAATCACTGAGAACCCAGGTTCATTGCCCCAGCACACAGGACTCTAACTCTGTCCAACTGTCGACTTGGTAAAGATGAAGTAATTGAACCTGGCATTAAATATGAGCTTGCTTGGTCTTTATCAATTTGTACTGCAAACGGTGAGCTATTCTGCATCTTGCAGCACTTTACTGGCATCAAGCAAATTAATGAAAAATAATGAAACCTTCGTAAAATCCACACAACCTTCAACAAACTTTAATACTCATAGATATAGTCTCCTCCTCAAACATCTGGAGACTTGAATTCACCTTCCTTTCTGAAGTCAACTTTTGAATCAGCCGGTCTTCCTATGCCCTTCCTTCTCAGCCATCTTCACATGTAGCTTATTTTAAACTGTTGAGCTGCTTCCTAAGTTCCTTGGCTTCCCTCTTTTGTCAATAGGCTTTGTTTACAGAGGCTTCACAACTCCAGCTGTCAGGAACATATGGATCTAAAGCCCTTGACTGCCTCTTTCCTTTTAATACATCTCTTGACTCCAGTGTCAAATTTGATCTTGTTTTGTAAAGGTCAAGTACCTCATTTCTAATTGTTGAGTTGATAATTTGCTTTGATTGCATCTTGCAATTAATTGCATGACTTAACTTACTGCCACTTGTTTTACAGTATTTGCAAAAACAAATGAGCTTACGTCAATACTTGGCATTTCTACTCTTAATTGCCCAAATATCCCTAATTTTCAACCAGTGCAAAGTCAAATTTGAGATGTTTTAATAGATTTGGAACTGTGCAAGTGACTTCCTGTCACCACAGTCCAAATACAGTTGGAAATGTCCTGGTAACAGCAGTTATTAATCTGAAGCCTCTGCTTAATTTTCTGTTCACGTGGTTCTGACATAGCTTGAAGTCCCAGGTCAAAGGATCCTTATATTTAACAGAACACCAGACATGAGTAGAAAAAGAAGCTAACTGACCATCAAACACAGGATGTTCATTTTTTAAAAACTGCATGAACGTTTATGTGATTTTGCTTCAAAATGGCCACAGATAGTATAATAATTACTTCAAAAAATTAGTGACCATGCTTGCTAGGTCACATGAAATTGACAGGACAGGAAGAAAATTACACATTCAGCAGGAAGCAGACACAGAATGATAAGCAAGAGAAACAGACCAAGAAGTTAAAGCATTAATTAACCAGGATAGCATTGAGTTGGAAATGAAAGTCAAACTGTGCTCATAATGTTAACCTGGCTACGAAACTTTTTTTGCTA
Organism: Stegostoma tigrinum; assembly: GCF_030684315.1. Classification (NCBI taxonomy): domain Eukaryota; kingdom Metazoa; phylum Chordata; class Chondrichthyes; order Orectolobiformes; family Stegostomatidae; genus Stegostoma; species Stegostoma tigrinum. Next base: position 13,191,642 of record NC_081374.1, on the reverse strand, counting down.
GGGAAGGTGATGGCCATCTGGTTCATTAATGCCCTTTAGAGAAGGAAACCTCTACCATATCTAGTCTGGCATATATGTGACTCTAGATCCACAGCAATGTGCTTGACTCTTAATGGCCCTCTGGGCAATTAGGGATGGGCAATAAATGCTGCCAAGCCAGCAACGCCACTCAGCAAGTGAACGAATAAAGGGAAAAAAAGCAGATATTTTGCTAACTTTCATTTTCAACACTTGTTGGCCCGTGCTTGATACAACTTCTTCAACCAAGAGGAACCAAAATAAAATGATCCTGGCACAAAGAAAAACAAGCAAGAAAGTTTAGAAGAAAGAAAATAAGCAGCAGACAGGAAGGTAGAGGCTGAGAAAATTGAAATTAACAACTTATATTTGTGTCTTGATTGTTTAAAAGCAAACTTTGATGCCAACGCAAGTTTGGAGATAATGGGGTAGATTATTAGAAGCAGAGTCAAAGAGGTTTACTTTTTAAGGAGGGTTTTAAAGGGAGAAAGAGTGTTTGTGATGTAGAGAGGTTTCAGAGTAAATCTAGAGTTTAGAACCTTGGCAGCTGAAGCCAGAAAATACAACTGATCAATGTAAAGTAATTTAACTTAGGGCTACTGAAGACCAGAGAGATAGAGAATGAGAGGAAGTGACTGGAATTGAAATGTAAGCAACTGAGATAGAAAGTGAGAAAAGAAAAAGCCCCAAATGATAAAACTTTCACAGGCAAACTGCAGATGTTTATAACGTATAGGCAACATGCACCGAAACGGAGATCGAGGCCCAAGGCTGGTTGGAATGTCGTCTTTACATTTTAAGTGCGTGGTACCAGCAGCTAATGCACTCCCGAGGTCACTCACAAATGTCAAGCCTCCCTGACAAAGACTCAAGTCCTTGGGGTGAAAGGAGGTTGGAACAGAAGTATTAGATGCGAGGCTAATTGCAACAAATGTGAAGTTGGAAATGAGCTCCTGCCCCTCTGGTTTCACATAAAGCAGATAAAAATAAACATATCCATCACCAGTATCCTTAGGTGCTGTGGGGAGAATGTTGTCAGGCTGTTGGTTAAGTGCAGATGAATCCTGAGTAGAACAGGCCTAATGAAGACGGACAAAATATATATCACTGACAATCCATAGATATGCAAGTTTTGCTAGAATATGTTGTGTGAATCAATCCCCAGAAGAAAGGCTCTGCGAGAAGTAAATTGAGCAACAGAGTGAGAGACATCAACACTTTTGTAAAAGCAGAGGGATAAAGGTGCATCAGGGAAGAGAAAAAAAATAAAAATTTGTGAAGGAAATGCAAATTGAGGGGAAAAAAAATCAAACAATACACAGCAAAACACGAATTAAGTTTGAAACAATTACATGATTGCCTTTCTGGTTTCCAAGTTTTGACTGAACTCCATTAGCAATTTCCAAATGTTCAACCACTTTATATTTATGACTCTTAACAATATATCGGGCTCTTATTCTTGTCCAGGTGTATTCCCACTTGAATGCGGTCATGACATAGTATATTAGAAAACCTACAAGGAAATAGAGAAAAATCTATTGTAATCTACGGGAAAAAGTCTGGTCATGATCTGGGAATGCTGGACTTGACGAGTGATTTCCTCTCTGCTGCATTAAGTTTCTTTTTCGATTGTCCACATCAGAATTCACAGAGGTATGCCAGGACATAGTTTTGCAGAAACTCAGTCTGGAAGGTTAATTTGTGAAGCAATAACTGTGAATTAATGATAATCCTATTCTGTGTTATGTTCACAGTAGAGAAGCAGGCCGTTCAGGCCAGCTGCTCTATGTAGGTATTTATGCTCAATATGAGGCTTCTCTCACAACCGCTCTTCAGCATACCTTCCTAAGCTTGCTCCTTCATGTACTTAATTACTTTAACCTAATTGTATTACTATTATTTGAATCAACCAATCCATGCTGTATCTGGTTCCACATTCTAATCAAACTCTAGGTAAATTATTTAGGAATGTTTCATGAAATAAAATAGGACTTTGTCTCAGATCTACACTGTTCAGATGGCTAGAAATCAACATCAACTTCCACCGGACTTAATAAGTTATCTTCTCTAATCAAACTCATTAAAAAGCAGGCACATGTCACTGAGCCTGTTAATGAATAAATGCTGCATCTCGATTTTCTCTAAATTTTAAAGTGATTTCCTCTTGTTAAATTAGGAATTACTTTTGAAGATGGACCTTCCGACCTCACATAACTTGATATGTAACCTACTGCAAACTCCTTTACGTTCAAAATGATATTGACAATTTTTTACCAAATTAACTTATTGCAGAAGAAATATGCATCTGATCTAACCACAGCATATGTGAAATCCACATTTCTCTTCCACTTATTTTTGCCCCATTTTGGAGTTAGCCCTACAAATAATTGAGGAGTGTTTTACACGAGGTTGCACTTTGACAGTAAAACTGCAAATTAACATAGTCACAGATGCAACTAAATCACCTTTTGAACCACTTTCTCCTGTCATTAGCTATCCTATACATAACATGGAGACAACCTCTATGATCTCCGCAGAAAGGGTGCAAGGACAATTGGTCTAAACTGCAGAAAAGAGCATTACTGAGTGATTAATTCTTGTCCATCTCCAATAAGAATGCAATATAAACAGCTGGTATTATCTAGGGATTTATTTTCTTAACTGACAATAAGATGTATTTCCCACTTGAAATATGTAGGCCAATGGCTTGAGGGTTGGGAGAGGGAAGAAAGTTGGCATTTAGGTTGGGACCTCTTACTGGAGCAGATTTTGAGCCTTTCTCCACTCAAGATTGCTCAGTGGTTCCCACAAATATCAAATTCAGGCAAGAGAGGAATAATTTTATGTTAGAAGACTCAGACTTTGGAGCCAGGAGGAACAGGATAGTTCTTTCAAACTCTAAGGCAGATATCATCACCATGACCATTCCTTCGCCTCCCCAGTTCCTTCCCCATAGCTCATTCCAATCCAACTTCCTGAACTTACTCTTCAGCTTGTATTCAGAATGCCAGCAACCCAACTTTTATGTCTGCATCCAAGGGAATTATTATGGAGGTACAACCAGATTCTATAGTATATGAATATTTTATTATGCCCCAAGCACCAATCTATAACGATGCTGATGAATCTTGATTCTGGCACAAACTAGTTACACAGAACCAAGTCCCAGAGCCAAAATGCATCAAGGCTAATATCTAGTCCCCTGTAAATAAACGAATACATAATGTCACATCTATGCTTTACTTCATGCATTATATCATTTTTATCAGTTAACCATCTCCAGTATGCCATTTAGACAATTTAAAACAGTTCAATTCCTTCTCTTGTATGTTTAGCTGTTGTGTACTTCTCGCCATTGTCTCTTGTTCTGACCTGTTACTAACTGCTATTCATTTTTCACATTTCAATTTAAGAAAATGTGCAATACCCATCCTGTCAAATGACTCAGATTCTCCTTTGACAAAGGCTACTTGACATCTTGAGTGTCCCAGCATGTTCTGACCTCTTGAGAATTGCACAACACTTCATTATAATTAGTGTGTCACCAAGGAGACAGTTAAGCTCTCGTTAATGTTTGTGTTTGCTGACGATCAAGGTTCTATCCACGTGTTAATGTGGATTCCAAAAGTCAAACAAAACAATCCTTTGAGTACATTTTACACTATTGAGTCCTTTCATTTCACAACCGTGACATGTCATTGTATACATTACAAAAAGTGAACCTTTTTTTAAAATCCACCTGTTCGAGCAGAAGAGGCTGGCACAATTTTCCCTGACGTGCCAGAGACCGAGGAGCAACCTTATAGATATTTATAAAATCACAAGAGGCATGAATGGGGTGAATAGTCAAGGTCTTTTCCCTAGCACTGGGGAGTCCAAGACTAGAGAACACGAGTTTAAGGTGAGGGGGAAAGATTTAAAAGAGACCGAAGGAGCAACTTTATCATGCAGAAGTTGGTGTGTGTATGGGTTGAGCTGCTAGAGAAAATGGTGGAGGTGGGTGTAATTACAACATTTAAAAGGCATTTGGATAGGCATTTAAATAGAAAGGGTTTTGAGGGATATGGGCCAAATGCTGGCAAATGGGACTAGATTAATTTGGGATATGTGATCAGTATGGGCCAGTTGGACCAATAGGTCTGTTTCAATGCTGTACATCTCTTTGACTCTGATGTTATGTGTTATGGGACACCTCTGTAATTTTTCTCAAAAAAATTTTTCTTGTTATTTTTCCCAAACCTGACAATCCACCTTTGAATAAAATTGGGGAGCAACATTTCTAACCCTAGACTAAAGGCAAATTACTGCAAAAGCTGCAGATCTAAAAATAAAAATAAAATGTGCTGGAGAAACTCAACAGATCAAGCAGTGTCTGTGCAGTGAAAAATAAAATTAATCCTTCGAGTCCAATATGATAATTCCTAATTTGAACTCTTCCTACGTTTTTGTGGCCAAGTACAGCCAATGTTACTACCCCAATTGCACCTTTCCAAATCATCTTGAATTTTATACGACTGCCCAGATATTTGAACCTTCCCATCTCATATGTGAAATTAGTTTCAAGCAGAGGTTTAAGATTCCTATCTTGACCTCTTTAGAAAGGGAAAAGACTTTGAGGTGGCACAATTACAGTTTTGATGTTCGGATAAAGCTGATCAGATTGAAACTTTCCATAAAACAAGGGATTGAAAAGAAACAAGGGATGCAAGATGCAAAATGAAGAAATTAGAAGTGAAAATTAAATGAATGAGATAAAAGGCCTTACATTTTGGCTTCTTCTACCATTTCTAATGTATTGCTTTTGTCTTCTATTGTTCACATTATCTCAGAGATACACAGCTCCATATGTGACCCTTTTCCTCTGATTTCTGGCGAAATATTGTTCTGCCCTGAAATAATGATTAGAAACTATTTTTAGGCAGTTTCAGGTACCAGTCTCATTCTGTGCCTCTATGGCTTCCTTGTCTTTGTAAGTATTGGATCATCTCCACACCACATCTGTTTTCAGCTGTAATTGCCCAGGAAATTCATTAAACATTAGGAGTACAAACAGATAGTAGCAGCAGAATTACATTATGTTACCATAGTGGTGTACTTTACTGCTTTCCCATTAGGTAGAAAATAACCGGTGGTTACACAGCACAAAACTAAAACTAGACTTACAGTCTGCTTATGATGTGATTCTTCAATCTTTCTTCTACCACTTACAGACATTGCCTGGCTTATGCAATCGTCTTCACATATTCAAGCCAACTAGCCTCATATCAAATGCTGCAGATTTAACACATTCATTCAAAATCAGTGAGAGTGGCTGAGGTTTTGCAAAAGACTTAGAGAAAGATGTGCACTTTATATAGTGTCTTTCAGGATGTCAGAATATCCCAAAGTACTTTACAGCCAAGGAAGTATGCATAATTTGACGAAGTGCTTTTGGAATTCTTAACATTATTGTATTCATGCACTACAACAACAACTTGCCTTTATGCAATGCCTATAACAAAGTAAAATGTCCATTTACGGAGAATTTCTACAATATGGATGCAGGCCATTGCATCTACACACCCACTCTGAAGGGCATCCCCCCCCCATCCTATTGCTGTAACCCTGCACTTCCCATGGCCAATCCACCTAACGTGCAAGTCTTTGGACTGTGGGAGGCGACACGAGCGCCTGGAGGAAACCTGAACAGTCACAGGGAGAATGTGCAAACTTGGCACAGAGACGGCCGCCCAAGGCTGAAATCAAACCCAGGTCCCTGGCACTATGAGGCATCAGTGCTAACCACTGGGCCACTCGGCCACTCCTTTTGTCTGAAGTGGCTTGAAGAATTAATGCATCCTTCATGGTTTGGATATATAAACAAAATACAATGGCAGTACCAATACAGGCTGGCATGAAGCACAAATCTAGAAGGATTGTTAGGCACCAGTTGGTACAATATTTAGATACAGCCTCTTTGGTGTCAAAACCTGCACCTGCAGTTTGCCCACATCAACAAGATTTTCACAGTTATTTTTACTCTCGGTGCAAAAAATAATAGCTTTGACTTCCTGTCCCTCAGACATATGCAGGAAACATTTGTGACACTGTTTGGAATGTGACTTCCCGTTAACCAACAGATGTCATTGCACCCAATGTAGATTACTTTGGGATCCATTGTAGAAATGAAACAGTGTCAAAGAAATAATGACTGTGTAATTAAACCCTTGCTCGGACCAATTTGATTTCTTTTTCTGCATCTTTCAATCATTGCGTTCAAATGCATTGTATTCATTCGCACGCTCAATTCCGAATGGAATTTCATTTATTCTCATGTTTAAAAGTCATGTGAATTCTCATTGACTCTTGCATAATGTTGTTCGATGGGTCTTCCAGACTCTGACTCGGTCATTGTGATTATCAATAGATAGGGCTGCAGAGTACAAGACTGGCAATACCATGGTAGACAGGCAGGAGGGTGGAAGAACACAGCAGGCCTGGCAGCATCTGGAGGAAAGGAGCAGTCAATGTTTCGGGTATTACCCTTCTTTAGGACTGAAGAAACATTGCCTGCCCCTTTCCTCCAGATGCTGCCTGGCCTGCTGCGCTCTTCCAGCCTCCTGTTTGCCGACCTTGGATTCCAACATCTGCACTTTTTATTTGTCTCTAACATTGGCAATACAATCCCTAGTTTGATTTGATTGCTATACATGTGTTGCATTTAGAGGTACACCTTGAAAGTTGGTACAGGTGTGAAACTGACATAAAACAGTGCCAAACTGCATCATACCCATCCCTTGACTGATCAACCATGACTAAGTGCCTGGCTTTGTGTCTCGACTGAAAGGTAAGCCAAGACAGAAGTACCATGAGCCCGTTAGTTGGGGGAGTGAAAGAAAGTAAAGACAAGGCACAGGAATTCCAGGCAAGGCTAGAGCAGTAGGCACAAAGTGAGTGCTAAAAAAGTGAGTAAGCAGCTCAGAGATGCACCTTGTTTAAATCCATGAGAGGGTGCCTGTCACTGTGGGCAACATGTCCTGGCAGTAACATTCCATGAAAATTTTCATAGAATTCCAAAACTGTATTGACGTGCAGAACCATACCATAAGTGGATCAGAGGCGTGTCATGCTGTTTCAATGAGGCTGGTACATGTCAGATATCAATGTCCGTGAATGTGGGCTGCACACGGTCACTGTCCACAGAGTATGCCGTGAGATGCTGTCCCAATGTGGAGGTCTAGAGGAGCAAGTAGCAAGTTGAAGTCACTGAGTACACAGCATGAGAGAGTGGGAAACTGCACACAAATGGAAGTGATAACGAGCAATAACCCATGCAAATAGGCCTCTCTTTCCACTTCTGAACAAATATCTGCAGATCAACACTTGATTAGAGGATGTGACTATTTGATCTCAATGCTAAGAAGATCCTTGCTGGACACCTCACCTCATTTTCCCAACACTCTTGCCATGGTTCATGTCATTCATGGGTTGGGAAGTCTCCAACTATCATGTTGATTAACTAGTTCATAGAAACACTACAGTGCAGAATGATGCTCTTCGGCCCATCGAGTCTACTTTGACCCTCAGAATAGCATCCCACCTAAATCCAGATCACCACCCCCACCTTATTTCCATAACCTCACATTTTCCATGGCTAAAGCACATAACCTGCGCATTTCTGCACACAACAGGATAATTGAACATGGCTAAGGCACTTAACCTGAACATCTTTGGACAGTGGGAGGAAACTGGAGCACCTGATGGTAACCCACGCAGAACAGGGAAACATGCAAACTCCACCCATACAGTTGTCCAAGGCTGGAATTGAACCTGAGTCCCTGGTGCTATGAGCCAGCAATGCTAACCACTGAACCACCGTGCCAATAAATTACATCAGAGATACGTATGGTTTTTTTGTGAGATACAATCACTGAAAAATTGGTTACATTAAGGATACAGTACACAACTCTCAGACAAGGCATGAAGAGCAATCTGCACCTCTTAATAAGTCTGCGTCTCTCTTTGCAGAAATAGTCCTTTATATTCTGATAGGTTGAGGGTATCTTGCAATGGCAGTTAACCTTTACAGTGATTAACTGTGTATTACAACTGCCTACTATGTACCTACTTTAATACCACATTCATTAGTCAGCAAAAAAATGAGCTAGTTGATAAATTAATGCACTGTTGCTGACAGGAATAAGAATCACACCAAGTGAAAACTTCTCGAGAGTTTAGAATTCAGCAGAATTGGAATTAGACTGCCAACAAACTGGGAGGGGAGGGGAAGGACAGAGTCTTGACAAATATTTATGCAAAATAAAGCAGTTTAATTTTTCTAAAGTGCTGCACCCGAAACAGAAGGCAATCTGTATCACTCTGCTGAATCAAATAGTGTTCCGTAACTTTTGCCACATTGTACAAAGACTCTCAGAGCTCGGAGGCATAATTCCTTGTGCTTTAGGTCTTGAAATCCCACGCAAGGTCAGTAGCACATTAGTGGCATGCAACTTTGATTTTGGCCCAGAGCTAACATTGCTTTACAAATATTGATTCCCTGGTATTTTGTTTAGCACTTTATTAAATTCACCTGCTGTTTTGACTGAGTCATGCTGTGTTTCCGCCTTGGATGTATTTGTGAAGTCAAACACTGTTTTGATGTCCCAGTGTTTCCATTCCTCTCTGTGGTTTAAAACACTTCCTCTTCCTCTGGTAATAATCACAGTATTTATTTCCGAACTGTAAGTCATTTCCTCCTCCAGAAATCAGGGCCTGGAATTTCCTGAACTGCTTCCAATTGCCATAACTTTGCCTGATGTATGGCCCAAATCTTAAATTGCAGCATTTGGCTAGGAGCAATTCCAATGAACTTCCCAGCCATATGTGCCATGTTTTCGCTTATGCTTTCTTCTGTTAGTTTTTGAAGTTCAAATTGCTTCTCAATATCATAAAGGAAAAAATTGAATTTATATAGCACCTTTCACAAACTCAGGACATTCCAAATGATTTGTAGTGAAGAGAGCATCTTTACTGCATCACTGCTGTAATATTACTGAAATGCAGCAGCTAATTTGCTCACAGTAAGCCCCCTTGAACATTAATGAGATATGCTCAGTTGTATTAGTGAGGCAACCTTCAGGGATTTAACTTATCATCTATTAGGTGAGGTTGGGTTATGTCCCAAATTGAGTATGTCAGTGTAGCTTTAAGAGACACAATCATGATCTCATCTTTAATTACAGCATGTGACTTGAGGGTATAAAGATCTCAGACTTCAACTTAATTGGGACCACTTGAAAAATATGCCACACTGAGGAAATGTGCTACTGTGTGTTACCTAATAGCTTAATGTTTGCCCAAGCAATGATGTGCCTGTAAATGTAATATTAATTAGCAATGACAAATGTCTGTTGGATATTTCAATCTCATTGTACCCACGCCCCAGTTTCTTATGTAACAAAGGATGTCATAAGCATTGTTATAAAGATACCCAGCTATTCCAAAAATGTGCATGCTCGGTGGATTGGCTAAGGTAAATTCAGGGTCACAGGGATAGGGTAGGGGTCTGGGTATAGGTGGGATGATCTCCAGAGGGTCAGTGTACACTTGATAAGCCAAATGGCCTGCTTCCCTTCCGTAGGGATTCTGCTGTAAAGAAAAATCCATGTTGGATTGTACTTTCTCAGAGCTATCTGTTTAGTACTACATTGAAGTGTGTCCCTGGATTTTGTGCTTATCTATTTGTAGTGAAAGTATGGAAGCTCAAATCTAACCTCGTGACTGCAGGAGTGTTATAAACATATCTTCTGTTTATATTTAAATTCAAAGTACCTCAAAAAAGGAAACTTCTTGTCTGGTTTCCTCCTCCACAATTTCTGCCCGTTTGCTGTTATACCTACCAAAACCAGCCCAATGTTCCTCATGCAGCTTCATCAGAACTTGATTGAGGATTCTCTGCAACATTAATTAATGAGGCCTGAAGAGAAAAAAAAATCTAATAATGCTGCAGTAGTTGAAAGCATCACAGAAGTGAATTTGATTTTCCACATTGTGGCTTGTTGCATTGTCAATGGTTGCACTTGAGAACAGCTACAGCACATTCTTACAAACCATTGAGTACAAGTGCATAACTCAAAGAAGGGGCCAGATATTTGACAGTGAATAAAAGATTTTATCATCTAATAAGATCTGAAGAGATGTCTGAGGCCTTATGGAATGAGTGAACAAGTGATGAATGTACTGATATAGGATTAATTTAGTGTGAATTGGTTGCATAATTATGAGAAGCTAGTAACCAGTGGGATGGGTCTTTTATGGAGTGTGGTTAAGTGTAATTAAGCTTTCACATAAAAGTGTGGACTTGGACTCAGTTCAAAACAAAATTTATCTCCTACACTGTAACATTGGCAGTAGAAGATGGTTGAGTCAAAATGTAAGGTTTCTGAGTATGATAACGCACCCTGTTTTCCATGAATGGCCTTATGGCCGATTGAATAATTAAGTTATATTGTGGGCATAGGTTACTTGTTTGCCAAAGCGGAAACAAGGTACACGCTTAATACTTAAGTATGTAGAAGTGAGGTAAGAAGCAAAGTTTTTATGGAATTTAATCTGATATTCTGAACATCGCTGAAAGTTTGCACAAATTGCTACATTTCATAGATAAAATTTATCAAAAAGCTGATTTTTTTGACTGTGCATGAGGCATGTCAGCTTTTGATAAATTTATAAAGGTTGAGGGTAATACCAAGGAAAAGTGCACAATGGAATTCAGTGGATTGTATGCAAGAGCATTTAAATAATTGGATAGTGCCAAAGCATCAAATATGAACAGAATTCTGGTTTAGACAGAGATTAATTTTGTCTATAAACATGCACAGATGGAGAAAATGTTGAAAGCATTAAAAAAACTTTAGGAAATCATTTCTTTCCAGCAATATTTAGAGAATAACAAATGTCAGTGACAGATCAGAAAATGGGTTCATTATATTAATTAAAAGGCCAAGACTGTCTTGATACAGGTCAGGGCAAGAGTATGAAAGGGGAACTGTAACTAAAACAAATGGGAACAGTAATGCTATTGATAATTTTGAAGATCCAAGAGAATTTGGGATTTGCAATAATAGAGTTAATCCTAGAAATGCTCAGGGGGTATCATCAAGCAATCTTTCAGATGTGATTCAAAGTACATTACACCATGAACTGTCCCAAAAGGTAAAATGGCATGTTCAATGTAAAGAAGAAATGGACGATTTAAGGGACAAGAATATAAATACAGACCAAAGGGAGGATATTGCATTGGTTACAAAGACATTTACCCCCAGTACTGAATGTGTTGGTGGCAGAGTCTTTTGATTGCAAATGAGTATCCACTGTTGAATACTGCACAATGTGTAAATAGATTGGCTGAAGTGGTACATACTTACTCTGTCAGTAATAAGTTTGGGACAACAGGGGTGGCACGGTGGCTCAGTGGTTAGCACTGCAGCCTCATAGCACCAGGTTCAATTCCAGCCTCGGGTGACTGTCTGTGTGGAGTTTGCACATTCTCCCCGTGTCTGCGTGGGTTTCCTCCAGGTGCTCCAGTTTCCTCCCACAGTCCAAGGGTGTGCAGGCTAGGTGAATTGGCCATGCTAAATTGCCCATAGTGTTCAGGGGTGTGTGGGTTATAGGGGATGGGTCTGGGTGGGATGCATCAAGGGGCAGTGTGGACTTGTTGGGCCAAAGCGCCTGTTTCCACACTGTAGGGAATCTTAAAAAAAAGTAGGGAATTTGAGGATGATAACACACTAAAATCTTTGAATGGAGTCACTATTTCTTGCAAAATAACTGGAATCATTCATTTTATTACGAGTAAAGGCTGAGGGAGTTGAGGCTGTTTTCATTAGAGAGAAGAAGTTTGAGAGGTGACTTAATTGAAACATATAAAATAATCAGAGGGTTCGATAGAGTGGATAGGGAGAGCCTTTTTCCTCGGATGGTGACAGCGAGCATGAGGGGGCATAGCTTTAAATTGAGGGGTGAAAGATATAGGACAGATGTCAGAGGTAGTTTCTTTACTCAGAGAGTAGTAAGGGAATGGAACACTTTGCCTGCAACGGTAGTAGATTCGCCAACTTTAAGTAGATTTAAGTCGTCATTGGACAAGCATATGGACGTACTTGGAATAGTGTAGGTTAGATAGGCTTGAGATCAGTATGACAGGTCGGCACAACATCAAGGGCCGAAGAGCCTGTACTGTGCTGTAATCTTCTATGTTCTATGTTCATACTAGTAACCATATAACTGCTGAAACACAAAAATATGAGACTTGGTTTAATTGTGGAAAGAACTCAGTCATCATACGAGATAACGTGAACTGCAGATGCTGGAGAATCCGAGATCACAAAGTGTGGAGCTGGATGAACACAGCAGGCCAAGCAGCATCTTAGGAGCACAAAAGCTGATGTTTCGGACCTAGACCCTTCATCAGAAAAGGGGGAAGGGAAGAGTGTTCTGAAATAAATGGGGGGGGGGGTGGATCGAAGTTGGATAGGTGGAGAGGAGACAGACAATTTAAAGGGGCGGGGATGGAGCCAGTAGAGGTGAGTGTAGGTGGGGAGGTAGGGAGGGGATAGGTCAGTCCGTGGGGGATGGACAGGTCAAGGGGCTGGATGACGTTAGTAAGCCATCATTAACCTGCCTAACCATGTATGTGGACCTGCAAACCTGCACATCCTGAACAAGCCACTCAGTTGGTTACGTGGAAATTAAGGATGGACAGTAAGTGCTTGTGCTTGGGATTAGAATAACCTAATGGTATGGTTTTGTGGCTCAGTGGTTAGCACTGCTGCCCCACAGTGCTAAGGACTCAGGTTCAATTCCAGCCTCAGGCAACTGTCAGTGTGGTGTTTACATGTTCTCCCCATGTCTGTGTGGGTTTCCTCCCACAGTCCAAAGATGTGCACATTAGGTGGATGGACCATGATAAATCACCCTGTAGTGTGCAGGCTAGGTGGAATAGCCATGGGAAATGCAGGGTTCAGGGATGGGGTGGGCCTGGGTGGGATGCTCTTTGGAGGGTCAATATGGACTGAATGGCCTGCTTCTGCACTGCAGGAATCTGGTGATTCTATAGTAATTGTTTATGAGGCTGGAAATAGGAAGATTGAGATAAATAGGCTAATTGACAAGATATGATCTGTACCAGAATTCTCAGTTTTAACAGATAGTAATGTTGAGCTGTTTGAGGGAACAGAGAATTGCATATCCAATTCAGCAGTTTAGACTCAGTTGGTAGGCACAGTTTGTTATGTAAATAGAAGCAGGAAATTCGAAAGGGACATTAGCAGATTATGGCGAAGTGTCAGGTGATACACTTTAGATCCAAGAAAGCCAAATTGTTTCTTTTGAGTTTGAAACTGGGTTGAATCATTGCAAAAGGAAAGCATAGTAGAAGGAAGTAAGCCTGAGGGAAGCTTGTTTGTCTGTTATATGAAATCTCAAAAGTGAAGAGCAGCAATAGAAGTTGTATATTTAACTACCAAATAAGGAAAAGTCATGAAAAAATTGAGATGATTGGCTGTTGGATAATTGCGCATGATCACTGAAAGAAATAACTCCCATGGCTTTACCTCCTGTATGTGTTCCAAAGTCTTTACAAGTTTGAGACGTTCAGCTCTCTTTTGGCATTTTTTAAATTTGTCACTAATCCATATCAAACGGAGGATATTTTCTAAGCAATCTGTTCAGAGGTGTTACGATGCACCTGTGGAACAGGTGGGACATGAACCAGGGTTTTAGCAAATTTGAAAGAGAATCTGCCTCAACTGAGTTAAGTAAATGCAGCAGAGGTTGAATATTTCCCTGAAGGGCTCTTGTGGTACAGTAGCAATGTACCTACTTCTGAGGCAGGAGGCCTGGGTTCAAGTACCAGCTGTCCCAAAAAAGTGTGATAACATCAGTGAACAATTAGAAAATATCTTGAAGAATTCCTTTTAAGTGTGTGTTCAGGTGAACTGCATAGCATCTCTGTAAGTAATTACTTGGAGATATCAATTGTAATACATTGTAAATGTCACATCATTTTCCAGTTGAAGGATCTGGGAGGAATACTCCCAAGCGAAGGGAAGTTTTCTTTAACATTTTCTATGAAGTGCGACAAACATGAAATAACTAAGTACTGATTTCTAATTGTGTTTTTTTTTAAAATTTTATTAATGTACTTATTATGCTGGGATAGTTGTACAGGCAGCTTGCCTGGGTCTACCTGTCCTCATTTACGTGTGCATGACATAGCTTTCGACACACAAGGTGGGAAATAATAGTTTCTGCACGGCTTTCTTTGGGATTAAATTAAAGCAACAAATCCTACCTCCCAGCCATATCCTGGTAAATCTCTTCTGAACCCTCTCCAGCTTGATAATATCCTTCCAATAGCTGAGTGGCCAGACCTGGACACTGTATTCCATGAGATGCCTCACCAATCTCCTATACAACCTCAACATGACCTGCCAACTCCTATACTAAAAGGACAGAGCAATGAAGGAAAGCGTGCCAAACGCCTTTTCAACCATCCTGTCTATTTGATGCAAACTCAAAGAATTATATACCTGCACCCTAGGTCCCTCTGTTCTACAACACTTCCCAAGGCCCTATAATTGAGCCCTACCCTTGTTTGTTGTACTCAAACACCTCACATTTATCCAGATTGAACTCCTTCTGCCAGAGCATAGGTGTTTGAAAGGTGACCTTACAGAAGTTTATAAATTAATGAGGTGTATAGATGGAATTAACGGTAGTTGTCTTTCCCCTAGGATGTGGAATTTCAAGACAAGGGGACATTTTTGAGGTGAGAGGTGAGAAATTTTTAAAAAAGACATGAGAGGCAAGTTTTTTACACAGAAGATAGTTCATGTGTGAAGTGAACTTCCCGAGGAAGTGGTGGATGCTGATATAATTATCGTGTTTAAAAGACATTTGGGTAAGTACATGAATAGGAAATATTTGGAGAGATGTAGGCCAAGAACAGGCAGGTGGGATTGGTTTAGTTTGGGATTACGTTTGGCATGGACTGGTTGGTTTAAAGGGTCCTTTTCCATGCTGCATGACTCTATCACTCTATGACTTTATGACCTCCCGTTTAATTAAATGTCACAGAACCACCTGAAAAGACAGTTTCGGGAAACATTGTCAATTCTCCTCTCGTAGAGGGAGACGACAGGTAGAGATTTACCATGACAGCCAACACACCTCAGAGGAGGGAAGAGATTGAGAAGGAGAGTCCTTCAAGTGTGGGAATTTAACCTATGCTGTCAGCATCACTCTGCACCACAAATTGAGTCAACCCTTACAAGATAGCCTAACAACTTTGCGGTCACTTTTACTGATTTTAGATAGTTAACTCAGGATTTTTCAAACTGAATTCATATTCACAAGCTTCCATGGTGAGATGTGATCTCAAATTCTCTGACAGACTAGTGCAGACTTAATGAATTACTATTCTAGTAACATAACCACTATATTATGTACCCTTATTAACTGAATGTAAAATTGCCAGAGACCTAATATTGTAGTTGTTTAGGATCCAAAGGCTACATATTCCAAACCTTTATCATGTAATTTTTTGAGTGACTGCCAACACATAGGGAGTTTAGGGACTGAAGATTACATTTGTGTTAGCTGCGTAAAATATTCAGGTGCAAAGAATTATACTATTTTCCAAAAAGTCCAGTGTCTCAGGATCTTCTCATTTTCAGAAATAATTTTCATTTCAATTGAAATGTTTTTGACTTCTACTCCATAATTCATTACTGTGCAGAAAAATAAATACATGATATAGTGCATCTTTACTTAGTAACAGTTGAGTTCCATTTATCCATTTACCATTTCTAGGAAGACTGCTAAATATGTACCAGAGCAAGAAGAACGTCATCATAACTTGCGATTGCATATAGTTGCTGTGTGTGATGAATCACTGAGCACATGCGCCACAATAACACAGAATTAAATGAAATTTGAAACTACATTTACTCAAGTTCTAATACCATTTCCCATGCATTGTGCTGTTTTACTATCTAAAGGTGCTACATAAATGTAACTGGTTGGTCTTTCTAACGTGGCTGTCAATCACTCTAGCACACTAGCAACTCACCTTGCACACAGTAACAGGGCATTTCAGCATGATCTGAAATTACAATAAATAACTTTATGTACCCACAAATTAAATTTGTTTTTATGTTTGGAACTCTACTCCATGTCAGCCTACAGTATAAGCAAAATTCTCAACTTTGAGGTGTGGCAACAGTGCTTACTCTATACCTATGAAGTAAAGTACTTCTACAACTCATGTGGTTATTCCATTTCCTCGTTGTTTTTGATCACTTCTGGAATAAGTTATATACTCAGCAAGTAAAAGATGAAGATCATGTTTGTTTGACTATCATTTACCTAACAATTCACATTCAAGTCTGTTACTGTCTCTTGATTCTTTCATGGTATTTGGGTATTATTGGCCATCTCTAACTACACTGGAATTGAATGCTTTGCTACAGCCATAATCCAGAGGGAAATTAAAAATCAATCACTTTGCTGGAAACCTAGAATGACATATAGGGCAAATGATTCCAGATTTCCCTCCCAAAATGACATAAGTAAACCAAATGGGCTTTTACAACAATTGGGGTTTTAGCAGCACAGTATTGAGACAGGCTTTATATTCCAAATTTGCTATTTGAAATTAAAATTTATCAACTGAGTGGGATTTTAATCCATGACCCCAAAGCATTAGTCTAGGTCTCTGGATTACTGCAACCTCACTGTTTCCTCATATGTAGGCTTACGTTTACAATGTACCATAAATATGTATAATGTTGTGTTATCTGATGATGAAATGAAAGCTAAAAGTTATCAACCAACAACCACAAGGTCAATGTTTATTCCAGATTATAATATCGGTTTCTCTTGAACAGCAGAGCTGATGCATCTGCCCTTGATTAAGCTGTTTGATATTTAAATTGTATAAATTTATCAGTATAGAGTTGCTGGCAAATGTGTAATTCATTCTAAATATTAAATCTATGTTACTATAAATCATCACTTACATGTTTAGAGAATTAGTGCCCTTGAGAATGTGGATTTCAAGATTCCAAATTATCACAGGGTCTGTAAGCTGCAAGCGATCTGGCTTTCAACTGATGGGTGTGCAAAAGCTTTGGACTTCCATGAAAAATAAAGGTTTTGTTAACTTGTCCATACTTTATATCATCACAGTCATATATCTAAGTAAGTTATCATGTCTAAACCCAGTACAATTTATTGCAAGTAAAAGCATAAAAATATAGTTTTTATTAGATGGGTGGCAGCTGGCTACAAGACCAAAATCTAATAAAGAGCAGCAAATGGCGTTAAGAAGGATGACAGCAAAGCCCAAAACCAGTTTTATTTGCATCTTTATAGGTGCTGCTGTTTAATTGCTGCATTGTTGGCTATTGTTAATTATCATAATGATTACAGTGTGAATAGAGTGTGGTTAATTTATATCCATTTAATAATGCTGTCTTTTGACAAAGTCAGTGTGGTACTCTTAATGTTCTATCAATGATAGAACCATAACCAGTAATGGTTATCAGGTTTTGGAAAAGTAGAGCATCTGCATTGTCTCTCTCACTGTAATGATATATCTAGTTTTAATTTTGCATTTTTGAAAGAAACGTTTGCATTTATGCAACATCTTTCATGACTTTGAAATGTTCCAAAGTACTTTACAGCAGTGATGTACTTTAGAAGTGTAGTCGTTGGTGTAATGTAGGAAATGACACACACTGAGCTTAGCAATGAGATATTAAGCCGAAAATCTATTTTTCTGGATAAAAGAAATACACTGTGGATGCTAGAGGTCTGAAATAAAAACAAAAAATGCTGCAGAAACTCAGCAGGTCTGACAGCACCTGTGGAGAAGGAAACAGAATTAATGTTTCAAGTCCAATGACTCTTCTTCAGAATGCTTTTAGTGAATCATGTTGAGGGAGGTAAATTGACCAGGGCATGGATGAGAACTCCCCCAGCTTTTCAAAATGATTTTATGTCCTCTGGTGAGGGCAGACAATCCCTGCAATGTCAAATCCAAAAGACAGCTCCGCTGACCATGCAGCATTCCTTCAATATGACATTGTAGAGTCAGTCTAAATTTATGTGCAAGTGTCTTGAAGACAAATTCTCCTAGCATAGAGGGAAGTGTACTAAACCTGCACCATAGTAATTCTAATCTATCCTGTTGTTGGTCCTTCTCTCTCTCTGACTGTTCATCTTTAATAGGCTAGATCAGAATAGTGACACAATTTCAAAACCCACCTCAGAACATAAGTTAGTAAAAAAGTAAAATAAACAAATGATGATATGTGGGGCTAGCCTTTTAGGGTTGGGATTATGAAGCTTAACCTGGAACCTGACTGCACCGCATCGCTGAACAACATGTTCCCAAGCCATCAAAAAGTTATAAATAAAAGTTTAAAAGGAAGTGTTATATTGTTACAAATAATGTTGCAAGAGAGAGAGATTTTACTATAATTGCAGCAATTGGTCAGAGGTTGCAGCAAAATGTATGCCACTGCATCTTGTTAATAATTCCTATTTCTCTACTCACAAATTCCTTGGCAATATTTAACAGAAGTACTGTTTTAAAGTTCACAAATGAATCATTATCAAAAAGAACATTGATATTTTCCTCATATTAGGCCATTGTTCCACACCTAAATCTACTAGGTTCCCAATGTTGTCCTCGGTAAAAACAGAGAAATTTCCAAAACTCAGTAATGGTAGTTCTGCAAATTTGCTCCACAGGAAGTGTTAGGACGGAGGGAGTTCCCTGATTGAAAGATTACAGAAAAAATTACTACTTTCACAGAGCTAAGAGCCTAGAAAAAATATAATACTCTTCCCCAACATCCACATCCAAAAAATTAGTGTGTCCTGAAATCAATTGTTTTACATTCAGGTTAGATTAGGGAATTTCTTCCAAATGTTGAAAGGTAAGCAGCTTTGGACAGATTTTATTTAATTAATTATTTCCTGAAAAATTTTCTGTCATTTTATCCATCACAGAATTTTAAAATTTTCCTGGAAGAGCATTCAGAATAATTCAGATATCACACCCACTAATGCCGCAAAGACACATAACATTTCTGAAGAAGGGTCTTGATCCAAAATGTCAACTTTTCTGCTCCTTTGATGCTGCCTCTACTGCTCTGTTCTCCAGCTCCACACAGTGTTATCTCATAACATTCTGGTTAGTATTACTGATCAAAATCTTAAGTGTAGAATATCTGCGATATTGCAGATGCTTTGGAGCCAGAGTTTGAATATTTTGGTGTAGGAGGCGACAACCAGAGGTCAAGAATTGACCTCTCGGATCCACACCCCGCCTGCCCCTCACACGCTCACAAAAAGAAACTCCAATGCATGGAGAGAGAGAAATAAATGACTACTTGTTACTTCACTCCAGGTTTGTTCATCATGTTATTGTTAACGCTGCATTCGCCCTTCACCTTCCTCATGGCGAAACCAATGAAGACAAAAAGGATCAGAAAGAGTGGACAGCCCTCACACACCCACTGTGATGAAGGATCAAGTTTTCTGTGAGACCTAGCACAATATTTTGCTGCATCTTACCAACCTCATCCCATTAACTACCTATCCTGTCCCTGTTGTGTCCCCTCTTACCCAAATCTGGACACATTCTACCACCTGCCATTCCCAGAACAATGCCACTCACCAGATATTCTCAAAAGTCCAACCCCTCAAGTGCTCGTGCCATTGATAAGAGGCCACTGTGTACCTGGGCAATTACTGACAATTGGGTTGCCCTTCATCCGCAACGTAACGTTACAGCAGGCATACACCCAAACTGCTTACAGCACATAGCCAGCATGCCTGACACTTCCTCACAGTCCCATTCTCTACTCCTAGTCACTCCTTAAACACCAGGCCACATATAGTTTACTTGTTCTACATCCTGTCTAAACACCCTCTCTGGGTCCTTGCTGCTCTGACCTTACTGAGCCGCTGGGCACCACGGCCAGTATCAGAACATCACAATCAGTAAATTAATCAAACAGTTCCAAAAATGTGTTTTAATTTATAGCCAGCAAAACAAAACAAATAGAGGCTATGTTTCACCCCACAATAAAAACCAAATTCTGGTATAATGATTAACAACTGCCTAATAGTTCACAATTGCTGAAACCAGGCCCCAGTGACTGGGACCAGGTGTCAGCCAGCTCCTGTCTGGCTTGTAACACCTGATGCAGCTGAGCTCTGTCATTGTCAAGGACAGATTCCTCCTTCCCAAAGTCCTTGTTCTCGTCCTCGGATGACCGCTCCTGCCAGTTCCTTGGCATCCAGCACATCACCCCCTTTCATTGCTTTGGGAGATTTTCATCATCGGATTCATGGTCCCGGAGTCATAGAGATGTACAGCAAGGAAACAGACACCTTGATCCAACTCATCCATATCGACCAGGTATCCTATGTTAATCTTGTTCCATTTGCAGCATAGAGGCCCACATCCCTCCAAACCCTTCCTTTTCATATAGCCATCCAGACTTGACTGACATTAGTGATAATGGGAACTGCAGATGCTGGAGAATCCAAGATGACAAAGTGTGAAGCCGGATGAACACAACAGGCCAAGCAGCATCTCAGGAGCACGAAAGCTGACGTTTCGGGCCTCGACCCTTCATCAGAGGGACTGACATCACATGCCTTCTTGGAAATGATCATTTAAGTCACTGTCCCAAATAATTTTCTGACCTTTTAACAGAAAAATCATCTTCATAGAATTGACCAGTCTCTATTTTTGAATCCAAATCCCAAAAGCTACAATTATCTACATTACACATTTTTTCTAACAGGGAATTGTTTCAATCATTTTGAGAAAGTATCACCGCCCTCAATATTTTCTGCATAGAGTTGACGTGTTTCGTCTGTTTCTGCTTCATCTCTCTCACAATTCAATTGAATATCCCGGGATGGAATGAAAATAGATTGAGGGGGACAGAAGTTGAGACTCCAAGGTGTGTAATTCTCCAAAAGGGATTACACTTGTTGAGCCTGAGGCTGCATTTTTCTCCATCGCGGTGTAATCGTAGAAAAGCCTACAGAGATCACACTTTTAAAGAAGATTTCTTTTACCCTCTGATCCCAGCCTCTTTAGAAGGGGCAGCAAATAGAATAAGTACCTTAAATTTCTGGCAGCAGTAAACAATATCGAGAGATACAGTCACATGTATCTTAGAGCAGTCCTGATCCTCAGAGCTTTGCGGAAAGAAAAGTATGCCTGGGGTCCTTTTCCTCAGTGGCCAGCAACATATAGCTTAAGGACTGCAATGGGGCAGAGTGTATTGCTGTCCTGGCAATGTGACTTTTAACATAGTAGCCTGAGATGTACAATATTATGTCTACATATCAAGAACCCCGTACATTCCAATACCTGAATACACAAATATGCTATTCACTGTTTACCAGGCTGTCCAAAGATTGCAGTTCATTGAAAACTTCCCCATGCCCTCTAATTATCAAATTAGAAACAAATGGAAATAATTCATCTTGATTTACTTATCCTCTCTCAATTCTTTACATTTAGATTAAATCTCTTATCACTCTTTCTTCTGTTACTTGTGTAAAACAACTAACGAATAAATTTGCTAATTCAGATAATGACATTTCAGTAATGACAGTAAATGGTCTTTCGTGTTCAATATCACTGGTGGCAATTTTCGGAAAAATTGATCTTTTTATTCTTTATTTAATGGAATACCAGCTTTTGTTCCACATCCTTGACTGCTCTTGAAAGTAATTCAGAGTCACATCAAGGCCAGACTTTGTAAGGATGACAGAGACTATTCCCTCAAGGAATATTAGTCAACCAGACGCTTTTTCACTTAATTGAGCAAGTTTCATAGTCAACATGTTCAGTGTCAGGCATTTTTTAAAATTAATTAAAACTAAATTCCGCCAACTGCTATCATGGGATTTGAAGCCATGTCCCCTGAACATTTGGTTATTTGCCTCATGACATTATCACCGGTATTACTGTGTTCCTGGTGAGGCTACTTAAAATTCATCAACTGCCATTTCATTCCGATCATTCAAAAATCCAGATGATTTTGAAAGACTATCTTACTGGTGCTGCGGGCTAAACTAGTTTTGATTATCATTAGGCATAGATGTCATCA
The DNA here is from genome assembly GCF_030684315.1 of Stegostoma tigrinum. Lineage (NCBI taxonomy): Eukaryota > Metazoa > Chordata > Chondrichthyes > Orectolobiformes > Stegostomatidae > Stegostoma > Stegostoma tigrinum. The sequence goes on along the minus strand of NC_081374.1, from coordinate 13,169,434 downwards.
TTTGGAGAAGCGTAGCGAATCAGTGTATGAAGCTGCCAAGGTGACTGAGCAGAATTAGCAGAGCAAGAGGGATTCCTTTTGAATATAGGAGTAATGAGGTATTGCAGCAAATATATAGAACTTCAGTGGGACAATTCCTGGAGCATAGTGAGCAGTTTTGGTCCCCCTTTCCAAAGAAGAATTTTTCATTGAAGGAATGCAGCAGAGGTTTACCAAACAAATTCCTGGGATGGCAGGATTGTCTTATGTGGAGAAATTGAGTAGACTGAACCTGTAGTCTTTAGATGAATGTGATGTGATCTAATTGGGACTTACAAAACTCTCAAAGACCTGGGCAAGGGTGGCTCAGAATAATGCCAAAATCATGACTTTGATTCCTGTTCCAGATAAGGTAGACCTGCAGCCTGCTTCCTGACCCTACCCCTACCAGTGAAAGACAATGGCGATCAACCACTGGCAAAAAATCTGCCAAGAAATCTGGCTCAGGAGCAAAGGCCTACCTTTGAACAGAGAGCGTGTGGAAGGGTAATGCAATATCACTTTATGAATGTTTTATTGTAATTTATTGGTGTTCAATGCAAGAAGTGGTGTCTGGGCATTGCATATAATTTATTGCTGACAGCAAGTCAGGGAATTAAAGAAAAATATTGTTTCCTTGATGAGATTAACCCCTTTCAAATGGCTGGAAATTGAAGCCTTCGTTAGCTGTTCTGCCATTTTCCAATGCAATATCTCCAGTGTTTGTACATAAGAAATCATTATTTAATAATATCTCTTCTTTGCATAATTCAGGAATTTGTGGATTGACAGTTGCTTCAAAATAGCTCAGCAAAAATGAAAAAGAACAACTTGCATCGATAAAATCCTTTAGGAAGCTTAGCGTGTCTCAAAGCAATATATAGCCAAAATTTTTAAAGTTTAGTTATTGATGTGACAAAGGAAAATCACATCTGTGGTCTATTTGCTGCTCATTAAATCTTAGCGCCTTGCATCTCTGCAATAAAGATTACACTGTGATAGCTGTCAGAGTTATAGCATGGAGTTTTTTTGCTTCATCAATGTTGCAGGAAAGCAAAAATGAGAACTTTAAAAATTCTTTAAAATAGCATTCTTAATTGGGTGGCAACTGATGTTCATAGAATCATGCTCCTGCGAGGAGTCAATGCCATTAGGATCAGAGAGTTAAAACCACAACTAGATGAAGGAAAGGAACCATGTATATTACCATCCTGCTTAGTTGCCCTGCAGTTTCAGACATTGGAACATAAAACCTAGGACTTGGCCATCATCCAACAGTTTGCATCGCTGTGAGATGCTGGATCTGGACATCATTAATTTTCCGCATCATTGATGTTCTGACATTCTCAAATAACTGCAATGAAGCCCATAAATGCCTGGTTCTTACATTCCTCTGCACCTCCTTAGTGGACCTTGTTCGGCAGCTTCCCCATCTGGAGGCTGTGTGAAGCAGTCACTGGAGGTTATGGTTTTATGGGACTTGCTGAAGTCTTCGACTCCACAGTCTCATCCACTTGTTCATTTACAGCATGAAGAGGCCACAAGAGCATCAGACACTGCATCTGACATGTCAGTTCCGTTTTAAACAATAATCTGTGGGAAATGTCTGCGGTCACAGATCGTAATTGTAGGAATCCCTGAAACCCCACATCCGGAAAAATCGAGCTGAATGTTCTACTCCCATGCGATGTACATTGGAAGCTTCCCAAGGAGGACACAGACATGCCTTGGAGCTCCATGGTATTTAACCGAACCGAATGATCATTGGAGAACCAAAGTATCAGTCCTTCTGCAAATGGGTCCCCATGAAACATAATCCCATCCCTAAACCTCCTTTCCACATCACAGCATGTGTCCTCAAAGATTTGCCTTTGTGTCTGAGGATCTGATAGCTGTTACGTTTTCCAGTATTTGCTAGAGAATGTCATGGTCAATTGGGGTCATCAGGTTTAACTTCAATGTTGCTTGTTACAATAAGACATATAGAGTCATAGAGTTGTACAGCACAGAAACAGAACCTTCAGTTCAACTTGGCCATGCTGACAAGATATCCTAAATTAATCTAGTTCAATGTGCCAGCATTTGACCCATATCCCGCCAAACCCTTCCTGTTCATCCAGATGCATTTTAAACATTGTAATTGTATCAGACTCTACCACTCCCTTTGGCAGTTCATTCCATACATGCTCCACAATCAGTGTGAAAAAGCTGTTCCATAGGTTCCTTTTAAATCTTTCCTTTGTCAACTTAAATCTATACCCTCTAGTTTTGGACTCTGCCACCCTGGGGAAAAAACCTTGGCTATTCACCTTATGCATGCCCGTCATGATTTTTCAAACCTCTGTACGGTCACCCCTCAGCCTCTGACACTCCAGGGAAAATACCACAGTCTATTCAGCCTCTCCCTATACCTCACACATTACAACCCTGGCAACATCCTTATAAATCTTTTCTGCATTCTTCCAAGTTTCACAACATCCTTCTTATAGCAAGGAGACCAGATTGCATGCAATATTCCAAAAGTGGCCTGACCAATGTCCTGTACAGCTCCAACATGACCTCCCAACTCCTCTACTCAATGCACTGACTGATAAGGGCAAGCATACCAAACACTTTCTTCACTATCCTGTCTACCTGCAACTCCATTTTCAAGGAAATATGAATCTGCATTCCATGGTCTCTTTGTTCAGCAGCACTCCCCAGAATCTTACCCATTAAGTGCATAAGTCCTGCCCTGATTTGCCTTTCCAAAATGCAGTACCTCACATTTATCTAAATTAAACTCCATCTGCCACTCTTCAACTCTTTGGCCCATCTGACCAAGGTCCCATTGTACTCTGAGATAACCTTTTTCACTGTCCACTACACCTCCAATTTTGGTCTCATCTGCAAACTTACTAACCACACCTCCTGTATTCACATCCAAATTGTTTATAAAAATGATGAAAAGGGGTGGACCGAGCACTATCCTTGCAGCATGCCGTAGGTCACAGGCCTCCAGTCTGAAAAACAACCCTCCACCACCGCCCTTTTAGCCAGTTCTGTATCCAGATAACAAGTTCTCCCTGTATTCCATATGATTTAACTTTACCAACCAGTCGACCATGACGAGCCTTGTTGAACACCTTACTGAAGTCCATCGAAATCACACCTACTGATCTGCCCTCATTCAATTCTCTTTGTTACTTCTTCAAAGCATTCAATCAAGTTTGTGAGACACAATTTCCCATGTACAAAGCCTTTTCAAGTACATGTAAATCCTGTCCCTCAGGAACCCCTCCAACAACTTGCCCACTACTGACGTCAGGCTTACTGATCTACACTTCCCTAGCTTTTCTTTATCACCTTTCTTAAATAATGGCATCATGTTAGCCAACCTTCAGTCTTCCAGTATCTGTCTTCTGGATTGTTGGCCTATATTGCAAGAACAGGGGCAAAAAGTAATGCTGGTGATTGCTTGAGGCCATTATTTGATATCTGCATTCTTTCGCAACTATCTATCCTTCAGATGAAGTGAGATTTGAGGCATATGAGTAGCATTGATTACTGTAATTGCCTGTTTCAGGGCTTAGAAGTCAACTTTGCTGCTCTATCCTTGACAGTTAAAAACTGAACTCCATTTGTGACTCTGGTTCACCCCAGGACAGACTCAAAAGGACAGTTTCAAACCGACCATAGCCAACTCCATGGACTAATCTCTCAACAGTACTGTGACTTACCTACATGGAATGCCCAGGCTGCTGAAACTTGGCCGCAAGGACAGACCACTGCCTAAGTCCCCTACTCATACAGCTTGGAAGCCCATTGAGTATGACTAAGCACTTGACTAACCATAATGAATCCCTCTGGATTAGAATTCTGACTGAGTGTGGCAGTACCCGCTCTCCCTGACTGGAGTCCACCCTCACCTCACTGAATACTCATGCCCTTTGACCTTCTCAAATCTCCATTTTTTAATGCACCTTGTAAAGGTTGAATTTTTTTTATTATTCTGTAGTTTTGATTGTGGACTCAATGGGAAAAGGACTGTTTTAAAACAAAGGCTTGCGGAAGGAATTGCGGCACTTTTGAAAATAAAGTTACTGAAACTCATCGTAAGTTCTGTTTACATGGTTGCTTCATTTCAAAAGGGATGGGACCAGAGAGTATATACAAATTATGGATTTGGATTGTGATAGGTTGCTGATTGGTTTGTGGAGTTGTTATGGATGACTATCAGCCTTCCAGCAACTAACTGATTTGCTCCCAGGTAGCTGGACAGCTTGGCTAAAGCCTTCAGGCTGTTCTCGCTCTGTCTCTCTCTCTCAAGTAGAATGTAAAAGCCTGAAGAAAGCCAATTTATTTTCTCTGACCTGCTTCAACTGAAGGACATTGGAAACAAAATAAACACTCTGTCGAATCCTGAGGAATGGCACCATCAAACTGTTTCCCCCGCAGTTGTTTTATCCTCCACCCATAACACTAGCTTTTTTTTTGCTTGGTCTTTGCCTGGCTATACGTGTGTATAGGGAGGCTTTAGTTGGCAGGGGGTAAGTGGGGTGCAAACTAAGAGTTTTAATAGAGTTATATGTTGATAGTTTGTAGCTGTTTACCTGTGGTTAGAATGCATTAATGTATAAGAAAATAATAGTTCTTGTTAAGTACGGAAACCTGGTCTATGTTTTCTGTTAACCTGGATCTTTCTGACAGGTAAATGGGTGACTTTGCATACCATGATAAAACCTTTAACTTTTGTGATGACTTGAGGAATGGCAGATCTTGACTTTCAGCAGCATGGGGGCTCAGTAGTTAGCTTGCTGCCGCACAGTACCAGGGATATAACACTTGGAAGGGATGCTGTGATTCAGCATGCTACCTCATGCACTGTGTTTACAGCATCAGCTTGCTCCTGACCCAAGGAAATGTGGCTGATTCTTAACATTCCTTTGAAATGGCCTAGTAAGCCAATCCGTTCAAGGGTGATTAGGGATTGATAACAAACGTTGCCCTTGCATGTGACATTGGAGGAAAATAAAAGCTGCAAACATATGCTGCCGCTGTGACCTTGAAGTAGCATGTGCCATGCAGTAACATGTCCACCCTCTGTCTGACTGATACATTTACACTTCCATGCTTCCCATGGGAGAATTTTTCCTGATGACAAGAATCTGATTTTTGGACTCTCGCCCATTTAGTTTGCTGCATGGAGCAGCAGGGCAGCTTAGTGATCAGAGCTACTACATCACAGCACCTTGAACCCAGGTTTGATGCCACTCTCGGGTGGCTGTCTGTGTCAAGTTTGCAATTTCTTTCTGTGTCTTCCCTCCTCTCATCCAAAGACTTGGCAGATTGGGTGGATTGGCCATGCTAAATTGCCCATAACGTACAGGCTAGGTGGGTTAGCCATGGGAAATGCAGTTTCATAGGGATGAGGTGGGGATGTTGGGCCTGGGTGGGATGCTGTTCAAGGGGCATTGTGGACTTGATGCACTGAATGGCCTGTTTCCACTCTGTAGGGTTTCTATGAATTACCCTCATTCTTGTCGCCTCAGAAGGGGGAAAGTTTCACTCTTCACCTATGTCTTCATGGGTACTTCTTATTTTTAAAATATGTTCCCTGGCTTTCATCTCCCCCTAAAGGAGAACATTTCCTTCCAGAATCCATGGCAACTTGGTCTCTCAAAATCTTTTATGCATTGATAAGGTCATCTCGCTTCCTTTCAAACTTCAATAGGTATAGACCTAACCTTTTTGACTTTTCTTCATAACAGAACCCTTCCATCCTAGGAATGAGTGAACCTTGTACCTTTCTTCAAAATGGAGCCCAAAACTATATGCAGTACTCCAGATGTGGTCTCACTAACACCCTATTCAGATCCCTACTTTTATATTCTATTTCACCTGCAGTAAACAATAACATTTCATTTGCCTTCCTAATGATTTGCTGCATGTTAACTTTAGATGATTCAATTACAAAGTTACCCAGATCCCTCTGTACCTTCAAGCTATGCAATTCTCCTCTATTTAAATAGTAGACTGCTTGCCTATTCTTCCCACCAAAGTGCATAAGTTCACATTTCCCCAGGTCTTGCTCCTTTTGTCTTTTTTCTACACAATCGCTTAACCTGTTTATATCACTTTACAGACTCTCTACCTTATCTTTACAACTAAATTTCCTACCTACCTTGGCATTATTGTCAAATTTAGTGACTATACATTTGATTCCCTCAATCAAATCATTGGTATAGCTTGTAAATGGCTGAGGACTTAGAATTAATGGCAATTTGCTAGCCCAAGAAAAACCCATTTATCCCTACTCTCTGTTTTCTGTTAGACAAATAATTCTTTACCCATGCTAATATGATACTCCCTATACCATGTGCTCTGAGGTTTGCAACAACTTTTATGTGGCACCTCAACAAATGTCTTTCAGAGATCCAAGTACACTGTATCAACCAATGGTCCTCTATTCACTGTTGATGTTAGTTTGTCATAAACCTTTTATTGATTAGTTAAACACAGTTTTCTGTTCACAGATATGTTGACCCTGACTGATTAACTCCTTAACAATAGATTCCAGCAGCTTCCCCAGGCTAACAGGTGTATAGTTTCTGCTTTCTGCCACCCCTCCTTTCTTTATTAAAGCTGTTACATTTCCAATCCACTGGAAAGCTAATAAATAGTAGAAGTAGTTACTATTAATTTGTTCAAATACAAAATAGATGCCTTTTTGAAAATGACAATTTGGGATACACTACATGGTCTATTTGAGACGTTACATATCATGAATGTAGCATGTTTGGTACGATAAAAGAGACTTCACATAATTGGTTCCCAAAGCTTTCTTGAGGCTTCTCATCATGCCATTTGTCTATTGCAGCCTAATTGGTAGAGATTTATTGCTATGAGCAGTCAGCAACTCCATTATCATTACTTTATGCAACTACAAACTAAATCAATATTGGCATTTCTTTAGCCAGCAGTTCTTAATAGAGTCTATTTTACCCATTTCACATGGAGGTTTTCCTTATTGTTTTATTCCGAAATGGTGGCTTGCGCAAGGACGTGAACTTTACAAAATGGACAAATTAAGTGGAAAATATGAGAATTAGAATGTCTGCTTCAGATTTTTTTTTCTGTACTGTTGGATAAACTGGCTGCATCTTTGCAGTGTATCTAAAGTAGCCCGCAATCAACCATAACTCTGGGGTAACCATACTGTGATGCTTTGGTGTTACTTGTACAATATTTTACAAAGAATTTACAGTATTGTTAACCTGTTACCAAGGAAGGATCATTAATATGTGTTTGGTTGGGTGATGGACAACAATTTGGAAACAAAGTCCAGCTCAAGTTTCCTGTTCTGACTATTTATTCTGCTAAAAGGAGAATTGCTGAACCCAAGTGACCCAAGTAACTAGAACAATCTGTAGTGAGTCAGATGCGTTGGGAACAAAAGTGGTGCTTTGTGCTCATTCAGGCATACATCCTGTACATGTCCACACCAGAATTTTCCTTGTCCTTTTATTTGCTCTTTTTGGCAAACACGATCACTGTTTCACATTGTTGCACACATTGAGCCATTTGCATGTCCTTGGCAATAGTTCCATCCTTTGTGGCATGGAAAATAATTATATTTCTGGTTAGCACCAAAGCAAGATGAATGAGTTTGTGATATTCATTTTATTTAAGAAAAAACAAGCAGACACTTCAATCCTGATGGTCCAGTGCAGCAGTGTCTTTTCCAGTTTAGGAAAGGAATATGCATATCAGTTCTTCCTAAAAATATTTGCTGAGGTGAACAAGAGATAATAGGAACTACAGATGCTGGCGAATCCGAGATAACAAGGTGTCGAGCTGAATGATCACAGCAGGCCAAGCAGCATCTTAGGAGCAGGAAAGCTGACGTTTCGGGCCTGGACCCTTCATCAGAAATGGTGTCCAATAAAGCTGAGTAGAACTGTGAATTCAGGTTGTGGATCCTACCAAGAATAAAAAAACAGGAGAGGTCCTTTGCAGGTCTGGGAGAGGGAGGCTCTGAGCTGGGGTAGGCTTGATTGCAGTGGCTGGAGATGCCGGCGCATAGCTGCGAGTTTGTGATTCAGGAGTCGCAGGGAGACACGCTTCTGAAGGGTCTCAATGTTCTGTACATGGATATTGTCACGGTTGTGGCCAAATTGGGAAGGCTTGAATGTGGACTGTAGTCCATTGGGGATGATCAGGTTCCTTAGGCAGGTACTAAGAAGGGTGATGTGGCTGTAGTACCTGGTTTGCTTCAGGACATGGTCGAGCAGTTTGAAGGTGAAGGGTTTAGGCCCGAAACATCAGGGTTCTTGCTCCAAAGATACTGCTTGGCCTGCTGTGTTCATCCAGCTCCACACCTTTTTAATTGCTGAGGTGAAATGTGTCTTTTATTCTTGGCAAGCACACAAGTTTGAATAGGACATATACAGTATTAGAGGTAATAGGAACTGCAGATGCTGAGAATCTGAGATAATAAGGTGTAGATTTGGATGAACACAGCAGGCCAAACAGCATCAGAGGAGCAGGAAAACTGACATTTCGGGCCTAAACCCTCTGAAACGTCAGCTTTTCCTGCTCCTCTGATGCTGCTTGGCCTGCTGTGTTCATCCAATTCTACACTTTATTACATACAGTCTTATATGTTTGCAATGTATCAGCCTGATCCTAACTCTTTAGATTGGATTAGATTCCCTACAGTGTGGAAACAGGCCCTTTGGCCCATCAAGTCCACACCGCCCCTTGAAGCATCCCACCCAGACCCATCCCCCATAACCCACACACCCCTGAACACTACGGGCAATTTAGCATGGCCAACCCACCTAGGCTGCACATCTTTGGACTGTGGGAGGAAACTAGAGCACCCAGAGGAAACCCACGCAGACATGGGGAGAATGTGCAAACTCCACACAAACAGTCGCCTGAGGCTGGAATTGAACCCAGGTCCCTGGCACGTGGCTGCAGTGCTACCATTTTAAGATATTAATTTCTGCGACATTAGCTTTCTTCTGTCAGGTATTACTTTTGTCCAGCCTTGTTTTCCACAGATTTCTTAAGGAGAAGGAGAGCAAGAAGACCAAAATATTTGCATTGATTTGACACTTTTCATGGTTATTGGGATTTTCAAAGTGCGATACAACAAATGAAGTACTGTTGAAGAGTCGTTGTTGTTGTAATGTAGTAAATGCAGAAGTTAAATCCATACAGCAAACTCACAAAAACAACAATGATTAATGACCAGATAATCTGTTTAGAGATGTTGATTAAGGGATACGTGTAGGCCAGGACCCTGGGGGGTGGGGGTGGGGCAGGTGCAGTACTCGGCAGTTAAATACTGCAGATGCTAGAAGCCTTAAATAAAGACTGCAAATATTGAGGATATCCAGCAGCTCTGAGACTACAGCAGAAGCAGAGTTCATGTTTCAGGTGGCTAACTATTGATCAGATTAGGAAGGTCATTGACATTAACATAGCTCCACGGATTCTAATGGACCTGCTGGATATCTCCAGAATTTGCTGTTTATACCCCAGGGAAAACTCCCATGTTCTTCTTCAAAATGACATCACAGGATATTTTACATTCCCTAGAAAGGGCACCTTGGCTATTCCACCTCCAACGACACAACAATTCATACACACTGGACTGTCAACCTTGATGGAGTGAGACTTGAACTCAGCAATGACATTGCATCCAGCAACATAACAATATCTTTTGCTCCAATATTGCATATAGTTACATTTTCTTTTTATTCGTCAAGGAGTAATTTGTTTGCCATTTTACACATGAGCATCCAGCAATAAGGACTCAACTGTAAAGATCACTGCAGTCAAATCTAATTAATCCAACACATTTTTAAAGGAGGGAGCCACTGAAATCTATGAAGCATGGAACACTTGCTTGACATTCTTTGCTATTGGAAGGGGAGCTCAGATCAGTTGTGGTGCTCCTGTTGAGATTAGCTAATACAGCACATGCCGAGACTAAAGGTGGCACATCTGTTACTGTGGTTTTAAATTTTTATTTCATCCAAACAGTGATGTCTGGAACTCATTTCTTTAAGGGGAGGTACAGTCAGAAATCCTTATTGCATTTAAAAAACTAAATTGAATGTTCATTTGAGATGCTGTAAACCTAAAGGTTCACAGATCAGCATCTGAAAGATAGGTTAGACCAGATAGCTCTGTTTGGGTTGGCATGGACATGATGGCCTGAATAGCCTCTTTCTGTATGAGGGAGTAATTATAGTGCAGGAGGAGGTAATTTGGTCCATAAAATCAATGCCAGTTCTGTCGAGCTGTACAATCAGCCCATTTCCATACTTTATTCTAAGTAACCCTAAAGGTTTATTTCCTTCATGTGACCATACAATTTCCTTTTGAAATCATCAATCATCTGTACTTCCTCCATTCCTGCAGGCAGCACATTCCACAGTTTCTTTATTAACATTAATAAAACAGCAATTCACAGATGGCAACATACAAATATATGAATTTGCAACCATAACAGGTCCCTCGAGCTCTCTCCACTATTTATTAAGCCCATGGCTGATCTGATTACCTATTCCTGACAACCTTTCATCCTTTTCACATATCATGAATCTATCTATGTATGCCTTTAAAAAATTCAAAGATTCTGCTTCCACTTTCTTCTGAGGAAAAGCAGTCCAAAGGCCCACGACCTTCTGTGAGAAAAGAATTCTCCCCATTTCTGTCTCTAATGGGCAGATCCTTATAACTAAATGGTGACCACATGTTCTAGATTCTCTTACAAGAAGTAATGTTCATGTGGTTAGGATCCTACAGCATTTTATATATTTCAAATAAGCAACCTTATTCTTCTAAGCTCCAGTCGACGCACACCTAGTTTTTCTAACCTTTCCTCATAACACAGCCCAACCCCACTTCCAGGTATTTTTCTGGTAAACCTTATTTGAATAGCTTCCAAAAGATTTACAACAGCACTGATCCCGATGGCACACCTCTCCTTACATATTGCCCACCAGAAAATGATCTGTTCAAGGGTACTCCGTTTCCTATTAACTAGCTAAGCTGGCATCATTGACAGAAATGGGGAGAATTCTTTTCTCACAGAAGGTTTTTTGGGCCTTTGGACTGCTCTTCCTCAGAAGAAAGTGGAAGCAGAGTCTTTGAATATTTTTAAAGGCATACATAGATAGATTAATGATATGTGAAGAGGATGAAAGGTTGTCAGGAATAGGCGAGAATGTGGAGTAATCAGATCAGCCATGAGCTTAATAAATAGTTAACCCCACCATCATGAGTTCTTTTATTTTCTGCAATAACCTTCGATATGGCACCTAATCAAAGTCTTCTGGAAATCTGAATACAATACAACACAACTGTATTCATAGCACCAGCTTCAAAATCTCCCCTTCCTCCACTGCATCCCAAAACCAGCCCAGTTTGCCCCCTCCCCCCACTGCACCACACAACCAGCCCAGCTCTTCCCCTCCCCCCACTGCATCCCAAAACCAGCCCACCCTGTCTCTGCCTCCCTAACCTGTCCTTCCTCTCACCCATCCCTTCCTCCCACCCCAAGCCGCACCTCCATTTCCTACCTATTAACCTCATCCCACCTCCTTGACCTGTCCATCTTCCCTGGACTGACCTATCCCCTCCCTACCTATACTCTCCTCTCCACCTATCTTCTTTTCTCTCCATCTTCGGTCCGCCTCCCCCTCTCTCCCTATTTATTCCAGAACCCTCACCCCTTCCCCCTCTCTGATGAAGAGTCTAGGCCTGAAACGTCAGCTTTTGTGCTCCTGAGATGCTGCTGGGCCTGCTGTGTTCATCCAGCTTCACACTTTATTATCTTGGATTCTCCAGCATCTGCAGTTCCCATTATCTCTGTATTCATAGCAGGCTGTTTCCTAGAACTTCTACTATTGGTTAGATATGAATTGGCTTTTACTTGCTGAATCTGCCAGATGACCTTGAACTTTTGATTGATACGTTACTATGTCTTTAGTAATAACTTCCAACATCCTCCCTATATAGCCACAGACATTTTCCCAATCAATCTGTCTGAGATGTTATTACACCTCTGAAGCAGGTGGGACTTGAACCCAGGCCTTGTAACTCAGAGGTAAGATCACTACTACAATGCTACAAGAGGTTCTTGTGCCTATTTTATGCTCTTGTGTCTCTACCTTTGGAAGACCCCTCAATTCCAATGATATTATAACATTTTCTGTGGTGCAGATATGAATCAGACTCATCTGGAGTATCCACTCAGCTCACTTTGCCACCCATGTAAAGCAAAGTAACTAAAAATATATACCGTTCAACTAGCTTTTCTAACCTGTCCTCATGAGACACTTGCCCCATTCCGGGTATTTTTCAAGGAAATCTTACTTGAATAGGATCCAAAAGATTTACAACTTTAAACAGTGGAGGTCCCAGTACTGATACCTATGGCATATCTCTCCTTACATGTTGTCAACCAGAAAATGACATGTCAGAGCTCCTCAGCTCACCAGTTCCTTTACCTTTTTCCCCCATTTTGTTCTCTCCTCTTGTGGTTCCCCCTTTCTTCCCTCCCACCCACCGCTGGAGGGTGGTGTTGTGGAGCAAGCAGGCCGGGTTCTGTGGCAGACCGAAGCGAGCGGGCCAAGTGCCGCTGTGCACAGATGAAAACACAGGCCTTTGCCCAGCACGTGCAGCATGGCCTTGTGCTCTGGGGCCTGCGGGTATGCCCCGTGAACCCCAGAACGCAGTGAGCATGGAGCAGCACATGGGAAGCAGCGTTGCTGCCTGCATGCAGGCAGGCAGAATCCCGGAAAGAGACCAGTATAAGGGGGAAACCTTTACCTTAGAACACTAATGTCAACCCCTTAACATTTTCCTATTTTTCACTTACTTTCAACACTGTAATTAAGCAACTACTTCCATTCCTCTGCTGTATCCAAGAGCCGACCTAGGTACTTGTACCTAAGATGTCGCTGTAGGAAGACAGAAATTACAAATAATTTTCACTGTGCACCTACACTGGAGTACACGTGACAATAAAAAAAGGATATTGTACAAGATAGGCAAGAGACACAAGGATAATAAAAGCAGGATATTATTCAGTTGGCAATCTGCCTGGCCCTTAATGGTAAATCCTAAATAGTTACTGAATCCTAACATTCCACCACCCATCTTCCGGCTGAGTCTGAGTCATGAACAGAAACTTTCCTCAATTTGTTACATTCTCTGATACATGGAGTTCTAATCTCACTGTGACGTTTGCGTGGACGGGTTCCTTGTTCACAGGCCTAAACTTTGAATGGTGTCTGGACTGTCCATCAAACAAACGGACGTTTTGACTGGTGGGCGGTGATGTCATTGGAGACAGGTGACCTGCCTGGCTTCTCCGTTACGCGCTTGCGTGGAGGCTGTACTGATGGAAGGCGCAGGAGGATCGAAGCCTGGCACCGTATCAGAGACGGTGGAGGCGGGGAGAGAGGGGGAGGAGAGAGAAGGAGGGAAGGAAGCCGCAGGGGGAGGGAGGAGGCCCTGTTACATAGCGGCTGACTCAACCGCCGATTAATGAGTGACGGTCGATTAACGCCTTACGTCTACCAGCAGGTAACATTTTAACCCGCAGAGAGGGAACGAGGTGTCTCAATCTGTCTCTTCCCACCACTACCCCCCGCCCCTTTCTGTGTGGGCGTGGGTGGAGAGCCTGCAGAGAAAAACCCAAAAGGAAGGAGCAAGAGACGGTGAGAGAGACAGTGACAAGAGACTGCGGGGGGTTGGGGGGCTTTCTTCCAGTCAGGCAACTTAACAGGATAAAGTGAGGCCACAGTTTGTTGCTGTCTTTTTTTTAAAAAAAAATCCGTCTTTAGAGATCACAGGAGGAAACTTTGCAAACTGTTTGATAACTGAGAGGTAGAGAGTCTTTAACTGTCTATCTGAGTCAGAGAATTTTTGTTTTTGACAGACAGGTCAGGTAACGCTCAGTGGTGGATAGAACTGCAAGTTGATTTTGCTTTCTGTTTTGTTCCTGCCCCTGGGCTTTTTCAGAGGATTGTTTTCTTTTTGTTTTTGTTTGTCCCAGTTTAGCTTGCTTATTATTGGAGTGGACGAAACATAAATGTCCAAACGTTGGCTACCAGTTTTCATTTCCTGATTGACTCCCATTGAGTGATCGGCTGGTTCCGAACAATGTGCAGCTTGTCAAGTTCGCTCCCTTCTTTCCCCAAAGATATTATGCAGAATTAGATTTTAATGTATCATTTTCCTTCTGTTCGCAGATTGTATCGATTTCTCACGTCAGGCTGACTCAGAGACCATTGGAAAAAGGTCCGTCTGTCTCATGGTGTTGCACTGGGAGTTTTTTTGCCACGTGTTGAAAAGGTACATTTTCATCATGAAGCTGCTTCTGACAAAAATACAGTTCTGCCAATTTCATTGTGGAACTAGAAGCTGAAAAGGATCTTTTATAACCTAAATCTGACAGTTTGCAAACAAGAACTACAAAGCTTGCCTTCATTTTTTTGTGAGGGAGGAGAACAACGTTTTATAAACATTTTAATATTTGAAACCGGAAAAGAGGATAGCAAACAAGGCAACACGTTATGATATCCCAAAGATTGTGAGTTCGCTATGTCTAACTCTGTGGAACAGAAAGAGCTTAGCCCCCTTTACCATGCCAATGGAAATGCCTATCCTGTCGTTGGCAACCCTGATGAATTTGCCATTTCTATAACTCCTAATTCCTCCAAGGACCTGGTGGAGAACTCAGACTATTTAACAGAAGAGAGAGAACAGAGTGAAAGGGTGGAGGTTGTAGTAAGAGACTCTCGTGCCAATGCCAAAGGTTTAAGGGAGGAAGATGCCCTTCTGGAGAACGGCAGTCAGAGTATTGACAGCGATGATATCAGCACTGACCCAACTCGAGGTCATGATTCCCTTAAAGAGACTTCTTTCTCCATAGGACTGCAGGTTGTGTTTCCGTTCCTGCTGGCAGGCTTTGGGACAGTGGCAGCTGGAATGGTCTTGGATATTGTACAGGTAAGTGTGTGCGCGGGTGTCTTATTTGTGTGGTACCGTGATGGCAAAACCAATCTCTCTAGAATGACAATTGCAGGTAGAGAACCCCAGTCTCTGGTAAAGTTCTGGAGCAGCCCGTGGGGAAATAGCTGAAATTTGCAGCATACTCTTTCTTTCATCTCTCTGCTCTTTCCCTGAGAAAGAAAATAAAGTCCACTATAAAAAGCCTGCGCAGGAACTGACTGACTGTTCCACTTGAAATTGCAGGGTCTTGTTAGATTTATCAATGAATAAAATATTCATTCTTTAAAATCTGCCATGTGTTTCCTGTGGAATTACTGTATGGTTTTGAAACTGTTGCTTGTTAAGATTGCATTCAGTAGGATGTACATTGGCATGTGTTAAAATTGCTCCAAATTTACTAGCGGAATGTGGAAGCCCCTTGAGGGAGGAAAAAAACTGCCTTGTATGATTTGGTACTTGCTGTTGTAATGTCACAATCATTAAATGTACCCTTTTTATTTTCATTATACTCAATGGTAGCTGTAAAATGGTGTTTCTTTTTTGTGAGGAAGGTGAAATTGGCAAGTTTTTAACCTTGTTCTGATGGGGGGAAAAAATAATTTATTAAAATTCTCAGTTCAGCATTTTGATATTTGCCTCGTAAGTTTTGACACACTATTCTGCTTCCATTCAGTTTCAAAAAATAACATAAAATCCACTGTAGTAGAAGATTTAATGGGACACATTGTTCCTCTTTAAAATCCAATTTTGTTTTAATCAGTGTTTGTGTAATTATTCTACGTTAGTTTACAATTAGTGCTGTCTTTAGAATGACTGTGTGTGTGTGTGTGTGTGTGTGTGTGTGTGTGTGTGTGTGTGCGCATTTTAAGTTTGTCATTTCTTTTTGAGCACACCTTGTTTTGTTTTGTGGTGTGGAAAGAGGTTTTGTTGAAGCATTGAGAACTGAGTATTGGCATTTTGTGATAAATAGATTCCCTGGTGGGAAAAGTTGCTTTCAAGCGCAGACCAGGCATCATTTAATAATGGCACTTGTACTGTGTTAAGTGCCTGAGTGGCATAATTCTGCAAGTAATAGATTTCTCACCTTTTGCATTGACACATGTTGCAACTTCCATACAGGATCATAGAGTATGTCTTGTCAAGATTTGTGAATCAACTTTAAAAAGTGCAGCAGCTTTGTCTATCATATGAAATTAGAAGGATATATTTATAGTGGTTTGGAGCTTGGAAGGCAGTGGGAAAGATTGTGTTATTGTCTGTACCTATGACTTTTTATTTTATAATTTTCAGGGCATTATTGAGACGACATGTCAAATACTGAGAGGTTTTGGTCTCCTTATTAAAGAAGACTCTAAATACATTATGGATGATTCAAGTTTTGGTACTTGGAATGCGAAAGTTGTATTATGAGGAAAAAAGTTGGATTTGCTTTCACTGGTGTTTAGAAGAGGAAGGGGTGACTTGGTTAAAGTCCATAAGATTCTAAATGGGCTTGACAACGTGGATATTAAATTTTTTTTCCTATCGTGAGTGAATCTAGAACTAGGGGACGCCGTTTTAAAATTTTAAAGAGCATGCTTTTAATACAGAGATGAGAATTTTTTTTTGAGAATTGTGCCTTTGAATGGAGTGGCCCGTTAAGCCATTTCAGAGGGCAGTTAAAGTATCAGCTGCATGCCCTGAAATAATGTAAACTGTTTGTTTGTTTACCAATGTTCACCTTGAGGAGAAAGGTAGCATTAGTTGAGATTAATGCTGATTTAGTATTCCCAAATACTTAACTTATAAACGGGAGAACGCACCCAATGCAGGTAATCTCGAGCCCAGACTTGTGCAACGAGTAGCAAAATACTTCTGTATCAATTAGAAATTATTCTCATGATATAATCAAACTGCTCGTGTTTTGAATTTGCCTATTTTGTATTACCAGTTGTTTGTAAGTTGTATGCACAATTTCTCAAATTCCTGCTATAGATTGCACCTGCTTACTCTTTCCACGGCTCCCTCCCCCAGAAAAAAATACAGTTAGTGAGAACTCATCACATGATGGCCCTCAACATCCAGGTAGCACCAGCTGAGATTATCTGCATTTTGTTTTCCGAGCAGATTGGGAAAGAGTTAG
The DNA here is from genome assembly GCF_030684315.1 of Stegostoma tigrinum. Lineage (NCBI taxonomy): Eukaryota > Metazoa > Chordata > Chondrichthyes > Orectolobiformes > Stegostomatidae > Stegostoma > Stegostoma tigrinum. Next base: position 13,152,273 of record NC_081374.1, on the reverse strand, counting down.
CCACGCAAAATAAGCAGTTGGGTCTTAATTCAATTAGAGCCTTATATCTAATATTAAGTGCCCTGACTTGAAGAATGTTGAGGACAGAGGAGCAAGCATAAATGTCATTGACACAGATATGATTGCATAGGAAGAAGCTAGTTTATCCTTTGTTAGCGTAAGGCAAATTAGAAGGTGATGTGTTTTTGAAGTTTTCAGGATTATGAAGAGACTCAACAATAGACTGATTTAAGGTGAAAAATGAAAACTTTTAAAAAGTTTGCCTTTGTCTGACTGAACTCCTGATTTTTGCAAGTTTCATGTCTAAACTACTCCCCCAATTAGGAGACATCTTGAGGAACAATGAATGCTGTTTTAGTTTGTCACAGCTTGTTGGACTGACCTGAAACCTGGTTCCCCTTGTAAAGATCCTAGTGCCTTACCTCAATCATTGGGTGGCACAGCACAGTGGATAGCACTGTTGCCTCGTAGCATCGGGGATCAGAGCTTGATTCTAACCTTGGGCAACTGTCTGTGTGGAGTTTGCATGTTTTTCTCGTGTCTGTGTGGGTTTTTGCAGGTACTGTAGTTCCCTTCCACAGTCAAAAATGAGCAGGTTAAGTGGATTGGCCATGCTGAATTGTCCCATAGTTTCCAGGGTTGTGCAGGCTAGCTGGGTTAGCCATGATAAATGCAGGGTCACAGAGATAGGATAGGTATTGGGGGTGGACCTAGGTCTGAATGGGATGCTCTTTGGAGGGTCAGTGCGGACTAATAGTCCAAATGCCTTCCACATGCGCTGTCAGGATTCTATAATAGTCTCTGTCTCTCACCTTTTTACATAAGTGGAATTTTCATTCTACTACTTGTAAAGAGGATCCTGAATGATCTTCTGTCTGATACAGTCATTGAAGGTAAACAAGGCCCTTGGTCAAAGAGAAGGTGTCCAGTGGAACAAATTGCAAAAGAATCCTTCTGCAGTTTCCTGTCTGGTAGAGTTCTAGCTGGGCTTCGCTTTCACATGCTCTGAAATGCTCTTGATACTTTACTGAGTTGCAGTTCAGAGGTGAGTTTGGATAGTGAATGGTGTTTGGAAATGGCAGTAAACGTTGTTCTGTCCTTAGCCAATATCCATGTTTCCCAACAAAATTCATTCCAGGAATTGTTATGACAAAAATATCAGTGAGGTGTAGTGCAAGGGTTCAGACTGTTTCCCATTGGTATATTTTTACTTCTGTGCTTCCGATCTGAGAGATTACAATTTGAATTGTACTTTGACTGCATTTCTGATTTCCTCTTTTGCCCGTGATGAAATATCAGTGCTCACAGGGCAGGATGAAAACTGATCTAATACTACCCACCCAATCTGAAATGTACAGGTTGTGTTGGTTGGATCATATAACTATATGGTTTGGGACTTGAGTTGCAAATCTGTACAGTTGTTTTCAGTTCTGAGGAAGAGTCACTGGACCCGAAACATTAACTCTGTTTTCTCCTCCATAGATGCTGCCAGACCTGCTGAGCTTTTCCAGCAGCTTTGTTTTTGTTCCTGACGCACAGCGTCCGCAGTTCTTTTGGTTTTTAATTGTTTTCAGATACTTGTCTTACCTTTACCTGTTACAGTCGCTGTGTGTTTGAGAAGAGAACCTCAGCCTTTTAAAGCAGCAGTGATCCAAAATAATGAGCATTTAACTTTGCGCCTTGTGGTTCTCCAGAATGCCAAAACAAAAATTGGTTCCTGTAGAGATCTCTCCAACCCGGTTATCCCCTTCTCTGCAGTTCATCTTTGCCACTCCCAGAATCTTGTAATTTGACTCCTCACAAGGAACATGGTAACAGCCGGAAATAAACAATTTCCCTATCCAATTGCATCTAGTTGAGGAATCTGATTCCTTTAAGGAATGCTTGTGGGCTGGAGGGTTTGAACTGTAGGAAGAGGCTGAATAAGCTGGGGCTATTTTGTCTGGAGTGTCGGAGGCTGGGGGATGACCTTACAGATGTTTATAACATGAGGGACATGGATAGGGTGAATAGCCAAGATCTTTTTTCCTAGATAACACAGTGTGAAGCTGGAGGAACACGGCAGGCCAAGCAGCATCAGAGGAGCAGGAAAGCTTGACGTTTCTGTGGGGAGTCCAAAAGTAGAGGGCATAGGTTTAAGGTGAGAGGGAAAAGATTTTAAAAAGTAACTGAGGGGTATAATATTTTCATGTAGAGGATGGTGCATGTATGCAATGAGCTGTCAGAGGATGTGGTGGAGGTGGTTATAATTACAGTATTTAAATGGTATCTGGATGGGTATGTGAGTAGGAAGGGTTTAAATGGGTCTAGGTCAAATGCTAGCAAGTGGGACGAGGTCAGATTTGGATGTCTGGGAGGTGTGCACAAGTTGAACCAAACGCTCTGTTTCCATGCTTTATCACTCTATGGCTCTAGATTGTCCTATTCTGCAGCACAAATTAATGCTGTACTAAATAGCCCACAACCTGGTATTTCATGGTCAGCTCAAGAAATGAGAGCAGTTGTTTCAAGTGCAACTGCTCATTTAATGTTGACTGAATGCATCTACAACTCTTCTAAGGTTTCAGAAAGTGTTTTAAAAAAAGTCCATGTCACACAGGAGGCACTAATGATCCCAAAACATGAAACTTTCTCCAAATATGTTTGTATCTTTGGTAATTCACTTGCCCCACTTTTAACCTCTGATATGTACCTAATCCCACTGCATTCATAAAATTACACTTATTCCTCCTTCAATTGAGCAAATTCTATAGTGATAATGTTTTTGAGTCCCAAACAAATTGGATTGTTAAATGCAGCTGTCAGAAATCTCACTGAATAGTTAAAGCTGTTTGCCCAAAATGGAAACCCTAACCAAATGTATTTTTCTGAAGAAGGGTCTGGGCCCCGAAACGTCTGCTTTCCTGCTCTGATGCTGCTTGGCCTGCTGTGTTCATCCAGCTCGACACCTTGCTATCTCAGATTCTCCAGCGTCTGCAGTTCCTCCTATCTCTAAAACGAGTTAATTGTTTGTAATTCTCTAGTGATTACCTGTCACAACTAATGTACTGCTGTCTGTGTCTGCGGTAACAAGTAGGCTTTAGTCTGCCCTTTGTATGCATGTGACAAGATTGTACTGTAAGTTTATTTTTAAATCTGTCTTTTATCACTCTGCCTCCAGTGACGAGCAGTTCATTCAGAGAACAGAAAATGGCAACAAAAATGGCACTCGTGGAGTACCTTTCATGATTTCAGGACGTCCTAGAACGCTTTACAACGAATGAAGCACTGCTGCACTGCAGTGTCTGTTATAATGTAAAAATGCAACAGATGAGACAAGGCCCCTCCAACCAGAAGGCAATACTGCCCAAGCGATCTAGTTTGGTGATATTGATTGAAGGAGAAAATAGTCACCAAGATTATTGTTTTGAAGCGTTTTTGAGATCACGTGAACCACAGTACAGCAGCGCACACCATTTCTGTACTTCCTGTGGTTCAGCTGTGAGCAAATTGAGAGGGAGAGATGTGGAAGTTATAGTTCAGGCACAAACCATTCTGCCCAACCTATCTGTTTATCAGCAAGTAATCTTAATCAAACTTGCCTGCCTGGTTACCCTAACCCATTTATCGCCCAAGCTAATCCTAAACGTTTTGCAGCTCTTAAGCTCTGCCAACACTCTGAGCATATCTTGCCAGTACAAAGAACTGAGGTTTAATTTTCAAGTTCTGTCTCCAGAGTGTCTGAGATTTCAGGATAGATGTCATGTATAATTATGACAGATATGACAGCTTCATGCACAGTAATTATAGTAGTTTTGCTCTGTCTTCCTCTTTCCCTTTCTCCCTTTCCTCTTCTAGCCCTCAATTAGAGCACGTGGTTGGGAAGGACATTGATTGTTTGTTTGGCTAAAATAAATAGTGTAATGTTATATCTCTGAGCTGTGTAAATATGGCTGTGTCTCCTGCTCAAGAAGAGTTGAGATTTTATTTACGATTCCTGCTCCAACGTTGTTACTGAGCTTATTTACACGCACTTGTAACATTCTGTATTTATGAGCAGAGATTGCTACCCCTCTGCTATCTGCTGCAGCAGTCTGTAACCAGTAAAGCTGTGTGGCACTGTTGCATATTTCAGTCTACCTTCTTTATGTCCAAAACCTAGATGTACAGTTGAAGTCGGATGTTTTCCACAAGTTTGAGTTGACTTGATACAAAAGATTTCACCTACAACTTTTTCTGCTCCTCCCCCGTTCCCTTGCAGTTGTTCTTCATTCCAGTGGAAACACTGTACTCTACATTCCCAGGTTTATCATTTCTTATCCTTGATTCAGTGTTTTTCAAGTACAACCATTCCATAAAAACTCTTCTCTCGGCTGTCACTCGCTTTGTTCCCATGTGGTCCACTAAATTTTGTTCAGTTAATTGTACCTTGCACCTTTTCCTTTAATGTGGGAGTGGGGTTTGAGGAATTATTCTCGTCCTTATCTCCCCACAGAAAATCAAGTCTGGTCTTTTTCATTACAATGTTTTCCTATACTGAGCTATCGAAATTGAAGCATAGACGTAAGCCACTCAATCCCTCGTGTGTGTATTAGTTTGTTTCTATAAATGTTTGAGTCCATAATGTGTCTTGAGGTGAATTGGTCACCTCAGCTGCGTAATTTGTGCCAGTCTTTGCTTACTGTTCAAGAGTTTCACCTGGTCCTGTCAATTCTAGAATGACATTAGAGGCAGGTATATTTTCTGTTGTAGGAGAGTAGGGAAAAATAGCCACATTCCCTTTATTCATTCAGTTGATTGTATTGTGGCCTCGAAGCAGATAATGAGCATTCGAGGCTTTGCAGTTTTTGCTCTGTTGTAGCCTGGTAGCGCTGTTGGCATCATCATGCTCCTCCTCCGGCTTTTTTCAAACCTCCTACAGCCCATGTCTGAGATTTCATTCCAGCCACTCGGCATGCCAGTAATCTCTTTGCACAGTTCAGCTGCAGATATCGTAGAACAGATATACTCAGTGGAAATAAGGCAGTCAGAAGGTTAATCCTAACAGTTTTCAAATCTTTTGTACAATTCACTGCCCTTTGTGCGCCCCTACTTCAGTTGAGTTTGTGGACAGTCTGTTCACTTCACAGCAGCTCAATCAAAGCGAAAAAGGTTTGTCATGAAGTGAATAATTTTGCAGGCATTGCTCACTGGCTAGGCCTGCTGGGCTTTTTTTGTATTGATTAGTTTTAAAAGTGGCAAATGAGTTGTGCTTTTCTTTAAGCCCTGCAATTTTCATTGTGGTGTCACTTTTTTGGAGGCAAGAGCTTGTGCCATGAGCTCTGTGTTGTAGATTTTTTTTTTAGAAGCCTAGATGCAGAGCCAAGGTCCACAGGACAAGGCCTTGCCAATATTGAAGAGCAGGAGATAAGTGCTCAGTCATGGAGAAATTTGAGCTTTAAAAGGTTGTAGGCAGAAGGCAAGATTGAGGAAGTAATTTGCAAGTTATCAGAGTGGCACTGCTGTATCTTCACTAGCAACGAATGAGGACAAACCTTCGTTTCTTTGCTCAGTGATTTTGTGTTGTTACCAATGCACGTCTGAGTGTGAGTGATAATGGGAACTGCAGATGCTGGAGAATCCAAGATAACAAAGTGTGAAGCTGGATGAACACAGCAGACCAAGCAGCATCTCAGAAGCACAAAAGCTGACGTTTCGGGCCGAGACCCTTCATCTGATGAAGGATCTCGGCCCGAAACGTCAGCTTTTGTGCTCCTGAGATGCTGCTTGGCCTGGTGTGTTCATCCAGCTTCACACTTTGTTACCCACACCTGAGTGTGAGATTGACTGACTTTACATTTCGGGGGGGGGGCACGGGGAAGGCTGCAGATCCTCAAGTCCTTTGCGGAAGCAAAATGTCAGAACCACACCCAACTCTGGAGAGAGCAGATGTGTTATCACATCTGATGTTGTGCGATAAACAAATGAAATCTGATAAATGTGGTATTTAAAGATGTGGTTTGCCTGAATATCTCATGTTTAAACCTGTATTGTCCTGTCAACACTGTATTAATTCACTTGATGCCTCAGATACTACTATTCAGCAGTATTATTAATTGTAAATAGTTAGTGTAGATATGTCATGAAAAGTCAATATAGGATTTTTTATCATTGTCCAAAGAGGTAGTACAAATATTGCTACAAACATGAGACGGATGAAAGAAAGTGGTAATAAATTTGACTACGGGAAGGTTACATAGCTATTGAAACATTATGACTGTTTTAGATAAAATAGCCATGGAGAAACTAGCTTTGGCAGGGAGTCAGAACAGGGGGCACAGATTAAAAGCAATTGGTAAAAAAGAATCTGAGGGAAGGACTGAGAATTTTGTTTTATGTAGCAAGTTCTGATTAGAGTGCATTCTAGAGCAGTGGGAGCAGAATCAATAACGATTTCAAAAGAGAATTGGATAAAAATACTTGATATGGAAAACGTTGCAGGGCATGAGAAAGAGCTGGGGACTGGGACTAATTGGATACCCTTCCAAATAACTGGCACTGGCATGTTGTGCTGAGGGATCACTATCGGTCCTGTATAATTCCATAAACGCTATTTCTGTCATGACACGTCATTGCTGCCTTTGAACACTATGGAGAAACTTTAAACAGATGCTATTTCTCCACCTGTAATGCTTCAATAACTTTCCCAGACTAGAGGCGCTATCACGGTTTGACAGCCCCTGAAAATTTGCGGTTGTTGGCAGTGCTCGGTGCTTCTGCAGTGGGCTTGCAGAGAGGTTCATGCAAAACAAACGACATAGTTTTGTTTTGTTTCTCTAGCTTGTGGGTTGCTGGCCCAGAGAGCGGGAGAAATTGCGAGAAGCTGGCATAGCTTTGAGAATGAGACTGGATTTGTAGTTGTAGATTCCTGGCTGCCTCTCGGGCAACTTTTGCTGGTTTTGAAACGAGTAATTAAAACTTTGGAATTGAGTCAGTCTAAGCTGGGTAAGGACAGCTTTGCCTTTCCTGTGCAGAATTTGCATTGGTTGATCGGTCTTCCCATTGTAGTTCATGTTGTTTCTTATCCATCAATTTACACCTTTAACAGCTGTGTTTTCTTTCCTTGCCTAGAAATATTCCTGTGGACTAGACTCAGCAATTTCCTGTATATCGGTAGTCCAGTCACCATACCTGTGTATGGCATAGATGGATCCCAGTAACCTGATGTTAACACAACAACAGAATTGCTGATTTATGATGGGACCAAGGCCTGTGTTTCAAGCTAGCTTTGCCTTTGCCCACTAAAATAGAACAAAGAACTGCAGCTGCTGAAGATCTGAAACGAAAAGAGAAATTGCTGGAGAAACTCAGCAGGTCTCGCAGAATCTCTGGAGAGAAAGCAGAATCAACGTTTTGAGTCTAGTGACTCGTCTTCAACTTTCTTGGTTCTGAGGAAGGGTCCCCAGACCTGAAACATTAGCTTTGATTTCGCTTGGCAGAAGCTGCCAGACCCGTTGAGCTTTTCCAGCAGCTTCTGTTTTTGTTCAACTTCGTCCAGTTGACCTCGGTCCTGTTTGGTTGAGATTATCCAGGCTGCCTGCTCCTCCTGCTCATTGTGGTTTTGAGATGAAGACAAAGTCTTTGCCATGTTGCTCATTTGTGTGTGATAGGCATGTAATGTCCAAATTATAAAAAGAGGTTGTGGTCATGAATATCAGCATGCTGTGCCTCCAAAGGTCATTGTCATGATATTTTGGATTGTCCTGGATGAGTTCATCAATGTATCATTTAGTCATTTACAGATTTAAAACCATTCTTCAATGGGACCTGATGGGGTTAACCCCTCTCTGGTCAAAGCATTTAAAACAAGGGAGCATAAAATTTGAACTAAGTAAATTTTATTCCAGGTTAAGGCACTAACAAAATTACAACACAACATTTTTGAGGGCATGAAATATAGAACGCATTCCCACATAAAACTGCCAGTATAGAATCAACTGAAATAATTATGAGCATTGGAATGTGGGGCAATGGTATGCCAATTATCTGCTTGAGTCTACTCTGTCATTCAGTTAGATCTTGGCTGATCTGTTTGTGGCTTCAACTCCACATTCCCTTCTACCCACAATGAGCTTTGCCTCCCCTGCTAGTCAGGAATCGATCTACCATTGCCTATATAAAAAAAATAGTGTGAGTTAACCGCTTGGGGAGATAACAATTATTTTGAAGCGTATGAGAAAATAGCAAAAAGCTAAGAATCTTAAGGCGGGGGAAGAAAAGGAAACTGTTCCCTCCTTATAAAAGGATTGAGAACAAGAGGCCATAGAGATAAGGAAATTTGCAAAAGAAGCAAGATGATGCAAGAGAACTTTTAATCACAGTAATTATGATGGTTTGGAATGCACTGCCTGGAAGTGTGGTAGATAGAAGTTCAATTGAGACATTTGGGTGAGCATAGATGATGATTTAAATGGAAACAATGCCATTCAGCTGTCATAACTCTGAATACTGAGTCATAATGCTGGTGCAAACCCGTTGCACTGAATGACCTCCTTTTGCACTCTAATTTGTGATTTTGAATCTGAAAGAGGAAAAACTTCACATTGTTACCTGTCCTTCCTCCATGACCACTACAATTCTTATTCTTCCCTCCTCTTCTGCAGTGTGGATGTGGAATATTGCCAGAGTTCAACAAAATCTGCAACCAGCTGAATTTATCCCAAGTCATATTAATACATTGAATCCTTTGCGGTTTACATTCATTTTAATCCTAGTAATGGGTCAGCAATATTTTACTTAATGCAAGTACAAACGTTTTTTAAAATTAGATCTGCCTTGTCGTTATTTGTATAATGGTAGCTGCAAAGATCAAATAATTCTCTGCAGTGTTTGCAGCCATTCACACGCGAAAACCTTAACTGCAGTTTGATCCCGATGAGACTTCTTCATATTGTTCCATCTGGACAATGCATTAAAGAGATGCAATGAACCTACGCATGACCCCAGTTCAATTTGCAATGAAATCGCAGTTGGGTTGCCAGGATATGAAGGAGTTCCTTACCCATTCAGTTGAATCACACTCTGTACAGTGCATATTAATTAATCTGTCATTATCCTGCTGCTTATTTTCACAAATAATTGGCAACAAAAGAAAAATATCAGCCCAATAGTGTCCTTCAATAAAGACAGTCTAATTCCTCTATAATTACTTCTGGTTTCTTAATTATTATGTCTTCTATCCCTATTACCAAACCTTCGAGAATTATCTGACTGATATTTGATTTTTGCATTCTACTTCTCATTTCCCCCCTACCTGCTGCCCTAAGGCTTTTAGAGTCACAGAGCCATACAGCCTGGAAACAGACCCTTTGGTCCGACTCGACTGTACCAACCAGATATCCTAAAGTAATATAGCCCTATTTGCCAACATTTGGCCCATATCCCTCCCCATTCATGTACGTATCCAGATGCTTTTTAAATATTGTAATCATACCAGCCTCCACCACTTGCTCTGGCTGCTCATTCTAAATAAGCACCACTGGCTGTGTGGAACAAGTTGACCCAATCTACCTTTCTTGTCACATTCAAACTTCCTCTAGTTTATCTTTATAGACATTTGCTTCCTCTGGAAGATCCAGATCAAGGAACATCTTTTATGGTAGCCCATCGATGCATCAAAACTTCTTCAATTTTCTTGGTTATTGAGGGGTAGGTGTGATGAGGATAAGTAGAGGAACTCCATTCTCCAGTTTACTTAATGCCTTGGGAACCTTTTATCTCCGCCTTTTTATATGGATACAATGCCTTTGTTTAACACCTGACTTGTAAAGATGACACGTCTAGCAAAGAAAGAACTTTGTATTCATACCAATCCTGAAAGAATCTGGATGTCCTGAAGGTTCTCGCAACTAATTAGTACTTTTAGAAATGTAGCCACTGTTGTAATACAGGGACATTGGAAGCCAGTTTGCTTGGAGGCAGAAATAGATGCAATAATATTTTTTCTTAATAACATTGGTTAAGATGGAATGTATGTAGTCATGCAACTCTTTCTGTTTCTTTGCCTGTTGCTGTCACTGTCAGTCTCTCTTTCTCTCTCACGTTCTTTGTGCCAGCCCAGATTGTTATTTTCAAGGACTCGAGCCATAACATTCTGATTTGGACAAGTGCTACAAATTGAGTCACACTGACACTTTTGTTTCTCTTAGATTGGAGGAGATGTTTCAGTCATGGCATGCATTTTGTTTTCCCTTTGCTATTAGATTTCTCACTGTAGTTTTCTCCATCTTGATATCACCATTGTGTCCTTTACCTTCAGTGTTCGTTTTCCTCCTCCTGGCTCGCAGTACCTTCACTTTTTTTTTAACCTTCCACAATCCACCATTTCTAAATGCTGAATGCTACACCATGACAATCTATTATGTCTTTCCACTCCCCGCTCTTTATTTGGTAAAATGTACTGAACAATAAAGAGCCTGGGAGTGGAAAGACCTATTAGATTGACATGGTGTAGCACTCAGTTCAAGACTTCACATTAACTCCTGTATGGAACCTAGCCTTCTACCAAATCTTAACCTAGTCTTGCAACAGAAACATCGAGTACAGAGGTGCATAATCCAACCCTGACTGTATACTCTCACTTCAGACAACTCCATGTTAATTTTGCGATAGTAGGAACAGCCGATGCTGGAGAACCTGAGATAACAAGGTGTAGAGCTGGATGAACACAGCAGGCCAGGCAGCATCAGAGGAGCAGGAATGCTGACGTTTCAGGTCTGGATCCTTCTTCAGAAATGGGGCAGGGGAAGGGAACTCTGAACTAATTAGAGAGAGGGGGTGAAGTGGATGAAGGAGCAGATAGGTGGAGAGGAGATGGACAGGTCAAGGAGGCAGGAATGGAGCTAGTAAAGATGAGTGTAGGTGGTGAGTTAGGATGGTGCTAGGCCAGTGAAGGGAAGATGGACAGGTCGAGGAGGCGGTGATGAGGTTGGTAGGTCGAAAGTAGGTGTGGGAGTCAGGAAAGGGAGCAGCCCCTCTGGAAGGCAGATAAGGGTGGGGAGGGAAAAATGCCCTTAGTACTGGGGTCAGGTTGCAGGTGGCGGAAGTGGTGGAGGATGTTGCGTTGAATCTGGAGGTTGGTGGGGTGGTACATGAGGACAAGGGGGATTCTGTCTTTATTGTTATTGCGGGGAAGGAGTGTGAGGGATGAGTTGTGGGAAACGCGAGAGATGTGGTCAAGGGCATTTTCGACCACTGTGGAGGGGAAGTTGCGGTCCTTGAAAAATGAGGCCATCTGGGATGTTGGGGGGTGGAAGGCCTCGTCTTGGGAGCAGATATGGCGGAGGTGAAGGATTTGGGAATAGGGGATGGCATTCTTGAAGGAATAACAACAAAGACAGAATCCCTCTCGTCCTCACCCAACTTCCAGATGCAATGTCCGCCGCTTCTGCTACCTGCAATCTAACCCACTACCAAGGACATTCTGCACCTCCTCCCCACCCCACCGCCCCCACCCTCATCTGCCTTCCGGAGCGATTGCTCTCTCCATGACTCCAATGTCGGTCCACACTCCCATTAGGCCCACCACCCCTGGCACTTTTCCCTGCAACCACAGGAAGTGCTACACCTAGCGAGTTTTGCGAAGATTTGTAGCTCAGGTTGAGGTTCTGGATGTGAGTTTGCTCGCTGAGCTGGAAGGTTAGTTTTCAGACGTTTCGTCACCATTCTAGGTAACATCATCAGTGAGCCTCCGATGAAGCGCTGATGTTATGTCCCGCTTTCTATTTATCTGTTTAGGTTTCCTTGGGTTGGTGATGTCATTTCCTGCATTGGTGATGTCACTTCCTGTTCTTTTTCTCAGGGGATGGTAGATTGGCTCCAAATCAATGTGTTTGTTGATGGAGTTCCGGTTGGAATGCCATGCTTCTAGGAATTCTCATGCGTGTCTCTGTTTGGCTTGTCCTAGGATGGATGTGTTGTCCCAATCAAAGTGGTGTCCTTCCTCATCTGTATGTAAGGATACGAGTGATGGTGGGTCATGTCGTTTTGTGGCTAGTTGATGTTCATGTATCCTGGTGGCTAGCTTTCTGCCTGTTTGTCCAATGTAGTGTTTGTCACAGTTCTTGCAAGGTATTTTGTAGATGACGTTCATTTTGCTTGTTGTCTGTATAGGGTCTTTTAAGTTCATTAGCTGCTGTTTTAGTGTGTTGGTGGGTTTGTGGGCTACCCTGATGCCAAGAGGTCCGAGTAGTCTGGCAGTCATTTCGGAAATGTCTTTTATGTAGGGGAGAGTGGTTACGGTTTCTGAGCCCGTTTTGTCTGTTTGTTTGGGTTTGTTGCTGAGGAATCAGTGGACTGTGTTCATTGGGTACCTGTTCTTTTTGAATACGCTGTATAGGTGATTGTCCTCTGCTCTGTGTAGTTCCTCTGTGCTGCAGTGTGTGGTGGCTCGTTGGAACAACGTTCCAATGCAGCAGCTTTTGTGTGTGTTGGGATGGTTGCTCCTGTAGTTGAGTATTTGATCTGTATGTGTTGTTTTCCTGTAGACGCTGGTTTGAAGTTCCCCATTGACTGTTCGCTCTACTGTGACATCTAGGAATGGCTGTTTGTTGTTGTTTTCCTCCTCTTTTGTGAATGTTATGCCAGTAAGGGGTTTAAGAGAGAATTAAACAAGAGAGACTTCCAAAAAATGAAACCAGATGGATCCAACACACCACGCTTCTACGGACTACCAAAAATTCACAAACCAGGAGCCCCCCCTCAGGCCCATAGTGTCGCTACCTGGAACACCAACCAACAGATTAGCCAAGGAACTACACCAAAGACTAAAACGCCTAGTAGAAGACTCCCGCCACTCCATTCGCTCCACCCAAGAATTCCTGAACACCATCAAAGACACCAAGATAGAAGAGGATGAAATAATGATCTCCTTTGACGTAACAGCCCTGTTCACATCCATCAACATCAACCTGGCCAAAGAAACACTGACTACACTATTAGAAGAACCGAAGACACACACACCAGACACCACCAACCTCATCAGCAAGGACTACATCATCAAGCTAGTGGACCTATGCCTCACCACCCACTTCACTTTCAATAACAAAACCTACAGACAAACCAACGGTACACCCATGGGATCTCCGATATCAGGGTTCTTAGCAGAGGCAGTAATGCAGAGACTCGAACAAACAGCTCTGCCAATCATCCAACCCAAACTTTGGGTCCGCTACGTGGATGACACCTTTGTCATCACTAAACAAAACAAATGAGAGGAAACCTTCAAGACCATCAATAATACCCTTTACTGGCATAACATTCACAAAAGAGGAGGAAAACAACAACAAACTGCCATTCCTAGATGTCACAGTAGAGCGAACAGTCAATGGGGAACTTCAAACCAGCGTCTACAGGAAAACAACACACACGGACCAAATACTGAACTACAGGAGCAACCATCCCAACACCCACAAACAAAGCTGCATTAGAACATTATTCCGACGAGCCACCACACACTGCAGCACAAAGGAACTACGCAGAACAGAAGAAAATCACCTATACAGCGTATTCAAAAAGAACAGGTACCCAATGAACACAGTCCACCGATTCCACAGCAATAAACCCAAACAAACAGAAAAAACGGGCTCAGAAACCATAACCACTCTCCCCTACATCAAAGACATTTCCGAAATGACTGCCAGACTACTCGGACCTCTTGGCATCAGGGTAGCCCACATACCCACCAACACACTAAAACAGCAGCTAATGAACTTAAAAGACCCTATACAGACAACAAGCAAAACGAACGTCATCTACAAAATACCTTGCAAGAACTGTGACAAACACTACATTGGACAAACAGGCAGAAAGCTAGCCACCAGGATACATGAACATCAACTAACCACAAAACGACATGACCCACTATCACTAGTATCCTTACATACAGATAAGGAAGGACACCACTTTGATTGGGACAACACATCCATCCTAGGACAAGCCAAACAGAGACACGCACGAGAATTCCTAGAAGCATGGCATTCCAACCGGAACTCCATCAACAAACACATTGGCTCCAAATCAATCTACCATCCTCTGAGGAAAATGAACAGGAAATGACATCACCAACCTAAGGAAACCTAAACAGATAAATAGAAAGCGGGACATAACACCAGCGCTTCACCGGAGGCTCATTGATGATGTTACCTAGAATGGTGACGAAACGTCTGAAAACTAACCTTCCAGCTCAGTGAGCAAACTCACATCCAGTGCTACACCTGCCCCAAACCTCCCCCATTCCAGGCCCCAATAAAACCTTCCACATTAAACTGATGTTCACCCGCACATCTCCTAATGTGGTACATTGCATTTAATGTTCCCGATGTAGCTGCCTCTACATTGGGGAAACCAAGTGGAGGCTTGGAGCCCGCTTTGTGCAACATCTACGCTGGGTTTGCATCAAACGACTGCACCTCCCAGTCGCGAACCACTTCAACTCTCCCTCCCATTCCATAGGTGACATGTCCATCCTGAGCCTCCTGCAGTGCCACAATGATGCCACCCGAAGGTTGCAAGAACAGCAACTCATATTCCGCCTGGGAACCCTGCAGCCCAATGGTATCAATGTAGACTTCACCAGCTTCAAAATCACCCCTTCCCCCACCGCATCCCAAAACCAGCCCAGTTCGTCCCCTCCCCCCACTGCATCACAAAACCAGCCCAGCTCTTCCCCTCCACCCACTGCATCCCAAAACCAGCCCAGCCTGTCTCTGCTTCCCTAACCTGTTCTTCCTCCCACCCCAAGCCACACCTCCATTTCCTACTTACCACCTCATCCCGCCTCCTTGACCTGTCCATCTTCCCTGGACTGACCTATCCCCTCCCTACCTCCCCACCTATACTCTCCTTTCCACCTATCTTCTTTTCTCTCCATCTTCGGTCCGCCTCCCCCCGTCCCTATTTATTCCAGTTCCCTCTCCCCATCCCCCTCTCTGATGAAGGGTCTAGGCCCGAAACGTCAGCTTTTGTGCTCCTGAGATGCTGTTGGGCCTGCTGTGTTCATCCAGCCTCACATTTTATTATCTTGGATTCTCCAGCATCTGCAGTTCCCATTGTCACTGCTCCTTTATACACCTTGCATCTGCCTCCTCCCCCTCCCTCTCTGTTTATTTCAGTGTCTCCTTCCCCTCCCCCATTCCTGAAGAGCGGTCCAGACCCGAAATGTCAGCTTTCCTGCTCCTCTGATGCTGCCTGGCCTGCTGTGTTTATCCAGCTCCACACCTTGTTAGCCATGGTAATTTTTTTGCATAATTTGTTTCAATTAAATTCTACATTTTTCATTTGTTTGTGCAAGCTGCTACGTTATTACACGGGCAAAGTAAACTCTTGAAATTATCCAGAAGCTCATGTTAATGCTCTGGAAACACAAGTTTAAATCCACTGTAAGCCAAGCAGTATCAGCGGAGCAAGAAAGTTTGACATTTCGGTTTGGACCCTTCCTGCTCCCCTGATGCTACTTGGCTTGCTGTGTTCATCCAGCTTCACATCGTGTTATCTCAGATTCTCCAGCATTGGCAGTTCCTCCTATCTCTTTAAATCCACCATGACAGTTTTTAATTCAATTAATACATCTGCGACTGAAATGTAGTTTCGGTAATGGTACCATAACACGATTGTTGGAAAAACCCATGTGGTTTGTTCATGTCCTTTGTGGAAGGAACACTACCATCCCTAATTGGTCTGTCCTACTTGTGACTGCAGGCGATCACAATGTGGTCGAGTTTTCTCAGCCCTCTCAAATGGTATAACAAACCACTTGGCTCAAGGGCAGTGAATGATGGACAAACATGCTAAGCTTGCCTGCAACACCCCACAACCCATGAAATAATGAAATTAGAAAGGTGGTGTAAGGTCAGAAGCTGCAAGATAATTGGGCCAGGGCATACAGGTATGATTCCTTCTTTATTTGTATTTATGACTTTGTGTGTTTTATTTGTAGCTTTATTGCAAAACCTTCAGGAAATTGGAATACTGCAATGTGTAATTGATAACATATCCTATTCATTGTGGTTTTCTGTGAAGCTGAGTTTTGGAACTGAAGCATTATGGAATGATATCATTACAGTTGCAGTTTCTTCTGGAAAGGTAGATGTGATCATTTGCATCGGATAATGCTGATGCACAAGTGTAACAATACGGAGTTTAATCTTGTAGACATATTGCATTTTAAAACTTGAAAATAACTCCTTTATACAGCACTACTGTGGAGAATTGCCTGTTGTCGGAACTGACTTGAAAATTAATATTACTACTTTCTTCTTTCATTGATCCTCATTGTGGTTCTCAAATTATCTCTGTAGTTCTAATGACATTGCTGACATGGTGTGAAGATGAAAATCAGAATTTTTATAGGGTGGCTATCTGTTTACTGAAACCACTACGCATTGTCTCTGTTTGAGCTTCTCTGCTAAACTTCGCAAAGGTTGCTAGACTTAATGGATGTTCTGAGGGTGTTTTTGTTTGTTTGTGTTCTTCCAGCAGGGGAGATTTTTCTATATTAATGTATCATGATTTATATGAAATTTCCTGCCCATAGCTGAGTGTGTTGGGTACCCATTTTTCACAGTGTCTTTTTTACCGTATAGCTTATTGTTTTGATAAGAACCACCTTCTTGTTTTCTCCTGTCCTTCATTGCTGAAACCTTAGTGACAAATTTATGGAGATGTAACCTTAGAAATTGGAATTTGTCATTCAATTCTATCAAGTTGGACTGCAGATGGTTTTATTATTTTGGAATGGAAAGCTTGTTAATGTTTTAGAATGTGTTTATGGTTCCTCATAGTGTTCTCCAAGATTAGACAATTAAATGTGTTTGGAGTTGGAAGTTAAAGTCCTAGCAACTTGATTTTGGTCATAAGTTACGCACTACATAAGCTGAAAAGTCAAAATAATTGTGCAATTTTTGCTTCCTAATTTGGCAGAAAGGCTCAGGATGCACCTTTTGATGTGACCAGAGGGGGAAGAAATAGTTTGGTGCACTTACCTTTCGTAGAAGTATCCGGCATTTGATGTGACACGTACTCTGATTTACGAGCTTAGTATCCAGTTTCAAAGCTTAGGACTTCCAAAAAGCTGAGGGAAGTGAAATGCATGTAGATTTACAAATCTGCTACATCCTTTCCCATCCTGACACAGATTCACTATTAAGTTACTATGCAAGGCATGTGAAATATTAGATGTCACTGTTTTTGAACTGTGGCAACTCAAGAATTTGGAGACAGTTGGCTGGTTTGGCTTGCCTCCTTTTCTTTCAAATATTACCCTCTTCACTCATTTTCTCAGGCCCTGTTCTGTTCTTCACCTAGCTACTCTAAGGTCTCTTTCTGCAAATGGTGGCACTCCCATGTGACTGTCCTCTCCCAACACTTAAATTCCCCCAAAAAATAAATGTGAAACTAAATGAACAGAAGGGAGTTGCATTCATATGGTTAGCTTCACTATTATGTCTCGCCTTTCAGTGACATGCTTAAGATATCATCACTGTATCATAGCCTGTAACTGGAGGGTATAAAAGTTTCAGACTCCATCTTACTTCTGACCAGTTGTAGCATGTCACCTCAGTGAAAACCTGTTCCTCTGTAACTTGTTGGCTTAGTGTTAGCCCATGCTTGTGTGCCTGGGGGATGTAATGTTTGTACATAAACCTTTGTTGGATTCTTCAATACCACAACAAGCATTCCAAGTTTGTCGTCTTATAGGAGATACCATGAGCATTATTGCATCAGGTTTAAAAACTAGCACCCTGTTAGAGGCAAGCACACACCAGACCTCAAAATGTGTCTCCATATTTTCTAGCCGAGGATGTACTTGGAAAGTGTAGTCGTCATTGTAAGGAAACAGTAGTAGCCAGTATGCACAGAGTAGGGTACAATCTACAGCCATGAAGCAATGACAGGTCTGTTTTATGTGATGATAATTGAGAAATAAATATTGGTCAGGACGTAGAAAGAACGCCTCAGCTCCACTTCAGATAGTACCATGGGATCTTTTTGCCCTGACTGAGAAAATTGGAAAGGCTTTTGTTTAATATTATACTCAAAGCAGTGTAGCAAACTGTTAGTATTGCATTGAGGTGCCAGCATAGACTAGGTGTCCTAGATTTGAGCATACGTTTAACAACATATTTAATCACCTCAATATTACAATCGAGATAGACCCTATCTTTATTCAGTGTTAATGCATATTTAATAATAATTTAAGATACATCTGATAATACCTTTTCAGTTGTTGTTATGAGCTAAACACAAACATGGCTATCCCTCCATCCTCCTGCGAGCACAGAATGGTCCCAGGTGTATGCATCTGTTCTACGCCCAACCACCCATAAGATGCATTCCTGCACTGAGTTTCACAGGCAAGTTCAGGCTGTATTTTTCTGCTTTTGGAACTAGAAATTTGAAGCTAGTACAACTAGAATTTCATGTTCCGTTTTAAGATCTTTAAACAGCAATGTTCCTAAATGTAAGCATGTTTTGCCAGCTTGATGTTCAACCAAGAATGCAGAAAATATGTTTTGGCAATTATGTGCACATTTTGACCAGAATTCATTTCATGAAGCTTTGCCATCTTGCCTCGATGCTGTTCAGAATCTGCAACATACAGCATGGTGGGAAACTATTTACTGTACTAAAAATGAATTAAAATGCTGTTTATATACGGTGGAGCCAGTAGCTATTTTGGAACTTGAGCTACAAGCCCAGCGAAGGTATTAGACCTGTGTGAGCCCTGGGAAGTCACGTGGAAGCGTTGATTTAACATGCATTTGGAAAGCTTAGCACTGGCGATTTCTTCATGATGCATTAGAAACACACACGAATTCATCAACATACAGTGAGGAAATATAGCCTTCAGTCCACTCCAACCATACATCCCAATCTGACCTAGTCCCATTTGCCAGCATTTGGTCTATATCCCTCTTAAACCTTTCTTATCAACAACACTCCCTCAGGCCCTACCTTTAACTGTACAAGCCCTGCCCTGGCTCGCCTTACCAAAATGCGACACCTCATGTTTGTCTAAATTAAACTCTTTCTGCCACTCCATGGCGCATTGGCCTATTTGATCAAGGTCCCATTGTACTTTTGAGATAACCTTCACTATCCATGACACCAATTTTGGTGTCATTCACAAACTCACTAACCATACTTCCTGTATTCACATCCCGATCACTTTTATGTAAATGGTGAAAAGCAGTGGCCCAGCATTGATCCTTGTGACGCACCACTGGTCACAGGCCTCCAGTTTAAAAAAAACAAACCTCCCATGACCACCCTCTGTCAACTACTTTCAAACCAGTTTTATATCCAATTGACTAGCTCTTCCGGATCCCATGTGATCTAACCTTAGTAACCGGCTTACCATGTGGAACCTGGTTGAACACCCTACTGAAGTCCATATAGACATTGTCTACCGCTCTGCCTTCATTAATCAAAGAAACTCAATCAATGATTTTCCAAACACAAAGCCATGCTGACTATCCCTTAATCAGCCCTTGCCTTTCCAAATGAATGTGAATCCTGGCTCTTGGAATCCACACCAACAACTTGCCCACCACAAATATAATAACAACCAGCCTTGTTTGCTGGCTTTTCCTTGCAGCCTTTCTTCAAGGCACTACATTAGCCAACCTCCAGTCTTCTGGCACCTCATCTGTAGCTGTTGATGATGCAACTGTCTCGTCAAGGGGCCCAGCAATCTCTTCCATAACCTTGCTGCAAAGTTCTGGGAAGCACCTGATCAGGACCTGGGGATTTATCTACCCTTAAGCATTTTAAGACCTCCAGTGTCCCCTCTTAGAGTCACAGAGATATACAGTATGGAAACAGACTCTTTGGTCCCACTCGTCCATGCCACCCAGATATCCTGAAGACATCGCTCTTTATTTCCCAAGTTTCCTAGCTTCCATGTCGTTCCCCACAGTATGTACTGATGCAGAATATTTCATTAGTATCTCACTCGTCTCTTGTGGTTCCACGCATAAACTGCCCCTTTGATCGTAATGGGTCCCTATTTCTGCCTAGTTACTGTTTTGCTGTTTAATGTATTTATAAAATCTCTTTGGATTTTCCATAACTCTTGTCAAAGCTATATCTTGTCCCATTTTTGTCTTCCTGATTTTCCTCTTGAGCGTAACCCTACTGCTGTTATACTCTCGGGATTCAATCAATCCCAGCTGTCTATACTTGGCTTATGCCTCGTTCTTTTTCTTGACCGGTGCCTCAATTTCTCTAGTCATCCGGCATTTCCTATACCTACCAGCCTTGCCCTGCACACTAACAGTAACGTACTGTCTCTGAACTCTCATTATCTCATTCTTAAAGCCTCCTACTTCCCAGCTGTCCCTTTACCTGCGGATAGCCTCTCCCAGTCAACTTTAGAAAGTTCCTGCCTAATACCAACAAAATTACCCTTATTCCAACTTAAATTTTAACTTTCAAATCAGTTCTATGCTTTTCTGCAACTATTTTGAAACAAACAGAATTATGATCACTTGCCCCAAAGTGCTCCCTCGCTGACATCTCGGTCATTTGCCCAGCCTTACTTCCCACCTGGAGGTCAAGTATTGCTGGTCCTCCAATAGGTGCAACCAAATATTGAATAACATGTTGTTTTTGTACATTCTTAACAAATTCCTCTCCATCTAGGCCTTTAACACTATGGTAGTCCCAGAATATATGTTTGAACAGTTAAAATCCCCGACCATTACAACCCTATTTTCCTTACAGGTATCTCCCTGCAGAGCCTCATTCCTATCCCTGCCTGAGTCATTGGTGTGCAACACCCTCCGCTGGTCACTCTCCTTTTCCAGAATATTTTGCACCCTCTCGGAGACATCTTTATCTGGCACCAGGGAGGCAATGGACCATCCTGATGTCTCAAAGATGGCCACAGCAACATCTATCTGTGTCCCTGACTCTTATAATCGAGTGCTTGGAACCTGACATACCCCCATTACACTTGAACCAGTCTCAGTATCAGAGACCTGGTTGTCAGTGCTGTACCCCTGCTGAGAGGTTATTTCCCCCCACTCCGGTATCCAGAACGACGTAGCTTTTTGAGATGGGGATAACCACGGGAGACTCCTGCATGACCTAGTTGTCAATCCTACCGTTTTTAGCGGTCAGCCATCTATGTTATTGTATTTTCAGTGTCTCCACCTTCCCAAAACTGCCTACCGCTTTGCTGTTGCAAACTCGTCATTGCCTCTAACTGCTGCTCCAAATGATCTATGCGGTCCGATCGGATTTTCAATCACAAGGCTGTTCCTAACCCGTTATGTACTTTTACAGTGCAGTCACTTATCGTGTAGTTGCTAGTGAGTAATGACGGCTGATAAATGTAGAACAAATGAGAGTTACTATTGTAACCTCAAAAAGTGCACGTTAACATGTAAGAGGTTGCAGTTTAATTCTGACATTTTTCGTCCTTTGGTCACTGTAAGGTAGGTGGTTTGAAATTACGTGATGCACCTTCTGCACTGCACAATCATGCAGTTAGCATTTGTCCTTTGGCTGATGTTGATTGATTCTGAAATGTTGCCTTGGTCATTGGTGAACTCCCCATTCATTTTAGAAATGTGCTTTGGGATCATATACCCATCTGAGAGAGCAGATAGGGCTTTGGTTCATCATCTTATTTTAAATTCCTGTAAAAGGACCCATTTTGTCAAAGCTGTTCATCTTGCATAGTTCAGAACAATTCGCAAGAACGCCAATGCGAACACTGTTTAAATGTTTTCACTTTACTTTTGTTATTTCTTGCAAATTGTCTCGATGAGTGCAGAGTCTGAAGCTTTGACAAAATGTCTTTTCTCAGGAATACTTGGTATTAATTTTTATTATGTCATCCCAGCCTGGAATGGTATCCTGACAACCTCTGTTATAACATTATAATAATAAATTTCTGTCCAAAACCTGAGAACTTAAAACAAAAAGACTATAAAATTCTAACGGCACTAGAGAGGATAAATGCAGGAAAGATGTTTGGGGAATACAGAGCCAGGGATCACAGTCTAAGGATATGGGATAGGCTATTTAAGACTAAGGTGAGAAGAAATGTCATCATCCATATCCATATCCATATCCATATCCAGCATTTGTGGAATTCTGTGTCACAGAAAGCAGTTAAGGCCCAAATGCTGAATGTTTCCAAGCAGTTAGATAAGGTTCTTAGGGCTGAGGTGATCAAAAGGTATGGCGAGAAAGCAGGAACAAGATGCTGAGGTGGATAATCAGCTGTGATCCTGTTGAATAGTGGATCAGACTTGAAGGCCCAAAAATGGCCTATTCCAGCTCCTATAAGCTATTCTTCTGAAAAGGTACAACAGAGCTAATATTGATTCTAGTTTTTGGTCCATAATATGTGGAAATAACTTGGGTACATAATAAGTATCAAGCTCCAGGCTTTACAAACCTTGGGACAATAATGATGCCAATTCCTATGCAATTTGATGGCCTGCTTATCAGGGGTCCTGCTTTTTTAAAAAAAAACAAGTGACACTTGCAATTGAACTCCTTTTTCCCCTTCTAGCCTTTGTTTGAAATATTTTTGCATCACTCAGATTTTCCAGATCTTTGCTGTGATCTCATTGGATTGCCACAAATTGGTGAATATTTCTGCTGAGCACCAGACCAGAATGCAAGGCCAAAATGGAACTTTAGCTCATTTGAGCAGTTCAGTGTTGTGCATTTGCTAATTTTTGTTGTTCGCAAGGAGAGGATGGAAGTCCATTGCCTTAAATTATAACCTTTAGTCTACTTGGTTATTTGTTGTCTGTGCAAGGCAAGATTTTGAAGATTCATATCTGGCTTTGTCTCAGATAAACTTCTTCAAGTTCGGAAAGTAACATATGAATCCCAAAAATAAAGGTCTAGATCGTGGAAGGCAAAACCACTGGTGCAATTGAAGTTGAAAATTGTGAAAAGTCCAGAATTAAATGAGCGCAAATACATGTGTGCACTGTGTGAAGGGGGGGTTCGCGGGCAGGCAGGGGTCTGTGTGTGTTTGTTTGTGTGTGTGTGTGTGTCAGTGTGTGTGTCAGAGTGTAGTCTATACACGCACGCGCAGACATACCCCCGCCCCCCCCCATAATGGGGTGAATATTTATTTGCATAGACATTCAATTTTGAACAAAAAGAGCACAATTTGTAGACAGTCAGTCAATGGGGCATTCTGTAAATCCCTGCTTTTGAAATAAAACCAGTCTGACTCCAAGTTAAAGCACAGATTCTAAGCAAGGCCTCACACCTAAAATGCATTGTCTGACCTGAGATGTCATCTCTTGTATACAGTGTTGGAACCTTTAGTCATCTTAGGACAGTGACTTGAAAGAAATTCTGGGATTTGCATTTTAATCAATCAAAACCTGCACCTCCTTTCTACCTGATTAAAGATTGAACAGGAGGGAGTTAGCCAGCCATTTTCGGTTTATTCAATACATTGACATCAGTTGTATATTCCTTTTGATCTTGTACCTAAACATTCTGTGTTTTGATACCTTCTCTCATTATACCTGATGAAGGGGCAGTGCTGTGAAAGCTTGTGATTTCAAATTAACCTGTTGGACTATAACCTGGCGTGATTTTTGAGCTTGTTTACCCCAGTCCAACGTTGGCACCTCCACATCACATTTTGGAGGGAGGTGGGACTGTGGAAGATTAGAGGTAGGGAGGGTGAGAGTAAAAGTAAGGAGGTAACATTTCAATTAATAATGGACTTTTTGTTAAATTAAGTCATGCACAAATCAGCCATGAGTTGAACAGGCTCACAGGGCCAAGTTCACCTTTGTTTTTATTTACCAGCTTGTGAGTCCTGAGGCATTGCAGATTACGCGGCACTCGTAACTACAGTGAGCATCTTAATTTGGGTGATGCTACACTTGAGCAGCCTTGGCTGTTACCTCTTTCTCAACATAATGACCACTATTATGATAATGTCAATTACAGATGCCCTTCAGTAGAGTTTGAACTAGCTGTCAGTCACAGTCTCTGTGTGTGTCCGGAGTAGAAGCATTGAAACATGCCTTCTATAGTCTTATTTATTGTGCTGATCACCAGTCCTTTAACTGAAGGCTGTGTAACACTAAACTTAGTTAGCTGCATTCGATTTATAGAAGTGGACTGTAATGAGATGCAAGTGGATGCCTCATATAGATTTTTCCAAACAGCTGTCAAATTACTTGCGCTCTAGTCTATACTTTAAATAGGATACCCTGGTCTGTACGGCATGTTTTCTGTTGCACACTTTCAGGGTAACATTCCACAGCATCCAATTTTACCCGGCTTCTCTAGGATCTGAGCTGCAAAGACATAGAGATGGAAATCACATTCTCATATTGATTGGTCACTCTGTGTGCTCCTAGTTAGTTCATTGTTGGCCTCTGGCTGATCTTGGATGTTTCAGGAATTGAAGAGTTGACTGTTAGTTGGCAACTTGGGGTAATATACCTACTCCAAGTGCAGTGAGCCATCCCCAAACCTACTGTTAAACATCTGATTTGATGTAAGAGCAGTTTGTTTTGTTTAATTGAAGAGGATAAAAAGTAGATTGAAAAACCTATCAGGGTTTGGCATCAGCAGTGTGTAAGCTTTTAGATTCTATGCAGCTTCTTGGACTTGTACGAGGAAGTGTCATGGATCACTCGCAGTCTGAATTGCTTTTCCTATTAAATTGTCTTCATTCTGAAGTGATATTAAGAGACCTACTGGTCAGACTTAGGGTGCAGTCAAGTTGTGTTCCAACTTTAATCTGGCTCTTGTTAGGACAGGTTACATCTGACATTCCACTCTCTGCCATGACAGCTTAGCATCTAGGTGGCACGCTGGCTCAGTGGTTAGCAGTGCAGCCTCACAGCACCTGGGACCCAGGTTTGATTCCAGCCTCAGGCGACTGTCTGTGTGGAGTTTGCACATTCTTCCCGTGTCTGTGTGGGTTTCCACCGGGTGTTCTGGTTTCCTCCCACAGTTAAAAGATGTGCAGGCTAGGTGGGTTGGCCAGGCTAAATTGCCCACAGTGTTCAGGGAGGTGTAAATTGGTGGAGTATAGGGGTGATGGGTTCTGGGTGGAATGCTCAGGGTTGGTGAGGACTTGTTGGGGCGAAGGGCCTGTTTCCACACTATAGGGATTCTCTAATGATCTTTCTAAATAATTCCTCTCAAGCACTGGCTTTCCCACCTCCACTGTCTACTATGAGAGTGACCGCTTACACTAAATTTCATTGGCATGAACAGCTGCTTCCCAATCCCTCAATTTTTGCCCAAATGTAAAATTTAAATGTAGGCCTGAACCTCTACTGTTGGTGCTACTTTCTCAACAGTCCTTTCTAGTGCTTGGCTGGTTGTTGAATCACGTGGTACAGGAAGCTGAATCCCAGTCTCCTTGGCCCCACACAAGATTATATTTTGAGTCCAGTTTCTGGATTCTGTCTCTGAAGAGGGCTTCGTTGACCTTGGGGGCTGACAGTGCAGTGGTGTAGAGAAAGGGAGCCAATGGCATCAGGATGAAGTTCAAGTAGTCTCTGCAGAACAAGCTGCAAGCTCTGCTTTCAAATTAAAACAAAATGCTGCGGGCGTTAGAAAGCTGAAAAAACACAACGGGGGAAAAACTCGGCAAGTCTGACGGCATCTATGGAGAGGGAAACAGTGTTAACATTTCAAATCTGGTGTGAGTTTTCGGAACTCTTGAGTCTCAGTATTAAAGACGTGTCTTAATGGACTTAAAACATTACTCTGTCTCCACTGATGTTGCCAGTCCTGCTGAGCGTCTCCAAAATTCTCTGCATTTGTTGTAAATTCACTTTTCCGGTCCCTTTTGATACATTGGACCAGTGGAATGTTGCAGTTGATCTAATTGATACATACTGGAGAAATTGCTGAAATCTCCAGAAGGTACCTTAATTAGCTATCCAACTGTCAGCCAGGATGTTTCAAATCTACTTGCACGTTCAGCAAAATGTGTAACAGCACCATTGGACTCAATGGTTGCTTTTATTTTGTCAATGTTTATTTTAAAATGTTTTTGTTTAACATGCTCCTGGAGATCAACAATAACAGATTAATCCCAATTTTTTTTTAAGCCCTTTAGTGTTGGGAAATGTAGTGATGGTAAAATCTGCTCGTGTGTGCTGATGCTGTGCTTGACTATTAATTCAAACTGACTTGCCACTGTGGCACGTCTCATTTGCCAGATTAAGTTGCGGAGGCCAGAGGGAGTATTTGAGGGGGATAAAAAACTTCTATTTTTATATCGCACCTTTTCACAACCACCAGACATCACAAAGCTGTACAGAAAATGAGTCACTTTTTTGGAGTGTAGCCATTGTTGTAAAGATAAAGTTGCTGTAGTCCCAGCAGACCATAGTGCCGCTGTCTCGTAAGAGAGATCTGATGATGATGATTATTATTAATAATAATAATAATTATTATTAATAATAATAATACTACCTGTGGGTCACCACACCTCGGGAAAAGGGAGAAGTTGAGAAGGAAAGCCTTTTTATGGTAAGCTCAGCTGGTGCAGGAATTGAATCCACGCTGTTGATATCATTTGTGTCACAAACTGACCATCCAACTGAGCTAACCTCCACTGCTATTTATGGAAAAGCTTTACGTCAGTATATGGAAAGGATGGGAGGAGGTTCAAGTGAGTCGTAAATGCTGCCAGGGCCTGGATGTGCTGAATAACTTCTGTATTTTCACTGTAGTATAGCAGAATGGCTATATCAATATCTTGTAAGGAGTTACTACAATCGGAGCATGTTTGCTTATTCTCTCTTTAACATTGTCTCTCTTATTCATTTGCACCTTCTTCTCTTGCAGCACTGGAGTGTGTTTAAAGAGGTGACAGAAGTTTTCATTCTTGTCCCTGCTTTGCTTGGTCTCAAGGGCAACTTGGAAATGACCCTTGCCTCCAGACTCTCCACCGCGGTGAGTAAAATTGAAATCAAAAGCATCTTGTTCTAGTTTACTAGCCTACTGTATCTGTTGCTCCTGATGTGGCCTTCTCTACTCCGCGAGACCAGGCTTAGACTCGGAGACCGTTTTGAAGAGCACCTGCGCCCTGTACGCAACAAACAACACCACCTTCCAGTCACCATCCATTATAAATCCCCCTTCCACTCCCTGGGTGACATGACTATCCTGGGCTGGCTCCAGTGTCACAATGACGCCACTCACAAACTAGAGAAGCAACACCTCATATTCCGTCTCAGGAGCCCAATGGCCTAAACATGGAATTCACCAGTTTAAAATCTCCCCACCCCGGCTTCATCCCATGTCCAACCCTCCCTCTCATCCCCACCTCCTTGACCTGACACAAACTGTCCATCTACTGTCCATCTTCTGTCCCACCTCACTGACCAATCCCCACCACTGCCTACCTGCACTTATCTAACACCATCCCACCCACCTTCCCCAGCTCCACCCCTTCCCCCTCTCTTTATTTCTGAGCTCCCTTCCCCCTTTCTCATTTCTAAAGAAGGTCCTGACCCGAAACACCAACTTTCCTGCTCCTCTGGTGCTGCCTGGCCTGCTGTGTTCCTCCAGCTCCACACTGTGTTATCTCTTGTTTGTATTCAATGAGCTGCATAGCTTCAGCCTTTTCCTGGGGTTTGCTCAGTGGTTCTTTCAACCACATTGTTGCAATCAGTTTATTCCCCTTTGGTAGTTTCACCAGTTCACGTCTGTGAAACCTGTCAGATTTCTCATATATAAGCTAGTGGGCTTATCCAGTCAAAGTGTTGGCTTGTCTGCAACTCAGACTTGGGAATTCAACTGTGTCCTCAAAATAATTTTGAATTTCTGTCAATGCCTCCCATTCTGATAAAAAATGAAGATCAAACTTTATCAACTTAATTTCATGAAGAGAACACAGCACATGGCGACAGGCCAGCCCTATACTTGTGTTTATAACTTGGATTCACCACTGGCAAAGTATAGCTTCTGAAACAACTCCTTAAGGAAAACACCAGCTTGGTTGCTTTGTCGTCATCAGTCCAAAGTCAAATCTTCCCTTTTCAAAGGGGCACAGCTGATGGGGGGCATTACTATAAAACTAAGGAGCCCTCTAAACACGTACAATACAATTCATGGTGTCTGCACCATTTTGCGATTCCTGTGGTATCCACTGGTGACGATGGCCACGAGCCCGGCCAGCAGAGACTCTGTCCCCTGTCCAGGACCACCGGTTCATGAGCAAGGCTACGGCAGAAAGGTAAGCGGCTGTGAGCCATGAGCAGCTGGGAACTTTGGAGCAGGCCAAAGTGGTCAGCTTAGGGCTGACACATAAAGGGGAATTAATGCTTCCCTGCTGCCGGCCCCTATTTCACATCTAACTGGACTTTCAGAAGGAATCTGGTTTTCTCATACAGATAAATTCAAAGCCACTTTTAAAACATACAAAACAGTTTAAACTTGTCACAGTCACATTCCATGCTTTAAGTAGCACCAGATCTTTCAGGACTCTAAGACTATGAAATTGGTTCTAATGTGCATTTTACAATGACTTCTTGTTTCAGGGCGTGCCTTTAATCTTTGAAGAAACTTGGCTTTTCCACATTAACCAGCTGAATGATGTATTTTAGTTTTACATGCACTTATGACTTACAAGTAATTGTCAACTGTGATGGGATAGATGTATGCCTACAAATAGGATTTAAATCTGTGTATGTTTTCTGTTTTGGTTAACCAATTAACTGACAGATTTTCACCGTTTTAAAACTAAATCTTTCTTTTATGTACTTCATGCTGATGGTGCTGATTTGTGCTGGGGTTCCATTGCGTAAAAACAGCATGTACAAAACCACACAGACTGTCTGATGAAGAGACATCTCATCAACAGATATGTACATACACATACGTGCATGCACAGTAATTCCAGAGTTAATAGACAACAGCTAGGACTGCCAAATCTGGCTGACTAAACCTTAAACACCACCCATCCCGGCAATCATGCCAGTCATACCACACCCAAGTTCAGTGCCCCTTCTAGCTGCCGGTAATAAAATTCTCTAATTCAGGATACAAGTCTGAGATCCTCATGGACAGATACAGATACATTTACCTGCTAGGCTATCCATCCATTTCCTTATAGTCTGCAGTACATTTTACTATTTTTTTTAAACATGTTTAAATCAGTTTTTAGAGATAATGGGAACTGCAGATGCTGGAGAATTCCAAGATAATAAAATGTGAGGCTGGATGAACACAGCAGGCCAAGCAGCATCTGTGCTCCTGAGATGCTGCTTGGCCTGCTGTGTTCATCCAGCCTCACATTTTATTATCTTTAAATCAGTTTTTATCATGCACAAAAGTAGCACTGGCTGCTGGGTGAATTTATTGTACTGCTTGGCCAGACTTTGCATGATCATGCAGAGCTTTGTGTGAACATCCTGGACACCTTCCATTGGACATTATGAAATTTGCTGTTTCATTTTTTAACTTCCCAACAAACAGGCCTAATTATTACCAGCAGCAACCCCTTACAAAACAAATTCCTGAGAGGGCCTAAATATTAGTGAATTTAGCAATGCTGCAAAAAAATACAAGTGTTCAGAGAGCTTGTAAAGATTGATGCATTATCTCAACCACAGTCTGATTTAAAATTTTGAATTAACCTGAGATGTTATCAGCATTAGAGATAATGGGAACTGCAGACAGCCTTGACTCAGTCCCTGTCTTTTGATTCATGTCACAATGACCTGAAACTCTAAATCAAGGCCATCGTCCAGTTGTATAAATGCATAATTGTTTTAAATTGGGGGATTTGTCATTCATTTATTCAAAAGAAGGAAAAAAGACTTGCATTTAACACGTCCATCATCACCAGACATCTTGATGCGCTTTACACCCAGCAAATTATATCTCCGAAATTACTCACTCTGATGTAACATTATGGATTTACAGTCCAGTCACTAGATCAACATTAACTGGATACAAACTTTGTAAGTGATGCCAATTAAATAACTTACTTTTTATTTGTTCACTGGGTGTGAGCACCAGCAAGGAGTGTATTTATTTAGAATCTCAAATTCTCATTGAGAAAGTGATGATGAGCCAACATTCATGTCCATATAATGTAGCTGCTGTTAGGTAGGGAGTTCCAGGTATTTAACCCAGCAGCAGCGAAGGGACGGTAATGTAATACCAAGTCAGGTTGGTATGTCATTTCAGAGGAATTGGCAGGTCTGCTGCCCTTTTTATTCCTGCTGATGGAGGTCGATGGTTTACAAGGTGCTGTTAAAGGAGCCTTGGCAAGTTGTTGTGCACATGCCTCGCGTGTGCGTGTGTGCGTATACATGTTTGTGGGTGGCGAAGAGTGAAGGCTTAAGGTGGTGGAAAGACGTGTCAATTAAGTAGGCTACTTCATCCTGCTTAGTTTTCAGCATCTTGACTGTTCTTGAATCTGCTGTTGTTCCGTCACACCCTGAATTGTGGCTGACAGACTTTAGGGAGTCAGGAGATGAGCTACTTGCTCCAGAATTCCGAACTCCCAACCTGCTGTTCCTATCATCATGTTTATATGGCTAGTCTAGTTCAGTTTGTAGTCAGTGGCATCACTCCGGGTATTGGTGCTTGATACAAATGTGCATTTATATAATGCCCTTTATGACCTCACAGTGCCCCAAATTGTTAGAATCACTGCAGTATGTTTGAAATGAGGTCAATTACATCCTGTGCTTCCTCCACATCTTTTAACACCGAGGTCCCCGGCCTTTGAATTTAGCAAATAGATCACTGGTATTGACATCCTGAATTTGTGATCATAGTAAGTCATTAACCATTTTGTGCAAGGCCATGTTTAATGTCACCTCTACTGGTGATGCCAAGTGATGGGAGATTTCTATTTCTTGAGGGTGTTAAGCTTTGTTGGGTAGTGCACAGGAAATCAAGTCCCACTCTTCCTGGAGTTGTCACAAAAGTTAAAGATTTTATAGAAGTATGAAAAATTCCCAGTTAACATGTCCTTTTAGACCTAGGTTGACAGCACCAATCAGGTTTCTGTATTTCAGAATGACTACTTATTACAAATTTTTAAAATTCTAGCTACGGTAAATAATTATGAACTGTTGATATATAATTCTAACTGTCCTTCTAAAATCCCCCTACAAATGTAAACAGATAAAATAAAATTGTGATCAGAGATAAATAAAACACCGGTGTTATGAGCAGAGGTTAAAAACTGGGAAGGTGGTTCACTGGTCCCTGTGCACATAATTCACTGAAATGATTCATTTGGCTTGCCAGGACTTGCTATTCCTCAATATCTGTTCTCTAGGTACTTTCTCCTGTTTGCAGGAGGCACAGAGTGCCCGGTTCACACTCAAAGTCTCTGATTTATTAGTTAAAAGTAACAGTTATAACAACTGGTGAATGAAAATTCACTGGCTTTCTTCAGGCTTTAAGTACTTTCTTTAATTGCTTAGAGAAAGACAGCACACCCTTGCCAGAGTTCGAAAGGCCTAAATTATTCACACCTGTAAGCTGTTTAGGTCCCTAGAAGCCAATCAAGTAGTTTTTGGTAGGCAGTAGATCTTTGACATCAACAATCAATCACCACTCTGCAGACCAATCAGCTGTGTGTTGCTGGCAGACGTTCCCGTAGCTCCAGCCTATCTGCAGTAACCTTTCCCTGCTGCTTGAACAGTTTGCAGTGTAAACTTTGCTTACAATGACGGTCAGTCAACTGCTTTTAAAAAGAGCAGCAATCCCTTCACAAATCCCTGTTTGTCCTTTTTTAAAAAAATCCTTTTCCCACTTGAGTCCACAATCAAAAATACAGGAAGATAAAAAAAATGGTCTTTAAAAGGTATCCCTCCCAATGAATAGCTCCGATTATCTAGTGGAATTGTAAGCAAGGGGTTTCCAGATACATATTTGTCTTTTCAACGCCTCTCACCCAGGAAGTTTATAAAATGTCAACTGAAGGACAATATTTTAAAGTACAACGTGGTAACCAGTGGGAAACATTGCCTAAAAAGAATTCACACTCTGAAATTTTTTCAATAAAATTGCTGATGTGGTACAAAACAGTGGGGAAGATTCCTTTGAAGTTTCTAAATGGGCCACTTTTTGAAGAAATGGAAAGTTATGCACACTGGTCTCATTAACATATGAAACTTCCTTTTAAATTGACTTTAAATTTTTGGCTGCAGTAATAATGTTCTCAAGCAGCCAGCAGTCGTGTCAAAATAAATGAAACTGTTTTGAAGACCATTGGCTGGGAAGACTGGCGATCTATTGATCAAAATGTCATAGCTGTGTCTAGATGTGCACAGGAGAAGGACCCACAGTGCCAACAGTTCAGAGGAAAGCTGGCTGCATTTTACTAAGGTAAAGGGACAAATGATACTGGTCAGCCCTAGACCAAGACAGAGGGCAGTTGTAGAGCTACTTATTTCACCTTGTCACTCCAGCTGTTTTGGCCTTACCCCCTCCATTTGCACCTTGAAACCTTGCCCTGTGTTCCGTGGCTTTTTATGTTGGTTTCTGGATGAGTAAGAAGATTGTTGAGTAGATCTGGGGCAGAGAGCAGCAAATGACCTTGTCTGTTTACTTTGAAATGTCTGTGTGACCTTTTCTTGAGGAATCACTGGTAGATCTGGTAGTTTTCCACAAAGCTACTTCAGTGTGTTTTCCATGAGTTAGGACTGTTTGTTTGTGAGGATGGTAAACATTGAAAAGGACTGATTGATTGAACCCTATGACCTGTTACCGTATTGTAACTCGTATGTATTGCCATGAATGCTTGTGTAATCTCTAGTTTATTAAGCAGGGGAGATTAAATGTTAAAATGACTTTTAAAATTATTAAATGTGTTGCATAGCAATTCCACCTGGAGCACTGTCCTATACGAGAAACTTCAGGGCAGTACGGTGGCTCAGTGGTTAGCATTGCTGCCTCACAGCACTAGGACCTACGTTGAATTCCAGCCTCAGATGACACTCTACATGGAGTTTGCACATTCTCCCCGTGTCTGCTCCAGTATCCCCCCACAGACCAAAGATCTGTAGGTTAGGTGGATTGGCCATGCTAAATTGCCATGGTGTCCATGGATGAGCAAGCAAGGTGGATTAGCCATGGGAAATATGGGGTTATAGGGATGTCAGGGTGGGGGTGGGGGGACTGAATGGCCTGCTTCCACATTGTAGGGATTCTGTGGTTCTACTTCTTGGACTGTTGGCTCTTTGATCTGGACTATTGTTCTGTTTACTCCTGGTGATGCATCCTCCACAGTCTACAGAGATCATCATCAGTTCTTGTAAGACAAATGCTGCTGAAATTAGTCTAAAGCTTCTGCAGTTAGATAATCTTTTTGAAATAATATGAACCTTGCAAAAAAACAGCTGTTATGAAATTCAGTGTGTTGCCTGCATTCATAATTTGCCTAAATCTCTAGATGTTTCAAAATGAAAAGTATATGTGGACACTTACTTTTTAACGTGACTTGTGCTTGATACTGCATTAACATTGGAGGATTTTGTCTTATTTTTCCACTGATTTTTCTTTTTCTCGGTCTTCTCTTATCTCAAATAAACTTCCTGCCTCAGGTTTGGATAGTGGAGGAGCACATGGCCCTTTTGAATCCCAATCCAGCCACACTTTTTAATCTTAAAATTCTCATCCTTGTGTACAAATACTTTCTTGATCATTCCTTTCCTTATGTCTGTCACTTCTTCCACCAGTCCTACAAATATTGGAGATCTCTGCAGTCCTCAAATTCTGGCTTCTTGCTTAATGTTACCCACAGGCATTGGCTGCCAACGGCATGGTCAGCAAAATCCCAGCTCTCCAATTCCCTCTTTAAACCTCTCCGTACTGTGCGCAGTTTTAGGCCCCATATCTCAGGAAAGAGGTACTGGCCCTGGAGCAAGTTCAGAAGAGGTTCGCAAGAATGGTCCCAGGAATGAAAAGCTTAATGTTTGAGGAACGTTTGAGGAATCTGGGTCTACGTTCGATGGAATTCAAAAGGATGGATCGTGCTGGGAGGGGATCTAATTGAAACTTACTAAATGGCCTGGACAGAGTGGATGTTGGGGAGATACTTCCATTGGTAGGAGAGACTAGGACTCAAGGGCACAGCCTTGGAGTAAAGGGAAGACCTTTTAGAACAGAGATAAGGAGAAACATCTTCAGCCAGAGAGTGGTGAATCTATAGAATTCATTGCCACAGAAGGCTGTGGAGACCAGGTCATTGTATATATTTAAGACAGAGATAGATGGATTCTTAGTTGTCAAGGGGATCAAGGGTTATGATTTTCAAGGGAATATAGGATTACGGGGATGAAGCAGGAGAGTGGGTTTCAGAAACTTAGCCATGATTGAATGGTGGAGCAGACTTGATGGGCTTAATAGCCTAATTTCTGCTCCTATGTTTTGTGGATCTCTGTCTGCCTTCTGCTTAACATGCTCCATAACATCTTCCTCCTTGATCAAACTCTTGGCTACCTCACTTATATCACTGGACATACTACTGCACTGAAAGTAGCAAGGATGCATAAGCCTTTGAACATTATGTTTATATTTATTTGAAAAGAAGTTTGTGTTGGGTATTTTCATAGCATAGTTATTCAGTCCTCTCCCTGGAATGGATTCCACTGGTCTATTTTTTTGGAGCGGGCAAGTGTGGCACAGTAAAATTACATGCGAATAGCTGGAAAATGGTATTTTACTTTTTAAAAGAAATGAAAGTGAAATGAAATTTTCATATCAAAATGCTAAAAACTGTAAGGATTTTCTTTGGTATTTGCCTCACAGTGGGAGGTAAAAGTTTCAGCTTATGAGCAAATCTATCTCTGTGTTCAGAAACAGCACTGAAAAACCTTTTCCACCGCCTCTTCGCCATTTAACGAGTTACTTTTCTGTTGTTTTTTCGCAGGCCAACATTGGCCAGATGGATTCAGCTGCAGAGCAGTGGAAGATGATCACAGGAAATCTGGCACTAATTCAGGTGTGTGTGTTGGAGGTTTACCCTCTAATGTGAGGGTGGACTAACTTTACTGGTAAATACGGGAAAGGCGAGGTAACCCCTTGCCTTGTTCAAATAGATTATATTTCTTTCATGGCCGATCAATATATCTAACTCGGTTATTCATGTGCATGATGTGCAATTGCTCCTTAAAGGAATATTGGGCTTCATCAACTCTGCCCTAACAATGTGTCTCAACCTGACCCACTCTAGAATTCCCTCTCCTTGATGTTAGTGTTTTTCCATAAATACAATGGACATATAAGAGAGCTATTGGAAGTTGTGGATATTATCAGAGAGTGCAAAAAAACTTTTTGTACTTACAGAATTAGAGTGCTTTATCAATACTGACTAAATTCAGTGACTAATCTGAGGTCGCTGTGAAGGCCCTGCTGCCTCCACTTTGCCTGTCATTGAATCTGTAGTGTGGTGACCCTCAATGTTAAACTCACCACTGGTCGTCTCTCTGTAACGAGAGAGGAGCTCATCCTCTGGAACTATGCCGACTTTGGCCATTTGAAATAAAGTGAAAGGAATCTAGATGGTCGGCAGGCTATTCAAGTGTAGAGGACAAAATAGCAGTGCTCTCACTTGGAAATGTACTCACTCCGGTAAAGGTCTCTTAATTACATGGGGGCAGTAACTACTGTTAAGACCATAAAACATAGGAGTGGAAGTAAGGCCATTCGGCCCATCAAGACCGCTCCACCATTTAAATCATGGCTGATGGGCATTTCAACTCCACTTCCCTGCACTCTCCCCGTAGCCCTTGATTCCTTGTGAGATCAAGAATTTGTCGATCTCTGCCTTGAAGTAATCTAACATCCCGGCCTCCACTGCACTCTGTGACAATGAATTCCACAAGCCCACCACACTCTGGCTGAAGAAATGTCGATTCATTTCAGTTTTAAATTTACCCCCTCTAATTTTAAGGCTGTGCCCACGGGTCCTAGTCTCCTCGCCTAACGGAAACAACTTCCCAGAATCCACGCCTATTAAGCCATATATTATCCTGTAAGTTTCTATTAGCTCTCCCCTCAACCTTCTAAACTCTAGTAAATACAATCCCAGGATCCTTAGCTGTTCATCATATGTTAAACCTACCATTCCAGGGATCATCTGTGTGAATCTCTGCTGGACATGCTCCAGGGCCAGTATGTCCTTCCTGAGGTGTGGGGCCCAAAATTGGACACAGTCTTCATCTTCCCTTCCACCACCTGCTCCCATCCCATTCTCTCTTGGTGTCTCACTGCACTCTCGAAGTCCAGGGTTAGTGCCAGAGTTTGTTTATTTTACTACATTTAATGGTGCATTTACCCACTAATTCATGATCCATTAGCTTGATCCCAGAGTATTTTGTTTTGTAACAATGATCATTGCTGCCATATTGGAACAGACCCATTTCTTGGAATTCAGTGCAGAATGGTTTGCAGTTGATGCATTGGGATTTTGCATGTCTGGACTATTCTTTTTAATAGTTCTAATAGATTTTAGCATGATTAAATATAATCAAATGAAGATTCAGGTCTTCAAATGTAGATATTGGTGTTAAGTAAGAGAATGCGCATGTTGTGCAGATGGGGAGGGGGATAAGTCTGTTTGAGGATAAAGCTTATAGCTACATACAATGCAATGAATTGAAGTAGTATGAAGCCAAAGAATAGTTTTGATTTCTATAGACTCTTCAGTTTTATATGACTTAAAGCCCACAATTTCCCTGTCCAAAAAAAACAGAAGAATGCTGGTATTTGAAATGTGCAATTTTGACATGAACAGTTTCTGAGAGGAATGTTTTGTTGATTGGTTAATTGCAGAAAACTTCAACAACTCTGTTTAAAACAGATCAATAACATTTTACTCCAAAAGGCTTTTGTCAAGAACACATTAAGTGCTCGAGTAGCCTTGCCTGGGATAGGTCAGAGGTCGAGAAAATTGGTGTTTGTATATTTGTACAGCTGGTCCCAGCCAAAAAAAAATTGTGAAATTGACTCAATGTTAAATCGGATCTTTGTAATTTTTTTCCCTCTTAGGTCCAGGCCACTGTGGTCGGTTTCCTGGCATCTGTGGCTGCTGTGGTGTTTGGATGGATCCCTGAGGGTCACTTCCGACTTGATCATGCTGTTCTCCTGTGTGCCAGCAGCATGGCAACAGCGTTTATAGCTTCCCTCATATTGGGTAAGACATACATGTTAGCCTATAATCAGAAGTGTCTCTTGTTTGGATGTTGTTTTTAGATCATATTAGATTCCCTACAGTGTGGAAACAGGCCCTTTGGCCCAACAAGTCCACACTGCCCCTTGAAGCATCCCACCCAGACCCATTCCCCCTATAACCCACACACCCCTGAACACGACGGGCAATTTAGCATGGCCGATCCACCTAGCCTGCACATCTTTGGACTGAGGGAGGAAACCCATGCAGACACAGGGAGAATGTGCAAACTCCACACAGACAGTCACCCGAGGCTGGAATTGAACCCGGGTCCCTGGCGCTGTGAGGCAGCACTGCTAACCACTGAGCCACCGTGCCGCCCTAAAAATTGTTTTGATTGACTGCTGGGCAGTTTACCTTTCGCTTCTGCCCAGCAAAAACCAGTGGGTTCTGCCATAGTAATACCAAACATAAAAATACACAAATGAATCTATTATGGCTTTTAAGCTTTTGGTGCAGCTAACTGTGTTTATTTGAATATTGTTGAACTGAACACATGGAATTGATTAAAATGGTTAATGTTGCCCAAAACAAGGGGCTATAATTTTGTGGTCACTAACATTTGGATGAATTCATGACTAAAACCGGTTTGGAGGGATTTAGGCCAAGTACAGGCAGATGGGACTAGTTTAGTTTGGGAACATGGTCAGGTGCACTGGTTGGACTGAAGGGTTTGTTTCCATTCTTTGACTCAGTGACTATTAAACCCAATAAATAATTCATGAAGAATGTTCTTACATTGCAATGGGAAATTATGATGGAACTTACTGTAGAGTGGAGGAATTGAGGGGGCAACCATAAACGTTGTTTAAGGGAAACTAGATGAAAATGTAGGGGAGAAAGATGGTTATACTGATATGAAGAAATTAAATAGTGAGAGAAGCCTTGCATGGAGCATAATTGTACAGCAGTGGGCTGAATGGCCTGTTCCTGCTGTAAATTTTATGCAATCCAATATGAGTTACCAACCTCCATGAGCAATTTTGGATGACCAGTGTTTGGGTGGCAGTGGTAAGGTTACTGGTCTAGTGATCCAGTACCCCAGATTAATGTTTTAGGGGCATGAGTTTAAACCCCACATTGGCAGATGGTGAAATGTGAATGCAATAAAACCCTGCAACATATAGCTAACCTAATGATGAGTACATAACAACTGCCCATTGTTAAAAATTCATCTGGTTTACTAATGACATTGAGGGAAAGAAATCTCTAGATTCCTTGTCCTGCCTATTTGACTCCAGACCCATAGTAATGTGGTTGACTCTTAACTATCTTCTAGACAATTATGAATGGACAATAAATGCTGGCTTTGCCAGCGATGTACACATCCCATCAACAATTTTCTTAAATTGAAATAGTGTAGAAAAGTAGATATCATACAAATTACAGACAAATAAATGTTATTTTGGATGATTTTACTGCAACCCTTTTACTCTGCTCACTAATGTATTTTTGGGACCAAGTGTGGAAAACACATACTGCATACAATCTTCTGAAGAAGATACGTATCAGACTTGAAATCTCTTATCTTTGTTTATCTCTCTCCATGGATGCTGCCAGACCCTGCCAAGTTTCTCCAGCACTTTGGTATAAATTGTTGTTTAAAAACATTCACACCGTTATAGGCAGCTGCCTATTTTGAGGAACAAGAGCTGACCTTTTACCATATCATAGGAATCACCTACAAAGATGCAACTTGAAGTTATGACCAATTAAGTGAGCCATCCGTTTCAGACAAAAAGTACTT
This sequence comes from Stegostoma tigrinum, assembly GCF_030684315.1. NCBI lineage: Eukaryota > Metazoa > Chordata > Chondrichthyes > Orectolobiformes > Stegostomatidae > Stegostoma > Stegostoma tigrinum. The sequence goes on along the minus strand of NC_081374.1, from coordinate 13,113,340 downwards.
CATACTTCATTACTGTATTGATATTTTATTACTTCCATAAATCATTCTGTATCTGTTCTGAACCCACAATCTGTAGAGCTGGAAGATCACAGCAGGCCAAGCAGCATCAGAGGAGCAGGAATGCTGACGTTTCGGGCCGAGACCGTTCTTCATTTCTGAAGAAGAGTCAAGGCCCAAAACATCAGCTTTCCTGCACCTCTGATGCTGCTTGGCCTGCTGTGTTCGTCCAGCTCTACACCTTGTTATCTCAGATTCTCCAGCATCTGCAGTTCCTACTATCTTTGAACCCACAGTCTGACTGTTTGTTTGAGAAAAGGCAGATGTAATGGACTTAATTCTGCCTGTGGCTCAGTAACAAGTAGATGGTGTAGAAATTTGAGAAATAGCACTGCAGTACAATCACTTCAACACCAAACCATAGGGACGACATTTCCTAGTAACTATGCCCCAGAACAACAGGCTTTACAAAATTGTCTGACGTGCAGCTGGAGGGTTGGAAGTTCATGAATATTTAGCAAAACACACTCAATTTCAGACTTCTGCACTGAAATGTTGAGTGCTTTTGCAGGAATATTAATCTTTCATTTTATTTCTCACCCAGGGGTAATCATGGTCGGTGTAATTATTGGCTCAAGGAAAATTGGTATAAATCCTGATAATGTGGCCACTCCCATTGCTGCTAGTCTTGGGGACCTCATCACCCTGGCACTGCTGTCTGGAATCAGTTGGGGTCTTTACATACAGCTACGTAAGTAATAATATTAACAAATGCAAATAATTGCTATGGCTTTGTTTTATTTTTCCTCATCTACTACAATGTTAGCTTTGTTTCTCAATTGGGATGCATTCTGTAGATGTGGAGATCAAGTGCCAGAAATAATTATGAACAGAATTGATGGGAAGAGCTGTACAGTATACAAACTACTAAGATTGGCTGGCCATTGTCAGCTTTTATTCCCATTTTCCCTAGTTCGTCGGGTTCACTGAAGATATCAATAACCCAAGGCAGTTCCAACAATGAAATAAACTCAATGTTCTTTATTAAAGAAAAGTACAGGACAGAAAATACATAATAAATCTCGTCCATCTAGTGCTCATGATCACAGGTGGACCTGCCAAGGATCAGAGCAGGCGATCAGTCTGTTCCACCCTAACCCACAGCTGCTGATCAGGTGACCCCTTCCTGAACTAGCTAACTATGCTCTGGGTAAGCTTTCTTTAAACCCTTTTTACCTTACAGACAAGCTGTGCATTAAACCTTTTATACTGTCCAGTCTCCACCAAGCAATCAATTAAACCACTGGCAAACATCTCAGACAGGTAGACCCATTGTTTAGAACCTAGAACAATACAGCGCAGAACAGGCCCTTCAGCCCTTGATGTTGCGCCGACCTGTGAACTAATCTAAGCCCCTCCCCCTACACTATCCCATCATTATCCATATGCTCATCCAAGGACTGTTTAAATGCCCCTAATGTGGCTGAGTTAACTACATTGGCAGGCAGGACGTTCCACGCCCTTGCCACTCTCTGAGTAAAGAACCTGCCTATGACATCTGTCTTAAATCTATCACCCTTCAATTTGTAGCTATGCCCCTTGTACAAGCTGAAGTCATCAGCCTTGGAAAAAGACTCTCACTGTCCACCCTATCTAATCCTCTGATCATCTTGTATGTCTCTATTAAATCCCCTCTTAGCCTCCTTCTCTCCAATGAGAACAGACGCAAGTCCCTCAGCCTTTCTTCATAGGGCCTGCGCTCCAGACCAGGCAACATCCTGGTAAATCTCCTCTGCGCCTTTTCCAATGCTTCCACATCCTTCCTGTAATGGGGCGTCCAGAACTGCACGCAATATTCCAAGTGAGGCCGCACTAGCGTTTTGTACAGTTGCAGCATGACGTCACGTCTCCGGAACTCAATTCTCTACCAATAAAACCTAACATGCCGTAAGCCTTCTTAACAGCACTATCAACCTGGGTGGCAACTTTCAGGAATCTATGTACGTGGACACCAAGATCCCTCTGCACATCCACTCTACCAAGAATCTTTCCATTGACCCAGTATTCTGCCCTCCTGTTTTTCCTCCCAAAGTGAATCACCTCACATTTATCCGTATTAAACTCCATTTGCCACCTTGCGGCCCAATTCTGCAGTTTATCCAAGTCTCCCTGCAACCTGCAACATTATTCCACACTGTCCACCACTCCACCGACTTTAGTGTCATCTGCAAACTTACTAACCCATCCACCTATGCCTGCGTCCAAGTCATTTATAAAAATGACAAACAGCAGTGGTCCCAAAACAAATCCTTGAGGCACACCACTAGTGACCTGACTCCAGGCTAAATATTTTCCATCAACCACCACTCATTGCCTTCTTACAGAAAGCCAGTTTCTAATCCAAATTGCTAAATCTCCCTCAATCCCGTACCTCTGTATTTTCTCCAATAGCCTACCATGTGGAACCTTATCAAAGGCTTTACTGAAGTCCGTGTACACCACATCAACTACCCTTCCCTCATCCACATGCTTGGTCACCTTCTCAAAAAACTCGAAGATTTGTGAGACACGACCTGCCCTTGACGAATCCATGTTGACTATCTCCAATCAAATTGTTGCTTGGTGGATGATTATAAATCCTATCTCTCATAATCCTTTCCAAAAACTTTTCCTGCAACAGACGTAAGGCTCACAGGTCTATAATTACCTGGGTCAACCCTACTGCCCTTCTTGAACAAGGGCACAATATTTGTAATCCTCCAGGCCTCTGGTACTAAACCTGTAAACAATGAGGACTCAAAGATCAAGGCCAAAGGCTCCGCCACCTCCTCCCTAGCTTCCCAGACAATCCTCGGAAAAATCCCATCTGGCCCAGGGGATTTATCTACCTTCACACCTTCTAGAATTGATAACACCTCCTCCTTACTAACCTTAATCCTTTCAATTCTAGTAGCCCGTAACTCAGTCATCTCCTCTACAATATTCTCCTGTTCGTCAGTGAAAACAGATGAGAAATAATAATTTAGCACCTCTCCAATCTCTACAGGGTCCACACACAACTTCCACTTCTGTCTTTGACTGGCCCTATTCCTATCCTAGTTATCCTCTTATTCCTCACATACCTATAGAAAGCTTTGGGGTTCTCCTTTTATTCTACCTGCCAATGTCTGCTCATGTCCCCTCCTTGCTCCTCTTAACTCTCTCTTTAAATCCTTCCTAGCTAATCTGTAACTCTCCATCGCCTCATCTGAACCATCTCATCACATAAGCCTCCCTCTTCCGCTTAACAAGAGATACAATTTCTTTAGTAAACCACGGTTCCCTTACCTTATCGCTTCCTCCCTGCCTGACAGGGACATACCTATCAAGTACACGCAATATCTGTTCCTTTAAGCCAGTTCCACATTTTGATTGTCCCCCATCCCCTGCATTTTGCTAACCCACTCTATGCCTCTTCAGTCTTGCCTAATCGCATTGTAATTGCCCTTCCCCCATCTATTACTCTTGCCCTGTGGCATGTTCCTATCCCTTTCCATTGCTAAACTAAACGTAACCGAGTTGTGGTTACTCTTTCCAAAGTGCTCACCTACGACTAAATCAAACATCTGGCCTGGTTCATTACCAAGTATCAGATCCAGTGTGGCCTCTCCTCTTGTCGACCCTTCAACATACTGAGTCAGGAAACCCTCCTGCATACGTTGGACAAAAAGTGATCCATCCGACGTACTAGAGTTTTAGCCTCCTCATGCCCCACAGAACTCATCTCAGTCTTCTCCCCTCCGGTCCAATCCCTACCCACATACATCCACGATTCATCTGGCGCCTTACGCTGGTTTCAAAGCTTCCAGTTTACTGGCTCCAGCCACCACCTCTTTACCATGGACGTACAATCCCTTTACACATCCATTCCCCACCAGGAGGGTCTTAGGGCACTCTGCTTCTTCCTGGAGCAAAGACCTGAACCATCCCCAGGCACCACCGTCCTCCGCTTGGCCGAGCTTGTCCTCACCCTTAACAACTTCTCTTTCAACTCCTTTCATCTTCTTCAGGTAAGAGGCGTTGCCATGGGTACCTGCATAGGCCCAGTTATGCCGTGGAACATTCCTTGTTCCAGTCCTTTTCCGGCCCCCACCCACAACTCTTTCTCCGATACATCGATGATATCGTCAGTGCTGCTTCCCTGTCTCGTCGAGAATGGGAAAACTTCATCAATCTCCCCTCCAATTTCCACCCTGCCCTCATTTTCACCTGGTCAATCTCTGACTCCTCCTTCCCTTCCTGGACATTTCTGTTTCCATTTTTGGAGATAGACTGGCCACTAATGTCCATTACAAACCCACCGACTCCCACAGCTACTTGGGCTATACATCCTCACATCCCACTTCCTGTAAAGACTTTATCCCATTCTCTCAGTTCCTCTGTCTTCGCATATGTTCAGATGAGGCCAACTTCAACAAGGGAGCCTCCGAAATGTCTGCATTCTTCCTCAACCAAGGATTCCCAAGCTCCGTTGTTGTCAGGGCCCTCACTTGGGTCCGACCCATCTCCCACGCATCTGCCCTCGCCCCTTCTCTTCCCTCCCGCAACAGCGATAGGGTTCCCCTTATCCTCACCTACCATCCCACCAGCATCCACATCCAGAAGATCATCAGACGTCATTTCTGCCACCTCCAGCAAGATGCCACCACCAGACACACATTCCCCTTCCCTCCCTTGTCTGTCTTCTGCAGGGACCGGTCCTGCTGGGACACCCTGGTCACCCCCAACACCTCCCCACAGCCCCATGGCACCTTCCCCTGTAACTGGCAAAGGTACAACACTTGCGCATTTACCTCCTCCCTTCCCAGTATCCGAGGGCCCAAACACACCTTCCAGGTGAAGCAACACCTCATCTGCACTTCGAAGAATCTAGTCTACTGCATTTGCTGCTCACAATGTGGTCCCCTCTACAGTGGGGAAACGAAGTATAGACTTGGTGACCACTTAGCAGAACATCTACGTTTTGCTCGCAAAAAAGATCCTGAACTACCTGTTGCCTGCCACTTCAAAGCACCACCCTGCTCCCTGGCCAACATCTCTGTCTCCGGCTTGTTACAGTGTTCCAGCGAAGCCCAGCGCAAGCTGGAGGAACAACACCTCGTTTTCTGCTTGGAGACCCTACAGCTCTCCGGACTCAGTATTGAGTTCAATAATTTTAGGGCCTAAACTCTCCCATGTCTCAGCACCCCCCACCCACACACCAGGCCTTGTTACCACATAGCCTGCCACTACTCAACCCTGGTTGTCAGTCACTAACAGTCCCCATTAACAACTATTCACCCTCCCAGCCTGATCGTTAGCAACTCCTTTGTCTGTCCAATTGTCTTTCTCTCTCTTTGGGCTCTATCCTATTGTTTACTCCCTACACCACCCACCTCCCTATTGTCTGCATATAAACTGCTGTTTTCCCAGCCACCATCAGTTCTGAGGAAGGGTCACCGGACCCAAAACGTTAACTCTGTTTTCTCCTCCACAGATGCTGCCGGACCTGCTGAGCTTTTCCGGCAGCTTTGTTTTTATCTCAGACATGTAGTGTTTTCCATGATAGTTTGATTAATTGTTCATTGAAACCTGTATGCCATTCCCTGGAAAGAGGCTTATCTCACATGAACTTTGACATCAGGCCAGCTTGTTCAGGCTGCTCACCACTTTGAGGTCTTCCAGTCAACTGTATGATATTTACACAGCACAATTCTATGAGAGTCTCACATTTAGCCAATAAATAGTCCATATTATATTGATTCACTGTGACATTTTGAAACAAAACATTAGCTTTTCAAAAGTTACTGTGACAGTTAGCTCATTCTGAGTTAGAACACTCAATCTAAAATACGCACATCGCTTCAGCAAAATGCAAACACATTATAACCAGTGACTTTTCTAATCATCAGATCACCGCAATTCAATACATTTTTGGTCCTCATTTTGTGTAATTTCTTTTATCTTCATTTTGGCTAAACAAACAAATTTTATCTTAATATCTACACTGTAAGGGAGGGTTGGTTCACATCCTCTCCCTAGCTTAAAGTAGTAGAAATTATACATCAAACTCAACTGTTACATGTTGTACTGGTACTATTCCAGAAACAGTGCCTTACAACATTCTCTAAAAAGTATTGGGAACGAAAGCTTGAAGGTGCTGGCTCATCCTTGGGACTGCTTTTTACCGTGGCTAGAATGCCGCTACTAACTCTGCAGTTCCAAAATGGTCAGGCCTCTTTATCAGACGCCATTTCCACCACCTCCAGCAAGATGCCACCACCAGACACACATTCCCCTCCCCTCCATTGTCAGTCTTCCGCAGGGACCGCTCCCTCTGGGACACCCTGGTCCATTCTTCCTTCACCCCCAACACCTCCCCACAGCCCTACGAGTGAAGGGAAACTGGGCAGGCAGTTCAGCTTTGGGGCTATCATAGCTGCTATGGCAATACAGGCTCAAAGGGCTAAAGGGCCTTCTCTGTACTGCATGATTCTATGATTACTATTACTGAGGAAAAACGGTCAATTCTAGATTTTTAACTGAATCTGTCTTCTATAATTTTAATTTCCACCATCTGCCATTGGTCGAATTTCAACCCAAGTATCTAGACCATGAGGCCTCTGGCATTAATTGTCCACTGATATTATCACTGCATCATCATCATCTCCCCAACAGCTTTTACATAAACTCAGACTGAAAGGATATGAGACTGTTGTGAGTGTTGCTGCAAATGTTATGATTTTATTGAAATGCTCTAACTACTTCTGTTTTATATAATTACAGAAGAACATCCTTACATCAACCCACTAGTGTGTGCTTTCTTTGTGGCTTTGACACCTCTGTGGATCATCATATCAAAGAAGAACCCAGCCACACGAGAGGTCTTATACTCTGGTTGGGAACCTGTTATTATCGCCATGACAATTAGCAGGTGTGGACTAATAAAGTTCTATTCTGAAACCTGTGGGGGAACCATAACTGAAACAACCAAAATTACCAGATCACCCAGAAGTGAAGAAATTACAAACAGAATTTCACGTTTTTTAACATTTACTCACACACACGGCAGAACCAATGCAAATTGGTTCCCAGGGCAGAAATGGCTAGCACAAGGGGTCATAGTTTTAAGCTGGTTGGAGGAAAGTATAGAGGGGATGTCAGAGGCGGGTTCTTTACACAGAGAGTTGTGAGAGCATGGAATGTGTTGCCAGCAGCAGTTGTGGAAGCAAGGTCATTGGGGTCATTTAAGAGACTGCTGGACATGCATATGGTCACAGAAATTTGAGGGTGCACACATGAGGATCAATGGTCGGCACAACATTGTGGGCTGAAGGGCCTGTTCTGTGCTGTACTGTTCTATGTTCTATGTTCTAAATTGCAGGTGAATTAACTGGCAAACGATATTGCAAATAAAATGGTAAATTTCGCATTTTGTTTGTAAAGCTCAATGTCTGTTTAAAGACAATTCATCATAAACATGGAGTAGATATGCAAATTCTGTATTCAGAATAGGTCAGGAACCCTATCAGACCGAAATTTCACTTCTGGGTTTCATGGGTATAATGGTTACCATCATCAAAGCAGACTCCCGTAAGCCCTGTCTTCCTTAGGTTATGATTATCCTGTTGGTGGTTCCTGAACTCCTAAATAACCAATAATACCCCAGTTCATTGTTTATCCCCTTCTGTTAAAAAACGCAGCTATATAGCATCTCTGGGTGTTCACACAACCTTCTAGGTTTTAATGTGATGTGATAATGGGAACTGCAGATGCTGGAGAATCCAAGATAACAAAGTGTGGATGAACACAGCAGGCCAAGCAGCAGAGGAGAAGGAAAGCTGACGTTTCGGGCCGAGACCCTTCATCAGAGAGGGGGATGGGGGGAGGGTTCTGAAATAAATAGGGAGAGAGAGGGAGGCGGACTGAAGATGGAGAGAAAAGAAGATAAGTAGAGAGGAGAGTATAGGTGGGGAGGTAGGGAGGGGATAAGTCAGTCCAGGGAAGACAGACAGGTCACCCCACCTCCTTGACCTGTCTGTCTTCCCTGGACTGACTTATCTCCTCCCTACCTCCCACCTATACTCTCCTCTCTACTTATCATCTTTTCTCTCCATCTTCGGTCCGCCTCCCCCTCTCTCCCTATTTATTCCAGAACCCTCTCCCCATCCCCCTCTCTGATGAAGGGTCTCGGCCCGAAACGTCAGCTTTCCTTCTCCTCTGCTGCTTGGCCTGCTGTGTTCATCCAGCTTCACACTTTATCTTCCAGGTTTTAAACTTTTTTGTTTAGTCTAGTCACACTGTGCCTCCAAGAGGACCTGTCATTTTTGTTACTGAACAGAAAAATTGACCTCTTCTGGAGAGAGGTTTACTACTTCACACAATTCATTACGTTCCACCTTCTGTCTCTGTCTGCTTTCCGTTTGTGTCTGCATTTGTGTGCTATCAGGCTGTCTTCATGCCATGTCACATTTCTTACAGTTACTTCATTCCTACTTGTATTGCTACCAGGTCACATGGAAACCAGTATATTATGTTGTCCAAGAAAATTAGTCCATGTATAATTTTTCTCCTATTTCCCGTGTTCTTATGTTCTTACCTAACCAATTTACTATAGTAAAGTTCTAAGTGCAGAACTCTTTTTGCCTGTTTTCTTACATTTGCTGGGTTCTGAATGGGAATTGCTGTTATTGACGTCATTTTTTTAAATGATAAAACAACAGTTAACTTTACAATGTTACATTTCTGTGCTTTGTGATAACCATGTGATATAATGTGTATTACAGTGTTGGTGGACTGATTTTGGATAAAACAGTATCTGATCCAAATTTTGCGGGGATCGCTGTTTTCACTCCAGTTATCAACGGTAAGGACATTTATTCATGTGCTGTGAATTTTTGTCATTATGATGCTTGACAAAATTGCATGGATGTCAATTTTAACTGTTGGTAGAAAAAGAGTGATTGCTATAAAAAGTACAGACATAGTTGTCTGAGTTACGTACAGCAGGCGGTGCCATCATCCTATTTATATGGAGTACAGGGGAAAAGAAAGAAAAGCATTTTGGTTTGTATGTTGGAAACACCTTAACATTGTGGATCGGACAAGCTGGACTTGCACAGCTTCAACAAACTGACAGCAGTAATGATTCAGAAATGAGTGGGCAGTACCGGAGGTTGAAAATCCCAGGTTTCTTCCACTGTGTACTCTGGCATTAGAATGTGTTGTCAACATTGTGGTCCCTGAATTATATATGTACTTGCATTCCCAATTATCCACAGATATTTTCTTTGCAACAGTTGAAGAAACTGCAGGAGAAAGCAATGCAATTTTTTAAACACCGAACAATGCCCTGTTTGTCCTATTGAGGCAAATGGATTTGGACTTGTTTAGCCAATCGAGTGAGGGGCTTTTGGGTTTGAAAAAATAGTGTTTGGCAAAAGTTGCAATCTTACTGAATGCATTTAGAGCTGGGATAGACATGTTTTCACTACCTCAGGAAATTGGGGAGATATAGAGTGGGCAGGAAAGTGGAGTTGAAGTCCAAGATCAGCCATGATTGCGTTAAATAACACAGAGGTGGTCTAGTTCCGCTCCTATTTCTTCTGTTCTAGTTCTCCCGATCTCACTGTGTTCGGAAGCACCATCCATCCTCTGTAAAACTGGTACACTGCAATTTCACACTGCTGTTTCATATCGAGTTTAAATTTGTTCACAGGACGTGGGCATCTGTGGCTAGGCCAGCATTTGTTGCCCATCCCAAAGGGCAGTTAGGAGTCAACCACATTGCTATTGGTCTGGAGTGACATGTGAGCCAGACCTAAACGATATTAGTGAAGTAGTCAGGTTTTTCTTGACAATTGACAGTGGATCCATGGTCATCATTAGACTCTTAATTCCAGATTTTATAGAATTCAAATTCCACTATGGTGGGATTTAAATTTAGGTCCCCAGGACATTACCTGGATCTCTGGATTAACAGTCCAGCAATAATACCACTAGGTCATCACTCCCCTGTCAGTTTCTTAGCTACATAGGGCTACAATGCAACAACGAAGCCCTAAAGAACTCTTTTTACTTCTCAGATTGCCATAAACATTGCTATTAATAAATAAACTCAAAGTATTTAAGCATAGCAATTCTGAAATGAGTGTTGAATTACACCTGTGCACATGATTCAATTAAGCTCTAACTTATTCCTCACTTGAAACCTATATTTAACTCTGATCCTTGTTAACAAACCTTTTGAAGGGTATTTTAGATTTGATTTTACAAAATTCCAACCAGAATAAGATTTATCTGAAAATCTAGATGCAGTATAGGCCTTTGTTTGACATGAAGGGTCTAGGCCCAAAACGTCAGCTTTTGTGCTCCTGAGATGCTGCTTGGCCTGCTGTGTTCATCCAGCCTCACACTTTATTATCCTGTATATTGTTCTCCTCCTTTCTCAGGTGTTGGTGGCAACCTGGTGGCAGTGCAAGCCAGCAGAATTTCTACGTTCCTCCACCTCTCCAGTATGCCTGGCGTGGGACCGGAAAACATGCACAAAACCTGCCCAAGTCCTTGTCGTACTTTCTGTAGTTCAGGTGAGAGCCCTTTGTCAGTGGCCAACGAGCAACTTGAGATCTCTAATGCTCCCATTGAATAAGGCATGAGATGGTGCAGGTTGCCTAGGTAATGTCCAGCTTGATTCTGTTGCACTACTGATTAAGTGGGAGAGGGCAAATTGCCAGGTTTTGAGGAGGAATGTTAAAATGTCTGGATTGCAGCTCCATGATGATGCAAACCAATCCCTTGCAGTAGTAATCTGGAGAACGCTGATGAGTAAAGAGGCTCATTATTTTTCTACTAAGCAACAAGTATCATGAGACTGAGTAAATTGCTCAAATAATTTCTTCATATGTTTTATTTAGCTGATATATAGGATATAACCTTCAAGGAGCAATTTAAGAAATTTCCACCTACTAGTCTCCTCTTGTCTACACAGTCAGCAAATTGGCATGTGGTGAACTGAGAGCATAAATCAAACATTCTGTCTCTCAAAGGCACATAATTTCTGTCGTTTGTAACCTCAATTCTGGTCAGAAACAAAAATCTAAATCTAAAATGTGCATTACAGATCAATTATTGAATGTTTAAGGAGTGACTAATTTGAGAGCTTGATTGTTTCTAGAAAGTGGTATCCTCAAAGCTGGTGGCCTCATAGCTAACCTGCCTATCTTAAACATGTTTAAAACAGCTGGTTCCTAAATTGTGGGGATAACCTGATATGGTGAACAAGCATTATTTAATTCCAGTCAGCAGGGGGCACCAATCCATTCCTCTCATCACAATACACATGTAAAATAAACTAATACTGCAGGTGCTGGAAATTAGAAACAGAAACAAAGATGCCAGCAGATCTGGTAGCATCTGTGGAGAGAAGGCAGATTTCACAACTTTAGGGTCACTGACTTGAACTGTTAAATATGCTTTCTCTCCACAGATACTGTCAGACCTGCTGAGTTTTCCAGCATTTCTGTTCCCTCTTCGCATTGTCTAGAAAGCAATGTCAGACTAATGCTTTTCTTTGAAGTTCGGCTGGGCATTTTTGTGTAGAACTTTGACAACTATGAAGCACTCTGTGTTTTGATACTATCCTCCCTCAAAATAATAACCTTGTATCAGTCAATGCTCTTTATAACAAATAGATTATGAACAATACGACTCCTTAGGGCATGAGAGAGGAACACAAGATCTGCAGCAGTGAGCTTTACGAACTGGGACATTATTGTGGAAGAACTAATTCAGAGCAATCACTCTAGCCTTAACTTATATTCAGTCTAAATAAAAGTTTTGCTGGTATGATAATCCCATGAACATCAATAAAATGGAATTGAATTTACCGACTAATGGGATCCGACAAGACAACCAGTTAACAAGACTACATTTTTCATAACAACATCAAGATTACTGGAAAATCCCAGCAGGTCTGACAGCATCTGTGGAGAGAGAGCAGAAATAATGTTTTGGGTCCAATTCCTTCAGAATTCAACCAAAACATTAACTGCTTTCTCTCCACAAATGCTGCCAGACATAGAACAGTTCAGGCCCTTCAGCCCATGGTGTTGTGCTGACCTATTATCCTACGAAGAGCAATCTATCCTGTATACCCTGCATGTTACTATCCTCCGTGTGCCTATCCAAGAGTCACTTAAAAATCTGTAAAGTATCTGACTCCACTACCACTGCCGGCAGCACATTCCACATACCCACCACTCAGTGTGAAGAACCTACTTCTGACATTTCTCCATACCTTCCTCCAATCACCTTGATATTATGTCCCCTTGTAATAGTAAATAGTAAAGACCTACTGAATTTTTCCAGCAATTTCTGATTTTGTTTGTGATTTCCAGTGTCTGCAGTTATTTGTTTTCATTTTTGTTCACTCTTCCTTTTATTTAAAAAAGACTAAAGCCAGCATAAACAATGAATTAATGGCAAAACATGGATGTTATAAGTAGATAAAACAAAAATGGGTCTGGATGCTTCATCAGGTAGTTCATTCAACACATACAGCACCAGGCACAGTATCCTTCAAAACCCTGTCTTCGCCAGCTATAGTTTCCATTTCCTCTCTTACACACCGGATTTAGCCTTGGATCCTCCTTCAGTATAACCTCCCAATCAACCTGAGTGAGCAAGCAGGGTTTTCACCAAATGACGCACTTGTGTAGAGCCCCCTCAATTATGTTTACGGTGATTACGATGGTGTGATATCACAGTTCTGTGGACACAGTGTGACCAGCTCTAGTTGAACAGTCCCTTCAAAACAATGACAATAATTTTACCTTTTTCACCCCTGCTTTTGGGTCCAGCCTGCAGGATTTCTTCTTCAAACTACCCTATACTCATCTCACCACAGCTTATCTCCACTAAACCATATTTTGTGGCATTTTATTTTGTTTGGTTTGAACTAGTCCTCTAGCTGGAATGATTATAAATAAGTGCTAAAATGGACCCGTGCGTGCATCCAGGGCCAATTATGTCATTTGGCTGTGATATAGTGTCTGTGCTCAGGCATGAAGATTGCTGCATTTGGTGGTATTCGCAATAAACACTGAGGTTGTTAACTTGCTTGCCGAGCTGGCTTGTTTTCATTCAGACGTTTCATGACAATGCTGGTGACATCATCAGTGGAGTCTCCTCCGCTTGGAATTGATCCTGTCTGGTCCGTTAGGGTGAGTACTGTCATTTCTGGTTTTGATCTGTATGAGTTTATATATGGGGTCCAATTCTATTATTGTTGATGAAAAATGGGTGGAGAACCGTGCTTTTAGAAAGTCCCATGCATGCCTATGTTTGGCTTGGGCTACTTTGGTTACTTTGTCCCATTTAAACTGATGGCCTTCCTTGTCTAAATTTACAAATATTAAGGAGAGTACATCATGCCGTTTTGCTGCTAGCTGACGTTCGTGTATCCTGACAGCTAGTTTCCTTGTCTGTCCGATGTAATGTTTGTGGCTGTCATTACATGGGATTTGTAAACTACGTTTATTCTGCATGTTGTGGGATACAACAGGAATATGTCGGAACTGACGACAAGACTCCAAAGACCATTAGGAATCATGGAGGCCCACAAGCCACTCTACGACAAACGCTTACAAGGATTAAAGACCCCATTCCCACAACATTGCAGAACCAATGTGGTTTACAAAATGCCATGCAACAACTGCTACAAACATTACATTAGACAGACAGAAAGGAAACTAGCCATCAGAATACATGAACATCAACTAGCAGCAGAACGACACAATGAACTCTCCTTAATATCTGTGCGTTCACACAACGAAGGCCATCAGTTTAACTGGGACAAAGTAACCAAAGTAGCCCAAGCCAAACACAGACACACATGGGAATTCCTAGAGGCATAGTTCTCCACCTATTCTTCAATCAACAGACTTATAGAATTGGACCCCATATTTAAACCTATACAGATCAAAACCGGAAATGACACTACTCACCATAACAGACCAAACAATATAAATTCCAAGAGGAGTAGAATAATTTTGCTTCATCGGAGGCTGCACTGATGATGTCACCTAGCATGATGACAAAATGTCTGAACGAAAACAAGCCAGCTCAGTGAGCAAGTCAACAATCTCATCCACAACCCGAGCTACAGTTCTTTTCCAAAACTTTCAACGATAGACGCTGTCCTCTCGAGCACACTGAGATGGCAGCCACTTTCCCTGAAATTTTAACCCCTGTCTCAGTTAGGGCTTGTTTTTATTTAAATAAAAACTTGTATTGAAATAAAAACAAGTTTTGCAGTGCATCCAACTAAATATTTGACATGTCATCTGCACAGACAACAGGTCATTATAAACTCCCTATTGGCTCCTCAAAGCACCATTAGCCAGGATGGAACCTTAAAATACGCATCTCACTAAAGGTTGATAAATAATAAGTTCAATTCAGTCCATGATCCTGAAGGGAAATGAGTAAATGGCAGAAAATTGAGTAAATTGGTCAGATGCTTTCTTTTACAAAGCCTTTTTACACTTGGCAGCAAGTTCCAGGAAGCCAACAAAATTGTGCAAACAATTTCCTCTGAGCTTTTGTCTGCCAATTTTCCTTTACTGATGTATGTACTGCTGGAAACCTCATTTACCACAGAGAAATGGTACTCAACACTTAAAACAAAAAAATCACTCAACTAACCCATAAAATTGTTAATTTATATGAAACATTTCCCTCTGATACTCTTTTTCTGTCCAGAACTTGATTTGGCAATTGTCTGTCTGTTTTGCTGTTGGAAGGTCCCAATGTATTTGTGAAATGCAGTCTTAGTGTGCTTCTGCATTGTGAATCTTGCTATCTGTGAATCACAGGATTTATATTCATGTAATATGCAGGTGTTCTGTGTTAAGCAGATATGATTACTACTGATTTAAATCCATCAAATTTAATGAAAATTGGACACATTCTAAATGAGTGCCTGGGTGATTGAATCAGCTTTTATACCCAGGCTGCACATCGCAATCAAACACTGTATCTGTATGAACAATTTAGTGGGGTGGCGAATGTTCTAAGTGGAGAAGAATGAACAAATCAGGTGAAGTACCACTTAAGAACTACTAATTATCTCTTGGTGGGCCTGTATGTATATATTATTCAAATGTATTTAGGTGGAGGGAAGAACACAATTATCTGTATATTGCGCAACTTTTAAAAGGATCTGGGACTATACTAATTAGAGTTCAGAAGCATGGGGAGGGGGGGATCTAATTGAAACTTACAGAATACTGAATGGCCTGGACAGAGTGGATTTTGGGAAGATGCTTCCATTGGTAGGACAGTGTAGGACATAAGGGCACAGCCTTAGCGTACATAACATAAGAATTAGGAGCAGGAGTAGGCCATCTGGCCCCTCGAGCCTGCCCTGCCACTTAATAAGATCATGGCTGATCTTTGAGACTCAGCTCCACTTACCTGCCTACTCGCCATACCCTTAATTCCTTTACTGGTCAAAAATTTATCTAGTGTTGCCTTAAAAACATTCAGTGGGGTAGCTTCAACCACTTCACTGGGCAGGAATTCCACAGATTCACAACCCTTTGGATGAAGAAGTTCCTCCTGACTTCAGTCTTACATCTGCTTCCTTTTATTTTGAGACGATGCCCTCTAGTCCTAGTTTCACCTGCTAGTGGAAACAACCTCCCTGCCTCCACTTTATCTATTCCTGTCAAATTTCTTATATGTTTCTATAAGTTCTCCCCTTATTCCCCTGAATTCCAATGAGTATAAGCCCAGTCTACTCGGTCTCTCCTCATAATCCAACCCCCTCAACTCTGGAAGCAACCGAGTGAATGTCCTTTGCACCCCCTCCAGTGCTAGTATATCCCTTCTCAAGTAAGGAGACCAAAACTGCACACAGTACTCCAGATGTAGCCTCACCAGGACCCTATACAGCTGCAGCATAGCGTCACTGTTTTTAAACTCCATCCCTCGAGCAATGGCAGACAAAATTTCATTTGCCTTTTTAATCACCTGCTGCATCTGCAATCCCACCTTCAGCGATTCATACACAAGGACACCGAAGTCATTTTGCCAAGCAGCGTGCTGCAATTTTTTACCATTTAAAACATTGTCCATTTTGCTGTTATTCCTACCAAAATGTATGACCTCACACTTATCAACATTGTACTCCATCTGCCAGACCTTTGCCCACTCACTTAGACTATCTATATCCCTCTGCAGACTTTGTGTCTTCTGCACACTTTGGTCTACCACTCACCCTAGTGTCATCTGCAAATTTTGACACACCACACATAGTCCCCAACTTCAAATCATCTATATAAAGGGAAGACTTTTTAGAACGGAGATAAGGAGAAACTTCTTCAGCCAGAGTGGTGAATCTATGGAATTCATTGCCACAGAAGGCTGTGGAGTCCAGGTCATTGAGTACATTTAAGACTGTGATAGATAAGTTCTTGATTGTCAAGGGGATCAAGGGTTATGGGGAGAAAAACTCTCAAAGGAGAATGTGGTTGAGGAACTTATCAGGCATGATTGAATGGTGGAGCAGACTCAATGGGCCAAATAGCCTAATTTCTGCTCCTATATCTTATGGTCTTATGATAGGTGTTTTGTAATATAGATGTCTCTAAGTCTTGTATCTTTCAACATCAGTAAAGTACATATGCTTTTACTTCACACTTGGGTTGTAGCCGATCTATAGTAAAATTCAGTCTTGAATGGAAATGCAGTGGCTGTTATGAACAGTGACAAGAGTTCTACTAAACCTCTAAAAGTAACCAGTGTTCTAACTTCCTAAGAATGCAATTTCAGTTTGTGATTTAAATCGTGAAACATATTTTTCTTCTGTTTTATGTTGAGGCAAATTATTCCTTCAATCCCCATTATTTTGTATACTAGCACAGGAACTCAAGTGCAAATAATATTGGAACACCAAGTTCTCCGAACGTTATGGTATTCACAAATTACTGGTTTACACAGTACAAGTGAATAGGACAAAATCGTATTTCATCAAATGTTCTAGTGTGAAAGTTATCCTTTACTCCAATACAAAATAAGCTTAAAACCAAATGAAGAGTTTAGTATAGAAAAAATGTTGTTTTCAGAAATAATTATTCACACACAAGCCAAAAGAACAAAATTAGAAGCTTGTGGTTTTATTCTCAAGTACTTAGGATCACATACTTTGCCTACATTTAACAAAAAAATTATTCCCTAGACAGATCACAACATAAAGTTAGAAGTCTGGTCCAGCATTACAACAAATGTTTCATCACCCATTTAAGCCTGTTCTAAATCAAGAACTCCCAAAATGAAAATAATACTGACCAGAGGAAGCCTGTCTCTAAACTGTATTTCCTGCGGTGCCAGTGACCTTTCTCATCGGCCACCCTTGAGTATTAGATTAGCAATTGGGACTGAATAGAGGCAACTCTGTACTCAGGACACAAACTTAATTGGAATTACTCCAGCTTTTTACACACTTCTAGTCACAGGAGGCTTATCAGTCAATTTAGTTTAAGATTTCAAAACTTAAAGGTAATATTCTCTGTGTCTCCACAGCCCTTTTGTACTGAAATTAGCATCCAATTTTGTTCAGTAGGAATTTGGTGAGTTCCTTTTCAACTTTAAGTGCATTATATAAATATTGTTGAAAAGGCTTAAAGCAATTTAAATACTTCTGTCTATTTGGGGCAGATTCAAATTGATTCATTGTGGTGGATACCACATGTTACTCCAATCCAGTGGGCAGTAAGGAGAAATTATTTCTCTCAAGCCTCTTCAGGCAACCCGAATTAGCATTTCAGATCCAGGTTATCAAATTGGTATATATCATGTTGTTGCTATTTCAATGGACTTGAGATTTGTTGTGCCTATAGGAGTGAGCAAGGGCCATTTTCACATATTACATGCCACTCCCTACCTGCACTCACTTATCACCATCCCACCTACCTTCCCCAGCCCCACCCCTCCTCTCTCTCTCTCTCTCTCTCTATTTCTCAGCTGCCTTCTTCCTCCCCACTTCTGAAGTAGGGTCCCAACCCGAAACATCAACTTTTCTACTCCTCTAATTCTGCCTGAACATTTATGCTTGTGATTTATGCCTAGTCAAATTATCATGTAAAATACCATTATTTAAATGCTGAATTTTTTCCTTCAGTCCAAGACAAGAATCTCCAAGAATTAACAATAATTGTTGATAGAATGTTTCACCACTTGTATAAGACCAAATTAAATGAAGGGCTTCCTAATTGGAAATGATGCTATTCAGCAAAAAAGTTAAACTTCCTAAACACTGCAAATCCTGCAGTATGGCCTGCCTTATGTCTGTGCATTTTTGTGATACTTAAGATTTGCTTTATTAGTCCAGAATTAAAACTGTAGTGTTTAATCATTTCAGATGGCTGTAAAAAGAACGTTTTGCATTTGTTTATTCTTTTGCAGATTTGAATTCAAGATCAGCTCGGGTCTTGTTCCTTCTAGTCGTCCCTGGACACCTTGTCTTTCTATACACTATTAACTCAATGCAGGGGGGACACACAACACTGACGCCAATATTTATTGTGTTCTACATGATGGCTGCTTTGTTGCAAGTATGTATCTCTTTTCAAAGTTTCAAACTTTACTGTAGGGTTTTAGCAATTAAAAATTTTGGAAAAAGACTACTTAGTTATTCTGAGCTTCATCAGAAATTATTAAAAACTGAACCTAATCATGACCCGGTCTAGAGTTAAATATTAGAAAGTGAATTCTCCCGTTTGATAGATTCAAGAGTTCTCAGTCTGACACGTGCATGTACAAGTTGCAAGTAAAGAAAAGGTCTTCGTCAAAGAGGAGAGCCCACTTGGGTCACTTTGTCTAGTCTCCAATTTGACTTGTTTATTTTTAGAGCAAGGTATTCAAAGCGCTTAAGGGGACAAGTCCAACTGCACATCACACATGACTGTTTAGGGAAAAACAAATCAAAGGTGTTACGACACTTCAATGAGAATTGTTCAGAACTTGAAGAGAATATTAGACATTACAATAAAACATAGATGAGCTGAAAAGGTGCTACAATTTAATTTTTGATCATTATCTAGTTTGTGTAGAGAGTGGGATGCAGAGTGCTCGGTAACACCATTTATGGGAACACTGAAGAAAGTTCTTACTGTTGTTGTCCTAGACACTCCAGGAATATTGACAACTATTTGTCCCTCCCTCAACCATGCTTAATATGAAGCTCAGGTAAACATTCATCCAAAGGATCATCCTTCCCTCAAAAACAAAACCATCACTGCATCTGTGACTGGTTTCTGTAAATATGAGATAACAAGGTGTACAGTTGGATGAACACAGCAGGCCAAGCAGCATCAGAGAAGGAAAGCTGACGTTTTGGGCCTACACCCTTCTTCAGACCCTACTTCTGTAAATATATGTAACTTCTAGTCAAATGCAATGTAAATGTGGTGGATACGAAATAAGAATATGACAGTATATTCTTTCTGTTTCAAGATTAATATTCCAGAGACCTGAATAAATGATCTAGAGATAAGTTCAAACCCAATGTTAAAAACCCATCTTCTTCACTGATAAGACCATAAGACATAGGAGCAGAAATAAGGCCATTCGGCCCACCAATTCTGCTTTGCCATTCAGTCATGGCTGATAAGTTCCTCAACCCCATTCTCCTGCTTTCTCCACATAACCCTTGATCTCATTGATAATCAAGAAACTATCTATCTCAGTCTTAAATGTACTCAATGATTTGGCCTCCACAGCTTTCTGTGGCAGTGAATTCCATGAATTCACCACTCTGTGGCTGAAGACGTTTCTTCTAAGGGAAATCTTCCATCTCTGCTCAGTCCGGTGAACATGTGACACAATAACTAAAGACATTTGACTGATTCATAACTACCCTTTCACTTAGCAACCCACCTGAGTTGTATTCAAGGAGGCACCTTGACACAACTATCTCGAGGGCATCTAGGAATGGGTGATGAATACTGGCCTTGCTTCCAATAAATGAATAAAATTGAGATGTTTTAAGTGCTTTTGAATGATTTGAGCAATAATTGTCTGATGGGACAGGATTTATGATTCTGTACTGCATTACAGGTGCTAATTCTGCTCTATGTTGCTGATTGGATGATTCATTGGATGTGGGGGCGGGGAATGGACCCAGATAACTTCTCAATCCCTTACCTGACGGCTCTGGGCGACCTCCTGGGAACAGGGTTCCTGGCACTTAGCTTCCACATTCTCTGGCTGATCGGTGATCGAGATGCAGATGTCGGTGACTAGAATGAAGGTTCCTCAGAACATGGGGAGTAAAATCATCAAGTGCAATTCAATGAAGGAAACTTTAATGAAATTTTATGCAGTGGAGACTGTATTGTGTGCAGCCCATGTGCAGCAACCAATGGAGATAGCTGTATACACTATAAGTACTGTTTAATTAGGAGATATCAAGTTGGAATCCCCACCTGTGTGTTAACTGGATTCTGCAGCATGGCTACATATGGTAAACTGGATACTAACTTCACAACTGAAAGCTGCTAATTCGAATTGAAGGTGGTTAATTTTTTTTGTACTCCAGAGATGCAAACAGTTAATTGGACTTTTAAAAAGTATATCCTTATTTCCTAAATGCAAAGAACAATCTTCCTGAGGCATCTTGTTGTCTCAGTTGGTCATCTATGAGGGGCTTTTCTGGAATAACAGGGTGGGATGTATATTTTACACTTTTTTTTAAAAGGGATAATTATGAATTCACTGAGCATGGTCAACGTCGGGGGTGCATTGTGCGAGTGTGCTTCATCTACATTGCTGGATGTGGAAGAAGTCTATAATATATCGAGCTTATTTATTTATATATAATATATATATAATATAATATAAATATATAACATATGTTATATACAATATAGTATATTATATATAAGCTATATATAATGTTATGTATATATAATGTGCATGTGTATATATACATTTTCATTGTCTGTTTGTTAGAAGCTGCCAGATCCAAAGCAGGTAACACTGAGAATCAATTTGATGCTCCTGATGAACTATTTAACCCAAGTCCACATCTGACCAGCTGCCCAGCAAGGACCTAGTGTTGGGGTAGATGGGAAACTCCATTGTCTGGTTTTACGTGGTTAAGTGTAAAATCTATCTTTTGAAAGGCACCCAACCCATTGATGCTAAAACAGAAAGTAACCAGCTGCAGCGGGCTGGTTAATCCAGACCCAGGATTTTGTGGAGAGAAAACACAGCTGACTGAAATGAGTTAAGCTGTATTGTACAGTTGCAAAATGGTTTGACTTCCTTTGTCGTCGAGATTTAATATACACCCTACCAGCCAATGTGTTGATCTAAATGTTGAATTTTAGGATATATTACATTTTTATTATAAAATTACTTTGAATGTTGGTAAATTAGACCAATAAGTGCCAGCATAGTGTTAACATGCCAATTTGACTGACTCTGAAGCCAGAGTTTTCACTGATAATTCTGAAGAGAATTGTGCTGTTATCACAGCTGCTTTAAATGAGTGTCATGTCATACAGCATTTCTATTGATTTAAATTATTTAATTTTTGTTGTGCTCAAGAGTTCACAATTGGTCTCAGAGGTCTTTGATTTTAAATAGAATAGTACCCCTCGTTCAACTATTCCCCGCTTTCTTGTCCTTGCACATTGACAGTGCTATTTCTTAAACTTTTAATCTTTTATTTGATTATTTTGAACAAGATGGTAGAATGGCTTAGTACTGATATCATCTGTGACCTCCCCCCAACTGTTGATATGCAGGATGTGTTTTTTTTCTACCCCCCCATCCCCTTTAGCCACTTGCATTGCTAGAATCTCTCCTCCAAGTGGACCTGAAACAAAAACAGACTGTTTCCAAAATATTGTGCTTAAGCTCTTAAAATGTTTAAAGATATGTAAACCTTTACACAAAATTGCACCACAGTTTCCATGTAATTATATTAAAGGTACCACAAACCTGATTAAATGAATTCAAGTTAATCCAACTAAATGTTAAAGTACTTCATATAATGTCATTAAAATCTTTCCTGTGGATATGCCTTATTGATGTGTGGATGCATATATAGGGTATAAGCATAAACCATAGCTACCTGTGCTTGATGTTGGTATAAATGTGCTCGTGGAGCTGTGTGTGCCTCAAATCCAATTGATGAAGGGTTATCACAGCCTTCTTGAAAACCTCTGCATTAATTGCTTAGATGTCAACTTTTGTTGCAGTTCACCTTTGTAGGAAAATATCAGATGACTCTTAATTAATTACTGTTGCACAGAAAGTTATGGACCATAACCATCTACAGTATCCATTTGGTGAATTTTTTTCTATTATCCACAGTTCCTGATTAATCTGACACTTTTTTAAAGAAAGGATACGTCAAATCATAATAGTTACCTCCCTGTTTTCTGAAGGAAATTACATTCATTCTGAAAATTCAAATGTTTTCTTTTGGTATTTAAAAAAAACACAATTATGTCCCTGGGCATCAGTTACCCCAGTAAGTGATTCTACTGAGGAGTGCTAACAGTATATAAGTACTTTAACAATTGTTAAATCTGTTTGAAAGAATTATATCTATAAATGAATGTGCACACACTGTGTAAAATGAACAAGTGGAGGGTATAGTTGTATTTTTGCAGACCAGGCAAGATTTTAAAATGTTTGGGCTTCCTTTTTTTTTAACTGTTCTGTTAAACAAGAGAAAATTGCCAACTTAATTGTGATTATTCTGTTTGTCGGTGACATCTGACTAATCCGGGATGAAGAAAATCAGGATAATTGCACTGAATCTGCTAGTTTGCCACTGTTACGGTCAATTGGACCAACAAAGAAAAAGTATATTCAGTGCAATCATTCAGTCAGTCTTAAAACTATCACCCCACAAGGAAACAAGTTACATTTTGCTATCAGAGTTTGTCGCCTGTTCTGATTTTTGTTTTTTGTCTGTGCTCTTGTCACTTTTTTTTTTCCTGTGGGATTAAATCTATAAATGTATGACCGAATCAGAATATTTGTACTGACAAACTACATTTGTGTTGTCCTAATTTTATTCTTGTACTGTGAATGGAATTTCTTCCAGATCCAGCCCTGTCGTGCTCAGTATCCTGAGCCAGTTTCCTGCACAGTATAGCCAAAATTAATATTTATATTCTAAATTGCCAAGATGTCGTGAACGTTTTGGGAGTCTGTATTTGATAAAAATAAAATGTCGTACAATGGTGAACTTTTTTATTTTTAATCTTTGCCTTTTTCATTCCTCTGCTACTTTTGATTATGGTGCCTAGACACTGGTTATTACAACAGCTTCTTCTGGAGTGTCATGGCATTGTGATTTTTCAATGTGTAAACCACTCAGATGTATTATATCGTCACTAGGAGGTCCAAGCGTAATTTGTTTTAGGTTTTAAAATTCTCAGATGCATGTTGGAATTCATGCAATTTCCCTCTATCTCTTTTTAAAAATTATGTCCAATTGAATATGCTTGTCAAATCTTGTATTCTGTTGCCGTCCAACAATATGCATCTTTCAGCAAGACTCAAGGGAGGGCAATCATGTACAGAAACCTGGCTGAAATCTTCTCACCTCTATCCTCAATAATACCAATTGTAGCATCCTTCTTGCTAGCATAACTGAGTTGGCACAGATTGGACACTGAACATGGGCATTCTGGTTTGTAAAACACAATGCTGCACTTGACAACAAGTATCCAACATATGCCACTGGGGAAACAGCTTCTATTGTCTTGGAAATCTCATCAGTACTGAGGATGTGGGAGATGGTCTGGAACTGGAAACAAAGCAAACAATGGTTGTGACTTTGACAGGAGTACAATTTCAAGAGTGGTAGAAAGCAGCGAGGGTATCGTTTGTTTCCCGTTGTTAAACATATACTACAATTTCAAGGAGTTTGAAATACGATGTGGATAAAACTGCACATTTATTTTGGAGATAAGAGATAACAAAGTGTGGAGCTGGATGAACACAGCAGGCCAAGCAGCATCTTAGGAGCACAAATGCTGACGTTTCGGGCCTAGACCCTTCTTCAGAGAGGGGGATGGGGAGAGGGTTCTGGAATAAATAGGGAGAGAGGGGAGGCAGACCGAAGTTGGAAAGAAAAGAAGATAGGTGGGGAGGTAGGGAGGGGATAGGTCAGTCCAGGGAAGACAGACAGTCAAGGAGGCAGGATAAATAGTAGGTAGGATATGGAGGTGCGGCTTGAGGGGGGAGGAAGGGATAGGTGAGAGGAAGAACAGATTAGGGAGGCGGCGACAAGCTGGGCTGGTTTTGGGATGCAGTGGGGGAGGGGACGAGCTGGGCTGGTTTTGGGATGCAGTGGGGGAAGGGGAGATTTTGAAAATACGATATGGATAAAACTGCATATTTATTTTGGAGATCAGCTCTGTATACCAGAGTTGCTCATTTCAGTCTGTCTTACTAAACAGATGGGCATAGTGAATAATTTACAAAAAGCACAAATTGATTGAGTCCTGATGATTGCTATGTAGCAATAAGAAGTATTCCAATCAGAACATCTTCATTAGTGATACAAGGGATCCCCATGTGCTGTGGCACCATACATCTGTAAGGTCTAATTTTCTAAAGAATCCACAGAATCTCTACAGTGTGGAAACAGGCCCTTCAGCCCTCCCCTGTCACCCACCTAATCTACACATCCCTGAACACTCTGGGAAATTTAGCATGGCCAAGCCACCTACCCTTTGAAGTGTGGGAGGAAACCCATGTAGACATGGGAAGAATGTGCAAACTCCACACACAGTTACCCAAAGTGGAATTGAATGCAGGCTCCTGGCGCTGTGACGCAGCAGTGCTAACCACTGAGCCACCATGCTGCCCTAAATTTGTCCAGATAATTGTTGTAAATTTCTAATATAACATCCTGGAATTCCCTCCCTAATAGCATTGTGAGTCTACCTACAGCACGTGGACTGCAGTGATTCAAGAAGGAAGCTCACCACCACCTTCTCAAAAAGGTAACTAGGAAGAAGCCATAAATGCTAGACCAGCAAGGCGCACTCACATTTCATATATAAGGAAATAAAATAAGTCTTGGAAATAAATGGCATCTGACACCTGAAGTTAGCATTTTTGGTGGAGTCTTTTTTAAAAGTCTGAAGTGGGACAGGAGGAAATGGAATTTCTAAATATTAACATCTTCCTATTGAAACCAGCTAGTATACATTTACAGTGGGTCCTCACCATTCACTGGAGGAATGTTTCAGAAAAATCTGAATAGCAAATAAATGAAAAACAGGGATTTGTTTCATATAAGAATTAATAAGTTTTTGGCAACAAGCAAAATAACATCAATGATTATGCTGAAAATTGTTCCCTCGTAAAGTAAGGTACATATGCAAAATAAAGAATATTGGACTAACAAACAGACCCACTACCCAGTGGAGACAACAGCATTTACATGGCACAAGGGTGCTTCACAAGTGCACTATGAAACAAAGTTCAATGCCAAGCTACATCGAGGTGGATGATCAAACATTTGGTCAGAGATACGTTTTGAGGAGCTTTGTACAGCTAGAGAAAGGGAGAGTTGAGTATTCAAGAGGCCAGAATTAGACAGCTTTGTACTTAGTAGAATTGTAGGCCTGGAAATTACAGGAGAAGAGGAAGAGTGAGGCCATTGGAGAATTTCAAGAGAAGTTTGAGAAACTTAAAGGGGAGACGTTACTCAATTTGGTGTCAATGAATGTGATTGAATGGAACTTGGTGAGAGTTCATAGGCAAAAAATGGTAAATATAATATACAAGAACAATTTGAAACAGTTTTACTACAAAAATCACACACAAAATTCTTTTAACCTCAACAACAATGTTACAGATACTCATTAAGCATGAGGAAGTAAGTCATGCTGACAGCAGATCACTTAAGATTATTTTAATCAAACTGTTTGAACATATTATGACACACCCTCAGGACAGGTGAGACGTGAAACCAGACCTCTGGCCCAGATGTAATGATACTGCCATTGCACCACAGTACCCCATAGGGGGTCAGTTAACTCGGTGACTGGATACCTGGTTTGCGATGCAGAGTGACGCCAACAGACTGGTTCAATTCCAATATCGGCTGAGGTCACCACGAAGGTCAACCTTCTCAAATTCTCCCTTCACCTGAAGTATGGTGAACAAAGGGTTATGCTCACCACCAGTCATCTCTCCACTGAGAGAGCAGCTTTGTAGTCCTCTGGGACTACAGTGACTTTACCTTCCATTTAGAGGTGTTCACAACTCAATGTAGGGCAAACCTATTTCCACTTTAAAATTCCTTGTTCAGGTGGCATAGTTTTAGTTAATTTCTGGAGGTTTCCTCTTACTGACATAAATACTTTAAAGCAAACACATATCCTCATCTCCCAGCAGTTTTCTGCCTTGTCTTTAAGCTTAGCACTTCAGCTTCCACTGTCTTGTATCTACAGACACAAACGCTTTGACTTTCTGGCTGCTTTCTCTTGCACAATTCAGGACTGTTTTGGAGATTGCTAAATTAACACCACCTTTTCTCTCTAACTGAACCTGCATACACCCTGACCTTCCAGATGGTGTGTCATTCTGTGATAATTGACTCTTGACACTAGGGAACTGCAGTGTTTTTTCTTTCCTGACCATTTTTCCTAATAATTTCCTATTATACCTTAAGTTCAACTGCAAGACTACATACCCTCATTAAAAATGCCTACATTAACAAACTTCAAATACCTCCGTGTCATTTCAAACAAATCTAAAATGGAACTAAAACCATGACTCCTTTTGGTACACAATATAGAAATACAAATCAAAGTTATACATGATTATTCTTTTTTAGAATGCAGGTTTTCAAATAAGATGAATTTTCATCACATTTTAGATAACTGAAACTGAAAGAAATGCTGATCAGATTGGAATTCATTTTTCTAGAGGAAAGAAGGCTAAGAGATGCTGTGATGGACATATTTTAGAATGATAAGACTTAATAGGATAGGAAAAAAGTAATGTGCACTTATTCATCACCTTTAAAATAATAAAATGTTCCAAAGTGCTTTACGGTAGTTTTATCAAAAACATTTCACACAGTTACATATGAGCAGATTTTTTACTGTTAGGGCTGAATTCCAGAGGTGAGTGATAACCCTTGACGTCAAGGAACCCTAGCAAAACTACAATCAATGGGTGTCAGGAGGCAAACTCTCTGTTGGTTGGAGTCATACCTGGCATAGAGGAAGATGGTTGTGATTATTGGAGGTTAGTCAGCTCAACTCTAGAACATCTCTGCAGAAGTTCTTCAGACTAGTGACCTAGGCCCAACTATCTTCAGATACTTCATTTATAGCCCTCCCTCCATCATGAGGTCAGAAGTTGGGGATGTACACTGATGACTGCACAATGTTCAGCACCATTCGTGAGACCTCAGATACCAAAGCAGTCCATTTTCAAATGCCATCCAGGCAATGACCAGGCTTGGACTGAAAAGTGGCAAGTTCATGCTACATAAATACCAGACAATGACCATCTCTATTAAGAGGCCATCTGAACACCACTCCTTGACATTCAAGGATGTTACCGTCACCGCACTTCCTACTATCAACATCCTGGATTACCACTGGCCAGAAACTCAACTGGACTCGCCGTACAAAAGTCATAGAGTGGCACGGTACCATAACAGACCCTTCGGTCCAGCTTCTCTCCCGGCTCTAAACACGCCCAGAGCGGTGCATTTCGGGAGTTGTAGTCCTTCCGCCGTGGGATCGGAGCGGGCGTGGCACTTCCGCCCGGCGAGCGGCGAACTACGGTTCCCAGAGTGCACCGCCGGCGTCTGGGTCCACGTGACCGCGTCCTGGATGCGGGCGGAAAATTTACAGCGCGTCCCGTGAAACAAAAAACAAACTTAACGAGGGCATCGCGACGCTGTTCATTCTCCCCCGCCCCTCCTTACACCACCCGGGGTGTAAGGACGGTAAATTAAGTGGGGTGGTGCTTTTTTTAAAAAAAAAGGGGAGGGGATGTTGTCTCCAGGGCCTCAGGGAGGATGTTTATGACGAGCTCCAGTTGCTGCATCTTCCCTCATTCAGTCAGTGTTCTCTCTGCAGTATGGCGAATGACTACCTGTTCAAGGTGCTGGTCATTGGGGACTGCACGGTGGGTAAGACCTCCCTGGTGCAGCGTTATGCTAACGACAGCTTCAGTAAGAACTACAAATCCACCGTGGGAGGTAAGTGTGTGTGTGTGTGTGTGTGTGTGTGTGTGTGTGTGTGTGTGTGTGTGTGAGAGAGAGACACACACTTTTTGTTGTTTGCTGCAATAAGGTGGAGGGATGAGTTGTACAACTTCCAAACTTGTTGTTATGACTTGAAAGTTGCACCAGCCAGAGTTGGTGGTATTTTTTGGGGGGGTGTGGAAGATTTTTAAAATAGCCCTGGCAGGAATTGGAGTGAAAAACAAAACCATAGAGAAGTACTGCGGTTGCTGCAAAGTTGAAATAAAAACAGATGTATTATCCGGAGAAACTCAGCGGGTCTTAGCGCCTGGTGGCCTCAGAAGCACTTGACCTTTTCAGGTCCAATATGAATTCTGAAGGGTCGCTGGACTGGAAACTTTACTGTCTCTCTCCCCAGATGCTGCCAGACCTGCTGAGTTTCTCCCAGTAGTTTCTGTTCTTGTTTCATGACTTTCTCTCAATTAGAGAACAAAATAGCATCATAACTAACTTAGCAAATTGGTAAAGTTCTCCACTGTTGTTACTCTTCTTTGAATGTTGCTCTCTTTCTGGGCACCCTCACATTTATGAGGTCTGTGCTTTCTTCCAACTCCCCACTTCACCACCCCCAAACAAAAACCAGTGGAACTGCCACTATTTCCCAGCTGTTTTCAGTTCTGACAGTCACTGAACTTGAAACATCAATTTTAATACACCTGACAGAACAGAAATTTATTGTCCTAGATGCAGTCATTCCCCCTGAATTTCACAGGTACTTTCAGTTTTGCTTCTCTCCTAGTTTAATGCCTTTGCTTCTTTCTATAACTGTTTTTAGGCCTTTTTTAAAGGTGCCGAGTAGGAGGATAACAAGTTTCTTCTTCTTCTGAAACTTGGTAACTTTCAGTACCAGTATGATTATATAATGTAATGCAGAACAAAATTATTCAGTCCATAGTCCAATAAGCACAGACAATCAAATTTAGAGAGATAACACTACTCCTTTCCCTGTAACTTTTGCTTGCTTTCAATTTCCTTTTATTTGTTACCATTAATCTAATCCTGCCTTCTGTTTTAAACAGTGCATTCCAGACTATGATAACACAAATGCAATTTCTAAATCTCTTCTCAGGTTGTTGGCCTTCCTGTGAGTGGAAATTGTTTTTAACTTAATTATACTAGTGCTCATTTTGAACCTTGAGCTAGTCGTGATATTACTTAGCTAATTAGAATATATAATTTACTGTCCTTTTTAAAGACAGTCAGCTTTAAATTAGGTGCATAGAAGTTTTAAAGTGCAGTTGGAACACTTAAAAAAATCACTTTAATGTCTACATTAACAAAAGAAAATAATTTTCAGATATCAATGAAATTGTGTTTTTTTAAACAATTTCCCACTTCTTTTCTTGTACCTTGACTTGGGATTTGATAAATGATTCCCTTTCTCTGCTTGCCTCTCTTTTTTTCTTATTCCTGTTCTCAGCTGAGCCAAGGGGTTTGAACAAACCCATCATCTTGCAAATCTTGAGCTTTTATAATTGTAGTTTCATAAGATTGATTACAAATAAACCACTTAATATTTCAGTTTATAATAAAATAATTTAGAAAAGTTCCTGAAGTGAAAGTCCACAGACATGATAAAAGGACAAGTGAGACCACTGCTTCTAAAGAGGTTGCATGCAAATTTCTGCTTTGCAAACTAACCTTTTCCTTGGGTTTTCTGTTTTTAGTTTTAGAACCTGAAGTGCCCAGTCTGTTCTTATTGTTAACCTGCACTCCTTTCTGTCAAAAATAAGAGCATGGCTTTGTGATCAGTATATTGATTGCTGTGTATCTTTATTGTACTGTATGAGTTAAAAGCAACTTGTTCTGAATTCTTTACAAATTTAAACTGTGCTAGAATAATAAAGTATTTTAACCATGAGCGGTCCAGATTGAACGGCAAACTACTCAACCTATGAGTAAGCGGCTGTTCTCTACCAAGGAAATCTATTGTAGTGCAATATACCAAGTGTGTAACTCTGAGGTGGAAATTACTTGTCTGTGTGACTAGTTGGAGGTTTTTGTAGGAATGTGAGCAATGTTTCAGCTGAGTGTTTGTGAGCTGAATTAAGTTGCTAATGACACATTGCACTTTTACACAATATGGGCAGAGCTATGTATGAAGAAATGGTTTTGAAGATTAAGATTTGACTTTTTTTCAGGGCAAATGGGTGAAAGAGAAGCTTTAATTGACAGAAGTTAAGCAAAATATTGACCCCATAAAGACTAATTATTTTGTTTGTTATAAGGGTCATAATTCTCCAACAGGTATATATTTATTTTTTAAAAACTGCTTAATACAACTAAAGTTGGAGATTGGAAGTGAAATCAGACCAAATTCTTAAATTGCATTTGAGGATGTGGTTGACAGACAGTTTCACAAAATTATCATGTCTGATAACTGAAAAGATGAGATTTGCAATTTGGAGAAGCAGTTGAATTGATTGGAAAGACTGGTGGGTTAATTTAAAAGCATATGTGCTGCACAATCAAATCTCAAGTTGACAATTTCATAATAATAGAGTAATCCTATTTTGTAAGAAGCTTTAGATTAACTCTTAACAAACCATGGTTTTGTAATTCGTTTGTGGTTGACAAGGTTTTATCCTTGTGCTTGACTAATGACCTGTAGACCTCTTTATTTTTCCCCAGAAACTGTAGTAGTTCTGGTTGTATCAAAAGCGCAGTAGCATGTCATTTTTAACAAGAGTATTTAAAACTGAATAAACACGGTCAGCCTTAACTCAATGTGGTAGCTTAATAATATTTGTTCTTTTTTTTTGAGAATGCAGCAGTAATTGCCACCGCTTGTTTGTTTTTAGAAAAAATTACTGCACATGGGCTGTGTTTTTAAAATTGACCTGCCTCTCTCTCTCTCTCTCTCTCACATCCAATAAGGCACTTAAGGTTACATAATGGATACATCTGCCAACTTTTAATTCCCCTCATGAGAATGAAAGAATGCCTGAGTAAAACATGGGCATTGAACTGAATTAAAATAGAGATGGAAACTATAGCTTCCTTTTTTTAAATGGAAAGAAAAATAAGCAGGCTTCCGGATCAGCACGATCCTGTTGACCTGTTCTGTTCTGTTCTGTGCTGAGCGGGTGACTTGTTTTCTTCATATGCTGAAGATTAAAGTTGAGCCTCAAATATTATTTCCTTTGTGGAAATGCATATGATATCTACACTTCAAAGTGGAGTTAGTGTCAGAAGTACGATGGGGTGTTCAGTCATTAATTTCAGTATTTCACCAATTACCTTGGCTAATTGCACCTCTTGCATTTGTTATGGACCAAACCCCCTCAAAATATTAAGATTCAAAGTTTTAGCAAAGATCTGTACCTTGGGTTGTGGGTAAGGTTGTTGACTTGCTCACCGATCTGGCTTGTTCTCATTGAGACACTTTGTCACCATGCTAAATAACGGCATCAGTGAAGCGATGTTATTCTACTCCACTTGGAATTTATACTGTTTTGTCTGTTGCGGTGAGTGGCATCATTTCTGGTTTTGATCTGTGTGTCTGTTTGTACATTAAAATTTGGATCCTGTGTGTTTGA
This sequence comes from Stegostoma tigrinum, assembly GCF_030684315.1. Taxonomy (NCBI): domain Eukaryota; kingdom Metazoa; phylum Chordata; class Chondrichthyes; order Orectolobiformes; family Stegostomatidae; genus Stegostoma; species Stegostoma tigrinum. The sequence continues at coordinate 13,081,477 of NC_081374.1, read as the reverse complement.
TTGCATTATGGTTGAGAACCATGCCTCTACGCGTACACGAAGAACATATCGGAACTGATGACAAGACTTCTAGACCCACTAGGAATCATGGTGGCCCACAGCCATCTACAGCAAACACTCTCAAGGATTAAAGATGCCATTCCCACAACATGCAGAATCAACATGGTTTACAACATACTGTGCAACAAGTACCACAAACATTACATTGGACATGCAAGAAGGAAACTAGCCATCAGAATACATGAACATCAACTAGCAGCAAAACAGCACAGTGAGCTCTCCTTAGTATCGGCGCACTCGGACAATGAAGGCCATCAGTTTAACTGGAACAAGTAAGCATCATAACCCAAGCCAAACATAGACATGCATGGGTATTCCTAGAGGCATGGTAATGCAAATCAACAAACATATAGAATTGGACGCTATGTACAAACCCATACAGATCAAAACCAGAGTAAGTTAGAATAACTCAGCTATTGAAAAAATTAACTGACTGCAAAATAGAATACCTATTATTAATTGACTGTTCCAATAAATTAAGGTCCCATAAACATCTGTTAGCCAAAAGGCAAATGTAGACAGATTTTTACATGCCATTCTAATCCAAGAAGAGTAACATCAAAAGAAGGTTCAGACAATAGCAGCTAGGAATCAATCACTAAAGCTGTTTTGAGACCCCAAACAGTTTCTGCTGATGAAGCTTAAAGCTAGAAAGTCTGCTCTGTGATAGCTGGCCGTACGCAGGCTGCTTCCATTCCAACTTTCCTTTAAAAAGCACATTCCCCAAAAGCACCATGTTAAGTTGTCTTCAATCGCCACTTCAGTGCCTCAGCCTTACAAACTCTTTTTGGACAAAATAGCCTTTCTAAAGTGATAGCATCATCACACCTTAGACCCAGATTTTGATGGTTCAGGTACCGTTCTGAATTGAGCAAATAATCTAGACTGATCCTTTAGTGCAACACAAGTAAACTTGCTGCAGGAACTGAGATAATAGGAATTGCAGATGCTGGAGAATCTGAGATAACAAGGTGTAGAGCTGGATGAATGCAGCAGGCCAAGCAGCATCTTAGGAGCAGGAAAGCTGATGTTTCGGGCCCAGACCCTTCATCCAGCTCCACACCTTGTTGCAGAGACTGTGGTTCTTAATACGTTAGGCAGGCCTTTAGTTTTGCCCAAGATTCCTCCTAGAATAGGACAAATCGCTTAAACCAATTGTACAACAGATTAAATTTTGTTTGGCAATTTATGGGTCTTGGCTCTGTGGCTGCCTACACAACCTGCACCACACTTTTAGATGGATTTCATTCATTGTAAACTGCTTTAGATTGCCCTGAGGTTGGAAAACTGCTGTGGAAGCACTTGCCCTTTCCTCCTTGCATTTTTGTTTGTGCAGTATTTGATATCGTAGAGGTTTATAAAATCATGAGGGGCATGGATCGGATGAATAGCCAAGATCCCACCCCTACAGGGTAAGGGAGTGGAAAACCAGAGGGTATGGCTTAGTGGGAGGAGAAAGAGATTTTAAAGAGCTGCTAGCGGAAGGGGAGGTGGATACAATAACTGCCTTTATAACGCATCTGGGTGGATTATGAGTCGGAGGTGTTTAGAAGGAGACACTATTAGAAACTGCTGGAAAAGCTCAGCAGGTGTGGCAGCATCTGTGGAGAGAAATCAGAGTTGATGTCTCTGATCAATTGACTCTCCCTCGTAATAGGATGTGGGCTGAATGCTGATAAATGGGACTAAGTCAGACTGGGATGACTGCAGACAAGTTAGACCGAAAGGGTCTGTTTTCCCATGCTGTACATCTGACTCAATGATTCTATTACATAACTTTACTTATGGGCATAATCATTTTTTTGTGAATATGACATAGCATTAATTGTCTAAAGATTTCTTTTCTAATGAAGTGAGTCAAATATAATAGACTGGGACTTTCTTGTCAGGTCTGTTCATTTTTCCGTACTACATAATTCATAGAATCATAGCTTCCCTACCGTGTGGAAACAGGCTCTTCGCCCCAACAAATCCAAACCAACCCTCAGACATCCCACCCAACCCCATCCCCCTTTAACCCACCTAATCTACAAATCCCTGAACATGGGTAATTTAGCATGGTCAATCCACCTAACCTGCACGTCTTTGGACTGTGGGAGGAAATTGGAGCACCCGGAGGAAATCCATGCAGACCTGGGGAGAATGTGCAAACTCCACACAGACTGCCTAATGTTGGAATTGAATCTGGGTTCCTGGTGCTGTGAGGCAGCAGTGCTAACCACTGAGCTACAGTAATTGCTCACTTCATGTTTACGCACAGTACTGTTAGTATCAAATGGTTGTCAATTATGGACATTTAAAATGAAAAGTGTTTAGAATTTGTCAGTTCTACATGGGCTGTTTCACACGAGGTGCTACCCCATCCTGATGGGGTAAAACAGAAGTGGTCTATTTTACCTCTGTGGAACTAAAGTAAGATATTTTCCAAAGTAGAAAAACACTATGTCCTGTATCGCCAACTTTGTATTTATTGATGGACCTGAAGCAGAGGTCTTTCACTTGGGTCATTATTTTTGGAGAATGGGCTGGACTAAAGTCAGCAGCATAGCAGTGGTGCCCTTGACTTTAGAGATGAGCAGCCTATGCTGAGTTTGCGCTCTTGTGGATTTCCTCATTCCTGATGGGAATTTAAATCTATCATGTTGGGGGGGGGGGGGGGGGTTACCAGGCATCCCACGCAAGCATATCAGTTAGCAGGGAAGTCACAAATCAATTGAAGTATTCTCACAAGTGGCAAATCAAGAAGTAAATACCTCCTTTTAATTTTTAAACTCTTGCAGTTGGTGAACTAGATGTTGAAGTGCACACTGGGATTCATGTGGAAGATGGGGGAATCTTTGATCCAGAAATTCTAGGTTCAGAGGCAGGTGCACTACCCACCAGACGACAGGACCTCCTGTATAGACTTGCTCAAGCATTTTAAAAAGGCAGTGGTGCCTTTGTATAACAAGTCACCCTTAATTTTTAAAAAAGTTACATTTTTATTTCATAGCAAGAGTACCATGATAAAGTGAAAGTTTTCATCAGTTCCCTATTTGAATGTTATGCTCTGGGGATTTCAACAAGTTACTTGAAGAATGCAAAATCACTAATAGTAAAACCTGGATTTCTGCATCACTTTGCATAAGAGCAGGCTTTATAGCTGCTGTCAGTTTTAAGGAAGTGATGATGGCAATTGCTGACTTTGTGTGGTTTTTTTTACCATCGTTGCCAATAACAAAATCCGGATCAGTGACACATGCTATCTCTGACCATAACTGGATCTTTGCTAAATTAAATGCTTTAAGATTGTTTTCTATCCCGAATGTTGTCGCTATATCTTTCTCATTACTTTCAGTGGACTTTGCGTTGAAGATTATACAGTGGTCTGACTCGGAGACTGTTCGACTCCAGCTTTGGGATATTGCTGGTAAATGCTTGTTTCTTCGTTCACATTCAATCAGAGAAGTTTACAACAAAGTCTATCCTTGTATTCTTTAAAGAATACAAGTCTATATTTGTCTTGACTAGATCAATGATTGATTGAAATGTTAGTACAACTAAATATATAGTGAGCTGCTTTAGGGGGGGCAAAAATAGTACAACACATTGTCACCTACCACCTGGACCTTTTTTCTGCACAGATGTGGTACCATTTTAAATCATGGCAATAATTCACCAAGGTGAGCTGCTCAAGTTTGTCACAGTTGGGAAAGAAACATTTGACTACAGTTGAAATAATCTTCAAAACGATATTGGAGTTGACAAGGCAATAATTTTCTGACAACTGTCAAGTTTTAGATCTTGGAAATTGTTAGGAAGATGTGTTTGACAAAGAAAATGTACATCAGTTGCACACATGGTATTACTCTGGGAAATTCTGGGAACAGGATCACTTCTTTACTTGCACTGAATCAATTTCATACTGAGAATAGACTGACATGGTAAGACCCAATCAAATTGAAAATAATTACTACTACTACTCTTCAAAGTTATTTCATTTCTAACCAAACAGTAAAGGTACATGTATTAACTTTTTTTCTTGGAATTGGGAACAGGAATGGGTCATCCAGCCCATCAAGCCTGCTGTGCTAATCAATGATTTGTAGTTGACTGGAAACTTCAGTACCTTTTTTCCACACAAGCCCTGTAACGTCTGACACAACTGACCAAGCAATTATCAACCTGTACACTTATACTCAATGAGCTCCCATAGTCATCTGGTGTAGAGATTTCCAACAAATATGATAGTGATTAAATTTAATATTGTTCTTGGGTGATGGATTACTTTTGACAGCAGAATGTTCTGCTTTATGCCTTATAGTCAAAGACAAAGTGTCCCCAATATTGTATTTAAAAACACATGTAAGTGAGTTGATTTTGAAAATATCTACCTTTTTTTATGGAAACAGGAGTGACAAACTCCCCTGACTCTGACCAAATCTCTTGTTTTTGAGTCAGCAGGTTTTACTGCATCCTTTTTCCTCTTCACATCTCCGTTCAATTTTTGTCACTTGAATTTTTACTAGAAAAAGATTACCAGTCTTCCATAAGTGAAAGGACTGTGTCAGTCAGCACCCTCCTTTTTATGAATAAATTATTAATTTTTCTTCATTTGTAGGCCAAGAGCGCTTCACTTCCATGACCAGACTATATTACAGAGATGCTGGAGCATGCATTGTTATGTTTGATGTGACAAATACAACAACCTTCCGGAATTGCCTCAAATGGAAGCATGATTTGGATAGCAAAGTTGCTTTGGTGGATGGAAGCCCTGTGCCATGTATTCTTTTGGCAAACAAGGTGAATCAAAATTGCTTTGCAGCATTTGTGTTCTACGACTTGTTTCTTTATCTGTTTGTAATGGATAGCTTCTAACCTTTATGTAACTGTGGCACTTTTGGATGAGTGGATAGAAGCAATGGATATTGTTCTTGCATTCAAACATTATGGAATTTATAAATATGACCAAAAAATATGATTTGGGCATTATGCCCTAACATTGCTTTCTTCTTAAAGTCTCCCCACTTCATTTAGTAACTATTTAAAAACTAATGGAGAAGAGCAGACGATTCCAAGAAATAAGATTGAGACTGTTTTCTCCATGACTAGTATTCTTCTCTCCTCTTTTTTTTTTGCAGAATGCGATCATGGTTATGTGTCACAATCGGGTTCTAAAGGGATTTGGAACTTGTGTATCTCCATTATATCTTAATATTGATATTTTTAAACATCTGCACATTGGTATGGGAAGAACCTCTGGTACTTAACTATTTAAAGTTGTTGGCTTATCAACTTGTTCTCCATAATGTTAAATAGACATGACATGGGGTGTGTACTGTAACTTAAATAACATGTCCCCTTAAATCCTTTACTTAGACTGAGAATTACCGATCTAAACTTCTGTTACATAATGTATCTTTGAACTCAAACGAAGAAGGAAATTTGTGTTCAAATTTTTAAAATTTTTTGAGCATTTTTCCAGTCCCAAAAAATTAAAATACTGTTGACTATTCAGTTTTCAGATATTAAAGATTTGTTCTGGATCCCTTAAGTCTCTAGTAGCTTTCGTTGCCAAGTCCCAAAAGTGTTCAAATTTTTTTTTCTTCGGTGTACACCAAACAGTTGTTTCTGATATGCCTTATGAGGCATAACATTAAATTTCATCTCCTATTCCTGAACCCAGCAGCTTACTTTATTCATAAGCATTTGTATGTGGTCAATCTGCTTGTACAGTTGCTTGCAGCTTTCTTTTGGTGGGTTGCTTCCAGGTGTGAATAGAGAATTTGAACTGCTACAAAGCTCCACTAATGTGCAAACTTGACTCCTGTTATAATTATAGAACAAAAAAAATTTACAGTACAGGAACAGGCCCTTTGGCCCTCCAAGCCTGCACAGACATGCGCCCATCACAACTTAAAACCCCCTACCCTTCCCGGGACCATATTCCTCTGTTCCCATCCTGTTCATATATTTGTCAAGATGTCGTTTTAAAAGTCACTATAGTATCTGCTTCCACTCTCTTCCCTGGCAGAGAGTTCCAGGCTCCCACCACCCTCTGTGTATAAAAGTCGGGGGGGGGGGAAATCTTGCCTCATACATCACCTTTTTAAAACCATGGCCCCCAGTAACTGACTCTTCTGACTATCCAATCTGTCATAATTTTGTAGGCCTTTATCAGTTTGTCCCTTAACCTCCATTGTTCCACTGAGAACAACCCAGGTTTCTCCAACCCCTCATAGCTAATGCCCACCATACCAGGCAACATCCTGGTAAATCTTTTCCTCTAAAGCCACCACATCCTTCTGGTCGTGTGGTGACCATAATTGAACACGATATTCCAAATGTGGCCTAACTAAGGTTCTCTTAAGCTGCAACATTACCTGCCAATTTTTAAACTCAGTTCCCTGGCTGATGAAAGCAAGCATGCCATATACCATGTTTTGCCACTTTCAATGACCTGTGTCCCTGTACACCCAGATCCCTCTGCTTATCAGTAGTCTTAAGGGTTCTACCACTTACTGTATATTTTCCATCTGGATTAGACCTCCCAAAATGCATAACCTCTCATTTTTCCAGATCAAGCTCCATCTGCCACTGCTCAACATTGATCCCTGAGAAATGCCACTAGTCACAGCCCTCTATTCAGAAACGCACCCTTCCATGGCTACCTGTTGTCTTCTGTGACCGAGCCAATTCTTTTTTTAATTCATCTTGCAAGTTCACCTCTGACCCTGTGTGACTTCATCTTCTAAATCAGCCTGCCATGAGGGACCTTATCAAAGGCCTTGCTGAAGTTCATGTCGACAACATCCACTGCCCTACCTCCTCGATCATCTTCATCACTTAAAAAAAACTCAACCAAGTTAGTGAGACACAATCACCCCTTCACAAAACCATGTTGCATCTTGCTAATACACCCTTTGATTTCTAGGTGGGAGTAAATCCTGTCCTGAAGAAACCTCTTCAATAATTTCCCTACCACTGAGTAAAGCTCACCAGCCTGAAATTAGCTGGATTATCCCTGCCACTCTTCTTAGCCAATGTTGTTCCTTTGTTTATGCTCCAATACTCTAGAACCTCCCCTGTAGCCAGTACGGATAGAAAGATTTCCCTCGGCCCCAGCAATTTCTTCCCTTGCCTCTGTTGTGGAGTAGATCTCATCAGGCCCTGGGCACTTGTCTACCTTTTAATGTTTTTTTTTCAAGACCCTCAATACCACCATCCTTTTAATCTCAACATGACCCAAAATATCTACACACCTTTCCCCAGATGCATCATCCAACAAGTCCTTCTCTATGGTGAATACTGACGCAAAGTACTCATAATACCTCACCTGTTTCCTCTGGCTCCACACACATTCCCTTCCCTGTCTGAATGGGCCAACCCTCTTAATCCTGTTGGCCAGTGGATTTTTTTTTTTAAATGACCCATTTTAGCCCTCCTGATGCCTTAAGTTTCTTTTGACTTTCATTGTATTCCAGCCTTGATAAATGCTTTTTTTTCTCTTTGATTAGGCTCACAATATCTCGTTATCCAAGGTTCCTTAAACTTGCCATACTTATCCTTCATCCTTAAAGGAACATGCTGGTCCTGAGGTCCCAGCAACTTACATTTGGAAGCTTCCCACATACCATATGTTGATTTGCCCTCAAACATCTACCTCCAGTCTACATTCTTCAGTTCCTGCCTAATATTATAATCATTTGAAATAAACATTACCAAAATAAACACAAACCAAAAGAACTGTGGATGATGTAAATCTGGAACAAATCAGAACCTGAAGGAAGGGTCCTAGGGTTCTGAAACATTAATTCTGATATTTTTCTTCAAAGTTGCTGCCAGCCTGAGCATTTCCAGCAACTCCTGTTTTAACTGTTGGACAACTTTTGCCCATTTTGTTCTTCAATAGTTCTGCTAAGTCTTTTGTGATAGGGTGGCTTTACTCAGCCAGTTTTATTTTTGGTATCTTTGTTTGTTTTGCATACACGGTTTCCCTGGTTCTCTGTATATATTGACTAGCATAACAGCTCAATATTATTGGAGGACACCTCTGTCCTGTACTGAAAGTTTAGCATTCCCTGATAATCGAGCAAAGATGGGCATATAGAAAATTGCTAACCTTCATAACTGCTATCAAATCAAGAAAAAAGGAGTTACCCTTCCTCTTGCACTGCAACAGGGCAATGACAGCCAGTCTCAAACCTCTTTGCCATGCAGGTAAGTGATCCATGGGAGCTTGAATTTGAGAAAGAAATGTTGGTATTGAATTGCAAAAAGTGAATTTTGCACTAAGGAACCACCAGGTGGTGCTGCTTTTTTTGTGTGAAACTAACACCATGAAACAGCATTTTTAAATATCATCATCTGAACTGCAAGAAAAGTTTGCAGCATGGTTAAATGAATGCAGATATTACAAACATTCTATTTTTCACTTGTGCAGTAATGCTGATTTCTGCCAACATTTGGATGGGAAGGAAGAGTTGAATTGATCTTAGTTTTATGACTGAATTTTCAAACCACTTAAAACTGTTTCCTTCACCTGCAAACAACAAATTAAATATTTTTAAAACTTCACCCTCTGAAGTCTGAAAGAATTTATGAAAAAAATCTGAATATGTATGCAATTTGTCATTTTTAGTTTAGAAAATTGGTACTATTTGCTTTACTACCTAAAAGGGAGCTTTGTTTGGATAATGCTTTTTGTATTTTGAAAGAAGGATTTTTTTTTCCCCCCATGCTTACCAATTTTTTTTCTCTCCACCCGTCCACCCCACAAATAGTGTGATCTGTCAGAATGGGCAATCAGCAGAAGTGAGATTGATCTCTTCAGTAAAGAAAACCACTTTGTTGGTTGGGTTGAAACTTCAGTGAAAGAAAACAAGAATGTTGCTCAAGCCATGAGGTATGTTATGGAATAATTCAAAAGAATTTAGTTTAATTTTTTCATTTACTAGGTAGCTTGCAAGAAATACTAAATATTACACTTTGCTGCTTTTGAGCAGTCACCGGAGCAGAAGTAGACCATTCAGCCTGACAAACCTGTCCTGCAATACATTACAATTTTTGGTTTATCAAACTTTTCAGTGCCAACTACTCAGTCTCCTAACCCTCTATCCCATTGGTAATCAGAAATCCATCAATCTCTACCTTTCAAACATACACTCATTAAGCTTCCTCAGTCCTCTGGGGGATTTCCAAAGATTCACAACCCTGAGTAGAGCACATTCTCTTTGTATATGTAGTGAAACAAGTTTTTGTTGTAATCAACTTAGAATTTTTTTAGTATTCTGGACATGAGATTTTAACATTTAAAAAATAACTTGCTTTGTTTTTCAGAGTATTAGTGGAGCAGTTGATGTCAAAGCCTAGTCTGGGACCTACAAACCAAAACCAAGGGGATTACATTCAATTGAAAGAAATGTCAAAAAGTGAACGTCATTGGAATTCAGCATGCTGTTAAAAAAATTAGAATGCAACACTGATGTGAATTTTGTATGATCTCCATGTCTTCTAATGAATTAAGTTTAATTAGGTTTTTTTCACCAGACAAATTCTGGAGGAGTTCTGAACATTGGACTATTATGAATCTCATCCATGTAAGTTAACTACATTTTTAAATATTAAATGGGTATGATTTTTGATCAGAAGTTTTTACATTGGCTAGTGCTCAAATTCTACGAGAAATTCAGTTCCTCATTCCTTGATGTAGGAACAGAAATACAACTTGTTACTTTATTACCAATAAAAATTGTTAAAGGTATGGACTATGACAAACTTGGTTTACATCGAGTAAGGTTGACTTTCAGTATTATAAACTAGTAAACCGTTCCTTTCGGAGTATGATCAAAGGTCACAGGGAAAAGTGTAAACTGCTCCATGATTTTGTTTTGGTAGTGATGAACTGTTCATGTCATAACATATGTTTACATGTGCCAGTGCCTCTGTTCTTGCTTTTCTGGTTTGTTCAGTATTACATTCTGTGCAATACTTTCGCTGTTCTAAAGGTGCTGTGACACTTCTTTTTTTTTGCATTAAAAGTAATAAATCAGATTAGATATTGCAAGCATTTCTCCATAGAAATAGAAATTTGATTAAATCCTAGGAAGTCTAAAACAATTTGATTTAAAGCACGTTCTTGCATGTTTTATTACCACAACCTAACCAAGTGTGGCAGTAAATCCACTTATAGAGCTCGTTTCTGGAAAGCATCAAATACCTAATTGCCTTTAGATGACAAGACATCCAAGCTTATGGGAGTTTAGCTTTTTTTTTTGTAACTAAACATATCTGTTGAAGATTTCTGCAATTCACTTTGTTTTATGAATTTAAATATTGCTTCAATCAAACTCCTCTAGTCCAGTAGTATTTTAAAAATCATTATTGGCCTTTAAAATCACCTATGTGCAACTCTTAAGTGAACAACTAATCATGTACTGAAATCTGTGGCATCAATTCACGTTCCATCTGTATAAACCGCATGGAGTTATTTTGCGTGCTGTAGTTCCTTGGCTTGGTACCAGTTTGGAAAAATCTGCAAAACCTGGAGTCAGGTTTTTTGACTATTTGAAACAAAAATCCAAATTCTTTCAAGTAAACTAACAGATTAGGAAAGGTTTTGCCTTTGAGCAATGTTTTTATTTTTCGCAATCCTTTTTCATTTTCTGTTTTTATGAATCCACAATGATTTGTTCCTAATGTTTAAATTTCCTCCCTTACACAGCCACAGTGAGCATCCAGGTCTTCTGCCAAATGACACTTTCTAGAAACTTTTAGCCTCAAATTACACTAAAGTTGAATACAATATTATGCTTTTTATTGTGTCCAGAAATCTCCAGACTGGTGTAATTTAATTATGTAGAAATCTTTGATCACCTGTAAACACTTTCTGTACCTTCTAGTAAATGCTGTAAAAACAAAAGCTTTATGAATTAGTTGTGAATAATTAAACATTTTTATAGTAGCTTTAAGGCTGATTTTTCTTTTGAATGATGAAATGTGAATTTCCAGATTATAAATCACGGATTGGCTTTGAGCACAAATTCCAGTTAAAATGATGCATACCTGTTTTGGGTTTTTTGTTTTTGGGATGAGAATGAATGTACCAAACTTGTTAATCTACAATCTGTGGAATACCAGGTAGAACTGATATTACAGCTGTATTATGCATGCATTACACAGTATTTCCTTCAGTGTACAATCTGAATAATGTGCCAGCAGCTAAAAGAAAATATCATACACGTGATACACTTTTTTAAATTAGTAAATTCCCAGCACTATTTGTCGCCTCCTTCCTATCTAATTTCTAGAAGTAAAACCCAGTTTCTGGATACAACTTGAGTTGAACTGCTTGAGCACTCAGCTCTCCTTTCACTAGGTATTTACTGTATAATGCAACCTGTGATTCCAATAGATGATCTCAGGACTATAATTCTACGACTGACTTTTTGAAATGTTTCAATCTTGCAGTGTGTTGTCATTTTTTTTTAAACCTCAAACTGCATGCTTATGTTAGTGACTAAGAATGTAATCCTTTGACTTCCTCATTCTGGTGCCATTATAAATCAGTCAAGTGAATTTCATGTTGTCATGCACTTGTACAGTTGTGGTTTTTGCATCCTTTTTATTTGAAATATGTAATATATATGCAATAAAGAATTTATTCTTTTTTTAATTAAGTGTTCTGATTTTTGTGGGGTAAATGTTGAATGTTTTTGCTTTTGGACCATAGCAAAAATCTATTTCCAAATCTCCAATAATTAAGAGGATTAAAAATTAATGTACATGAAAGAAATTGGGACAATGCTACAAGATGTTTCTTCCATGCTGCAGGGTCCAAAGGATAGTGGGGAAATGAGAATTCAGCTGCATTTTGCTTGCTACCTTATATGTAGTAATTATTTTGGAAAATGTTTATCCATTTTACCAGCTCTTGAGTGGTGTTGAATCTAGAATTGAAGCCTTGGGCTCAAGTACCCCACTTCTGCCCCTAAGCAAGTCTGACAGCTAGGCTGCTATTGTAGTGCAATATAATGGGAGTGATGAAATATAATGGGAGTGATGAATTGACTTTTTATTTAATTATCTGTAATTATGTCTCTGGCAAGGCCAGTATTTGGTTGACCCTCCTAATTGCTCTCTAGATAGTGGCAAGCCATTTTTCCAGAATGGCTGGAGCCTTTGTACGAGCTCCTTTTTTTTAAAATGTATCAGCCTTTCAGATGAGCCAGTTAGAGGGAGGCTCCCTCTAAGTATTTTTTTTAGCTGAAAATATCGATTTTTGGAATTCTCTGTTCAAGATCCTCTATTTTTTGAAGTAGAGAAGTTCTCATCAGAACTGGTAGTTATGGGTAGTTGCTGTGTGCAAATTGCTACTTGTGTTCCAACACTAGTGACTACTCTTCAAAAGCATCTCAATGAGCATAAAGTTGAGGTGTCATGTGGCTATAATAGGTGCAATTTAATTCAGGTTTTATTTTAGCGTAGGGGATTTCTGACCCAGTAACGACCACCTTTTCAAGTCCAAGGTGATGGTGTAACATCAGAAAGTTTTAGCAGGTAATGCTGTTCCCATGTTTGCTGTGGTTCTTCCAGGCTTGGAAGTTTGTTCACTTGGAAGTTGCTTTTGAAAACACCTAGGATGTTGTGGATGGTATAAACTACGTAATGGTGGGTGTGAATACTTGAGGCAATGGATGGATGCCAAGTGACCTTGAACACACACTTTAATTTTGTCATTTCTTCTTCAGACACTGTTACCACTTCTGATTAATTGTTTCAGATTCTGCTGTGCGTGTTTGCTATGAAGGTGACTAGAGTCCAAAAGAAACTTGGTTGTGAAGTTCTTTTAGGATGCCTTCAAGAAGTAAGGTGATATATAAATTCTCTTCTGGATTCCATGGCAATTGAGGGAGACATCCCAACTTTTGTTTACTCTGCTACTTTTAGAAATCTAGGATAAACCTGAATGAAATCCACATTTTTTAACGTCCCTTTCTAAAGGTTAGACATGGCCAGCTAAAATGCACCTGAAAAGTTTCCATGGGAATAGTGGCAGGCAATTCACAGACAATTGATTTAAGTTACTCGATGTTTACGTAGTGTTTTCTTTTTGTTTTATTGTCACGTACCTATCGAAGTACAGTGAAAAGTTTCATTTGCAAGCAGTACAGGTAGTCATGGGTGGGGGGGAAAAAATTTGGATGGTGACATATACAAGTTGTACTACATAGGCTTTGCACAAAGCAAGATCAATGTTAGTTGAAGTTAGTCTATTCATCAATCTAATAGCAGCGAAGAAGCTGTTGAACCTATTGGTATGTTCAATCTTCTACCACCCAGATGATGGAAGACTCTTTTGGGGAGCATTATCAGAGTGAGATGGGTCTTTAATGTTAGCAGCCTTTTCTGCAGAAATGAGAGGTGCAAATGGAGTGCATAGACGGAAGTTGGCTTCTATGATGGCCTGGGCTGTGTGCACAACCCAATGCGGTTTCTCTCAATCCCAGGCAGAACAGTTGTACCAGTCTGTGCACACAACAGAATGGTTTCTATAAAAGCTGAGGAGTGTCCTTTTTTTTGAGACATGCCAAATTTCTTGAGCTGCAAGAAAAAGTGTTCTGACTTCCTCGACCGTCACATCTACGTGGTAAGTCCAGGACAGGTGATTTATTATTGTCACTACCAGGAACTTATTGAGCTCAACCCTGTTAACATCTATTTCACTGATGCAGATGGGGGTGTGGTCTCCTTGTGGACTTCAGAACAAAATGTTCTTTTTGCTCACATTTGACAGGTTGTTATTGCACCAAGCCCCCCTCCCTTCTGCTTGTAATTGTTTGATATCCATCCTACCATGGTGTCCTCAGTAAACTTGTAGATAGCATTTGTTTAGAATTTTGCTGCACAGTCATGGTGTATGTAGAGTACAGTAGGAAGCTGAGAATGCAATGGGGTTGGGGGTTGAAGTATGGAGTGTTAGTGTGAAGGAGGTGCATTTGGCAACCTTCACTGCAGTCTATGGGTTGGGAAGCTGAGGATCCAGTTGCAGAGGGTGGAGCTAAGACCTCGGACTGAATTTTGGTCAGTCTTGAGGTGATAATGGTGTTGAAGGCAGAGCTATAGTCTGAGCAGGTGTCATCGTCCACATGTTCCAGGGCGAATGCAGGGCTGGGAAAATGGCATCCAGTGGACCTGTTTACAGTCAGTAGGCAAATTGTAGGGGATCAATTTAACAAAACAATTTTTACAATGCTTGCCATTACAAGTTTTCAAATTCTGCAAATTTTAATCTTTTTCATGCTTTTATAAATCTAACGCACTTTTTTATTCTTTCATGGGATAATGGTAAGGCTAATTGGCTAGGCCAGCATTCATTGTCCATCCCTAAAATTAAGTGTCAACCACAGCTGTGGGTCTGGAGTCCTGCACATAGACCAGACCGCTAAGGACAGCAGAACCAGATCAGTGTTTCTGACAATCAGCAGAACACAATTTTACACAGTAGAGGTGCTTTGGCCCACTATGTTGTGCCAAACCTTTACTCTAAACCTAAGATCTATCTAACCTCCACCCCAATTTTAACATCTATATGCCTGCCTAGTAGCCGCTTAAATGCCCTAAATGAGTCAGACTCCACTACCCTCTCTGGCAATGTATTCCACGTCCCTACCTCTGACGTCTCCCCTATAATCTACCTCCACTCAACAATAGATTCATGATCGCATTTAGACTCTGAACTGAATTTTAATTCCAGATTAAAATTGTGCCATCTGCAGGTCTTCTAAACATTGTTAATCCAGAGACCTGGATATAATCTATTGATTAATGCCAGTAGGTCTTTTACCTCACCCACTTTGCTTCCTTTTCTGCCATTAATGGAGACTTCTGAAGTTTGTGGATCATTGGCACATCTGCCTTCAGTGTCCACATCCAGACTTGCAGGTTTGCTAAATAATTGCAAACCTAATCTGTATCCCTCTACTTCCTTTATTTGTAACAATTACATGGTGTATTTAAAATAAGTGGCTCTTTCCTGTTGATTCAACTAAAACTTACTATTGTTCTCTAATAGAAGTCTTTTGGATCTGTGAGCCTAGTGTGTCAACTGAGACGTACGTTGGGATTTGGTTAGGTGTCATACTTGTAATTTGAAGAGTTTTTTGGTCTTGGTGCACTTAATATAGAAAGCATCCCAGCTTCATGAGCAACTGGTAGCTCTATATTAATTCTGACAAAGTATCAATAAAACATTTGGTATATAAATGAAGACTCCAACATAAAGCATTGGAGTACTTGTTCATGTTCTACCCAATCATGGGTACTGGGTATCTAATAGCTTGTTGACAGTCTGATATTAGGTGGGTATAAAATGCCAGTTTTATTGGTGGGAAAGACCCAAGGTACAAACACAACACGTGCAGTAATGCTCACTAAATGGGGTGTGAATGTTGATTCTTGCATTACATTTCAGTTTTCTGTGTAACTAATCTCCCTTTTGATTCCAGGTTCAGTTTCTAGTGTTGCTTTGCAGCAGTAAGGGTTCCATGTTTGAAAACGAAAATTTTCCCCTGTATCTCTGTCCTGTATGAATTTGAACGTCTGAGTTGATAATGCCTTTTGAGTTTGTAGGATTGTATCCTGCACCTGAGGTTTCTAATTCCATCACTGCTTCCCTACACTGTGTGGAAGCAGGCCATTCAGCCCATCAACTTCACACTGACCTTCCAAAGAGCATCCCAATCAGATCTACACCCGTCCTAACCTTGAAACTTAACATTTTCAGGTGGCTAATCTACCTAGCCTGCACCACTTTGGACAGTGGGAGGCAACTGGAGCACCTAGAGAGAACCTATGCAGAGAATGTATGAAGTGTGCACAGTCAACTGAGGATGGAATCAAACCTGGGTCCTTGCTGCTGTGAGGCAGCAGTACTAACCACTAAGCCCTGCTCCTGAACGGTCAAGAATGGAAATAATTAAACAATTTCAGTTGCAATATAATGTGAGCTGAACTGAAAAACGCTGGAAATGTTTTGTATAGGCTATTGATCCAGGTTTCAAATGGAATATGGTAAGAAATTGAACGAGGGGGAAAAAAATGACATTTATTTTCAAAGATAATGGGAACTGCAGATGCTGGAGAATTCCAAGATAATAAAATGTGAGGCTGGATGAACACAGCAGGCCAAGCAGCATCTCGGGAGCACAAAAGCTGACGTTTCGGGCCTAGACCCTTCATCAGAGAGGTTTTTCTTTTTCAATCCATCTCCTCCAAACTGTTTCACCCCATTTTTAAAAATCTGGCTCAACACCAGTCAATCATGTTTTTGTTAATGTAAAAAAAAATGTTTGACAGTTTATTTGGTTTGGTGGCATGCAAATATTACTTAAATATAATTAATCTTTATTTTTATATCTTTGTGCTGCAGATCCTCCATCACCTATCCAGATGTGGTTTGCAAACTCAACAGGAAATAAGGGGATATGAGGTGCAGTACCCCAAGATCACCCATGATCATACTAAATAATGGAGCAAGCTCAACAGGCCACATGATTTGAGGATGTTGACTTGCTTGCCTAGCTGGCTTGTTTGCATTCAGGCTTTTCATCACCACACTAGGTGACGACATCAGTGAAGCCTCTGAAGCAGTGTTATTCTACTCCGCATGGAATTTATACGGTTGGGTCCGTTATGGTGAGTAGTGTCATTTCTGGTTTTGATCTGTATAGGTTTGTACATGGGGTCCAATTCTGTTTATTGATTGCATTATGGTTGGAGAACCATGCCTCTTGGAATTCCTATGCGTGTCTACATTTGGCTTGGATTACTATGGTTACCTTGTCCCAGTTGTCTGAGCGTAGAGTTCATCATGCCGTTTTGCTGCTAGTTGATGGTCAAAACCAGAAATGAGACTACTCACCATAACGGCCCAAATGGAGTAGTATAACACTGCTTCATCAGAGGCTCCACTGATGTCACCTAGTATTGTGACGAGACATCTGAATGAAAACAAGCCAGCTTGGCAAGCAAGTCAACATCCTCCCCCACAATCCGAGTCTCAGATCTTTACAAAACTTTGAATGCCATATGATTTACTTGAATTCTTCCCTCTGACCTTTCTCTGCTTTTTTTTTTTGAAAGAATTTAAATCCTGCTTGCAGATGTGGAAGATTCCAGTAATAGATTCTTGACTTGTGCTGAGAATTTGCACTATATACACTTTATCTGTATAAAACTGTTGGATGACCTTTTTTGCTATGTTTATGTTCTGTATGCCACATTAGATCCACTTGGTTTAAACACCTATTGTGGAAAAAGTGAATTTCACATTGACACTGACACTAAATGAAGCCCATATTAAGTAATTTTAAAATGGAGAACGTGATTGCAGAAAACACATATGCTAATCCCGAACTTGCTGTTCAGTTTGTGATTTACTTCTAGTTTAATCTAGTGCATTTTTACCTCGAATTTTATGTTTTGGAAATGGTGCCTTTCTATACCAACCACAGGAGCAGTTTGTGCCAGTACAAGAAATATCTTGGAAGGACATAAATTGGGTTGGTTTGTTTTTATTCAATAGTAAAGTGAGAACATCACTGGCTAGGCAGCATTTATTGTCCAGACGGCAGTTCAGAGTCAACCACACTACTGTGGGTCTGGAGTCATGTGTAGGCCAGACCCGGTAAGGATGGCAGTTTCCCTCCCTAAAGGACATTTTTTAGTTAGTAAAGTTTCATAGAAAACAATTCACCAATCTTAAACGGATAACTAAAGTTCCCTTGACATTCCAGCTGGGCCAAAAGTCTTCAAACTTACATCCCCTACAAGTCCCAGACTTTGTCATAAAATCAAGGAACAAATAACAACTAAGTCTGCCTCTCTTCAACACAATTTCTAGTATGCAACAATACGAACTCAGAATTATATTCCTTATTAAAGAAAGTGCGTCTCTGATAACTGAGATGTGATGATGCCTCTAGTCACAAGAACATGATTGAGTCAGTTGCTAAAATCCAAATTGCCTAATGTCCTTGAAGCTCTGTATTGAAGCAGAAAATGGGGCAAGTACAATGTGATGATCTTCAATAACAGGGCAATAATTAGTGAGAATATTTAAAGCAGATTACTAACACCCTTAACTGTCAAATTTTTGAATTTTATTTTCAATGAATTGCGAGTGGCTTGTGACTAGTAAAGCAGGTTTAGGTTTACTTTGAGGAATTGATTTTTCTAAACTGCTCAATGTTTTTGAGTTTCATTGTGCAGTCCAGGCGCATAGGATTTACATCAACAACAATGGCATGTGTAGTCTGTCACTTTCAACTTTTGCTTCATTCCTCCTACAGGTGAAGGTTTCATCAGTATTCTTGCAATCTCAATTGAACTGTTGCAATGCTGCTTTGCCCAGCCTCTTCATCTACCACACGTCATGAACTTAAACTTAACTGGGACTCACTACGTAACTCTGAATTTGCGCCATCCTATTTGTGTGTAATACAGTACTCTCTGATTTTGACTTTCACTTCCTGAATGCTTCTAAATTAATGTTACCCTATTGTTCAATTCCCCTGTGTGACCTTGCTCTTCCACATCTATGTAACTACCCCAAACTCTCAACTCCATGGCTTTGGCCCTACTTTGACTCTGTCGTGATTACACTCCAATGAAGCAGCATTAGTTGTTGCCAGTGAGTTGCATAGCATGGAATCTGAGATCTTTCAGTCCAAATAGTCCACACTGCCCATGTTCCCAAACTAAACTAGTCCCACCTGCCTGCACTTACCTCACCTTTTTAAAAAATAAAAATATAACCCCTAATTTTGAATTGCTTCACCCTAGGGAAAAGACCTTCGTTATTGATGCCCCTCATGATTTTGTAACCCTCAATAAGGTCACCCTCAACCTCCTATTCTCCAGTCAAAAACATCTCAGCCTTTCCAGTGTATTTTTGTATCTCAAATCCTCCAATTCCCAGCCATGTCCTGGCAAATCATTTCTGAACGCTCTTCAGTTTTTAATAATGTCCTTCCTGTATCAGGGAAACCAGAACTGCACATAGTACTCCAGAAAGTTCTATACAACCTCAACATGTCCCAATGCCTAAACCCAAAGGACTGAGCAATGAAGGCAAGCATGCTAAATGCTGTTTTACCCACTCTGTCTACTTATGACACACATACATAAAATAATTATGTACCTGAACCCCTAGATCTCTCTCTTGTTTTGTATTTCCAAAATGCAACACCCCTTATTTATCCAAATTAAACTCCACTGCCAATCCTCTGCCTAAAGACCCAATAGATCAAGATCTTTTTTTGTAATCTTAGATAACCTTCACTTTCCACTAAAACATGAATTTTGGTGTCATCTGCAAACTTACTAACCACGCATCATATATTTTGCATCTAAGTTATTTACACACATGACAAACTGAAGTGGACCAATATCATTTCCTGTAGAATACCGCCAGTCACCGGCCTTCAGTGTGAAGAATAATCCTCCACCATCACCCTCTGTACCCTACTGTAAAGAAAATTTATGTAGCCAATTGGCAAGTTCACCCTGGATCCCATGTGATCCAACTTTTCATTAATTAGTGCAACATGTAAAACCTGGTCAAATGTTTTACTAATGTCCAAGTAAACAACGTCTACCACCCTTCCCTCATCAATATTTTCGGTTACTTCCTGAGAAAACTCAATCAAGTTAGTGAGACACAATTTTCCTTTCACACAACCATGCTAACTATCCCTAACCAATCCTTGCCTCTCCAAATGTGCATAAATCCTACCTTTCAGAGTCACCTCCAACAACTTACTCACTCAGCAGTCTATGGTTTCCAGGTTTCTTACAGCCTTCAACAACGGCACAACATTAGCCATCCTCCAGTACTTCACTCTCACTTACAGATACAAATATTTTGCTAGGGGCCCTGCAATTTCCTCCCTAACTTCCCATAATGTTCCTAGGATACACTAGATCAGGTCCTGTAGATTTATCAACGATTATATTTTCTAAGACTTTCAAAACTTCCTCTTTTGTGATGTGAACTATTTTCAAAACATCAATACTTGTTTTGTAGTCTCCATTTGTCTTAATAGTTAAAAAACTGATGCAAAATATTCACTTTAATACTTCACCACCACCTGAGATTCAACACCAGCATCCGCTGATCTTTTAAAGGGACCTACTCTCTGCAGTTGATCTCTGGTTCTTAATGTATTTATAGAATTTTTTTGGATCTTCTTTTAGCTTCATCTGCCAAGGCTATTTCATAATCCCCCTTTTGTCTTCCTGATTTCCTTAAGAATGTCCCTACATTGTTTATACTCCTTGAAGAGATTCAGTTGATCCC
Organism: Stegostoma tigrinum; assembly: GCF_030684315.1. Classification (NCBI taxonomy): domain Eukaryota; kingdom Metazoa; phylum Chordata; class Chondrichthyes; order Orectolobiformes; family Stegostomatidae; genus Stegostoma; species Stegostoma tigrinum. The sequence goes on along the minus strand of NC_081374.1, from coordinate 13,061,079 downwards.
AGTTGCCTGCATCTAATAATACAAGATTTTTTTAAAATTCTTGACTACAACCACAATATCTTTATTTAACCATTGTTCCCTAATCTTACTAGCCTTGTCTTTCACTCTAACAGGAACACTGACTCTGAACTCCCGTTATCAAACTTTTGAAAACTTCCCACCTGTCAATCATCCCTTTTACCTGCAGTCTATTCCAATCAACTTTTGAAAGTTCTTGTTTCATACTCTTAAAATTTGTCTCATTCCAATTAAGAACTTTAACTTTTATGGAAGACTTATCTTTTCCATAGCTATTTTAAAACTGATAGTATTATAACTGCTACCACTTTAAAGACTAAGTAGGAAATGTATTAAAGCTGCTGTGTGTGTATATCACAGGTTTTTGCTGACAATATCTCCGGTACAATGGAGTATATTGATTAATATATGCAGTCTTTGTAGTTGTTACATTTGGTATGGTAGTATTTTGGGGGATACGGTTAAATTTTGCACCTCATCTACAAGTCAGACAGAGGCGTTTATGGCTTAATTTGTGGAAGAAAAATGGATAAATCCATTCAAGTTTTTGATGTGGAGCAACATGGGATTTGTTAAATGAAAATGTACTTTACTTGGTATATTTGTGTAATTTACATTAACTGAGATTCTGTTTTGGCAATTATTATCTACTCAATGCATCTGAAAACCCAGATTTCGAATTGTGCAAATCTTGGGTATGTTGTAGATCACTTTAGTCGTTTTGTATATTCACAGAATCCTTACTGTGCAGAAAGAGGCCGTTCAGTCCATCGAGTCTATACTGACCTTCCAAAGAGCAGCCCACCCAAACCCCTACCCTATACCTGTGACCTTGTATTTATCATAGCTAATCTACCTGGCCTCCACACCTCTGGACACGATATGGCAATTAGTATGACCAATTCATCTAACTTGCACATCTTTGGACTAGACTGTGAAGTTAGGCAGTGGAGAAGTAAAGGAAGATTAGTCTGATCCGTAGGGGATATATTCCGAAGGCAAACAAATAATCTGTATTGACAACTTGCAGTCCTACCTTGACATTGTAAAGAATATAAAATATTTCAACTCCTGGGTGTCTCAAATCGTTTTTCTGACTGGTTGGAAACAGCAGAAAACGATGTGGTCTTAAGGTTGGTCCCTAATAGTAGACTCATGACCTGATTGGTGATAGGGGCCATTTCACAAATGTCTCTGTGTTCTAATCCACGAATCAATTTTTTTTCTGGAAACTTGTTTGGAACTCTACTGATTCACCTTTTATATTTCCTATTGTTTTCATGCAATTTCAAGCCATGGCATTGTGCTTTAATGATAAATGTTTAGCTTTGAGGTAATGTAAATTTTATTTTTTTGTAATAGATTAATTTGGCAAATGTAGGACATGAGTACAAACCTGCCCTGCTATTCAACAAAATCATGGCTGATCTGACTCAGGCTCAACTCTCTCCAGCATGCTCACTGTAGCCTTCAATCCCTGATATTCAAAAACTCTATCTAGCTTTTAAAATATTTCAATGTATTTAAACACTCTTTAAAACTTGTCAGGTTTTAGTTACCAACTGTTTTATAGCAAGATCAGATTAGTGTATATTATCTATACATTGACATTTGAACAGGTATCTGATCTGCAACAATTTCTTCATGAGATTGAGTGGATTTGTTTCCTTAATTATGAATTGTGGATGGTCTTAAAGCTTTGGTCTGTGGTCAGTCTAAGATTTAATGGTACATGTTTGTTTAAAGTATTTTTGCTTACTGTGAAGAGCAATTGTGACAGAGTTGGGGATCACTTGACGTAGGTTTATGCTGCTACTTTAAACCTTTGGTATATCAACATAAAATGCTTCTAATTTTCCTACAAAAATATTGATTCCTGATCGGAGACTTTCCAATTTTGACAATCTGATTAGAAAGCTGAAACATGTATCCAGATGTTGAACAGATTGTTCTTTTTAAAGCTTTCAATGCATATCATAATACCCTGGACGTTTCAAACTCCTTTTCATGTATTCTGTTTTACTAATAAATAAACTCAGCTTTGTGACAGCCAAAAATGATATCAGTGATGTTCAGAAATTTCACAAATGAGAACTTCTTTTAAAAGGGGTTAAATCAACAATAGTTCAAACTATTAACTGTGTCCCATGTGCCACTTGTTTTATTTTCTCCTGATCAGCCTTTGCATTTAGAAAGAGGTATATTTCAATGAGGAACATGAATTTGCCAGAATCATAAACCCCCTCTCTTATCCCAACGATCAATACTAAAAAGAAAGCTTTGCATTTTTATAGTGCTTTCCACTGTCAGCCAATGCAATACTTCATTTGTTGATAACCACTTATTATTTAGGATGTGTGATAACCAATATACATGCAATGGCAAAGTGACAAATTGTTTTTGTGATGTTGATTTGAAGGATAAATATTGGATGGGACATGTTAAAAATACCCCTACTATATTTCCAAATAATGCTAAGGGGTTTTTATTTCCGCAAAAAAACAAAATACTACTGATGCTGGAAATCTGAAACAAGAACAAAAAATATTTGAGAAACTCAGCTGGAAGCATCTATGGAAAGAGGACCAGATTGTTTTGAATCTTGTGTGATTCTTTCAATGACAGGGGAGTCTGGCCTTCTGTTTGCACTGGCTGTTCAAACAAGCAACGTTATTTTCTGGAAATACGATGCAGGTTGGGGATCTGGATTGCTCCAACATTGTCATATTCAACACAGTATCACAGACTTGAGCAGAGTTATAGATCATGGAGTAAGAGAGTCAGGAGCAAAGTGGATCCAAAATCAGCTCAGTGACAGGAAATAGTTATGTTCAATGGATATTTTGTCAAGTTGAAGGTGTTATTACTGGAGTTTCCCTCATAAATGATCTAAAGTTTTGGTGTGGGAGACAATTTCAAAATTTGCAGATGACACAAAAAAAAACTCGGAAGAATCTCGAACTGAAGACACTCTAACTCCAGAGGAACATTAGACAAGTTGGAGTAGGCAGATAGGTTTCAATACAGAGAAGTGAGATGCTACAGAAGCAAAGAAACATGGGTCTATGTGTATCAGAGATAATAGGAACTGCAGATGCTGGCGAAACCAAGATAATAAAATGTGAGGCTGGATGAACACAGCAGGCCAAGCAGCATCTCAGGAGCACAAAAGCTGACGTTTCGGGCCTATACCCTTCATCAGAGAGGGGGATGGGGGTGAGGGTTCTGGAATAAATAGGGAGAGAGGGGGAGGCGGACCGAAGATGGAGAGAAAAGAAGATAGGTGGAGAGAGTATAGGTGGGGAGGTAGGGAGGGGATAGGTCAGTCCAGGGAAGACGGACAGGTCAAGGAGGTGGGATGAGGTTAGTAGGTAGATGGGGGTGCGGCTTGGGGTGGGAGGAAGGGATGGGTGAAAGGAAGAACAGGTTAGGGAGGCAGAGACAGGTTGGACTGGTTTTGGGATGCAGTGGGTGGAGGGGAAGAGCTGGGCTGGTTGTGTGGTGCAGTGGGGGCAGGGGACGAACTGGGCTGGTTTAGGGATGCAGTTGGGGAAGGGGAGATTTTGAAACTGGTGAAGTCCACATTGATACCATTAGGCTGCAGGGTTCCCAGGCGGAATATGAGTTGCTGTTCCTGCAACCTTCGGGTGGCATCATTGTGGCACTGCAGGAGGCCCATGATGGACATGTCATCTAGAGAATGGGAGGGGGAGTGGAAATGGTTTGCGACTGGGAGGTGCAGTTGTTTGTTGCGAACTGAGCGGAGGTGTTCTGCAAAGCGGTCTCCAAGCCTCCGCTTGGTTTCCCCAATGTAGAGGATGCCACACCGGGTACAGTGGACGCAGTATACCACATTGGCAGATGTGCAGGTGAACCTCTGCTTAATGTGGAATGTCATCTTGGGGCCTGGGATAGGGGTGAGGGAGGAGGTGTGGGGGCAAGTGTAGCATTTCCTGCGGTTGCAGGGGAAGGTGCCGGGTGTGGTGGGGTGAGAGGGCAGTGTGGAGTGAACAAGGGAGTCGCGGAGAGAGTGGTCTCTCCGGAAAGCAGACAGGGGTGGGGATGGAAAAATGTCTTGGGTGGTGGGGTCGGATTGTAGATGGCGGAAGTGTCGGAGGATGATGTGTTGTATCCGGAGGTTGGTGGGGTGGTGTGTGAGAACGAGGGGGATCCTCTTTGGGCAGTTGTGGCGGGGGCGGGGTGTGAAGGATGTGTTGCGGGAAATGCGGGAGACGCAGTCAAGGGCGCTCTCGATCACTGTGGGGGGGAAAGTTGCGGTCCTTGAAGAACTTGGACATCTGGGATGTGCGGGAGTGGAATGTCTTATCGTGGGAGCAGATGCAGCGGAGGCGGAGGAATTGGGAATAGGGGATGGAATTTTTGCAGGAGGGTGGGTGGGAGGAGGTGTATTCTAGGTAGCTGTGGGAGTCGGTGGGCTTGAAATGGACATCAGTTACAAGCTGGTTGCCTGGGATGGAGACTGAGGTCCAGGAAGGTGAGGGATGTGCTGGAGATGGCCCAGGTGAACTGAACGTTGGGGTGGAAGGTGTTGAAGTGGATGAACGGTTCGAGCTCCTCTGGGGAGCAAGAGGCGGCGCCGATACAGTGATCAATGTACCGGAGGAAGAGGTGGGGTTTGGGGCCTGTGTAGGTGCGGAAGAGGGACTGTTCCACGTAACCTACAAAGAGGCAGGCATAGCTGGGGCCCATGGCCACCCCCTTAGTCTGTAGGAAGTGGGAGGAGTCAAAAGAGAAGTTGTTCAGGGTGAGGACGAGTTTGGCTAGGCGGATGAGGGTGTCGGTGGAGGGGGACTGGTCGGGCCTGCGGGACAGGAAGAAGTGGAGGGCCTTGAGGCCATCTGCATGCGGAATACAGGTGTATAGGGACTGGACGTCCATGGTGAAGATGAGGTGTTGGGGGCCAGGGAATTGGAGTTTCCCGCAACACATCCCTCACACCCCGCACCCGCCATAACCGCCCAAAGAGGATCCCCCTCGTTCTCACACACCACCCCACCAAACTCCGGATACAACGCATCATCCTCCGACACTTCCGCCATCTACAATCCGATCCCACCACCCAAGACAATTTTCCATCCCCACCCCTGTCTGCTTTCCAGAGAGACCACTCTCTCCGTGACTCCCTTGTTCGCTCTACACTGCCCTCTCATCCCACCACACCCGGCACCTTCCCCTGCAACCGCAGGAAATGCTACACTTGCCCCCACACCTCCTCCCTCACCCCTATCCCAGGCCCCAAGATGACATTCCACATTAAGCAGAGGTTCACCTGCACATCTGCCAATGTGGTATACTGCGTCCACTGTACCCGGTGTGGCTTCCTCTACATTGGGGAAACCAAGCGGAGGCTTGGAGACCGCTTTGCAGAACACCTCCGCTCAGTTCGCAACAAACAACTGCACCTCCCAGTCGCAAACCATTTCCACTCCCCCTCCCATTCTTTAGATGACATGTCCATCATGGGCCTCCTGCAGTGCCACAATGATGCCACCCGAAGGTTGCAGGAACAGCAACTCATATTCTGCCTGGGAACCCTGCAGCCTAATGGTATCAATGTGGACTTCACCAGTTTCAAAATCTCCCCTTCCCCAACTGCATCCCTAAACCAGCCCAGTTCGTCCCCTGCCCCCACTGCACCACACAACCAGCCCAGCTCTTCCCCTCCACCCACTGCATCCCAAAACCAGTCCAACCTGTCTCTGCCTCCCTAACCTGTTCTTCCTCTCACCCATCCCTTCCTCCCACCCCAAGCTGCACCCCCATCTACCTACTAACCTCATCCCACCTCCTTGACCTGTCCGTCTTCCCTGGACTGACCTATCCCCTCCCTACCTCCCCACCTATACTCTCTCCACCTATCTTCTTTTCTCTCCATCTTCGGTCCACCTCCCTCTCTCTCCCTAATTATTCCAGAACCCTCACCCCATCCCCCTCTCTGATGAAGGGTCTAGGCCCGAAACGTCAGCTTTTGTGCTCCTGAGATGCTGCTTGGCCTGCTGTGTTCATCCAGCCTCACATTTTATTATCTTGGGTCTATATGTAATTAAGTCATAGGGCTGTACTTCATGGAAACAGACCTCTCAGGCTAACTCCGCTGTGCTGACCAGATATGTGAAGTTAATCTAGTCCCAGTTACCATCTCTCAAACTCTTCCTATTCAGATACGTATTTCAGATGCCTTTTAAATGCTGTAATTGTACCAGCCTCATCCACTTCCTTTGGCAGCTCTTTCCAAACATGCACGACCGTCTGCATTTTTTTTTAAAAAGTTGCCCTTTCTAAATCTTTCCCTTCTCACCTTAACCCTATGCCCTCTCTAGTTTTAGACTCCTTCATCCCAGGAAAAAGACCTTGTCAGTTCATCCTATCCATGTCCCTCATGATTTTGCAAACCTCTATAAAGTCTCCCCTCAACTTTTGATGCTCCAGGAAAAATAGCCCCAGCATTCCCACAACATGCAAAACCAAAGTGGTTTACAAAATGCCATGCAACAAGTGCCGCAAACATTACATCGGACAGACAGAAAGGAAACTAGCCATCAGAATACATGAACATCAACTAGCAGCAAAATGACACTATGAACTCTCCTTAATATCGGTACATTCAGACAATGAATGTCATCAGCATAACTTGGACAAGTTAACCATAGTAGCCCAAGCCAAACATAGGCATCCACGGGCATTCCTGAGGGGCATGGTTGTCCACCCATAGGGCAATCAACAAACATGGAATTAGACCCCATGTACAAACCCATACAGATCAAAACCAGAAATGACACTACTCACCATAACGGACCAAACAGTATAAATTCCAAGCAGAGTAGAATACCTTTGCTTCATCAGAGGTTCCAGTGATGATGTCACCTAGCATGGTGATGAAACATCTGAACGAAAACAAGCCAAGTCAACAACCCCACAGCCCCAGCCTCTTCCTATACCTCAAGCTCTCCACCCTGGCAACATCCTTAAATCTTTTCTGAACTCCTTCAAGTTTCACAACATCTGTTCTATAGCAGGGAGTCCAGAATTGCAGCAGTATTCTAATAGTGGCCTAACCAAGTCCTGCTCAACCGTAACATAGCCTCCCAACTCCCATAACCAATGCACTGACCAATAAAGTTAAGCACACCAAAAGCTGCCAATGCTATCCTACCTACCTACAACTCAACTTTCAAGGAATTATACACCTACAGTCCAAGGTCTCTTTGTTCAGTAACACTCCCCAGGACCTTACCATTAAGCATACAAGTTCTGCCCTGATTTGCCTTTCCAAACTGCAGCACCTTACATTTATCTAAATTAAACTCCATCTGCCACTCCTCGGCCCATTGACCCACCTGATCAAGATTCATTTGTACTCTAAGGTACCTTTTGCTGTCCACTACCTCCAACATTGGTATCATCTTCCGACTTACCAACCATGCCTCATATGTTCACAACCAAATCATTTAAATTACGAAAAGCAGTGGACCCAGCACCACTACTTGTGACACACCAATGGTCACAGGCCTCCGGTCTGAAAAGCAATCCTCCTCCACCACCACTCTGACTCCTACCTTCAAGTGGATTCTGTATCCAAATGGTGAGTTCTTACTGTATTCCATGTGATTTAATCTTGTCAGTCTCCCATGAGGAACATTCTCAAATGCCTTACTTAAGTTTATATAGATCACGTTAATTGCTCTGCCCTCATCAATCCTCTGTTACTCTAAAGAACTCAAGTTAGTGAGATATAATTTTCCAATGCACAAAGCCATGTTGACTATAAAGTTTTTAAGAAGACTTGTGGCTTGGGTGTGGATAAGGTGGTAGACTTGCTCACTGAGCTGGTGTGTTTGGTTGCAGACATTTCATCCCCCGATAGGTAATATCATCAGTGCATCTCTGCTGAAGCATTGGTGTTTTGTCCCCCTTGTTATTTAAATGCCTTGGTTTGCTGGGGTGGTTGGCATTACTTCCGGTTCTGTTTTTTTTTCAGTGGTTTGTAAAACATGTCCAGTTCAATGTTTCTGGAGAAGGGTCCAGGCCCGAAACGTCAGCTTTCCTGCTCCTTTAATGCTGCTTGGCCTGCCGTGTTCATCCAGCTCTACACGTTGTTATCCCCATTCAATGTGTTATTTGATGGAGTTCCGGTTGGAATGCCAAACCTCCGGGAATTCCCTGGCTTGTCTGTTTGGCTGTTATTATGGATGTGTTGTCCTAGTTGAATTTGTGTCCTCCTTAGTCCATGTGTATTGAAACCAGTGAGAATTAGTCGTGTCTCTTGGTAGCTATCTGGGTTCATGTATCCTTGTATCAGTGATAATGGGAACTGCAGATGCTGGAGAATCCAAGATAATAAAGTGCGAAGCTGGATGAACACAGCAGGCCCAGCAGCATCTCAGGAGCACAAAAGCTGACGTTTCGGGCCTAGACCCTTCATCAGAGAGCTGTCAGCTTTTGTGCTCCTGAGATGCTGCTTGGCCTGTTGTGTTCATCCAGCTCCACACTTTGTTATCATGTATCCTTGTTGTCAGTTTTCTTTCATTGTGGCCTATGTAATGTTTTTCACAGTCCTTGCATGGTATTTTGTATATTACTTTGGTTTCATTGGTCGTGGGTATGGGATCCTTTGTTTTTTCGGTAGTTGTTGGTTGTGGGCTACCCTGATATCTAGAGGTCTGAGTAATCTTCCAGTCATTTCTGATATGACACTGTATGGTGGGGTAACTAGTGTGTCTGGCCATGTTGTGTCATTTTGTTGTGGTCTGTTGCAGAGGTAATGGCGGATTGTGCTTTTTGGGTATCCATTCCTTTCAAAAACTGTGCTTCTGTCCTGCTTTGCGCAATTCTGGATTGTTGTAGTGTGTTGTGACTCATTTGAATAATGTCCTGATGCAGCTCTGTTTTACAGGTTTTGGTGAGGAGGGGGAGGGGAGGAGAACCAATTCTCAATACAGACAGACAAAGAAGGGCACAAATTTGACTGGGACAACACATCCATAATAGCATGAGCCAAACAGAGACAGGCTAAGGAATTCCTGGAGGCCTGGCATTCCAACTGGAACTCCATCAACAAACACATTGAACTGGACCCAATATCCACTGAAACACAGAACCAGAAGTAATACCAACCACCCCAGCAAACCGAGGCATATAAATAACAAGTGGAACAGAACACTAATGCTTCAGCAGAGGTGCGCTGCCAGTGTTACCTAGCAAGGTGACAAAACATCTATAATGAAACACACTATCGCAGTGAGCAAGTCTACAACCCCCTATCGACCATCTCTAATCAATCCATGCCTTTCCAAATATGTGTAAATCCTGTCCCTCTAGATTCCCTCTAACAATTTGTCCACCATCACTGTCAGGCTCACCAGGTTGCAGTTCCCTGGCTTTTCCTTACCACATTATAATTAAAAGTGGCAGGATAATTAGTGGTAGATAGACAAGTAGTGAAATATACCATTATCCTTGGCTTTATTCTTGTGTTCTATGCCCTGTTAAGAAAGAGGTGGTATTCAACCTGTGTAACACAATTGTTAGACCTCAACCAGTGTTGTATATGGTTATGAGCTCATCGGGCAATGTGGAGAAGTAGTTTACAAGAATGATTCTAGGGATGAGAAACTTCACTTCAGGTTCGATTGTAGCAGTTAGGACTGCTCTTCTTCGAGAGCAGGTGCCTAAGAGGAGATTTGACAAAAGCATCCAAGCTCATGAGTGGGCTGGATGGAGGCGGGCGGGCGGGGGGGAAGATAACTGTTCCTGTGTGTAAAAGGAACAAAAGAATATACATTTAAAGGTGATAAGCAAAAGAAGCAGTGATGCTGGGCGGGGGGGGGGAAAGAAATTTAAGAAAAGTCTTCAAACCAGCAAGTATGGAATTCACAAACTATGGTGGACGTGGGTTCAATGAGGTATTCAAGAGGGCACTGGACAATTAATTGGATGGAAACAGTGTGTATACGCTCGTTGGGGGGAGAAGGGGCGTGAATCATGAGATAATGAAGGGCTGCTGTGGTCATGATGGGCAGAATGGTCTTATCCTGCGCAGTAACACTTCTGCGCTTCTGCATCAAGATGGCGACTGCAGGGTTTTTGCCGCCAAATTTCGGTGGGGCTGCCGTGAAACCGAAGGGGAGAAAACGACAAATATTTCATAAAATTTACCTCTGCGGGGAGAGGGTGTATTTTCGTGAAACTCAATCGAGGAACCTACGAAAATAATCATTTTTAAAAATTTCTAAGTAGCATAATATGTCTCCCCCCCTCCTCCCCCGGCAGGTAGGCGTGTCGAATCTGTCGCCGCGAAATCGCAAGCCTCCCAACTTGAATACATTACCGCTTAACCATTTTTTTTCTAAAGAAGCATAACAGACTGCACGAACACAATCCCCACCGCAGTAAAAATTTCACAGGCGATTTCTCCCTGGATTTGTCGGCTCTCTTGGCACGTTTCCCCTTCGAATCTACCGATATGAAATATCGGCATTCGCTGGCGCGGTGGAGCTGCAACCGAACGTGTTTGCCTGCCCCGCCCCTTACCACCAACGGCTCCCGATGGGCAGGCCTTCTGTCCAATCGACAGGTGGGTTGATTTTCAAACGGGCCAATGACAGCGCGGCTGGCCGTGGGCCGGCCAATGGGTAGGAGGGGAAGGGGCGGGACTATGTTTAGTTGGGGGGGGGGGGTGCGCAGCGAGTTAGGTTGCCCTGGAAGTATTTTGCTCTTTTATCTCCTAGTTGTCCATTTACTGAGGGAATTCAGTCATATTTACTCCCTGTCTTTAAATACAGGTCTGTTTCAAACAACAAGTCATAACAGCAACGGGTTCAGGCGCTGGGCTTTTGGTTTTGCAAAAAGCGCAATTTTGTTTCCACTCATTTTCGTTTTTTTTAAACATTTAAAAAAATATATACACACATACATTATAAGAAAGGGGGAGGGGGTTTGTAATTGGTTGTCCGCCCGTGCGCTGAAGCCTGAGGCCTGCGGATTTTTTTTTCTCTCTTTTCTTGTTTTTTTAATATCTGTTACGATTGATTTGAAGAGAAAACGGGAGAGAAATATATTCTCTGGTTTTATTCCTCGAAAACCCCCTGGTTCCCGCCGAAGAGATGTCGAGACCTGTCAGGTTCGTATGTGCAGCATTTACATTCAAGGTGGGGGTGTTGGGACTCGGTCCGAATTTGTCTTTTCTTGAAAGATCGCCCAGGAATTCATTTCTTAAAGTGTGTCTACGCTTCCAAGGGCGACCTTCCTGTCATTTATTTGCTCCTTTTCGCTTCCTACCATCGTTTTATTTTTGTCCGTGTTTTGTTTAAAATATACATTGAAAATGTGCATGTTTGTCTTTACCTTGACCTTCTTAAAAAATATTTTTATAGCGTTCATTTTGATCCCTGGATTAAAACCATAAAGTGGCCCCCTTTCCCGTCCCTTATGACACCCCGCCCCCTTATCTATTACTATAATATACTACCGTTCGTCCTCGCGTTGTAGTACAACAGCTGAATTTTGAAATCCGATTTAAATTATTGCCTTTTATCTATCCTGTGCATTGAATCGTTCAGATTAATTTAAGGGATTCCATGTTTTACACTAATATGATGTATACCTTGGTGTATACGAAACGTATTTGCATACGCGTTACGGAGTATGCTTTTAAAGGCACGTGTGCGGTTCCTTTTTTTAAAACTCGTTTAATTCCATCTAAGATTTATTCAGCAAAGTCAACATCTGGATCTCCATTTTGAATTGTGTCCTGTAAAAGACATGTGGTTTCTGGGAAGTTGAGGGAACAAGTGGGCTCACGCTGTGGCTGCATTCCAAATAAGTTGTTCTGATTGTGAAGTAAATAGGAAACTTAGGTCTTTCAAGTGATCCCATTATCTCGTGCACTTAACAAGGTACCTGAGGAGCTATCATGGCAAACTTTTTTGTTTTAAGTCATTTAAATGTGCATTTCTGGTTGTAGTGACCCTTTCAGCTCAAGTTGTATGACTGGAAATGAGCAGGTATATTTTAACAGAAAGGATAGCAGCCATAGTTCTAGATCCATTCAGTTTCGGAACTGTTTAGAATGCAAATGGAAAATGTTGCTTTCCTTCTCGACATCCATATTCATTAAAATCTAACAATCATTTTAATTTTTGCTGAAAATCATTTTGCGTAAATAACAAGAGAAAATACTGGAAACTAGCCCACATATCTGGCAGCACTTAAGGTGAATGCAATAGAGTTAATGTTTGAATGAGATCATCTGGCTGACTTTTTATTCTGATCTATCATCTAGTGTTTTCTTTTGCATTCGTCCTTGTAGGTCCTATTTTTGGACAATGCTAATGACAAGACCTTTTAGAATTCAATGTGTGAATAGAAAGACTTCTTCAAGAGGATTTTAGACTTGATCTGGAAGTGCTTTAATCCTGCTCTTCACCCTGATACTAATTCCCATCACCATCCCTTCCTAATCCTACAAGAATGCAAGTATTACTGTGCAGCAGAAAGCTAGGAAGTATGAGGATGCCAAATTTTTGTATAGATGTATCATTATTATTCATTGTCATTGAAGTAGTGGCACTTGAGCAATGATCATGCCTTCAAAATTTTTAACTTTAAACTTTATTTCACCACACTTTTTTATACTTTTGATTAAGAGCAAAATGTTGGAGAAACTCTGCAAGCCTCGCAACATCCATGGAGAGACAAACAATAAATGTTTTGTGTCATAACAAGGTGTAGAGCTAGATGAACACAGCAGGCTGAGCAGGAAAGCTGACATGTTGGGCTTACATCATTCTTCAGAAATTCCATCATGTCTCTTCAGGACTGAAGAAGTCATACCGTATCTTTGTTTCTTTCCACCGATACTGCCTGACCTGCTAAGTTTCTTCAGTATTCTTGTGTGAATGTACGTGAATCGCTTAGTGTGGAAGCATGCATTTACCGTTTTAAAACTAATTTGTTTCCCATCTCCTAAAGTAATAGGACATCTTATGGGACTTCACAAGAACATTATAATACAAAATTAACTATTTTCTGTTTTTCTCAGGAATAGGAAGGTCATTGACTACTCACAGTTTGAAGACTCTGATGGTATGTACTATACATGACATCAGGTAATTTTAAGTGGCTTGTCTTGTGACTTTATAAATTACTGGTTTCAAGAGTTTTTTTAATTGTATTTTTTCATGTCACACTCTACCCCCTAGGCACCAACTTCCCAAACAAGTACTTGCATTTATTTAGCAGCTTCTTATTTAAAGTGGTAGTGCCAAAGAGCTTCACAGAAGCATTATCAAACAAACTTTGACATTAAGAAATACCGACCAAACGCTTGAAGAGTCTTGATGAAGGAGAGAGAGAGATGGAGAGGTTTGGGTAGATAATTGAGCCTTTTACTTAAGGCACAGTCACCAGTAATGGAACAAATAAAACAGGGATACACAAGACTGAATTAGACCTCCAAATTCTTTGGTGAAAGTGAAAGGGTGCAGCAATGGATGGATTTTGAAACAATGGTGAAATTTGCAAAGTTGAGACATCACCAGACTTTTAATGGATGAACAGGACTTGGCACCTGTCTTGTGAATTTTTTTAAAACTCCTGATTCCTTAATGCCCCTAATTCATATTGTATCTTTTAATGGTTCTGTGTATGAGCAGCAGCCTTTCAGATGGACTTGAGCTTAAGGAAGGTGAAAAGTGGGAAGGTAGACAGAATAGCATTTGTATAGACCAATCTAGCAGTTATAAAGGCATGGTTGTGAATAGAAGAGCACATGCAGAAGCTGCAGGTGTTGAAGTAGGTGGTCTGCATGAAGCAGCCATGTGATTAGATGTTCATCTCTTGGCCAGATATAACAACAAGGTAGTACACGATCTGATTTGCCTTCAGGGTTGACAGGCCAAAGCCTGGAATTGGTGGTAAAGAAACCTAGCTTGAAGTGGGTTCAACAATGGTGGCTTTGGTTTCCCTGATATTTAGTTGGTATGTTTATGCTAATAGTTCTTGAAATCAAATAAAACCTAAGATAGATTAGACAGTAGAGAAAGATGGTGGTAAAGTTCTGGTGGATGTTGTCACCGTATGCGTGGAACCTGATATTCAGTTTTTGATGCTGTTAAGGGTCAGCATGCAATGAGAAATGGCTTTAGGCTAGGCATAGATTCTTGGAGAATGCCAGAGCAATAATGTAGGCATGAGAAGAGAAGCCATTGTAGATTGTTATTGTTCAAATTTTAGTCGGAGAACAGTGGAATTGGATGAGGACAGCCCAAATCATCTGGATGAAGGAGAAGGGGCATTAAATGAGGATGATGTGGTCATTAGTGGCTGCAGAAAATTTGAGGAGCATCTGTAGGAGTAGTTTACCATAGTCACACATAAGATATCTTTTGTAACCTTAAGATCAAATTAGCAGAATTTAAAATCTGATCTGAGGGATTCAGTTGCAGAGTTTCAGGAAATATGGTGATGAACTTGGGAACCAAAAGTACCTTCAGAAGTTTTTAGAGGTTGAAGATGAAATGCAAGCTTGCAGTTATTTGTCAAAAGTGGGGTTTATGAGAAGAATAATGATTAATTGTGGATTTGAACATGAACGAAACTGCATGTTAGAACAGAAAATGGATGTCTATCTTGTAATAGGACCCTGGAGGAAAAGTTGAATGGTCAGCAGTTTAGGAGGAATAAGGTTTTGTGGGCAAGACAAACTTGATTTGACCTGTCAAGGGTAAGCACAAAATTCCCAGGTGTATTTATGTTTTTCCAGGGCAGGCATTAGATCGTAGAAGACCATAGAAACCCTACAGTGTGGAAACAGGCCCTTTGGCCCAACAAGTTTACACTGACCCGTGCCCCTATAATCTCCACATCCCTTAACACTATGGGACAATGTAGCATGGCCAGTCCACCTAACCTGCACATCTTTGGACTGTGGGAGGAAACTCACGCAGATGCATGTAGGATGTGCCAACTCCACACAGACAGTTGCCCAAAACTGGATTTGAACCTGGGTCACTGGAGCTGTGAGGCAGCAATGCTAATCATTGAGCCATCATGTCAACTCTCCTGCTGAAATTAAGCACAAATACAGAGTCAAATCTGGCGCTGTCTGGTTTGTATTTCATAACTTTTACACTCCACAGACAATGTCAAAAATGGCCCACATTGGCGTTTTAGCAGGTATTTCTGAAAAGAAGAATTTTTAAATTAGCTTAAATGTTGGCAATTGAAGGTTGAAGAACATAGTTTGTGCAATGATATGTTGATTTTGTAGTAATTGAGTAAAGCATAGGTTTTAAAAAGGCAGTAATGTGTCATAATTTTTGTGGTGAGGCAAGAAGTTTCTGTTCATCTTTACCACAAACTCTGTTGACAAATTCTGGAAGTTTAAATTTCTGCAGTGTGCAATTCCCATGTCATTTATTATAAGCATCAGTTTATTCGGGCATTTATATAAGCTGATTGCATCTGCTGGATGTTTTGAAGAACTGGGCATTACCACTATTGCAAGGTACAAAAAACATCTAAAGGATGAAAGTGTGTTGTTCATTGAGCTTTAGATGTTGGCCATGCTATGCCACCCTTCAGGGAACAGCAAGAGAATTCTTCGCATGATCTTTGATTTTGACGATTTTCTCCCAATCGTGTTGTGGATCCTGAAGTGACAAACATGAAAAGCTGGATATGTGTACCTAGCCAAAAGTGGGGCAGCCTGTGTTTGAAAAGGTGGGTGGTTGGGGTGCTTGGATTTTTGCACACTATCGCTCTTTGAATTCAGCCTCCACCTGTGCCTGTTGGATATGCTCATAAAGGTGGCAGCTTCATTGAAGCTTCTTCAGTTTGAGTAATCTTCGGGGAGAAATTCCTGTGAAACACTGGTGATGTTGTGCTTTTTCAGGAAGACCTTTAAGATTGCCCTTGAAGCCTTTTCTCCACCCTCTTGTTAACAGCTCGCTGGGACAAAGCTCAAAGTGCAGAACTGTTTTGCAAGTTTCACATCAGTCACACAGAAGATGTGGCCTGCCCAGCAGAGCTGATTGACAACAATGCTCCTGTGCGAGGGATGTTGACCAGAGAAGGAACACTGACGTTGGAGCATTTATCATACCACTGAATTTGCAGGATTTTGTGAAGGTGTTGCTGATCTCTCAAGGATTTGTGGTGTCTGTTGTAATTTGACTGCCTCTCTGATACCCATGTGGGTGGCACGGTGGCTCAGTGGTTAGCACTGCTGCCTCACAGCACCAGGGACCCAGGTTTGATTCCACCCTCGGGTGACTGTGTGGAGCTTGCACGTACTTCCCGTGTCTGTATGAGTTTCCCCTGGGGGCTCTGGTTTCCTCCCATAGTCCAGAGATGTACAGTTCAGGTGGATTGGCCATGCTAAATTGCTCATAGTGTCCATAGATGCATAGGCTAGGTTGGTTAGCCATTGGAAATACAGAGTTATGGGGTGGGCAGCTCAGAGGTTCAGTGTGGACTCGGTGGCCAAACGGCCTGCTTCCACACTGCAGAGATTCTATAATTTTACATTGCAGACTTTTAGACAATGAGCTGGTTGTTATGGGGATCATAGCTTGCATGTTATTATGCAGCATGCGGAGAATGGTGATAGATTTAAGGAGATTGATCGTAATCCCTCCCAGTTGAGAGTCCAGTGCTGCTTTTTTGGAGTTGAAGAAGACCATATATAGAGGTTGCTACTGCTGTTTGCATGGTCTTGAATTTGTCTTGCTGTTAAAACCTCCACTGTGCCTCTTAATGGATGAAATCCTCATTAAGATTTCAGAAGGAGCTCTCAAGCCATTGGGAGGAGACTTTGGAAAATCTCAGCAGTGACCACAGGGGCATACCTTTCGTAGTTACTGCGATTGATAGTCTCAGTTTTTTTGTTTTTCTTTCTATATCCTAAAGTGCTGTAACACACAACTGAGCATTTTTCTGCTTCCACCATCACCAAACAGCCCATGTAATATTTTGCATCTATTAACCACCATTAAAACTCTACTGTATTTTTCTTGCAATCAGTCTTATTCTTGGAAATGCAAATCTGTCATTGTTTGAACAAAGGATTGCTAGAATGTCAACACCAAAACTGATGACTATTAGACAAACCGTTGCTTATCTTCTTCGGCCTAGTAATGTGATTAGAGTTGAGGACCTTGTAAAGGCCTTCTCATTCAGTGCCTGACAGCCAACTTAGTGTTGCTGAATGAAGACGGACTACAGTGGGCTTGTCTTCCCTTAAAACCATCGTCAACTACACCTGTGGTTTGTACCAGTCTAAAGTTTCCAGATAGAAAAACCTACAATGAGAATGGCCAGGAGCTGCTAAATTGCAAGGGCAGAGTGTACTTGAATACTGTCACCTCCTGACTCCTCAAAAGCTGCCCACTAACTACAACACACAAATCAGGAGTGTGATGGAATAGTTGCCTGGATGAGTGCAGGCCTAACAACACTCAAGAAGTTTGACATGATTCAGGACAAAGCGGCCCACCTGATTGGCACGCATCCACTCCATCTGATGATCTATTGCAGCAGTATGTACTGTCTCCAAGATGCATTACAGAAAATCACCAAACCCATGACCGCTTCCACCTAGAAGGTCAAGGGCTGTGTCCCACCTGTAAATTACCTTCCAAGTCACTCACCATCCTGACCTGGAAATAATTGCCATTCCTTCAGTATTGCTTGTTCAGAATCCTGGAATTCCCTCTCCTAAGGGCGTTGTGAGGTTACTTGCAGCACATGGACTGCAGCGTTTAAGAACACAGCTCACCACCTCCAAGGGTAACTGCAAATGGATGGTAAATGCTGGCCAGCCAGTGATGCTCACATCCCACAAGCAAATTAAGACAAGACAACAAAAGCGTTATGAAAACTTGAGGAATAGAAAGCAGGTCTACAGACAAATGAAGGTTGAGTCCAACAAAAAAATGGGGCTTTTTGTTTACTTAACATCCAAATAGTTTATCTGAGAAAATAGCACAGGACAATGTAGTACTCCTTTACTACTGTGCTGAAATGTTATACTTCAGACACCAAACATTTAGATGTCAGATACTAATGCACTCAAGATTGTATGGCTTTAACCTATAAATGTCTGATGATACTACTCTTACTACCATGGACCTTTTGTATTCACTGACTGCAGTCTTTATAGCTAGTGGTAATCCTATGACACCTTTCTTATTTTAGGGTCTTCTCGGCCTATTATGATCATAATTGTTCTGTGTGTTTGAGCAGTCTCTACAGTGTGGTGATCCTAGTTGACTAGATTTCAATGAAGTGCAATCAGGCTAAGTAGAATGAAGATTAATGGCAAACCTGTCCAAATTTATGTTGACAAGACAGGATTGGTAATGATCTAAACAAACCCACTTTTTCAGTTTAACATTTTACGAGCTGAGTTGAACATGTTTATTTATATAAAATGAAATGTTGGACTGATCTATGTGGTGGTTTTGAGTTGTGACGTATGTTTGAAAATTTCTGTTCGGATAAGACGTGCTTATTTTGATCTACTTTATTATTATCCAGCTTGATTGGTGCAGTGCAACTAAATTTCTTCTGGTAAGTTTTTTTTTCATGTGATAATGAATGATCCAGTGCAAAACTGACTCAAAGCAGTGATACACTTCAGGCCTTGGATTGATTTTCACCTCTGAAAACATTTTGTTATCTTGTGTTTCATTCCAATTTTTAATTCTGAGTTGCACAAGCGGCTCATTACAGTGGTACATAAGGGGCCTAGATATTGCGGTCACTGGCACAGAATCATTGTTCATTGTCTTTTCGGCTGCCCACAGACTCTCTTTGTGGGCTTTTGAGCAATGGCTTAAAATTTTTTAGACGTTCTTTCCAGAGCATTAAATTCAACACACAACTCTCTCAGGAGAGATAGAGAACAGGCAAGAATCTTCACCTTACGTGCACAGTCAAAACCAGGAGGTCTTAAGACTAACCAAAATTAATATCACCAAAACCATTCATATAAAAAGTAAAGAAGAAAGGTGGAAACAGAAACATTTTTTAAATAAAACCTTTTTTTTAAGAATCTCTAATTAGATTCTGAAGCAACGAGCCTGCACAATTGTAAAATTTAAATTTTCATCTTCTGAGGTGGTTTTGTAATTAAGAAATGCCACTGCAAAATGTCACTTGTACCTGCCCTAACTTGTTGCAAGCGTAGTGGATATACCAAATATCTTCGCATTCTACATGTCCTTTAAATCTGCATTTACAAAGCAGATAAACTGGACAGCTTCTGGAAATTTTACTGTGCGCATGCAGACATGAGAAATTACTACAATGCCAACAGAAAGAAAATACAGGCACTGCTGGAAACTGACAAAGCAAAATATACCAAAAGTATTCTGGGCAGGCCACATCTATGGAGAGAGACAGTTGGCATGTAAAGTTGCTTCCTCCCGCCCCCTTATCAGAACTGACTCCGGTGAAGGTTCATCAATCTGAAAAGTTAATTCTGCTTTCCCCATGTATGCTGACTGATCTGCTGAGTATAAGTGACATTTTCTGTGTACACTCAAACTTGCAGTTTGACTTGCTCCATAAAGGTGATTGCAGTTAATCTCCTTATTCCCACTGCAAAAGTTCAGATGGGTGCTGTTATTCATTTGTCAGATTCTCGGTTTGAATTTTGCTGAGTTAAGTTGACCTCTACCAAGTTGTGCTGAAAGAGGCAGTAGTTCATTGCCAGTCCATAAATAAAGAGGGCAGTATTGCCTGGATTCTTTGTTCTTACGAGTATCCTATTACATTTTTGTGTGTGTTATGTGGGTCATTTAAGGGCAAGATGTCGTCATTGAGTTTACAAGGAGTTTTGCACACTATGAAATGATACCCTAGTATCATTTGGTACCATTAAGGGAAGAATAATTTTTCAAAAGTGAAAATTGACCAACAGCATCCAGGCTAACATAATTATTAATCCTTGCTTGTAATTGTAACCTATTTTATTAAATAGCAATAGGGTCGTAAAAAATTAAACCATCCTTGGACTGATTTTGGGCTCGTCTTACTGTGGTTTGATTTTTTTCACATGATGATGGATTACTAAAAACTAATCATTTTTGATTCAACCCAGTTTTGAATTTTCTGGCAATTTGTTTCTCACCTTTTTTAAGTTATTTTTTCTTTCACATCTTCTCATTCCTATTCACTTTTTTTGTATTTTTCTGATAATTTGAGTGTTTTCTGCAATTCCTGTGAGACTGACATTGACTTGTAGCAAATTTTACCTCCACGCTGCGTTAGACACTTGAAATTTCCAAGACCAAGATCTTGCCGATATGGCAAATAACTCATTTTCTTTATCTTATACTTACGTGATGTGCAGCCTTTTGATAGTTTGTCGCGGCTTGCACAAATTTCCAAAATGCTACATCTTGACAGATGTATTATATATCATCTTTAGGTTCTGTAGCATAGTCATAAATGTTTTGGGTAGCAAATAATTAGATGTGAAGCTTTGGAGTACACTTCCTTTCTGGATGTTCTCTCATGGCCTTGTCTAATAGGATTTTTACCTTCTTCCCCAGTTTGGTAAATTGCATCATTCTGTTTGTAGATGTAGAGAGTTGGAAAAGTAGTGAATTAATCAGAATCTCTATTTGCAGATGAAGCATATGGAAGAGATTCACCCCCTCCTGCTAAGAGAGCACGAGCATCTCCCAGAGAAAGCAAAAACAAACGAAAGCCTGCAAAAAATGCAAGAGATGAAAGGTAATATTTGTTACAACTCCTTCAGTGTCCAAGTTTTTGTGTAACCTTTTACATTTTGTTAATTTCTAAGGGATTGATTTGTGTGGGTGCATTGCTTGGTGTAGAATATTAGCTTCAGTTTAGTTTCAGAAGTAGAAGGTGCTAAACTGTAGTTTGTGATTTCTTGCTACAGGACGAAAGTGCTATTGTAAACGTGTTGATTCATCTCTGAGACGTACCTATATTCGTCTCCAGCAAGCCAGTCCTTGGCTGATGCGTAGCTTGTCCTCCCTAGATCTTTCATGGCCAAAAACAAAACTATATGTTGAATAGATGGATGTCATTAACCAGAATTAATTTTATTTGCAGTATGGAACTTTTATTCATGGGTGCGTTAAGGATTTGTTGGCGCAATACTTGAATTCCTATCTTCAACTCTGATATTGTAGCTATTCATAGTTATCGGTGAAATCTGTATGTACGCCTCGTAACATGAATTTTCATTTATTTGGCAGTGAGGAATCAGACGACAAGCTGTATGAGAAGGACCTGAAAGCTGCCATTGCCCTATCCAAGAAGGAGGCATCCCATTCACCTGGTGGGTTTACATTAAACTGTATGGTACAGGTTAAAAGTCAGACCGAAGGAAGCAACCTAATGTAAGTGTAGCTGTATGTCTCGTAGCTCTGCATTTCCAGGTTTTTGATTGTTCCTGGAAGCAAACTTGCCTACATGTTGTTCAAAATTCAATCAGCTGATGATGCGACTTTGTAGTATAAAGTCTTTGGCGTATGGAACACTCCTGTTCAAATAATGGAACAACGTTTTCCTCCCCACTAAGGTATACAGTCAGCCTTAGCTGCTGGTTTATAGCAAACAGGCTGAAGAAACTTGGAAGAAAAATAATTTTTTAAAAAGCAAAGAAATTGACAATAGCTTAAACAAAGTATGATGCTTTCATCTGGTGAATTTTAAATTTTGGAGTCAAGTGAAGGAACATTTCAGAGGCAGTGTTTCCATGTTAATAGTTTAACTTTTTTCTCTCACACCTTCATTGCTTTTCTTTTTACATCTCAGTCGACAACTCAACTTTATCTTTGTGGATGATTAATTGTGTCTGCGGATACTTCTTTTGTTTTGTGTGTTTCTCAAACTATTTTCAAGCCTTGAGTGAGGATGGGTCTTGCAATTTGCCCAGTGCATGAACAATATAACGTGACTTTGAACTGACAAGTAGTAGTAGTGTATCTTTCAATCACGTAACAGTCAATAAATAGCACAGAGATCTACTTTCCCTTCTTGATTCGTTCCTGTTGGCAGCACAGGATAGAGGTTTCAGAAATGGTGTGTTGAAATGCCGCCAACATTGGGGAGTAGTATTTCACTTTCCAGTCACCAAGTAAAGATTTCATTTCAGTTCATATACATGCAAGTCAGTTGGCCAGATATGTTCTAATTTAGAATTTGTTTAAAGTAATTAATTTCTGCCACTGCAGTTGACATTATTAAATTGTTCCAGTCGCATGTATTTGGTGGATCTGTAGCTGCAGGACAGAATGAGTTCTACAATTATTTGCCTCTACTTTTGCCTTCCTCTACTCCACCTACTTAGGCGTTGCCTTAGTTTCTGTTTGAGGATTACTTGATGAGGTGTTTTTCTGCCAGTCTGGCATGATGTGCCTGGAGATACATTTTATGAAAACATTAGCGGTCCAGTTTACTTTTCATGAGAATGTTTTATAATTTAATTTCAGATGAAGACATGGGTAGCGAAGAAGATTTCGACCATGGTGATAGTGATTATGAAACTTCAAAGAAAAAGGGCAAAAAAGGAAAAAAGACTAAAGCAGAGAAGAAAGAGAAACGGATTCCCAAAAAGCCGAGGAAAGCAGCTGAAGGTAAGTTACATCTCCTGTTTAAGCTTGGGAGAAAATGGGTTATTATGAAGAGATTGAAATTAGTAGTGATGTCTGAGAACTCCGATGAAAAAATGACAGGAGGGAAGAACAAAGGCCACAAAGGGAAAGGATCCCAAAAATCCAGGGCAAAGGCTACAGGTGGGTTAATGTGGAATGCTATCACTTGATTCTTGTGAAGTGCAGTTTGAGCTAAGAAACTGCACAGTGTTTTGGTGAAAGGGCACTTTTCACGATGTCTGGATTTATAGTTCTGTTCACTTATATTGCAGATGGAAGCCTATTATAGAAAATTACAGCCTTATACGTGAGCAAATTTGTTAGGTGAGAGCTTGACTCAAATTTGTTATAAATCCTGTCCTTACCTCGCCGTGAACCTGCTAGTAAATGCTTCCTATTCAGACATCAAGCAGAAGCCCTTTGATTTCTTTTGTCCTAGTCCTAGGATACTAACCACAGTCAGTAAATTCCATGCAGATTCAGAGATGAGACCTGGGATCTGCATGGTCTTTGAGGCTCAATGATGCTGCATGTTTAATTCTGCAATTCAAGATCAGTTTTAAAACTGTCAACACTACAGTTTCCCTGATTTTAATTTTCTGTTCTTATCCTTTCACATTTTGCCCATTACCCCTTCCTTCTGTATGCAGGAGTCAAAAACCTGTGCTGATCACCACAGCAAAGTTTTTTAACATTATCTTTTGTCCTGAATCCATATTTATCCAGGAATCAGTGGACAAACATTAGGACAAGGTATCTTTACATCTCTCAGCGCTCCCACATTTGGAATCTGATCTCTGATACCATAACATAGATCTGGAGTTTCAGGTTGTTTGTGGGTGTAGGGGCTGGTGGCTTGCAATGGTGAAGAGTTCCACGTATACGTTACTATAAAGTGATCTGCATGTAAGCTGTCATAAGGCTTAACAAATGAATAAATCCTTTCTAAAGAAAAATGTTTATTGCCTGTGATTGGTGTCTTGTCTGATGATTTTTCTCTTGTTCTGGCTATAACCCTGAAACAGTTAGAGTTGAGCTCCCACAGTCCTGGTCAGTGCTTCTTTCAACTGGCAGCAATTTGAGAACAACCTTTTTTTGGCTGACTCAAGCATAGAATTTTAAGTGCCACTGTTGAGCAGGCGTCCTGTGTGTATTGTGGAATTGTGTGCACAGGAGTGTCACCATGCTTTGCTCTGCTGCACAGAGCTACCTGTTTTATAACTAGTAGTTCACAGTAATTGCACAACATTTAAGACATGCAGAGGAACACTTGGCTGTATTTAGGGGCATATCCGAGACACTCATGTCAGTTTGCCGTTCATTGACTTATGAGAAAGCTTTGAAAATTGCATCATTGGTCTTGTTTTACTGTACTTGTTCAGACTTTTTATAAGCTATTGGGTGGGAATATAATCAAGTTTCCAAAGGTGTTGGTTAGAACCGAGCTCTGTGCGTGATTTCCAGGACAGGTGCCCAAGAGTAATTGTAAGCAAATATAATATTTTCAAAGAAATTAGTCAAATGACAAAAATCATTTATACTCAACTTTTGTGTGTATAATAATTTTTGGCAATGCGGCATTTTTTTCTTCTTTCTGGGTTCCCGGAATTGCTGCTTAAAGGATAACTCCAGTCTCCAAACAACTTCTGTTTTAAAGAAGGTCATTATAGTAAGTACTCCCGTATGGTAAGTACTTACCTATAGATGTGTCCCAGGTATGTATCTTCCAGTTTTAGTGTTCTCTCTTCCTCCCCATTTTATCCCATTGCCCCTCAATTTTATCTTTCTATGCCCTCCCACTCTGCAGTTGGTGTCTTGTGCTGGGTACGGTCCACTGGTGCCAATATGTTAGCTGAAAAACCATTCGCTGAGATAAGTGTTTCAAGCTGGGCTTTAAGCACATCGGCTGATGGCAGCATCAGACTGCACTGTGTTATACATGTGTGCAATCTCTAGTAATGGTTAATAGAGACTCAAATAGAGCTTTACTCTAGTTTCATTTTAATTTTCCCCTAAGCTTCCAAGCCCATGGAACCAAAACCAGTGCTGCTATTGATTGGGATTAATTAACACACTGCAAATAAAGTATTGAATCTGGAATTTTCCAGAAGTGCATTCACATTCTAGCATACGTACCATTTTTTAAAGTTAATTTTGGGTCTTCTAAAAACTATGGAAGCACTTTTTTTGATTGACTTCATGTGAGCATTACCAGTGTTAGGAAGCAAAGGTATTATCTTATTTTCTGCTTTTTCCTCACTTTGTGAAGCAGCTACTTTGATTTGAGTTTTAATTTTTTTTTAAATTCTGTAAAGGCTTTTTTTTGTTTTAAAAGAAGTGATACCTGGGACGACATCAGGGTAGTATTTATCATCAGTATTTATTATCAACACTAGTTCCTAGTGTTAATCCCATTTTTAAATATCTTCTGGCATATGCTAATCTTTTTCAAAGTTTCAATTTGAGCATTTTCAAATGGCTAGATATAGCCATTGATTTACAGGAATCTACCAATACACAAATGTGCAGTTACAGCGTGACTTACAAACTTAATACATGTGATCCTACAAATTATTTATTTGAATTAAATGCTGTCTTAAACATTGGAAGCTTCTTTGACACCTGAGCAAAATGATATCAGGTGCAGAAAGTTCTCTTGTGGTTGTTGCTGGGTTGAATCCAGAAACCATTGTTAATTTTTTTCAATTACCTTTACTATGAATTGGCTAGTAACTGTTTTTGAACTATTAATTATGCCAATTACTAATTGGACAGTAGTTATCGTGATTGGTCTAAGTGTACCATTTTGATCACAGTTCTCTTGAGGAAATTTTAATATGATTCTTGTGACAATATTCCAAATCCGACAGACCTGACTGAACATTGATTTGGGACATTTTATCACTTGTTGGTCCTTGCTTTCTTGGGCTGCACTACATTTTTTTGACTTTGAAGGTTCACAGTGCAATGAAATGTGAATTAGTGAATTGTCAAATATCCTTCTTAGGAATAGACGTATAGGCATAGGAATGGGGTACAATACCTAATATAGTGAGTACACAGCTTTCTGATTTTATTTCTGAGCAACTTCATATGTCAGCTTGCTGAAACTGGACAGATCTCTGACCAGACTTCCAATATTGTCTAATTCTTAGTGCAAGACACGGGAGACTCGTTCAGACCCTGGTGTCAGTGTAAGGATGAACTGCTGGATAGATTATTGACGACTGGAAACGGTTATGAGGAAAGAATAGAAAATATTATGAATTTTCAGCTTTCAAGGGAGGGAACAAAAGAACCTACAGGGTTTGTGTGATGGTCTAGTTTGTGGAACAGGTAAAGCTGAAATATTACTTCAAATTAAACTTGTAGTAAATTGGAAATTAAAACTAACATCACTCAATTCCTAATACACTGTGGCCAACACTTAGTGGACTTCTGTGCAGATAGAGATTAAAACCAAGAATATGAAGGAGTGCAGAGATGTGCTACTGCTGTTCAGACAAGCTAGAATGGACTTGCTCATTTACAAAGTAAATAAGAAATGTCTTCATTCATTTTCATTATGTGCGTACAGTAAACATTCTTATCTTTAGAAATGGCAGTATTTATAAAAAGTGTAGATTATTTACACTTGGTTTTTCTTTTCCATCTGTCTCCATTCTTCACTAATTTCCTTTACACTCCTCACCACCTGAAAATGTTGACATCCTAACCAGGCTATAACTCCACTCGTTCAAACCTTTGTAGCAAAGTACTCCTGTGGGTATTGTTGTACGCAATGCTTTCCTCAGCTGCATTAATTTCTGCCGGTAAGAATTGACTTAAACATTTGAGGAACAGGAGCTTGACAGAATTTTTTTCTTTTCTGACCCAGGGTTTATGAATTTAGTTGCTGGGCCCATATGGACTATAGATATGGTAAAACATTATTGCCCAAGAGAGGTGCTCCTCTTGGGGATAAAGACTAGTTGCCCATTGTAATCACACCTTCTAATCCAACATCTGATCTTTAGCTCTTCAGGCTATATCTTTAGGTGGAGATGCCAGTACCTCTCTAAAACTAACTCGAGTTTTTGCTTCCACCTCCAACTCAGGCACCAAGTTCCAGATACTTGTTATCCTCTGTGTGAAAAGATTCCTTGTCATGTCCCTTCTAATCCTCACACCAGCCCCCTGCTAATTAACCCCTTTCTCATGGGAAGCATGTTTTGTCCGTACTGCTGTAAGTAGGCCCCTTATCGTTTTTTACGTGCAATTAAGTCATTCCTCAGTCTCCTCTATGGTAAGGAAAAATACCTTAGCTGGCATTATGGCCATAGTTTATATGGACAAAAAAGTTTAGCTACTGACCTTCGTGGTCAGCTATGATTGAGAATAAAACTGGTGACTCATTCCTGGCTTTTCACTATTATATAAAGCAAGAGCTAAGAAATGTACAGAAACATCCTCTTTTGATTCCACAGCACAAATTTTTTTTAACAAAGGTGCATTTCCTACAAGCTGATGAAATAAATCATGGGACAAAGTTTCATTTTATTTTAAGACTTTCACTTTCAATCAAACTAAAATCAACATACGACAAACATTGACAAACAACCAATTTGTTGAATAAAATGAAATTTTTGCATTGGCTAACTAACTCTGAATAGGTGATATAAAATCTTTTACAATACGTCACATGCAGCAATAGTTAGTCCCAGCTTTGCAGCAGACACCTCTTCTGTTTCACTGTGCTGCACCAGATCAGGTCTTCTGATGTCTTTTGAAAATTGTTCTCCCTTTTCTTGTATACCAAACCTGTCATCCACTAGCAAAGTCCAACTTGGAAACTAATTTCTTTAGAGTTCAAAATTCTGTCAATCCTGTTCTTTTCCTTTTTGATTGGACAACTTCTACAAACATTTTTGTTTTGTTGTTAACAACAGTTTAACCTGCGCTTCATATCCCCATCTCTGTCTCTCTGATTTTTTGTTTTTCTCTGGTCAGGTTGTGAAAGCTGACAGGTAATTTTCAGTAATTTTTAGTTTGGGTTTCACTCACCATGATGACAAGATCGGGTGGGTGTGTCCAGAGTGGTATATCTTCTGGTTTCAGAATGTGTTGATGTCCTTATCATCTCACCAGTTAGGAAGTAAGAGTTCTAGAGTGCACTTTCAGACATAATGTTGGGGAGTGGTTGTTAAATGCTCGATTTTGTTGGGCATATTTATCCATTTGATGATGTGCACCATTATTTTTTGAGTTTAGATTCTTCCTGCTTAGCATCAAGGACCAAAGAGATTCCCTGTACATTATCTTGGGAAGAAGCAATCACTGATGGTTCCATACTTTCTGATTGGATGATTTTAGAGGATGGAGACCGGAAATTATTAGCTTATTGGCGAGGAAAGAAAATGAAACAGTACAAATGTCCGCCACGTGGATGTTTTAAATACAGGTACAGTGTCTCAAAGTCGGCTGTCCAAAAACAAAAACGGAGTCTTCCTTAAACTGGACATTTTGTCCTTCAATTTTGATTCAATAAAATATTTTAAGGAATAATTTACCTGAACAATTTAAGCTAGGCACTGCACTGGCGTGGCGTGGCTCCAGACTAGTTATTGGCTTTGCGTGCTGCTCTGTCTCATGCTCATAATGACTCTTGATCCTATCTGAATTGGTTTGACCTGAACCAGTTCACTTGAAATCAGACAACATCCAAAATCCGACACGGCCTCGGCTCCGAGGTTGCCGGATTTGAGGTACTGTACCTGTACAACCTTACTTTTAAAAGTTCTTTGCCCATCCATTCTTCAACTTTTGGGCAATTTTATTGGTCCTCCTTTGCAAATTAGTTGTCTGCCTGTGTACCTGATTGTTCAGCCAAATTGTTAGTAAAATGTGTGCATGCTGTTAAATGAATTTGAACCAGTAATGGTGGTGGCATTTGTTGATCGTAAATAGTAAAGTGTAATAACATCAAGTATTGGTGGAATCCCATTAACTGAGCAAGCAGTATACAGTTAGTTGTTATCTCACCCCTAAGATGCTATTTACATGAAAAATCATTAGTTGAAATGCTTTTAATGTGATGTGGTGTTAGAGTTCTCTGGCTTAGAATTAAATTTACATCTTTCTCTAGATTCTCTCCCATCTTGCCTCAGAACAACTCTGACTTCGCCTTGTCTGTGAGACCGACCTTCACCTTCTGTTTGTCTATATTTAAAGACTTTCTTTCTTCATATGTGTCCATCACTTTTTAAATCCACCTTCATCGTCCTGCCACAACATTTGAAAATCTTCATACATGCAAACTAGCATCCAATCTCTGCCCTCATTATCCTACCCAAACTCCTATAAACATGTTGTCATCTCTGAAATTGATATCCAAATTACCTGGACGTTTTGCTTAATCCCTCCAGAATGGCTTCTAAAGTTCACTGCTGAAGTTTTTATTTGGGTAATGACATCCTTTGTGACTTCAATAAACATAAACTGCCCTTCCTCGCTGTGCCTGCAGCCTTTGATGTAAGAGTAGTCCATTCAGCCTTTCAAGCCTATTCAGAGAGAGAAGTTACGACACACCTGTGCAGCAGGGCCTCCTGCTCAGAGGTAGGGATACTACTGTTGTGCCACGAGCTCTATTAATCCCAACATCTGAATCATTAATGCCTGTTTTGAATGTCTGCAGCCGAAACACTGACCCTTGTGATACCCCGCCATTCATGCTAGTTTGAGAATAACCTGTTCATCCCCACGATATTCTGTCTGTTAGCCAAGTGATGATAGTACATTGCCTCCTATACCATGTGTTTTAATTTTGCTAATCAACTAATTTTGGGACCTTATCAAAAGCTCTCTGGAAATGAACTATGTCCATCGATTGTACTTTATCCATTCCATTTATAACATGTTCAAACGTTTCACAACAAGTTTGTCACATCCAGTTTCCCATCATGCTGACTGTTTGATCAGACAATTATTATCCATTTCCCAATTTTGACTGTTTTATCATAGGTTCTAGTATTTTCCCCACGACTGATGTAGTGCTGTTCTTTCTCTTGCTCCCTTGAATAGTGGGTTGATATTTGCACCTTATTGGCAAAACCTGATTCAAAACTAGAGAATTTTGGAAGACTAGACACAGTTGATTACACTATCTTCCTCAGTCGCATTGTCGTCATCCAGCTTGTTGGACTGCTTTTGACTAGTCACTTTGGCTACCAATAGTTCAGGATATCATGTACATTTACACATCTTCCAATGTCACTGTTACTTTAGGATTTACCCATGATCCCATTCTTTCTTACCTACATGCCCCTCAGAAACCTCAACATTGATATTTGACCTCCACCTGTGTCTCTCTCACCCTTTCTTGACTCCTTCACTTTCGCCATCAACCCCATATTCAGCATTGATGCTGACTGAGCTGAAATTTTCTCCAATTTAAATATTGAGAGCACCGACGTCCATTGTTTTCAGTTCCCACTCAAAACCCGATTCCCTAACTTTTACTCTGTTTGTTTGTCTCTGACAACACTGAGACTGTACCACACAGTTCACAATCAGTGGTAGTGGAGCCAGATACTTCAGCGGCTTTTAAACGGCTCTTGGATAGGCACATAGAAGATAGTAAAATGTAGGGTATGCAGGGTAGATTGATTTCAGTAGGATAATAGGTGAGCACAGCATCGTGGGCTGAAGGGCTTATACTGTGCTGTACTGTTCTATGGTGTTCTTGAATTGAGCTTCCAACCACACATTCACACTGACTGCCCATTTCCATCCACGTAATGTTGACTGATTTTTACCCCTGCTGCTGAAGCCCTCAATCATGTCTCTGGTCTACTTGTAGATTTCGGCTGTTCTAACACAGTCCTAATTGACCTCGTAAGTTTGCATCCTTCATAAACATCAGCTAACAAAATTTTGGATTGTTTCATGTCCTAATTAGCACCATGTCTGTCTTTTCTGACGTATATTGGCCCCCGATGGA
Source organism: Stegostoma tigrinum (assembly GCF_030684315.1). Classification (NCBI taxonomy): domain Eukaryota; kingdom Metazoa; phylum Chordata; class Chondrichthyes; order Orectolobiformes; family Stegostomatidae; genus Stegostoma; species Stegostoma tigrinum. The sequence continues at coordinate 13,030,425 of NC_081374.1, read as the reverse complement.
ATAACATCTTGATCTTCTCATTCTCATCTTTGATTTCGAAACCAAGCACTTCATCCCTCCACTTCTTTGTAAATTCCTGTAGCTGTGCAACAACAACTACCTCCCTTCCAGAATATCTGCGAACTTTAATTCTGACCTCTCTTTGCACATCTCCAATTTTAATTGCCCCATCATTAGTGGCAATCACTCAGCATTCTCAGCCATAGTTTCTGGAATGACTTCCATACAGCTCTCAGCCTCTACCTTACTTTGCTCCTGTGAGAACCTGGTTTTTAGTTGTCCTCATGTGGCATTTTATTTAATTTTATGCCCCTGTGAAGCATTTTTATTTAATACATTAATTGCCCTTTATCCACTGTATTAGTAACATGCTTAAATAGTTCCCAACAAGTTTGTCAAAACTCTGGTGTAAATATAAGTTCTCATTTATTTGCATGTTTGTACCCTATTTCTGCTCTGTTGCAAAGTGTGAGGTGACTGATACCTCAAACAAAATATACTAAAGACCTAAAAGATAATGATGGGTTTCATTTACAGAATGAAATAGAATCATTTGGTTTTGCACATGCTCTGCTCTGCTGTTCAATAGCTAAGCTTTCCTGTATCAGCAGTGTTTTCATTTGAATTTTCATTTTCTCTGTCTATAAGCCTTTCTTATTTGATCATTTCTTTTACAACTTTGGATTGTGCATAATTCTCCTGACAATTTAACAATACAAAATTCATCCCTCATGTCAGCAATGATGTTTTCTTGAATGTGAGCTTTCTCATCCAACTTCACTGCTGTTTGGTCCCAAAACGTTTAATAATTTTCTTCATTTAAAGAAGTATTTTTCCTTTTATAGGGAACTTATGTACTCTACTTTAGTTCTGGTTCAAAGTGAAAATAATCCATTCAGCTCATTGTGTAATAAAAGTTTAACTCAATGATTTCATGATTTGAAAATTGTGGCTTCTATTCACAATCTTGCTAACCGCAGAAACCATGCCATACCTTAGTTGCTTTTTTGTATCCATTATTTACTTGCGCTCTTTCCTTTGAAATGATCTGCATATATATGCACTATAATGAATGAAATAAAATAATTTTGTTCATGCATGTGCTGTTAACTCTGCTGTACTGTCTTGTTCACCAGTAAACTTAACTGTATGGAGAATACGTTCAATTGGCTTCGTATTTAAACGCTTTCTTTGCAAAAGGAGGCCATTTATACATGTAAGCTTCATTTAAATTCTTGCCATTTTAAAATACATATTTATCCTCTAGCATCTAATTTTGAAGTCCTATTGCTGAAGAACGCTACTGGTCAGAGGATCTTAGTGATATCATCAATATTCAAATTTTCTATTGTCCGTTACTTAGTCCCCTGCAACACTTACAGAATAAAATCCATGACCTGGTTTCCACTCCCAGGGAGGAGAACATGCATTGAAGAGAGCAGCACATTTTAAAACTAATAGCCTGTAATCTACCACATTATCTGCTTAGCTAGAACTCTTCTGTGCACTGACGTTAAAGGGACAAATCCAACGAAGACCACTTCATTTCAACTAAAGATGTTCCTGCTCTTTATCTTAACCCACTTACATGAAGTGGCATTTTGGATGAATTTGTGATTGTTTAAATGAGTAAAGTTTTTTTTTTAAATGTTTTCTGGTAATTGACCCTCTTCAGTTTTATGATTTATATAACTGATTTTTGAAACCTAATACTTTGCAGAGATTAAGTCCCTATGTATCTTACATTCTTGATTTTGCTTAGCTGATGAGAGCCACTTTACTGAGAATTTTTATATAACACGGTTTCCAGCAAATCAATATTTTGTTCTTTGTTACTTCCCTGTTTGTTTTTGCACTGTCGTTCCACCTATTTGGAAAGCTACTACATGCTTTGTGGTTTTGTTTTTTTCTGAACTCAAACCTAACCAGAACGTCTTTCAAGTTTTAAATCACATTTGTTTTAAGTCAACAGGGCTCATAGATTCCCACTACTAATGAACATGGTGACAGAACACTTGTTTGTCGCTGGAAAATTATTTTTGTTGAATTTTGAATAAGAGCTAGGCAAATATAGACAGATGAGTAAACTGATACGGAAATCTGGGGTACTCTGTTGAGTGCGCTGTCAAGTAAAAGTCAATATCAAAGCCCATTAACCTCGGGAAAATATTTTCTCTTTCTGTCAACCTTTGCCAAAATCTACATGATGGAATTTGTTTTCATTCTTCAAAACGATGATGGAACACATGTATCAGGACCATAGAGTTGATCAAGAATGGAGTCTTTCTGTGTCCTCAGAACAGTGTATTGTTTTATTTTGGTGATTTTTGTTAAGTGGTTTGGAAAAGCTATACAAGAGAATTTTGAAGTGGATATTATGAATTTTTAAAAAATGTCATTACTTTGGGTATTAGGAAAAAGATTCATTATTCATTTAATGCCCAACTGATCCTCTCTTTCCATTGTACTTTTTTTGTTCTAAGTTCAGAACAATATCTTGATTGACTGAAATAGGATAAAGGATATTAAGGACTGGCAAGATAATTAATTATTATAACCCTGAAAATGTTTTGTTTATTTTGGCCACAGAAAGTCATAAAATTATTTCTTATATGCAGTTGACCCATCAATGTTAATGTGTGTAGGCGTCAGTACAGTATGATGGATGCACCACCTTGAGACTATCAGAATCGTGAATTTGTTTGTACTTGGTAATTTCATTACTGATGACGTCTTTGTAGTGTTAATAGTGCTTAAAATGTATGGGTTCAAACAGCTACCTACCACCGAACGTATTGTAGCGATGAGGCTATTGGTGATGTTAAAAACGGAAAAACAGAAGCTCCCGATGGTCCTGATAACCCAGAGCATGAACAGTTTGGGCTGAATGATCTTTACAATGCTGTTTATCATATGTAAATCGCCATATGGTGCAAAAAACAGTGTCTTTGGAAGGAAGGTTGTCATACTTGTGAACACCAGCTGATGTAGAATATTGTTGCCTGCCGAGACAAGGTGCTTTCACTCTGCTTGTCCTGTGTAAACCAGCTTGAGTTGCACTCCCAGTTGAATTGAGATTTTGTTTTCTATGCCCTATATCAAGCATTCCTACAGGGTTTGAAAGGGATTACCATCATGGCTCTCGCTTCAGAAGGTGTTAGCATTGTAAACATTGCAAGTATCTAATTTCTGCTGGTATAAGCACTGTGGATTTAAGTAATTTTAATATTAAGTCCAGTGTCTATTTGCATCATTTAGCAGGAGATGATGAAAGTGAAGATGAAAAAGGCCACAAAGATGGTCGTCAGAAAAGGCAAGCTGCATCCAAAGCTGCAAGCAAACAGAGAGAAATCCTGCTGGATGACGGAGGAAGTGAAGAAGAGCATGAAGATGACGAAGAAGCTGTTCAGGAAAGTGAGTGAATTGATCTATCCTCAAGGCTTCAGTGATTATTTATATATCCCTTTATTTTAATGGGAAGATTTTTATTACTGTTCTGTAGTGGTGATTTGAAGTATGAGGGTCAGTGCTATGTGACCCAGACTAGGACATCCATGATCTCTGTTGTGATAGCTGACCATGGTCGTTCAGTGCCTGGAGGAAACATTAGCCTGTGTGTAGGTGTGAGTGGGAGTAAGATGAGCTTAGCCATACCCTTGTTCATGGGTTTAAAAAATATTTGCCTTGGACACTTGGTTTCATAAGTACTCTTAGAAGTAAGTACTACGTGCAATGGAAGGGAAGATAAAAACATAAGAAATATAACATAGGAGCAGGTAATGCAGCCATTCAACAAGTTTATGCTGATTTGCTTCAGATTTCACCTGCTGCTTCATGTTAGTTCTGCATAGTTGATATTTCAAAAATCTTGTCTGTCTACTCTTTTTAAATATTTTAATGTAGCATTCCGTAACCCTTGGGAGTAAAAGAGTCTAGACATTTATTACTCTGTGGATGAAGAAATTACTTCATACTTGACTGTCCCTTAATTCTGTGAACATACCCCTTAGTTTGAGATTTCCCCTACTAGTGAAAACATCATCTCAATATCTAGAATGAAGAGCACAAAAAACAGTACAGCGTAGGTACAGGCCCTTCGCCCCCACCAAGATTGTGCTAATATATGCCCTTCTGCCTCCACATGTTCTGTATCCCTCCATTCTCTGCCAATTCATATGATCTGTCAAGATGCCACTTAAACGTTGCTGTCGTATCTACCTGTAATACCTCTTCTGGCAGCGCACTGCAGGCACTTACCACTGTCTGTAAATAAAACTTGCCTCATGTCTCCTTTTAAACTTACCCCCTTTTACTTTTACTTTAAGAAAGATACCCTGTCAAGCCCCCTCAGAATTTTGTATGTTTCAATCATTCTAAATGCTGTGAATAAAAGCATAACCTGTCTAGCTGTTCTTGATAAGTCATTCCCAAGAATCAGCCTGGTGAATCTATTTTGAACAGCTTCCAATTTCAGTAGTCCAATTTCAGTTTTTACATATGGTATACAGTACTTGAGTTGCACCCTTCCCAGTCTCTGTGCAGTTGTGACAAGAATTCCCTGCTTTTAAACTCCCAACTCCTAGCAATAAAGGCCAAATTCTACTTGCTACTTTAATTGCTTGACATATTTGAATGCTAATGTTCTGTGTTTCTTCTGTAAGAGCACCCAGGCCCCTCTGCACTGAACTTTATTGGAGTCTCTCTCTAATTAAATAATAGTGTGCCTTTTTATTCTTATTATCAAAGTGGATGGCCTTTCCTACGGTAAACTCACATCTGCAAACTTTTGTTCACTCACTCAACCTGTTGCAGGTTCTCTACCTCATTGTACAGAAAGAGTCGGAAGTTTATATTGTAGTGAACAAATTTAGCTACAGCACACTCTTTCCCCTCCTCCAAGTCATGAACATAGAAAATAATTTATGTTCTAGGACTGATTGATGTGGCATTCCACAAGTCACATCTTTCCAGCCTGGGAGAGACCAGTTAATCCTGACTCTGTCATGTGTATTAATCAGTTCTCAATCCATTATTTTGTTGTCATGAGCTCCTCTCTTGTGCAGTAACTTTTATGTAGCACCTTTATCGAATGCCTTCTGAAACTTCAAATACGCTTCATCTAGCAGTTACCTTTTATCACTCTGCGTTTTATATTCCCGTACAATGGTTATAAATTTGACAAACATAATTTCCCTTTCGTAAAACTGTTGACTCTGTCTGATTGTGTTCAGCATTTCTGAATGACCTGCTATTTCTTAATAATGGGTGTAGCACTTTCCCAATAATAGATGTTAGGCCAGAAGTCCTATAGTGTCCTGCTTCTGTCTCTTTCCCTTCTGAAACTGGGCTATCACATTAACAGTTTTCTAACCCATTGGAATCTTCCCAGAATCAAGTGAGTTCATCAGTATGTTGACCAATGGCATCTCTATCTCTGTAGCCACTTCCTTTAAGACACTTGGATGCCAGCCATCTGGCCATGGCAACCTGTCTGCCTTTTGTGCCATTAGATTGTCAAATTCATTCCCCCACCCACCCTTGTGTGGAGAATCTTACAAGATCTTTCCTCCTATTGGCACCTTGTTTATCTATATTTTTTTCAATGTTTATTGTGTCCTCTACCATGAAGACCAATGGAAAATACTGATTTAAATTATTTACCACTTCCCTTTTCCCCATTATCAGTTCCACAGTTGTATCCTCACATAGTTATAGTACTTTTTTTGTTTTAAATATACACATAGAAACTCTTGCTGTTTTGTTTTTGTTTTTATTTTTCTTGCCAACTTATGTTTGTAATTGATTTTTCTCCCTTATCTTTATTAACTTTTTAGTCATCCACTGTAGGTTCCAAAACAAAAGTAAGATCCCAATCCTCTGGCCTGCTGCTAGCCCTTGCAGCTTTGAATGCCTTAGTTTTTGATTTGGATACTTACCATAACCACTTTTGTTAACCATGGGTGGTTCACCCTTCTCATTTAGTCCTTTTTGACTGGAGTTCATTTTTGCTGAGCATTAAGAAATATCTGCATAAGTGTTTGCTGCTGCTCATCCACTGACTTTCCCCTTAGCCTGTTTTCCCAGCATACATTCTCTTTCTTCATACCCCCTTAGTTACCCTTATTTAAGTCGATGACACAGATTTGAAACCTGAGTTGCTCTCCATTAAACTTAATTTGAAATTCTACCGTGTTGTGTTTGCTACTCCTAAAGAATCTAGGAAGATTCCAATGGGTTAGGATGTGGAAGCTTTGGAAAGGGTGCAGAGGAAATTTACTAGGATGTTGCCTGGTCTGGAGGGAAGGTCTTACGAGGAGAGGCTGAGGGACTTGAGGCTGTTTTCATTAGAGAGAAGAAGTTTGAGAGGTGACTTAATTGAAACATATAAAATAATCAGAGGGTTAGATAGGGTGGATAGGGAGAGCCTTTTTCCTCGGATCGTGACAGCGAGCACGAGGGGGCATAGCTTTAATTTGAGGGGTGAAAGATATAGGACAGATGTCAGAGGTAGTTTCTTTACTCAGAGTAGTAAGGGAATGGAACGCTTTGCCTGCAATGGTAGTAGATTCGCCAACTTTAGGTACATTTAAGTCGTCATTGGACAAGCATATGGACGTGCATGGAATAGTGTAGGTTAGATGGGCTTGAGATCGGTATGACAGGTCGGCACAACATTGAGGGCCGAAGGGCCTGTACTGTGCTGTAATGTTCTATGTTCTAATCCTGAACTACAAGATCTCTTATTAATCCACCTTATAGCACATTACTAGATCTAAAATAACCTGTTCCTGGGAAGATTCTGTAATGTACTGCTGTAACGAGCAGTTCCTTGATGCACTGTAGGAAACGTTTGCCACGTCACCCACAGCCACCTGATTCGTTCGGTCAGTACGCAGAGTAGAATCACCCTTGACAACAACGTTCTCTGATTTGTTGTTCTTGCGGCGAGCCAACTCTTTGGGGGCATATTGATGACTTCCACCCATGACTGCTTTTCCTTGCCATTCCAAGATGACTTGGAGTAGTGTGGAAAAGAATAAAATTTGTTACATCATCTGATACTCTGGCTTACTCTGTTTTACTGCTGGCATCCTCATTGAAATGAATAGGTGTCTGCGTCATATATTTGTTGTCAATTTGAAACCATGTTATTTTTGTATGAAAACATTTATATTTCTTCAGTAGCAGGTTGGCACAATTGTACAGCCCTGATGTGCAACTGTAGATAATTGGGACCAAAATTTTGAATGAATGATGTAGTTGTGGGCTTAAGTTTGTTGGTAAATTCATGTTTAATTTGCTTGATGTGTAAGTGGGGTGCCGGGGATGGTGAAAAGAGATATTCCATTTAAATAGAAATTGAAACTTGTGGCTTTAATTGTCTGTAATCCTATATACTGCCTTGCTGATTTCAGAATCCATTGTGGAAGTAAGTTATGCTGTGTAGTTATGTAGCAATCAACCTCAATAAATGGTCTTCTGACACTGCCACAAGACACATACTCGGGTGCCAGTTCTGCCCATGGAATGGTTAAACTACCTGGAGAATAGAAATACTGTACACTATTTTCTGCTTCCTAAATATTTCTCAGTGGCTGAATATAGTATCACAAGCAAGTCAGGGAAAGCTGCACGACAAACTAATGTTAGTTGGTGTCCGAGCTTTTGTGAGCAGCACTGTTTGCTCCAAGTGAGGTAAGTACTGCTGTTGGTTTAATTGGAAGGCATTAAGACTTGGGTTAATAGCTGTCTAAGTTTCACTAATTCTAGTTGCTTACTTGTAAGCACACCATATTGTTAATATCACTTTCCAGCCATCATGTGTTCATCAAGCTTATTAGTCCTTGATTATTATGGTGAGCTGACTAGAGAAATTTTTGTTTTAAACTTGGTAAACATAATGAAAATTTAACATAATTTTGATAATTCATTCCTGTGTGCATGATTTGAGACCGGAGAGCTTATTGTGATTTAATTGTAAGAAGTGTGCAATTTTTTTTGCTGTAACAGTAAAGGAGGGCACATTTGAAACCACATAACTGCAGTCCAAATAAACTACTAACTACAGATGAAGTCAAGTAATCCTGATGACACAACTAGAGATAGCGAAAATAAATGTGATTTATTCTTCCTTTCAGAATCACACAAGTTGTACTTTTGCTGAATATGTCTGACTGGATTCCATTGTTGTACTTCTTTCAAAGGCAACAGTTTTTATAATTTCCCAAAGATGAAAATGTCCATCATGTTTACAAGCAATTATGAGAAATTAACATCTAGCTTTTTGTTTTGCTTGAATCACTATAATCCTTAATTTGCTCAGTGGCAGCAGAAGATTCCCACTTGAAAGTAGTGCATCTGGTTGGAAGCAAGAGTTCGGAACACTTTTTAAAATCTCTTCTTGACTTCATGAAACGTGTAAACATGAGTAGCAAAACACTTACTTTACTAAGGATGTTCAAACATTTTTATCTAAGAAAGATATAAAGGCATAGAAGCTCCACAGATTTACTGGAATGTTAGCTGAAATGTGAGGCTTAATTATGAGGTATCATGTGAGAAGAGTATTTTTAATTGGATTATTTAATTAGAATAATTTTACGATTAAGTAGTGACTCAGATGAGTGAATACGTTTTTATTCCTCTTAAAGGGAGATATTTGATTTATACAGAGGTATGAGAAAAGTTCCAGGGTGTACTGTAATACTGGAAGCTAACTAATGGTTTTTTTCCCCAAATGTTAGGGTTCTTTTATTCATGGATTTATTGGCAAATATAGGAAACTTGCAGTAACATTTTCATCTGGATGGTGTTAAATTAAAGTTTATTTTAATCAGCAATGGTTCCTCAACTGAGGCATAGTCATACAGCCCTGAAACAGACCCTTCGATCCAACTCGTCTACACTGACCATCCCAATCCGACCTACTTCCATTTGCCAGCATTTTGCCCATATCCCACTAAACCCTTTCCATTCATGTACCCATCCAGATCCCTTTTAAATGTTGTAATTGTACTCGCCTCCACCACTTTCTATGGCAGTTGTTCCATACATGCACCATCTACTGCATTTTTAAAAAAAAATTTACCCCTCAGGTCCTCTTTTAAATCTCTCCCCCTCACCTTAAACCTATTCCCTAGTGTTCTGGACTCTTCCATCTAGGAAAAAGACATTTGGGTATTCACTGTATCCATTCCAATCCATAAACCTCAATAATATCACTCCTCAGCATCTGACGCTGCAAGGAAAAATGCCCTAGCCCATTCAGCCTCTCCCGATAACTCAAACCCTCCAGTCCTGGCAAAATCCTTCTAAATATTTTCTGAACTCTTTCACGTTTAACAATGTCCTTCCTAAGGAAGGGTGACCACAACAGTGCACAGTATTCTAAAAGCGGCCTCACCGATGTCCTATACAACCACAACGTGATGTTAAACTCCTATACTTAATGATCTGACCAATGAAGGCAAGCATGCCAGGAGCTGACTTCATTCCCCTGTCGACCTGTGACTCCACTTTCAAGGAACTATGGACCTGCACTCCAAGTCTCTTTGTTTGGCAACATTCCCTGGATTCCTATCTTTAATTATGTGAGTCCTATTCTTTTGATTTCCCTTACCATAATGCAACACCTCGCATTTATCTAAATTAAACGTCATCTGCCATTCACCTGCCCAAAGTCCAGCTTTACTATGAGGTAATCTTCTTCACTGTTCACTATACCATCTATTTCACTGTCATCTGCAAACTTACTAAACATACCTCCTATATTCACTTACAAGTTGTTTACGTAAATGACGAAAAACAGTGGACCCAGCACTGACCCTTGTAGCGTACTGCTGGTTACAGGCCTCCAGTCCAAAAAGCAAACCTCCACCACCACTCTGTCCCCTACCTTGAAGCCAATTTTGTATCCATTTGATTACCTTTCCGTGGATCCCATGTGATCTGATCTTACTAACCAGGCTACCGTATGGAACATTGTCAAACACTTTGCTGATGTCTCAGTCTCTCCCACTCTACATTCATCATCCTTAGCCACCTCCTTTTTAAAAAAAACCCGTCAAGTTAGTGAGAGTGCCCCATGTACAAAGCCATGTTGACTGTACTTAATCAGTCCTTGCTTTTCCGAATGCATGTGAATTCATGCAATAACTTATCCACCACACACGTAGGGCTGAGATAACACTGTGAAGCTGGATGAACACAGTGGGCCAAGGAGCAGGAAAGCTTGATGTTTCGGTTCGGGATCCATCTTCAGAAAGAGGGGAGGGGAAGGGGATTCTGAAATAAATAGGGAAACGGGAAGGCGGATAAACGAGAAGATAGGGTGAGAGGAGACAGACAGGTCAAACAGGCAGGGTTAGAGCCAGTGAAGGTGAATGTAGGTATTTAGGTGGGGAGTTAGTGGGGGATAGGTCAGTCCAGGGGGCAGGATGTGGTTAGTGGGTAGAGGAAGGGTGTGGGGCTTGAGGTGGGGGGAATGGTTAGGGAGGTGGGGACTAGCTGGGCTTGTTTTGGCATGTGGTTGCGGGAGGGGAGATTCTGAAGCTTGTGAAATCCACGTTGATACCCTTGGGCTGCAATGTGGATTTCACAAGCTTCAAAATCTCCCCTCCCCCGACCACATGCCAAATCCAGCCCAGCTAGTCCCCGCCTCCCTAACCATTCCTCCCACCTCAAGCTCCACGCCCATCCACTCTCCACATTCTCTCCCCCTCCCCCCCCCAACCTGTCCATCCTCCCTGGACTGACCTATCCCCCGCTAACTCCCCACCAACATTCACCTTCACTGGCTCTAACCCCTGTCTATCTCCTCTCGCCCTATCTTCTCGTTTATCCACCTATCCGCCTCCCCCTGTTTCCCTATTTATTTCAGAATCCCCTTCCCCTCCACCATTTCTGAAGAAGGATCCCGACCCGAAAAATCAAGCTTTCCTGCTCCTCTTCTTTTGCTGCTTGGCCCGCTGTATTCATCCACCTTCACACCATGTTATCTAGAGTTCTCCAGCATTGGCAGTTCCTACTATCTTGCTAACGTAAGGCTGTCTGGTCTATGGTTCTCTGGCTTTTCCTTACAGCCTTTCTTAAGTAATAGCACAACATTAGCCACCCACTGGTCTTCGGCACCTCAGCCATAGCTGTCAGTGGGACAAATAAGTCAGCATGGGGCCCAACAATCGCTTCCCACAAAGTTCAGGAAAACACCTGATCTGGCCTTGGGAGTTTATCTCCCTTTATGCATTTTAAGACTTCCAGCACCTCATTTTCTGTATTATGATCTCTTTTTAAGACATCACTATGTATTTCCCCAAGTTCCAAAGTTTCGATTCCTCTACTGTAAATGTTGACAACATATTGTTTTATATTTCGCCCATCTCCTGTGCTGCCACCCATAGATGGCCGCATTGATCCTTAAGGGGCCCTATGCTTTCCTCAGTAATTATTTTTTAACCTTGAATGTACTTATAGAATCTCTTCGGATTCTCCTTTTACTCTGTTTGCCAAAGCTATTGCATGTCCCCTTTATGCCCTCCTGATTTCCCTCTTAAGTATATTCCTATTGTCCTAGGGATTCTCGTCTGAGGATTTGCTCAATCCCAGCTGTCTATACCTGACATGTCGCCCTCTTTTTCTTGACCAGTGCCTCAATTTCTCTAGTCAACCAGCATTCCTAACACCTACCAGCCTTGCCCTTCACACTAACAGGAACATATTGTTTCTGAACTGTCGTAATCTCCTTTTAAAAGGCCTCCCACTGCCCCACCATCTCTTTACTCACGAATAACCTGCCTTTATCAAGCTTTAGAAGTTCCTGTTTAATAGCCAAAAGCAACTTCGTCAAGTAGACCAGGTAGCAGTGGCAGGTTCTTTTCCAGAGTTTTATGTAATAATGGTCATAACATAACCAGCTTTCCAGTTCTCAACTTGTCATGCCAGTCCTTGAATTCATATGTCTGAGTTTCCAGTAAAGCACTGTAACTGCTCCAGCCTCCAGTAACATAATAGCAGCTGCGTGTGCTTAATCAGTAACAGGGCAGATTTCGTGAAGGCCAAAATGTTCTTAGAAACATTTAAAGTTTAGGATTTTAATAACATTTTGGGTAGTATTTGTGGTGACCAGTGTGAAAAAGGATTAATACTTTTATGGCCGCATTTCACAATTCTTCACTATTATTCTAGAAGGGGATTCTGGAAGTGATGCAGACTTTTATGTGGAAGATGATGATGACAGCGACTATGAGAGCTCTTTGAAGAAAAGCAAAAAGGGACGGAAGACTAAAACAGTACCTGAGAAAAAAGAAAAGAAGACGCCCAAACCCAGGCTTAGCGCCACAGGTAAGCTGTGTGCAGAACTTCAACATTGCTAAAAGGAAATAATTTGAAGCTTTTTCCTCTTGCATTCATCTGGACTAGAATGGAAGAAACAGACTTGAGAAACCAATTTATACAGCTATTGTAGGTATTACATTGCAGCAGGAACCATTAACTGTGAATTATTATTAGAAGCAAAATATTGCAGTTGCTATAAATTTGAAACAAACAGCAATGCTGGAGAAATTCACTAAGTGTGGCTAAAGTTTTGAACAGTCATACTGGACTCAAACATCAACTCTTGTTTCAGCCTGGCCAAGTGCTACCAGATCTGCTGAATTCTCCAGCATTTTCTGTGTTTTTATCAACCTTTATTCTGAGATCAGGCAAGCTAACTGATCAATCAGGGTGATGTGTGCTGCAGGAGAGATTTGCAATCTCTAACTTTTTATGAAAAAGTTGCAACATTTCTACAAACTTTGCCAATGTAAAACAGGATCCTATATATTAATATATGTAGCTTTTAACATGCATACATGCTTCACACTACAAGCCCAACTGATTTTCCTGAATTGAGTTCTGGTGTAATTCTCTGCACAGTCTGGATTATTTAATACATTATGCCCAGTAGCCAAATCACATCTAATTGTGAATGTTTTATTCTGAGGCTGGTTGAGTCTGTTAACTGCAGTGGGCAGCATGCTAATTATCATTGGAACATGATTGATAAGATCTGCCAGTTGTTGGGGTATGCTCCTACATAACTGGCTTCATACCAGCACTGAAACCCCTCACATTTCTGAGACACCGCCATCTTCAATGATAATTTGAGGTAAACTGCGGACAAAGCTAGTGAACATCACACTTTTTTTTTCAAATTTAGCTTGTGATGATTAACCAGGATGGCCATTAGCAAGCTAGGTTAGATTTCATATGCTTATCTCAGCATTGAGCTTGCGCAGTGAGTAGATGGCTCAGGGCCTATTTGCAAAGTTGCCTAAAAGATTTATGTGCCATGTGGAACTTTAGGAATCCAACCTGTACATTGATTGGTGAGTGTAGGTAGCACAGAACACAGTGATTTCTGAATAAATACATCAATGAAAGTGAAATTGTTCCACCTCAATGGTAAGATTTGATCACAGGATGGATTTCAAGCTGTGTGAAGAAACTGAGCTGACGATTCATAGGCTGCTGGTAGCCATTGTAATTTTGAGTTTTTGCCCATTATTTAGGTTGCGGTATAAATTGGTCTGCTGTGATGTTTTATATTAAAAGCTCAAGCTTATTGTCTTGGAATGTCTACTGCAACAGTTACTGCAGCTGCGTGCTTCCACCTCCCAGAAAGGAATTATTATTTTGTTCAGCGTCTTATAGTTCTATGTAGCTATGCTGAGACATTTAACGGATTGAACCAGTGCCTTTGCATTGCTTTGCTGAGTTGGTTTTGTATCACTGAGCTCCATACTTTGTTTTTTTTGTCATACTTCTTCTTTTAACAAGTGGGAAACATCTTCAACAAATCATTTACTGCAAGTATGGTTGTACTTCCTTGTTGAAGGTAGTTTGACATTAAAATATCAACCTTGTAACAGTTCTGTGTTTGCGAGTTTTGAGAAGATTTGTAGCTTAGGTTGAGGTTCTGGATGTGAGTTTGCTCGCTGAGCTGGAAGGTTAGTTTTCAGATGTTTCGTCACCATTCTAGGTAGCTTCGTCAGAGGCTCACTGATGATGTTACCTAGAATGGTGACGAAACGTCTGAAAACTAACCTTCCAGCTCAGCGAGCAAACTCACATCCAGTTCTGTGTTTCTATGCAACGTCTCATCAATTTAGTACTAGTTCGTTGTTTCCAAATGTTAGCATCATTTGACTACTTATTAAGGAAGCTCACCACTAATTTCCAAAGGGCAACTAGCAAAGGGCAATAAATATTAGCCCAACCAGCAACTCCCACATCCCACGAGTGAATAAAGAAAACTGGGGCGGTGCAGTGATCAGCACTGCTGCCTCTCGGCACTAGGGATGTGGGTTCAGTTCAATAGGGGGATGATTTTTGGTGGGATGCTCTTAGGACAGTCTGTGTTGACATGTTGGGCCGAATGGCCTGTTTCCATGCTTGGAATTCTAAAAATAAAAAATACTCATAGATGATTGAATATTTAATACTTGCTCAGCTTTGGTGCTGATTTTATGATCCTTCAGTGCCCAGTATGCTGCTTTCTATATCTAACAAAATTTTTTCTGTATTTGAAAAATAAAACTAACTGCTCATGTGTCTTAATGCAGTGTTCCTGTTATGATCTCTTTAAGTTGTATTTACATGTTTCTTTCCTCTTATTTTAAATCCTGTAAGATTTATCTTGAAATATTTTCGTGTTTTTGAGTTGTGACTTGTTTTGAAGTGGTCCTCTTAGCAGCCTTAAATATGATTTGTCATAGTACAGTTCTGAGGTATACAATTTATCTGCTTTGTCTGCTTTTTCCTTTTTAAGTCACCCCTGCAACTCCTAGTCCGGTAAAAGGCAAAGGAAAGGGGCGAGTTGCCACCACAAAAGCGTCACCACCTTCTAAAGGGCAACCACCTGAAAGTCCTGCTAAAGAGTCAAAGAAGGAGAAGAGTCCTCCACCAGAAACGAATGAGGAAGAGCCAGAAGATGAGGAAGAGGAAGAGGAGGAGGAGGAGGAGGAAGAGGAAGAGGAAGTTAATTCTGGGGATGACTGAACAATGCAAGGGGATATTTTTTTATATAAGTAGGGATAGAAAATGACTTCACTGACAGCTTGGTTCACAAGGTTTAGACACAAGACTTGTGTGTTTTTCTTTTCAGAGACTCTCCCTTTTTGTGTCCTGCAGACACTACTAATAGAATCAAATCATTTAAAATTAGCTTGGCATTTTACAGGAGTTGCTTTGATCTTTTCAAAAGTAGGAACTGCAAACCCAGTCTTTTTTTTTTGGCAGTGGCAACATTATGTGAAGTTCTGAAAATTAGGCGTTGCTGCAGAAATATTTTTTGCCGCATAAATATTCCTAAAGTATATTCAATGAAGGCGAGCTCTTTAGCACACTGATCTTATTCAGAAGCTAAGTTGCAACATCTTTGCATTAGCTGCAAAGAGGACAAACTAGATGCAGACTTGTACAAGTACATTTATATAACAAGCAGACTATTCACCCTTTGAACTCTAGCTAAAAGTTAGCTATACATCATTTTCTTAGTCTCCCATCGTACTATCTGTCCTTCAAGTGGATTTATTTCTTTGAAACATTTGACAGCGAATTTTTTTTTAAACTGAGAACAAGATCAAAAGCTCCTGTAAATATAACAACAGCTGAACCTTGTAAAATGTAGGTGCTGTACATACATGTAGCCAAATGACCTAGAAATTTAGATGTAGCTTCATTTTAAACATAGGTGTAGATTTTGCTTACAACCATTTTTGAATTGTAAACTTAAAAGTAAATGTGTATTCTGGTGACCTAATGAAAGGCATCTGCCATTTACAACAATGCTTAACTCATTGATTGCCTTCTGACTCCTAGTATATGATCTAAGTTTCTAAAATTATCTCATAACATTGTAGTTTTTCACAAGCAAATCATGAGTAAGTATGATGAACATCGTGATCTTTAACCGATTCCATCCAATTAATTGAAGGTGTAAACCCTGTTGCATCTTTTCAGTTTAGCTAAATATCAAGCAGTCACAAATGAGTGGTGCACAGTCCATTTCAGTCCAACTGTTGAAATTTATTTAGTTACTTTTTCAATTATTTTAGTGTTACGAGATTTTTTAAGAAAACCTGAATATTATATTTTTAAAGAGGTCTTAAACTTTTTTGTGTCTGCCTAGATTTAAATAAAACATTTCAGGACCTAGAAGGAAACAATCTTTTATAGTTCAAATCTAACTGGTTCTCTTAAATGGGCAATTTTGCTTTACAAGCAATGAATGTATCTAAAACAGTATGGTCAAGCAGTTCCTAGTAAGTGAGTAATAATGAGATGCTCTAATTCTGAAAAGCAATCACAAAATTATAATTGCCATTTGTATCTTCAAGACTTCAAAGATATAATACTGAAAACAAAAAGAAACCAGAAAAAGAAGACTGCACACCACCAAAAATCACTTGAGTCGCCTGGTCTGATCTTGTGAACTGAATTGTATTTTTTTTTTTGCAGATTGAAATGTTTAAAAATGAATGTGATTGAATCTTAAACTGCGCAATTGTTTATCTGTATCAGCATTTTGTTAATGCAGCCATTTCTTTGTAACTTACAAAAAAAAATCCTGTACAGGCAGTTCTTATGATGTTAACATTCAATTTCACGTGGGCTTTCAATTTCTTTGGTTTTTATTTTCGCTACAGAACATTAAATGTCTGCTGGTGTAAAATAGTTTCTCTAATCAATTCTTTTGGGGGTTGTGAAAGGGATTAATAAAATTGCAGGGAGTGAAAAGATATTTGAAACATTGTTATATTTGGAGCATTGCACTTGTGAACTGCTGCCGGTTTAGAAATCTTTACTCTTGCTCAAACCTATTACCTGTAACGATGATTCTCAAACTTTTTAAGTTGAAGGATACCTTTACCTTTTCTTAGAATGGTTTGGTAATCATGGATTCTTGTCTAAATTATACCAAATAATATGAAAGAGCTGCACACACAAAATATATTAATAATGCTTTTCAGAATCTGGCTATACGTAGGTAACCGTTACATGGATGTGTCCGTTGCTGTAGTTTGGAAGATATCTTTTGAGGTTTTCCTGGTTGGCGAGGAAACTGACTGTGTGCTGCACATACAGCAGTTGAATTCTACTGTCAGCTCACTGAGCTTGCCTCTGACTGCCACTCATTTTCTTGCTGTTGACCGCAGTGCCCTCCATACATTCATGCATTTTGCAGACCCCCAAAGTCAACCGACCCTACTATAAGAATTAAGCAAGAATGTTTGAACACTGACTGATTTTGTAAACCTATGTCATCTCTTTTAATGCTGTGTGTGTTTGCACAGTATAAGATATTCATTTCTTCCACCCTACCCTTATTTCTCCTTCAGAGATCATAATTGTTTCCAGCTTTAAACATGTTCCTATACATGCTGTATTATGTGGAAGATTAAAATACTTATAACTGAGGGGAGTTATGCAGTTAGCTTTGACTGGGCAACCTATTTTTTTTGTTATTTAAAGAAAGAATTTCTAATCTAGCATGCCAGATGGTGATAACTCTTTCATTGTTTTATAGATTTTTAAAATAGAAAATAGGAGCAGGAAGCAATTTGGTCTTTCAAGCCTGCTCTGCCATCTAGTGCGATTATTCAATATTTTGGTGTCAGCTGTCTTCTGTTGCAGAGAATTCCACAGGCTCACCACTCTTCTGCTAAAGAAACATCTGCTTGCTCCTAATTTGCCTGCCCCATTTCCTTCGATTGTGCCTCCCTGGTCATTGGGAACACAATTCCTGCATTTGCTCTGTCTTGCCCTGTTAGAAGTTTATAGTTTTCAATGATATTGTGCTTCATTCTAAATTCCAATGCTTATGCAATCCAACACAGTCTCTCGTCGTGTCAGCAATCAGATGACAACAGGTTTGCTTGCAATCACAAGCTTCCGGAGTATAGCCCCTTCATCAGTTAAGAGAAGCATAAAGCGATAAGACCTTCCAAATGGTGAGTGGAGTATTGAATAATAAGTCTGCAGGTGATCAAAAATGTCAGACAATAAAATGGCAGCAGCTGAATAACAAGTGAAAGGATGACCTATAATCTGATTAAGTGAGGCAGAGAGATAATTACAAAAAATTAACAATAAGGTGCTGGCGACAAACTAAATGCTGGAATAACAATATGTGACTTATACCTATCACGAGAGTAAGTAATCCAAAACTGTACAAATTAGTTGAGGTGAAGGGATCGTAACAATTTATAAAGCCAATAGTGTGAGGAAGAACCGTAAGGAAGATTTTATAGAGCAGTGGGGTGGGGTCACCTAGTGCAACATGAGGCCCAAGATCATGTTTGTTGGTGTCTTCGTGAGTACAGAACTTGGCTATTAGTTTCTGCTCAGTGATTCAGCGTTGTTTTGTGTCATGGAAGGTGTTTACCCGAAGATCGTAGGCTGAATGTCCTTGACTGCTGAAGTGTTCCCCAGGTGTGTAGGAACATTCCTGACTGGCAATGGTTGCATGGGGTCCATTCATCCCTTATCATAGTGTCTGCATGGTAACGCTGATACACCGTGCCTCAGGGCATCCTTCCTTACAGTGTATGAGAGGCAACGTTGACCGAGTCTCAGGACTACCTGCCATGTACGTGGTGGGTGATGTTCCCGTGTATAATGGTAGTGCCCGTAATCAATGATCTAACACATTTTGCAGAGGTTGCCATGTCAGGATTGTGTGGTGTTGTGGTCAGTGTTGTCTTGAAGTTTGGGTAGTTTGCTATGAGCTATGGCCTATTTAGGGTTTGGTGGTTGTTTGAAGGCAACAAGTGGAGGAGTAAGAATGATCTTGGTGAGATTGTACCCTGCACACAGGTGTCATGTGATTTCTGATCTTATCCACCCCACGCCAAAGTTGGCACCTTCACATTTGTCGCCAGTTTTGCTATTCTAGGAAACAGTTTGGTGAATCTTTGTTGCGTTCTCTATATAACATTCTTCCTCAAATAAGGACACCAAAGTTGTTCACAATACACTAGGTGTGGTCTTCCTGTATAATTGCAGCAACACGTCCCTGATCCTGTATTCTAATCCTCTTGCTATGTAGAGCAATATACCATTTACCTTCTCCACTGCATGCTGCACCTGCATGCTTAATTTCAGTAACTGATGTACAAGGATGCTTGAGTTTCATTGCACAATTCCTTTTCCCAATCTATTGCCTTTCAGATACTAATCAGGCTTCCTGTTGTTTGCTACCAAAATGCATTTATCCAAAATATACTTGATCTGCCATGAATTTTCCCCACTTGCCTAAATCATACTAAATCATCTCTGCATTATCCTGAAATAAAAACAAATTTCTGGAGAGGCTCAGTGATAATGGAACTGCGAATGCTGGAGAATCCAAGATAACAAAGTGTGAAGCTGGATGAACACAGCAGGCCCAACAGCATCTCAGGAGCAGGTCTGGCAGTATCTGCAGAGAGAAAGTGAATGCTTCAAATCCAGTGACCCTTCTTCAGAATCCACCTCTTGTTTCAGCGTTGTATCATTTGCTAACTTGGTATGACATTTAGTTCCCTCATCATAATCATTCATGTTGTGGATAGCACAGGTCCCAGCTGTGAGCCCTGCAATACCTGGCTACGACTTGGAAAAACATCCATTTATTCCTAGTCTTTATTTCCTGTCTGCCAACTAGTTCTGTATGCATTTCAGCACATGACACCGATCCCATGTATTTTAATTTTACGTGATAATCTTGGAGAACTATGTACAGTTTTGGTCACCATGCTATAAGAAGAATCTAATCTGAAGAGTTTGAGTTGTAAGGGTAGACTAGAAAGGCTGGGACTTCTTTCACTGGAGCATTGGATGTTGAGGGGTGACCTTAGAGATTTGTAAAATCACCAGGGGCATAGATAAAGTGAAGAGCAAGGGTATTTTCTCCAGGGTAGGGGAATTAAAAACTAGGAGGCATATTTTTAAGGCGAGCAGAGAAAGATTTAAAAGAAACCTAAGGAGTAACTACTCCTGCTTCCTGCCCCATGCAAACCATCCCTTTCCTAAAGACAGTAAGAACTGCTGAAGTTGGATAACACAGTGTGGAGCTGGAGGAACACAGCATTAGAGGAGCAAGAAAGCTGAAATTTTGGGCCAGGACCGTTCTTCCGAGTCTGCATCAATCTGGTGAGTCTCTCGGGCCATTTCTAGCAGACCATTCCCTGGAGCCTTTTCTGGCATGGTCTGCTGGAGTTTCGGAAGGTCCTGCCACTCAGCAGATGTGCCTGTCTTTGATCGGCTGTCTTTGCCCTATGACACAGTTGCTGCCTCCTCCCTGGGTATGACCAACCCTGGCTTGGAGACACGTGACTCAATTGTTACAATACATTCTGACTGAATTTTGAGGGACGTCTCCCTGTTGATGAGGTATGGTGACCAGCTTTGAGTTTCCTGGAGATCAACTCATTTCTAGTCTGTATCACGTACAACAACCGTCCTGGTCAAGGCACCAATATCACTTGAATCCGTTTGTCCCCAGATGTGTAATTTTTGGCCAAGACAGTTTCTTATTTTTGGGACGATCCTCAACTTTGATGCTCCTGCCCTTTATAGCCTTTTGTCCTTCTTGATTTCGCTCCATCAGCTTTCTTAAGTTTTCTTACTACAGTAAGTTAACCATGGTTCTTCGCTGGCAGTTGGACATTAAGGGTGTTGGCAAGCACTGGGTAATTGCGTTTGACATGTTACAGTGGATGCTGAGACAGTTGTTGATTCACTGCCTAGTGAACCGTCTCTTCAGGGTTTGTACAAATCTTTCCATCTGGCCATTTGTCACTGCGTGATATGGAGCTGATCTCACATGCCTGACTCCATGATATTCCAGGTGCTCCCTGAATTCCTTACTTGATTTGCTGACACCGGTACCTGTCTTCCTGGGAGAAGTATATATTTTTTGGGTCCCAGTAGGGTAGCAGACTTGACAAGGCACCTACTTTGCTACACTTCCCTGTCTGTCGGTATCTAATATCATACAAGTAGGCTGACAGAGCCAGTGCCCATCTCTGCAAGAGTGCTGCCATCATTGGAAGTATCCCCGTATATGGACCAAAAATGGAGGCTAGCGTCTTGTGGTCTGACAGCTCCGCAAATTGCCTGCCATAAAAGAAGTGAATGAACTTCTTAATGCCGAAAATGATGCCCAATCCGCTGCCTGGCCTAGTGTGTTCCTTCAGCTCCACACTTTGTTATCTCTGACTCCAGCATCGGCAGATCTTACTATCTCTTCTTTTATGACTTAGGTATAATTCTCCACTGACTTTGGCAGTGACCTCAATGAGAATGCGATGGGCCTTTCCATTCAATAAGATGTGTGATGGTATAGCTCCAATCCCATAAAGTGAACCATCACACTATAGTGGGTAGCTCCAGGTCAAAATGAGTTAACACTTTCAACCTTGCCAAGAATTGCTCACCTTCCACTAAACCTCCACACGTTCTGGAGTCGGTTTCCATGGCCACACTCCAGCCACTAATGCAGAGGTTTTAGCATGGTTGCCAGATCCAAGATGCATGTCTTTAAGGTCCCTCTCCAACTTCTACTGATACACCATCGAAAGCATACTGTCCAGTGCATAACAGCCTGGTACGGCAACTGCTCTGCCCAGGACTGTAAGAAACTACAGAAGGTGGCGTGCACAGCCCACACCATCACGGGAACCAACTTTCCATCCATGGACTCTACTTATGGGGCCTGCTGCTGAGGAAAGGTGCCAACATCATCCAAGACCCATCGCACCCTGGTGATGCTCTCCTACAATCTTTTCTGTCAGGCAGAAGATACAGAAGCCTGAATACATGCATGCGCAGGTTCAGGAACAGCTTCTTTCCAGCCATTAACAGACTGTTGAATGGATTCTAGCCTCAAAAAATGTAACCTGTATGCCTCAAAGTCTTTTTGATCCTTTGCTTGCTGTGATCTGCCTGAACCGCTCATAAACAAAGCTTTTCACTATATTTTGGTACACATGACAATGAAATCAAAATCAAATTAAATCAGATGAACTTGCCAGGTGAAGCTGCCTGTGGATGTTTAAGTTGCAGCTTTTTATTTCTCAGCTTTTTGCCTTTCACTTGCAAACTTTTATTTTCTTCTATTCTAATTGAGGATCAATCACCCCCGATCAGTTGAAAGTCGTTTAAGCATTTGCTTATTACAGCCTTCAAAAACATTTTACCTGATATGCTCCTGTGGTGCAGTGGTAATGTCTTTACCTCTGAGACAGGAGGTCTGGGTTTAAGTCCAACTGCTTCAGAAGGGTATAATAACATTTCTAAACAGGTTGATTAGAAAAATAGGTTAAATTGAAAGAAACACATTTCTGTGAGGGGCAGTTGTGGTGCAATTGAACTGGGTTCAAGTCCTACCTGCACCAGAGATATGTAGGAACGTCTCCAAACAGGTTGAATAAAAGTATCTAAATCATTCCTGTCACTTCTAAATGAAATTAGCTTCCATGTGGTGTATATATGCTTTTTGCACCACCTAGAGCTGACATTTGAACCATTTGTAGCCTTATGTATTATACATAAAACCTTGTAATACTGACCTAAATAAAGCTATTGTGAAATATATGTTTAGCAATCCTCTGTTATAAGTGAAGTCATTTGATTAGCTATATAGTACTCACCAAGGAACTTCTACACAATTGAACTTCAGATAGGTTCCACCACATGGTATAATTCACATTTCATTTCCTGATAATCATTACTGTGTCAAGGTTTAAATTATACTATCCACTTAATTGCATGTAATGATCCTGATAGTATCAAAAACAGCTGTTGCCTGTAGTTGAATTCAGTTGCACTTCATTGTAACTATGGAAAATGCAAAAGCCATATATTTAGTTATTCTACAAAAACAGAAATTACTGGAGAAACTCAGCAGGTTGGGCAGATCTAGCAGCATTGTGGCTCAGTGGTTAGCACTGCTGACTCACAGTACCGGGGACCTCGGTTTGATTCCAGCCTCAGGTGACTATTTGTGTGGAATTTGCACATTCTCCCTGTGTCTGCATGGATTTCCTCTGGGTGCTCTGGTTTCCTCCCACAATTCAAAGATGTGCAGGTTAGGTGGATTGGCCATGCTAAATTGCCTGTAGTGTTTAGGGATGTGTAGATTAGGTGGCTCACAAGGGGACAGGTCTGGGTTGGATGCTCTGAGGTTTGGTGTGGACTCGTTGGGCCGAAGGGCCTGTTTCCACACTGTAGGGATTCTGCAAAGAGAAAGCAGAGTTAAATTTTTGAGTACAGTGACCCTTCTGAAGAAGTGTCACTGGGTTCAAAACGTTAACTCTGCTTTCTCTCCACAGATGCTGCCAGGCCTGCTGAGTGAAGCCAGCAAATTTTGTATATTTTTCAGATCATCAGCATCCGTAGTTCTTTGTTTTATTTTAGTTATCCTACATATTTCTTGTTCAGTATCAAGTGTTTGTCTGTGGTCATCTTACTCCATCCCCTAAGGGCTTCTCGCTTCCTTTTCAAATCATATCACTCTGAAGCATCATTAACAGTTAATGGATCATTAATTATGATTCAACTTGCCAATGGAAGTAAATCTCAAAATTCAATTAAAGTTGAAATACAACGCAAGCTGAAAGTGTTGAAACAGCAGGTATTTCGGTGATTCTCATCTTTGTATTTCCAGAAAAGCAGGGACAAAAAAAAACTCAAGTTATGCGTGTGGTTCACTATGATGCAATAGTTTTTTTAAAAAGAATATAATGAGAATTGGCTGTACTTCTGGGGGGGGAGTAAATGGGCAGTATATGAAATTTCAACCAGCTTTAACCTTAGTGTTACTGACTTAGCCCTTTTGAACAGGAATTGCTAGACAAGAAGGAAAAGCCCAAGTCCATCTAATTTGCAAAGGCTAGATTGTTTCCATGTTGCCAATCGGAGAAAGATACTGGAGTAATTAGCTGTCCAATTTTCTTTCAAAGAAATTTTACCTTGTGCTCTCTGTCATTTTTGTATCTGTCAATGACCTGCATTATTCCCTTTGAACCTTTTCTCAATGCAATTTCATTATGCGGATACGTTGGGCCAAGTTGCCCTTTCCTGTTCCACAAACTTTCTATGTTTCAAATATTTTGATACCTCGAGCATGGTGTGAGCCTGGGACTAAAGGATAAGTTTTGCTCCTTGGCAGAGCGGAGTCGAGTTCAGCATGAAGATAATTATTTAAATTGCAGGCCTTTTCTTTTAAAAAGAATGCCTTTACACATTTTTGTAACAGTCACCTCCTCAACAGATGTGTCAAACCACACCCATCCATAGCGAAAGAAAAAATTGCACGTTGCATTCATTTTGAGCTCAACAGCTTTTCTCTGAGGCTGTGACCCAAAATCTCATTTTATGGCCCACAGTTTGGGAAATCCTGGATTAGCAGGAATATTTACATTGATCTTTTAGTACCACCCAGATTATATAAAATAGCACATTGGTTTCAATGCATCAACGTACTAGCTTGCACCATGGTTTGGTGGTTAGCACTGCTGTCTCACAGTACCAGGCACCTGGGTTCAATTTCACTGTCAAGCAACTGCCACTGTGGAGTTTGTACATTCCACCCATGTCTGTGTGGGTTTCTTCTGGGTGCTCCCGTTTCCTCCCACAGCCCAGAGATGTGCAGGTTAGGGAATTACTGGAGAAGCTCAGCAGGTCTGGCCATGCTAAATTGTCCATAGTGTCCAGGAATGTGCTGGTTAGGTGGGTTATATAGGCAGGCTTACAGGGATGGGAGAGGGTCTGTGTGGGCTGCTCTTTGGAGGGTTGTTACAGGCTTGATGGGCTAATGGCCCATTTCTACACTGTACGTATTCTATACTGAACGATTCAGGTAATCCAAACTGTTGGAAACCTGTTATTAAGCTGTTGGGTAATTCCCAACAACTACTCTGTTACATACAGAAAATATAGAATGGTTTAATTGCATTTTCATTATGTACTGTGAACGTTGTGTAAAATGGATTCTGTTTATTTCTGCATGCTTTCATCTAATATATACTAATAGGCCTAATTTCACCGAGTATTATATGACAGTAATGCACCCAGTGTGTACTGGAATTGAAACATGTGGCTTTAGTAGAATGCCAAAATATTTTATTTTTGAGCGGTGATGGAAGAAGCACTGCACTCAATGTGTTATGACTGGATATGTAGTCACAACCAACAATAAAATCAGACGTTATATCTAGCTAAGTAACAACTGTAATCCCTTCCAATGAGGGATAATTATGTTTTAAATAAATGGATGAATTTAAAGAAACTCCAAAAAAAACATATAGCACTTGTATACAACTTGGCTGAAACTGGGCAGCACAGATTTTAGCCACTGTGTGAAAATATGCTTAGTAATTTCAGACTTGAGAGATCTGAATTAAATCCAAAAATTTGCTTCACACAGTTCTGCAACAATATTACTGGTGTTTCTTGGAGTGGGAATGTTCCTACAAAGAAAATCCTGTGGGCTTGCCATTTGGATGCTACAGCTTAAAAAAGAAACAACTTTCACAGGGTTGGACTTTTAATTGTGAAAGTTACAAACTGTTTATGAATGACTGGTACAGCAGAAAAACTGATTAGCTGCTAACATGCCTGTATCCCAAGGAATCACTGTTTTTCACAAGGGGTACTTGACCTGCTAAAGCAGTAAAGGAGAAACATTGTGTTGAATGCCTGAAAGAGAATAGATCAGAACAAATTGAAAATTGGATAAATTGTAGGATTCATCCCTGGATATAAGTTGTAATTGCTGACTGGGATGTAGCTAATGCTAATTAATTGGCACAAGGTCCATGAGAACACTTGTTGGGAGATGTGGATATACCAGGTGGCTTTGTTAATGGTGATGTTGAGCTAAATTTGAATACACTCTTAGTTTACACTTTTATTTTCATGAGATGTGTCAAATAGCCTTCATTTTTGTTAACACGGTGATGCATTTGCATTCAAGGCTATTTGTTTAATGTAATCTGTAAAAGACCAATGATTTATGTAAGCAACGGTGTATTTGGACGGATTATGTACCTAGGGACAGTTTTTACACATACAGTTTACAATGTGGATGCCATGCATTCACTAACAATTTATGTCAGTGGATATTTGAATGTTGCTCTAGTGCAGAAAGCATTGTGTACTTGCCTTAGAGTCATACAGCATGGAAAGAGACCCTTCAGTCCAACTCGTCCACATAACCAGACATCCCAATCAGTCCTAATCCCATGTTCCAGCATTTGGTCTGTATTCCTCTGAACCCTTCCTATCCATATACCCATCCAGATGCCTTTTATAATGTTGTAATTGTACTCGCCTCCACCACTTCCTCTAGCAGCTCATTTTGAACACACCCACCCTAGGAAAATGACCTTTTCTACTCATCCTATTCCTATAGCTCATGGTTTTATAAACCTCTGAAAGGTTACCCAACACCTCCGACGCTCCAGGGAAACGGTCCCAGCCTATTCAGCCTCTCCCTAACACTCAAATCCTCCAGTCCAGGCGACATCCTTGTAAATGTTTTCTGCACCCTCACACATTTAACAACATCCTTCCTATAGAAAGGCAACCAGACTTGTATACAGTATTCTAAAAGTGGCCTCACGAATGTACTGTACAGCTGCAACATGATGTCCCAACTCCTACAGAACGTAGAACATAGAACAGTACAGCACAGCACAGGCCCTTCGGCCCATGATGTTGTGCTGAACTTTTACCCGAAACCTGAGGTCTATATAACCTCCAACCCTACCTTATGCTATCATCCATATGCTTATCTAATGGCCACTTAAATGCCCCTAATTAGGCCGACTCCACTACCCTCGCCCCTACCACTCTGAGTAAAGAACCTACCACTGACGTCTCCCCAGTATCTACCTCCTTTCACTTTAAAACTATGTCTCCTTGTAAAAGGTACTTCCACCTTTGGAAAAGGTCTCTGGCTGTCTACTCTACATATACCTCTGATCATGGCTAACTCAATGTTCTGACCAATGAAGGCAAGTGTACCAAACGCCTTCTTCACCAATCTGTCTACCTGTGATTCCACTTTCAAGGGACTATGCACCTGTACTCCGAGGTCTGTTTGTTGGGCAACACTCCCAAAGGCCCTGCCATAGATTGTATAAAGTCCTGCCCTGGTTTGCCTTACCAAAATGCAACACCTCAATTTCATTCTGATTTGAGATGAAATGCTAAATCTGTTTGTCGGAGGTGGTGGTTTTATGAGAATGTTCCTGGATTAGTAATCCAGAAACCCCTCACCTCCAGGCAAATGTGCTTGGGACACGGGGTGGAATCCCACCACAGAAGATGGTGAAATTTGAATTTTAAAAAATCTGAATTTAAAGAGCTGGTCTTGTGGTGACGATATAACCATTGTCTCTTACCATAAAAACCCTACCTCGTTCATAAATATCCTTTCAGAAAGGATACCTGATATCCTTAACTGGTCCAACTTACAGGTGAATTTCCAAGCCACTGCAGTTTGGTTGAGCCTTAATTGCTGTTGATCAATTTAAGTCAAGAAGTAATTGTTGGCTGAGCCAGCAACACCCACATTCTTTTAAAAGACATTCATCAAGTTGATAATTCTCGTACATCTCAGATGTCCTCATTTTTCAAGGACTGCAGCTATTCCCCCCGAGAAAGCCCTCGACCATGACTCCCACATTTCCCACAACTCATCCCCCACATCCCCTCCCCGCAACAGCAACCAAAACAGAATCCCCATCGTCCTCACGTACCACCCCACCAATCACCGAATCCAACGCATCATCCTCCGACGCTTCCGCCATCTGCAATGCGACCCCACCACCAAAGACATTTTTCCCTCCCCACCCTTATCTGCCTTCCGGAGAGACTACTCTCTCCGGTACTCCCTTGTCCACTCCACACTCCCCTCCAGCCCCACCACACCCGGCGTTTTCCCTGCAACCGCAGGAAGTGCTACACCTGCCCCTACACCTCCCTCCTCAACCCCATCCCAGGCCCCATGAAGACTTTCGACATCAACCTGCACATCTGCCAATGTGGTATACTGCATCCGCTGTTCCCATTGTGGCCTCCTCTACATCTGGGAAACCAAGCAAAAGCTTGAGGACCGTTTTGCAGAACACCTACGTTCGGTTCGCACTAAACAACTGCACCTCTCAGTTGCGAAACACTTCAACTCCCCCTCCCATTCATAGATGACATGTCCTTCCTGGGCCTCCTGCAGTGCCACAGTGATGCTACCTGCAGGTCGCAGGAACAGCAACTCATATTCCGCTTGGGAACCTTATAGTGCAGTGGTATCAATGTGGACTTCACAAGCTTCAAAATCTCCCCTCCCCCCACCGCATACCAAAACCAGCCCAGCTCTTCCCTGTCTGTCTAATCTGTACTTCCACCTACCTATCCCCTCCTGTCACCTCAAGCCCCAACCCCATTTCCTAACTACTAACCTCATCCCGCCCCCTTGACCTGTCCATCCTCCCTGGGCTGACCTATCTCCTCCCTACCTCCCCACCTACAGTCACCTTTAGTGGCTCCATCCCCACCTCTTTGACCAGTCTGTCTCCTCTCCACCTATCTTCTCTTCTATTCACCTCCTCATCTCTCCCTATTTAATTCAAAACCCCCTTCTCCCCTCCCATTTCTGATGAAGGGTCTAGGCCCGAAACGTCAGCTTTTGTGCTCCTATGATGCTGCTTGGCCTGCTGTGTTCATCCAGATCCACACCTTGTTATCTCAGATCCTCCAGGATCTGCAGTTCCTGCAATCATAGGGTTGATAATGTGAGTTGGGTAGGGGGGAATATTATCTTAAAGAAATATGTTCATTTTTATATGCCTAGATGAAATACATTGCTAAGGAATTTAGAAAGATGGGTACGTTTCTTAGGAACAGGAATATGTCCTTGGGGTTCTGAGACCCAGGTCCTTGTACTTGCACTAAAACTGATGTTGCATGTTCACACACTTTTGTGCTATTTTCTTTGTTGATCATTGTTTTTATTTTGCACGTTATAATCTCCACATACCTGACATATTGAACATGTCCTTGAAGACGAGAACATTATGATAATGGAATTCATTTTGTAGAATCACCCCACTCACCTTGTTATAAATCTGTTTTATAAAAATATTTTTCTGCCCATGTGTTTAAAATTCTAATTTGTCATCCAAATTTAGTAGCACACTTTAATGTTAATGCTTGGTACAGGGAAAAGTGAAGTGTTTCAGGTAGAGTTAAAGTTTCTGAAGTTAATTATTGCACTTGTCACTTGCTTGCACTCTTAATTAAATTTTAGCAAAAAGCAGAAGTTTGCTTTAATTTGGGAATAAGTGAAGTTAGAATCCATTGCTCTAAGAAATCATTTAAGGAATAGGCTACAGTAAAGGGAAGAATATATTTGCAGTGGTGACATGGTGGCTCAGTGGTTAGCGATGCTACCTCACAGTGCCAGGGACCTGGGTTTGATCCCAGCCTCAGGAGACTGTCTGCGTGGAGTTTGCATGTTCTCCCCATATCTGTGCGGATTTCCTCTCAGTGTTCCGGTTTCCTCCCACAGTTCAAAGATGTGCAGGTTAGGGTGGATTGGCCATGCTGAAAATCACCCCAGTGTCCACTTATATGCAGGCTGTGTGGATTTGCCATGGGAATTGAAGGGTTATAGGGATAGGGAAGGGGGGTGGGTTGGTGGCGGATGCGCTTCTGAGGGTTGGTGTGGATTCAATGGGCCAAATAGTCTGTTTCTACAATGTAGGGATTCTATGATCTGCATTATGTAACAGGTAGACTATAGCCCAGAATATTTTGCCTTGTTTCCATATTCCCTCGCGACTTCAGCTTTATTTTCTTTAGCTCACTACCAGTCCAAATTTAGGTAATCCTCCTGTCACAACCTTTCAACCGAGCTTGTTCGAATGCCATGCCTTGGTGTCAAATTTTGTTCAATAATGTTTTGTGCAGGACCGTTGGGCATATTAACTGCTTAGAAAGCAGTTTTGATTGTTTATTTGTTTTGCCAAAGCTGCACAATAGTTTGACAGAGATAATGGGAACTGCAGATGCTGGAGAATCTGAGACAACAAAGTGTGGAGCTGGATGAACACAGGAGGCCAAGCAGCATCTTAGGAGCACAAAAGCTGACGTTTCGGGCTTAGACCATTTCCTTCAGGTTAGGCATCCCTGGAAGAGGATTCGCAGTGAGGTTAAAATTGTATCAGAGATAATGGGAACACAGATGCTGGAGAATCTGCGATAACAAAGTGTGGAGCTGGATGAACACAACAGGCCAAGCAGCATCTTAGGAGCACAAAAGCTGGCGTTTCAGGCCTAGGCCCTTCCAATAATAATTTGACACCAGTTTTACTGAAATAGTAATGATCAGAATGACTCTGGTTATATTAATGCCATGCAGAAATAGAAACATTGAATGAACAACGTGAGTAAAAGAACACAAACAATTGAGGATGGTTGAAGTGCAACAAATTTAATAGCGATGAAATTTATGAGGAAAAGTATAGCAAAAGAAGCAATGCAATTAAAGAAAGAACTAGCAATATTTTCTACCTATTCTAGATTATTTCCCATGCTCTTATAATAAATCCACAGCAACCGGAACAAAAGTGCCTCTGGGAATAGGCAGGAAATTTCAGTAACAGATGAGATGAGCAAGTTTAATGTTGTGACCTTCTTAGTAACAGTAAATAATGCACTTACAAACAATAACATTGTGTAGCTGCTTGGCCTGGATACCGACTGAGTGTTGAGATGATGCTGAAGCCATATCCATGGGCTGACAGTTTCCAATGGAATGCATATGTTTTGATTTGGCATCGTGTGTGCTCACCAGGATTTGAGCCCTGAAAACGTTCAAGTCCAGACATTCCCCTAACATATTTTTGAGGAGTTAATCTACATAATTCATTTTAAGTGGCTTTATTCTGCCTTCCCGGAATTCAAAGTGATTATGAATTGAGAAATTAAATTTGGTAAAGCTTTATACATTTGTTTAACAGTAAACTGATGTCTACATTAAAGGATGTGAATCATTTCTTAAAATATCTACTTTAAGGTCACTGAACCTCTGCCTTGTTTAGGATAGAATAGAATTTGATTTATTGTCACATGCACTGATTAGCACAGTGAAAAGATTACAAGTCGCCACTTATCCCTCCATTTTATGTACAAAGATGCCCAGGTACAGATTCTTAAGCACTAATTCTGAGGAGAAAAAAATTAGAAAAATAAATAAAAAGTCCAGCATTACCAATCATAGGAATAAATTAGAAAAATAAAGAAATAGAATTTCAGAATAACAGTCATTCCAAGCCAATCTACACCAGCACCAAGCCTCCAGACGGTGCTGAGCTTCATCTGGAGGCTTCAAGTCCACACTGAGGCCACATGAGGCCAAGAGACCACCACGCCAGACTAAGAGAGAACCTTGCCAGGCTAAGTGACCACCACACCAGGCCAAGAGACTACAATGTACAGCTAAGAGGCCACCAAACCAGGCTAGGAGACCACCACATTGGGCTAAGTGACCACCACACTGGGCCAAGTGACCGCCATGTCAGGCTAAGAGACCACCACATTGGGCTAAGTGGCCACCACACTGGGCTAAGAGACCACCATGTCAGGCTAAGAGACCACATATTGGGCTAAGAGGCCACCACATTGGGCTAAGGGACTACCACACTGGGCCACGTGACCACCATGTCGGGCTACAAGACCACCACACTGGGCTAAGAGACCACCATACCGGGCGAAGAGACACCACACTGGGCTAAGAGACCACCATTTCGGGTTAAGAGACCACCATGTCGGGCTAAGATACCACCACACTGGGCTAAGAGACCACCATACTGGGCTAAGAGACCACCACACTGAGCGAAGAGAATGCCATGCCACGCTAAGACTCTGACACACTGGGCCGAGAGACCTCTATGCCAGACCAAGAAATCCCCGCACCGGGCCGAGAGACCCCCACACCAGGCCAAGTAACCAGCACGTCATGCCAAGAGACCGCCACACTGGGCCGAGAGACCCTCACACCAGGCCAAGAGACTGCCACATCAGATCTCGAGACAGCCACACCAGGCCTAGAGATCACCACACCGGGCCCAGAGATCGCTACACCGGGCATAGAGAGCATCACATCGGACCAAGGGACCACCACACCAAGCCGAGGGGCCACCACACCCGGCCAAGAGACACCCAATCCAGGCCAAGAGACCTCCACACCGGGCTGAGAGACCTCCACACCGGGCCAAGAGACCCCCCCACTCCGGACTGAGAGACCCCCACACCAGGCTGAGAGAGACCCCCACACCAGGCCGAGAGACACCGGTCTTCTTCCTGAAGGTTCTCCTTCAAAACCTACCACTCTGCCCAAGTCTTTGGTGGACTCCTAACGTGATTTGATATCATACTTTGTTCTATAATACTCCTGAGTGAAGCACTTTGAGAACTTGCATCATTTATGCAGCACCTTTAACATGTAAATTGCTATTTTGAGGTTTGTAATTGACCTCGCTGCTTGGATTTCTAGGTGGTGACCTTATGAAATTTCTGCTTTGGAGAAAAGTGTCAGAAGTTACAACCAGCAGTTTAGAAATGGCCAATGTTGTTTCAAGGTAATTCATTTTAGGTTCTAATTCACTATTCTTTGTGTGTATTCCAGAACCTCGTTCTTTTAACATGATATAAGTGGCTAATTGTTGCAATTTTTTTTCTACAATTGTCACAAGGGATATAACAATGTCTGTCCATTCAGTAATATTACAACTGATTTTTGAAGACTATTAATATCCCTTAAACTAGCCCAGTAAATAAATGTTGGAAGAAGATCACCTCTCACTTAAGGTAAACATCCAAGGGACAGGAGCCTGGTTGTAGGCAGCTTCTATGTTCAAACCTAAAGACTGAGTTAATCTCTGTTTTGCACTACTTTTTTTTTCTACAGAGAAAACATTTACAATATAGGGTCAAGTCATGCAAAATTTGTGTATTTTATCTTGTAAAAACTAATAATACCAATATTCAAAGGTCACCTGTGAGTACAGATAGGTTGCAAGCGCAGGAATCCTTCTGATTAGTGCTGACTTCATTGCTGGCTCTGCATTCCCCGGCATATTTATGTTTTCCACGTCACTTGGTTCAGCTTGTCTTTCATTTATTCATGGGATGTGGCTATCACCTTTTATTGCCCTCAAGAAGTGATGACAAGCTGCCTTCTTAAACCTAGGCACTCCATTTGGTATAGGTACCCCCACAATGCTGTTAGGGAGGGAATTTTGGGATTTTGACCAACGACACTGAAGGAATGCCAATGTAGTTTGAAGTCCAGCTGGTGAGTGGCTTAGAGGGAACATGGTGTTCCCATGTATTTGCTGCCTTTGACCTTCTAGATGGCAATGGTCATGAGTTTGGAAGTGTTGTCTCAGGAGCCTTGGTGAATTTCTGCTGAGCATTGTATTGATAGTATACACTGCTGTTAGTGTGTGTCTTGGTGGTGGAGGGAGTGAATATTTGTTATTGATGCAGTGCCAGTCAAGTGGGCTGCTTTGTCCTGGTTGATGTCAAACTTCCTGAGTGTTGTTGAGCTGCACTCATGCAGACAAATGGAGAGTATTTCGATACATTCCTGATTTATGCCTTGTAGAAGATGAACAGGCTTTGGGGAATCAGAAGATGAATTACTCGCTGCAGGATTCTTAGTCTCTTGACCTGCTCTGGTAGCCACAGTATTTTTATGGCTAATCCCATTCAGTTTCTAGCCCATGGTACTCCCAGGGTGTAAACAGTGAGAATTTTAGTGATGTTCATGCCATTGAATACTTACTGGTGATGATTACATTCTCTCTTGTGGAATATATTCACTGCCTGGTGCATGTGTGAAACAAACGTTGCTCTCTACTTGTCAGCACAAACCCAGATATTGCCCAGGTCTTGCTGCATTTGGACATAGACTGATTCAGTATCTCAGGAATTGTGAATCATGTTGAACATTGTACATCGTCAATGAACATCTCCACTTCTGACCACCCAGTTGAGGGTTGGCCATAAAGTTAGAAGTGGGGACAATTATTCTCCCCTCTGTTGATACTGAATTAAGATCCTAGTTTCTTTTTCATTTCAATTCCTGCCCATGAGACTTATGTTTGTTGGGTACTTGAGTACAAAAGTATTGCATCTTAAGTAATTATGGTCAATTAACATTTGTTTCATAATACTAACTCACATCAGGATCCAAAGTGGCCCAAAGCATTGTGAAGACCAATTTGCGTGAATATCACTGAGGATATGACAGTTGAACTGACAGTCAATTACACTCAGAAGTGTGGGATTTTGACACTTTTCTGCTGTCTGTCAACAGATTTGATGAGGCTAACCTAACAATTAGTGTTGCCGTGTGGACCTAATGAGTGAAGACATTTAACATGTGCAGTGCTGTGGTTGAAAGAATTGATGAATTTCTATTATGGAAGGATAATAAAAAGTTGCCCTTTAGAAATGGGGAAGGAGGGGAAGGGATAAAATCTGATTCAACACATTTTTGAAAAGTTCCAACAATTCTCTTCCACTTGCCTTAATTAATTGAATACAGTGCGTATTGTTACAGCAGCAGAGGAACTGTTGATCTCAATTATTAAAAAAAATTCAAATTCATTATAATAAGTTGTTATAATCCTATGAGTTTATCCAGAGGAACAATTAAATGACAAACCTTGCAGCTATAATTAAGCAAAGAATATGCTGGTTAGTTAAGCCTCCAGGTTGGTTCTACCAGAATAATGTGATGCCTGCGCTCCTAATTGCCACCCTAAGGCAGATGTAGGCAATTATGTTTTACAGGTATTAGACTGCAGTGAGAGGCTGTTGCAGAGAATAAAGATCAGCATAGTTCAAATCACCCCAGTGCCAGGGAAAGCAATGTGCTCACACACATAGAGTGTGATTGTATTTTTCCTCCCCTGGGATTGTGGGGAGGGGGGGCATCTTGGCTCTGTTTTTAATTTCTTGCCCCGTTTTGCAGTCTACAACCATTTTCAATTGCAACCCGAATGCGGAGTTAGAGGTTAACCTGTTACCAGAGCAAAGCAACATGTGACACCTTGACATGCCTATGACCCTATAGGGTGTAGATACACTTTATGCATGTGATATCCAAACACTTCAGATGTCACAGCTCAAAGATTTCTTGCCTCACCAACACCCGCTCCCCATTCCCCCATCCCCTCGAGAGAAACTGAGCTGTTTTCCAGACCTGAAACGTCAGCTTTCCTGCTCCTCTGATGCGGACTGGCTAGCTGCATTTGTCCAGCTCTACGCCTTGTTATCTGAGCTATTTTCTGTATGTTTTTTTCTGATTTTGATAACCTTGGCTCTCTGCAAAGTCTGAAACCAAAGCTGTATAATTGACTGCCAACTGTCTGAAATTTCTTCCAGTAATAAACTCAAGCTCCCTGTAAGCAGCGGCCTTAATCACCACTGCCCCCTAGACCACAAGTTCTGAATTCCCTTCCTAAGCCTCTCTATCACTCAATTAATTTAAGACCTTTAAAGCCTATGTCATTGATTTGGTTTCAGATCCCTTGTCTCATATAGTTCAGGATGCGTCTAACAACACTCATGTCAAGTACCTTGGTGACCTTTTTGAGTCAGAAAAACTACCAAAGTGCAGCTTGTTGCTGTTAAAGAACTTTCAACACATCTTTCACAGATTTTAAATATCTCAACCCCGCACTACATTTGAACTGTGACACAGGAGATGAGCTACTTTATTAGGAAAAATGCTTAGTTTGAGAAATTATTAAAATGAACCTTGCATCTATGTGCATTTTTTTAATGCTTTGCTGTCAGATAACTCCAGTGACAGTCTTAATATGCAGGACTAGCTGTGTTACAGGATTTATGAAAAGTTGCAATATGAGCAAACCTGCCTGTATGCAAACATTCGAGAAACGTGAAGCATTGTATGCATTTCCAGAGTTCCAAAATATTTCTCATTGAGTTACAACAGTAATAGCATCGGGCTAACTATCTGAAAAATCTTTATGAACCTCGAAGTAGTGTCATCATGAACTTTGCAGATAGAACAATGGTGGTAGCTTGTAGCAAGAGCACAAGATCCTGCATCCTGTGCTTTAAATCAAATGTCGTTATTGCCTAACAAAAAAGCTTATTATCTGTTCAGGCATACCTGGTTAATAGCAACCTGTTTCAACTAATTAATAGCTCGTTCAAGGTATGATTTTAAATTACAGTACTTGGTCACCCGAACTGTATACAGGAAAACAGCTTATGGATTATAAATAGTCAACATTCCTTGAATATCAATATTGAGGAAAAGATTCAGGTAGCAGGGATGGGAAATTTAAATTTAGAAGATAAATTGGAGAAATTAGGGCTGTTTTCATTGGAGGAAAGGAGACTAGGGGGAGATTTAATAGAGACATTTAAAATCATGAGGGGCCTAGATACAGTAGGTAGGAAAAACTGTTCCCACTCGTTAAATCTTTGGCCTCTCATTCTCAGTCACTTAAAATAATTGCTGAAGCAGGGAAAAGAAAGTATGGTTGAATCACTTGGAAAGGAAGGACTATTATCAGAAGAGAAAGGATGTGTAGGGTAGGGAGAATGTGTTAAGTCCACTTGTTACTGGAGCTGGTGTAGGCAGAATAGTCTGAATGACTTCCATCTGCACTGTAATAATTCTGTGAGCTAGCAGTTCAACTTAATTTCACGTTCTAAATTTAATCTCCACAGTCAAGGCTTTGGTGTATTATCAACATCCCCCAGTACTCCACCACTTCCCACAGGATCACATAAATACTGCCCCCACCACACTTCACGTCAGCTCTGTTGAAGAGTCATGTGGACTCGAAATGTTAGCTGGCTGCCTCTCCACAGAAACTGCCTGACCTGCTGTGATGGCCAGCATTTCTTGTTTTCAGTTTTATAATCCAGCAATGTTTTCAAAGCTGGCTGAATTGAAGCACTAAACTCAAGGAGGCGGGATGTGAAGGACACTTGAACATTGCCTGCGAGCATTAAATGTGCAATGTTGAGTTGTTGTCTTTTAGTCCTGTCCCTTTTGCCTTTACATTTACACTATTAGATAGGACACACAGCCATGGTACAAAGCATCAATTATTTCAACATCGCATGGTTTACGCTATAATCCAAAGCTCAAATGATCCCATGGGAGCTTCTTGTCTCTTTAAAAATGTAACTTTTCTTTCTGTAAAGTGGCAGTTACATTCCATTACAAGTTAAAACCTTAAAAGTTTCCGAGAAGATGTGTAGCTCAGGTTGTGGATGAGGGTGTAGACATGCTCGCTGAGCCGGTGGGTTTGGTTGGGAATATATTTTGTCGCCCCGCTAGGTAACATTGTCAGTGCGCCTTCAGTGAAGCACTAGTGTTCTATCCTGCTTGTTATTTATATGCCTCAGTTTGTTGGGGTGTTTGGTATTGCTAACAGTTCTGTTTCTCAGTGGCTTGTACATAGGGTCTAATTCAATGTGTTGGTTGATTCAGTTCTGGTTGGAATACCGGGCCTCCAGGAATTCCCTGGCATGTCTCTGATTGGCTCGAGCGATTATGGATGTGTTGTCCCAGTTGAATTCGTGTCCCTCAGTGTCTGTGTGTAGTGAGCCAGAAAACCGAGGCATATAAATAACAAACAGGACAGAACACCGGCGCTTCACCAGAGGCACACCGACAGTGTTACCTAGCAGGATGGTGAAACGTTTGCAACCAAACAGACTGACTCAGCGAGCAAGTCTACAACCTCATCAACAATGCGAGCTACAAATATTCTTGAAAACTTTAAACACCTACAGTGTAACACCCTCAAACTTGCCCGCAGATGGGAACCAAATGTCATCCAGCTGAGCGCGACCCGCGTGCAACTACATTTCCTGCACAAAAAGCCTCAGAAAACAGGTACTACCACACGGCTTAAAATATAAACCATCTATCAACAATCCACAGGCACGGGGGACAGCTGAACAGAATGAACACAGAATGATAAGGATTATGATCCACAATGGCCAAATCGCCTCCACAAATACAACTGGGAAATTGGGTGCCAAAAAACTCTGTACTCCAGCACAAGCGTCCAGGAATGGACATCCACACTGGAACAAGCCTACAACAACAAAAGACCAGAACAACTAACAGAACATCCTTACAAGAAAAACTGTCCAAAATCACCCACATCAATGACATGGAGAACACAGATTCATGGATTAA
Source organism: Stegostoma tigrinum (assembly GCF_030684315.1). Classification (NCBI taxonomy): domain Eukaryota; kingdom Metazoa; phylum Chordata; class Chondrichthyes; order Orectolobiformes; family Stegostomatidae; genus Stegostoma; species Stegostoma tigrinum. Next base: position 12,992,129 of record NC_081374.1, on the reverse strand, counting down.
AAACATCTCAGACCGACCTCTTACAGACACTGAGAAGACCACCCTAGTACGCGAACTGACTCATAACTACAGAGATACCATAAAGACTGGCTTCCTGGCTGCACTGGAATTAATACTAAAGAACAACGGGCTCATGGAAGAAATACAACAGACCAGCAGACAGACGATAGCCCCAGCACTGAGCAAAAAAGGTAAGCGCAACACATTCAACACAGAAGAAAGCCCTGGAAAGACTCAAGAAAGATAGGAACATTGTAATATTGCCAGCAGATGAAGGCATGGGCTGTAATCTTCAATAGGTCCCAATCTGTCAAGAAAGCTAAGGCACAGCTAGCAGATACCAACGCTTACCAACAGATGGTGATAGACCCAACATCGCATGCTGCTTGGCCTGCTGTGTTCATCCAGCTCCACACTTTGTTATCTCAGATTCTCCAGCATCTGCAGTTCCCATTATCACTGATACAATCATAGTTAGGGAACCGGATTACAATGACCTTGAAGAAATTACCCAAGTCAGGAGACATCAGCAAGCCAGACTACCAATAAAATGAGGCCAGAGGCATCCAATAAACCTCAATTGTACTGACTCCCCAAGGTACACAAACCGGGGGTCCTCCTCTCTAGCAGGCACACCAGCATATAAAATTGCCAAAGAACTGCAATAAAAATTGAAATACTTTGTGGACAACTCCATCCATTCATCCCAAGAATTCCTCAACATCATCAACGACACCAGGATAGAACAGGATGAGGTGATGATATCCTTTGATGTAACAGCACTATTTGCATCCATAAACATTGACCTAGCCAAAGGAGCAATTGCCACACTGATGGACAAATCAAGTAAGCAGGCAACCCAGGACAGCAACAACATCAATAAGGGCAGCACCATGAAACTACACGATCCATGCCTCACAACCCCCTTCATCTTCAACGACAGCATTTACAAACAAATCAACGGACCACCAATGGGATCCCCATATCAGGGCTGACTGCAGAAACAGTAATGCAAAGATTAGAAAGGACAGCGTTTCCCACCATACAAAACTGGGGTAATATGCAAAATACTATGCAAAGATTGTGAGAAATACTACATGGGCCAAACCGAAAGTAAATTGATACAGAAACACCAACTAGACACCAAGAGACATGACCAATTCCCACATGTCTCACTGCACATGGACAACAGGGACACAAATTCAACTGGGACAACACATCCATAATAGCACAAGCCAAACAGAGACACGCCAGGGAACGCCTGGAGGCCTGGTATTCCAACTGGAACTCCACACTTAATTAGACCCTGTGTACAAACCACTGAGAAACAGAGCCAGAAGTAATACCAACCACCCCAACAAACTGAGACGTGTAAATAACTAGCAGGACAGAACACTAACATTTCACTGGAGGCGCACTGATGATGTTACCGAGGAGGGTGGCAAAATGTTTGCAAACAAACCCACCGGCTCAGCGAGTGTGTCCACAACCTCATAGTTAAGACTTTTTTAAAGATATAATTATTTGATGGATTCCCATGTGATGAACGATGCCTGCTTCACAACAACAAACAAGTTGAACTGCCAGTCCTCTCTCAAGCTGCAGTTAGCGAACTTTAAGACCCACTCGTTAATATTGCCATGTGAATTAAATTTGAATGGTGAAGAGTTCATGAAATGTTGGTTATTTGTTAACAAGGAGGAGATTACAAACGAAAGTGGTGAAACGTGGGCTGACAGACCAATTCACAATTTTACAATTTCATTTCACACATTGTCGCTGTTGTGTTAATTTTCTCACCAATGTAAATGCAGCAATGAGCTTTCCACAGCAAGGCCCCACAAATAACATTGAGATAAAAAGCTAACTTTTATTTTATCAATGACTCCAGGATAATCAGAGACTTTCCCTGCTCCTCATCAAAATTATGCCCTCGATTCTTTCACACTCCCCTAGGAGGGCAGATGAGGGCTTGGTTCAATGTCTTATCAAAAGTTACAGTGTAGGACTCCCTATTCTCCATTGGTCAGTCTAACATTTAATCTTAGGTTTCTGCAATAGGGCTCAAACCTACGACCTTTGACTCAAAACTGAAAATGAAGCCACAACACTGAGACTGACTATTCAGTGTTTGGGAAATCAAAATAATTACATTATTGTTTTATTATTTAAGTCAAAGATAAATCTCAAGCATGCAGAACAGCTACACGACCCTGAGGAAGTCCTGCAGAGATGTCCTGTAGCTCCAACAACCTCAACTGTCTTCCTTTGTGCCAGGCATGACTCCAAGAGAGTTGTCATTGATTAGCAAATGCTCTAATTTTGTTAAGGCATCTTGATGCCACACCCTGTCAAATGTAGTTTTGATGTCAAGGGCAGTAATCCTCATCTCACCTGTAGAATTCAGTTTTCTTTTTGCCCAGCTTGAGGAAGGAGATGTGGAAGACATTCTATATGTCTTTGAGAAAATAACAAGACAAGTGATTGGTCAAAGACCAAATTGACACTGCTCATGTGGAATAAAGTTGGCAGGAAGAACACAGGAAATTTACACTTCACTGTCTATGCAAATTCCTGGGGTTTATGATACTGTAAGAAGAGGTAAGAACCAAAAGAACTGTGGACGCAGTAAATCAGGAACAAAAACAAAGTTGCTGGAAAATCTCAGCAGGTCTGGCAGCATCTGCAGAGGAGAAAAAAAGAGTTAACGTTTCGGGTCCAGTGACCCTTCCTCTTCCTGTAAGAAGAGATACCTTGGCTGCATATAAGTTAATGCCAGAAGCGAAAAGGGAAAGTTTTTGGAATCTAAGGATATAGCCTGGGCAAACCTCCAATGAGTTTGAAATGATGAGGTAATTTTGACAATTGAATGAGAACACTATGTGTTGAAAACATGTATGGAGTCCTTGGAGAAATTTTAAAAGCTCAATACCTTGCATAATAAGAACTCATGTTGAGGACCAAAGTGTTACAATGGTAGAGAGGCGACAATCATGACTGAAAATGAAACCTTTTGTCCCATCACATTCATAAATTCTAAAAGGATCAAAGGTTGCAGAGTGAGAGGAAGCTAGGTGTGCAGGATAAAAAATGGACAGCTGAGAATGCCCCAAGATCTCCTTTCCAAATCAGAAAGGTTAGGACTGAGAGTAGAGCTGAAAATCAGAAGCTTTTTTTTATTGTAACAAAGTGAGACATATTCACCTGGAATGCTGGAAGTTTATGGGGATTATTGTTCATGAAATTCATGTGAATGAGTCCAAAAATACAAAAACTATCAAAACACAAGATTCTTAGGGGATTTGATGGAACTTTGCAACCATATCATTAGCTGCTCAAAACCATAATTAAGACAAATTGTCACAAATACCCAAAGGATTAAAACAAAAAAAAGATTTCCTACTGTTCACTACCAGAAATTATCCAAATGCACCTATAGTATTTCAGCTATTTGAATTGAATTGCAGCCATGAGTTTAGAGATCCATTAAATTTAATTAGTGAAAGGTTCTTGTGACAAAAAGACAAGTCCTCAATGCTAGGTTACAGGTCCATGGTTCTACAAAGACTCACAGGAGCATGTAAGATAGCACAAAATCATTTAAAGCTTTAACATGTGAAAATGAAGGAATAGGCAGACAACTTTCAACAGCAGGAATGCTTCAAGCTAGAAATGAAGCGTTGATAGTTTTCTCTGCAAGGTGAACCTCTAGAAGCAAGTTTCAGTGACCATACATAGGAGGGTTAGTAAAGTGATGGATACTCCTGGTTGTAAGAAGAAGGATCAGTTATATCACCTAAATATGTTGAACAGTATCTTTGCAAGGACAGGGTTAAATAGAAGCTGGTTTGACAAATGGTAAAAACAGTGGAGGAATGAAGTAGGAGAGATAGAAAGTTCTCAAAGCGAACCTCCTATTTGGCTAATCAGCACAGAAATATTGGGACAACGAGACACTGTATTGTCATATCATGAGAAAGGATAATGGGATAATCTTGTCAGATTACTGAGGAAGTATGAGGTAATCTGAAGAGATATACCTGGACATACTACATTAACTAGGCATGATATGGAAGTAGGGCAGTCAGTACTAATAAAACCCCAAAAATCTAAAACCCAAAGGAAATTTGGCAAATTGGATCCACAATTGGCTGATTGGCAGGCAGAGATGTTGATGGTTGAAGGTACTTTTCCAGCTGGATGTCTGTATCTGATTGGGTCCCATAGGGGTCAGTTTTGCTGCTTATGGTTTATATAAATAATTAAGATTTGAATGCAGGAGGATTGATTAGTAAGTTCGCAGGCAATACAAAAACAGTGATGAGAATAGCTTTAGATTCCAAAAGGATATAGCAGGGCTGGTCAAGTGGGCTGACTGATGGTAAATACAATTCAATCTGGATAAATTTGAGGTGGAGCACTTGCGCAGAAGAAACAAGGTCAGACAATACATGATGATAAGCAGGACCCTGGGAAACACTGAGGATCAGAGGGACATTGCTGTGCAAGGATATCAGCCCCGTAAGTTATCAAGGCAGTTAGGTAAAGGGGTTATGGGATACTTACCCTTATTAGTTGAGGCATAGAGTTTAAGAGCAAGGAGGTTCTGCTGGGGAACTGTATGTTAGGCCACAGATAGAGTGTTGTGTGAAGTTCTGGAATATACATTATCGGAGGGATGTGATAGCACCGGAGATGCTGCAGAGAAGATTTCCCAGGATGTTGCTTGGGCTGGAGAGTTTCAGTAATGAAGAGAGACTGAGTAGACTTGGGTTGTTTTCCTTAGAGCAGAGGAGACTGAGGGGGTACATGATTAAGATGTATAAAATTATGAGGGGCATAGATAGGGCAGTCAGAAAGAAAACTTTCTCCTTGATAGAGGGATCAATGGCCAGGGGTCAGAGATTTAAGGAACAGGGCAGAAGATTTAGAGGAGACGAGGAAAATATTTTTCCCCCAGAGTGTGCTGGGAACAGGAACTCACTGACTGTACCGGCAGTAGAAGCAGAAACTCTCAGAACATTGAAGAAATATTTAGATGTGCTTAAGATGCCTAGGCTTAAAAGGTTAAAGTTTCTGGGAAATGGGATTAGAACAGCCAGGTAGTTGTTTTATGACTGGCATGGACATGAAAGGATGAAGGGCCTTTTTCTGTGCTGTAGTTCTCTCTGACTCTAAGACAGCATTGTTGTCGACTGAGTCCAGATAAAGTGGAATCAAGGATTCAGTACATTATGGAAAACCACTTGACCGAAACCAGTTAAAGCAGCTGGAGTTCACTGTAGTGCCTATTTGTAAATCATAATAAAAGCAAAATACTGCAGATGCTGAAAGTCTAAAGCAAACACAGAAAATGCTGGAGAAGCAGGTCTAGTACATCAGACAGACTTCCACTTCTGTATCTGTTCTGAAGAAGTGTGATATTAGACTTGAAACATTAACTCTGTTTCTGTCTCCAGACCTGCTGAGATTCTCCAGCATTCTCTGTGTTTTAGCTCCTAAACCAGATGTGTAATATACATTGGCCGAAGTAGTGATGCCTACATCTCAAATAAAAAGGAGTTTCTCTTTTCAGCAATATTCGGTAATGCTCCTTAGCTTGATATAAAGTTGTGTATTTTGAATGGAGCATCAACATTCTAATAAATAGTTGGCTAATCACCAACATGTTAACCCCGTACTGTACTGTAAGCCCTGTGCTACAGATTAATACCACAGTGTGGAGCTCTTGAGCAGGAGTTAATTCTGTTTTCAATTTATTTGTAACTATGGAGATTAAATATTGGGACTAGAATTGGATGCCGTGGACAGTCATACACAGAAAATATATGCTTGTTTGAAAAGATGAGTTTTGTGTACTGTGAGGGAACAAATGGCATTAGGGTTGGCTCACAGAATGCGCTCTATCATCTCAAAATCACAAAGCTGTTAGTTCAATTGACCTTGAGTAGGCAGATCTGAGCGAGTGGCTGCTAAGTCAATAAACGCAGGCACCAAGTTCCCCTCCAGTGGTTGCAAAAGATCTTATGCCTTTATTATAAAGAAGAGCTGGGGAAATCTCCCTGCCCAAAAATTTATTTCACAATCAAGGTCATCAAAACAGGTGTGTCCATCACAATCTCATTGTGGGATCTTGCCGTATTGGAATTAATTGCCATGTTTTCCAAATCAGAATCTTGGCCATGTTTTAAAAGTACTTCATTGGCTATAAAGTGATTTGGAATGCATGCATGTGCATCTATGTATGTGCTCATATCTGCATCTGTATGTGTGTGTGTATGAGTAGATTTATGCATGTGTGTGTGTGTGTGTGTGTGTGTATACATCCACGCACATGGGTGTGCGTGAGTGTGTGTGTGTACATGCACATGAATGTATGACCATGTATGTGCGTTTATGTACATATGTGGACGCAAAGATTTTAGTTTTTTGAGCAGAGTTGTATGTCCGACTGTTGATCCATTATTGCTCATTGTTGCACTCCCACAACAATATTCAAAGATCTTTTATGTGCTGAAAACAGCTCGTGGAAGGACAACTTCAGAAGTTATTTCCATGTAAATTTATTCTGTTTCTGACTGTACAGTTTACAACATTGCAGAGCTCTCTGAGCATTTAAATGATATTTGGCCTCAACTTGCAGAAACTAAGTATTTATAAGTCTGGGTAGGTTGGAAGGGGATCATACAATCAAATGTAGATAAAGAAAATAAAGTAAGTCGTACCCTCATAGAGTCAGAGTCCTACAGCATGGAAACAGACCCTCCGGTCCAACTAGCCCATAATCCCAAACTAAACTAGTCCCACCTGCCTACTCTTGGTCCATACCCTTTCAAACCTTTCCTATTCATATACTATACCCATTGCATAACACCTATACTCATGATATCACTTCAGGCTCAGTCTTTAATCTCCATTTAAACATTATGGCCACTCTGAGGCCAGTATTGCTCTTCCTTAGTCATGCATGTTAAGTATTTATTCAGCAACTTTCCATTAACATGAGTTTCTTGGGCAAGACACAACCATCTAAACTAATATTTTTTATTATTTGTTCGTGGCGTGTGAGCATCACAGACCAGGCCCATCACCAGATGTTTGACACAAATAACTGACCACAACATCTTCCTTTGTGAGTCATTCCCAAGCACAAAGGAAGGTGGTTGCAGTTGTTTTCCGTTCTGTGGGTTTTGGGGGCAGCACGGTGGCTCTGTGTGCCCCACTGCTGCCTCACAGCACTCGGGACCTAGGTTTGATCCCTGCCTTGTCTGTGTGGGGTTTGCACATTCTCCTGGTTTCCTCCGGGTGGTCTGGTTTGCTCCCACAGTCCAAAGATGTGCAACTGGATTGGTGGATCGGCCATGGGAAATCCAGTGTTACAGGAATAAGGTGGGTCTGTGTAGGATGCTCCTTGAAGGGTTTGTATGGACTTGATGGGCCCGATGTCTTGCTTCCACACTGTAGGGATTCTATGGATTCTATGCACTACATAAAATCGACTGCAATGGTTCAAGAAGACAGCTCACTACCATCTTCTCAATGGCAATTAGGGATGGGCAATGAAGAATTGTCAATAAATGCTGGTGCAACCAGTGAAACCTACACCCTCTGAACGGAAAACAATATAAGTTTTCCACACTGGAATGGAACTGGCATGACTGGTGCCCAAGATATTGGATATGATGGTGTTGGAGATGCCTAGGACTTCGAGCTCTTACAATCTGGATACTGGCGAGTGCACAGAGGGACAGGCGTTCATGTTATTCTTGGAGTTTCTTGAGCGCTCAGCCCTACAGGGGCCTAGAAATGTCAAAAAGAAAATGCAGAGAAAGGAAGCGATCCTTTCCACTGCATGATCTTAAGTTTGTATAAAAATTTATTATATGATAACCAGAGATGATGGGAACTGCAGATGCTGGAGAATCTGAGATAACAAAGTGTGGAGCTGGGTGGGCACAGCAGGCCAAGCAGCATCTTAGGAGCACAAAAGCTGACGTTTCGGGCCTAGACCCTTCATCAGAGGAAAGGTTTTTTCTGATGAAGGGTCTAGGCCCGAAACATCAGCTTTTGTGCTCCTAAGATGCTGCTTGGCCTGCTGTGTCCATCCAGCTCCATACTTTGTTATATGATAACCATTTTCATTTTGAGATCATGAAAGGAGGCAAATAAAAGCAAATCTTTCATTTATTAGACATGAATACACTTGGGTTGGTTTCAGTATTGAAAATATTAAAGGCGCTAAGCAAATGTACATTGCTTGATTTTAATTTTGCTTCAGCAGAAATGATCACTTTATATAAACAGACTGATGAAGGGTCTAAACCCGAAACGCCAGCCTTCCTAGTCCTCTGCTGTTGCTTGGCCTGCTGAGTTCATCCAGCTCCACACCTTGTTATCTGGGAAACCTGGAAAACAGAAAAACAGCACATGTAAGCTTTTACATGTTGATGTTTGTAGAGAGAGCTTTCTGTTTTTAGAGACTGTCTGCTGAAACTCATTCTGGGCATCGTAGGTTCTTCATTTGCATAACAAATAAAAGGTAGGGCACCTTCACAGACAGAGAAAACAGTAGAAAACCACTTCCCGCGACTAATGGAGACTGGTTAAATAAAATCATAAAGTGCTGGAGAAATGCAGCAGGTCTGGTAGCATTTGTGGAGAGAGAAACAGTTAACAGAATTTTGATTCTTTGTCAGAACTAAAAGCAACTGAGAATCAGTATGATTTATAATCATGGGGGAGGGTGGGAGCCAGTGGGGGGAGGGCAAGTGAGGTGAATAGATGGAGACTGGTGCCCAGAGAGGGAAAGAGAGAAAAGGGAAGCAGTCAAAGGGATTGCTGATAGTAAACTGGGGAAGAAGTGAATCCTGAAATGCTGCTAATGGGAAGCTTAAATAGTTGAAAATGGGTTGGCTGTGCTGGGAGCAACCCATGCAGATCAGACCCTTTGGGTACTGTCTCTTCGACAGCTCTGAATGATCAGGTTAAGTGCAGGTGAGGCACCAGGCAGAGGGGTTCAGGTGGCGAGAGGGGGTTGGATGCAGGTGAAGGGGTCTGTGGGATGGCGAGAGGAACCCTGTCTAAAGAAATGGATGCAGATGAAAATGATTAAATCTGGGTTAATCACTAGTAGGTCTCCCCAAGGTCAAGGGGCTGTTTGTGCTGATAACATTCCAATTTCCACTAGCAGCTGGAAGTTGTTTTCACTGATAGTTGTCTGGTAGACCATCATTACTGGCTCAGACTGGTAGTTTCAGGCTGAGCTTTCTGCTCATGCTGAGTGCAGACACCTTTAAGTTTTGACTGTGATTGTTACTGCATTTTACAAGTATATTTTAAGCATATGTGCCTTTCAATGTTAATGAGATTTTAATCTTCACTGGTGGAATGAACTCAGTGAAAATTGAAGAATATCAGCCCTGGCCTTAACTGAACTTCAGCAACCATGATGAGGCAATTGGTCAATTTTAAACTTTTATGAATTTTTATGAAAAAAAAGACACTCCAAGCTGTGAAATTAAGATTATGCACAAGAATTAATGAGCATACAATTGCAACAATTACTAACAAAATGAACATGCAATTGCAACAATTATTTACAAATTGTGAAATAACACAGTCCAGTGCACAGAAGAATTCATACAATTCATTCAGTAATAATTCAGAAACACTTTTATCTGACATTTAACCGCAAAATACCAAGGGAGTGTTGATGTGGTGATAGAAATACGTTCCTTCCTTGAATTGAATGGGTACAAATGTTGGAAAACCTCTTAGTAATCAAAAAGAAACACCAGGTGACTGTTGCATGATATAATATTGTGTATATTACACAGGGTCACTTCCGTTTCCACCTTCGATACCACCACATCTCCCCACATCCCCCTGCCCCCATCCCTCTCTCAGGCCCACCTCCAACACGGCCACAACTTTGCTGTAACATGCAAAATATTTATCTCTGAGACCCAGTTCAAAATCTTTGTTTTGAAAATTGAGCACTTCAGGTTACATTAACAAACAACTCATTGAATTTCTTAAATTTCCCTCTATCTTCAAGTTTGGAAAGTCATAGAGCAGTGTTTTCAAATTCACCGCTTCCAGGTTTTTTTGAATCAAGTTAAGTGTTTCAAGCAAGGGGTAGGATTTGCATATCTAGAGTGGGATTTGGGAGTGAAGGCATAGTTCTTTAGTAAATAACAAACGCTAGACTGTAACGAGGCCAGCAAGTATTTACAAGTACCAGTGGGCCTGTGCTACACCATAATGATCAATGGTGAAAACGAACCACCATGAAGAAACATCATGCTTGAATCAGGGGACAGTGGCAACCCTTTGGAACAATAGGCCAGATGCTTTGAAGAGCAGGATCAGCTCCATGACACAGGACTCTGTGCTCGATAGTCTGTTCCTGGGGATGAAACACCGAGACAAACATCGACTGCATCCAGAGGACCACCAATTGCCTCCAACATTCTCCCGCCTGGTCTGTCACCTGCACTTAACCTGATCTTTCAGCCCACTCTTTGGCCTGCCTGAAACATGTTGGTCTTCCAGAATAAGGAGTTAACCTCAACCGAGTGTTGCAGACTGGTATATTCCAAGGTCCAGGACTACGTGCTGAGGGACTCACCAATTCTCGGGGCAGCTGCTGCCGAAGTGCCCTCGTGAAAGACTACCGTCTGAGATCTTCCTGCTAAAGGTAAATGGAGGTCCGTTCAGTTATTGCACCTTCCTGATGCCTCAAATTTACATAAATATAGTCCTGGACAAGTAAGAAATGCCTTGGGAGGCAGGGTCGAGCTGGGCTGGTTTTGAGATGCGGTAGGGGAAGGGGAGATTTTGAAACTTGTGAAGTCCACATTGGTACCATTGGGCTGCGGGGTTCCCAAGCGGAATATGAGTTGCTGTTCCAGCAACCTTTGGGTGGCATCGTTGTGGCACTACAGGAGGCCCAGGATGGACATGTTGCCTGAGGAATGGGAGGGGGAGTTGAAATGGTTCGCAAATGGGAGGTGCAGTTCTTTAGTGCAAACCGAGCGTAGGTATTCTGCAAAGCAGTCCCCAAGCCTCTGCTAGCGGAGGCCACAACAGGAACAGCAGATACAGTATACCACATTGGCAGATATGCAGGTGAACATCTGCCTGATGTGGAAAGTCTTCTTGGGGCCTGGGATGGGGGTGAGGGATGAGGTGTGGGGGCAGGTAGCACTTCCTGCGGTTGCAGGGAAAAGTGCCGGGTGTGGTGGGGCTGGAGGCGAGTGTGGAGCAGACAAGGGAGTCCCGGAGAGAGTGGTCCCTCCAGAAAGCAGATAAAGGTGGGGAGGGAAAAATGTCTTTGGTGGTGGGGTCGGATTGCAAATGGCGGAGGTGTCAGTGGATGATGCGTTGCATCCGGAGGTTGTCGGGTTGGTACGTGAGGATGAGAGGGATTCTGTTTTGGTTGCTATTGCAGGGAGGGCGTGTGGGGGATGAGTTGTGGGAAATGCGGGAGGCACGGTCAAGGGCGTTCTTGACCACTGCAGGGAGGAAGTTGAGGTCCTTGAAAAACAAGGACATCTGAGATGTACGGGAGTGGAATGCATCATCCTGGGAGCAGATGCGGCAGAGGTGAAGGAATTCGGAATAGGAGATGGCATTTCTGCAGGAAGGTGGGTGGGAGGAGGGTATCCTCAGTAGCTGTGGGAGTTGTTGGGCTTGAAATGGATATCGGTTTCTCGGTGTCAGAGATGGAGACAGAGAGGTTTAGGAAGGAGAGAGAGGTATTAGAGATGGTCCAGGTGAACTTAAGGTTGGGGTGGAAGGTGTTGGTGAATTGGATGAACTGTTCAAGCTCCTTGTGGGAGCATGAGTCCAATACAGTCATCAATGTAACGGAGGAAGAGGTGGGGTTTAGGGTCAGTGTAGGTACGGAGGAGGGATTGTTCCACATAACCTACAAAGAGGCAAATTCAGCTTGGGCCCATGTGGGTACTTATCTCCACCTATCTCAACATGTCTCTACCTGCTCCTGCCCCAGCGAATGTATCTCCACCTATCTCAACTCCACTTTCTCCCCCTTGGTTCAGGAACTCCCTACCTCTGTCCATGACACCACCCATGCTCTCCACCTCCTCCAGAACTTCCAATTGCCCGTCCCCAACACCTCATCTTTATCATGGACGTCCAGTCCCTAGCCACCTGCATTCCCCATTAGACTGTGTAAAGGCCAACCGCTTCTTCCTGTCCCACGGGCCCAACCAGTCCCCCTCCATTGACACCCTCATCTGCTTAGCCGAACTCATCCTCACCCTCAACAACTTCTCTTTCAATTTGTCCCACTTCCTACAGACAAAGGGGGTGGCCATGGGCACGTGCATGGGCCCAAGCTATGCCTGCCTCTTTGTTGGTTATGTGGAACAATAGGAATTGCTACACCTGGCCCTACACCTCCGCCCCTCACCCCCATCCCAGGCCCTAAGAAGACTTTCCACATCGGGCAGATGTTCACTTGCGCATCTGCTAATGTGGTATACTGCATCCGCTGTTCCCGTCGTGGCCTCCCCTACATTCAGGAAACCAAGCAGACCCTTGGGGACCACTTTGCAGAACACCTACGCTTGGCTCACACTATACAACTGCACCTCTCAGCTGCGAACCATTTCAACTCCCCCTCCCATTCCTCAGATGACATATCCATCCTGGGCCTCCTGCAGTGCCACAGTGAAGCTACCCAAAAGTTGCAGGAACAGCAACTCATATTCCGTTTGGGAACCCTGCAGCCTAATGGTATCAATGTGGACTTCACAAGTTTCAAAATCTCCCTTCCCCCCACTGCATCCCGAAACCAGCTCAGCTCATCCCTGCCACCCTAACCTGTCCTTCCTCCCACCTAAGCCTCCTCCCACCTCAAGCTCCACCCCATCTCCTCCCTACTAACCTCATCCCAACCCCTTGACCCATTCGTCCTCCCTGGGCTGACCTACCCCCTCCCTAACTCCCCACCTACGCTCACCTTTACTGGCTCCATCCCTGCCTCTTTGACCGGTCTGTCTCCTCTCCACCTATCTTCTCCTCTATCCATCTTCTATCCGCCTCCCCCTCTCTCCCTATTTATTTCAGAACCCCCTTCCCCTCCCCCAGTTCTGAAGAAGGGTCTAGGCCTGAAATGTCAGCCTTCCTGCTCCTCTGATGCTGCTTGGCCTACTGTGTTCATCCAGCTCCACACTTTGTTGTCTTGGCTTCTCCATTATATCTAAGAAATGTCTTGGATTTGTTTGCTGGATAGAGTCAAACTTCAATGTTTCTTTATTCCTTCACGTACAGAGTCAAACTACTTTAGTGACTGTGTATATAAAGATACTTGTATGAATAATGTATATTTTAGAAATAAAACAAAATTCTGAGGACTGGGAATCTCATGTAGATTGCTGCTCTCTGTTCCTTTCTTTGACTTTAAGAAACAGTTTCGCATTTCTGACAAGAGATTGCAATCAGACATCCTTGAGAAATGAGGAACTGTACTTTCATTCTGACACATCCCTCGTGGTGCAAGAACAGTCACAGGAAGGGCAAATAGGGCCCCACTTTTTAAAACAGCCAGTTGCCATATTCTGAAGTTTAAAAGTCCAGCGTCACACACACCCACTTCGACAGCTGGTGTTAAAATGTAAGTGCGCAATTTAAGTGTGAGGTTGGGATAGCAGAAATGTAGGGTGCCAGGTGTATAAGGGGGTAGTGTGCTCGGCAAGTAGGATGCTCAAGTGGTAAGGTGTGCAGGCAGGTGATGGTAGGTAGGGGTAATAGGTCTGGAGGGAGAGTGGAAGATGGGATCCAATGGCAGGGGAGGAATGTTTGGCCCAAATCTTGGGGAAGGACTGATGGCTCCCAGAGAAAGGGGTAGTGAGAGGGGTTTTGTTGAGCTTGGTGATAGAGGAGTGTATGTCAGACCCTGGGTGGAACGGGGATGACAGGTCACAGGGCCTGGTGGGCTATAGGATCTGGGGACAGCATCATTATGAGTTTAGTGAGTTGAGTAGTTACTCAGGAGTTAGATGAGATATTTAATAGTCTAAATTTTCCTGAGTAGCTATTTACTTCATTTCATTGAAACCCTCCAAATTCTCCACACTGAAAGCAAGTGCACGAGTTGGTGACTGGGAGACTTTTAACAATTAATTTCAAACAGAAGTCTAGCTTTTCTTTATTTTAGCAATTAATTACAAAATAAAACTCTGAGTTAAGAGGAGTAATGTTTTATTACAGCTTTTAAATCAGGGAATATGACTCTGTGAAAGAAGCTCCATCTAATTGACAAGAAGTCTGATTAAAACCAGTTTTCAGAAATTTGAATTAAATATTTTTTGAGACAGCGTAAAAATAGCTCATAAGGGTCTAGTGGTGCAAGGGTAGTGTTTCTAACTCTAGGCCAAAAAGCTAAGGTTTAAATTTCAGCTGCCCCAAAGATGTATCATATCATGTCTAAAGAGGTTGCTGAAAAATCATTTAAACAGAGGCCCTCCTCAGAGCTGTCTTCTTTCGAATGACACCTGCTCTTGGTGCACAGAATGTGAAATGGGAATTTAGTGAGTAAGGAACCTTGGTGAGCAGTTCTCCTTCCTTTTCTCTCTTTTTCTACCTTTTCCAGTCTCCACTAATTGGTTCTTATTTTGATATAGGGGATGGAGTTAATTACTGAGTATAACTGCAAAGTTATTCCAATTTTAATGAATAATTCTTTTTGAAAAATTACAGGATAGCAGGTCAACTCAACCATGTGGAATGTACATCCTACAATTTGTAGGAAGTCATGGGTGCTCTCTGTTTTGGGATGAACACATCTGCAGGAAATGTGACCGGCTACACAAGCTTGAGCTCATGAGGCAGTGAAATACATGGATAGCATGTTTAAGGAGACGGTTGCAATGCAGGTTTGGAGTGTATAGGCAGGAAGAGAAATAGGTGATGAAGTCTAAGAGAAGCAGGCGGCAGTGCAGGATGGTCCTGAGTCTACTTTCTTTGCCATTTAGTTTCCCAATCTGGATACTGGTTAGAGAAATATTTTCTCACGGGATTGCAAGTCTGTGGTAGCATGACTCCCTGAGCCAGGAAGGAGTGAAAGGAAAAGCGTTAAAAAGTATTAATGATAGGGCATTCCCTGATCAGGCATTTCTGTGACATAAACATAACTCTAAGATGAAGTGTCATCTCCCTGGGATGTCATGGAGTGGCTGGAGGGTATCCTTTGGTGGTGGGGAGAGGAGGGGTAGTGAATGGCCTGAGTTATGATCCACATCAACATCAATGACATAGTATTGGAAGAGGGATGAGATCCTGAAAACAGACTTTTAGGAGTTAGGAAGGAAATTGAAAAGAAGAATCTCGAGATCTAGATGGCAGGCCTAAAATGGCCTGGGCTTGGGACGGTTTCTCAACATACTGGACCCCACCCACCCACCAGCATCCTCCCCCGCCCCAGGAGTCTCTTGTTCGTGTCCCCTAGGTCTTGTGCAATCAGGTGAAGCAAATGGTTTAAGCAAAATTTTTTTAATACGTAATTCTGTAACACCTCTGTCAGATTTCCCCTCAACTTCTTCTGCTTCGGGAAGACTACCCCAGCTTCTCCAACATAACTGATTGGCGTATGCGGAACCTTACGGTCTTAAGGAAACATTGCCTACAATGTCATTCATATCTGGTGGGGCAGGGAGGTGATTGAGACCTCTGTAGAATCTGTTTTGGCTGCATTTGCCATTTGATGTACTCTGTGTTGTGTTTGACCAATGACTGTCTGTTCCCATATCTCCCTCATGTTAATTCTGGAAACCAGAATACAGGTTGCATGCATATTGTAGATATAATTAGTTGTTTTAACTTTATACAGTAAATGTTATTTAAATTAAAATGTGTTCAAGATTATGGAATCTTGTGGCCTTATTCTCTCAGCGAGTACCTGGGATCTCACACTTTTAAAATATAAAATATAACCAGTCCCTAACCAGATCACAGCATGAATATTGGACAGTAGTACGGACACAGACAGTGAAACAGATCAGTTCTCTGGTTCTGGGGCCAATTTCAATATTAACACCTGCTGAGAGAGGATGCACAAAGGAAATTCCACAAAGTGATATGTGTTACGAAGTTAAGTCTAGATAGAGAAGCAGAAATTATTCTTCTCAGAGCATAGAGCAATGCTTCCCTAACATTATCCCTCAGTGGGCCATTATCAAATCAATACAATCTCATCCATTTTTGCTGTGTGTGTGTTCTGAGCTGCAAGTGTGGGGAAGAATTGTGGCTGCAGAGTTGTAACATTCAGGGAACATGGTATTACAATGCTGGGCTGGTCTTGGGATGCAGTGGGGGGAGGGGAAGAGCTGGGCTGGTTGTGTGATGCAGTGGGGGGAGGGGACGAACTAGGCTGGTTTTGGGATGCGGTGGGGGAAGGGGAGATTTTGAAGCAGGTGAAGTCCACATTGATACCATTGGGCTACAGGGTTCCCAGGCGGAATATGAGTTGCTGTTCCTGCAACCTTCGGGTGGCATCATTGTGGCAGTGCAGGAGGCCCATGATGGACATGTCATCTAGAGAATGGGAGGGGGAGTGGAAATGGTTTGCGACTGGAAGGTGCAGTTGTTTGTTGTGAACCGAGTGGAGGTTTTCTGCAAAGCGGTCCCCAAGCCTCCGCTTGGTTTCCCCAATGTAGAGGAAGCCGCACCGGGTACAGTGGATGCAGTATACCACATTGGCAGATGTGCAGGTGAACCTCTGCTTAATATGGAAAGTCATCTTGGGGCCTGGGATAGGGGTGAGGGAGGAGGTGTGGGGGCAAGTGTAGCACTTCCTGCGGTTGCAGGGGAAGGTGCCGGGTGTGGTGGGGTTGGAGGGCAGTGTGGAGCGAACAAGGGAGTCACGGAGAGAGTGGTCTCTCTGGAAAGCAGACCCCACCACCTAAAACATTTTTCCATCCCCACCCTTGTCTGCTTTCCGCTTGGGAACCCTGTAGCCCAATGGTATCAATGTGGACTTCACCAGCTTCAAAATCTCCCCTTCCCCCACCGCATCCCAAAACCAGCCCAGTTCGTCCCCTCCCCCCACTGCACCACACAACCAGCCCAGCTCTTCCCCTCACCCCACTGCATCCCAAAACCAGCCCAGCCTGTCTCTGCCTCCCTAACCTGTTCTTCCTCTCACCCATCCCTTCCTCCCATCCCAAGCCGCACCTCCATTTCCTACCCACTAACCTCATCCCACCTCCTTGACCTGTCCGTCTTCCCTGGACTGACCTATCCCCTCCCTATCTCCCCACCTATACTCTCCTCTCCACCTATCTTCTTTTCTCTCCATCTTCGGTCCGCCTCCCCCTCTCTCCCTATTTATTCCAGAACCCTCTCCCCATCCCCCTCTCTGATGAAGGGTCTAGGCCCGAAACGTCAGCTTTTGTAGTCCTGAGATGCTGTTGGGCCAGCTGTGTTCATCCAGCTCCACACTTTGTTATCTTGGATTCTCCAGCATCTGCAGTTCCCATTATCAATGGTATTACAATGATTGCTTTATCCATTACTGCCCAGGAATGAGGGTAGTGCTTGTTGTGTGTTTTGAAATAATACGCCCAGAACAATTGAAGTGTTGCTGAATAGACATTTTTAGAGTTAGATGGAGAGGAAAAGAAGGTTAGGCTGCCCACTGGAAACATTCTACTGTTAGCTTTGCTGCTGAGAGCTGAAAGCCACTGGAAACCTAGGGAGAAGTTCCAGGAGTCATTCATTGAGTCATAGAAGTCATACAGTACTATAGCATAGAGGCAGGCCCTTCAGCCCAAACTGGACCATGCCGACCAAAATGTCCATCCACGCTAACCCCATTTCCCTGCACTTGCCCCATATCCTTCTGGGCCTTTCCATTCCACGTATTAGCCCAAATGCCTTTTAAATGTTGTTAATGGACCGGCCTCAACCACTTCTACTGGCAGCTCATTCCATGTACACACCACCCTCTGTGTAAAAAAGTTGCCCCTCAGGTTCCCATGTATTCTTTCCTGTCTTACCTTAAACTGATGCGCTCTAGTCATAGACATAGACATAGACATAGAACATTACAGCACAGTACAGGCCCTTCGGCCCTCGATGTTGTGCCGACCTGTCATACCAATCTCAAGCCCATCTGACCTACACTATTCCATGTACGTCCATATGCTTATCCAATGACGACTTAAATGTACCTAAAGTTGGCGAATCTACTACCGTTGCAGGCAAAACGTTCCATTCCCTTACTATTCTCTGAGTAAAGAAACTACCTCTGACATCTGTCCTATATCTTTCATCCCTCAATTTAAAGCTATGCCCCCTTGTGCTCGCCGTCACCATCCTAGGAGAAAGGCTCTCCCTATCCACCCTATCTAACCCTCTGATTATTTTATATGTTTCAATTAAGTCACCTCTCAAACTTCTTCTCTCTAATGAAAAAAGCCTCAAGTCTCTCAGCCTTTCCTCGTAAGACCTTCCCTCCATACCAGGCAACATCCTAGTAAATCTCCTCTGCACCCTTTCCAAAGCTTCCACATCCTTCTTATAATGCGGTGACCAGAACTGTACACAATACTTCAAGTGCGGCCGCACCAGAGTTTTGAACAGCTTCACCATAACCTCTTGGTTCCGGAACTCGATCCCTCTATTAATAAAAGCTAAAACACTGTATGCCTTCTTAACAGCCCTGTCAACCTGGGTGGCAACTTTCAAGGATCTGTGTACATGGACACTGAAATCTCTCTGCTCATCTACACTACTAAGAATCTTACCATTCGCCCTGTACTTTGCCTTCCGGTTACTCCTACCAAAGTGCATCACTTCACACTTGTCTGCATTAAACTCCATTTGCCACCTCTCAGCCCAGCTCTGCAGCTTATCTATGTCTCTCTGCAACCTACAGCATCCTTCGTCACTATCCACAACTCCACCGACCTTAGTGTCGTCTGCAAATTTACTAACCCATCCTTCTACACTCTCATCCAGGTCATTTATAAAAATGACAAACAGCAGAGGACCCAACACCGACCCTTGCGGTACACCACTCGTAACTGGTCTCCAGGATGAGCATTTCCCATCAACTACCACCCTCTGTCTTCTTTCAGCAAGCCAATTTCCGATCCAAACTGCTATATCTCCCACAATTCCATTCCTCCGCATTTTGTACAATAGCCTATTGTGGGGAACCTTATCGAACGCCTTGCTGAAATCTATATACACCACATCAACCGATTTACTCTCATCTACCTGTTTGGTCACCTTCTCAAAGAACTCAATAAGGTTTGTGAGGCACAAACCTTCACAAAACCGTGCTGACTATCCCTAATCAATTTGTTCTTTTCTAGATGATTATAAATCCTATCCCTTATAACCTTTTCCAACACTTTACCAATAACTGAGGTAAGGCTCACTGGTCTATAATTACCAGGGTTGTCTCTACTGCCTTTTTTGAACAGGGGAACCACATTTGCTATCCTCCAGTCATCTGGCACTATTCCTGTAGACAATGACGAGTTAAAGATCAATGCCAAAGGCTCGGCAATCTCCTCCCTGGCTTCCCAGAGGATCCTAGGATAAATCCCATCCGGCCCAGGAGACTTATCTGTCTTCACCCTCTGAAGGACTTCTAATACCTCTTCCTTGTGAACCTCAATCCCACCTGGTCTAGTAGCCTGTATCTCAGTATTCTCCTCGACAACATTGTCGTTTTCTAGAGTGAATACTGTTGAAAAATATTCATTTAGTGCTTCCCCTATCTCATCTGACTCCACACACAACTTCCCACTACTATCCTTGATTGGGCCTAATCTTACTTTCGTCATTCTTTTATTCCTTAAATACCTATAGAAAGCCTTAGGATTTACCCTGATCCTATCTGCCAACAATTCTCATGTCTCCTCCTGGCTCTTCTGAGCTCTATCTTTAGGTCTTTCCTGGCTACCTCGTAGCCCTCAAGTGCCCTAACTGAGCCTTCACATCTCATCCTAATGTAAGCCTTCTTCTTCCTCTTGACCAGAGATTCCACCTCCTTTGTAAACCACGGCTCCCACACTCTACTGCTTCCTCCCTGCCTGACAGGTACATACTTATCTAGGACACACAGGAGCTTTTCCTTGAATAAGCTCCACATTTCCAATGTGCCCATCCCCTGCAGTTTCTTTCCCCATCCTATGGTCCCTAAATCTTGCCCAATCTCATCGTAATTGTCTTTCCCCCAGCTATAACTCTTGCCCAGTAGTATACACCTATCCCTTTCCATCACTAAAGTAAACATAACAGAAATGTGATCGCTATCACCAAAGTGCTCACCTACTTCCAAATCTAACACCTGGCCAGGCTCATTACCCAAAGTCCTTGCTTCCCCACCCTGGGAAGAAGACTGAGTGCATTCACTCTGTCCATGCCTCTCATAATCTTATGTACTTCTATGAGAGCTCCCCTCAGTCTCCTACATTCTAAAGAAAAAGTCCTAGCTTGCCCAACCTCTCCCTATAACTCAATCCCTTGAGTCCTGGCAACACCTTCGTAAATTTCTTCTGGGCACTTGCGAGTTTAATAACATCCTTCCTATAGCAAGATAAACAAAACTGAACACAATACTCCATGCGCAGCCTCACCAACATCCTGTACAACTGCAACATAACTTCCCAACTAACTGATGAAGGCCCATGTGCCTAAAACCTTCTTCACTGCCCTGTCTACTTATAGCTCCACTTTTAGTGAACCGTGCACCCAAACTCCAAGATCCCTCTCTTCCATTGCAAATAGAATTCAGAAGAAGCCCTGGGAACCAGTTGGTACAGCTCAGAGTTAGGGTCTCAGACTCAAGAAAAGACTTGTGAGCCATGGTGACTCAGAAGAGGCCTGTGAGCCATTAACAATCCAGCCCGCCTGAGAGAGGGGTTGGAGGAAGCCCACAAGCACTACGTGGTTGCTGCAGCTGAGTGAGATGGTAGTTCAGAGAAATCTAGGGGCAGATCTTGGTGTCCCATAATGTGAGTAATATCTAGGGGGAAGGAGGATTGTTGCTTCTGAGGAATCGGAGGCATCTGACTTGACTGCATTGGCCATTTGATGTGCTCTGTTGGGTCTTTGATCACAACTTCTCTGTTACACACATCTACTTTATGCTAATCTGGATGATAAAATTGTAAATTAGTGTATATATTATAGATTGTATTACTATTCTAACTTTATATAGTAAAGATTAGACTGGATTCTTCAAAACCCTGGAATCCTGTGGATTTGCTTTCTTAGTAAGTAGTAAGATTTCTTAGTAAGATCTCATCATGTGTTGTCTACATTTTATAGAAAAATTATTGGTTCTAAGCCAAATTTGTAACATAAATTTTCAGGTCTCCTCTAGGGTCATACAGACCTCATTTTAGTTCTTAGCAATTTTTGACAGCAGGTGGGGCAACAGTTTATATGTGGATGGGGTTGTGGGGAGGATGGTGGTACAGGGAAAATTGTTGAGTGGAGGTGAACATTTTCCGAACAGTAGTTTTAAAGAGTCTGATCAGGTTTCAGTGAATATGTGTGCTGTGGTGTGATGGCATTGATCCCAATGCTGTACCACTGTTCACCACAGCATGTGTAGTGATTGTAATGAGGTCAGTCAGGTGGATCTTACAGAACATGAGCTCCCTGATTGGGGCTGTTAATCTGGCCCAATCAGGGAGCCCTGGCTGACAGATATAAACAGGAGTGTCAGAGGTTCTGCTCACTCTGAGGGCTGGCTCTGAGGGAGTTGAATCACTGTCAAGGACTCTCCACATGTAAATAAAGGGTGACTTGGTGATGGGATACCAGTGGAGTTATTGCACAGTTAGAAGGAAAAATGTGAGACATTTTGATGAATTAACCTACTTTGCTGGCAAGGTGATCAGAAATCAATGGAAGATAATGGGCCAAAGAACCACAGGGGAGATGATCACTTATTCAAGTGGGTAGTTATAAGGATCTGGAGCAATCTGACAGAAAAGATGGTGGAAGCAAACTTATTAGTAACTTTTGAAAGAGAATCAGATATCTGAAAGAGAAAAGGAAAATGAGTTTAGGGAGAAAGTGCAATTTTTCGAAGGGGAAATGTTTGAAAAGTTGTAGGAAACAGACTCCTTCTCAACTGTATGATTTCATAATTTTTAAAATTAATTTTGCTACAATGGTTTTGTGACTCCCATTCAAACAGCCAGAACACTCCCTATCATGATGTAACACAATTAAACAACATAATAATGACAATAAAGTGTGAAGCTGGATGAACACAGCAGGCCAGGCAGCATCTCAGGAGCGCAAAAGCTGACGTTTCGGGCCTAGACCCTTCATCAGAGGTCTAGGCCCAAAACGTCAGCTTTTGTGCTCCTGAGACGCTGCTTGGCCTGCTGTGTTCATCCAGCTTCGCACTTTATTATCTTGGATTCTCCAGCATCTGCAGTTCCCATTATCTCTGATACAATTAAACAACATCTATTTTTATCTACTGATTAGCATTCACTGGTATGTGTTGAATAATTTTTATTTAATGAGCAGTGAATGTATTTCGCAATCCCTTGCACTGGTAAATTGATGGACTTTTTTTAAAAATGGAGTGGGCAGAAATAGAGGAGAGCTGAAATTCCATTTTTGCATCAATACAACTTAAGTGTGATAAATACTTTGATTTGGACTTGGAGTTTAATGAACTTGGATTAGCACAGAATGCAGAAAGTTGCAATCGTGAACAGACAGTGCATCATTTGTCCTTGTGTTTTGAACTATTTCTCAGTACAGTGTGGAAAAGAGATTTAAAAACTCAACATATTTCATCTGCAATTTGTTTAACCACAAACACTATAGAATCAGCAGCAGATTTTGGTTTGTGAACGCACATCCTGTTTTCTCAGCACCCTGTATGAATTATAGAGAAATCCGCAGCCAATGGCTCATTCTTAATTAGTCAGCTCGTTAAGTGCTGACATTGCATTTAGTTCCTGTGACCATTTTACACATAGCCATCAAAATAAAAAAAAACAAAATCTTGCATTTATATGGTACTTTCCACAACTATCGTGTCTCAAAGTGCTTTATACCCAATCACATTTTTTGAACTGCTGCCACTTTAGTAACTGTAGACTTTTAGTCCCACTTTCTCTGGTCCATCAGGTTTAATCTGGATATCAATAACCCAAAACAGTTCTAACAGTGAAATGTATCCAAAGTTCTTTATTGAAGCATTGTAAACTGCAGAAAATACTGCAAAATTCTTCCCATTTAACGCTTACCATCACAAGTGAACGCATTTACATGGGCTACGGAGTGTTACTGGACAATGAGACCTTGGAGTGCAGGTTCATAGTTCCTTAAAGTTGGAGTCACAGGTAAAGAAGTCTTTTGGTACAATGCATTGAGTATAGGACTTGGGATGTCATGTTGCAGCTGTACAGGATATGGATGGGTTAGGCCACTTTTAGAATACTGTGTACAATTCTGGTCTCCCTCCTATAAGGAAGGATGTTAAACTTGAGAGGGCGCAGAAAAGATTTACATGGATGTTGCTGGGACTGGAGGGTTTGAGCTATAGAGAGACACTGAATAGACTGGGGCTATTTTCCCTGGAGTGTCAGAGGCTGAGGGATGACCTCATAGATGTTTATAAATTCATGAGGGGCATGGATAATGTGACTAGCCAAGATCTCTTTCTTAGGGTAGGGGAAAAAAAAACGAGAGGGCATTGGTTTGATGTGAGAGGGGAAAGATATAAAATGAAGAGGCAATAAAATGATGTAAAAAGAAGGGGCAACATTTTCACACAGAGGGTGATGTGTGTATGGAATGAGCTGCCAAGGGAAGTTGTGGAGGCTGATACATTTACAACATTTAAAAGGCTGGATGGGTACATGAATGGGAATATGGGCCAAATTCTGGCAATTGGGACTAGATTAATTTGGGATATTTGGTCAGCTTGGATGAGCGGACTGAAGGGTCTGTGCCTGTGTTGTATGTTTCTATAACTTCTGTGTCTTGTCTGAGGATCAAGCTGAAACAGGTGATCATCCTGCTCTATCCCAAACTCCAGCCACAGATCAGACACCTCGTCCCGAGCAAGAAAGCTAGCTAGCTAACTATACTCCAGGGCAAGCTTTCTTTATAAACTCCTTTTCCATTCGGCCAAGCTATGTATTCAAACTTTGTTACAGTTCAGTCTCCCACAAATGATCAGTTGGACCATTTGCAAATATTTTGTCTTCCACAGCCAGTTTTATCAATTAAACTATCATTACTTGCTAGTTTTGCCTTGAAAGGAGACATGCCTCTTGGTCTTCACAAAATTTGGTTTTAACTCATGTTGTTAGCACCTTTTGTATAATCTAATCTATCATGTGATCACAATTCTATAATCAAACACTGTTTTTAGCTGATAAACAGCCTGCGTTATCACATCTAATGTCCCAATTTGTATTAAACAGAACTTTGGCCAAACATTGTATGATAGTTTAGTTGTCACTGCTGAATTACATCACTTGGTTTAAACAAGCTTCCTTGAGACATGGGAACACTGGCTGTTCTGATCATTAGGTCACCATCGGGCTTCAAATGCTTTCTCTTCTCACTTTTTTTTAGCATTCCTACAGTGTGGAAACAGGCCTTGCAGCCCCATAAGTCCTCATTGGCCCTCTGATAGGCTATCCCCCTACCCTATCCCTGTAACCTTCCATTTCCTGTGGGTAATGCACCTAGGCTACACATGCCTACACACTACAGGTAATTTAGCATGGCCAATCCACCTAACTTGAACATCTTTGGACTGTAGAAGGAAACCCATGCAGACATGGGAGAATGTGCAAACTCCACACAGACAGTCGCCCAAGGATAGAACTGAACCTGGGTCCCTGGCTCTGTGAGGCAGCAATGTTAACCGCTGAGCCATCGTGTCACCCCTCATTTTATTTCAGCTAAGCCAACAAATTTTAGATTAATATTTCATAACCAAAGAAACGCAATAGGCATGCGCACTTAGCAATGTGCCAATAACAACAATGTAATACTGACCAGTTAATCTGGTTTGCGTAATATTGATTGAGGGATGGATTTTGGTGCCACACCATAAATAACTCCCAGCTCCTCTTCAGGAAAGTGCCATGGGATCTTTTACATCTATCCCAGTGGAGGTGGCATTTAATGTCTCATCTGAAAGATTATATGTCCAACACTGTACTGCACTGGAGTGTTAGCCTTGGCTTTTGTGTTCAGGCCCTGAAGTGGTACTTGAGAATGCAACCTTGATAGTAGGGGTGAGACTACTATCCTCGGATCCACAATGTAGGAGCAAATTACTGCAAATACTGGAATCTGTACTGAAAACAACTGATGTTGGAGATCACAGTGGGTCAGACAGCATCCATGGGGAGAGAGCAAGCTAATATTTTAAGCCTAGCTGACTCTTTATCAGAGCTGCCAGATGTGCTGAGCTTTCCCGGCAACTTCTGGTTCAATTCGTAAAAACTGCTGCTTCTCAATCTTAAGAGATTTTATGTGCTGACATTAACTTCTGTATCCCACATTACAACAGTGGCTAAGCTTCAAACAAAGTATGTCATTTTCTGTACGGGGCTTTGAAACATTCTGAGGTGCTTTATAAGTGCAAGTCATTTTTATTGTGTTAAATTATCTTGTGAAAATCCCTCTGAGGAGACTTTGCAATTTGTCAGATGCTGAGCTGGCCCAACAGGTCACATGCCCAACACTGGAAAAACTGCAACCCTATTTCACTTGTCATTTTTCATCTCGTTATGACTGTCTGTTAACTACGAAGGCAACAGCTATTGTTGTACAATTCCAAAGGCAACACGTTGGCATTCCGGAATTGGAACAGGGAAAAATGCACATCCTCTTCCTCTGTGGAGCGAAAGAAACAGAGTCAATGCTTCAGGTCAATGACTTTAACTTTGCCCTTTGCAATGACGTCATGAATGGAGACAGAGGGCTTTGAGAAATGCTCCACCTCCATTCATGACATCACTGGGTGATAGTTCATGAGGTAACTACAGAGAAAATTCTACATCAAATGCCTGTTGATTGTTTGTCTCTGACTAGGATCTATCAGATTCAGAAAAACATCCATCTCAGAGATGCTGGTAAGGGCGCAGATACTTTATTTTAACGCAGAGAATTTACTTGTGTATAAGTCAATCTCATGTAAAAGTTGAAAGCATATGTTATATATACCATATGAAAATTGATTACATGAGCCAAAGTCCAAAAAATGTCAGAAGCAAAATACAATCTTTATAATCTTTGACAAAAACCTCAACTGGTAAACATAGTTCCGCTTACTGCATTTCCTTCAGTTCAGCTGACACGAATTAAGACTGGAAGAATGTCGATCAATCTTGACTTTTTCAGGGAGGAAGCTGACAGATTGGAGAAGAGAAAAGGAAGGCATACACAGAAACCAGAAGCCAGGCTCGACTTCCAAAGTAAACATGAAATCAATGGATGTTTGAGCCTCATGTCCTCAACTATTACCCCGAGCATCCATGTGAGGGGAAGGCAGGCTTGGGCCTTAACGCCAACTTGGCCTTGCGAGCGCTGACTTGGTGCAACCATCTTGCACCAAGCCTAGATCAAGATCACGGCCAATCGGCCTGACATTTCCAAATGGCATTGCCCTTCACTTTGATGTATCCAGATGGAGGAACCAGTAAAAGGGAAAACGGAAATACTTGGAAATGAACATAATGGTCACACAGGCCCTCCGTTTTGGAAGTACAAGACAAGTTGGATCTGCTTATCTCATTTGTCAGTTTTACTGTTTTTTCTTCTGGGTGCCTCTTCCCCTCAAGCAGCATTGAAACCATAGGCCCAGTCAAAGCCACTACTTCTTCTCCCACTGCAATGGGGGAGGGAGACTGCTTTAAAAAACAGAGAAGAGGAGAGAGACAGGCACAATAAGTGATTGGTATGAGCACTGCTACCACATTCTTTTGATAGCCATGTTACATGTGCCAGATGGTTCAAAGTAAGCCACTCAAAAAGATTATGTGAGTAAAAGATAACCCTTTAACCTTTTGCCCCAAAAGGTTTGTTCTCAAAATGTTAATTTTTACACGAGTATTATTCAAATATTAGACTGTGTAGCATGTCGAATAAAAATGTCTTGTCTCTCAATACTAGTTGGCTTCATTTTCAGACTGAAAAATGTTCTAAGTTCAAGTCTTGCTAGAATGTGACATTAAAATTAGCTTCTCTTTCCTTGGGGAACGGAGGAACCCAGTTGGAGTTCTGCTGTTCGCTATCCAGTGTAATCTGGGTCCATGTGGACATTTGTAATGAAGAGCAAGTTCAGGTTCGCTATGATGACCTCTAATGTTCAGCTTCTTCTTTATTCCCTCTTGGGAGATGTGTACAATGTTGGCAAGGTCAGCATTAATTGGTCAACCATAATTGCTTGTGAGAAGCTGGTGGTGAGACATTGCTGTACTCACGTTGTAGCTACACCCGTTCTGATGTTTGGGAGGGACATCCAGGACATTGCCCCATGATATTAAAGGCCAGACAACTTCACTGTCCAGTCACTGCTGGGCTCTAATGCAATACATATCAAGGAACCTTCAGGGTTAGAAGTGACAGTGTTGGGGGAGGGAAAACACTTGAGACCATGATGATGATTCCTTAACTATGGTGAGCCTAAAGCGGCCTTTGGCTCTCATATGATGTAGACTATTCCTGCTGGTAACTGAAGACTGGATGATAACCTTGAGAGGTTGAATTCAACACTACATTTTAACTTGGTAAGTGTTCTAATCTTGTCCAGTTAGGAATGTGGGGATGATGACATATGTTAGAGATAATGAGATACTGGAGAATCCGAGATAACAAAGAGTAGAGCTGGATGAACACAGCAGGCCAAGCAGCATCTGAGGAGAACAAAAGCTGATATTTCGGGCCTAGACCCTTCATCAGAAAAGGGGGAGGGGGAGAGGGTTTTGAAATAAATAGGGAGAGAGGGGGATGATCTGAACCCCCCCTCCTATTTATTTCAGAACCCTCTCCCCCTCCCCCTTTTCTGATGAAGGGTCTAGGCCCAAAACGTCAGCTTTTGCGCTCCTAAGATGCTGCTTGGCCTGCTGTGTTTATCCAGCTTCACACTTTGTTGTCTCTTATGAGACTAAAAGGCATAAACACTTCACTTAGAGCACTTCTCTTGTCAAGAGAATACAAGCCCAGCCTTTGCAACCAATTGCTATAATTTATGCCTTTTAGTCCCAGATTTGTCTAATGAATCTTCATCTGCCTATTATTGAACATGAGATATTTTAGTCAAAAGGAAAGACCATAAGGCCAATGAAGTATTTCTTTTTCATAAACCAGACCCACTTATTTGTTTTTGCATCACACTTTCCCTCTCCAAAATAGCATCCACTTGACTCGTTTCTTTTTGATATCTTTGCAAAACCTCAAGGCTGAGATAGGCAAATTAAAACTTCAAATAGGCGGTATACCAGAACTCTGTGGAGCTAAGCCGACCCAAACACAGCCCTTTTCAAACATGGTTTTCTCTCTTTCTTCTTTATACAAAGCATCTGCAGTGAAATTGGCCACTGGAGAGCCAATCCATGACACTTCGCTCCATTGGTGCCACTCATTAAGTGTGCATGAATAGCTGATTAAAATCCATCATTGTGGGAAAGTGTATACAGCACCTGCTGCCAGGGCCTTCCCACGCCTATGTCTGCTACCCACTTCCAAGATGAGATAAGAGGGGAAATCCCACTCAACCACCAGCACAATTCTACCATACTCCAAACTAGCTCATTCTCTTTATTGAGATTTATGTGTGATGAGGCTGGGACAGAGTTGAGAAGTGCATTGGGGGAAATGTAAAACTCCAGAAGTCCTTTCTGCAGACCTTATCAAACACTGATTTAAAATAAGTCTGTAAATAAGCAGTGACTCTCTTTCCATCTTACTTCTTCTGTGGTTGGTCTGTGGTTGGGCAGCAAGGTGGCTTGGTGAATAGCACCGCCACCTCACAGCGCCAGGGACCCAGGCTAAATTCTAGCCTTGGCCAACTGTGGCATTTGCACGTTCTCCCCATGTCTGCGTGGGTTTCCACCAGGTGCTCCTGTTTCCTCCCACAGTCCAAAGATGTGCAGGCTAAGTGGATTGCCAATGGGAAATGCAGGGTTACAGAGATAGGGTCTGGGTCGGTGAAGACGAGATTCGCTGGATGGCTTCTTTCTGCACTGTAGGGATTCTGTGAGTGAACTAAAAAAACCCAATGAGTTCTTCGATCTAAAAACATAGGTGCAGGACTTAAGAGTTTGGAAAATACAAACCAATACACATTCAAATTGTGAAGAGATTAAAAAAATTAATCTCACATGGGGATCATTTGACCAAAGTAGGTTCAGGGGGATATCTTACAGATCAGCAGAGTCAGATGAATGGATGATGGTCAAGAAGTCTTTGGGAAAATATAACAGCTGGCTAAATGTCCACAATGATGGACAAGAGAGAGGGCTACAGATTGGAAGCAGGGGTACAAAGAGAATTGTAACATGCAGTTCCAGTTTCGGGGAATACATTTGGGAGGAAAAGATCACTTACACTGGAGAGGGATTTCCAGCAGCCATCCTGACAAGACTGGTTTGGAGAGATTGTAAAGTGATCTGGGTAGTAGGAGTAAGAGAGTCTTTTTGGATTACAGATTAAATCAGAAGTCCCTTTGATTGAAAGGCATTTGTTGAATTGAAGACAGAATATTAAAAATGACTAAACTAAGAATGATAGAATGGGAAAGAATTTGGCATATATTTGGAAGCTGATGGTAGAGGTCAACCTGTTTTGTCACACATGTGGATCCATAGAGAAAAGGCAACATGATTATGAGGCCAAGTCAACAGTTGAAGCTAAATGTTTTGAAGTAAAGAGACATTAGGTGGAAATTTATGTACAATTGTGTTAAACTGTAGCTTGTATTATACTAAATTGTGTACTCTACACAGTAAAACCATTGCAAATCCCTGAAAGTCTTTTGCTGCCTAATTCAACATATGGATAGCAGTGTTAATATTGTCCCTCAACACTTGCCACCAAGATGAGCCATCAAAGATCAGATCCAGAAAATACAGACTGAGTAGAGCAAATGCCCCACCTAATCTTCTGCCCTACTTTTCAAACAAGAAACAAATCATTGGTAACATGAAACATTTCTTCAGTGCTTCTCCACAGTAATGTCTTCTTTGGCTCATTGTATCTCAACCAGCAGGCATGAATGTGCATTAAAAAGTGGAAAAATTCATTACTACTGTCAAGGTTTTTAAATCCCATTAGAACTATTAAGCTTTAAAGTCATTCAAATCTGCTGTCTTTTAATATTGAAACAATGAAATCAGGGCATGGTATTTTACTGTCTGTTGACATAATCATGATGTTATCATTATAAACTTGCGCTGCTACCTGATTTCACAGCCTATCATTCTCATAGTGGGGTGCCTATCTGTTAATATAAAGACAGATTGACAACTCCAAATGTTTAGAGAGTCTTTCATGTGCAGCTATACATACAAATACTTATTTTTATAAGGCACCAAGTACTTCATTAGATGTTTGCTTCTTTAAGGGATTATGCAATTGAAGGAATGTAATTATTGTGAACAGGATTTTATCAATGAGAGTTTTTTTTTAATTGACTGTAGGGAGGAGCACAGGAAGAGTAGGGGGAGTTAAGTAGAGAATCATAGGTTTACATTGCGAGTACGGAGAGTTGGAAATTTTCCTGATACTACATTCCAACTTGGCAGCAAAAATCTTGGCTTGAAATCTTACCAAAATAAACCTGCTTGATTATTAAGCATTGAAATCTGTTGGAAAATCAGGAAGCTTAGGCATCAGATGAAGACACATTTGACTGTGCAATGCCTGCCATGTGAAATAGTTTGCTCACCTGTACTGCCAGGCTTTACTATGAAAATTGACCACTTGTATAAAGTGTCAGAGGCCTATTGGCACGTTTGGGGCCATTTCCTGGCACAAAACACAAAAGGGAACTGGGGCTCTGGCGGAGAGTGATGTTAGTGGAGAAATGGTTAACAAGGACAACATGGAACACATAAACTGTATGAAATGAAATGAATAAACACCTATTCATTCAATGGAAATCTGAGACACACCTGTTAGCGCAGGCCACAAATCACTTAATGGGCTTTCGACAAACACTAAAGAATTGTGTAAAAGAATACAGAACCTTCTTCTCATAGTTTCATTCGAAGAACCTGACAGAAACATACTATTATTGGTGTCAAATTCCGCATCCCAGTCAATTTCTTTTTGATCTGTCCCTCTCGCTCAAACAATTAGCGTGTCTTGAGATCTCAGATGCAATTTGCCAGAAATGTGAGGTAAATTGACATGTACAAACTGGTACTACAAACCTTTGTATTTATGACTTAACAAGGAAGAACCTTTTTTCCATCCCTCTGCACAGGTTTCATCATTTTTACTCCTACGGGAGGAATTGTTTTCAGTGATGGACAGGGGGAAAGAGAAAACTTTAAAGGTCAGATTTAACACCTAAGTGAAACATCAATCTTTTATAGCTGAGGTACTGGCTTGATTTTTCTTTTCATCAATCTGTTGTTCTTCTATGTTATAGGCTAATACCCATTCAGCTAATTTAAAATAGCTTTCCCTATATAGGCGTCATTTATTACTTGTGCGCTGTCAAGGGAAACATCAGTCTTCAGCCTCAAAATGTATGGACTTAAAGACTGAATATCTTTCTTTCAAAAAAGGAATTGCTCTGGTCGGAACAAAGGCATTCAGTATCAGAACTCATTACCAACCAGCAAAAAGTGATTCAGGAATCTAAACATGCTCACAGATGTATATTTTCCCTGAATTTATATATTTAGCTCTTTCAAATAGCTAGCAAAATGATAGACTGAATGGCCTGATTTCGTGCTGCATGATTCTATGAATTCACGTATATGTGGGTGGGCGTACAGACCTAAGCATTGTGCTTCAGCTATTGAGGTAGAGTGGGGCAGATAGTCTTTTCCTGGTTGCTTGGTGCATTCAAATATTAAGTCTTTGTTTAACATAACGCTTACTCCTTCTTGCGAGGGCTTGGAATTTTCCAGCCTTGGTGATGTCTTTTCTTACACTTATTCACTTGCTGAGACTCCAACTGGTTTGATCAGTCACCATACTCTGTCACTCCTGCCTCCTGTGAGGTTCCGGTGACCAGTCCTGCACTGCTCACTTTGTCCGTGCTGTCTCTACTCTATATCTCCTGCATCTCTGACCTTGTTGTGCCTCATTCTGAGTATGTGGAGTTTCAATAAACTCTTATTATTGTACACGTACACTGATCACTATAATAGAACTCTCCGGTACAGGTTACTCCATTCTCTCTTTTCAGAGTTTAATAGGATGTGTTCGCTGATGTTAACCCACCTTATTCATCCTCATATCCTTAACATATGCAATTGCATTACAACACACCGTCTTCAGCACTTTGATCAATGTCCAACAGATTCATTAGAACACAAGAACTAGAAGCAGGAGTAGGCTATTCAGCCCCTCGAGCCTGCTCTGTCATTTAATACAATCATGGCTGATATCATCTTGGCCTCAACTCCACTTTCCTGCTCACTATAAATAACCCTTTAATTCATTACTAATTAAAATCTGTTTGCCTCCTCAAATTTATTCAGTGTCCCAGCATCCACCGCACTTTAGGGCAATGAATTCCAAAGATTCATGACCCTTTGGATAGAAGTAATTTATCCTCATCTCCATTTTAAATGTGCTATTCCTTGTCCTGAAACTATACCTTCTCATTCTAGATTGCCTCACAAGGGCAAACATCTGCTCTACATCTACTTTGTCAATCCCCTTTCATATCTTATATATCTCACTTAGAACTCCTTTCAGTCTTCTAACCACTAGAGAATATAGGCCTAACTTGCCCAATCTCTTCATAAGACAAACTCCTCCTCTCTGGAATCAATCAAACAAGCCTCCTTTGAACTGCTAAAGAGATAGTAGGAACTGTCGATGCTGGAGAATCTGAGATAACATGGTGTGAAGCTGGATGAACACAGCAGGCCAAGCAGCATCAGAGGAGCAGGAAAGCTTGACGTTTCGGGTCGCGACCCTTCTTCAGAAATGGGGGAAGGGAAGGGGATTCTGAAATAAGTGTAGCATTTCCTGCAGTTGCAGGGGAAGGTGCCGGGTGTGGTGGGGTTGGAGGGGAGTGTGGAGCGAACAAGGGAGTCACGGAGAGAGTGCTCTCTCCGGAAATCAGACAAGGGTGGGGATGGAAAAATGTCTTGGGTGGTGGGGTCGGATTGTAGATGGCGGAAGTGTCAGAGGATGCTGCGTTGTATCCGGAGGTTGGTGGGGTGGTATGTGAGAACGAGGGGGATCCTCTGGGGGCGGCTGTGGCGGGGGCGGGGTGTGAGGGATGTGTTGCGGGAAATGCGGCGTGAGGGATGTGTTGCGGGAAAATGCTAGGTGAACCCTATTTGGTTTAACATGTACGTTCTCTGTATCATTTAAAATTATGAGGTTGGGTGGTGCATAGTCCTCCCCCACATGGCCTGCAACCTTTGCATGATGTACAATGACCTTAGTCCAGGTTCTGGCTTGACCTTTGGAGAAATATTCCCCTCCCCCACTCCCAGACCCACCACCAGTTGCCTTGCCTCAAGCAAACTATAACGAACACACTCCCTGCTGCACAGCAAGTCTGAGCGCCCCGTTCCTGATCAGTCAGGCTTCTGCTCCTCTACTTATCAATGAAGAAGCATGAAAAATAAGCTTAATGAACCTGTGGCAGGCTGAAGGATATTGTGGCAAGGGTTTAATTTCTTTTCATAATCAGGAAATGTCTTCATAATTCTGCAGAGCTGTTGTGTGCTTAATGTTTAAGTTTTCCGATGCCAACTCCCTAAGATTTGATTGGAAGCAGAAAAGCAAGGAAGGGTTCTCCGACTAGTCAACAACCTTCAGATAAAGGTTTGGTTGACGGAGCAAAGAGGGACTTGAATATTGGAATAAATTTCAAATTTCAACATAAGATGTGACCTCTCAAATGCAAGCGAGTGTGATTCCATTAAGCTAACATCAATACTGGTTAACACCTTAGAATCAATTGTAAGCAGCAAACTTGTCAGCCCCATATCAGACTACTTAATGATAGGAAAGTTTAAACCTCCCATGATAACAGTGCTACACTGTTCTGCTTATGAATTTATGAAATTTACTGCACTGCTTGTTCTGTTGCTCAAAGGGCTCGAATAAAATGCCAAGGAGATTCCTGGACAAATTCCAGTTTCTAGCTGTACTCAGAACATTTCATCTTCCTGCTGACCGATAGCTTCCCTCTCAATCACAGCCTTTCTATTAATAAATTTACCGGCCCCCATTTGCAACCTAACTTCTCTTTAGGGAATACCACAAAACCTCTCATCTGCATTTTGAATCCATTAATCTGATACACCCAAGAGACACGGCTTTGCAGAATTAGATGTAATATAGTATTGGAAAGGTAGACCTAGAGCATTACTTTAGAACGAGTTGTGAGATTAATAGACAGGAACCCGGACTCAAACAGGTTAAGACAAATTGAGGACGCACATCGGTCGGAATTTGTTTACACAATGAGTAATCAGTTTTGGAAATGAACTTCTGGGTTATGTCAGAATAATGAGGAGGGGAAGGCTGTAGAGTTATGTTGGTTTGAACGGATGAACTGACGTGTGGTTATTTCAGACAGAGGTCAAACAGATTCTTGGAAAACTAAGCATTTTGTTTTACTATACTCAACATTTCCAGATCCTACAGACTCCCAGAATGTTGGCATTCCCTTTTGGACTAAAACATTATGCATCTGCAGTGGATGCAAGATTGCACTTATTTTACTTGCTTTTGAATATGTGTACCCATTTTCCTCAATTATTTCCCACATGTATTTACATTATCTGGGATTGACTGATCACCTTCTACTGAAGCCATTTCAAACCCTTTTCTGTCTTGCGTGGGATGTCATGTAGACTGTGCACAAAGATACTGCCAGAATTTTACCGTAACTCAAACCAAATGTGAAACAGGCAACTATTGAAACTCTCGCGCTTCACTGAATTTGCTGTGGAGGCAGGTTCAGTCGCGGTTTTCAAAATGCAATTGGATCAGGCCATGATATGAGAAAGCTTGGGCTGTGGCAAGATGGGTGAGGACTGCCATTGCACACAGCCAGCATAGACATGACAGGCTGAATGGCCTCTTTCTGTGTTGTTTGCATTCTATAATGCCATATTAGGCACTTCTGGAATTCTGTCTATTTCACAGGCTTGTCATTCATTAATTCCTTGTTGAAAATAAACAGTCCTAATATAAGAAGATGAGGTGATGCAGAGCAATTTTGATTTATCATATTTGCCTAGGGAGTGCTAGGAGAATGATTTATACTGTAACCTTTCCCTGTTATAGTAGCTGTCCCTTCAGCTAATGACTTGCTATCTTGGGTATTTCTGCCTTAAACCACTTCCCTCTATACTTCTTACCTTTTACTTTAAGATGTTCCTTAAAACATCTCTCTTTGTTAGTGTTCTTACTTTGTACTGTAGCCTGAGCAGGAAATTCTGGGTTGCTATACCACAGCAAAGTTTAGGAAGTTTTACTAGTGTCATAGCGTCTTAGAATCATCGAATCACACAGCACAAAAACAGGCCTTTCAGCCCAACTTGTCCATGTTGCCCAGGTTTCCTATACTAAACTAGTCCTCTTTGCCTGCATTTAGCCCCTATCCCTCTAAACCTTTCCTGTCCATGTACCTCTGAAGATGTCTTTTACGTCAAAGGCAGTTCTTCTTGAGTTCTCAGCCCAAAGGTGGGAAAAGTCCATAGCACTGTGATTTCCTCCAGTGGTAGGGCAAAGAGGCAGGTCCCAAGTGCAGGCCTTGAAACCAAACTATGTACATTTGCCATGAATCTGATTCACACTGGCCATTCACCCATTTGCCTATCAGGTCACTGTGGCAGCATACACTTCTGCAAGAAATGCTGGAGAATCTCAGAAGATCTGGCAGCATCTGTGCAGAGAAAAAGGTGTTAACTCTATTTTCTCTCTACAGTTGCTGCTAGACCCACTGAGTTTCTCCTGCAATTTTTGGCTTTGCTTGCTTCAGATCTCCAACATCCATGATTCTTTGATTTATTACACTCTTACAAGATGATTTCAGACTGGAGATCATGAAGCAATGGTAGAAGTTTCAATTTCTTTCCCTCACACAGCTGACCAGTATTGTCCCCACTCATAGTGCCCACTGTTGATGTGTGTCAGAAAGATTTGCCAGTTGAAAAATCATCCCACTTGACTGTGGTCTTTCTTTTCACGTGAAGCCCTGGAGTGGGACTTGAAACCTGAAGCTTCTGACTCAGGGGCAGGGATGGTACCCACCAGACCACAAGGCCCTTCCTTAAAGTCAGGCTGTAAGTGTAAGTTGTTGTATCAGCATTGCTGAGCTCCAGATCCCGTTATCCAATTTTGTGTAAAGCTGGCAACTTTACACAATGCAGTTCCCTACATCAGACCTGTAGAATGATACAACACAGAAACAACCCATCATATCTGTGCTAGCACTTTGAAAACTATCCAATGCATCCATACTCATCTACTTTACCCAATTTTCTGGGATATGTTCTATTTTCCTTCAAACTGAAGCGGACAATTTTAAGTGTACATTAAAGAAAGCACTGTATAAGAACATAAGGAACAGGAGCATGAGTGTGCATCTGGTCAGTTAGATCAGGGCTAATGTGATCATGGCTTTGATTTCACTATCCTATCTGCCATCCCATTCTCCTGACTCTCTCGTGGATCAAAAGACTGTCTAACCCAACCTTGAAAATATTCAATTATCTAGCTTTCTGCCAAAAAGAATTCCAAAAACTATGTAGATTCCTGGGAAAAGAAATTTCTCCTCACCTGCATACCAACCAAAAACCCCCTTATTCCGGAACTGTGTCCTTCCTCCAACACCACTTCACACCTCCCACCAGCCCCCTCCCAAGTTCTATACACCAGGTGGGAAAATATCATCTTTGCATCTACCCTGGCAAGCCCCTATGAAGTTTGAGATAACAAAGTGTCGAGCTGGATGAACACAGCAGGCCAAGCAGCATCATAGGAGCAAGAAGGCTGACGTTTCTGGCCTGGGCCCTTCTTCAGAAATAAAGTCTTCTGTGTTTCAATGAGACCACACTACTAGAGCATTGGAGGAATGCATTACGAAAAAAATTTATTAATAATAAAAACTTAAAAAGCAAACCTGAATACCCTTGTTTAACTGAAGAGGCAGTCAGCACAGATTTAGAAATTTGGGTAGCATGTGGCCATAACATTCATACATTGGCCTCTCGTGTTTCCCTTCCAAAGCAATATAAAATTCTACATACACACCCTGGGAGCAGACGCATTAAAACACATGAAAAAAATTTTAAAAAATAGAATCAAGTCAAAACAGAGAAAGCTGAAGGGACAATGTATGTCTTAATGATACAGCTGCAAAGGTTAGACATTAAAATGATTCAGGTGAAAGGGTGTTCTCATCATGCAAATAGAATCTGACTGACTGAGGCATCTCCTGCAGAGTGTGTGACAGCTTAACTGCCTTTAAAATGAAACCTCTTCATGGATATTACCAACGCAGAACAAATCAGACACATGCAAACACATAAAAGCAAAGGGCTAGGCTCCTTTGCTTTTTTCATACTCCATCCATCTCTCTTGGCATTATTTCCAAATCTGTTGGAAAAAAGAAGTCTTAAGCCTACTGCTAATAGCAAAAAGGCTACCAATTGTCTGGCATTCTGTGGTATATGTCGAAAAAGATCAAAGGGATTCTCCCCAGTGTGCGAGCCAGCATCAATCTCCCTACCAGCTCCTAACAAACTCCTGATGTTTCATTCTTTATTCATATTTCTTGCTGTTTGTGGGGCTTGCCCATAAGCAAAATTTTTTCCAAGATTATAACTGTGACTACATATTGGAAGTACTTCACTGGTTGCAAGGCACTTTTGAGATGCTTAGAAGTCATGAGAGGCACTACATAAATGCAAGCTTTTCTTTTACTGGGCTAATCTGGAAATAATTGCAAAAGTCCTCCATCATCAATGATGGATTTTTACTGGTAAATAATATAAGAAAGCCAGACCTTAGGCTGGAGTTTATGTTTTTCAATGGGCTGGGGGAGGAAGATTGGAAACACGGTGGTCCTCTTGCTCCTGCAACCCTCGCCCTATTCCACCAGCTTGGCTTTGTTGAGTCAAATTTCAGATGGCCAATTACTGAGAAGGCAGCTAATCAGCAACGCAAAAGAGACTGTGAGTCCAAGCGCATCTTCGGGTGAGAGATCAGGCAGCAGAAACGTCATGCTGTTAAGAGGAAGTCGGTTACAATTACAAGAGGAAAGACCCTTTCCCACTTCCCTAATCAGTCTTTCTTTCTGTTGTCAGGCTCCAAAAGTTAGACGTACAAAATTAAATGATAGGCTCTTGCAGTGCAAGTGCTACTGTCCCTACCTCTGGGCCAGGAGATCTATTCCAGAGATGTGCCATAAAATGTCCGAACAAGTTGATTGGAAAATCTCAATGAATGAGAAAAGAAAATGTTGACACTGCCACCCACATTCATTGAAGGCAAAATCAGTTAAACTTGCAAATGACTCAGGCTGGTCCAACATGCTTTGTACACCTTAGAACAGCGCTCTAATATGAGCAGCACATTTATTTTCAAGTATCACTGCATTTTTACTGTGTTGTTCCCTCTGGGGTGTTGTCGCACTCAATTTGGGTTTTGGTTTCAGACTTTTCTTCTGTTCCTTATGCCAACTCACTATAGCAGATGTAAAACGCTGTCTCCTGTCTGTGCCTGAGAGATGTAGGTGATTAGTAATTTCAGAATGATGGGTGAGCTTCTGATTTCTGCACCCGCATTCCTTCCATCATTTTGGAGACGGCTGTGTGATTGGCCAACTTCATTGCATCCCCTTTTACCTTGGCTCCAGAGGTGTGGGGCGAGGAGGTCATCCCACCTGATTCACAGTGGCAAAATTCAGCCTGTTAATTTAAACTATTCAGTCACCTTATCATCAGTCTTGGAAACCCACTGGCATTGTGCAGGGCGTCTCCTTGAACATGGCATGTCAAGTAGAGGTGTATAAAATGATCAGAGGTGTAGGTAGAGTGGACAGCCAGAGACTTTTTCCTAGGCTGGAGGTAGCTATTATGAAGGGGACATAGTTTTAACGTGCGTGGAGTTAGATATAGGGGAGACGTCAGAGGTAGGTTCTTTACTCAGAGTGTGGTGGGGGCCGGAGTGTGCTGGAGAAGGTAGTGGAGTCGGCCTCATTAGGGGCGTTTAAGTGGCTATTAGATAGGGATATGGATGATAGTGTAAAGTAGCGGTGGAGGTTAGATAGACCTGAGGTTTAGGGTAAAAGCTCAGCACCACATTGTGGGCTGAAGGGCCTGTACTGTGCTATACAGTCCTATGTTCCATGTTCTCCGTTCTATGTAAAAGGGATGTCTTTTAGCATTGTGTCATGAAAGAGATACTTGAGAAAATTTATTCCTACTGAGAATCATAGATTCCCTACGGTTTGTCCCATCGAGTCCACACAGACTCTCCAAAAAGCATTCCACCTCCCTACCCCATAATTCCATACATTTCCTAAGACTAAACTACCTAGCATGGATATCCTTGGAAACTATAGGGCAATTTAGCCATTCCACCTAGTCTGCACACCTTTGGACTCTGGGACGGAATCAGAGTATCCAGAGGAAACCCCCGCAGACACAGGAGAATGTGTAAACTCCACACAGCCACCCAAAGCTGGAATTGGGTGCAGGTCCCTGGCGCTGTGAAGCAGCTGTGCTAACTACTGAGCCATCGTGCTGTATCACATCATGGAGCAAAACTGAAAAAACCTGCAAAAGCAACTGTCTGGCCATTGCTTTTCCAAAGTTCAGTGGCTAGCATCTGTTTCAGGCAGTGTTTTCTGGAAGGTGCTAGGACACATCTTGCACATAATTATATAATTATCCACTTCAAATTTCAGTCCTGGGATAACATCCAGATCTTTGTTAATATGGGTCTGTGTGTTGCCCTTGGCTTGGGTTGAATTGTCTGGCCTCCCATTGATATTTGTCTCTGTTGACCTTCTTTCTAACTGCCAACAAATCTTGTTCTTTCACCTTCCACATTGTCCTTGCAGCAGCTGATGGGAAAAGAAGCATGAAATCCTGGCCAGATTCAGTCCTTGGCCTTAGCTGGAATCTTTTTGCATTTT
Source organism: Stegostoma tigrinum (assembly GCF_030684315.1). NCBI lineage: Eukaryota > Metazoa > Chordata > Chondrichthyes > Orectolobiformes > Stegostomatidae > Stegostoma > Stegostoma tigrinum. The sequence continues at coordinate 12,951,784 of NC_081374.1, read as the reverse complement.
TTATGGAAGCCTGAACAGCCAACAACACGTATATCCAAAATCTTCAACAGATTAGTGAAAGCTATCACAAGCCCAGAAGATTTCTGATCAATTTATTGTTCAATCACTTTTGGATTCTTCATAGTGAATGGAATGGAAATATTTCTTGTCTTCCTCCAAAGGACATGAAATCTTGGATGCAATGAGAAATGTTTTGTTTAAACTGACCTAACAATGATCCTAACGTAGCCTAAGACTGCGTGATCATATTTCTAAATTGTCTGTTTTTACATCCTTTACAATGGACTCTTAACATTTTCCCAATAACAGACATTAAGCTAACTGGCCTACGGTTATTTTTTTCTTCTCATCTTCCCATCTAACTATAAGTGTAATATTGGCAGTTTTCCAATCCTCTGGATCTTTTCCAGCATCTAAGGATCCCTGGAAGCTTCTGGTCCAAGAAGCCGGAGCTCGTCTGCTCTGACCAATTTTATTTTCTTTTTCTTTTACTTACTTAACGTGTTCTGAGCCTGAACAGCATCAATGGCAGCTAGAGCCCAGGGTGCAGACCTCAGGTGGGCCTACCGCAAAGCTCAGGTGGGCCCAGTGCACAGAACTCAGGCGGGGTAGGCCCAGTGGCAGAAGATGGTGCTGGAGGATCAGTGACTTCATCATTGGTTGGGTCCAACGTTGGCAGCGGCAAAGCGATAGCAGAAGGGCATCATGGCAGCATTAATGAGGTGGGTGCAATGGCAAGAGAGGTGACTTTGAAGTTGGTCGGTCGGGCGCCAGAGGCAGTGGTATGGGAGCATCAGTGGTATGCCAGCAGCACAGATGGCACCTGTGAATCAGTGATTTTGATGTTGGTTAGGTCCGATGTGAACAATGGTGTCGAAGTGGTGATGGAGGGATGGTGGCAACGGCCACCCTATTGCAGGCATCATTGAAGGTGATGAGCTGGTTCAGGACTGATGGAACAGTCTTCAAGCCATATCTATTTTCCCCTTATTCTTAACTCATTCAAATGGTGACAAATGAAAGCTTCTCACTGTATTTTATTGTAATAGTACTATACAATACACATAACAATAAAATCAGGATCAAGATTACTGCCAGTGCATCCACTATCTTTGTGGCTACTTCCTTTAATATTTTGGGATGTACCCTTTCAGGTCCAGGGAACTCATCAATCCTCAGCCCCAATTATTTCCCTAGGTCTTCTTGTCTAATGACAGCTATTCTATTTATTTACTCTCCTTCTTTTACCCTTTAAATATTTAGTCATTTTAGAACTCTGTTAGTAACTTATACTATGAAGACTGATGCAAATTATTTATTCAATTCCTCTGCCACTTCCTGATTCCCAATTATTAATCTCCCAGACTCGATTACTAAGAGACCCATGTTCACTTTGGCCTCTCTCTTCCTTTTTGCTGGATAGTTGCATCCTACTGGTTGATTTGAGCTTCTGAGGCAGTGGGTGTGTATATGTGGTAGGGTGAGTATGGTGCAGGTTTGGGAATGGGCAGGTTTCGAAAAGGGTTTATATTTCCTGAAACCACTAACACATTAGAAACCCAAGAGGGCAGTTCCAGCTTGTTACAAGGAGCATATATGTGGTTGTGCAGGAAACTCCCACCTCTCTAGTTCATCTGCCAATCTTTGGAATTCCCTACCCTAGAGAGCTATGAAGGCTGAATCATCGAATATACTCAGAGCTGAGATAGACAGATCCTCGAACTGCAGGGGAAGTGAATGTTCCAGAGGAACAGGACAGAGAGTTGAGAACAAGATCAGATCAGCCATGGCCTTATCGAAGGATGAAACAGGGTCAAGGGTGTCCATTCGCACCACTCCCATGTTATACTCAGTAATGGCATTGTGTACATAGGTTCCTGATCTCCTGCCTAACCCCTGGGCTGTGAGTGGGCTAGTTGCATTGAAATCCCACTTTATGCCTGGGTGCAAGCGTTGTGTTGCTGGTGGATTACTAAAATTACATGGCACTGTTGCTCAGGAGAAGATTAGAAAAACATTCTGGGGAGGTACGGGTGGAAACTCTTGGTTATGGGTTAAACCAGCCGGATCACAGTTGGTTTTAACCTTGTGCAGGACTTTGAGGAAAATGCAAAAGATTGAATGGGGCAATAAGAGCATACAAACTAGGCGCAGGCAATTCACGCTCTCGAATCTGCTCCACCGTTTAATATCACTGCGGATCTCATGTCAGCCTTGACTCCATAACCCTTCAACCCATTACTAATTAAAAATCTGTCTATCTCCTCCTAAAATTCACTCAATGTTCCAGCATTCACTGCATTCCAGAGAAGTGAATTCTACAGATTCACAACCCTTTGAGAGAAGGGAAAATCTAAAGACAAACTGTTGCGTCGAGAAACCATTGGATGTTCTTCTGAGGGCTGCAACTAGAGATTTTAATCAATTGCTCATCTTTTAATTTACTCACAGAGAAGATACTGCCATCCATGAATATCGTTCCAAGAGTTCAATTTGGCTGCTTTTACATTGCACACTGTCTGGGTTACTGTGACCTGCTGCAGGAATAGCACGGCACTGCTTTCAGCTGTACTTGCAACAAATAACAAATTTCACAACATCCTTTGCTAGGAAAACTAGTGACTGCAGTTTTAAATCTTATTTTTAATCCGCTACTCATTTGCAGATGACTCCAAACTGGAAGGGAGAGTGATGCTGCACAATTATAGCAGAGTTGGGAAAAATTCGCCAGTGAGCCCATTTTAAGGACAGCTACAAAGTCTTGCACACAGGTAGGAAAAAGAAGCGACACAATGCAACAAATCAAAAGAATTAGAATAAAGCTAAAAGACACATAGCTGTCTCAGCAGTCATGATGCCCAATTTATATAATCAACATGAAAAAGCAATCAACAAAACAAATAGAATGTTGAATTGCATAGACAAAACAGTGGAATGTAAATGATCAGAAGTCATGATCGTACTATGCAGTCCTCTCGTTAGATCCCACCTTGAGTACCAGACAGAACTTTAAACATACAGTTATGGGCATGATTTTCCCCTTTCTGAAGGTAGTAGGCAGGTGACAAGAAAGGGAGATATTTGAGCGAGTTTGCTCTGGAGAGATACCCAACATCTTTACAAAGAATGGTGGGGGTGTGGAATGCAATGCTGGAGCGGGTAGTGGAGTCGGCCTCTTAGGGGTATTTAGATGGCTATTAGATAGGCGTGCAATGTAGGAGTGGAGCTTCGGTAGACCTGAGGTTTATGGTAAAAGTTCAACACAACATCATGGGCTGAAACACCTGTACTGTGCTGTACTGTTCTATGTTCTATGTTCACATGTAAATGCTGGGTAAGCATTTCAATCTACTAACAATAATTGGCAATATAGCCACTTAAGGGCCTCAGCTACACATTGGTTTGATCGCTTACCTCCCTGGGAGACATTAAAAGTGGCTACTTTACCGACTGGGAAATCATGGCAATTTGCTAGTCAACTTGGGAGGCGTCCTCCAATTAGCCCAAGAACAATAAAATCATTGGGGTGAGGGGAGGAGAGGGTGGCTTCTGAAAGTCATTCTTCTGCCCTTAACTCCTACTTTCCCTCTCCCAGGCTCCACTCTCTCTGCGAGCCCTAACCCATGAAAAGGAAGAAAAGACTTCCCTTCTTTCTCATCAGGCCAGCTTTCGGACCCAGAACCACTGGCCTCTGATTGGCCACAGCTTCTGGCAACCCAAGATGATATAATGGGTATTCTGCAATAAAATTTCCCTGTTTTTGAAATATAATGATAACATTTTGGTTTTGTTGTTTATCTCCTTGGTGCTGAGAAACTGTGCTTGCACTATATACTTAACAGCACAATCCAAGTTTCAGTATTGACTATCTTCACTGCTCACATCAAGTTAATTGACCTTGTGCTATATTTATTTTGTTCATGTGATTCAAAATAAAGTATGTGACACAGGCACAGCCAGTCGGTGACCTTGAACCACTATTCGCTAAGATCTGCAAGTGATGTTTTCATTGTGAGAACTTGTATCAGGTGACCATAAAAAACTGCCTTCTTAAGATGATGTTGTTCGTTGAACTGACAGATAATGGGGGCATTAAATTAATAAACAAGGAGGAAACTAATTGAGAGCTGTTGATGAAAAGCATAAATCACAAGTGGGAAAGGGACGACAATTTTTTCCACTTCTTTCAATAATGTTAAGTGGTCAGTCTATTTTGAAATCATGTTTTATAGTGTATAAACCAAAACAAAACCCTTTAGCCTACAACTTAATCTTAAAAAGGAGGTGACTGTTTAGTGCAAATGGTGATTCGTTCAATTAGTTTTGACTAAAATTGCAACACTTGAGTTCTTTTATTTCCTTTGCACATTTAACATGCATTTGAAAGCTGTCCTGTGTCAACATGGCCATTCAGCTCTGTTGCAACCCTGCCATTTCTTGTTAGCGATCTTGCCAGGACAAATACAACTTGGGGGGATTTCCAGAAATGGTTTTCTGCTGGTTAATTTGATAATTTTTTTAATCAGCTCTTATTTATCATTGACTTGTCTACCTGCCCCTGTATCTGAACTCTACTTGACACCAATGTACTATTGTTTCATATAGTGAGTCTGAATGTCACTGACAACATTAGTTAAGATTATTGGTTTTCCCAAAGTAATGGCCCAATCATTGGATATAAAGATATTTGTCAGGGAAGGGCACTAATGGGTATTTCTCTCTATAATAAATTCATCTGTTGTTCACAAAGACACAAAATGGTCTGTGACAGTGTCTTTTTGACCCAGTAATAGCACTCTTACCTTAGAAAGTGAGAAAGTCCCAAGTACAATCTCCATGCCAAAGACATGAGCAAATCTTCCAGACTGACATTTTTTACAGAAAAGTTGAATTTTAGTGCAGTATTGCAGGAGATGCCATCTTTTTGATGTCATGTTAAATTAACTAGGTTTGACTACTCAGGTGGGCATAATCAGGAAAGAGGGAATACTTTTAGTGTCCTGGCCAGTACTAATATCTCAGATTTTTGATCATCATATCATTGCTTTATTTGGGGTCTTGCTGTGCTTAAATTGACACAGTGATTAATTTAAACTGTAATTATTAGGTCATGAAGTTTTCTGGAGGGCACAAAAAGTACGCCATAAATGCAAATCAGTCTTGTTTTTAAAGGGGCACAATGGCTTTACTAAATTTAAAGTGTGATAGGGGAATTAAGTCATCAAGATATACGGTTGTAGGAATCATTGAAAATAGCAACAGAGCTTGACAAGGCCAAAAACAAAACCATTGGCTTTTTTTTTCTGGAGGGATAAAGTTGGAAAACTTGGAAGTTATGTTAAGCTTAAATAAAACCTTTGTTGTATCACACTTAGAAAATTGTGAACACTTCTATGTTATGTGCATTCAGCACACAATCTTTAATTTAATATTACTATTATTAGCATAATCTCTAGTATTGTATGTTGTTTTACTCTTAGATTTATAGCCTTCATCCCTCCTGTTACGGCATCTTTATCATGCCCCTTTCAATATCTTTCTGTCTTGCCATGTCTATCTCAAATTTGATCCCTTGCCCCTCTCCCTTTGTTATGTGGTGTTCTAAAACATAGCTCCCAGCACAATTCAGGTAGAAACCATCCCAAAGTCCAGCCCCATTTTCTTCAGTACATTTTCCACACATTCACTTCAGTTACCTGACTTGCTCTTTGCCAATTTGTATATAGGAAGAGATTCTGTGCAGTCAGTATGTTGAGCCACTGCTTCATTCCTGTGCCAAGTCTCTTCCCCCAGCCAGCCCTGGTTCAGTTGGTGACATGCTTTGAATTACAAGGTTCTGGGTTCAAAGTTGCACTTGAGTTTGAGCCCAGAAGTTCGAGGTTGACATATAATTGCAGGAGTTCTGCACTGTAGGCAGTGCTGTCTTCCAAATAACATGCTTTGCCAAGGCTAGTTCTATCTGGGTGGAGGTGAATGACCCTTTGACAGTATTTGGAAGAGCAGGAGAGATATCCAAAGATATGCAGGGTAGGTGGACTAACCATGCTAAAACATCCCTGTAACATCCAGAGATGTGCAGAGTGATTAAATTAGCCATGGAAAATGCAGGGTTACAGCGATAGGGTGGGATGCTCTCCCGAGGGTTGGTGGATACTTAATGAGCCACATGGCCCCTTTCCATACTTTAGAATTTTTATGATTCTACATCCCTGGTGTGCTAGCTAATATTTAACCCTCAAATAATATCACAAAACCAGATTATCTAGATTACCAGATCACTATCATGTTGTAGTTTTCAACGAGATTGCTATGTGCAAACAGGCTACCATGTTTCTAACATTACAAGAGATCACATTTCTCAAGTACTTCATTGGCTGTGATTGTTATATATTGGATTTTGGTGTGCTTAAATCAAGATGTCCATTGGCCATGAGAATGGTAAATAAATGCAAGTGTTTCTTCCCTTTCGATATTATACATAGTATACGGAAGAAAACAGATTAAACAGGAAAGTTTCTTTTCTGTAGGATCAGAGCATGGTAAACAGAGATCTGTGGAGGCAATGGAAGAGTTCTACAGGGAAGATGTAGAAATGATATTTTCATTCGGTGGGGGAGAGTGGGAGACCAAGATAACATAAATTAAAATCACTTCTTCATAATTTAAGAGCAAAAGTGAGAAGTCTTTACACTGAGATTGATTTGTACTTGGAAGCTAATGCCACAAAGAATGGTTGCAATCATACATTATAGTGGCTAGATAAACATGTGAGGGAGAGAGAAATGAAAACATTATGTTGAAAGGGTCGGATGACAGGGATGAGGCTCATGTGAAGCATAACTAAAAGTGGACACCAGCTGGTCTTGTTTCTGAGCTGCAGATTCAATGTTATTCTATAGTATCAAGAATGTTTTACTGTGCAACAATTCTGCCGTTATCTACGTTCTCATAGTTTTCTGGCTACAGAGAGCAGGAAAACATAAGGGTCAACTAATATTTACATTGAATATTTCCATGTTTATTGATTTTGTGTTATTTTGCACTGCAATCTGCAGCTGTTAACCTATTGCATCAACACATTGGGAACATTTTTGCTGCACGGCTTTGAATTAGAAGAGCCTTTTGATTCAGTGTTGACAACAGAACTGGTAGCAACTAGAAGGCAACTTGAGTTCGAATTTGTGACAATGGGAACTGCAGATGCTGGAGAATCCAAGACAATAAAATGTGAGGCTGGATGAACACAGCAGGCCCAGCAGCATCTCAGGAGCACAAAAGTTAGAATTTGTGCTTTTCTGGATGTTCACCAGTTCTGGTATTGATTATTCTCAATACCCAGCAGCAGATAAAATAATTGCCTTTCTTTGTTAAACGTCATGAACGTGCTATTGCATGTTAGTAAACTTCTTGCTAATTAGTAACAGATTCCATTCTCTGAAAAATCATGCATTATCAGTAGTGATGACCAGCTTCTATTCTATTTGGAAACAATAAGGATTGCAGATGCTGGAAGCTAGACTCAATAAATGTGGAGCTGGAAAAGCACAGTAGGCCAGACAGCATCCAAGGAGCAGGGAAGCCAACATTTCGGACTGAAACCCTTTTTCAGGACTGGGGAGGGGGAGGGGAGTCCAGAAATGAATTGAGGGATGGGGTTGGGGCTGGGTAGATGGGATGGAGATAGGTGGATGCAGGTAGGAGGTTATGTGGTTGGCCAGTGGGAAGGGTGGAACAGATAGGAGATTTGGAAGATGGACAGGTTGGGCTTGGAAAGATTTTGAAGCCGGTGAAGTCAATATTAAGGCCATTGTGCTATAAGCTCCCAAAGCACAATATCACGTGTTGTTTACATTTGGCCTCACTCTGACAGTGGAGGAGGCCAAGGATGGACATGTCGCTAGGGGAGTGGGAGGGAGGTTTAAAGTGGATGGCAACGGGAAGGTTGGGTTAGCTGGTGCAAGCAGAGTGCAGGTGCTCTGCAAACTGATCCCCTAAGTCTAGGTTTGCTGTCCCCTATATAGAGGAGACCATATTGACAGCAATGAATACAGTAGATGATGTTAGATAAGTGCAGGTGAATCTCTTCTGGATTTGGAAGGATTGTTTGGGACCTTGGGCGGAGGTGAGAAGGGAGCTATGGGGACAGGTTTTGTACCTCCTGCGGTTGCAGGGTGTGGTAGAGGGGTCAGTGGGGAGTGTGGATCTGACGAAGGAGTTGCGGAGTGAACAGTCCCTGTGGAAAACAGACAGGGGTGGGTGGGAAATATCTTTTTGGTCATGGACTTCCCAGATATGCTCCTACATGAAGGACTGTAGTTTCCCCTTCTCTGATATTAAGGACACATCTACCCCATTTCCTGCACTTCTGCCCTCAAACCCTCTCCTTCCAAAGAACAGTAAGAGTACAGTCCCCTTAGCCCTCACAGGCCATGCCACCAACCTCCAAATACAACACATCATTGTCTGACATTTTCATTACGTAAAACAGACCCCACCACCAAAAAGATATTTCCCTCCCCAACCCGTCTGCTTTCCGCAAAGACTGTTCACTCCGCAACTCCTTTGTCACCTTCAGACTCCCCACCAACCCCTTCACCACAACTGGTACCTTTCCCTCCCACCTATCTCCATCCCACCTACCTGTCCCCAAGCCCCACCAACCCACTCTATTTATTTCTGGGCTTCTATCCGCCTCCCCAGTACTGACGAAGGGTTTTAGCCTGAAATGCTGACTTCCCTGCTCATTGGATGCTATCTGTCCTGCTCCACTTTTCCAGCTCCTTATTTATGGCTTCTATTCTGCTACTGGTTTCCCAGCCTCTGCACAGTTAAATGATATGCAATATTTATATTACCAGGAGTTTTTAAGCAATGTTAACTTTTATTAAAAATTGGAAGGCTCTCATTCCTAAAGCATCTTATTGCGTTCCAGAACTCTTCCAAAGTTCTTTAGATGGTATGAACCACTTTGAAGTGCAGTGACTGTTAACATATGGTGAAAGAACTCACTGATTTAGCAGACAACAAGATGCCACAAACTGCTGCAATGTGAATGTCTGGTTAATCTTGGCATTTGGTTGAGGAAGGAATGTTGGCCAATAAAAGGATTATTCTTTATACAGTGTCATGGATCATTAAAGTTAACTAGCAATGCATGCTAAGAGGGGCCCCTGTTTCACATATTATCTGAAAGATTGTTCCTTGTGCAATCCAACACTCCCTCAGTACTGAACTAGAAGATCAGGTTAGATTTCCAGATGGCAATCGATAAGGTGTCACATAAAAGACTGTTACACAAGACAGTAGCTCTTGGTATTGATGGTAAAGTATTTAGCATGGACTGAGGATTGGTTTACACACAACAGATGGAGAATCATGACTAATGGGTCTTTCTCAAACTGTAAAGAGGTAGCTACAAGATTATCACAAGGGTTAGTCTTAGGGCCTCAATTATTTGGGAACACAGGACCAGGATTAGGCCATTCAGTCCCTTCAGCCTGTCCTGCCATCTATTGAGATCATGCTTATCTGTGGCCTAACTCTACATGCCGGGTGAAGATAACAAAGTGTGGAGCCGGATGAACACAGCAGGCCAAACCGCATCCCAGTAGCACAAAAGCTGACGTTTTGGGCCGAGACCCTTCATCAGAGAAGGGTCATCAGGTCATCAGAGAATGTGCTCCTGGGATGCTGTTCGGCCTGCTGTGTTCATCCAGCTCCACACTTTGTTATCTTGGATTCTCCGGCATCTGCAGTTCCCATTATCACTCTATATGCCGGATGAGTGAGTTAAAATCCCAGCTGCTCCAGAGGTGTTTAGTAACATCTCTGAACAGATTGATTAGAAAAGTAGATTAAATAGTTTTTTTAAAAGAGTTAAAGCAGACCCAGGATGACTCTGCAGAACTCACCGTCCCAGGCTCAGATACCTTACAAAAAACTTGGGTATTGGCTTTAATAGCGGCACAGTGGCTCAGTGCTGCCTCACTGCTCCAGGATCTGGGCTCAATTCCAGTCTCTGATGGCTGTCTGTGTGGCACATTCTCCCCTGTGTCTGTATGAGTTTCCTCCGGCTCAAGTTTCCTCCCACAATCCAAAGATGTACAGGTTAGGTGGATTGACCATGTTAAATTGCCCACTATGTGCAGACTAGGTGGATTAACCATGGGAAATATGGAGCCATGGGGTGAGTCTGGATGGGATGCTCTGCAGAGGGTCATGGGCTGAATATCCTGCTTACACGCTGGGAATATCTTGTAACTAAAAGCAAATTCTATGATTTTGGCCTTCAGCAATAAACGATGTTCCTTTCCGGTTGTTCTTCCTGAGTTATTACATACTGTGTGTATAGAATTGCTTTCTGACATCTCTCCCAAATGGTCGAGCCCTAATTCTCAGAACGTACCCTTTCGTTGTAGAATGTCCAATCAGTAAAAATAGCTTACCTTTATCGACCCTATCTTTTCCTTTAAATCTTGAAATCTTCAAAAACTCACCCTAACTCTTCTAAATTCTCGAGAAGCAACGCCTAATTTGAATAATCTCTCCTCACAATTTAGCTGCTGAAGTCCAGATACCATTCATATAAATCTACTTTAAACTGCCTCCAAGGCCAATAAATCCTTCCTAAGGTGTAAATCCGCTCATAGTACTCCAAGTGGGGTCTAACCAGGCTTTTTACAACTGCAAAGTAACTTCTGCACTCTTATACTCCAGCCCTCTAGGCATAAAGATCAGCATTCCATCAGGTTTCTTGATTATATCCTGTACCCGTTTGTGGCATTTTAAAGATTTGTGCATCTGAATCCTAAAGTCTCTTTGGTCTGTATTTAACTTCATTCCATGCAGAAAGTGTTCAGACCTCATGCTTGATAATATTGAGCTTCATTTGCCACTGTTTTACCCAGTCTCCTTGCCTATCAATATCCCTTTGTAATTTTATGCTTTCATCTACATTGCCTGCAATGCTACCTAACTTTGTGTCATCAGTAAATTTGGAAATATAACTTTCTATGCTATTATCCAGGTCTTAATAAATATTGTGAACAATTGAGGCCCTAACATATTTACTGTCTGTAGTAATGGCCTAGAGGTAGAGCAGAATGTAATATATCAAATTTGCTGGTGATACAAAACTCAGTGAGAAGACATGCTATAATGAGAGCAAGGAGATATAGTTAGGTTGAGAGAGTTGCGGGGGGGGGGGGGGCAAACAAATTTAGGCAAATGGAGCTTAATGTGGAAAAATGTGAGGTCATGCAACTCGTTAGGAGTCTAATATTTATATAGAGAGAGACTACAAACAAAGTGCAGTGCAGAGGGATCCAGGTGTTTTTGCCCATCAAACACAAATATTAGCATACAGGTGCAACAAGTAATTAAGAAGGCAAATGGAATTATGGCCATTATTGCTAAGGGGTTGGAACTCAAAAATAATGAAGTCTTGTTACAACTGTGTAAGGTGTTGAGGAGGTGCCATCTGGACTACCATGACCCATTCCTGTATTCTCGTATTTAAGAAAGGATGTACTGGCATTGGAGATGGTTCAAAAGAGATTCACTAGGCTGATTTCTGGAATGAAGGGATTGAATTCCCAAGAACACCTAATCAGGTCAGGTATTTGTTCAATATTAGAAGAATGACGGATGATCTCATTGAAACGTTTTAGACTCTAAGGGTCTTGACAGGGAAGACATTGAGAAGATGTTTGTGTTCGTGGGGAAATCTTGAATTGAATGATATAGTTACAGAATAAGGTGACACTTATTTAAAACAGATGTGAAGGAATTTCTCCTCCCTAAAGGTAGTTAATGTCTGGAATTTGCTACCGCAGAAAAGTATTGAAGTCAGATCACTGGAAATATTGAAAGAGGAGGTAGATCAACTTTTGAAGTATTAGGTTGAGGCAATGAGGAGCTGGCACTGAAAAGCATTTGAGGCTGGTGTAGAAAGAGGCCATTCAGCCCAGCGTGTCTGCACTGGTTCTCTGAGCATTTCAACTTAGCATCAAGCTCCTCCCTTTTCTCCTTAACAGTGCACATTTTTCTCTTCACATAACCATTCTACACTATCCTGAATGCTTCCACCACACATTGATGCCATGCATACCACACCCTAGCCACTCACTGAGTAAAAAAGATTTTTTTCTCGCCTTGCATTGCTTCTTTTGCAAAACACTTTAAAACTGTCCTTTAATTCTTGATCTGTTTACAAGTGGGAACAGTTTATCCCTGACTTTTCTATCAAAATCCTTTACGATTTTACAAATACCTGTCAAAACTCCTCTTAATCTTCTCCTCTCCGATGAAAATAGTCCCAATCCTTTCCTCAGAACTAGACTCTCTCAACCCTGGAACCATTCTTAAAAAACTTCTTCTGCACCATTTCCAATGCATTCACATCCTTTTTATTGTGTTGAGTGCACAGTTGTACCCAATACATCAACTGAAGTCTAAACAGTGTCTTCTCTAACTTCAGCATAAGCTCTTTGTCCTTTTCCTCAATGTCCCTATTTAAGAAGCCTGGAAAACTGCATGCTTTATTAACTGCTCTCCCTACCTGTCCTGTCACCTTTAATGATTCTGTACATAAAAATCCAGATTTTTCTGCTCCTGCGCACCCCCTCTCAGAATATTACCCTTTTCTTTGTATTGTCTCTGCATGTTCTTTATAGCAAAGTGCACCCCCACATATTTCTCCCCATTGAACTTCATTGACATTTTGTTAATGTCCTTTTTACGTTCCTGCACTGTCTGCTTCACAGAAGACAATTCTCCCTAGTTTTGTGTCATCCACAGGTTATGAAATTGTGCCCTGCATACGAAGATCAAGATCATTTATGTAGATCAGAGAAAACAAAGACCCAGTGTTGGCAATACTGAGGAACTCTGACTCAAATCTTCTCTCAGCCATAAAAATATCTGTTAACTATTACTATTTCTTACCCTCAGCCAATTTTCAATCCACTTTATTACTATCCTTTTTATTCCATGAGCTATAGTTTTCTACACAAGTCTGTTGGGTGGCACTGAATTGAATACCTTTTGTAAGTCTGTGTACACCACATCAACGGCCCTCCCCTCAACAACCGCTCTGTTATTTCTTGAAAAAACTCCAGCAAGTTAGTTAGCCGTGATTTTCCCTTAACAAATCCATGTTGATTCTTCCAAATTGATCTGCACTTTTCCAGGTGGTTATTAATTCCATACCAAATAATAGTTTCTAAAAGTTTTCCGATCTCGGAAGTTAAACAGGCCTGGCAGCATCTGTGAAGGAAAAAACAGAGTTAACGTTCAGGTCACTGGACCCAAAATGTTAACTCTGTTTCTTTCTTCACAGATGCTGCCAGACCTGCTGAGCTTTTCCACCAACTTTAGTTTTTTCTGCCTGATTTACAGCATCCGCAGTTCTTTCGGTTTTTATTCAGAAGTTAAAGTGACAGGTCTGTAATGGCCGGGCCAATCTTTACATCTGTTTCTGAACAAGGTCATAATATTTTGCAATTCTGCAATCCTCCAGCAGCACCCACAAATCTAGGAAAGATTGAGAGGTAGTTGTCAGTCCATCTGAAATTTCTATTTTCACTTCCCTCAATATCTACGGATGTGTCTCTTGCATATGTGGAGCCATATCAACTTTAAACGTGGATAGCTTATCCAATCTGTCAGTTTTAAGCACAGTCTCCTCCTCAGTCACTGTTGACCACGAACTATAATTGCTTGGTAAATCTATTCGTCAGACGCTAAACAGTACCTGAGTTTAAAAAAGCTCTTAACAAACACACCACTGAAACCTTCAGGTTCCTCCATACATCGCTGGACTGCTCCTATAACAGTGTGTCATGAATTTAAAATCCGGCCCTTTTCGTGCCAATTTTATGTAGATTAATCCTCATGGAAACCAAATATTTGAAAAATTGCCACAAATGGGTGCAATTTAGTGAGAATTTTGCCAACTGCAACTTTTAAAACGTTGAAAGGTCAGAAATTGAAAGTGTAACTCGACACTGACATGGGCTCATTACAACAATCCTATTTCCCCCTCCTTTGTGTCTGGCTCCTTTTGTTTCTGAAGCACACCAGATCATTTTCACAAATCACTTGTATGGAATTTGTTTTGCGTTAAAATGGAACATCTGAATTTTTTTTAAATTCTGCAAATTGTGGAAGACTGTTTTCGGGGAACATGGGTTTCCAGAAATGCCACTGAATTAATTTTCTGAAATGAAAAACAGTTCTGCTTCAGTCTGTCAGCTTTTCCATGGCATCTTTGTAATCATTATGATGTAAAATACAGCATTTAGTGTCCTTTTATAACCTTAATTCCTATGCATCAAACTCAGCAGGATAATTTTTTTTGCTGCCGCTTGCATTTTTTGGTCTGTAAGATGCGATGTAGGAGGATTTCCACACTGATGTCAAGATTTCTATGAAGTGATCCATTGGCATAGGCCATGAGATAAGGGAGCAGAAGTAGGCCATTGAGCCCATCAATGCTGCTCTGCCATTCGATGAGACTGGCCTGCCAACATTCAGCTTTTTTAGTGGTGCCCAACACACTTCAATCAGTTGATATAATGTTGAGATCTCCGGATAGTCTGTGTATGTCTAAGTGTTTCAATGAATGAGTCATTGGAGAGGGTTGATGTAATTTTAACTTTGTACGATTGTCTAAATAGGACAATGATCTGTTTCTGATCACACTGAATTCTCTAATTCTCTGACGTCAAGAGTCAGGAAAATCACATTTTCTTTGTACATTAATTCAACATCACTGACTATTATACTAACAATCAACAAAATTTAGCATTGGCAGAGGGGTAGTGATCAAAATTGATACACAGACAGGAAGCAGAAGGTAATGTTTGGTGGATAATTTTTTGACGGGTAAGCGTTTTACTGTGGAGATGGAAGGTGCTTCTGCAGACTTCAACACAATGAACCTTGTTTATTATGGTATGTGCCAATGATTTGGAATTGAATGTAAGTGTGGTGAAACAGAAGTTTACAAATGATACAATAATTTGGCTACACAGTGGATTACAGCAATACATTGATGGACTGGTTAGGTGGACAGAACAGTGGCAAATGATGTTCAGTTTAGGGAAATGTGGGTAATGCATTTGGAGAATTCTAACAATACAAAGGCATACACAATGTTTAGTGGAATGCTGAGTAGTATAGAGGAACAGAAGGATTTTGCAGGGGCATGTTCACAGATACCTGAAGGTGGGTGATCAGCAATGTTCTTTCCTAGCTGCATGGATCTTGGAGGCTATATGCACGCTGATCAGATAGGTGATCAGGTAAGGTGATCAAATGGCATATGAGATACTTGCCTTTATTAGCCAAGGTACAGCAAGCAGCGTTGGGAGGTTATGCTGGAACTACATATGATTCTAGGCTGGTTACAGCTGAACTCTTTACAGTTGCTGCATTATAGAAAAAATAAAATTGCATAAGCAAGTGTTTTGGCCAATGTATTTCTCAAGGAAAGGGAAGAGTTTCCTGAGAATCACATTTAACCATCCAGCATCTCCATACAATTCTGTTCACTGCCACCTAAAAAGATAAAAATGCATATGGAACATCAGTCATGAAGAAATCTGACGATGAGACCGAGTGAACTGCTGACTGTGAACACACATTAATGATGATCCCAAACTTGAGTGTATAATGGAGCCACTGCACACTCTGTCAACGCTTAAGACCATAAGGCCATAAGACATAGGAGTGGAAGTAAGGCCATTTGGTCCATCGAGTCCACTTCGCCATTTAATCATGGCTGATGGGCATTTCAACTCCACTTCCCTGCACTCTCCCCATAGCCCTTGATTCCTTAAATCCCTTAAATCCCCCCACTATCAACATCCTGGGGGTTACCATTGAGATAGAGTCTAACCACTGTCCCTTGGCATTCAATCGTGTTACTATCACTTAATCCACCCACTATCAACGTCCTGGGGGTTATCATTGAGAGAGAATCTAACCATCGCCCCCTTGACATCCAGTGACTTTACCCTCTATCTTAAACATGCTTAAAGCACAGAGGATTCACAGCTCTCTGTGCTAAAAAATCCCAAAGTTTCATCGCTGTCTTCGAAGTAAAAATAATTCCCCTCATCTCCATCCTAAGAGACATAAAAAATACAAAAGAACTGTAGCTGCTCGAAATCAGAGACAAAAACAGAAATTTGCTGGAGAAAATCAGCAGGTCTGGCAGCATCTGAGGAGAGAAAGCGGAGTTAACACTTCGGGTCCAGTGGCCCTTCTGTGGTTCTTGTTACTCCCTGGGATTGATTGAAAAGGAGAGAAAAAGGCACTACAGAAACAGGCACTAACGAAATGCAAGTTGTTGTTATCATCAGGGGTTAATCTCTTCAAAGAACCCCCGGACCCATCCTGCTTGGGGCGTCCCCCACCAAATGCCGATTATTCCTGTCAGTCTGGAATTAACTCAAAATGGATTCTTAAGGAACACAGCGCTAAAGAAATGCAAGTTGTTGTTGTGGGGAACCTCTCCAAAAAAAAGTCCTTCTCAAGCTTCCCCGTTAGCAACTGGGGCTTCCCCTTGCACATGCTGGTTACTCCTGTTAAAATAGGGGAGATGGCAAACAGCAGTGGGCGCAAAGGCGATGCAGAAATGCAAGTGCTCAAAAAAAAACCTCAACCCACACCCAGCAACAGCCCTCCAAACATCGGTTACTGCTGTCAAAACCTGGGATTAAATTCTAAAAAGGACTGGGGTGGGGGGGAAGCACTGGGTGCAAAAGGTGCCACAGAAAGGAAGGTTGTTGTTGTTGTTGAAGTGGCGGATAACCGCCACGCCCGGCATGTGCTCCCTCCATTCCCGCGGAAAGGTTGGTCTCACATCAAAAATGTGGCTGAGAACAATGTGATGCTTTTGATTTTTTTTTTTTGCTGTCCCTGTCCCAAAAGAAATGCAACTGGTCAAGAAGGCAGCTCACCACAACCTCCTCAAGGCCGGTTAGGAGTGGGCAATAAATGCTGGCCCAGCCAATGACACCCACATTTCTGGACTGCTAAAATAAAAGAAATTTGGATAACCATTCATTATATCAATGGCAGAATTTAGTTATACCCTCCTCAATCGATCATACCCTAATTGGCAGTATAATTTATAACTGCGAAAACTGATTTGACCTGTGAAAACAATTTCTCCTTATTAAAGTTCTCATCCAGCTGGCTGACTGTTCAAATGTAAGCACTTATTTAGATTTATCATTAACTTTCATGATCAACGATAAGCTCTGACAAAGCTTTAGTGACTACACTTGGTTTGCATCCAAATTACTTTTCATTTTTTGATTGTTCATGTGATGTGAGGGCAACTGACAAGGCCAGCATTTAGTACCATCCAAAAATGCCCTTAACAAGGTGATGGTAAGAAGATTCTTTCTTCAACTGCTACAATCCTTGTGATGAGTGCACTCCCAGCCTGCTGTTGCCACTTCCAGGATTTTGACCCAGAGACAATGATGAGTTGGCAATATTATTCCAAATCAGGAGCTTGTATGACATTGAGGAAGACCCAGAGAAGTGATAGCCCACTACACTGCTGTTCTCCTTCTTCTTCTGCAAGGTTACGGCCATGGATTTGTGAGGTGCTCTTGAACAAACTTTGGCAAGTTTTTGCAGCTCATCTTGTTGCATAGTGCAAACATGCTGTGCCTATGCTGGAGTTGTCATTGTTGTTATCGTATTCATCAAGGCAAATGAAGAATATCTTACCACAGCAGTGGATCTGTACTTTGTAAACGGTGGACAGGCTTTGGGAAGTCAGGAGATGAGTTACTCACTATAGAATACTTAACCTCTAACCCGCTGTGATTACCACAGTATTTATGTGGGTGGGCTGGTTATGTTTCCACTCAATGGTAATCTGTAGCATGCCAATTGTTTTGGATTCTGCCATGAATATCAGGGTGAGATGGTTTGATAATCTGCTGTTGGGGACATTCATTGACTGATACTTTTGTTGCACAAACGTCACTTGGCACATACTAGCCCATGCCTTGATACTGTCCAGTTCTTGCTCCTTATGGATGTAAACTACTTCAATATCTGAGGACTTCTTTGCAAATGCCACTGATCACTGTGTTGTCATCAGCAAATGTAATTTTCGATCTATGTTGGAGTGAAGCCCATTGAGGCTGAAGCTATTTGGGCTTGGGACATGGCCCTGACAAAATCCTACAGCAATATATCCATTAGTTTTTTAAAAAATCCATTCGTGTCTTGAAAGGGATACTAAGAATATTACTTGTCCAGGGGAAACTACAGTTAGAATGGAATTTTACAGGAAATTGCTACCTTTTATTGTATTCATTTGTGGGATGCAGGATTCGCCACCTGGCCAGCATTTGTTGCCTGTTCCCAGTCGCCCTTGAGAAGGTGTTGGTGAGCTGCCTTCTCGAACCACTGTAGTCCATTAGGGATGAAATTCCAGGATTTTGACCCAGCGACACTGAAGAAATGGCAAGATATTTCCAAGCTGGGTTAATGAGTGGCTTGGAGGGAAACTTGAAGGTGGTGGTGTTCCCATGTATCTGCTGCCTTTGTCTTTCTAGGTGGAAGTGGTGGTGGATTTGGATCGTGCTGTCTGAGGATCTTTGGTGAACCTCTGCATTGCATCTCGTAAATAGTACACATAAGATGCACACACAAGACTGTGGGCTTTTATTTACATTTATCCATTCACTGGATGTGGATTCCACAGGCAAGATCAGCAATTTCTACAAGTTCTTTACTGTCCTTGAGAAACAGAGCATTTCAAAGAGAAGTTAAGAGTCAATCACATTGCTGTGAATTAAACATCAGACAAAGGACAATCAGATGTAGGTAACACAGTGTGGAGCTGGAGGAACACAGCAGGCCAGGCAGCATCAGAGGAGCAGGAAGGTTGATGTTTCGGGTCGGGACCCTTCCTCAGAAATGGGGGAAGGGTAAGGGGCGCTGAAATAATTATTGAGAAGGGGTGGAGCTGGAGAAGGTAGGTGGTGTGGTGATTGGCGTGTGCAGGTAGGGAGTAGAGAGGGTTGGGCAGTGAGACGGGAGGAGTGGATAGATGGGAGAGAAGACGGACAGGTCAAGGAGGCGGGGATGAGAGGGAGGATTGGTCATGGAATGAGGATGGGGAGGGGAGATTTTTGAAGCTTGTAAAGTCCACATTGAAACGGTGGGTTGTATGTTCTCGAGGCGAAATATGAGGTGCCGCTCTTCCAGTTTCCAGACGGCATTGTTGTAACAGTGGAGGAGGCGCAGGACAGACATGGCATCCAGGGAATGGGAGGGGGAGTTGAAGTGGTTCACGACAGGAAGATGTTGTCATTTGTCGCAAACCAAGTGCAGGTGCTACACAAAGTGGCCTCTGAGCCTCCGCTTGGTCTCACTGATGTAGAGGAGGCCACATTGGGAGCAGCAGATGCAATAGACCACATTAGCGGATGTGCAGGTGAACATCTGCCTGATGTGGAATGCATTTTTTGGAGCCTGGGATGGAGGTGCGGGGGTAGATGTAGGGGCAGGTGTAGCCCTTACTGGGTTGCAGGGAAAGGTGGCAGGTGTGGTGGGGCTAGTGGGGAGTGTGGAGCAGTCTAGGGAGTCGCGGAGAGAGTAGTCCCTCCGGAAGGCAGATAGGGGTGAGGAGGGAAATATATTCTTGGTTGTGGGGTCAGATTGCAGGTGGTGGAAGTGACGGAGAATTATACGTTGAACCCAGAGGTTTGTGGGATGATACATGAGGACAAAGACGATTCTGTCTTTGTTTTTGTTGTGGGGAGATGGTTGCGAGGATTGAGATGCAGGAAACGCAAGTGATCCGGTCGAGAGTGTTTTAAACCACTGAAGGGGGGAGGTTCTGTTCCTGGAAATACGAGGGCGTCTGGGATGTTTGGGAGAGGAATGCCTGATCTTGGGAGCAGATGCAGTGGAGGCTGAGGAATTGGGAATAGGGGATCGCATTCTTGCAGGAAGCTGGGTGAGAGCTGGTGTACTCTCAGTAGCTGTGGGAGTCAGTGGGCTTGAAATAGTCATCAGTTTTGAGGTGGTCACCAGAGATGGAGACAGAGAGGCCCAGGAAGGTTTTTTTGCCGCTTGTGGGGAGATTTTGAAGCTAGTAAAGTCCACTTTTTTGCCAGGGATGTATTGCCTTACCTGAAGGCCATGAGTGAACCAGACAACGTTTATTTAATTAAGCATATTTGAATAGGAAACAATCCCTAGGAGCACTGAGGAAGTGTTGCAAGGACATCCTGAATATCTCCCTAAAACAAATGCATCATCCCCATTGACACATAGGAATTGTGTGCCCTTGAACACACAAACTAGAGAAGAGTCATCCATGAAGGTGTGTTATCCACGCAGAGTGTCACTAAGTGGGGAGCATGGAGACCAAGTGAAAGCAGCAGAAAAACTGGGCAGAATCCAGAGCGCCCCCACCCACCCACCTGCTCAAATACCACCTGCCTCACCTGGGGCAGAGTCCGAGGCTCCAGGATAGGACTATTCATGTACTGTAGAGTCCTCATGCCCTGGAGTGGAAGGAAATCATTCTTGACCCTGAGAGACTGCCAAAGAAGAAGAGGACTCTGAAGACCATAAGAAATAGAAGCAGGAGCAGACCATTCAGCCCATTGAGTCTGTTCCACCATTCAACGAGGCCATAACTGATTTGATTGTGGCCTTAGAAGCATTTTGTCACCTGCTCCTCATAACCTTTGACTCCCTTGTCAACTAAAATGTTGTCTTACTCTGCCTTGAATCTATTCAATATGCTGAATCCTCCATCGCTCTGAGAGGAAGAGTATTCCAAAGATGAATGACCTATGAGAGAAATAGTTTCTCTTTATGTCTGTCTTAAGTGGGTGACTCTTTATCTTTAAACAGGACAGCCCTCAGAACATTATCTGATTTAATAAAGCACCCCTCATTCTTCTAAACTCCAATGAGACCCAACCTATTTAACTGTCCGTCATGAGATAATCCCTTCGTCCACAAGATCAGTCTGGAGAACCTCTTTGAACTGCTTCCAAACAAATATATCCTCTCTTCAGTGAGAAGGCCAAAATAGCACACAATACTCCAGATGCAGTCTCACCAATATCCTGTACAGCTGGAACTGGATTTCATCATGTTTATACTCCACCCATTTGTTACAAAGCCCAACATCCTATTATTCTTCCTATTTACTGACTAGTTGCTTCATCGTTCCTTAATGCACGCATGTTAATTTCTTGTGAAACATGTAAAGGGCACTGGGATCTCCCTTACTGCAGCATACTGCAGTCATTCTCTATCTAAACACCATACCGCTTTTCGATTCTTCCTGCTAGAGGACAACCACACATTTTTCTACACAATACACCATCTGCCAATTCTTTGCCACTCACTTGACCTATCTATCTCTTTGCAGACTCATTGTATCACCCTCACAACTTACTTTCCTAAATACCTTTGTAGAATCTGCACTTTTGACTATAATACTGTTGGCCCCTTCACGTAACACATAAATGTAGATTATACATTGCTGCGGCCCCAGCACTGGGCCCCGTGGCACTCCACAAGTTAAAATTTGCCAACCTGTACATTACCCATTTACCCTGACTTCTCAATAGGAGCTTCAGCTTACAACAGTCTGACTCACAGCAATTGTATCACCAATAGATCTCACATGTCATATGTTATCCATTCCCCTGAAAGCTTCACTTACAATGTTCTAAATGACACTGGCTGAACTGTCTTTTGAGAGAGTTTCTGGAGATGACCTAACCCTACTTGTCAAAGTACTTTGGGGGAGTCAGTTAGCTCAGTTTGCTGAACGGCTGGTTTATAATGCAGAAATGTCAACAGCCAAGGTTTAATTCCCACAGGGGCTGAGGTAACCATGAAGGTTTTGCCTTCTCAACCTTGCCCGTCACCTTAGGTATCATGACCCTCATGTTAAACTCACCAGCAGTCATCTCTCTCCCTAATGAGAGAGTGGGACGAGGGTGATTTTTCCTGTTACTTGTCAAAGCTCGTGATCTATTCTTGGATTTTTTATATGTCAAAATTTAGTCTCAATCTTTCATTCAGAAACCTAGCAGCAAAGCCTCTCTTTATTCTTTCTGGAGCATTCTTTCCTGAATCCACAGGATAAAACTTTGTAAAGCTACTATGTACTCAGCAAGGAGCTACAACCAATGGCTAGTTCTGGTTTGGTCTCTTGCAAAGTACAGTGTTGAAACCCTAACTCCAACCTACACTCAGTGTTCCATACTTGGAGAGAGTGATTGGTGCGATCATCCTTTCAATCTCGAAGCACACAACGTCCTGAAAGTAACTAGCAATCTGATGTGAAATCAAGATTATCAGGCCATTCATCTTTGGAATTTTTTTTAAAAATTCACTCACTGGATGAGGGTCCCACTGACCACACAGTATTTATTGCCCATCCCTAATTGCCCAGAGGGCAGTTAAGGGCCAACCACATTGCTGTGGGTCTGGAGTCACATGTAAGGATGGCAGTTTCCCTCCATGAAAGACATTAATGAGCCAGATGGGTTTTTCCAACAATCAATTCACAGTCATCATTAGACCCTTAATTCCAGCTATTTACTGGATTCAAATTCCACCATCTGCTATGGCAGGATTTGAAACTGCGTCCCCAGCATGTTATCTGGGTCTCTGGATTAACAGTCCAGTGATATTACCATTGCCTCGCCACTATTATATCAATTGCAATTGCTCATAGTTTCTCTCCAAGTTTGTCAAGTGCTAAGGTCAAAATTGAGAGATAGTTGCCTTTTGTTACAATTAGCAAGCTTTTATACACGAAGAACTATTTCAAGTTCAGGAGCTCCAATAACACTATGAAAGTGACATTCAATGATTTTGGTCATGTTAGCAGTCGTAGAGCCATAGTACTGTGTAGCACGGAAACAGACCTTTCAGTCCAACTCACCATCCCAACCAGATATCGTAAATTAAGCTCGTCCCAATTACCTTCATATCCCTCCAAACCCTTCCTATTCATATACCAATCCAGATGCCCTTTAAATGTTGTAATTTACCAGCTTCAATCAATTCCTCTGGTAGTTCATTCCATACACACACCAGGCTCTGTGTGAAAAAGATGCCCCTCAGGTCCCTTTTAAATCTTTCCCCTTTCACCTTAAACCTAAGGCCTCTAGTTTTGGACTCCCCCACCCGCGGGAAAAGACCTTGTCGATTTACCTTATCCATGCCCCTCATGATTTTATTAACCTCTATAAGGTCACCCCTTAACTCTGACAATCTGGGGGAAATAGCCCCAGTCTATTTAGCCTCTCCCTACAGCACAAACCCTCGAACCCTGGTAACATCCTTGTAAATCTTTTCTGAACCCTTTCAAGTTTCACAAGAGATTATGAATAAATTAGACAAATTAGTGCCAGTGGATGTGATTGATTTGGATTCCCAGAAGGCCTTTGACAGGGTGCCACACAGGGGGAGGTTGCTAACTAATGCCCACTGTGTTAGGGGCAAGGAACTGGCATGGAAAGAGGATTGGCTGACTGGCACCCTTTCCTTTCCAAAGCAAGGAGACCAGAATTGAACACACTATGCCAATAGTGGTCAAACCAATGTCCTACACAGCTGCAACATAAACTCCAAACACAGATATTCAATCTACTGACCAATAAAGGTGGGCGTACCAAATGCCCTCTTCACTATCCTATCTATCTGTGACTCCACTTTCAAGAAATATGAACCTGTACTCCATGGTTTTGTGTTCAGTAACACTCCCCAGGACATTACCATTAAGTGTATAAATCCTGCCCTGATTTGCCTTTCCAAAATGTAGCACCTCATATTTGTCTAAATTAAACTCCATCTGCCACTCCACGTTCCATTAGCCTATCTGACCAAGGTCCCATTGTACTCTGAGGTAACCTTCCTTGCAGTCCATTACACCTCCAATTTTGGTGTCATCTGCAAACTTACTAACCATACCTCTTCTGTTCACATCCAAATAATTTATATGAATGATGAAAAACAGTGGAAGCAGTGCCCGTCCTGTTGGTCACAGGCCTCCAGTCTGAGAAACGGCCTGCCACCACCACCCTCTGTCTTCTACCTTCAAGCCAGTTCTGCATTCAAATGGCTAGTTCTCCCTGCATTCCATGTGACCTATCCTTGCTAACTAGTCTATCACGAGGAACCTTGTCGAACACCTTACTGAAGTCCATGTAGATCACATCCACCACTCTGCTATATGGTGAATCCTGGACAATAGTGCCGCTGAACAAAAACAAAGCTGCTGGAAAAGCTCAGCAGGTCTGGCAGCATCTGTGAAAGAAAAAAACGGAGTTAACATTTCGGGTCTGGTATCCTTCCTCAGAACCTATTTTTGTGTCATCTGCAATTTTAGCAATAATGCGCAGTTCTTTCATCCAGATCATTATCATATCGCGTGAAAAATGGTGATTCCAATACTGTTCCATGTCAAACTCTACTAGTCACTAGGTGCCATCCTGAAAAATACATCTTTATCTCCAATCTCTGCCTTCTGCCAGTCAGCCAATCCTCTTTCCATGCCAGCTCCCTGCCCCTAACACAGTGGGCATTAGTTAGCAACCTCCCCCTGTGTGGCACCCTGTCAAAGGCCTTCTGGGAATCCAAATCAATCACATCCACTGGCACTAATTTGTCTAATTTATTCATAATCTCTTCAAAGATTTCTAACAAATTTGTCAGGCGTGACCTCCCCTTGGTGAAGCTGTGCTGATTGGTTACTTTTTCGTGTACTTTCAAGTACTCTGCAATCTTATTCTTAATAATACTCTAAAATCTTACCAATGAATGAGGTCAGGCTAACTGACCTATAATTTCCTGTCTTCTGTCTCCCTCCCTTCTTAAACAGGAGTGTTACGTTAGCTATTTTCCAATTCTGCGAGACACTGTCTGACTCCAGGGATTCCTGAAAGATCATCACCAAAGCCTCCGCAATCTCCTCAGCGATCTCCTTCAGAAATCTGGGGTGTAGCCCATCTAGTCTGAGTGATTTATCCGCCTTTAGGCCTTTCAGCTTATCCAGCACCTTTTCCTTAAAGATGGCCGCTACACTCACCTCTGCATCCGATTCTCTTGAAGTTCTAGTATTGAAGTTGGGAGCAATTTCCAGGCAGCATCTTGTCTGGAGACACTACAGGATTGAAATTAGCCTCCTGGCACCTTTTTGCTGTGCATAACCTGTTTGCTGCACTGTACAGTCTCTTTAACATTGCTGTGCAGCCGTGTGGCATGTTTGTTCCTAGTGCAATATATTCTGGGCGGCCACGTACTTAAGCACCCAAATTGCTTAGAGGGAATGTTGTTGTAAATCAGTCACCTGAACCTTGAATATCAGATCACAGTCATTTAAGTCTATTAAGAGGTTTCATTATTTGCAATGAAATCCACTTGGGATTGAATCTGAGGTTTTATTGTGCTGTCCACATTGACACTGTGTTGTGATTTCAAAGATAATTCTCATCTGAACTTGAAATACCCTCTTCTAAAAATTCCAATCCCTCTTTGGCCTTCCACCTCCCTGTTCCTGTTGTCTAGCTCAACAGCGCACCCTTAGCACTGCTCCCAGTTCTGGTCTATTGACCTCCACTGATTTGTATCGCTCTGCCGCAGCCAGCTTAGTTCAGCTGCCAAGATCCACAACTTTGAAATTCCCTCCCTAGCCTTCTCTGCCTCTTTATTTCTGTTTCCTTTTTTACGGTGTTCTATGAACCCTGTCTCTTGGACCAAGCTTTCAGTGATCCACCTGCTAAATCCTTTAATCTGGGTGCATAATGGCTTCGTATATCAACTGCTCTATCTAGGTCTGTGAGAAACTACAGAAAGTTGTGTGCTCAGCGCAGGCCATCACGGAAGCCAACTTTCCATCCATGGCCTCCATTTACACCTCTCGTTGCCCCGGAAAAGCTGCCAACATCACCAAAGATCCTTCCCATGCCACTAATGCTCTCTTCCATCAGGCAGTAGATACAGAAGCTTGAACACATGCACCAATAGGTTAAAGAACACCTTCTTCCCTGCTGCTTTCAGACTGCTGAATGGACCTCTCCAATGTCCAATCTAATGTTGTCCTTGCTTTTGTACACCTCATGCGCAGTCATAATATTGTATGCCTTGCTCTGCATAAGGACCCTATGATCTGTATGTCCTTGCTTTTGCTATGATCTGTCTGTACTGCTCGCAAAACAAAACTTTTCACAGTAGTTAGGTACATGTGTCAATAAACCAAATCAAAATCAAATTATAGCTCTGTGTCAAATTTCGTTCTGTTTTAAATCAACGTGTTTTGAACATGTTTAACTCACACCTGCATGGCTGTCACATCCTGAAGAGGGCATTGAACCTGAAGCCTTTGGCCTGGAGGTAGGGACACTACCATTGCATCTCGAGAACGTGCTTCGAATTTTGAACAAAAATGGTCCCGTGAAGTGACTTTTGAACCTTTTGCCACATTAAAGGTGCCATATAAATGTAACTTATCCAGCTGCTGTCCTCACATAAACTCAGCATTGTAAGGATCTAGGACCATTAACCTACAAAATAATCAGAGGGGCTGGGTTTCTGAAAACGGCATTTATATTGAACAGCTAGTTTTTCCACAAAGAATCTCCAATTTTGTGTGGTCTGGTGAAGGAGTTAATCCTATTGGGAAAGAGTAGTTTGCAAGTGGTTTTATGCTGATAAATACTTCAACAGTTTTAAAGCATGTTGTCTCCTATTTTCTCAACACGCAGCTGTCACAATCAAATAGTCTAAAGCATCCGTGGTCTCCTGTTTCCCACAAATGCTTCCAGCTTGTCTACTCTCTTGATTCATACAATGGCTGAAGTGTTCACTCTGTAGCTCTTTCTTACAAAGGTTGCCTTTCCCATAAAATGGTGTATTTAATGGGTTGGAATTAGAGTAGTTTATTGAAAGGGAAAGCTGTAACAAGGATGGAGAAAGTAAACAGACTGGGAAATTTATGGCTTTTCTCTCAGTTGGAGACAAAAGATCTGGGATGCTTGCAGTGGGAAAGAATGTTATGCTTGCCTGACTTGAATTGAAAGTCCTCCCCATGTGGGGGCAGCGCTGAGTCTGTGTGGCTCAGTGGTTAAATGCACTAAAATATGACAGATGCTGGAAATGACAAGAGCTCCAAACAGTCAATGGGATGGGTGGCACGTGGAACCTCTTCTGCACTCTACACTGACCCCAAACCCCACCTCTTCCTCCGGTGCATTGATGACGGTATCAGCGCCATCTCTTGCTCCCAAGAGGAGCTCGAACAGTTCATCCACTTCACCAACACCTTCTACCCCAACCTCAAGTTCACCTGGGCCATCTCCAACACATCCCTCACCTTCCTGGACCTCTCTGTCTCCATCTCAGGCAACCGGCTAGAAACTGATGTCCATTTCAAGCGCACTGACTCCCACAGCTACCTAGAATACACTTCCTCCCACCCAACCCCTCCAAAAATTCCATCCCCTCTTCCCAACTCCTTCCGCTCTGCCGCATCTGCTCCCAGGATGAGGCATTCCACTCCCGCACATCCCAGATGGCCGCGTTCTTCAAGGACCGCAATGTCCCCCCCGCAGTGGTCGAGAACATCCTTGACCGTGTCTCCCACATTTCGCGCAACACGTCCCTCACACCCTGCCCCCGCAATAACCGGCCTAAAAGAATCCCCCTCATTCTCACATACCACCCCACCAACCTCCGGATACAACGCATCATCCTCCGACACTTCCTCCATCTACAATCTGACCCCACCACCCAAGACATTTTTCCATCCCCACCCTTGTCTGTCTTCTGCAGAGACCACTCTCTCCAGGACTCCCTTGTCCGCTCCACACTGCCCTCCAACCCCACCACGCCATGCACCTTCCCCTGCAACCGCAGGAAGTGCTACACTTGCCCCCACACCTCCTCCCTCACCCCCATCCCAGGCCCCAAGATGACTTTCCATATTAAGCAGATGCTCACCTGCACATCTGCAAATGTAGCATACTGTATCCACTGTACCCGGTGTGGCTTCCTCTACATTGGGGAAACCAAGCGGAGGCTTGGGGACGGCTTTGCAGAACACCTCCGCTCGGTTCGCAATAAACAACTGCATCTCCCAGTCGCGAACCATTTTAACTCCCCCCTCCATTCCTCAGATGACCTGTCCATCCTGGGCCTCCTGCAGTGCCACAATGATGCCACCCGAAGGTTGCAGGAACAGCAACTCATATTCCGCTTGGGAACCCTGCAGCCCAATGGTATCAATGTGGACTTCACAAGCTTCAAAATCTCCCCTTCCCCCACTGCATCCCAAAACCAGCCCAGCTCGTCCCCTCCACCTGCTGCATCCCAAAACCAGCCCAGCTCGTCCCCGCCTCCCTAACCTGTTCTTCCTGTCACCTATCCCTTCCTCCCACTTCAAGCTGCACCTCCATTTCCTACCTACTAACCTCATCCCACCTCCTTGACCTGTCCGTCTTCCCTGGATTGATCTATCCTCTCCCCACCTCCCCACCTATCCTTTCCTCTCCACCTATCTTCTCCTCTATCCATCTTCGGTCCGCCTCCCCCTCTCTCCCTATTTATTCCCGAACCCTCTCCCCATCCCCCTCTTTGATGAAGGGTCTAAGCCCGAAATGTCAGCTTTTGTGCTCCTGAGATGCTACTTGGCCTGCTGTGTTCATCCAGCTTCACACTTTGTTATCTCGGATCTGCTGTCCATTTCAGCAGTTTCCATTTCAAAGTATTACCTACGCCACAGAAACAGGCCATACTGCCCATTCAATGAATCTGTACTGCCGTTTGTGCTGCACACAAAAGCTTCCACGACAAGAATCACATTCAATTTTGTTAGCGTACCCTTGACGAAGCCTCTGGCTGCAGTGTGCACAATAACCGTTTGTTCTGGTCAGCAAGGTTAATCCCGAGGTTTCAGTCACGGGATCTTGTGTTCCTGTCAGTGTTGGGAAAGGATGCTGGGGCTCAATCTGCTGACCTGCCCCCCCGACCGGTTCCCCTGCTGTATCCCATTCTAGGCTATTGTCCAAAGTCAGGAGTTGGTGGATGAGTCAGAGTGGGAGGAAGCATTGGGCTAATCACTTGTAAGTGATAAGTTGCCAATGGAACACCTATTAAGGCCTATTGTTGGAAGTTGATTGGCACGTCCTCAAAGCAGTGAAGTATAGCTACTTTCGAGGCAACCCACCTAGTGGTAGAGTAGATGATCAGTTCTTTCAATAAGTTTACAGTCCTTCCCTCCCTGCCTTTCCCTCACACATTTTGAATGGAATTCTCCTGATGTTGTTGATATCCAACATCAGGAATCTACCTACCACCCTTAAGAGGCTGATGAGGCTCTTCCCTTGGACATCACCTTGCCAAATCGAGGAATGTTATAGATGAGTAACTGTTTCCTACCCCATGTGTGCATCTGATCTGGAGCATGCGATATTACGAAGGAGGAGCGATGGGTGTCTTGAAAAACATTAAAGTAGATAAGTCACTAGAGCCTGAAAAGATCTATCCCAGAACACTAAAACTAAAATTTCCCGTTCTGCGGGAGCTTGACCCCACCGATTCAGGTTGCTTCTATTGCTGCAACTTGACAGAAAAAATCCAAGGCCTCACAAGCTTGAACAAAAGCTATTGGCTTGAAGCAGACTGCTTAACATTTCTGTCTCAACCTCTCTTCGCAAAGAAAAAGGACAAAATACACCTCTGAAAGTCATAGTATCATCAGATGAGGCCTCTGTTGTTTGTCATATATACATGACTTTGATGAAAATGTGGGTGGTCTGATTAGTAAGTTTGTAGGTGACATGAAAATTGGTGGGGTTATACATAGTGAAGAAGGTTATCAAAGGATACAGCGGGATACAGATCATTTGGAAAGTTGGGCGGAGAAATGGCAGATGAGTTTTATTCCAGACAAGTGTAAGGTGATGCATTTTTGGGAGGTCAAATGCAAGAGGAAAGTATGTAGTTGATACAATACCCTTAGAAGCATTGATATACAGAAGGCTTTGAGGTCCAAATCCATAGCTGCCTAAAAGTGGCAACACAGTGAATAAGGTGGTAAAGAAGGCACATGGCAAGCTTACATTCATCAGTTGGGCATTGAGTATAAAAGTTGATAAGTCATGTTGCAGTTGTATAAATGTTGTGTGTAGTTCTGGTTACCACACTATAGGACAGATGTGGAGGGTTTGGAGAGGATGCAAAAGAGATTTACCTGGATTGGAGTGTATTAGCTATAAGGGAAGGTTGAACAAACTTGAATCATTTTCAATTGAGCATTGAAGGCTGAGAGGGCGACCTGATTGAAGTATATAAAATTATGAAAAGCATGCATAGGATGGATTGTAGGTATCTTTTTCCCAGAGTGGAAATGTTAAATACAAGAGACATAGGCTTAAGGTGAGAGGGAAAAAGTTTAAGAGAGATGTGCGAGAAAGGTTTTTTACACAGAGGGTGGTGGGTGCCTGCAGCATACTGCCAGGGAGGTGGTAGAAGAAGACACATTGGCAAAATTTAAGACGCATTTAGGCAATCACATGAACAAACAGGAAAGAGAGGGATATGAACTATGTGCAGGCAGATGGGATTAGTTTAGAATGGCATTATGGTCAGCGCAGACATAGTGGAGCAAAGGGCCTGTTCCTGCACTGTACTGTTCAATGTTCGATGACCTGCATCATTGGGAATCTGATGTTAATTTAGAAGCATGCAGGAAAATCCTGTCCCAAAGTCTGCAACAAAAGTTAGACAGTGGGTATATTTCAAGAAAGGTTTACACTTGGACAAAAAGGCACACGGAAAAGAACATTCAAGAATATATAGCCCAGAGAATCGTATTGGTGAATAACAAATTCAGAGTTAATGTACAAGCAAAAAAAGTAATAGAATAAGAAAAATGAAAGGAACAGTGGGAATCACAAACATTCAAACAAAGGTTATGAAATATGAAGAATAAAAATTTACTGAGAACAACTGATGAAAGCATGTAACTTGATGCAAAAAGTGAATTTATAATTTAAAGAAAAGCAATGTTTAGCATGATGCCTTGATGTTTAAAACATGCTAATTAGTTGGAGATTTGAAACAGGTTTTTAGATTGGATAATCACAGTTTTTGTTTTGTGCAATTTTCAGTTGTTTGATACTGAACAAGAATTAGTCTCTGATTGAAGATGAAAAGACTACAAAAGTAGATTAGGAGTTGAAATAGGAATTTGTTACAAAAGCTTCAATACAATAGGGATTGGGCAAAAGGATCAGATACAACCAGGGAATGAAGAGCAGAGGGATTAACAGAGGAATTTCAGACAATGTGGTCTGTACTACCCAATTTCAATGGGTGGTTTCTAAACAACAGAGGCTTTTCAATTTGCCAGGATAAGGGAGATTTTATAGGGTATAAAACTTCTGTCCCCTTAAATAAAGCGTACTATTCTTTGGGAAGGGTGTGTGGAGAGAGAGGATAGGCGTGAAGGGGGTGTGAGTATATTTGTTCAGCATCTGTTTTATCCATGTTGTTGTAAAGCACCTTGGTGCATTTTTTCATGTTGAAGCTGCTACTTAAATATAAACTCTTGTTGATTTCTCTTGACCAAACTGTAGTTTGCCAGCTAACCAGGAGCCAATAGACCAAAGGTTAGAAACAGAACCCCGCACTTCATCCAATTGGCTTTGTTAAGAGAAAGCATTCTAAACATATCCATCCTGTCTCTCGCTCTTTCTTCTCTCCTCATTAAAGTTCAAACTGCCCATCTGTCAAGTGTGATCTCACTGATGCATTTTCTTTAAGCAAAAATGATTGCTTACCCTCCCGTCTCAGCTGTTGTAAGTAATGAACAACATCAGGGTCCACAAAAATCATAGAGCCAGGCAAATGATGACAGCAGTGTATCTGAGAGAGGGAGTCCAGAATTACAGGGCATAGGTTTAATCTGAGATGGGAAAGATTTAAAAGAGACCTGTTGAGCAACTTTTTTTCCCCACAGAGGGTGGTGCATGTATGGAATGAGCTGCCAGAGGATGTTGTTGAGGAGGGTACAATTACAACCTTTAAAAGGCATCTGGGTGGGTACACGAATAGGAAAGCTTTAGAGGGATATGGGCCAAATGATTAATTTAGGATATCTGATCGGCATGGATGGGTTCATCCGAAGGGTCAGTTTTCATGTTGTACATCTCTATGATTCTCCACACACAGAAATTGGAGATACAGAGCAAGAAGACACACTAAAGCACACAGATAAATACATAGATACAAACTGAAATACACATGTATAATGTTTAGTATTACACTACATCTTATCAAACATGTGTTTGTCCTGTCCTAAAGTTTGCAATTCCTATGTGGAATCCTCAGAAGCCAAGAGCTATAAATATGATTAAAGCAATCCAACAACATACTGCAGGCTTCTGTAAAGGTGTTACACCAGTGTTAAGAGATAGTAAGGACTGCAGATGCTGGAATCAAAGATAACACAGTGTGGAGCTGGAGGAACACAGCGGGCCAGGCAGCATCAGAGGAGCAGGAAAGCTGATGTTTCAGGTCAGTTCCCTTCTTCATGAAATGCACTATCATTCTGAAGAAGAGTCCCAACCCAAAACGTTAACTTTCCTACTCCTCTGATGCTGCCTGGCTTGCTGAGTTCCTCCAGCTCCACACTGTGTTACACCAGCGTTAAAACGTTGTTTGAGTTTTTGAAATGGATATAATGAAGAACAAAGAAGTGAGAAAAGTAAAGTGTCCATCTTCTACAAGATATGTAATGGATTGATGTCTTTTTGGAGTTTGCACATTGTCTCGATGTCTGTGTGGGTTTCCTCTGAGTGCTTCCTCCCAAAGTCCAAGGATGTGCAGGTTAAGTGGATTGGTTATGGTCAATTGCCTGTAGTGATCGGGGTTGTGAAAGTTCGGTGGGTTAGCCATGGGAAAGGTAGGGTTACAGGGACAGGGTAGGGGGATGGATCTGGGTGGGATGCTCTTCAGAGGGTCAGTCTGGGCTCAATAGGTTGAATGGCCTGCTTCCATGATTTAATATTTCTTTGATAAGGTGAAATGACAAAAACATTGTGTCATTGGGTAATAATGAAATGTGAGGTACCATCAACACAAAACTACAGAGCATTTGTTTCTAAAACAAATCTTTCTTCCCAAGCCGATTCGCATAATGGGACAAACAGAAAAGCATGAAACAATCAAGTGCAAGCATCAATCAAATTTTCACAGTCTTTATATTGCATCATTCTGGAAGCTGAACATATACCCAAAGCTGGTCTCGCCCTCAGATTGAAACAAGGGCTATGACAGGTTGGTACTTGTGTCCCCATATAGACTGCAAAGGATAGTCTTCAAATGAAGCTGTCCTTTCTCCTTCCAAAGCCAGCTGCAGCATCTGCAGTTCTTTCAGTTTTTATCCCATAATGGGACAGGCTGCCAACGGAGATACCACAGCTCCATCACTTAAAATCTTTGAGATGGATCTTACAATTATTTCCATTTAAGGGTTTGCGATATCAGGATGATGATTTGAACAGATCATGCCTGTTTTAACCAGGGCTACATCATGTTAGTAGAATACAAACAATTATCTGCGATGTTAACCTGGCCACAGCAAGAGCAAAAAGCAGGTAATGGGTCGAAAACACAGAATTCTGGAGACCACAGAAGGTCAGGCAGCGTCCATGGAGAGAGAGAGCAAGCTAACATTTCAAGTCGAGGTGACGCTTCATCAGAGCTGACGTGAAATGAGAAGGGGATAGCCTTTATGCAATAGTAGTGGGGTGAAGCACTGGGAGAAAAAGGATGTTGGTAGTGCAGGTTAATTGATCGGAATGTGAGAATGGCAGAACACGAGTGTGTCTAACTGCAAACTGGACAGAACAAACATAGATGCTCCCTGACCTGCTGTGATTTCCAGCATTTTTTATTGTCAGTACAGATTCCATCATCTGCAGTAAGTTTCTCCTACAGAGAATGGATTGCATTTAAGTCTGTATAAAAGTTTTAGTTGGAAACTCAAATTAGCTGCTCACCAAGAATAAGTCAGAGAGAAGGGCAATTTAAAAAAAAATTCATTTCTTTTCTTTCCCCTACTGTTCTAAAGATATGGATTCCCTTACTTTCAGGTGGGGGCAGGTGAGTATTCAACAGTTACGCATTAGGAGGGTGAGAAGATTTGTTTTACATATGGAAAGTTGTTACGATATGAAGCAGCAGGGTTTGAATTGAGGTGAAAGCATATTCAGCACTCACTATGCAAATGGACAGAGGAGCTCAAAGGAAAAAGCTGCAGGGTTATGGGGAAATGGCAGGAGAGTGGATCTGATTGGGTTCTTTAAAGCAGCTAATACAGTCAAGAAGGGCCAAATGGTTTCATTCTGTTCTAAACGATCCTATAGGGAAACTTAACCTCAAAATGTGGACAGGTTTGGGTCAGGTGGGAAGTGTTAGAAATCTGAAGCCCAATCCCTCTAACCCTCCCATTTTCCATTCTAACCCACAAATAACCCAGCCCAAGAAAGTTGGATGGCAGTATAAACAGTGTAAAGATTCTGTGAATGTCATTGTTGTTCCACAGATTGAAGTTTAATCTGGGGTGGTGGGATTTCTGGAGTGTTGGGAACTGGGCAGTTAAACCTAGGGAAAGTCTACCAGATCCAGAAGGTGAATACTTATTTCCATTTACCTGCTTGATTTAGCACAGCCGCCTGGGAAAGCCCTTGTGGTCAGGCACACCAGTCCCCGCCCCTGACCTTTCCAGGACGCCTCAGGCTTTGCGCTACTTTACCCCTCCTGAGCCCCCTCTACCTCCCAGGTTCCTGCGCCCGTCCTTTGGTCGGCTGCCTTCTTGACTGGAAGCCAAGCTTGTCAGCCTGGGCGGGGAACCTGTCAGAGTGGACACACAACATGCAAGCTCTGACATCTACATCTTTATCAAACCCCCGCACCAACTCCCACTGACCCTACACCGTAACATTCTGCAGTCCCCCAACCAGGCTCCTGAAAGGTCAGACAGTTTAATATCATACCCTGGAATGCCCTTTAAGATATGCCTGCAGCTGGCTTTGGAAGGAGAAAGAACAGCTTCATGTGAAGACTATCCTTTGCAGCCTACATGGGGACACAACCTGTCACAGTTCTTGTTTCAATCTGAGGACCAGACCAGCTTTGGGTATACACTCAGCTTCCAGAACGATGCAATTTAAAGATTGTGAAAATTTGATTGACACTTGTACTAGATCTTTTTATGCTTTTCTGTTTGATTTTGGGTGAAAAAAAATAGAAACTTTCAGCCATGAATTCTTAAAAATGCTCCACATAAGAAAATGGAAATGTTGATGAGGGTGAAGACAGCAATATGCATTACAATTAAAAGTAAGTTAAGATGACTTAAAGGGGGAACTTTTAATATTCGTACACCTGGGCAATTTCACAAACAGTGAAATCTCTGCTTTCCTGACAACAGATAGTCTTATAGAACATTGAACTATATTCTCTAAATGGAAGGAAATATAACATAATGATAATTAGCGTTAGTTGGTGTTGTTAAGGAATTCCAACAAATACTGTATTATGCAGAGCAGAGATAGAGAAAACTTTGTAAGGATAAATCAGGGCTGAAAACAATATATTTTCACAGAGCAAACAACTTTGTATGACAACACACAGCTTAATTAAGATAAAGAGCCAGCAACTCCTTTTAATGTAAGCACTGTGTTGCCCAGTAACATGTCCATCAGGCCGGTGAGTAAACTGTGTGAAACAACTGAACAAATACAACTATCGGTAAATCTACACAGGGTTTTGTTAATAAGGTCAGCACTGCGTAAATAAAAATGAGAGAGGCTTTGGGAAGAGAGAGCATGAGTTGTTCAGACTGTGTAACAACCTTTTGTATCAGAGGCTCTAGTTGTGAGTGAAGCAATACTAATGACCAACTCCCCAGTTATGTAGTTGGTATAAATTGTGTTAAATTTTTATATAAGCTTAGTTGTACCATTATTGAAGTACTGCAAGTGGAATGCTAGGAAAAGGACAGAGAAGGAAGTGGAGAAGATACAAAAGATTTGTAAGCATGATACCAGAACTGAGAGATGTGAATGTGTTGGGGATCTTACGACGGAGAGGTGATCAGCATAGTCTTGCAATGGTTTATTATGATAGAAATCGAGGAGATAGAACATAGAACAGAACACTACAGCGCAGCACAGGACCTTCGGCCCTCAATGTTGCGCCGACCTGTGAAAGCAAACTGAAACCCATCTTACCCACACTATTCCATTATCATCCATATGTTTCTCCAATGACCATTTAAATGCCCTTAAACTTGGTGAGTCTACTACTGTTGCGGGCAGGGCATTCCTCACCCTTACTACTCTCTGAGTAAAGAACCTACCTCTGACATCTATCACCTCTCAATTTAAAGCTATGTTCTCTCATGCTAGCCATATCTATCCGAGGAAAAAGACTCTCACTGTCCACCTTATCTAACCCTCTGATCATCTTGTATGTCTCTATTAGGTCACCTCTTAACCTTCTTCTCTCGAACAAAAACAGCCTCAAGTCCCTCAGCCTTTCCTCATAAGACCTTCCCTCCATACCAGGCAACATCCTGGTAAATCTCCTCAGCACCATTTCACATGCTTCCACATCCTTCCTATAATGTGGCGATCAGAATTGTATGCAATACTCCAAGATGTTTCCACTTGTAGGCAAGAAACAAAATAAGGGCCATAAAAATCAGATAATCACTTATAAATCCAAAATTCAGCAGAAATCTCTTCATTCCAAGAGTTGGAAATGTGCAACTCAGTGTCATAGGTAGTAATTGAGTGAATGGCATGAATACATTTAAAATTAGGCTAGGTAAGTGCGTGATGGAGGAAGGATAATAGAAAGATATTTTGACAGGTATAAAGGAAGAGAGGTGGGCGAAGATTTGTGTGCAAATCTGTCTTCAGCCTGTTGAGATAATTTTTGATTTGATTTATTATCGTCACATGTACCAAGATACAGTGCAAAGTATTGTTTTGCATGCTATCCATGCAAATTGTACCTTACAATTGTACCTTACCTAAATATATAATAAAACAGAATGCAGAATATAGTGTTCCAGCTACAGAGAAGGCGCAGAGAAAGATCAGCTGTAATATATGAGAAGTCTGTTCGTAAGTCTGATAACAGCAGGGGAGGGAGCAATCCTTGAATGTCTCAGTTTATGTTTTCAAACTTTCGTATGTTCTGCCTGATGGAAAAAGTCTAAAGAGAGTATAACTAGGGTGGGAGCGGTTTCTGATTATGTTGACTGTTCTCCTGAGGCAACAGGAAGTGTAGACAGAGTCAATGGAAGAAAGCTTGCTTTTCATGATGGACTGGTCTGCATTCATAACTCCCTGTTATTTCTCGTGGTCTATGGCACAGCGGTTGCCATACCAAGCTGTGATGCATCCAGATAGGATGCTATCTGTAGTACAACTATAAAAATTGGTAAGAACCAATCCTAATTCTGTTTGTGACCTTCTGTGACTAACATTTGAAACAGATGTATAATTAATGTCAAAATAAAATTATAACAATGATCAAACCAGGAAAATCTATTCTGTATAAATTCTGCAACTGTTTTTATCATTTTATGAATGCCTTACAATAATCCTATTTAAGGTTACATTAAATATTTTTTGATATAATTAAAAATATATTTCAAACCCTCTCCACAAACTGAAAGTATGGAAATTATGGAATTTGCAATCCACCCTCTTAATAACATTGGAAGAAACATACAGAAAATTAAAGCAAAATCTAAGCCTGCATCTCCTGCAGTAATTATATAAAATGCTTTACTTTTAATTCCTTAAACAGTTCTTGTTACTTATGTGTCAATAGTGAACTGCTTCAAGAAGGTAGATGGGACAGTGAAGAAGACATTTGGTATTCTTTCCTTCATTGGTCATTGAGTATAGGAGTTGGGAGATCATGTTGTGGCTGTACAGGACATTGGTGCAGCCACTTTTGGAGTACTGCATTCAATTCTGATCTCCCTGCTATAGGAAGGATTTTGTGAAATGAGAAAGGTTTCAGAAAAGATTTACGAGGATGTTGCCAGAATTGGAGGGTTTGAGCTATAGGGAGGGGCTGAATAGACTGGGGCTTTTCTCCCTGGATCGTCAGACACTGAGGGGCAACCTTACAGGGGCTTAGAAAATCATGAAGGGCATGGATAGGGTGAATAGCCAAGGTCTTTTCTCCAGGGTGGGCGTGTCCAAAACTAGACAGCACAGGTTTAATGTGAAAGGGGAAAGATATAAAAGGTGGTGTGCACATGGAATGCCACCAGGAAGTGGTGGAGGCTGGTACGATTACAACATTTAAAAGGCATCTGGATGGGTGTATAAAAAGGAAGAGTATAGAGGCCAAATGCTGGAAAATGACACTACATTTAGATAGGATATCTGGTCAGCATGGACCACAGGGTCTCTTTCTGCGCTGTATACCTCTATGAATCAAAGTGGCTCTGGAATATTACCTCAGGGTTCCAATGCTGTAGAAACCAGTGTACTGTGGTCATAGATAATAAAATATGAGGCTGGATGAACACAGCAGGCCAAGCAGCATCTCAGGAGCACAAAAGCTGACGTTTCGGGCCTAGACCCTTCATCAGAGAGGGGGATGGGGTGAGGGTTCTGGAATAAATAGAGAGAGAGGGGGAGGCGGACCGAAGATGGAGAGAAAAGAAGATAGGTGGAGAGAGTATAGGTGGGGAGGTAGGGAGGGGATAGGTCAGTCCAGGGAAGATGGACAGGTCAAGGAGGTGGCCTGTCCGTCTTCCCTGGACTGACCTATCCCCTCCCTACCTCCCCACCTATACTCTCCTCTCCACCTATCTTCTTTTCTCTCCATCTTCGGTCCGCCTCCCCCTCTCTCCCTATTTATTCCAGAACCCTCACCCCATCCCCCTCTCTGATGAAGGGTCTAGGCCCGAAACGTCAGCTTTTGTGCTCCTGAGATGCTGCTTGGCCTGCTGTGTTCATCCAGCCTCACATTTTATTATCTTGGATTCTCCAGCATCTGCAGTTCCTATTATCTCTGATACTGTGGTCATACTTTGGGCAGATTCCACAATATAGGCACAGCAATTGCTACAAACACAAGACATTGCAAGACACTTATGCTTTTCAAAGTATCCTTTCTTTTAAGATAAAATAGAGTGCCCTGAATAATGGGATGGTGATCTTCCTAAATATTGCTCATAAAAAGGCCCACTTGATCTGTAACCTAAACCTTTCAAAATCAAGGTGCATGTTTCATACCTAAACACAAAATAGGGTCAGCTGGTTTGTTGTTCTGCAGTGATTCACAGACACAGAGTTGTGGAAACAATGACAGAAACAGCTGATGCTGTGAAAAGCAGAGGGAGAAAAGTATTTTGTACTGGCCACCAAGCGAGATGCTGGCAAGGACTGTGTCTCTGTCCAAAGAGAATTGACTTGTGGAGATGATAGAATCAACAATCACCAGACCAGAAACAAACCAAAATCGCTGGAGGAATGTAGCGGTATTTGTGGAGAGAAAACAGAATCAACATTTTAAGTCTTGTCGCTCTTCTTTAGAACTGATAGCAACTAGAATAAGGGTATTAATGCTGTTGAGGGAGGGGTTGGACTGGTGGGAAAGACTGAGCTGACGGATGGAGACAGAGTCCAGAATCTGTGAGAAAAGAATGTAGACAGCTCAAGGATGAAACGTAAAGAACAGCAGATGCTGGAAATCTGAAACAAAATCAGAAATGGCTGAATGAACTCAGCAGGTCTGGCAGCATCTGTGGAGAGAAAGCCGAGTCAATGTTTTGGGTCCAGTGACCCTTTTTCAGAACAGAACAGTTTGGTATGTTATCTCTCAAGAAGTGTTTAGTCTACATTGATTTTAATCTATTTCATACTGTGAAATTCTTAAAATGTAAAATCTTGCTCTGTGATTCTTTCCATTGGTAGCTGGGAAATCAATTTCTCTTTTTAAAAGTTATTGATCCCTCATCAGATCATAACACAGTTGAGCATTCTATGATAGAATAATGACTACATTTCAAAAGTTCTTAGTTAGCTGTAATGGGCTTTGTAATGTCCAATGGTCATGATAGGTACTATATCAATGCCAGTATTTCTTTTTCATTTGCACAAGTTCAGTTAATTGAAACCAGAGAATTTTGCAGCACAAAAATGGGCCATCCCGCCTATCATTAATCAGTGCTTAAATTACAATTTGGAATCTAATAACTGGGTAAAATATTTACATCAGATTTGCTGTAAGACTGTGTTATATTTGAGGCTCCTGCTGGCTTTTGTGCTTTACTGACTGACAATTTAAAAAGTGCCATGTGTCAACTCCTCAGTAGCACTACTGTCAATGGCTCACTTGAAGCTGATTGAAGTAACAGAACATATTATGATGCCAACATTTCCCTGCTCATATTCAACCAAGCTGCAATTAAATCATTGCAGAAAAGAAAAGTAAGTGTTAGAGGCCTCCAAGAAAAATAAGCAGTACATAACTGAGTTTCAAACAATTCCAAGTGGATTTCAACTTTATTTTGGGGGATTCAATATTTGCATCTCATTTGCAAGACAATATCCAATCATAGAATTAGGAAGTTAACTCGCTCTTAACCTTCAAACTGATCTCAAAATTCCACAAAGATTTTTTTGTTTAATTTGTTCATGGGATGTGGCCATCACACACCAGGCCAGCATTTATTGCCTATCACTCATTGCCCAGTTCAGAGTCAACACTTTGGTATGGATATGTGGTCACTTGTAGGCCAGAACAGGCAAGAATGACAGATTTCCTTTCCTTCGGGGCATTATCCATGTTCAACAATTGACAGTGGTTACATGTTTACTGTTAGGCTAGCTTTTAATTTCAATTCTTGTACTGAATTCAAATTTCATCGTCTGCCATGGTGAAATTCAAACCTTTTCCTCAGAGTGTTAGCCTGGGTTTCTGAATTGCTAGTCCAGTGACATTACCACTATAATGCTGCATCTCCTGTAGTGAATGGCATGAGGAAACTAAAAAGACTTGGCAAGTGGTGAATCTTTCCTTGAGGTAGTGGTGCAAAATGGGCAGCTGGATCCATATCAACATGCCCTTGCAATTTAAATGGGAATTAGCTTCAGACATCCTCCTCACTAAACCAGTGGAGCACAATTTACTTCCGGCCTGACGCAAAGCAGGCTTTCCCTCCTGTCGTAACCTTTGTCTCGTTGATCAGCTGACACAGGTTGATACACTGAGATGAGGAGGAATTTCTTCAGCCAGAGGGCGGTGAATCTGTGGAAACTCAATACTGCAGGGGGCTGTGGAAGCCAAATCATTGAGCATCTTTAAGATAGAAATGGATAAGTTGTTGATTAATAAGGGGATCATAGTTTGTGGGAGAAGGCGGGAGAATGGGGTTGAAAAAACATATCAGCCCTGATAGAATGGTAGAGCAGTCTCGATGGGCCAAATGGCCTAACTTTTGCTCCTATATGTTATGGTCTTAGATGAGAATGTTTTATCATCCATCCATTAACTGTCATCATCATTCACCAACAACATGCATTTTAATACAGAAATATTATTGTGAAATCTTCTATAAAGGAAAACATAAAATGGTATGGACACCTCAACTAGGATAAGTGAGTTAGAAATGATGAACAAAACCTCAGGCTTAAAATTGATTTAATTCATCAAATTGATTTTAAGGCTTCCAGCATTTCAGAAGGTAATTCCATTCCACTTAGAATATTGCAAGTGCAGTATGACTCACTCAGCGCACTTTTACCTCTCAGACAGAAGGTCACGGGTTCAAGTTCCACTCTAGGATTTAGCCACATAATCTAAGTTGACACTTCAGCTCTGAGGGGTTGTTGCATTGTTCGAGATGTCGTCCTTTGGATGTGATGTTAAACCAAGGCCTCGTCTACACTGTTCCAGTAGCCACAAATGATTCCCGGGAACAATTCGAGGATGAACAGAATTCTCTCAGCTAATACCAGGGAAACAGATTAACATGTCATTTGTTTGTTACTGCTTATACTATCAAGTTGTATGTAAATGGGGTGCTGTATTTGTCTAAGCAACAATGGTGACTATATTTCAAAGAGTATGCTATGAATCACTTTGAGATGTGAAAAGCTTCTATATAAATGTAAGTTCTTACTTTATATTATCAACAGCAGCACACAAAATACAGAATTCTCTACGTATCTATATTGAGATACTGTTGTATATAATGCTTATTTTGTTCCTCCATGCTGCTGTCTGCCTGTTTGGATTTCAGTTCTGGGCTCCATGGAGAAAGTGATCTCTGCTGTGTAATACAGGGTCCAATATTACAAATGTATCTCTCTGTCTTCAGGAAGTTAATGAGCTCAACAAAGATTCATGGACACATTTCAAGGGTGCTGGTGATTGTCAGTCTCCTGTAGGTCCCACTGATAGCAGCTAGGGCAGCAACTCTCCACGTGACTGCTATGTTATATTTGCGTCATATAAAAATGACTTAATTGGTTCTGGAAAACTTTACTAAATGGGGAACACATTATTTTGGGAAAGTGACCAAAACTTGGGGCCTTGTGGCTGATTCAATTCTATAAACAATCATTCCTAAACCTAAATATTCATGGACCATTATTATTTGCATAAATTTGAACAGGAGGGTGAAAATTTGGCATTATTTACGCACAATGTTTAAAAGGCTTAGAAGAGGATTGGCTTCTCTCATTTTGAAAACAAGGAACTCACTCATACAATTTAATGATTGACTGATTGAAGCAATTTAAAAATTATTTGGTTTGCAATCAGGAAAATGGACAAAGGCCAGAGAAAATGTATCATTACAAACAAGGCATAAAAACTATAATGAATGCTGCAAATGTTTTCTCCCTTTTTCTTTCTTGGATTCAGCCCAGTGAACCGAAGTCAATTATTGGGCAGGCCTTCCAATTACAGGAGATGTTTTAGATACAACATCAATAATTGTGATACCTTAACAGGAGGGGAGGGGAACTTTCCCTACGAGGATACCTTCAATAATACAGGAATTCTCTAGTCCAGAAGTGGTGAATTGTGGCAGACTGAAGGATTGAGAATGAATGTGACACACAGAAACTAACCAATGGTAGGGGGAATTGAATGGGGTGAATGTGCAAAATGTGGATAGGGTAAAGGGGCAACAGTAAAAGGGATAGCTGAACCCAAGGTGGAGAGGAGAGATGAGGAGAGATAAATGGTAAGCACTGAGGAACAATGAGACTTAATTGCATCATAAGGCCAAGATCAGAAATTAAGAAACAAAAACAGAAGTACCTGGAGAAACTCAGCAGGTTTGGCAGCATCTGTGTAGAGAGGAGCAGAGTGAACATTCCAAATCCAGAGACACTCCTTCAAGACCAGCTATGGGAAGGATATTATTAAGCTGCCGGTGGCGGGGGGTTCTGAAGACATTTACCAGGATGTTGCCAGGTATGGAAGATTTGAATTATAAAGAATGGCTGCTATAGGCTCGTATTTTTTTGACTGGAGCATAGGAAGATGAAAGGCAACTTTATAAAAATTTATAAAATAATGAGGGATATAGATAGAGTTAATGGTAGTTGTCATTCCCCTAGAATGGAGGATTTCAAGACCAGACAGTGCATTTTTAAGGTGAGAGGAGAGAGATTTAAAAATGTTGAGCGGCAAATTTTTTGCACAAAGGGTGGTTTGCGTGTGGAATGAACATCCTGAGGAAGTGGTGGATATGGGAACAATTACAATGTTTAAAACACGTTTGGGTAGGTACATGAGTAGGAAAGGTTTGGAAAGATATGGGCTAGGGGCAGGCA
The DNA here is from genome assembly GCF_030684315.1 of Stegostoma tigrinum. Classification (NCBI taxonomy): domain Eukaryota; kingdom Metazoa; phylum Chordata; class Chondrichthyes; order Orectolobiformes; family Stegostomatidae; genus Stegostoma; species Stegostoma tigrinum. The sequence goes on along the minus strand of NC_081374.1, from coordinate 12,907,868 downwards.
GTTTGGTTTGAGATTATGTTCAGCATGGACTGATTGGACCCAAGGGTCTGTTTCCATCCGTATGACTCCATGAACCTATGACTAGAAGTTATCAGGATTGTTTCCTGTTAATGAAAAATGCCAAGATGATCACAATTCTTCTCATTTCCTGTTTTGAGCATTATATTATTTTCTTGTCCATTTGTACCTTAATTGCTTGTAGATTGCTACACACCATGTGCTTCATTTGGCTAATAAAGTCTATCTGATAAAGCAAAGGGATCCACATGTACTGCAACCGCAGTAGCCATTTTGATGCACTCAGGATCTCCTTCATCTGCCGACTTAGCACAGTATCCCCTCTTACAGTCTTTTCTGTTGATATTCTATGGGGATTTTGTTTGGCTGAGTGTGAAAGTTTTGAAGGGATTTTTACAGCAAAGTCCAGTTAGATTTCTTGCACTATCTTACCAAACTCTTCTTATTAACTACCCTGTGTCATCCCTTTTGTCCAGTGTGTGCCCATCTTACCATGTGCCATGACCAGAACAACTCGGGACTCAGTGGATATCTGCTAAAAGAGCTTGGTCATCAATAAAAAGCTGATGTCCATCCGTTGACAATCCCACCACTGGCAACGTCACGGCCACACTGTCCACGGCACACAGCCAGCATGGGTGACACATCCTCACATGAACAACATCATTCTTTCAGCTTTTAGCTCCCACACCACACATTTATACCATACATGGGGAGGCAATAACCTAGTGGTATTAATCCAGAGATTGAGGTGATGTTCTGGGGGCTTGGGTTCGAATCCTGGATGGTGGAATTTGAGTTCAATAAAAATCTAGAATTAAAAGCCTAAATGAGGATCATGAAAATGTTGTTGGTTGTTGGGATAAACAAAACCATCAGGCTTTAATGCCCTTTATGGAAGGAAACTACTGTCCTTACCTGGTCCAGTCTACATGTGACTCCAGACCCATAGCTATGTGGTTGACTCTTAACTGCCTTCTGAAGAATTAGGGACGGGCAGGGTCAGCCAGAGATGCCCATGTCTGTGAATGAAAACAGAATACCTGCCTGTAGCTGATCCCACCTGAACACTTTCTCAGAGTCACTATTATTCTGTCCCCAGTGTCCACAAGGCACCCGCAAGCCTGCCATTGTCTGGTAGCAGAAATGTCCTATCCTAGCAAACATTTGGGCAAGTCCAAACAGGAGCTCTTATTGACAGCCACGGAAAGGAAGCACAAGACTTTGGAAATGACTTACATTGGGAATACAGGGAGAGAAAGAGTTCCTCAGTGTCAGAAGAGTGACATACCTGCCAGATGAGGCCAAACACATTTCTCCAACAGTAAGGCAGGCCGAACCCTGATAGTGAGGAGCATCTCTTGCTTTCTGCACGAAAAAGCCATGTCAATATGGCAGTACTGGGAACCTTTGAACACTGCCGATGCACAAACAGGCGTGACATAGCAAGATAAGGTGTGAATATTGCGATGTGCAGATAGACACTAAGTGAGTAAGTGCTCAGAGAAGGTGTGAGCAGCCCTGAGATGCAGCCTAGTCCAATCTGTGAACTGCCTGCGTGATCCTGCAAAGTAAGTCTGTGCTTTCTCAGGATCCAGCAAGTGGATTTGAGAGGCACCATGATGGTCATGAGGAAATGGGCACAAATGCCACATGGCAAGGTTTGTGGTGTACATGTGGCTGGTGCCCGTGGATCATTCCGAGGTGTTATTTCGTCCTAAGCAACGTAGAGACTCCTCATAACCAGCAGTGGGCTGAAATCATCAGATACCCACTCTGATTTACACAATGAGATTTCTTGATGTCTAGCTTTATCTGTGCGTTTGGTAAGGTAGGGAGCTGAATATGAATAAAGCAAGTCAGTGAGGTGTTTATCATGCAATAATCCCCTTTAATTGCAATTCACCATTGCCTAATGAGAAACCCACCACACCACGCAGCAAAAGCATAAAAGATGGCATGAGATGCTCCCAATGTCAAGATAGGCCTTGATGGACTTCACATTTGATGCTACCACCAACTTACCCCAGGCCTCTACCAGATTCTGCCCTGTGATTCTTCTGTAAATCAGAAAATAGTGGCTTCCATTAAGTTCCACAAGCTGGACCTCAGCACAGAACCTAGGCTAGAAATTCCATGTACTGAGTGAGTGCAACATTGTTGAAAGCACCACCTCAGGTGATGGATTAAACCAAGACCTTATTTATATATTTGATGAATAAACTAAATGTTTATTCAAAGTAGGGAATTATCTGGAGCATCTTTGCCCCAATTATGGTAGTCTGTGTGGATCCGAATCTGGAGTATGGGACCCATAACTCTGGAATGGAAGAACCTCATCCCAAGTCTCGAGGGATGCCTTATGTAGAAGGAACTTTGAGGTTGGGAATTGTCCTGACATTTTTGCTCATGTTCTTCCCTGAATGCTGATGTCTCTCCCATATTGTTAAAGTTTAAGAAAAGGTTGCAGCAATTGAGACGAAAAGTAACATTTCAGTGTTCTGGAATATTGATATTTAATCAACAAACTTGAGCACTTTCTCACACCACACTGATCCTATTTTCTTCATGAGTGGATTACATTTTGGAGTGAATTGAGAACAGCAAAAGTGGCCAGCTTTATCTTTGGATTTGTCACCAACTGCAAGGGAGAGAAAGATTTATGTCGTGCTTTATCACATTTTCAGGAAATCCTAAAGTGTTTTACGATGTGTGGATACCTTTAGAGTGCAGTCAGTTATGAATTATGGATTCTGGGACACGAGCAATATGACTTACTGCATCATTTCATTTTCACGATATATTACCACCAGGAATTTTTTAGTTTATGAGGAGGAAACATAAGGAATGAAAGTACTTCAGTCATTTGAGTAACCACATTTCCTTGCATTCTCAAGACTATTGAAAGTCTCAGGGATAACACATTTCTCTTTGTTACACTAACTGTGGGCTACATGGATGATGTCGTGTGTTTCTTTGATATAAAAGGCTTCAACCATGGTTACTTGCAGCAAAATCTGTGCAATTTAAGATTCTTTCGCAAGTCCTTACCCTGTCATCTTTTCTCTTCTCTTATGCCCTTTAGGGCACAAACACAGCCTTCCTTATCCTTCACGTGTGGTTTGATGTCTTACTCTGTTGCAAGGTCGGTATGGAAGGGAATATTCTAATTACAAATATGCACATAATGCATGTGCATATAGTGCAGTTTCTGGATCATACAGATTTCAGGCGTTGTAACAAAATGGCAATGACCTGAAGAGAAATGACTTTAATAGGTCACAGGCAATCTCATGAATTTCACTTTGGCAGCTGCTGACTGAACAGAATGTCAGAGCTATTGTGCAGGGTTATAACTAGTAAATCACATATTCCCCAAGCTTCTAATTTATATTCAAAAACAAGAAATAAAGTTCTGTATTGAGTTCCTGCTTACAAGGGCACTATTAGTTTGGAGCCTGGGTCCCAGGAAAGCTGCACTTGGCGTTCCATGATCGTCAAGGATGTCCTCCTCATGATTTCCTTCGGTGACATGGGTCTGCTCTCACTTTTGATTTACTCCAAAGAAGACCTGGGCACACACTGATGGAGACTGGTGACGTACCAGCATCTCCTTCTTCTCATTAGGCAGTTCCTCAGCACCGAGGGTTACTTGCTTCCACTCTGTTTTGATGGGATCTGAGATAGCTGATGTTATCTGCAGCCTGCCATGCATATTGTTTGCAGGTTTGTGTGTACCCCTCAGACTTCAACTTCAGCTCGGCACCTTCTTAGCAAAGTCTCTCGATGTGTTTGGTGCCTTCTCAAATGAATATTTTCCATTTTGGTTGGTCACAGGCTCAGGTTTTCCCATGAGTTGATGAGGATATTTGATCTCTTCAGGGGTGCTTGGAGGACATTCTGAAAGTGTTCCCATTGTCCTCCAGCCACAGCTGCGTACCAAATACACCAGGATGCATGTCACTTTATAGCAAGGGAAAAATTAAAAAGCAGCAAAATGATTAACAGAGTGCAGGGTCTAGCGATATACTGGAAACTAGCTGATACAGCATTCCCAATGATAAACACAGAGCTGGTTCTGCACATGTACCTGGTTACATTAAGAAACTGACATTGAAATGCACTGAACTGACCCTGGAAATGTAAGCAGACCCATAAAAGAAATGCCTGGTTCCGCAGCATTAGTCACGGAAATCCAAATCTGTAAAGCTGTCAAAATCACCAGCTTTATTGGTGAGCAAGCCCTTTGACTTATTGCTAACACTATGGAGCATTTGAATCCCATTCCAGTCAGTCCTGGTAAGTGAAGACCGGCTGTGAATCCTGGCTGTATGTCCAAGGGGCCACTGGTGAGTGTCTGTCTCCCCAAATTATGTCAGTAGTGAGATCATGCAATACCCTCCGGTCAAATTAGACGGACCACCCTACTGACAGGCACAAGGATGGATATTAGGGCTGAATTGGCCAGATTACTACGAGGTGCAGCTAATATGGTTTCATCCCTGTACTGTCATTGTTAGTTATGAGGACCTGGCTCCAGAGTTTGTCCCATAGTTAGATTATGGCATAAGCCACGATGAGTAACCCTTGAACACCAAGAATGGCACAAGGAAAGAACAACGGTTATGATCTTAGGAGCAGCGTCTAATCAGACTGTTAGTTTTCTTCTGGCTTTCTACAGTTCTATAAAGGGTGTAGGTTATGAAATTGAAAACAAATGTCTGTATATTTATTAGCCATTTTCAGGTATCAAAAAATGACATTTCCATAGCATCTAATCACATCTGGGGACCCTCCGAAGAGCATTGATAGTCAATCTTTTAAAATGCAGTTACTGTTGTTATGCTGAAACATGCAGCAATCCGGGTACACAGAGCTGCAAGGCTGTCTATGCAGAATTCAGTAAATGCTGCATTGGAGTAGCTGTTCTCAATTTGTGCTCAGAGATAGATTATAGATTCTGCTTTACATAGAGAACACACAGCATTCTGATTTGGCAGATGCACTGTGGGTCTACTTACAGCACATGGACTGCCACATCGTTCAAGATGGCAGCTCACTACCACGGCAATAGATAGTGACTCAGCCAGAGATGCCCACATCCCATGAGCATCTGTGGAATCCTAATTTTAGACCAAAGTAAGGATGACTTAAGTTTTAGGTTTGTTTCAGAGATGTGGGTCTGAGTATGGGAGACCATTCTCCATGACCTTGAGCAATCACCCCACCCATCCCAGTGAGCTGGCTCTTTGCAAGACCATTGTGATCATTCCCTTGCTCTTAGAACAGTGTTTAGCCTCCCCTCTCTCAGTGACTCTACTTCATGGCTGGAAAATTGTTGTGACACCTCAGTGGGTATTGGGGGAATGACGGCTTGTCGGAGTGAGAGTCTACATGTTGTAACTTGGTCCAGATCATGGCAACCAGTCCAGCCTCAGATCTTGTGACCTCAAAATTATAGCTCACGACCCTACTCAAGAGTCGCAACCCCCACCTTGGGACTGCTCTTAGGAAGATATGTACAGGAATAGACCATTCAGTCTCTGGAGCAAAATTCCATTAATTGTTACCCCCACTCCCACAACCATTAAAGCGGCACAATGATTCAGTGGTTAGCACTGCTGCCTGATAGTGCCTGGGTCCTGGGTTCAATTCCACCCTTGGACAGCGTGGACTTTGCACGTTCTCCCTGTGTCTGATGAGTTTCCTTCCACAATCCACAGATATTTTAGGTGGATTGGCCATGCTAAATTGCCCATAGTGTCGAGGGAAGTGCTAGGCTTGGTGGATTAGCAATGGGAAATGCAAGGTTATAGGGATTGGGTGAGAAACTCTTCGGAGGGTCGTTGCGGACTCGATGGGCCGAATGATCTGATTCTACACTGCAGGGATTCCATCATTTACCGTCCCTAAAGGAGATCTGCCGAACCTTAATTTAAAAAGAAACAAGGGACTGTAAATGCCGTAATGAAACAAAATCAGAAATTGTTGGAGAAACTCCGCATGTACAGACAGAAAGCAGAGCTAAGAGTCACTGGAACCGAAACAGTTTCTCCACAGATACCGCCAGACCTGCTGAGCTTCGCCAGCAATTTCCTCACAGTTTTTGGTAGAGGAAGGCTTCCTGATTCCTTTTCCTTTCTTCCAGAACTCCCGAGGCTTTCTCGGTAAGTTTTCGTCCGATTCGTTATTAAAAGTTGTTACTGAATCTGTTTCCATCGCCCCTTCCGGCCACGCAGCTCACCGACACGATGGTTGTGTGTGTGTGTGTGTTTTTAAAAAAAATTCAATGCAATCCCTTTTAAAACTGGAGATCGAGAGAGAGAGAGAGAAATCAGCAAACTTAGCAGCCCACCTTTAGTGTGGGGTGAGGCTGCGGACACTGGCAAAGATCCAAAGAGTCCACGTTGCTGTTTGCAACCGTTAAATGAATTTCATTTTGCTCAACTGTGCACCTAAAATTGCCCAAAGAAGAAAAAAAATGCAACCCAGTGTGGACTTAACGCTCCTCCGCAAACCGATAAAAGCTAACCTTTGGTGCTGTGCCTGCTCACAGAAACTCCGAGCCTTACTGCTCTAAGACAGCGCCTATATATATCTTGTCCACACACAATCTCTCTCTCCTTTTGGATCTGGCTGGTGTTTGACTTAAACCTCTTGTCAAAAGTAACTCCTTTCCCTTATCTCCAACCACCCCCAAAATAAAGTTTGCCCTGCAGCCAAGGGGGGGGGGGGGGAACCGTGTTTGTCCCCTCCCTCCCTCCCCTCAACGACCACCCTGCAAGAGCAGGGTCTGCGCCTGGCAGACACACACGTTCACTCTCCAAAATCCTCTTGTCAATTTTCTTCTTCCTTCCGCCCTCAGTGCGCAGGCTCGGGCCTCCGCTGACGGATTACATTTCAACCAGGAGCCAGTGTTCCTCAGCAGTGAGGACTCCTTCTCCAGAAGAGGTTCTACAAGCGGCCAAAACAAAACCATTGCACGCATGCATACACCAGCTAGCCCATGTGAGGGCGATTTCGCATTGTAACGCAGACAGGTACGCAATGAGTGTGGTTTCAGTCTGTTTCTTCCTTCCCCCCTCTGTTTTCCACCCCCGCTTTCTCATGTATCTATTTGTGCCTGTTGCAATTTCTTCCCAGCCCACTTCTATTTATCGATTTCACGGTGAATACCTTCCAACAAGGCGGTTTCGAGCGTTTCTTCTGCCTGAACTTTCTCCAAAACTTTCTATTCCAAGGGTGGGAGAGTGATTTTTTTAAAAAAAAAATGTAGTTTACATTCGAGCGGTGTTGAAAGGATGCCGACTGGAGAGGGGCTTGCACTGTTTTTAACGTGACGTTATATTCGCCTTTGAAAACAAAAGCTAAATGATTAAGGCAGAGTTGAAGGAGTACGGATTGCCTGAATCAGTTGCAATGGCTGGTTTTGCTGCCGGTCTTTCCATACATTCTCCAGTTTCTGACTTAAATATCGAGGTAAAATTCATGGTACGGCGTAAAGGTCCTTTTAACTGCGGCGTCCCCTCTCTCACCCCCATCCTCGTCCGTCCGTTTCTTCAAGTTGTTTTGGCTGCGGCAGTTTAGGTGTGGCAAATGAATGTGATTTTAAAACTTTTTCTTTTTCCTCTTCTTTTTGGAAAGAAAGGAAAGGCAGTGTGGAAAACCGAAAGCGAAAAGATGGGGATTATTCCGTGGATCTCTTAAGCAACTGAGCAGCCTTAGTGAGAATGCACAGCCAGGACAGACCTGTGTGTGTGTTTAACCCTCAATCTGAGACGTTATGTCCTAGATAAGAAACTGCGATTGACTGCTTCATATTTTGTAGGCTGCTCTGCTTTGTGGCAGTGGATTTTAGCCAGTGAGGATTCTGAATTGTTAGAGGCCACTGTTGGCCTGTAAGCTGTTTTATAGGTTTTTTTTCGGCAACCTAATTACAGTAGGTCAGGGGAGACACATCGTATCCCTGGGTGAAGACTTCAAAGTGGTTGCAATGAAATGCATTCAAAATGCAATGTGTTGATACAAGGTTGGTCAGTTGGGTGGGTTTAAGAATACCAAGATTAAAAAATCCTAGATTCCACCTCTGGTTTGTGACTTAAATAAAATAATTGCCAGTGATATGTTATGAATGTGCATTCAGCCATCGTCACCTCTGGAGAAGATGTTAGTGGGGAGCTGCTTCTCTTGAATGTTTGCAATGCCTGTGATGTAATCACACCTCCCACTGCACTGTTAGGGGAGGCACTTCCAGAATTTTCACCCAGCAACGTGAAGAATTTATTTCCAAATCAGGATTCCATGTGGCTTGGAGATGAACTTGCAGGTGATGCTCCCATGTGTCAGCTGCATTATCTAGGTAGCAGGTTTGTAAGGGTCTGCTGGCTGGGGTTTGGGGTTGGTTTGCCAGTGTGGATGGTGGGTTAGCTAATCTTCCTGAAAGCAGCAGTGGGACTTCTGTTTTATGTTGAGTGGGGGGCTGATTAATTAACCATTGTTTCCAAGTCTGATTGCCGAGAAGGGCCGACAGATTGGAAGAATAGAATGAGTTTGATCACAGTCCTCTCCTACTCTGTCCTTCTGTCCAGTGCTTAGGCCCAACAACCCATTGACATCACATGGACTTGCACATGAGGAATAATATTGACGTATGACTGTATTTGGTGGAGCCATGTGAAGCAAAATTGCTGCTTCAAAGGAAAGGGAAAGAAAGAGCAAAACTTTTGGTTTTATATAGTAACTGTTATTTAGCTCCACACGTGCCAAGGCACTTTACAGTCAGTGAAGTATTTTTGAAGAGTAGTCACTATTGTGACTTAGGAAACATTGCAGCCGACCTGAAGACGGCAAGTTCCCCCAAACAGCAACATGATAATATCCAGATAATCTCTTTCAAAGATGTTGGTTGATGGATAAAAATTGGCCAACTATAAAGCAGGAGGGGGAATCCAATGCTGAAGCTTGTGTCAAATCTTACAGTGATGCAGCGCAGCACAAGGCCATTCCTTCTGGTGTGTCTGTGTCACTCTTTTTGGTCAAGCTGTCAGGTTAATCTCGGTTATCTTAAACTTTTTTCTTTTCAATTCACTTTTAGTAGTTTTGAGTCTGCTTCCAACCCCTTTCAGACAGCCCATTTCCAATCCTAACAACTTGCTATGTAAAGATTTTACCCCAACATGTTGCCTTGATCTGAAGTCTGCACCCTGTGGTTACTGACCTCTTGAGTGGGAAGAGTTTTGTTATTTGTTCTTTCATGAATCCCTTCATAATTTTGAGCATCTCAATCAGGTTTTTCCTTAACCATCTCCTCTCTCAGGTCAGCAAGCCTAATTTTTCTAGTATTGCTGCATGAATGAAATCTTCTGTATCATTCTCATAAATCTGTTCTGCAGTTTCACTCGGACTTAGGCAAACATGTTAAAATATGAATCCTGCAGTTATATGCCATAATCCAGCTGTGCCCAGCCAGTATTTAAAAAATACACTGTTTTATAACATTTTAAAATAAAATCTTAACTTTTCTACACAAATCTAATCATCCTTTATGCCTTTTAAATAACCTTTCCAATTGATTCTGCAGTCTGCAAAGACTTGTATTCGCACCCAGCAACACCCTCCCCGCCTCTTTGTTTCTGCGCTCTTTTTAAAATCGCATTATTTAGATTTTATTACCCACCAAAATGAATTGTTTCATACTTTGCTGTGTTAAATTTCATCCACCATATGTCATTTAGTAACTCAGCATGCCTCCTGCTGCCACAAGATTAGCCCCCTTTTTGGCCCTATCATTTCTATCCTGCTGTTTGGTATTCTATAACGTACGCCCTGCAGTGCAATATTTATTCTAACAGAATAGATTCTGTCCTTGACTACGTCATGTCCTTTTCTCCATCTGTAACATTATCTTTGATCAATATTTCCAACCCTAGAAACATGAATAGGCAGCGAATAGAGGGATATTCACGTAGAGGCAACAGGTTTTTACTTTTAAAAAGGCATCATGTGTCAGTGCAGGCTTGGTCGGCTGAAGGGCCTGTTCCTATGTGTGTTCCTACAGTGTTTTATTTATCTTTGTTCTTTATCAACCCGCTTCTTTTTTTTTCCTTCCCTGTATTTCCTGAATACACCACAACCAGGGTTAAGTGCCCATTCTTTCTCTGGTTTGAACTGGGTCTCAATTATTGCCACCATATCATAACCCCACGTATCGACTTTTGCTTGCAGCTCACTAACCTCTTCTAACTTTGCTCCATGCATTTACATCTGTGCATTCTGAACGCATCAACCTAATTTTCCCCACAGCCATTCTTATCTATTTCTCAGCTAATTTTCATTCCAGAGTTTGTCTGTTGCAGTTTCCTCCAGACCTTGCAGTTCCCTTCCCCTCTGATATTTTGTGGCACCCCGCGTCCATTTCAAAATAATTGAAATTCTGCAGCACTTCTAAATTTCAAGTCTGGGATAAACAAATTTCTGTTAAGCAACGGTATTAAGGTATATGGGCCAAAGGAATTAGGCAACGGATCAGCTATGATCTCATTGAATGGCAGAACAGGCTCAATGAGCTGAATGGTTCCTATGTAACCTTGCTGCAGGATGCTTTTATTCTTCTTTGCGATGTGAGTGTCACTGGCAAGATATTTGTTACCCATCCCTATTTGCCTCATGAACTGAGTGGCTTGATTGCTAGTCCAATGACACTACCACAACGCCACCCACTTCCCTCAGCAAGCCTCAATGGCAAACCTCTATGAAATCCAGCTTTTGCTGAACTGTCAACATACTTTTGCTTTTTCCAGGAACTGACTTTACTATCTTTGAACTTGAGATTGTTACGTCAGTTAGAGGGTGGTTGATCCAATTAAGGCTGAATTGACTCTTCACAGGAATGTTCCAAAACAACCCACTGTCGTTCTCTTTCCCCGTAGGATGTATCTTTTTCAACTGCAAATATTTAATGCTTTTTCATTTAAATGACCAAAGTGTCTTTGCTTCAGGTACTACTTTTGACAAAGTAGTAATTATTGATAATGCTGCAAAGAAATTTCCATTAACCCATCTCTTCACTCTTTTAGTGGCCATTTGTAAGAGATGACACCTTGCTACTGATATCCCAACTGGAAGAAATTCCATATTAAACTGTCAAATTCCTTCATAATTTTAAGAGCAACAATTAAATCTCCCTCAGTTGTTTCTGTCTCAGTGGAAATAGTCCCAATATCTCAGTTGCTCCGTATTATAATTTTTGCTGCTGGCATTATGCTGATGAATTTCTCTGAAGAGTTGCTATACTGTATATAGTGTTCTAATTTGATGCAGCCATTTCCCTTGATGAACTTTATTCCTACTAAATTCTGCATACCATTCTTTTGGCTGGGCTTCAGAGTTACATTTATCTCCCAAACAATTTAAAATTCATTTGAAGAATGGCAAATAAAAATCTGTTCACAGTGTGAACGATCAATGATGTAATTTGGAGCTACATATTTATGCTCAGTACTGCCTTAAATCTATTGCATTTGTATACATTTGTTGAACGGTGCTGAACTTTGCTCCACTAAAGCAGCGTGTTTTACCTGCTTTTTTTTTGATTGAGTTAAATATTTGCCCTAGCTGTTGAATCCATCAGTTGGCTCAGTATGTGTAATTGTTGGGACTAGTGTCTTGCTCCAGGAATTTCTTCAGTGAACCCTAGTGCTGTCGGGAATGTAACTTTTATGATATTGAATGCTCAACATATTGCAGAAACGACCATGAACAAACAACCTGAACCTCTCCTCTCCCGATGGTGTTGGTCTTCAGCTGAGATACAGATACACAGGTCGTTGGTACGCTTTACTATCTCCTCAAAATCATGTAAGCAAAGATGGCAATTTTTGACAGTGTCATTTGACAGTCGTGAGTTGGGTTTGACCTGATGCCACCCGATATTTGGTCATATGCGTCTCTCAGATGGCACTGCGGCCGCCGCTCCCCCCCACCCCCGGATGATTAGGACCAGAAGCTTGTAGTTGATTTTTCTGTCTTCCTCGTAGCCCAATGACGCTGCGGTCAGATGTGGCACTTGCACTGCTGCACAGGTTGAGACCAGACAGTTTAACACTGTCGGAGGGTTGACACAGTTACATTCTAAATGTTAAACTCAACTTGCAGTGATAGTATTGGCTTTTAATTTCTGTTTGTTTTTCAAATGGACAAAACACACAGATTCCATTTCTCAGTTCTGAAAAGAAACTCTAAAATTCAACAATGACATTTGTCATCTGCATATTTCTAATCAACCTGTTCAGAGATGTTGTTGCATACCCATGGAGCAGGTGGGGTTGTGAAATCTCCTGGTTCAGAGGTAGAGCTGCTACCATAATGTCACAAGAGTGCAAACATTTTCCATCTAGCTATTTTTAATCAACCTGCACCTCTGGAGCAGGTGATACTTGAACTCAGGCCTCCTGGCTCAGTGGTGGGAATGCTACCACTGCATCAAAAGCCTTCGCTTAAATCACTTGTTTCTTGTTACATTTAATCAATGTGAACAAGATAACAGGATACCTAATAGACGACAAATCTTGTAGCATGTCTGAGCAGGTTAATCTTAGAATATTTATAAGAAGTTTAGTGTAACCAATGAGCAAAATGTAAGTTACTGTTTGAACATTGTGATGTGTCAATAGCTTAAAACCTATGACTCAAGGTGAATGTGTACGCCTCCCAGCTACATAGAAAGGGTCAGAAACAATGTGTTCAGAGAAACATTTGACAAACCAAAATGAATTGGAGGATTGCATGTGATTATAGCCATCTCGATCCAGTCTCGTGCTCTACAGCGGACTAATCCAAGGGAGTCTAGATCAAGGGTCATAACCTTAAAATTAAGAAGCAGGGTTGCTGGTCAGGTGTGATATCAGGAAGCACTGACATCTGAAACTTTTCTTACCAAAATCTATTGAAGACAGGTAATTGAAATTGGACGGATGTTTATTAGGCATTATCAGGCAAAGGGTATTATGGGTTTATGAAATTAAGGTGGATAGTTAAGAGTTACAATACAGATTGAGCTCGATCCAAGTGAAAGGTGAACAGCCTACTTCTGTTTGTATGTTCCAACAGTTTTTGGAGTAAATGTGCTGTTACTCTTGGTGATTGCTGACCAATGTTTGTAGCACAAGTCCAGGTTGGGTAACCTATCTTTTCAGATGTACCAGATTGTGTTCCAAACTACATAATTGAATGTTGCAAGCTTGGATGCCACTGACAGTTACCTGTAATTCTCTTTTCAAAGTTCAATTTTCCCTAAGCACCCATTCTTCTTATGCCTGCTTGAGTTCTATATTACACTATTGTCTTGGCCATGGGAGGTCAAACAACTGAACTTGCTCCTTTTTCTCATTCTCAAAGTCCGCATGTACTTAATGGCAGAGTGTCCCATGGAGTGTCAGTGGGTAGTTCTCTTGTGACTTCTCTGGGTCAGAAGTTTTCAAGTTCAAGTCCCAGTACGGGGCTTGAACTCAAAATTGTACACTGACACTCCAGTGCAATACTGAAGGAATTTTGCATTGTCAGAGGTACTTTTTTTTTGAATGTGATGTTAACCAAGGCTGCTCCTGGGTGCTCCAGCTTCCTCCCACAGTCCAAAGATGTGCAGGTGAGGTGGATTGGCCTTGATAAAATGCCCACAGTGTTCAGGGAGGTGTAGATTAGGTGGGTTATAGGGGGAATGGTTCTATAATGGGATGCTCCGAGGTTCGGTGTGGACTTGTTGTCCGAAGGGCCTGTTTCCACACTGTAGGAATTCTATGATTCTATGTCTGCTTATTCGGGGTGATGCATGTGATCCTGCAATACTGCTTCAAGGAACAGTGGGTGTTCCAGCCAGTATTTGTCCCTGATCTGATATCACACAAATACATGATCTGATCATTATCACATTGCTATTTGTGGGAGTCTGCTTTGTGCAAAATTGCTGTATATTACAACTGCATGACAGAAGTAAATCATTGGTTGTAAGCCACTCTGAGGCATCTGGTGGCTGTGAAAGGCATTATATAAATGCAGTCTGTCTGTCTTTTTTTGTTACCGAGTAGTAATTGATTTAAAGAGCATCGCCTGATTTATTTTTAAAGAAAAATTCCTTTTAATTCCTTGTTTGTATATCCACACATGTCCAAGCTAAATTCTTTTTTAATTGTAGCTCCTTTGTAACTGTGAGTCCCAGCTGAAATTGGCTAATTTAGATTGGGATTTAAGTGGGGATGTTCAGCTGCTGTATCCCTGGGAGAATCTCTTAGTGAAATAGTTGAGTGATGTGAAGGGTTATGCCAGCAGATTAAAAGAAGAACACCTCAGGAACAATCTCTTCGGCCATCCAAGCCTGTGCCGATCATCATGCCTGAACTAAACTAAAAAACAAACCTTCTGCCCTTATTCAGGCCATAACCCTGTATTCCCTCCTTAGTCACGTGACTGTCCAGATGCCTCTTACATGTAGCCAACATGTACCTCTTCTGGCAGTGCATTCTAGGCTCCAACTACTTTGTGTGTGAAAAACGTCCATCTCACATATCCCTTAAACTTCTGCCCTCTCACTTTGATCCTGTGACCCTTTGCAATTGAAACTTCAATCCTAGAAAAAAAGCCTTTGACACTCCACCCTTTCTATGCCTCTCACAATTTTGCAGACCTCTATCAGGTTTCCTCTCGACCACCATCTTTCCAGTGAAAGCAATCCTAGTCTTTTTAACCTTTCCTCAATGCCAGTGCCCTCGAGACCAGGCAACATCCTGGTGAACCTTCTCTGCATCTCTCCAAATCTTCCACATCCTTTTGGTAATGTGGTGACCAAAACTGCATACAGTACTCAAAATGTGGCCTAACAAGGGTTTTATATAGCTGCAACATGGTTTGCCAACTCTTGTGCTTCATGCCCCAGCCAATGAAAGCAAGCAAACCATATGCCTTCTCAATCACTTTGGCCACCTATGTTGCCAATTTCAGGGATGCTAACCTGCACACCCAGATCTGCCTGTATATTAATGTTCCAAAGGGCTCTCCATTTACAGTATAATTCACACCTAAGTTTGATCCTCCAAAATGCATTACCTCACATTTGTCTGGATTAAACTCCATCTTCCATTTCTGTGCCCAAGTCACCAATCTATTTTTATCCTGTTATACCCTTTCATAATTGTCATCACTATCAGTAACTCCACCAAACTTCATGTCATCTGCAAACTTACTAATCAGACCACCCACATTTTCCTTTAGATTATTTATATATATATATAGTACAAACAACAGAGGACCTAAGACTCATCCCTGTGGAACAACACCAGTTACTGGTCTCCATTCTGAAAAACGTCTTTCCATCGCTACCCTCTGTCTTCTATGACCAAGTCAGTTTTGTATCCACCTGGCCAGTCCACCCCAAATCCCAAATGATTTTAGTTTCTGCACCAAACAGCCATGTGGGCCTTTAACAAATGCCTTACTAAAGTCCGTGTAAAGTGCACCACAGTCCTTCCCTCATCAATTATCTTTGAATTTTTTGAAGAGATAACAATCAATTTGGTGAGTTATGATTTTCCCCATATGAAACCATGCTGCCTGTCACTGACTAGTCCATTTTCTTCCAAATGTGCATGTATCTTGTCCCTCAGTATCTCCTCCAAGAGCTTCCCCACCACAGACATCAGGTTCACTGGCCTATAATTTCCTCGATTTATCCCTGCTTCCTTCCTTAAAAAAGGGAGCAACATTGACCACAGGCAAGGCTCCAGGCGACTGGAGAATAGCCAAAGAGGGTGTGAAGATATCTGCCAATGCCCCCACTATTTCTTTCCTTGCCTCTTGCAGAAACCTGGGATAAATCCCATCTGACTCTGGGGACTTGTCTACCTTAATGCAATTTAGGATATCCAAAATACCTCCCTCAATATATTGACATTCTCAAGAGTATTCACACACTCATCATTGACCTCAATGTTAGTTATGTCCTTCTCCTTGGTGATTACGAATGCATAGTACTCATTAAGGATCTTCCCACCTTCCTATGGCTCCATGCATAACCCCTCTTTTGTCATTGATTGGGCATACTCTTGCCCTTGCTACTGTCTTTCTTCTAATATATGCACAAAAAGCCTTGGGATTCTCCTTGACCCTTGTTGCTATGGCAGGCATGGAGCCAGAAAAGGTGCGTGTAGGTCCTAACTCTCCCCTAACTCTTTTACCTGTCTGTCTCCCCTCCACCTATCTTCTCGTCTATCCATCTTCTATCCGCCTCTCCCCTCTCTCCCTATTTATTTCAGAACCCCCTTCCCCTCCCCCGTTTCTGAATAAGGGTCTAGGCCCGAAACGTCAGCTTTCCTGCTCCTTTGATGCTGCTTGGCCTGCTGTGTTCATCCAGCTGTATACATTCCTATCCTTCAGTTTTGCAGGGACATGCATGTCCTGTACTTTAATAAACTGGTTTTTAAAAGCCTCATATATGCCAGACGTAGATTTTCCCTCGAGCAACTGCTCACAATCCACATTCCCCAGTTCCTGTCTAATTTGGGTGTAATTGGCTGTTGTCCAATTAAGCACCCTCGCCCATTTTAGTAAGGCATTTGAAAGTCCCACATGGCAGATTTGTTCAAAAAGCATCTCCTCTTATGGCCAGAATATTTGGTTTATGAAAGTTGCATTAGTATTTTTATCAAACAGTGATTTGTCACTTGCTCAGTGCTTGAACCAGAATTTTGGCAGTAGTTCGAGGCAGCACTGCAGGAATTTTTGGTAAGTCTTTAGTGGTAAATCTGTAATCTGGAAGGATATAATGGTCTTGAAGGGAGTACAGTGTAGATTTACAAGAATGATACCTGGTCTTCAGGGGTTAAGTTATAAAGAGAGATTACACAAAGTAGGCCTGTTTTCTCCATAACGTAGAAGGTTAGGGGTGGTCTGATTGAAGTCTTTCAGATATTAACAGGAAAACAGAGTAGATTATGATAAGATAATAAAATGTGAGGCTGGATGAACACAGCAGGCCAAGCAGCATCTCAGGAGCACAAAAGCTGATGTTTCGGGCCTAGACCCTTCATCAGAGAGGGTCTAGGCCCGAAACGTCAGCTTTTGTGCTCCGGAGATGCTGCTTGGCCTGCTGTGTTCATCTAGCCTCACATTTTATTATCTTGGATTCTCCAGCATCTGCAGTTCCCATTATCTCTAGATTATGATAAGCTATTTCCATGGGCTCCGGATTCAAGAACGAGAGGACATAAGTCTAAAAGTTAGAGTCAGACTGTTCGGGAGAGATGTTAAGAAGCATTTCCACACATAAAGGGTAGTAGGTGTTTGCAACTCTGTTCCTCAAACTGCAGTTGTTAGTTTTAAATTTGAGATGGATAAATTTGATAAGCAAAGGTGTTGGAGGATCTAGGCCACAGATCATCCATGACCTCACTGAATGGCAGAAGTGGCTTGAGGGGCTGAATGGCGTACTCTTGTTCCTAAGACCCTATGTTCCAAATTACATTTTGACCCCGAGACATTTCTGTTGTGCTGTTTCTTTTATTTCAAGAGTGCTCTGTTCTGTTATGTAAATGAAGGGCTATCAATGTGAAATAGTCACTGATAAATGAAGTAGGGGATTTGGGAGAAACATCTCTTTCCAGAAAGTCAAGAGATGGCAGAACTCAAACACGGCAAATAATTTAGTACTGTGCATTTTGAGGAGAAAGTGGATAAGGTTGTAAGGATAGAGGAATATATGGATGTGCTGATAGGATTAGCTGAAGAGGAATGGGAGGAAGCTAGTTTGGACTATAATACCAAATAGATCGGTTGGTGAAATGTCCAATTTCTGTGTCCTGTTTCTGATGTAACTTTTTATTAACTGCATTATCCTCCATTTTTTAAAACTCTTCATGATGGCTGCATACATTGAAAGGCCTGGGTTTTCGACTGTACTGTTCCATTTTTCAGTATCGTGCAACTTCCACCATTCAATCAGCTTTTATGAAAGGGCTAGGGCTGACAATGTTTGTGTTTATTTTCTGTCCCTCCCTTGTGGATAATGGCCTCATTGAGCATGCACCCCATGACAACACTTCCGAGCTCTGACTTCTGTCCTTCCTTGACCTCTTGTCAACTGCAACCTTGTGCATCTTTACTGTGCCAGTGGAGATTTTCTTTTGCTGTTGGAATGCCTTCACCAATGGACCCCTGATTGAGGAGGCTTTCACTCTGTCAGTTTGATCTCTAGATAGCTTCTGGAGGTGGGCTCAGTCTGGGACAACCATCAATAGTCCAGCAACCTTGAATAAGGAAATTGTGTTTGGCTTAGAAGTTTTGAAGACTTAACTCTGGGCAACTAGGTCAACCTTTTATATGAAAGCATCCGATCGGCATATTTTCTGCAATCCATTTAAGATAATTTGTAAGCTCTTCTGTGACATTGTTAATGATAAAAATAGGGATTATTTAACCTAATTTATTTTCTGTTCCTCATTCCCTTCCTCTCCTTAGAGCCTTGTCCTTTCTAGGATAACAATGAATGAATACTGGCTGCTAGAGTTGCCAAGGGTCAGGCTTGTGTTGTGGTCTCCAAGAATGAAAAGTTAACCTCTTGGGGGAGCAGCCTTGGGGGAAAAAACTTGATAAGGTATCTTTCATGGAGTACTTTTTTATGCTTCTGATACCATTGTAGAAGGAAGAAAACAAGCTGCTTGACAGTTGATGTGCTAGGAGATCGAGTGTTGAAATCTCGGACGATTGTCCAAAAAGGATTGTCAGCCCTGTTTGATGGTCCCCAATCCATCCCTATTCCATCGCCAGATCCTTGACAAATAGATGTTGTGCACTTGTGAGTTTAGGTATCGAGCAGGGCAGGGCGGAAAATTAAGACTGTTGTGGACCAAGAATGACCAAACATCGCACTGTCCTATCAGTGTTCCAGTGTTCACGGGACTTGTTGCAATGATTCTGTTCAAAATAACCGATGAATGTTACCATTGTCTTCACTATGTGGAGTGCACAAGTGGCTGGAATTGCTAAAACAAACACTAAGAATTTCACCCCGTACCAATTTCATGAATGAGTAGCGTTACATTGATGTTTATGGATGATTTTTTAAAATTTGAAATGTAATATTTCATTAGAGGCTGAAGCAAACTGAAAAGAGCAAATGTTGGAGATCAGTGAGTTATACAGCAACCATGGAGAGACAGCAGGCTCACCTTTTTGAGTTTACAACACCAGCTCTAATGAAAAGTCACATAGAATCAAAATGTTAGCTTGCCCTCTCTCTCCATGGATGCTGTCTGACCCACTGTGATCTCCAGCATCTGCTGTTTTCAGTACAGCTTCCAGCATCTGCAGTAATTTGCTCCTAAATGGTGATTACATGCCCTCTGCTCCCTCAAAAGGGATTAATAAAGCATGGTGTTTTCTATGTGGCCCCCTTCTACACTAAGGACATTTCATAATTTTCTTATCGAAGTACGAGGCTAGAAAACATACTTGGATCTGGAACTCAATTGACCAACTGGATTCAATCTCTTTAGGAGTGAAGGACAATGAATGAAGCAGCCAAATAGTGAGCTATGTAATTGTGATTTTAAAAAAAAATCAGCACCTCTGCAAAGTATCACCTCATACCAACAATTAATGAACTAGCTTGACTCAGACATAGTACTCACGCAGCTGAATCAACACACTGCGTGGTTCAAGGTTTGCTGGAGAATTTGAGTGCACGTTGTAGGCAGGGACTTCACTGTAGGAGTGCGGTATTGTTTGAGGTGCTGTACTTGAAGGAAGGTGTTAAACCAAGTCCATATCTGCCTGTTCAGGTAAATGTGAATCATCTCATGACATGATTCAAAATGGAACAGGAGTTCTTTTCCATTGTCGCGGTCAATGTTTTTCATTCAAACCAATGCCGTCATTAAACAATTCAATTTGTAGTTTAGCTTTTCTTGCAACTTCTGCTTTTGCAATTTATCTTCTTGCTGTCTGAGGAACCTTGCTTTATATGCAATTAGCTGTTGCAATTTAGTACTTCTTAATCCCGGCTATATTTCAGAACTAGTTCATTGGCTGTATAGTAATGTAGGCCATCCTGCAGATACAATATTTATACAGCTTCTTTTCTACACTAGGCATGCAGTGACTTGTTCTTAATCTATCAATGTTGACTGCATAGGATTTTTTTTTACGTTAAATACTCTTTGACTTTGTACCAAGGCGACTTGGCACCTAAGCCTATTATAGTCTTGGTCCAAACATAAGACCTGAATTTCAGAGGAGGGTTGAGAGAGCCTATCCTTGATAACAGGGTAATATTTGATGCAGATGTATCCCCAAGAAACTCTTATAAAAATGAAAACAATGGGAGGCTGGTTGGACCGCCCACCCTGGCTCATTAGTTGGAGTCAAATCTTGCACAAAAGATGCTTGTAGTCATTGCAGACCAGTCGTCTAGCCCCAAGATATCACTGTCAAACTTCTCAAGGTTGTGTTGTAAGGCAGTCTTTCAATGCTTTTTCGATGATCTTCTATCTAAGGTAAAGTTAGAGATGTGGATACTACTGAGAATTGTGTGGTTTGCAGTTCGTGACTTCTCAGATAAGGAAGCATCGACATGCAGTAAGACCTGGCAACATTTGGGATTGAGCTGACAAATGGCAAATAACATTTATGCCACGCAAGATCCAGGTAATGGCTGTTTCCAACGGTGAGAATTTACCATTTTGTTGTGACATTTAAACTGTCAACCATCAACATCCTTGGACTCATTTTTGACCTGAAATTTAACAGGATATGCTGCAGAAATACTGGGGTTGTACACACATGTCAAAGGCTGTATATTCCATGCTGAGTGATTCACCACCTCATTTCCTCAAGCCTTTCTATCACCCAAAAGTCTCTATTAGTGAGAGAAAATACTCTCTCCTTAACGACTGTAGGTTCAACAACATTCAAAAGTTTACTTACCAGGACAAAGCAACTGACTCAATTAGCATCCTGTCCACAACCTTCAACATTTGCTCCCTTCACCACTCATGTACAGTGGCAGTAATGTGTACCATATATAAGATGCACGAAGGCTCTTTGAACAGCACTCTCCAAACTCATGACTTCTACTGCCCACAACAAGGTTCCGAACACCTTCAGTAGACAACTGCAGGGTGTAGTAATCACCTCTAGGCTAGTTAGGATGGACAGTAAGATTTGTCATGACAGCACCACCTACACTTTGATCTTGCCTAAAGCATTCATAGGCAAATAGCCTTCCTTCATTGCCCTTATGATTTAATGATTCTCAGCCTGAGACCTACAGTGTTTATCAGTGAATAGAATAATGAAGTAAGACCCATCATTCCCGAGGATACTCAAAGCTGTAATTCCCACGATTGGGATAATGGTGGATTTATGAACATAAATACATGGAAAATATAGAGCAGGAGAAGCCCACTCAGCCCTTTTGAGCCTGCTCTCCCATCCAACTCAGTCCCCAGTTCCTGCTTTCTCCCCATACCCTTTGATCCCTTGAACCGGTAGAACTATCTCTAACTCCTTCTGGAAAACGCTAGATGTTTTGGCCTCATCTGCTTTCTGTGGCAGAAAATTGCATAGCCTCACCATTGTCTGGGTGAAGAAATTTCTCCAGTGGGAATAAGTGGGAACCTCTTAAGAACTGGCAAAGGACATGATGGGCTGACTGGCCCTTTTCTCTGCTCTCTGTCACCATGATGGAAGAGAGTTTCTTTTGCAAAATAAATTGTCCAAAAGGGTATCTTTCTGAGGGGACTTTATTTTTCCTTTCAACTATAAACACCCAAAATAAATGACTTTATTTGCATATGATGTATTAGGTACAGTCTGTCTTCCTCCACAGAAGGGAAAATTGCTTACCTTACTTCAATGCCTCTTTGAGTTAGAAGATTAATTTTTCTAACCAACAATTGAAAGAGCTAGTTTTTGAACCTACTTCTAAGGTGCTTTTATTTCGTAGTTTTGCTTTTGAGCTTCCTGCTATTTAACTACGCTTAACTTGAAGCAGGATACGTGGAGTATATAAACTGGGAATTTAGCATCAGCATTATGTAGGAACCTGCTGTGAAGCAGGCCAGGCAACTTCTGTTTAAGTTCCTATTGTTGTTTTATGAGATAAAATAGTTAATCTGAATTATCAGGGATATTGAGAACTGCAGATGCTGGAGAATCCAAGATAACAAAGTGTGGAGCTGGATGAACACAGCAGGCCAGGCAGCATCTTAGGAGCACAAAAGCTGACATTTCGGGCCTGGACCCTTTTTCTGATGAAGGGTCTAGGCCTGAAACGTCAGCTTTTGTGCTCCTGAGATGCTGCTTGGCCTGGTGTGTTCATCCAGCTCCACACTTTATAATCTGAATTATCAATGGAGGACAGCAAACTATGGCTTTAAACAATGAGAAAATCACAAGAGAAAATGAGAACTAGTGAGGAATTTCTTGCTGTTTTATGGAATAAACAACTTTTATGCAATTCTTTTCTATCTCTTCAATCGATGACTCCAGGCTTATGCTTAGCCCTAGTGGGAGTATTTCATGTAAGTTTTGATCTTGAGTGAAAACAGTCGCTACTGCAGAGGATAACCCAGATCGTAGTACTGCCTTCACCTGGTATCTGTGACTGCGCTGAGCTGTTAATTTATGCAGTGGTCAGCTGTGGTCTTTTGTTACCTAATGTCAGAGGGATGGACATGCAGTGGAGTGTTCTACTGGCTGTGACTCATGTGGACAGTAGGTCTCTGGTGTTCTTCAGCCGAGCTCAGAGGACCCAAGGTTGAGGTGGAAAATCCGTAAGTTATTAAAATATATTTTTGTTTTTCAGTTTCTAATAGTTGCCTCCTTTCAGCAGGCTTTATAGCAATGTAGGATTAGCAGGAGATGCACCCAATTTCTAGCCTAACAACAAAAGAGATAGATAATTAGGGTTCAGATATGTTTATTGCAAAAATGTGTCATGTAACAGTTGGATACTTGATTATTTATGTTAAGTTGAGGTTCTGGGTTTTGAGTTAGTAACCAATGAATTTTCTGATGTTAATTATTAACTTAAGTATTTTGTAACCATCCTAACTTCTTTTATGATGGTGTTTGAGGCCTGACTTTAGAATGAATGGGCTTTTGCATGCCATTCATGGATTTTTATTTATTTTAGATTGTTTTGTGATCCAGGGAGATCAATAATGGGCCTTCAAGTTTGTTAGAGACTTCTGGAAATTAAGGGAAATACCCATGGCTTAGAAAGGGTTTTTTTTCATGTGAAGCTTTACTTCGAATGGAACAGTCCTGTGAAGTATTTGAAATAAGATAGCTATATAGACCAATGCTCCTGAGAAGGGAGGATATGTAGTGAACCAGGTTGCCTTAGAGTAATAAGTACTATTCCCAGACCAGAAGTGTTGAGTTGAATGCCTGAAGGGGTACTTAAAGCCGAGTACGGTTAAGCAGGTGTGCGATCACTCCCGAAGAAGTGTTCTGTGGTTCCGGTGTAACAGTTGAAGTCACAATTATCTTAAACTCAATAAAGGTGTTCGGGAACGGGGTCTCTGGTGTGAGTATTGTATAAGTGGTGCTTTGGGTAATATATCAGGGTTCTATGCAAAAGCCATTTTGCTTATTTTTCAGTTTTATACAAGAGTGTATTGAGATAAAACTTAATGTGTATAAAAATAGTTTGTAATATTTTGTTTTATCTTCATTTTTTGTTAATAATATCTGTTTTATCTTTAAAACATAATCTGTAGCACTGTATGCCAATATTGCAGTAAGAGACCGCTGCATTAAAATCAAAGCAAATCAAAATAAGCCAGGTTGCTGTCTGGGATCTGACTTGTCTGGTAATAACAGCAGCTAGCAGCACAACAAATGTGTGAGATAAATATTACTAAATGTAACTCTTTGCCCATCCAATATAGAGAATCACAGAGTACGTACATCAAAGGAGGAGGCATTAGGCCCATTGTACACATGCTAGCCCTCTTCAAGAGCAACTCAGCTGCTGCCTTTTCCCCATATCCCTGCAAATCACTTTTAGAATCATAGAATCTCTACAGTGTGGAAGCAGGCCATTCAGCCCATCAAGTCCGCAATGACCCTCCAAAGAGCATCCCACCCCGATCCATTCCCCCCACCTGTCCCTGTAACCTGCATTTCCCATGGCTAATCCACCTGACCTGCACATCC
Source organism: Stegostoma tigrinum (assembly GCF_030684315.1). Lineage (NCBI taxonomy): Eukaryota > Metazoa > Chordata > Chondrichthyes > Orectolobiformes > Stegostomatidae > Stegostoma > Stegostoma tigrinum. The sequence goes on along the minus strand of NC_081374.1, from coordinate 12,883,643 downwards.
CTAGATACTATGGGCAATCTAGCATGGCCAATCCACCTAGCCCACACACCTTTGGACTGTGTGAGGAAAACGGAGCACCCGGAGGGCCTGCATAGGCACTGACAGAATGTGCAAATTCCACAAAGATGGTCGCCAGAGGCTGGAATTGAACCCGTGCTCCTGGTGCTGTAAGGCGATTGTGCTAACTACTAGGCCACCATGCTGCTTTTTCAGAGAATTATCCAATTCTCCTTTTTAAAGGCCATGATTGAATTGGACTCCACCGCACTGCCTCAGGTGATGCATTCCAGATCCCAGCTACTCTCTGCATAATGCCAAAAAAAATACAGATTTTTCCTAGATGTTGCTTTTGCTTCTTTAGTGATTGCTTTAAATCAATGACCTCTGCTTCTTAGCCCTTCCACCAATGGGAACAGCTTCTCCCTAGCTGCTCTGTGACTTGGAATACTTCAAATGAATCTTGTGTTGCTGTGCTGTTCTGTTAAGAAAATAAGTACACGTCTATTAGTGGCGTATGGGCCCTATCAAAAAGCAAAGCGTCATAGAATTTTTCTTCTGTGCAGACATGGATCTGGTACACCTTTTTGTAAACAATAGTAGAAGCAAATTCTTCCCTTTTAAAAGGGAAATTGTTAAATATTTTAAAAAGAAAATGTTGGGGAAAGGGGGGAGAAAATGATTTGAGTAAATGGATCTTTCTGAGAGCATGCACAAACATGGTGGGCCAAATATGGGTCTCCTCCTGTGCTGTTAATATTTTATAATTCGGTGACTGTGGTCTGTTCTGTCATCTATATGCTTTCTTTGACATATTTATGTGGTTGAGTTTTGTTCCACATCGAATGCAAACAAAGAACAAATGTATAATTTCCACAGAGAAGGGTAAGGATACTTTATTTTCCCTTCTGTGGGCCAATAATTTTGAAATCTTATGAATTGCATCAACTTCTATTTCTAGATCTCCAGTTGAGGTTTACAGAAGAATGTTTTGTGACCAGTTCAAGGTGTACATTTCATAACTGAAAAAAATCACTTGAAGTTCTGGTTTACAGTTTGTTTTCACAAATGGGAGTAAATCTTTTTTTTTAAAAGCCCCCACAGTCCATATTTTTCTTACCTTCCTCCTTTTGCCCCTTCTTCAACTCCAGTGTCAGTTCTAGTAAAGCAAAATGTAAAATACAAGCATAAGTAGACAGCTTGGCTTTTTGAGCCTGCTTCACCATTCAGTAAGATCATGGTCAATCTTTGCACGTTTCAAATCTCACATACCACACCTCCATAACCCTTGACTTCCTTGCCCAACAACCTGCCTATCAGGTTTATTTGAAATCACAAGCTTTTGGAGCACTGCCCCTTCGTCAGGTGAAGTCAAGAAAAGCATACAGGTACAGAATTTATAGGCAGAGTGACTAAAAAACCATATAAAGTAGTGTGAATAGAGTGTCGATAGGCTGACTAACAAGTCTCTGCAGGTGATCAGCAGTGTCAGACGGTGTGAGTGAAGTGTCAACAGCTGAATAGGAAGTGAAGGGGATGACTTATGATCCTATTGAGGCACAGAGAAAATCAGAAAAAAATTAAAAATAACACCATCACCTTGACAACTTGTTATGATCTCTCTATCTTAATTAGTTTGTGTAGTTTTGCAGTGGAGGCAATGCTGTAGTGATACTATTGCTGGACTGCCAATCCAGAGGTCAGGCAATGTTTGGGGACCTGGGTTCGAATCCCACCACGGCAGATGGTTGGATTTGAATTCAATAAATATTTGGGATTGAGAGTCTACTGATGACCATGAATCCATCACCAATTGTCAGAAAAACCCATCTGGTTCACTCATGTCTTCTCAGGGAAAGAAACTGCCATCCTTATCAGGTCTGGCCTACATGTGACTCCAGACCCACAGCAATGTGGTTGATTCATTACTGCCCTCTGGGCATTAGAGATGAGCAATAAATGCTGGCCTAGCCAGAGACACCCTCATCATGTGAATGAATTTTTAAAAAGTACTTATTACTTTCCACACTCAGCATGTGACTCTTATCCCTACCATGTTATTCCAGCATTTGGTTTGTCTCCAGCACCACTCTATTTTAGAAAAAACAAAAGCTGTAAATCAGAACAAATAGAGTTTGCTGGAAAAGTTTAGCAGGCCTGGCAGCATCTTTTTCTGGATTGAGGAAGGTTCACCTGATCGGAAGCATTAACTGTGATTTCTCTTCACGGAAGCTGCCAGACCTGCGGAACTTCTACAACAACTTCTGTTGTTGATCCGCTTTATTTTTAATTTTTTTTGTAATCATCTCTCTGCCTCACTTAATTGGATTATAGGCCATCCCCTTCACTTACTATTCCACTGCTGACACTTTACTCACACCATCTGAAACTTCTGATCACCTGCAGTGAGTTATTCAACCTGTTGACACTCCATTCATACCATTTGTGTGGTTTTCTGATCTCTCTGCCCATAAATTCTGTGTCTGTGTGCTTTTCTTTACTTTGCCATATAAAAAGGCGGTATTTCGAAAGCTTGTGATTTCAAATAAATCTGTGGACTATAACCTGGTGTCCTGTGCCTCCTGATCTTGTCCACCCCAGGCCAACTCTGGCACCTCCACGTCATAACAATAACCTATGTGGAGGCCACTTGTCAGCTTTACCTGGTGTCATCCTGCACTACAGACTTTTGCAATTAAAGTCAGTTTCCAATTAGTACCCCGCAGTCTCTTTGCAGGTTTTTTTTTGTCAAACCTATGAATATTCTCATTTAACTCCTGAACAAATCTGAGAGCTAGTTCCCTGGTGAAGTGGTAACTAGTCAGATTCTTATTTTGCGGAGCCCAGGCTGTATTGTCTTGCAGTGACCTCCTGTTATCCTCCAGTGGATCGCTGTTTAAACTTTCTCAGTCTAGACAGATGGACTGTGCGCCAATCCATTTTTTTTGCAACTCACAAAACGGCAGTTATTTTCCATTGGCGCCAGTTGAGAGGTGACCTGAGAGAAGTTTATAAAATTGCGGGCCTATTGATTGGGTTAACGGTAGGTGTCTTTTCCCTACGGTGGGGGATTTCAAGATAAAAGGGGCATATTTCTAAGATAAGAGGAGAGCGAATTAAAAAAGACAAGGGGGCAAATTTTTAACTCGGAGGGTGGCTCGCATGTGGAATTAACCTGAAGAAGTGCTGGATGCGGCTATGGTTACAACAGTTAAAGGTAAGGCCATAAATAGGAAAGTGTTGGAGGAATATGGGCCAGGAGCATGCAAGTGAAACTAATTTAGTTTGTGATTATGTTCAGCATGGACCAAAGGGTCTGTTTCCACGCTGTAAGACTCTATTTATTCATTTAATAACACGTAAAATTTGATCATAATGAATCAAAAAAAAGTACCGTGAATGATCACGGGCTGTTTGCTGAGAAAAGACTGTGAGCAATAGCACTTGGTGAAATATAATACCGTAACATGCTCAGATAAAGATGAACGTACAGTGGACATTGCAAGAGCTCCTAACTTGCCAGCAACAATGTTAAGAGCAGTTGTTGAAGGCATTGTTAAAAGAAAAGTTTGTTGAATGAATAATTTCTTTGGTCGCTGTTAGATTAAGTCCTCACTTAAAATTATGTTTCCAGTCTCAAATGGTGACTTTAAGCAGTTCTCACCGGAGTCAGTGTTAAAACCAGAATTGGGGTCTGTACCACCGTACTTTTCAAAGAAAACACAACATTTAAAAATCATATCTTGTAGGTTGAAACACTTTACATTGCGAAATTAAATAACTTCTTTAAAAAAATAATAAATTCAGAAAATAAAAAGTATAACTTTTTTCTTCCTTGCACCTCATAACCCTGAGCTCCTGGGGAAAAGAACAAACCAAATTTAAAAGTTCATTTCAAATTGCAAAAGCATTGCCAAATGCCTTGTCCCATATCCCCACCACCGTCTCTTCATGAAACTGCCTGCACTACTTCTTTTCCAAACCTACACAACATCACCCCCTGCAGTGGTGGAGAACGCCCTCGACCGTGTCTCCCGCAACTCATCCCTCACACCCTGTCCCCCAAGTAACAACCGAAAAAGAATCCCCTCGTCCTCACGTACCACCCCGCCAACGTCCAGATCCAATGCATCATCTTCTGACACTTCTGCCACCTGCAATCTGACCTCACCATCAAAGACATTTTTCCCTCTCCACCCTTGTCTGCTTTACAGAGGGACTACACACTCCGTGACTCCCTCGTCTGCTCCATGCTCCCCTCCAGCCCCACCACACCCGGCATTTTCCCGGCAACCGCAGGAAGTGCTACACTTGCCCCTACACCACCTCCCTCACCCCCATCACAGGCCCCAAGAAGACATTCCACATCAAGCAGATGTTCACCTGCACATCTGCTAATGTGGTATGTTGTATCCACTCTACCCATTGTGGCCTCTCTACATTGGGGAAACCAAGCGGAGGCTTGGGGACAGCTTTGCAGAACACCCAAGCTCGGTTCGCAATAAACAACTGCACCTCCCAGTCGCGAAGCATTTCAACTCCCCCTCCCATTCCTCAGATGTCCATCCTGGGCCTCCTGCAGTGCCCCACAATGCCACCGGAAGGTTGCAGGAACAGCACCTCACATTCCGCTTGGGAAACCTGCAGCCCAATCGTATCAATGTGGATTTCATAAGCTTCAAAATCTCCCCTCCCCCTAGCGCATCCCAACACCAGCCCAGCTCATCCCCGCCTCCCTAACCTGTTCTTCCTCTCATCTATCCATCTTCCCCCCCCCCCCCACCTCAAGCAACACCCCCACTTCCTACCTACTAACCTCATCCCGCCCCCTTGACCTGTCCGTCCTCCCTGGACTGACCTATCTCCTCCCTACCTCCCACCTACATTCACCTTTACTGGCTCCATCCCCGCCTCTTTGACTTGTCTGTCTCCTGTCCACTTATCTTCTCCTCTATCCATCTTCGATCCGCCTCCCCCTCTCTCCCTATTTATTTCAGAACCCCCTCCCCCATTTTTGATGAGTCCGAGCCCGAACGATAGCCCTCCTGCTCCTATGATGCTGCTTGGCCTTCTGTGTTTGTCCAGTTGTACACCTTGTTATCTTGGATTCTCCAGCATCGGCAGTTCCTATTACCTCTGACACGATTATAAAAGTGAGAGTTCCTGTTAGAGATTTCCCGGGAATCACCATTCTTGGAGTGAAAAAAATTACCCCTCCTCTCTGTTTTAAATGGATTCCCCTTATCCTGAGATTATGTCCCATGGTTTTAGGTTCACCTGCTAGAGAAACACACCCAGCAAGAATTGTGTAATTTTTAACACTGTAGTTATTGAAGGCTCATGATTATATGTAGTCTTGTTTTTTGGGAACATGGTCTGTAAATTGAGGGAAAAAAAATAGTTTTAAATTCTGTGAAGGTCAGAAGGTTGTTTTGAACAGTGAGCTGAAAACAGCATTTACAAAAATGCTTGTAATTTTTCTACATGTTAACATCAGAGGTGATCATTGCTAGGGTCTTGACTGACTTGTGCTTTCCAACCCAGAGAAAGTCCGAGAAGCAGGTGAGTCAGTGAAGAAGTTTTTAACAATTAAGGTATTGTTATCAGCAATCTCCAAAGAACGAGGGCTGGAGAAAACAGCTGTATAGTTTCAAGGAAAGCTAGAAATCGGAGGATATTGAGGTGTCGGGGAAGAGGATATCCTCAAGGCTATTAAAGACATGTGAGATTAAGGAGCACATTGTTAAGGAGTAAGTGAGCTGAGTTAGCTTGTTTAAAGGCTGTCAGGAAGAGACATTAACTAAGGAAAATAGGATTGAATAAATGCAGAAACATGCTGAATAAAAACTAGGTAACAAATGTGCCAGCTGATTAAGGAGCTTTTAAACTGGAGGTTGAGGGTTGAGTGTCTGCAAGGTTGTTGTTTGGATAAAAGGGTTTAATCTTTCAGAGGCAGAGAGAAATATGTAATAAGAACATTTCACGTAGTTTTTGTATTGTAAAATAGGTTTTAAAAATCCTTATTGTGTGAAATAAACTTTTTGTGCAAAGTACATTGGCAGACTCTTGTGAAAATGTTCACTGATTTAGCATAGTGAACAAAAAAAGACAAAATTCATAGTCTGTCAAACCAGGTCTCATTCTGGGATTTGACTTATCCAGTATTACCACCTAATGCAAGTCCAGTCTCCTCAACCTGCCCTTCAGAAGACAACAGTTCTCTTCCCCACCCCCCCCCCCCCCCCACCCCATCTCAAGAATTAACCTGGGAGGGGGAAAAGAAACAGACATTGCTGGACAAACGCCGCAGGTGAGCATCTGTGACAACAAAGCTTAGTCATTGTTTTGGAGGGTGACCCCTCGTTAGAATGGATGGATTTGGTGGACATCTGTTATATGTCCTGAATGACAGGCATATCCCTTCCTCAGAAATGTTCTACAAAATAGTCCAGGTGAGGTCTCACCAAGGCTCTATACACCTGCAGCTGGACATCTTTTCTCCTGTACTTGAGTCGCTTTGTCATGAAGACCAATGCACCATTTGCTTTTCTCTTCTAGTTTAAGCCTTGTGCAGGTGGATCCACATTATGCCTAAATGTAGTATGGGTTCAGATAGTGCATTGTCTTGAAGCTTGGCATGGGTTAGCCACATTGCATTTGTATGGAGAAATCATTTTGTGCTTGGTATGAGTGAATGATATTGTGATAGTTGAAGAGTAATGTCTTTATGAATGATGAATGGGAGTTGGGTAAAGCAGAAAATAATGTGAAAATGAGTCTTGCCATGCTGGGTGAGGATACAGACCCACTAACTACACAGCGCTGAAGCAAAATACTGTTGTGTAGAACAATGTTAAATTAGAAGAGCTGTAGAAATAGTCAGGATGGATTTATGGATGTAGAAAGATAGCTAACCATTTGGATTAAGCAACGAATTTAACAACTCATGCTTATTTAATGCTTATTGTAGAAAATGCTAGTTTTTACAATGATCTCAAGAATGACTGTGTGAGAATTCAAACATTGAGTTGTTTAATCCTAGTTGTGGGTGGTTTGCAAGGTATGAACAAAATTTGCTAACTTGCATAACCTTGTTCGTAAGTTGGTAAGTTGCCAGTGCTGATGGTAAAGCGACTGAGAAATTAATTCAAACATTTTGCAAAATCATTGAGGAGCGTAGATGGACTCAACAAGGTTTTATGTGAATCAGGAACAAAACAAAGTTGCTGGAAAAGCTCAGCAGGTCTGGCAGCATCTGTGGAGGAGAAAACAGGTAATGTTTCGGGTCCGGTGACCCTTCCTCAGAAGGGTGAATCTCTTTGTGTGAAAGAGACTGGCGTATTCTTGAAAACATGTATATTTTAAACGAAGAAATGAATGTTCCAGACTTTAAAGCAGCAGTTATCATCTGCTTGGTGAAAATGCAATGGTTGGTTTCAGTTTGAAGATTATACTTGTTCACTATTTCCAAACACCCAGGGCAATGAAGGGTTGTTCAAAGCATAAATTACCAATTGTGTAAGAGGGCAAGTAGGAAGGCAAGGCTAACATGAGCCCAATTTTTGAAAATTTGTTTACGTCCAGTTTCTACAGCTGTGAAGGATTATTTTTCAGCAAATAACTTTACCACCAAAGTATTACTCATCCTGGACAATTTTCCTGGGTATCTTAGAGCTTTTGCTGACTTCAGTAACAATGAAGGGTATTAACATGCACTGGTGTATTTTCAAAGTGGACCACAAATGCAGTTTTGGACAAAATCAAAGTGCCAGGTGAGGAACTCCATTGATGGATGTTAGGAACATCTCGCAGAATGGGTACATTCCAGTGTTTCCAGATCAGCTGCAGAACAGTTACATGAAGAGCAAAGCTTTGGCAGATGCATAAAACATTTGGAACATGAAGAGCAAGGCTCATTCTTGTCTGCCTAACCTTTTGCCCCATGTTCAAATAGCTAAACATTTTCCACCACATTGATTTGGGATTAGCAATTAGTCCTGAATTCAGGCTGGCATTGTGCATGCCTCCATGGGGCACACTTGAGGCTCCCCTTGTGTCAAAGCCAACACAGTCTATTGAACCATCTGTACTGATGGATTAAGCCTCTTCAGTCAGAGGAAAAGTCATTGGTCTGGCAGGTTTCATCAAGTGTCCTGTTTGCCACTTATCATGGGGTTCTGTCATTATTGCAAATGCCCACATGAAACATTTAGATTATACAACAGTGAAGTGGCTGCATTTGGAAATGTCAGAAATCTTGCTTGGGCCATCACCGTCACCGGGATCTGGAAAGCTGGCAGTCAGGACTTGACAAGGCAGATGTGGGAATGTTGTTTCCACTTGTGAGAAAGTCACGGCCCAGACAGCTCATCTCCGAGTAAACTTGTTGCCTATTTAAGGAAGGGATGAGGAGGAATTTCTTCCCTGAAGGTCATCAAATTGTGGAATTCTTTGCTGTGGAGATGCTGGTTTTGGACTGGAGTGGACAAGGTCAGAAGTCACACAACACCAGGTTATAGTCCAACAAGTTTATTTAAAGACACAAGCTATCGGAGTCTCAGTCCTTCAGGTGTCAGTACTTTACCAAAGTGGGTTGTTGAGGCTGAGTCATTCAGTATGTTCAAGGCTGAGATAGATACTTTAAATTAGGGAATTGAGGTTTATAGGGTAAAGACAGCAAAGTGGACCTGATGATTATCATATCAGCCATGACTTCTGCATAGTCTTGCCTACAGAAGAAAAAAGACTATAGTTGATGTATACCTGATGCTGTCATCTGTGTGTCACGTGACTAGTAGGGTCTTGTTCAATCTGTCGTACAGGTCATTCTCCTATAACATGATAGTTGTGTTCTTGTATGACCTCACACTAGAAAATCACCATAGAAAATCACATTATAAGGAAAACACGCTACAGCAGAAAGTTTGCATTATCCAAACAGTGTCCACTGTTCATCAATTGTGTTACAGCCAATTCATCTTAATGAAACCCACATTATCGCAGAACTACCTGCAGTTAAAAATGTGCCTGCTGATTTGCACCATTAGGAGCTGAGTCCTTTGTGAATCATCACGTCGATGTGTCGATGCAGCCCCAGAAAGGCGCCACTGGTTGGGAATGACTCACTTTGGATCTGTGCCTCTGGCGTACACCTGTGCTGAGTTTGCACTTATAAGAAAGTAGATTGTTTGCCTGCTTCCATTTTCCTCCAAATCTGATATGCTTTGGAAACTTATTTTGACAAAAGTCTTGGCTCAAACTATCTTTTTAATATGACAACCACATCAGACTACCTCTGCTTTAATCACTGTGTCTCATTTTCTGTTTAGGCTGTTCTCAAGTTACTGCTCTGTGTATCTATGCAGGCGTCCTTTACCAATCAAGGCAGTGTTTTCCTGCTTATTTTGATGTGTATTCACAAGAAAGAAAAACTTGCATTTATATAATGCAGTGTAGAGCTGAAGAATGGTTCCAACCCAAAACATCAGCTTTCCTGCCCCTCTGATACTCCCTAGCCTGCTGTATTGCTCAAGTTCCACACTCTGTTAATTCTGACTTCAGCATCAGCAGTTCTTACTATCTATCTCTCTTTGCATTTATATAGCTCCTTTCATGACGGCAAGCCTTTCAAAGTCATTGTCTCTACTACCAAACGGGGAAATACTTCAGAAGTGTGTAGAAGAGCACAGTGCAGAGTAAGATGAATCAAATGCCTGCCAGATGCTTATAATTAAACAATGAAGCACTTTATATCATTATAGTGTATTGTATCTATAAAATATTGCAAAAAGGATATCTGTATTGTTGGCAGTGGGCCACAAAGGGGATAGTTAGTTTACTTAAGAATTATGTTTTTCAGATAGTTGGGATGTGACGGTTCTGGATGTTGTCCTTGCTCTAATTTGAGCTCTGCCATTTCTTTATGCTTATCAAAAGGCCATTTTCCTGAATGGACCTATGTTGGTTAGGATCAGAAACTTGGAAGGATACCTGTGGACTGAGTAGGAGTAGCATACTGCAAGATTGTTACTTTTTTATTTCAATTCTTTTATATTTTGCATTCTCATTTGCAAATTCCTCAACACATAGAAAATAGAATTTTTATTAGACTGTATTGTTCAGATTACAATGAACAGTTGAACATATTTGGAGGAATTATAAGTACATAAAAATCTATACGGAGGGGAATGGGCATGCTGTAGAAAATGATAAACTTTGCCCCTAAATATCAGCTGGGGATTACTGATTCAGTTCATGGGATACAAGTCAGCAGAGTCTGGAACACTATCTCGTTTGGAGCCTCCAACTTTCCAAATATAATTTCTCTTTTGACTGTAAAACTTACAAATCCACACTGGTTAATTACTTCCTTGTGTGACACTTATTTTGTTACGTGCTGTTGGATCTAATCGTTCAGCAATTTCCACATTGGTCCCAAGTTGTTGTTTAATGACTCAGATGCCTGAACTTTTTTTTTCTTTATTTTAATTTGTTTTTCTCATGTAGTTTCACTGCTATATTTTGCTTGTATTCTCTGAGCATTTCTCTTTAGAATTAGTTGCCTCCCAATCATGTACCCATTTTCAAATGCTGTTTTCTCTTTTTCTACTGCTTTTTATCATTTCCTTAGTTTTCTGTTCCACTTTTGCCCAGAACACATTTTGGTGATAAATTGTCTTTTCATTTGCATGGGGAAAACAGTTACTTTAAAAGTAGCCAATTTCATCCACATTCTTTCTTTGAAGTATTTTCTTTGATTTTAACCATCTCATTTGTGTACAGCAATATTGCACAAAATAATCAGCCTTTTACTGGCGAACTTTGTTCAGAAGTTGTTGTGGACCTGGTGGAGGTGAATGAGGCATGCATATTGTTCAGCTGCACTTTTTAAATATTTTCATATCCTTGATACGCCCCAAATTGCTTTGCGGGCACGTAAGTACTTCTGGAAGTGAGTTATTGAGTCATGAAGTTTTGCAGCACAGAACTAGGCTCTCTAGTGCATCATTTCTGCATGGGTCATCAAACAATAATCTAGGAAAAAACAGAGTTAATGTTTTGTGTCAGGTTTGCTGCCAGACCTGCTGAGCTTTTCCAGCAACTTTGTTTTTGTTCCTGATTTACAGAATCACAATTCTTTCAGCTTTTATTCTTCTATTCTAATCCCATTTTCTAGCACTTGCCCCATAGCTTTGTACGTTACAGCGTAATGTAGGAAACAAATAACGTACAGTTTGCACACCACATGATTCCTTCTAAAGCAATGAGATCACAATTGGACCATCTCTTCTGGTAATGTTGCTGAGTTTTAAATGTTGGCTAAGATAGCAATGGAAACTTCCCTGATCTTGTTAGAAATAATGTTTTGAGATGTTTTGCATCCTCTCAAGCCAAGGCTCCATCTGCCTTTTAACAACTCATTGGAAATGGAATTTCCACCAGTGCAGTGCACCCACAGTACTGCACTGAAGTGTTGGCCTGAAAATGTGTGTCTGCTTCATTTGTTTTTGGTGTTTGGAATGGAAATTGAACCCACAACTTCTTTGATTCATTGGTGAGTTGATTCATTTAAATAGCAATGTAATACATTACTTTGGATAAAAGACAGTTTTTGGAACTTTACTAGAAATTGGCTAGTTATCAACAGCAATGAGTTGCAACATGCAGAGAGTGTCTGGGTGGCAGGCAGCTGTTAGTTTTTCTTTATTCTTTCAAGAGATGTGGGCACCATTGGCTGAGTCAGCATTTGTTGCTCATCCCTGTGTCATTCTCAAATGTGCTGGTGAATTGTCATATTGGCATAGGGGTAGTCACAGTGCTGGTGGTGAGGGAGTTCAGAAGTTTGACACTGATAGTGATAGAATGGTAATGGTTACAAAATGGGATGATGAGTGGCTTGGAGGTAGTGGTCTTCTAAGCATACTCTGGCCTCCTCTTCCTAGGTGGTAGAGGTCATGGGTTTGGAAGATCAAAAGGAGCCTTGATGAGTGGCTGAGGTGTAGCTTGTAAATAGTAAACACTGCTGCCGGTGTGTCATTGGTGGAGGGAATGAATATTAGTGTCTCTGGTCGTGGCAGTGTTACTGTTGAAGAATTAAATCTGATGCCAAATGTCTGAATGGATACACAGTTTGATAGCAGTGGCATCATTAATTTTCCATGCCCCACAAACGTTTATCATTTCTAGAGCCAAGGCGAGAAGAATTGAAAATGTCTTGATGTTCAGCGGGATGTTTGATGATCCACTGAGCAGAAAAGGTCATTGGAGAAGATGTTTGGGAGTGATTTTGTGTGGAATAGCTGCTTAAAACTTTGGCACCAAGTTCCTGGGCTAGAAATCAAATAACACCTGTTGGGTTGTTTGACTAAGGGTGTAACCTTGTAACCTGAGACAGATGTTTCTAAATTTTTATTTAGCCTCAGTGTACTGGATGTGGTCTCAAAGTGCAATTTTGGTAATTATCTGAAGTCAGTATTACCATCCTTGTAAGCATGTATGAACAGCAGACTGCATCGTTGTAGTGTGTTTTGTCATTGGCCACGGGTGAAGTCCCAGAAGAGGGTAACGAATGTTGTGCCCTTATTCAAGAAGGACTGCAAAGAAAAATCTGGGAATTATGGATCAGTAAGCTTAACATCTATAGTAGGTAAGTTACTTGGGAAGATTGAGGGATAAGACACACATGCATTTAGAAAAACTGGATTTGATTAGGAGTAGTCATCATGGCTTTGAGCGTGGGAGGTCAAACCTCACAAATTTCTTAGAGTTCTTTGAAATGACCAGGAGTATTGATGAGGGTAGGACGGTAGGCGTTGTCTATATAGATTTCAGTAAGGCCTCTGATAAGCTCCACATGGTAGGCTGTTCCAGAAGGTTAGATCACATGGAGTCTAGGAAGAGTTGACAAATTGGATACACATTTGGGGCTTAATGGTAGGAAGCAGAGAGTAATAGTGAAAGATGCTTGTCAGACTGGAGGCCTGTGACTACTGGTTTGCCTCAGGGATTGATGCTGGGCCCATTGATGTTTGTTATCCGTGTCAGTGGTTTGGATGAGAATGTACATAGCATGATTAATAAGCTTGCTGATGACACTAAAAATAGGCGGTATTGTGGACAGTGAGGAAGGTTATCAGAAATTGCAGCAGGATCTAGATCAGCTGGGGAAGTCGGCCAAGAAATGGCAAATGAAGTTTAACGTGGATAAGTGTGAGGTGTTGCATTTTGGAAAGTCAAACCAAGGTAGGAGTTTCATGGTGAATGGGAGGGGCTCGAGCAGTGTAGCGGAACAGAGGTACCTTGGAGTTCAAGTGCACGGTTCTCTGAAAGTGGACCCATAGTTAGACGGGACATTGAGGAAGGTTTTTGGCACATTGGGCTTCATCAGTCAGGGCATTGAGTGTAGAAGTCGGGAAGTTATTTTGCAGTTGTACAGGATGTTGGTGAGGCCACACTTGGAGTATAGTGTTCAGTTTTGGTCACCTTTGCTGTAGGAAGGATCTTATTAAACTGGAAGGAGTGCAGAAGAAATTTACAAGAATGTTGCCAAGACTCAAGGGACTGAGTTATAAGGAGAGGTTGGACAAGCTAGGACATTTTTCTTTCAAGTGTAGGAGACTGAGGGGAGCTCTTGTAGAGGTGTATAAGATCATGAGAGGCATTGGCAGGGTAAGTGCACTCAGTCTTTTTCCCAGGGTTGGGGAATCAAGGACTAGAGCGCATCAGTTTAAGGTAAGAGGGGAAAGAATGCATGGGAACCTGAGGGGCAACATTTCATACAGAGGGTGCTACATATATGGAATGAGCTGCCAGCAAAAGTGGTTGAGGCGGTTACGTTAACAACATTTAAAAGGCATTTGGACAAATACATGGATAAGAAAGGTTTAGAAGGACATGGACCAAGTGCAGGGAAAGGGTGTTAGTGTGGATGGACATTTTGGTTGGCATGGACCAGTTTGGGCCGAAGGGCCTGTCTCCATGCTGTAGGTTTCTGACTTCTGTGACTCTTTTTTTTTTCAGTTTACACCTGGCCTACCTATTGAATATTGTGGTGACAGAAACGGCTCCAGAGTATGAAACAGGTATCTGTAAATTTTTGTATGTGTTTACCATCTTAAAAGATCTTGTAGCAGGGTAACCAGAATTGTACGCAGAACTCCAAAAGTAGCCTTAACGATGCCTTGTACAGCTGTAACATGACATCCCGACTCCTACACTGAGTGCTCAGGCCAATAAAGGCAAGTACGCCATATGTCTTCACCACCACCCTGTCTATCCATGATGCCACTTTGAAGGAACTATGTACCTGCACCCTTAGCTGTCTCTGTTTGACAATACTCCCAAGGGCCCTCCCATTAAATGTGTAAGTCCTGCCCTGGTTTGTCTTACCAAAGTGCAACATTTTGCATTTATCTGAATTAAACTCCATCTGCCATTCCTCAGCCCACTGCTCATTATAAAGTACCTTTAACAGAAATGTTCTCAAATAAAATTTTGTCTGGTTTGGGGATGAGGGGAGTGGGGCTAGATAAAGAAGTAAGTGGCCTTGAGAAGGCTCCCTCAGGACACTCCTGGCAGAGGGGAACCTGGTCCTGCTGCCAACTAAGTTGATTCCTGACCCAATAAGTTTGAATTTTGCACACACTCCTGTTGATTGCTCACTCGGTATGCTGTCTGACCTCCTCATGAAATATAGATAATGGGATTCAGGGTGATCTTGCCAACTGGATAAATAATTGGCTTAACGGCAGGAGACACAGAGGTGGCGGAGGGTTTCTTTTCTGATTGGAGGTCTGTCACCAGCAGTATTCCGCAGGGATCAGTTCTGGGTCCTATCTTGTTTGTCATTTTATATAAATAATTTGGATGAGACTATAGAATGCACAGTTAGTAAGTTTGCAGGTGGGAACAAAATTCATGGCATGTAGACAGTGGTGAAGGTTCTCTAAGGTTACAAAGGAAACGTGATCAAATGGGTCAATGGACCGAAAAATGATAGATGGAGTTTGATCCGGATAAACGTGAGGTATTGCATTTTGGTACCAGAAACAAGGGAGGTGCTTATACTGTTAATGGTAGGACCTTGGGTAATGTTGTAGAACAGAGGGACCTAGGGGTGCAGGCATATAATTCCTTTGAAGTTTGCATCACATACAGATAGGGTGGTTAAAAGGGCATTTGACGTGTTTGCATAAATTGCTCAGTGATTTGAGTACAGGATGGGGAAGTCATGCTGAAGTTGTACAGGACATTGGTGAGGCCTCACCTGGAATATTGTGTCCAGCTCTGATTGCCCAGTTATAGGAAGGATATTGTCAAGCTGTAGAGGGTTCAGAAGCGATTTACCAGGATGTTGCCAGGTGTGAAAGGTTTGAGTTATAAAGAAAAGCTGGATAGGCTAGAACTTTTTAACTGGAACATAGGAGGTTTGAGAGATGACCTGAAAGACGTGAATAAAATAATGAGAGCTGTAGCTGGGGTTAATGGTAGTTGTCTTTTCCCTAGGATGGGGGTTTTCAAGACCAGGGGACACATTTTTAAAAAGAAATGAGGGGCAAATATTTTACACAGAGGATTGTTTGTGTGTGGAATGAACTTCCTGAGGAAGTGGTGGGTGTGGCTACGTTGAGAAGGTTTAAAAGACATTTGGATAAGTACATAAACAGGAGAGGTTTGGAGGGATATGGGCTAAGAATAGACAGGTGGGACTAGTTTTAGTTTGGGATTATGTTCAGTATGGACTGGTATGACTCTATAATAGGAGCAGGAGTAGGCCATTTGCCTCTTCAAGCCTATTCTCCCATTCACTATGATCATGACTGATTATCCAACTTAGTTCCCTGTTCCTGCTTTCTCTTCAAACTCATTGATCCCACTTTAGTCCTAAGAACCTGTTGCCAATTTGATCTTCCTGTGAAGACTGTTGCTACCAGTCCCTTTTTAAATGTTGGAAACTATTTCGGGCCTGACTGGTCTAATGTGATGTAATTCATTCCTAGTGTAACAAAATGAATCTCTTCTAGTTAGCAAAATGTAGTTTATCACAAGTTACAGGTTAACTTGATATAACACACATTGTTACAGAGATACTGTTATAGCTCAAGTCATTTGAGATCGTAGATTGTTCTGCCCATAAGGTAATAGGACACATCATAGTGGGTGGTGCGTTTTGCACTTCTCAGTATCAAGCCTTTCCCACCTATATAATACAAACCCAGCATTTTGTGCCAAGGGAGAGCGCCGCACCTCCCCCACTGTGTTGAGACACCACCATCTTCATGGAGCTGTCTTCCTTGTGACAGGCTTGGGAAGAATAGTGGGAAGCGCATGATGACAAGGGGCAGAGGTTCCATATCCTTGCTGCTTGGGAAAGCTTTACCCCTCGACCTGGGAAAGGTTCTCCCTCTGATTTCCAAAGATGTGCAAGTTAGGTGGATTGGCCAAACAAAATTGCCCAATACTGTCCTGGGATGTGCAGACTAAGTGGATTAGCCATGGGAAATGGAGGGTTACAGGGCCAGGGTAGGGAGATGGGTCTGGGTCGGATGATCTTCGGAGGGTCGGTGTGGACTTGATGGGCTGAATGGCCTGCTTCCACGCTGGAAGGATTCTATGATTTTAACCAGGAAGCAGGGATAACGCCACTATTTTACTTGGAAATAGTGCCCGAGAATCTTTTGCATCCATTCAAGCCAGGAAGATAGTTTAGTTTAATTTCTCATATGAAAGACCATGATCAGTGGGTTCCAAAGAAACTTCTCAAATTCAAAGCACTTTTTCAGAGAGCAAGTAAGGACACACTTTTTGCTTTTTTTTTCCAGGATTTACCCAGACTGTGTACTGAATTTTTCAGTGGCTTCAAATTTGAGAGAAGCAATTAACAAGCTGTCGTGACCAGTTCGCACTTTACTCATGTGAAGCATTGGTACTCAATACACCCCTGAGATTCCTGGCCTCCTGTTATTCACTCCCATGTGGCCTTTGTGGTGGGACTTGCTGATCCATGCATCTTCATTCTCAGCCCATTAACAGAGAGTGAGTAATGCATTTTTTTTAAGAAAAGTCCACATCTAAAAGTTACTACTTTTCTAAATTGCGATCTTCTGCCCCTTAATTGATGTGTGCTCCTTTCAGCTTGGAAGCTGCTCTGTGCATCTTGTTGTAACACGTTTTGAGTGTCTTGACGCTTAGCAACACCTGCAGGCACAAGTTGCTGATAGATGCAAAATAGCCTTACCCGAAAGTGGTAACCCTGAGCTTGGATGATCCAGTGTGCGCACACGTCTGGTGCTCCCTCAGTTTTCACTGACTGCAAACTGCTTCGGGATTTCCTGAGGTTGTGTATCCAGTATCAATAACCTTCACAAAATATAGTGAGGAGCGGTTAAATGATGTACAGCCTTGTCAAAACTCCACTGCATTTGAAAAATGCAGCACTGGCTTAGGGAGGAGAGCTTAAATTACAAAGTAGTGACCAGATGGCTGGAACAGGTTATGGAGAGGGCTGATTGAGTCGATAAAGGGCTGATCATCTGACTCTCTTGAGTTTGTTGCTTCCTTTTTATGGTGTCCCACGCATTAATTATTTACCTGCTGCCTGGGTTAGATTTTTATAATATCCTGAGTTTATATTTTTAGCAAGGGAGAGGAAAAACTGAACCAAGTTCACAAAATAGTTAGCAGCGAGGAAACTCCACAGAGAAATTTGCAAAATTTGCAAATTTCGCATCATACACCTGAAAGAAAATAGATCTGAGCCAAAAAATATTTGTTTAGGAGCCTTTAGTACTTTTTTTGTTCTTACCCAGCTGCCTTATGAGAGCTGAAGAGATTAAAGGAGTATTTCCAGTCTTTGCTATTGTTCTTATTTCATCAGTCAGGCTTGTGGTTTGCCGTGTTTTCAATCCTTCAGGCCCATCCTAGAGTCTGCAGACATCAAGTGCTCGACACTGAGCAAACGGGGGCGGGTGGGGGGGGGGGGGGGGGAGGGGAGCGCAGAGGAGGAGGAGAGAGAGAGAGAGAGAGAGAGAGAGAGATGGTAACACGGTGTGCAGCTGGAGGAACACATTTGACATTTTTCTGAAGAAGGGTCCTGACCCGAAACATTAACTTTCTTGCCCCTGTGATGCTGCCTGGCCCTACCGTGTTCCTCCAGTTCCACACTGTGTTACCTCTGACTCCAGCATCTGCTCTCTCTCTCTCTATATAGAGAGAGAGAGAAAGTGCTTGTTTCAATTTATCTCTGCACTTCCACACACCCACCCTTATTTGTAACTTGGAGGAAAAGGTTGTATGATGTGGCAAGATGGTTAGATATAGGCAATGTCTTTGTGCTGGCAGCAGCTGGGTGCAATAAATTACACGACACCATTAAAATATAGAAGCAGAGGTATTCCATTCGGCTGTACCACCATTCGACTGGATCATGGCTGATTTGTTAGCTCTCCACTGCCGTTTCCTGCCTGGCCTAACAGTGGAGGGAAGCCAACTGTGGTGGATGATTAGGCAATTAACTTCAATCTCGCAACCATGTTGCAGTCTTCCAAGTAGCTTACACATTCCAGGTTGGCTCAGCACCCAGCAACTTAGGGATGGCAGCTGTGCAGCCAGGGGTCAGAACTGCCTGAAGTTTCAATCTTGACCATAAGATATAGGAGCAGTCATGGGTCATTTGGCCCGTCAGGTCTGATCTGCTTGTCCTCTGCTTCTACTGCAAGAAATGGCAAAGCTTCCTGTTGCCATTATGTGAAGGTCTTTAGGAGACTGATTTTCCTGGGGGAGAGCCAGAGAATTTTGGATGATAAACTTGCCAAATCATCTGCCAGTCAGTTTGTTAAAATCTGACAACTTGAGTGAGGACCAGTATTGTAGCTTATCACAGGCCTCAGCACAAGCAACCCAGGTTCCCTAGAAGTTTCCGGAATATCAGAGGCTGATGGATTCTGGATCCTGAATTCTGCCAATTTGAGGCCTCATCCTTGAGGTACCTGATGGGAAGGGAGTACATTTTATTCTTTATTCTCGCAGGGTCAAGGTGTGGCTTTCAGAGGGTGCCATCTTGAGCCCCCTCCATGCCCCAGGTTGTCTCTTGATTCGGGTAATTGGAGGTCACCTCCTCCTTCCTTTCTAAAAAAAAAAGGTAGGCAGTTTGACCTAGTCCCAGCCAGAAAACCAACCAGCTTTTTGACACCAGAGTGGCAGATGATCAGGGAAGGGCAGGTTTGGGTCCACAGGGGCAACTAATTGACATTCAGTAGTGTTACTGACACTGAATCCCCCGCTATCGATATTCTGGGGGTTACTATTGACCACAATCTCAACTGGATTTACCACATATATACCTTAGTTACAAGGCTAGGCAGAGACCAGGAATACTGCAGTGAGTAACTCACCACCTGACTCCCTAAACCCTGTCCACTGTCTACAAGGCACAAGTCAGGAGTGCGATAGAATACTCCCCACTTACCTGGATGGGTACAGCTACAACAACACTCAAGCTTGACACCATCCAGGACAAAACAGACACTTTTTATTGCCACCACGTTCGTGAGCGCACACTCCCTCCACTGTTGATGCTCAGTAGCATCAGTGTGTACTATTTACGAGATGCACTCAGAAATTCACCAACGATCCTCAGACAGCACCTTTCAAACCCTTCAATCTAGAAGGACCAGCACAGCAGATACATGGGAACAGGCCCCCCACCAAACCATTCACCATCCTGACTTAAAAATATATCGCAATTCCTCCACTGTTGTTGGGTAGAAAACTTGAAATTCCCTCCCAGAGGGCCTTGTGAGTCTCCCTGTAGCACGTGGACTGCAGTGGTTCAAGAAAGCAGCTCACCACCACCTTCTCAGGCTTGACTAGGGATGTACAATGAAAGTTAGCCTAGCTAGCAACTCCCACGCCCCACAAGTGCATTAAAAAATATCGACTACCGAAGGGCCTTAATTACTGCTGAGTCAAGAAAGCCTTTGAACATAGAACATTACAGCGCAGTACAGGCCCTTTGGCCTTCTGTTACACCGACCTGTGAAACCAAACTGAAGCCCATCTAACCCACACTATTCCATTATCATCCATATGTTTATCCAATGACCATTTAAATGCCCTTAAATTTGGTGAGTCTACTACTATTGCAGGCAGGGCATTCCAGGCCCTTACTACTCTCTGAATAAAGAACCTACCTCTGACTTATGTCCTATATCTATTACCCCTCAATTTAAAAGTATGTTCCCTCATGCTAGCCATCACCATCCGAGGACAGTGAGAGCCTTTTTCCACCCTATCTAATCCTTTGATCACCTTGTATGTCTCTATTAAGTCACCTATTAACCTTCTTCTGTCTAACGAAAACAGCCTCCAGTCCCTCAGCCTTTCCTCCTAAGACCTTCCCTTCAAACCAGGCAAGACCCTGGTAAATCTGCTTTGCATCCTTTCCAGCGCTTCCACATCCTTCCTATAATGTGGTGACCAGAAATTTCTCTCTGGGGCTGGGGCCTAGTGCACTTCATGTGCTTCATCAGTTGGCCATGTTCTGTTTGTTGCTGTTATGTTTATTGAACCAGCCACAGAGCTTTACCAACTGTTGTCATTAGCCAAACAGCCTGGGTTTTGGTTAAAGATAAAGCCCATGATCACCTTGCACTTAGTGTCCAAACTGAGGATTCTTTCTGCAGTGAAGGGAGGTCAGAGTTCAGTGAGCAAATAACAGGTTGGAATTTGTTCCTTCCCTCTGAGTTGTCGTTAGATTTGGATGGGCAAGGGAGTGACACCACACTTTAATATGGTTAAGAAAAATTAGTATTTGGTAGCCAGGCCAGTCACTGTCATGTGCATTTTAACATCTGGTGCATGGAGGTGTCTTATTTTAAACAATGACTGAATTTAGAGTCCAAGGTGATGAAGGAGCACAGCACGTGTACCTAGATCATGTGGACTGCAGAGGTTAACCTTCTGAAGGACAATTAGATCTGGTCTGTAGTGTCACTATCTCACACTCGGATGTAAGAATCGAGCGTGGTGTCAAAGTTGTATGGCTAACTGATCAGAGAAAGAGCAAGGGTGGAATTTGAAATGCTACTTTCTTGTCAGCTTGGTGCTTTGTTCTTCAAGGACAGAAATGTGAGCAGAGGGGAGTGAAACAAAGGAAGCTTGTGAGGAATAGTGTAAATGACTAGAACACTAATAGTTTTGGAACTTCACACTCAAGTTCATGTGCGGTGACCAAGGTCGATCCCTTGTGCATGGATAAAGGAGAGGTGGAAGGGAGGGAGGATATTTCCAGGCTGTCGCTGACCAATATCTTCAGAATAAAATCTTAGTAACCTAAATGACTACGATCACGTATTTTTTTTTCTTAAAAGAAGCAAACATTTCTAAATTGCTGTTCAGAGGACTGTAAGAACCTATGAGTGAAATGGTTTGATAATTGCTTTCTTTCAGTGTCATATTCCTTTTATTCCGTTGACGATACTGGGAAACAGCTCAACACAAACCACTTCAAATGAGACGTACAGTGAACAACCCAAAAGCATGAGTGCAGATTTCCATCCAAGTCCTAAAAATGGCATAAAACTTTTAACGTGATAAAGTTATAGATGGAAGCTTGCAGTAATACTTTGCTCTTTGTAATTACCTCATTAGATCACACATAGTTAATTTTGATGCCGTATCTCTGAATCAACTGTACACCAAACTTGCCCTAATAATTCAGTCTTCACAGAACTAATACGTGGCAGTTGCTTTTTTTTTTGGCAGGGTGTTTGTTTATGTACAGACGGTCACAGCTCTAATGGTTAGCTAGAACTTATTTTTTACTGTCTTTTTAAAAATAGCTTGTAAAACTGAAATTACCAATGATTTAACCTTTATAATTTCAACATTTTCTCGTATGTTTATGTCTTTCAACCGCAAAATATCCTTGTATAATAATTTGCCATCAGGTTTCCTACCATTCTGAAAATAGGGAATGCTGTTGCAAATTTTTAAGGACAGTTTTATCCAAAATATCGGATTCACAAGGTGGGGTTGGGCCAAAAAAAAAATCAAGGCTGACACTGTACTGCAGTTACAGAAACAGCTGAAATGGTTGGGTGTGGGCACTATCATGAGGAGCTCCTGCACAGATGTCCTGCAGATAAGGTTACTGGCCCCTAACAACAACAACAGCAACCGTAATCTCTCTTTGTGCAAGGCTTGACTCCAGCCATCAGGGAGGTTCCCCCCTGCTGCTTATTGACTGCAACTTTGCTGGGGCTCCTTGTTGCTACATGTGGTCAAATGCACCCTTGATTTCAAAGGCAGTCATTCTGTCATCTGCGGAATTGAGCTCTTCAGTCCATGTTTGAACCAAAGCTGTCATGAGATCAGGAGCTGAGTGGCTCTGAGTAGGTTATTGCTGAGCAGGAGCTGCTCAGTAGCATTGCTGATGACCCCATTCATCACTTTTTACTAACAATTGAGAGTAAACTGATGGGGTGGTGCTTGGCTAGCTTGGATTTGTCCTACTTTTGTGTACAGGACATACCTGGCAATTTTCCAGGTTGAGCAGATGCCAGCGTAACCATAACTGTAGTGGAAGGGCTTATCTAGGGGACAAGTCTTCAGTTCTATTGCTGGAACATTGTCAGGGCCCATAGCCTTTACAGTATCTAGTGCCTCTAGCCATCTCTTGATGATGTTACCTGGATTGAGTCAAGTTGGCTGAAGACTGACATCTGTGATGCTCGGGACCTTCAGGAGGAAGTCGAGGTGGATCATCCACTTGGTCACTTCTTTCTGAAGATAGTTGCAAACGCTGGAACCATATCTTTGCGCTGATGTGCTGGGCTCTGCTGTTGTTGACAGTGGGGATATTTGTGGAACATCCTCCTTCAGTGAGGTGTTTAATTGTCCTCCACCATTTGCAATTAGATGTGGCAGGACTGCACAGCTTAGATCTGACCTGTTAGTCGTTAGATTGTTTAGCCCTGCCTGTAACTTGCTGTTTACACAGTTTAAGATGGATGTGATCCTTCAACAGATTGCCTACCTAAAAATGAGGCATTGTGCTGCTCCTGGCATGCACTCCTGCACCTTTCATTATTACGGTGTTCTTTGTGACTTGCCATGTGCAAAATTGGCTGCCACTTTTCTTTCTTTATAATAGTGTTTACATTTCAAAAAATATCATGTTTTTCAATCTGGAAAAGCCAGCATTTATTGTCCATCCCTAATTGCTCTTGAATTGATTCGGTCAGTAACCCATTTTAGAGGACAGTTAAGAGTCAAACACTTTGTGTGACATGTAGGCCAGACCAAATAAGGGCAATAGATTTTCTTCTGTAAAGGGCATTAGTGAACCAGGCACATTTTCATGACGATCAACAGTAACTTCGTCTTCATTAGAAAGGCTTTAAATTCCAGTTTTATTGAGTTCAAATTTACTCGTCTGTGTGGTGTAATTCAAACCCATGGCGTTAGCCTGGATCCTGGATTGCTACTTCAGAGACATTACCAATACGTTACTGTCTCTCTGTAATCAACTTTGGCTGTAAAGCACTTTGAGACATCCACTGAACAAAGAACGTTACAGCACAGTACAGGCCCTTTGGCCCTCGATGTTGTGCCGACCTGTCATACCGATCTGAAGCCCATCTAACCTACACCATTCCATGTACGTCCATATAGTTGTCCAATGACGACTTAAATGTACCTAAAGTTGGCGAGTCTACTACCGTTGCAGGCAAAGTGTTCCATTCCCTTATTACTCTCAGAGTAAAGAAAAGCGCACTATATACATGCAACGTTTTTTAAAAAAATGTGGGTACCTTTTTTTAAATAAAAGGGAAAGTGACTGTTTCTAATTGACACTGACAAATTGAATTGAACACTGCTACACTGTGATATTTCTGTCAATGTTATTTGAGATGGAGACAGGGAAATGATTGAATGCTAAAGTTATGTGAAAATCCAGGCTCTGGAACTTTCAGAATTTACCTAAAAATACACATTTCCTTATATCTCAATTAACAGCATTGACAGATGTGATGAACATCACTGCTCATGTTTGAGAACCCCCAGGTAAATGTTGGCTGTGGGCTGCTCAGTATACCCTTCGCTTTTTTTTTAATGTGCCCACTTCATCTTTATTCCAACTCTCTGCAAATTCCCATCAGTGCCACATATCCATCATGCCTGCTAACTGACCTACATCAGCTCTTTATGCTGACCGTAAAATTCCACCTCTGTAACTCTTCCTCTGGCCTCAGAACTTGCTGTGAGATATATCCGCTCTTCATGTACATCCCTGACTTTCCTATGCAAAGAGCTGCCATGCTTCAGCTGCCTGAACCTTTTAACAGCAGAATTCCCTCCCTAAGCCCCTCTATCTGTCTCCTTTCCTTAAGTTACTCCTTAAAATTTCCCTCTTTGACCATGCTTTTAGTGACGTGCCTTCATGTTTCTTTGTACGTTTCTGTGTCAATTTCTGACTGATTATGCTCCATTGTGGTATCTGGGGACATTTTTACTTGGGGGGCTGCTGCAAGTTGCAAGTAGTGTAGTGGTTTCTGCTTGTGGGTTGACTATGAGACAAATGAGTGTATTCTGGCAACAATTTATAGTTGTACATGTGTTGAATGAGTGAGTGATTGTGTGTGTGAAATTGTCTTCATTCTGAGCCTCGATCATGTTTTGCCCTCAGGTGTGTGTTGTGTTGCTTCACTGTCCTACCGTCTTGCCCTTTGGCTGTGCTGGATTACATGTACCTAACCGCAATGTTATCACCCAGAGTGTCAGCATTGTCAGGGAAAAAAATTAGCAGTGCGCTTCTAACCTTGCAGCAAGTAAAATGCTGTGATTGTTTTAATTCATTGCCTTAAACTGTTTCTGAAATAGCTGCCACCATGACTTCATCCTCATACTATATTGGCTCAAAATGAACTATATAGCAAAAGAGGCCATTTCACCCAGCCTGTTTGCTCTCCTATAATAAAACAAAGAATGTGAATGCTGGTGATCAGAAATTGCTGCCAAAACTTAGCAGATTTGCAGCGTGTATAGGAAGAAAGCACAGTTGATTTTTTGACTCTGGTAACATTAACTCTGCTTTCTCCCAATGGATGCTGCCAGACCTGCTGAGTTCTACCAGCAGTTTCTATTTTGTGTTTATGCCAGCTCTATCTCTTTGAAAAGGTTGTTCATTCATACTCAGTCCTCTATTTCTTCCCAGTGTTTTGAGTTTGGAGCTCATTGATATTTAGGGCAATGTGGATCAGTGTTACATAGTCCTGTGCTGCTTTGTCCCTTTTTGACCCAGTGCCCACATCAATTCTTAGAAATGTCTGTCACACTTTCTATCTTCTGTGATGGCCTTTAGTGCCCTCTCTACGTGACACTGACCACACTCAAAGGAAGTGCTTGCAGAGGGATGAAGGCACAGTGTTGTATGTAATCAGGTGCCTAATAGAACCTATTCTTGGGTGTAGACAGAAGTGAAATGGTTAATTTTGGCCTGTTTGTGTCCTGTTCGTTTTCGAATCCCAGTATTTTTTGTTCTGGTGGAATTTAATCCACAGACGATACTCCTGGCCTACCCCAGTTCCTCTGTGATGTGGTCAATGTGGTGTACGGTTTTTAATTTGAAATCCTCTAACCACGAAATACACTTCACAGCGGGGAAGTTCCGCCCAGTGTACTGGCAGATTATTACACTTTATTGATCTCATCCTTTACCACATTAATGTCTGTGGGATCCTACTTTGCTTGCAACTACTGCATTTCCTACTTTACTGTGGTGATCTCTCTGCTGACTACATTTCAGATTGTATGCTGCATATATCCAGAGGATGATGACTGATGGTATGTAGATGCAAAATTCATTCTCTATATCGGGGACTTATTTTAACTTGTGCAAAATCATTTGTTTCAGCTCCCGATCTGCTGAAAAAATTGACAACATGAAATGTTAACTCTTTCTCTTTCCACTGAGATTCCCCGACCTGTTGTGTATTTCATTTTGATACAGACTTCCATCATCTGTGTTGTTTTTGCTTTAGTTTAAATGTTTCACAAAGTTCACTAGTGAACTTGTGAAACTGCTGGTGCCGTATAGCTTGAATTCTCAGAAAGCCACGCACTTCCATGATTTGTATTCAGAAAGACTTAACTTCATGTACTGCCTGTGGAGTACTAACCAAGGGATTTGCTGTTTGTTTGAGTGTTGGAATTGAAGAGACTCCCAGTTGAGTCCAACAGGAAGTCCACTCCATGAGTGGATTTGACTGGAAACAGAACATGTCATTTGACACGACATCTGCAAGTGTTGATCTAATCTCTGACTGTCAGTGTGAATAGCAATTGTATGTTCCTCAGTTTGGTGGATGATATTTGAAAAGGAGTGATCAGTAGGTTTCTGCTTGTGATCTGTTTACAGAGGTTGAGTTGCTAAACCTGGATCACATTGCTTCCCGATAGATTTATGGACTAGACACCTTCTCCCTTACCCCAATAAGAGGACAATTCTGGCCAAAGGAGTGGAGCTTGAATGGTGCAGCCTCTTGACTGCACACATTGAAAATATCTTGCCTTTATACAGTACCTCTACCTTACCAAAGTTTTTTGACAAGTACGCAAGCTGACTAAAACTGACCCCAAGCCAGAGAGGAGGTTTTAGCATGTATTACTAAAAGTTTGGTCAGAGGGAATGGGTATTAGGAGGCGCCTTCCACCAGCAGTAAGATTCAGAGATACCACTTTAAGAAGGAAATTCTATTGGGACACACTGGGACGTCAGCGGATGGCACTGTTGCCTCCAGTGGTTTTGAGAGTCCGGGATGAATAATAAACTGGAATTGCAGGAATGTGGGAATGTTGAATTTCTTAATTGTCTGCTTCGCAGGATTGCATACGAATTTGCTTACAGGTGGCCAGTTTCCCTGGGCTCTTTGTGCACAATGTATGGAACTTGTGGGACAGTAAGGTTTTTTGGTTTGGTTGCAAGCACTTTTGAGATTGAGTGCGTTTGGCATTTGACTGAATGGTATTGGTGATGTCAATGATTGGCATCGCTCTCTTTTGCTGCAACCTATTTTTAAATAGATAGCTGATGTGATTTGGTCATTTTTGTCACTGACCCCAGCCCTATTTCCAGGTAATGTTTTCCCGTGACATTGCTCCTTTAAAGGTGTGCACCTGGGAGTGCTTGAGGCATTGTACAATGCACCGTGTCTGCTAAGGCTACTAATCTGAACAGATCGTCTCAGAAGTTATCCATAGATAAACCTTTCACAGTGTAATTCTCCCATTACCCACAAGAGCTAAAATTTTGGCTTGCACCCTGTACATCAAGTTACATTTAAATAGCAATACAGCACCACTAGTAGTGTTTCTGTTTCCTGTGTGTCAGACCCTGTGCCTATGCAACCTCTGCTGTCATTAGCTATTACATTTTGCATCTGCTTCTTTGCTTTGTAAGTTAAAACTGCTGGTGAATATACTTGCTACTTTTGGCCCTGAAATAACTACAGCAAGAAGGCGTTGGGAGGATCTGCTCTGACCTTGCTTGGAATTGATGACTACTTGTTTCACCAACAGGCCAGTAACGGAGACCTCCTGCTGTATAATGTTCTCGTGTGGCCAACCCATTGGTCTGTTTCACTTTCCACTGCAGTCTCAAAGGAATTGTGTCAATTTAAGAATGCATGAAATCATTCCATGAAATTGGCCATATTTGGACAATTTCCCTTGGAGACCAGACTGTGATCTGATCCACATGATTTTAGAATATCTTTAGGTGAAGTTGACAAAACTCTAAACAGTGTAATATTAGACTTGTCACTGAACAAACTGTGTGGTAAGTTGCTTGCTGCTGATGTTTACTTGCTCGATTGTATTCTCGACAGCCTTTGTGTCTTGCTCAGTCCCAAACTGAGTGAGTTTCAAACCCTGTATCCTGCTGCAATATTGTTTCCTTGCACCTAACAGTTCCTCCCACCTCCAACTCAATGCAATCATAACCTTAGCCTTCCCGAACTCCAGATATTTCTGGAGTGCTCTCCTTGTTGGCCTCCATGCACCATCTAGCTAATCCCTTATTTTCTAGTCTGCATTGCTTTCCTGTTCCTCTTTGAGCTCCCTCCATGCAAATGAGCCAGTGTACCTCCAACAGGCCATCTCTGTCCTTTCTACCACTAGTGGCAGAGCTCCCATTTATAGTCAGGGAGGAGACAGTCTAGTGATCTTATCGCTGGACTGTTAATCCAGAGATCCAGATACTGTTCTGGGGACCCGAGTTTGAATCCCGCTATGGCAAATGGTGGAATTTGAACTCAGTAAAATATCTGGAATAACAATCTAATGACAACCATGAATTGACTGTTACTTGTTGGAAAAACCCATCTGGTTCACTAATGTCCTTTAGGGAAGGAAACTACCATCCTTACCTGATCAGGCCTACGTGTGAGTTCAGATCCACAGCAATCTGAACTGCCGTCTGGGCAACTGGGGACAGGTAATAAATACTGCATAACCTATGATGCCCTCATCCTGTTAATGAATAAAACAAAATTGTGCCTAGGCCCTTCTCCCCTTGCTTCCACATGCCTTTCCTTCCAAAACATACCCCTTCAAACCAATCTTTTGGTTACGTATCCTAAATCCCCATATGCAATTCCTTAAAGGCATTTGAAAACATTTTTTCTATTTTTCAACTATATAATTACAGCTGTTATCAGCCTTTCTCAGGCTGCCTTAGAAGGGGAAAGTACTGTCTGGAAGACTAGTGGCTAGAGATATCAATTCCATACAATTGCTTATATCTCTCTGTAGCAATGAAGCATTGGCAAAAAACTATTGAATATTCAAGAAATAGTAGGAACTGCCGATGCTGGAGAATCTGAGATAGCAAAATGTAGAGCTGGATGAACACAGGCCAAACAGCATTAGAGGAGCAGGAAAGCTGATGTTTTGGGTCGAGACCCTTTCTTCAGAAAGCAGGGTCTCGACCCGAAACATTGGCTTTCCTGCTGCTTTGATGCTGCTTGGCCTGCTGTGTTCATCCAGCTCTACACTTTGTTATCATTGAATATTCAAATTGTGGCTGGGCAGTTTGCATTCTAACCAACCAAATTTGAACCCTGAAATGCCACCAGTCTTGAATTCTGTATTTAGTCATGTTTACACACTTCTAAGTTACTGACCACCACAAAAGAAACGTAATTTCCTGCCCTTAATAAAAACAATAAATGATAGCCTTTTTTCCCCATAAGGACATGTGGGAGAATTGTGATGAAGACTTGATATTTAAAGCTCAATTAAAATGCCCCAAAGAACTCCAGCACAGTTAATTATTTTGAATTGTGGTGTCTATTTGTGGGAGACTGTGGCATTGTGATACTGTCACTGGGCTAGTAATCTAGAGACTTGTGTGTGTTTGTGTGTGTGTGTGTTGTGTGTGTGTGTGTGTGTGTGTGTGGACATGGTGTCAAATCCCAAAACTGCAGTTGGTGAACTTTGAATTTGTTTAATAAAAACTGGAATTATAAAACTAGTCATTAGTGATGGTGACTGTGAGACTTGTTTGTTGCAAAGAAACTCCTCTAATGCCATTTAGGGCATGAAATCTGCCCTTCTTACCTAGTTTGACCTAGATGTCTATCCAGAATGATAGTAATATTGTTGTCTCTAGATCACTCCCTGAAATGGCCTGAGCAAGCCTCTCCATACCAGGGCAGTTAGTAATGGATAACAAATGCTAGCCTTGCAAGCTATTTTTCTAATCCAGGAAAGAAGAATAATTTTAAAAGTGCTGCTGATGTCCAGTCACACAGAGCTCAGCAAGATGATCCCAAGAATTGGGTGAATGGTCAGTCAATCTATGTTCTCTTTTTCTAAGTAAAGATAATGCAGTTTATCTGAAGAGGGCTGCCATCTTGACTGTTGCTTGTACAACTCATATTACCAAAGGTAGGCCCACAACATCATTCTTTAACTGCATTTGCATGAGTGTTTTTGTAACAAGTTAATTGTTCCAACCATGCCAAAATGATTTGGCTGATCTACTTGAGAAGGTGGGGGTGAAATGAGACAGCAGAGAGAAATGCTAGACCGGAAATGTTGGGGACTGTGAAAGTTTCTTGCACTACTTTGTTTGCATTTCTGTCTAACCATTAAATGTTGGTGTTGTGCTATGAAATATTATTATTTTAATGGTTATCAACCACTATTCAAACTTTGTGGAGCAGCTGACATCGCATCATCATTTGATGGAAAGCCAAAGGTCCAGCTGTTTGCGATGATCCAAAACAAGGAGTCACCCTAAATGTTTCCAACTGGAGATGATAAATTTCCCTTCGTGCTTAAATCTCCCATATGGCTTTGCTGCTTTCTGCAGATGAGGTGGCAATACAGCCTTTCATTTCAGAGCTATACATTTGCTTTAACTTCGCTATTTGAGGAAACTCCAAAATATAGTGTTTATAGTCTGAGGAAAATAGTTATCCTGTAATCTGTTGAACAGCTGCAATTAAAAATGAGTCCAAAAGAAAACACTCTAGTTGTTTCTAGCCAGTATTGTACACTCTGTGGAAAGGCTTTTTTCAACAGCAAGGACTTGCTGTGATATTCCCTGTTTGCCAGCAAGAAAATGACCAAGGAGCTCCCCAGAGTCTCAACTACAGGAGAGTGAGCAGCAAGCAAGAGAAGGCGAGGCCTAAATATTAATCAAGTATGTGAAATTTAAAGATAGGAGAAGGAAGTGGAGTACCTTATGATAACACGAGGTATTTTTTGGTTTTTGCTTTGTTGGCGTTGTGCAACTCTACTAGGGTGAGTGGCTGCACGGTTACTGGCAGTCCTTTGAGCAAATAGGTAATTGTTCTTATTGACTGTAATAACCACGAGGCTTGTTCATTCATGTGGGATTTGTTGAGTAACACTGACTTATACTAGCACATGTTCAACTGCAGGTTACTATAACTGAGCTACCTTTACCTAGTTCTCTGCAACAGATGAGGCAGCAGTGAAGGTGGCAGGGTAAAATTCTCTGATCTCACAAGCACTTTAGCATTGCCTCTCAGATTTTTTTCCCTTGTTGTTGATGCCAGTTTCGTCATGTCCTCAGACCTGTGGGAGGGAGGAGGGGGTTAGAGTCCTGTGACAGCAGGGATCTCATTAACATAGTTTAAGCTCTAGGACCAGCTATCTCTTCACAGGGGCTTTTTAAATGCAGCAAAGGACATAGCCACTTTAAAAAAAACCTCCAATTTGAAGAGGCACTGCTGTTTTGAGGTCTGTGTTGGAGATCGGTTGTATCCTTGGAAATTTCAACCCCAGAGTTTTTGGGGCATTGTTTCAGAGGCCCTGTACTGGAGTAAAATTTCCGACTAGAGAGTTGGAGTGGGAACTTCTAGTAATCTCTGAGCCATTGGTACTGCATTTCAAGCAATTCCACTTGATAATGAGTCGAATTTCTTTTTCATTCATTAATTGGATCTGGCATCACTGTTTAGGTCAGCATTTGTTGCCCATCCTTAATTACCCTTCAACTGATTAGCTCGCTTGGGCCATTTCAGAGAATAGTTAAGACAGTCATTTCACTGTGGGCCTGGAGTCACATGCAGACCAGACCCGTTAAGGAGGGCAGATCATCTTCGACAAAATACATTAGTGAACGAAACAGGCTTTTACAACTCATGACAATGGCTGCTGTTATACCTGCTTTCTTTCCAGATTTTTATTGAGCTCAAATTTCACCATCTGCCATAGTACAATTTGAACCCACATCCCCAGAACATGTGGTTCTGGAATTACGTGTTCAGCAAGATTACCACTACACCGTCCACTTTGCATACACAACAGTAGTTCTAACTTTTACCATTTGGGTCCAAACTCGACAAGGGATTGAATATTTTTCTTGTGAATAATCCTTATTAAAATATATGTTGCCTGTTAAAATACTTTCACATCATTCCTTTTCCATGCAGTAATAATGAATATTTATTAGTCACTAGCCAACAGTAATATCCACAGAAATCAGGCTGGAGCTAATATCTATTGACATAGGAACAGGAAGAGGTGAATCAGACCCTTCTGCTCTTCTTCCATTCAGAAAGATCATGGCTGATTATAGCATGGCTGCATATACCAGTCTTTGCCCCTTAATGTGTTTACTTAAATATTTATCTATTTCAGATTTAAAATTAATAACTGATCGAGCATCAACTTAGGCAAAGAGCCATGGGTTGCCAAAAAATTAGAATATTCCTTGTACTCTGAAATGCTGCTGAAATATTATTAATCCTGAAGGCTCTTTGGTCTTCAAACTGGATGGGTATGTGACTAGGAAGGGTTTAGAGGGATATGGGCCAAATGCTGGCAAATGGGACTAGAGTAATTCAGCACATCTAGTCAGTTTAGACAACTTGGACTGAAGGTCTCTTTCCATGCTGTACATCTCTGTGACTCTAAGACCTCTTCCTTTCAAAGTATATTCAATGTTCTCCAAAAAAGTCTTAACTGAGGATAATTTCAGGTCTGTCCACGATCTGTGGAGGCTAAAGTAAATTGAGTTGTTTCTGCTGAGCTGATCCTATCCCCACCAGAGAGTTAGATGAAAGATTCTCTCCTCTTGACCAGGATATGGCTCCACAGATAATGGAAGGCCCATGATTGGATCCAAACACATTTTCAGTGAAATGTCAAGTTGGACAGTGCTTGTTCCCTTATAAGAATCATCTTTGGAATGGGATGCTGATATGTGCCTGAGCTGACAGACATTTGAAGAAGTAGTATTATTGGTTCCACTCAAGAAACATGATGAAGAACAGATTAACCAGTCATTCATCCAGTCATGGTGAGATCTTGCTGTGTTCATACTGACTCTTTGCATTCATTCATATTTGCCAACCATTAGCTTTTTCACCCCAGTAGGTTCTCATAAACCATTTGTTTTCTACCCGGCATTGGATGCTGTAAGAACTGTGTTCGTTCCAGTCGTGCTCTCTGACTCATGCGGTGTTACCTTCTTTCCTCAAAGTTATGCACCATCAGAACACTTAAAAGGAAATTTACAAAATTACTTTTGTTTCGATCTCCAAAAGAATGTTCTGGAGGATGCAAGGTTGTTGACGAATGTGATGGTTTCTTTTCTTCAATGCTGGGTCCACCTGAACTAAGTTGGACATCGTCTGCTTTGGAAGCATTTACCAGATTTAGTTGTGGATCACTGGCCCTGCACTCGTAGAGTTTTCTGCGAATGCAAATAATAAGATTTGACCTTGGAGCGATTCACGTCTTTTTACTTCATATGCTGGGATTCACCATCTGATCAGGAGTAGGTTACAAAATGCTATTAACCACAATGAGACATCTAAATTTTAAATCAGGACTTTGGGTGGGACATTCCATTCATTTGAATCAATGATAATTCTCATGCTTGCAGAATTCAATTTCACTTCAATAATTTCTAAATCATCACATGCTCTTTCGTGAACTGAAATGAAACTGACAACACAAAGATGAACAGCTGTATATTCTAAAACTCCAACGTCAAAACAGAACATATTTGAAATATCCGATGATCAGTCAACATCCAAGAAAAGACAGTCTGATGTTTCGGGTGTGTGCTGTTCTTGAATGGTTGATGTATCTGAGGCTGTGTGTTTGGTTGCAGATGTTTGCCGTGTCTCTGTTTGGCTGGTGCTATTATGGGTGTGGTGTCCCAGTCAAATTTGTGTCCTTCTTTGTCTGTCTGTATTGAGACCAGTGAGAATTGGTCTGGCCTCTTGATGGCGAGTTGGTGTTCATGTATCCTGTAGTTTTCTTCCCATTTGGCCTATGTAATGTTTTCCACAGTCCCATATATATACCTGTAGTGTCAGATTATAATTCTGTTTCTCATAGCAGTTTCTGTCTCTTCCATCACTTTGTCTTTTTTCTTCTCTCTTTATTTTACTTTGTTTCTTCTAGGTACCTTTTTACAGTGAATTAAATGTTCTAATGTATACTTCTTGGTTTTGATCCTGCCTGTTTTGGGAAACATTCTTCGTTTGTAGCTGGTTGATGAGACACATTCTCCTATTTAGTTGCTTCACACACACTCCTGATCACTTACAGTGGGTGCTGCAACAAAATAGCTCCTTACTTACCATGTGCTGCTGTGCAATATCCCTCACATAGTACATGGGCAGCTGTAAACGTAACTGAATGGCCAGCACTGTCTGTTTGCCACTGGCTGCAAAATCTAAGCGATTGTTGCAGTATTCAAGGACAAAGTAACTTCAAAAGAAATGCCATTGTCTTTGCTGTGGGGAGAATTTTCACAATTGTTGCAAGGCTAACAACAACAATGACAGTCATCACTATGAATATTGTATGCTCAATGCCAGGGCCTAACTGGTGTTCCCACGAAGCATAAAACATACGCGGTCACTCCGCTCAATTGAGCAAGTGACATTTCTGTGTTTTATTTTATTTTAAATCCATAAATCCTCAAAAATCACTTTGAAAAGTGGCAGTCTCTTAATCCTTTAATTGAGACAGTTGCGCAAAGTGCCTGGATTACTTGAACCTTCCTATTTTCCCCTCTGTGAATTGAAATAAAAGAAATTTTGGCCCTCCTCCCATCCACCCCCTCCCCAGTCCTCCTTTTCTGCAACCACCAACTGTGGCCTTAAGCCCTCTGCAAGAACCAATTCTCCTGGCAGACGTTTGTTATTTGTATATGTGGCAGCACAACTGTGCACGGACTATGGAAATGGCATCAGACAATGACATTATGATTGCCGTCACAGACAGTTCAGTGGCATTAAATCACCCTGTGATACACCATGGAAAAGTTGCCTTGGCACTTGATCAAACAGAAGACCTGAACTTGTGCCCCAGCCCTATACAAACCCTGTCTGAACTCTACTGAAACTTAAGGGCCCCACTGAGGGCAAATTGACAACATTTTGGGGGGGAGAAAAAGTTCAATTCACTGCCCTTGCTCGAATTGGAACTGTCTTATCCTGTCTCTAACAATCTATTGTTATTGCGATGAGTGGCAAATGAAGAAGATAATTACATACTCCTTGATAATCTCATTGTTTTAGTTCATTCTCCGAAGAATCAAAGAATTAGATAAACTTGCTTCATCCTGTAACAAATTTTCAGATTTCGGAATTAATCTCATAACTAGCGCTCATTACAAAGGTGAACAAACGAATGAATTTGACAGGGATATGTTAATTGGTTGATTGAGCATATCCTTAATTGTTACAATGCCTGCCATTGTAATATAAGCATTTTTGATTCACCCTGGAAAAGTCAAACTAAACAGGTGTACATTCAAGTCAGTTATGGTAGAAAATTTACAAGATTTTTCCATATCCTTGAAGCAGTCTAGTTTAGGGGATCACATTGACGTTCTTGCTACAATTGTACATGATCTTGGTGAGACCATACCTGCATTATTATGTGTGGTTTTGATTTCAAACCATGAATCCAGAGTACAAGGATAAATTATGTAAATCTCGAGTAATACCCAAGGAGAAAAATATCTGGCTTTTCAATGTTTCCCGTTTTTGGACTGCTGGACTTGGGGCTCATGGGATTGGAGAGTTTGACTACCAGTCAATGTTGCAAACTTTGAAATGTCCGTCATACTGCCCAAAAGTAGCTAACTTTGTGCTGCCAAACCTTGCATTGTGTTTGATAGTAGAAAAAGGACTGCAGATGCAAATAAAGTGAGAAGGCCAGAAATACTCGAGCAATCTGTGGATCCAGTCACTAGCCCAAAACATTAACTCTTTGTCCAAATTGATAGTACTTGGAGGGGAGATGTGATGGGCTGAATGACCTTGTATGCTGTATTAGTCATGTGCGTCTTGATATTCCATGATTCTCTAACATTGAGCTGGGAAAGACTTTGGTACATCCTGAGCTTGTGAAACAAGCCAATTTGTTTTAATTTTCCATTATAAGCAACTGAGCTTCTGGGTCAAACTGCATATTAAGGCCTGACTGTCTAGTTGCTTCCCACTGTTACTTACTGTTCATAAGTCACAGGTGAGGCCATTGGGTTTCAGTTTTCACAGGGAAAATAATCTCGAGTCATGGAATGTCATCCGGCAACATTAATAAAAGAAAATTCCAGAAAACCAGTGTAATGAAAAGGAATTTATTCTGTGGCCTTTAAGCAGTGGCCATTGCCTTGGGGCTTTTTTTTTTAAACAGGTATTTTTCTGTTGTATCCCAGACCTTTTCAGTTGTCAGCTTCTCTGAACAATGTAGTTAGTGTGACTGCCCTTAAAAGCAACCTCCAAGATGCACACCGCGACAAACCTCAACTCTGTTTGGAGGACCACCAACTCGGTGAAAGATCCTCCTTGGCCTCGCAGGGTAAGTAAGTGTTCTCAGCTGAGTGTTGTGGACTGAAACATTCCAAGGTCCTGGATTACGTGCTGAGGGATGCACTGCATCTTATGGCAGCTGCTGCCAAGGCACCGCGAGGAAAGACCACTGTCTAAAATCTTTTAGCCATAACCCAGCAAGGGACTGGTATAGAACCCCTTATAGATTGTATTGGAATGTGTCTGGTTTTGTGTCATTTGCAATTAATGGTTCAATTTTGATTTTGGATAAAGCGCCAAGCTGTGCAAATGCTTGACTGGGAAATGTGATATTTTGTTTTATTTTCTGTAATGTCCAATTTGAACTGTTCTGTAACGTCCTTGTATTTTATGCGCAAGATATTTTTTGCCAAGAAAAGTGATTTGAGGAGCTTAGCGCAACCTTCAATGTCGACGCATTTAGAATCATTATGTTATATAACAATGATGACTGAATAAATCAATGATTGCATTATCATAAGTGCAGGCAATCCTGCTAGGAAATCCTTATTGCTGTAATTGAGGAAGCAGGAGCTCCCCTACCTTTTTGTTGGGCTAATGTTCTAGTCCCAATTCATACTATGTTGCCAGAATTCTGTGAGAGCAAGTATTGAAATTGTCAGAGGAGTTCTCTGGTTCTGGCAACCCTTAATGCACAAATATGACAAGCTTCTTTCTTCCCCCATGCTAGCTCTGCTGTCTTTAAAAGTCAGTTGTGCCCATGGTGAGTTAATGAAGAGAATGCAGCATTTAGAGAAGATGATTTACTATTCACTTTAAAGACAAAATACGCTGCAAATACAAACCATGTCAGCCCGCTTCTGAAAGACGACTAGCTGGATTGATATTATGGATGGAAACTGCACATCAGACCCAAATGCGGGGCTTTTGGTTTGTTCCAAGCACTAAGTAGAAGCATCTTGCTGTTACTGCCTCCGCACTTAAAGTGCTCACCAATTTTTTGACTTCCTGAATTGCATGTTTGAATTTATCTGAAGCTGTAGATAACAGAAGCAAAACAAACTTAAAATAAAGCACTGTTTCTAAATTGTAAAACCAAGTTATAGGGGCAACACCAATTGGTATGGAACATCATGGTTAAAAAACGAAGATTCACACGGGAAGTGAAGAAAGAAGTAACTTCCAGTTATATCATGCGTTTCAGTACCTCCAGGGCATTTCAAAGTGCTTTTTTAGCATCATGGCTAATGTTTACCTCTCGACTAACATCCCTAAAACAGATTATTGACCAATATCGCATCATTGCTTGTGGGAACTCGCTGTGTGGTTTGCCTGCTTCCTACGTTACAATGGTTCTACACTAATTGTACATGCAACATGTGCTGACCTAGATAATTTATTCTGGTGACATTGTGTAAAGGTTTTTTTTTGTAGAACATCGGTATTAAGCTATTCTACAGCAGTGTTTTTAGAACAGTAAGACTGCTATTTTCTGACTGAACAGATTAAGTTGCGCTGATTGTCTTAATTAGAGTGATGTGCTCTTCCTGTTGGATGTGGGAGATTAGGGAGAATTTCAATGTTCCCGATGCTTCTGTCTGCTGGAAGTGTTTGGCTGCAAATCTTATCGCACTGCATGGATTGGTTGGAGCGGCTGTTAGAGGCAATGAGGAATTTACAGGAATCAGGGGTGTGACGGATGGCAATTCAGAAAGGTAGAAAAATCGTAGATGCAGTCAGGTAGATGGGTTACCCCCAGGAAAGGTAGGTGAAGGAGGCACGTAGTGCAGGAGCCTCCTGTGGTTATCCCCACCTCAAACAAGTATGCTGTTCTGGGGGAAAAAAAACTAGGGATGATGGGCTCTCAGTGGAATACAGCACTGACAGCTAGGTTTTTGGTACTGTGACTGGCTCTACTGTGTAATGAAGGGTATGTCAGGTTCCAAGCGACCGATGGTGATAAGGGACTGTCTAGCCAGGGCCACAGACAGATGTACCTGTGACCAACAGTGAAACATCCGAATGGTGTGTTGCCTCTCCGGTGCCAGGGTTGAGGATGTCTTGGAGAGGCTGCAGAATATTCTCAAAGGGTAGAATCACCAACAGGAGGTCGTTGTACATGTTTGTACCAATGATATTGGAACAGAAAGAGATGAGGTTCTGAAGAGAAGATATAGGAAACTAGGCAGGACGTTTAAAAAGTGGAACTTTGAGGGTAGTAATATCTGGGTTAGTCCGAGTGCCATATTTGGGTGAGAGTAGCAATAGGAGGATAGAGCAGATGAATGTGTGCCTGAGGAGCTAGTGCAGCAGGCAGGGATTCATATTTATGGATAATTGGAATCGTTTCTGGGGTAAGACTGATAAATTAAACTGCATTTATTTCATTGCAAGAGGTTTGACAGGCAAGGCAGATGAACTCACAACATGTTTGGGAACATGGGACCGAGATATCATCGCTGTTGCAGAAACGTGGCTCAGGGAAGGGCAGAACTAGCAGCTTAATGTTCCAGGGTATAGATGCTTCGGGAATGCTAGGGGGAGCAAGAGTGGAGAGGGTGTGGTGTTTTTGGTTCAGGATAACAGTATGGCTACACTTAGGGAGGAGGATATTCCTGAGAGTATGTCCAGTGAAGTTACTGGAAGGAACTGAGAAATAAAAAGGGATGATCACTTTTTACTGGGATTGTAGGGATTGTACTACAGCCCTTCTCCACCCCCACCGCACCCCCACCTGAAATTTTTCTTATTTAGTATATGGATATGCCTCCTAGAGAAAGAGCAGAACTAAAAAACTTCTCTTGGGAAATAAGGGAGGGCAAATGACTGGGGAAACATTTTGGGGCCAGCAGCCATAATTCTCTTAATTTTAAAATAGCTATGGAAAAGGATAGATCTCAAATAAAAGTTAAAGTTCTAAATTGGACTAAGACCAATTTTGACATTATTCGGCAAGAACTTTCAAAAGTTGATTGAGAGAGGCTAATCACAGGTGAAAGGACAGTTGGAAAGTGAGAAGCCTTCAAAAATGAGAAAGTGAGAGACCAGAGGCAATATGTTGCTGTTAGCCTGAAGGGAATACTCAATGACTGGAGAAGTTGACGGTCTCGTCAAGAAAGAGGGAGGCATATGGTAGGTGTAGATAGCTGGGATTGATTGACTCCCTTAGAGTGAAAGGGCAATAGGAGTATGCTCAAGAGGGAAATCAAGAGGGCAAAAAGGTGACATGAGATCGCTTTGGCAAATAGGGTTCAGGAGAATCCAAAGAGATTCTACAAATACATTAATGGCAAAAGAGTAATAAGGGAGACAATAGAGCTCCTTTAAGATCAACAAGGCCATTTATGCGTGGAACCCAGGAAAATTGGTGAGACAATAAAGAAGTATTTTGCATCACTCTGAGAAATAAATAGTGATATCTTGAAAGCGTCCATATTAAAGAGGAGGCGATGCTGGATGCCTTAAAATGCATAAAGGTTGATAAGTCCCTGGGATTTGATCGGTGTATCCCAGAACTTTGTGAGAAGCTAAAGAAGTGATTGCTGGGCCCTAGCTGAGATTGGTTTAGGTGCCAGGAGTCTGGAAGGTGGCTAATATGGTGCTGTTATTTAAGGAAGGTGGTAAGGAAAAGCCAGAGAACTATATACGGGCGAGCCTGACATCAATAGTGCGCAAGTTGTTGGAGGAGATTCTGGGGGACTGGATTGACGTGTATTTAGAAAGGCATGGACTGATTAGGGATGATCAACATGGCTTTACATGTGGGAAATCATGTCTCACTAACTTGATTAGGTTTTTTGAAGAAGTGTCAAAGAAGATTGAAGGCAGAGCAGTGCACTTTGTCTATATGGACTGCAGTAAGGCATTTGACAAGGTTCGTCATGGTAGACTGATCAACAAGGTTAGATCACATGGAATCCAGGGAGAGTGAGCCATTTGGATACAAAATTGGCTCAAAGGTCAAAGACATGTGGTGGTGGTGGGTTGCCTTTCAGACTGAAGGCCTGTGACCAGAAGTGTGCCAAGATAATAAAATGTGAGGCTGGATGAACACAGCAGCATCTCAGGAGCACAAAAGCTGACGTTTCGGGCCTAGACCCTTCATCAGAGAGACTTTTGAATGAAGGGTCTAGGCCCGAAACGTCAACTTTTGTGCTCCTGAGATGCTGCTTGGCCTGCTGTGTTCATCCAGCCTCACATTTTATTATCTTGGAATTCTCCAGCATCTGCAGTTCCCATTATCTCTGATACCAGAGGTGTGCCACCAGGATTGGTGCTGGGTCCACTGCTTTTTGTCATTTACATAAATGGTTTGAATGTGTATGTAAGAGGTATGGTTCATAAGTTTGTAGATGACCCCCAGAGTTGACCTGGGAGTGAACAATGAAGAAGGTTATCTCAGAGTATAATGAGACCTTGATCGGTTGGGCAATAGGCCAAGGAGTGGCAGATAGAGTTTAATTTAGATAAATGTAAGATGCTGCATTTTGGAAAGGCAAACCAGGGCAGGGCTTGTACGCTTAGTGATAGGGTCCAGGGAGTGTTGGTGAAAAAGAGTTCTTATTAGGGTGCAGATTTATAGTTCCTTGAAGGTGGAGTCAGAGGTTGACAGGGTAGTGATGACAGTAATTGTTACATAGTCATACAGCACGGAAACAGACCCTTCGGTCCAATCAGTCATGCTGAACTTAATTCCAAACTAAACTAGCCTCATCTGCCTGCTCTTGGCCTCTCTCCCTCCCAACTGTACCTATTCATGTACTTATCCAAATATCTTTTAAATGTTGTAATTATACCCAGATTCCCCATTTCCTCAAGAAGTTCATTCCACATGCCAACTACGCTCTGTGTAAAAAAAACTTTCCTGTCTTTATTAAATCTCTCTCCTCTCACCTTAAAAATGTATTCCCTAGTCTTGAAATCTCCCATCCTAGGGAAAAGACAACTATCATTAACTTTATCTATACCTCTCATCATTTTATAAACTTCTAACAGGTCACTTGTCAGCCTACGCTCCAGTGAAAAAATGTCCCAGCCTATCCAGCCTGCCTTTATAACTCAAGATGCCCATACTGGCAACATCCTGTTAAATCTCTTCTGAATTCTCTACAGCTTGATAATATCCTTCTTATAACTGGCTGACCGGAACCAGACACAGTATTCTAGAAGAGGCCTCACCAATGTCCTGTATAACCTCAACATGACTTCCCGACTCCTGTATTCAAAGGACTGAGCAATGAAGGCAAGTGTGGCAAATGCTTTTTTAACCACCCTATCTATAAGTGATTCAAACTTCAAAGGATTATATACCTGTACCCCAGGTTCCTCTGTTCTACAACATTACCCAAGGCCTTACCATTAATTGTATAAGCTGTACCCTTGTTTGCTGTACCAAAATGCAATACCTTGCATTTATGCTGATTGAACTCCATCTGCCATTTTTCAGCCCATTGGCCCATTTGATAAGATCCTTCTTTCTTTGTTGACTTTCTTCGCTGCCTACTATGCCACCAATTTTGGTGTCATCCACAACCATGCCTTTTATCTTTTCATCCAAATCATTTACATAAATGGCAAACAAAAGAGGACCCAGAACTGATCCCTATGGAACACCGCTGGTCACAGGCCTCCAGTCCAAAAAGCAACCATTATCCTCTGTCTCCTGCCATAAAGCCAATCATGTATCCAATCGGCAAGCTCACCCTGAATCCCAAGTGACAACTTTACTGATTAGTCTACCCTGTGGCACCTTGTCAAAGGCTTTACTAAAACCAAAATAGACAACAACTACTGCTCTGCCATCATCAGTCTTTTTGGTAACTTCCTCAAAAAACTCAATCAATTGTGTCAGACATGATTTACCTCCCACAAACCATGCTGATTATCCCTAATCAATTTTTGCCTCTCTGAATGCTTCTCCTTACAATCTTTCTTAAAGAACGGTATGAAATTAACTACCCTCCAGTCATCAGGCACCTCAGTCACAGTTATAGATGATGCAAATATTTCTGCAAGGGGCCTCATCATTTTCTCCCTTACTTCCCACATGTTCTGGGATACATTACGTCAGGTCCTGGAGACTTACCCATGTCTATATTCTCTAAAACCTCCCGAAGTCCCTCTTCTGTAATTTGAACTAGTTTGGCCTTGCCTTTGTTGGTCAGGGCTTTGAGTGTAGGAGTTGAGAAGTCATGTTGCAGCTGTACAGGGTGTTGGTTAGGCCACTTCTGGAATACGGCATTCAATTCTGGTGTCACTACTATAGGAAGGACATTGTAAAACTTGAAAAGGTATAGAAAAGATTTACAAGGATGTTGCTGGGTTTGGAGGGTTTGATCTAGGGAGAGGCTGAATAGGCTGGGGCTATTTTCCCTTGAACATCCAGAGGGGTGACCTTCTAGAGGTTTAGAAAATGATGAGGAGCATAGGTAGAGTAAATAACCAAGGTCTTTTTTCCTAGGATAAGGGAGTCCAAAACTAGAGAACATAGGTTTAAGGCGAGAGGGGAAAGATTTAAAAGGGACAGAAGGGGCAATTTTTCATGCATAGAGTGGTACATACGTGGGATAAGCTGCCAGCGGAAGTGGTTGAGGCTGGTACAATAACCATATTTAAAAGGCATCTGAATGGGTATATGAACAGGAAGGGTTCAAGAGGATAGGGACCAAATGCTGGCAAATAGAACTAAATGAATTTTAGGATATCTGGTTGGCATGAACGAGTTGGACTGATGGGTCTGTTTCCATGTTGTACAACTCTGTGATTCTATAACAATTGACTATGACTCGCCAGCTCCTATTTTAAGATAGTTTAGGTTCTTTCTTGTTCACCCAAATGGGCGTTTAATGATTCATTAAAGGCGTAGCCATGACAGTTTATTCAAAGAAAGCCTAGTTAGGTTTTAAAGATTTCCAGTTTGATGGAGAAGTATTGAGCAACAGAAAGAGTTACGACATTTGAAGAGGCCCACGAGGGAACCGAAGGCAGAGTAGGAGGTTGTTTTAACTGAAGATTGCGATATGATATTTATAAGAGGAAGTACTTATACTTCGGGCAGTACAAGAGGAGATCT
The DNA here is from genome assembly GCF_030684315.1 of Stegostoma tigrinum. NCBI lineage: Eukaryota > Metazoa > Chordata > Chondrichthyes > Orectolobiformes > Stegostomatidae > Stegostoma > Stegostoma tigrinum. The sequence continues at coordinate 12,840,260 of NC_081374.1, read as the reverse complement.
GGGTTTAGTAGCACTGATTAAAGTCACAAGCAACAAGATCGTTGTAACAATGAGAAAGAAGTCGGAAGAGGTGAGAGAATTTCATTCATCGTGCTTCAGTGTCATTGTGTCTTTTCTGGACAGGGTTTTCAATATCTTGAGAGAGGTTGTGTTTGAGATTTACCAGGATGGAATGAGCGACATAGGACCTGCAATTACTTGGAAAGACCCTGAAGCTAAGTTATTTTCTTGGATCATTGAAGGTGAGGTTTCGGATGTTCAAAAACGTGAAGGGTTTTAATCATGGCTTTTCCAGGCTTGGTAATTTGGTTACCAGAGAGGCACAGACATAAGCTTATCAGTAAAATAACTAAAGTGAAATCCGGAAACTTTTTGATACAGCAAATTGTGATGAATTTGGAAACTATTCCCTGAAAGGGTGCCTGAAGATAATGTTCATAAAAGGAATTGGGAAAATACTTCAAGGTGGGAACAATGCAGGAGTATGGGGAAAATGACAAGAAATGGGATGAATTGTAAAGCTCTGTTAAAGAGTTGACGCATGTATGATGGGCTGGAATGGCATATTCTGTCCTGTATAACTCAGTGATTTAAGATTTAATTTTGCATTTGGATAATGAACAGTTCAGGGTGAGGGGAACTTCTTTGTCATCTGATCTGCTAACGACCACACATCCTGGCAGGGCTCCTTCAAAGTCATGTAGCATGGAAACAGTCCCTTCAGTCCAACCAGTCCATAATCCCAAACGAAACTAGTCTCAGCTGCCTGCTTCTGGCTCATATCCCTCTAAATCTTTCCTATTTATATATCCATCCAAATGTCTTTGAAATGTTGTAATTGTACCCACATTCACCACTTTAACAGGAAGGTCATTCCACATGTGAACCACCCTCCGTGTAAAAAAAAATTTGCCATGTGTCTTTTTTAGATCTCTCTCTCCTCTCACTTTAAAAAATGTGCCTCCTGGTCTTAAAATTCCTCATCTTAAGGAATAAACCAAATTAAGCCATTGATAGATTGACTTGACTGAAGGTTCAACATTTAGATTTTTATTTTGATGTAAAGGCACGAGGTGGAAGTCAGTTTGTTAGTGTGACAGATTATAATGGGAAGTTTAGCTCTTGATTACCTGTTTGAGTCTTTTAATCCAAGCCATTCAATTGTGTGAATTGCAGATCCAAGCTTGCAGCTCTTGCACTGTCACAGAATTGATCCAGTGCGGAAGGAAGTTGTTTAGCCCACTGTATCTCCACTGGCTGCTCAAATGGGAAATTTCTTCAGTGCCATCTCCTTGGAACCATCCCCATTCCTTATTTTCAAATAGCCATCAGATTCCCTTTTGAATGTTTCAATTAAGGTCACTCCTAGAAGATTCCCCACCATTTGAAGTTGAGCTAAATGTACGATGTCCAACAGATAGCAACTAAATTGCCAGGTAGAAGTAAACTGGAGACTCATTCTGCACCAATCTGGGAAACTTCTTGACATCTTTCCAGTTTGAAGGATTTTGGAGAAATACATTTTGGCATTTATGTTTTTGTTGTATGATTTTGGTTGCTTGATCTCGGCTGTTCAGACGATTTCCATATTTGTAAATTACCTTTTGTGACGAAAGGTCTAGACCGTGGTAGTTAGTTTATTTTTGTTCTATTCGTTGACTTCTCTCTGTTTTTGAAAGGAAGCTGCAGAATAATTACACAGGAAGACATGTGCTCTATTCCTTCACAGCCTGGCTTGCTTCGTATGTGGCTGTGCAGGATTCTTGTACCTTGGCCTGATTACAGTGCAATGTGTTTTTGCCATTGATCTGTGGGACTTGTCTCCCAACGCGTTGTCAAAGTGGATGATCTTATGATCCCAGTTATAAGAATACTGAGCAAGCTGGATCTTTCTGATCTGGCTTGATACGCCAATTTTTTTACGAATAGAATTTGTGGAAGAACCACGGATAAGAGAATATGTGGAAGCATTCAAGGGTTGAATTGGAATATTAAAACATCTTTATTTAATAAACTTGAGCAATACAGGCATAAGCACTAATAATTAAATAGGTGTACTGAGGTAAGAAAATGGTTTTAAACTATCTACACTAGCATTAAGGATTATCATGAGTTAAGTACAAGTTAACAGACAAAACTGTGGTCAAAGTTGCCACAGACTGCACTTTAAATGATTGTGATCAAGACTTAAATTTAAGTGACATTGTGGGTCACCAAATCTCACTAAAGCTGCGTCTTTTCTTTGTAAAGGATACAAGTGTTCCTCCTCAAAGTTCTAATCTTGGAACACAATCAAAGCCTTTTCCCCTTCATCCTGTTCCAATGACTGCTCATATTTTGATTATTTCAATCTTTCCTAGTGAGACTGAGTACACCCCCAAGTCTCTAACTACAAATATATTTTCAGCTTTTATTGATGTTGTGATGGATCTGTAAAGTACTCATGAGGTGACACGGTGCCTCAGTGGTTAGCACTGCTGCCTCACAGCTCCAGGTGCCTGGGTTTGATTCCACCCTCGGGCAAGTGTCTGTGTGGAGTTTGCACATTCTCCCCGTGTCTGCATGGCTTCCCTCTGAGTTCTCCGGTTTCCTCCCACAGTCCAAAGATGTGCAAGCTAGGTGGATAGGCCATGCTAGATTGCCTGTGGTGTTCAGGGATGTGTAGATAAGGTGGGTGAGAGGGGGATGGGTCAGGGTGGGATGCTTTGAGGGTCAGTATTATGTCTTGTTGGGCCGAAGGGTCTGTTCCCACACTGTAGGGATTCTAAGCTTTAAAGATGGCTGAATAACTTCTTAACTTCAAACTATGTAGCCTTCTGGATTTCGGTCAGTGGGGTTGAGTGGGGCGGTGGGAGGAGAAAGAACTGCATTTATGAGGAGCTTTTCATGATCTGGATGTAACAGAGTGCTGAATTTTTGTGGGCTTTGATGTTTTTCAGTTGCATTAAGTAAACACTTTTTACTGGTTTCCTTCACCATGCTCTCAACTCCACTGAGAAATTTCTGGGCTTCCCTGGCCTATCCTTTTTCCATGGTACAAATTCACCACACCCTGAGACTTCTGAGGCGAATCTGGAAGTTGTTAGCACCAATATTTGTGTTTCAGCACTTTCTCAGCTCTTAACGACAATTAATGTCACGCAGGAAACATGCGGATGAATTGAAATCGATGAACTTTCTGAAAGTTCATCATCTCCATGATGATTTAACCTGCTCTGAACTATCCCTGATTTGACATTTAGATTAACTATCCCTTATTTACAATTTGTTGTCTGAATTATGTTGGCTTTACCATCCTTTAGATCTCACTGAAAGCTTTTAATTTAGCCTAACTCCCAAAACAATTTATCCCTCTGAGCAGTCATTTCTGGGCAATAACAATTACTGACTCAACATCACAAACTGAACCAATTGTCCAGTCACTGTGACATCGCTGTTTGAGTGAGCTTAAGCTCAAATTGACCACCTTGTTTCCTATATTGCAACCGTTGTCTGCATTTCAAAGAAAAAAACTTATGTGGTTATTAAGCACTCTGTTACATCCAGATCATGAAAAGCTCCTCATAAATGCAGTTCTTTCTTCTCCTCCCGCCGCCCCACTCAACCCCACTGACCGAAATCTAGAAGGCTACATCTTGTAGTTTAACTTTTCTGTCAGCAACAGAGTGGGATTTGCTTTGTCTGCGCTCAGTTGTTCTGAAGCACAGTCTTGTTATGAGGAAATCTGAGCCTCTTGGTCGTTGCACTAATGTCCTCAGTTCTTCGGAGTTGTGCAGATTTACAGTCCACTCTGGCACAATTGGGCAGAATTTGAATACTACTTGACTGGAAGGGGCTGTGATGCGTTTGCAATAGGTTTGATCACATCACAACAAGAAGTATGTAGAAAATTCCCCCTATGGCTGATGCCTTGCAAGTCATTTAAAGTTTTGGCAAAGACCTGTAGTTCGGATTGTAGGTTCCTAGAGGCATGGTTCTCCACCCGTAATGCATTTGACTCCATGTGCAAACCCATGTGCATCAAAACCAGAAATGGCGCTACTTGCCAAAACAGACCAAACAGTATAAATTTCAAGCGGAATAGAATAACATCGCTTCATCGGAGGCTCCACTGATGATGTCACCTAGTGTGAAACTTCAGAATGAAAACAAGCCAGCTCAGCAAGCAAGTCAGCAACGTCGCCTTGCAGGTCAGCATTGTGGAATGAACTGAAAGAAGCTGGTGAGGAGAGGCTGGCATTCATTATGTTCCAGCGGATGAACATGCCATTGTTCTGCCCACTTCAATGCTTGTGCAGGTGGGAGTGCTTGAACTGGCAGAGGTTAATCAAGCTCGCCATGCTGATACGCTTGCAACCAGCAGAATTTAGTGTCTTCTCCAGACTAATGTGCCCTCATTGGCTTAAATACACCTCCTGTCATTTCATACTACAGTATTGCTTTAGACTTGTGCGTATTTATCATTTGATTACTACAGTTTTAAACTGCAGTGAATCAATGAATTGATCATGCACTCCTTTATGTACAGTATGAGGTGGGGGCAGAGAATCAAACTGATTTCACTGTGTGCAGTGCTATGGAACTGTGTTGTCCAAAATGCATTTCTTTGTCTGGTTTCCTTTTAAACTGCAAATTACAGGTTGGCTAATGATTTGGTTTGCAGCCAAATAGCCATTTCACAATTTTTCTTTAAGCTTGATTGTATAACGCATGTATTTTCAGAGAATGTGGGCAAGCTGTCACTCTTACCTCCTGGCGAAAAGCCAGCAAAACACATTTTTTATTAGTTTTCACTCCTGGCTGTATGTTACCACAGCAGACTGCTGGATACATGTCATTGGCCCTTACAGAAAAGCGCAGCTTATTTTGTTCAGTAATGGAGACTACTTTTCTTACTCCTTTGCCCTCATCAATTTGACTTCACATGGAACATATTTGCATTTAGTTTAATTTTGTTAGGGATGATTTCACTATCGGCAGGCATGGAGTTTTAAAATGGATAGGCCCATCAAGTGAGTCAACGAAAAAAATTTGTGAACAATTCCAGTTTGGGACCAGTCAGTGAGCTAACTGAACCAAAAAAAGTTGGAAAAGTAGAGACCTGTGCTGAAGTTTAAGGGTTATGCACACTAATACTCTAAATGTGTGTATTAAGCTTATGGTGCAGTGAGAGAGACTGTGTGTGCCATATATGAACATAGGAATTGGGAGCAGGAATAGGCCATTCAGCCCATCAAGCCTGCTCTGCCAATCACTAAGATGATGACTGATCTGATTGTGGCCAGACCTCCATTTTCTTGTATACCCCCAATACTGATTTTTCTCAGTCAAAAGGTACAACAGTCACAACACACAGCTCTCTAACATAGCAATGTGCATTTCCCCTCTCCATGAAAAATGGTTGCAGGTGTTGTTTCTTATTGAAACCCATGAACTATAGCTTTTGGAGGACCCAAGAGTGAAATTGTGATTAAGAATATTGAACAAGAATATTTTGGTAAATACCTCTCTCTTTTTGAAATATTGAGAACTCCAAAGTAGGAAGGATGCTTCAAACTCTCTTTTTCTTTCCCCCATTTGCAACCTGTGGAACTCTAATCAGACAGCTGCTTTGGTTAAGGCTGCTTATAAGTGGCTGACTCTTATTTACAAGGATATTTACCTGCCTGTATAATGTCTGTACATTTGTGCAATGTTGTGCAACAGGTTAAAGTAGGGAGTTTAGCTCTTGCTTACCAGCTCTGTCTTTTAATTCAAATAATTCAACTGTGTTTATTGCAGATCCAAACTTTTAGCAGTTGCATTGTCACAACTGTTACAGTGCTTAAGGAGATCATTCAGCCCATTGTGTTCCGATGGCTGTCCAAATGGGCAGTTTATTTAGTGCCATTCTCCTGCCTTCTCCTCATAACACTGCACATTCCTTCTTTCAATAACTATCTAAACATGCTTTGAATATTTCAATTGAATTTTTGCTTGAGGTTTTCCCTGTATGGGAAGAGATCTGACTTGTGCATGGTGTCATTTCTGCATGAGCAATTTGAAATGATCGTTCTATAGTACAAAATTTGAGTATTGCTGAAAAAAGTTTGCATTTTGTCAAAGTCTTGCACTCATCAGGACAATTTATAAAAAGGAACTAAAGGGAAAGTAGCACTTCTGCTTTATGTAAGCCGATTAGTCAGCAGGTGGGCTGTGATTGGTTGATTTGTTGTCATGGAAAATGCCCCAGTTAATTGATGAATGACACTTAACCACCAAACTTTGTCGAGCTACAAGCTTAATAATACAAAAATAAAACAAAACTGCGGATGCTGGAAATCTGAAACAAAAATAGAAATTGCTGCAGAAACTCAGCCTGTCTGGCAGCATCTGTGGAAAGAAAGCAGACTTAATGTTTGAGTCCGAGACTAATACACAGGTCCCTGTTCTTAGCAGATAGAAGGAGCATGAATACACACTGTCCCTATTACAGCAGGTGAGACCAATTTGCTGGTTAATTTCTCAAGTCAACTTCTGGCCAATCAGAGTCAACCATCTGCAGATGCTGGAGTCAAAGATAACACCGTGTGGAGCTAGAGGAACACAGCAGGCCAGCCAGCATTAGAGAAGCAGGGAAGCTGACTTTTCGAGAAGGGTCCATACCTGAGACGTCAGCTTTCCAGCTCCTCTGATGCTGCCTGGCCTGCTGTGTTCATCCAGCTCTACACCTTGTTGTCTCAGATTCTCTGGCATCGGTAGTCCCCACTATCTCTGGTGAAGTCGGTAGTTTGTTCAGTGGAGCGAGTTGAGGGAGTCAGAACTTAGACATGAAGTCAGGACGGGGAGGTCAAGAGGGGTATCTTGGGGTCAGGGAGTGGGTGTTTGGAGAGATAGGAAAGTTAGAGAGAGTTAGAGCTCAAATACGTCATTATTCAAGCTTTGGACGAGGATAGTCCCACCTGACATTTTCCTGTATAACTATTCAGGGATGTAAACTGTCTGACATGTCTGTCTGTAACGCAGAAACTCTTTTTGGAGAGTCCCAGAGAGCAGGGAAATTGCCCACCAGAAATTACAAACACTCATATGGAAGGACTTGCCTTGGAAGTATCAGGATCCATCTTTCATCAAACACCTGGTCTCCGATGGCCTGGAAACCAGGCGATCTGGAGCAATGTGCTTTAGAAGCTATGGAATGGGCCAGAGTTTCAGTTGCTGATTTCCATTATGACTCAGCTGAAGTAAGCTGGGCTTGGTCCTCCCACTAAATGTGGGTTACCATAATGTGGGAAATGAGTCACCTCTTGGCCAGATTGGTCTACTTCACGAATTAGCCTCTCCTTTTCATTTTAAAAGGAGTCTTATCCATGTACTCAGGGGACAGGGTAGAACGGTGGAGTCGGGGGTCGTTTTCAGGCAGATCGGTGACATAAGACTTAAATGGTCTTAAATTTTAATTTCTTCTCTTGCCATGTGCTAAATGTGTCCAGCTTAGGATAGTTCTGTAAAATAGTCATTTGATGCCTCATTTCCCAAAGCTCCACTTGCTGAGAAAAACCCTGACCTTTTTTGATAATTGCAATGCTTTGTATAAAGTGAATAACATTGCAATATATTCATGATATTGCTGTTGGTTTTACAGCACACCAGGGATAGGAATATCTCTGAGTTCATATAGCAAACACTTGATCATGTTTCATGAATCTTTCAAAATTGGCTTAGACCAGAGCATGTTAAAGCAATTGTCATTGTGCAGATAATTGGCTACCCTAATGATTGTGAGGTTTTCTTCTTTATGAGCTTTGCAATATAAAATTATACATATTTTATATGATGAAACACTCAAAAATATAGTTTTTGTTACTCCAACGCTTCACAATATTTAAAATATTCTTTGGGCATCTTGCCATTTGTTGCCCATTTCTAATTGCCCTTGCACTGATTGGTGCTCGTACTTTTCAGACAGCACTTTGAGTCAACTCATTGGTTGTAGGCATGGAGTCACATGTGGTCCAGATCACGTACATAAGAACACAAAAAAAGGAGCAGAAATAGGCCATTCAGCTCCTCAAGCCTGCCTGACCATTCAACAAGAATAAAGATGTCAGATTAGTCAACCGATGAACAAAGGGCATTAGTTAACCCCTTTTTTCCCTTTGGTATTGAGGGAACTTTCAAGGTTACTGAAACTACTTTTGAAATCCAGATTTGTTACAATTACCAGATTTTAAAATTTATCAGGTTTTCTAATTATATTTGAACCCTTGCCTAGACAGCTAGGTCTCTGGATTACTAGTTCACTGAAACCATTACTACTTTGCCACTCTGTCCTCACGTTGAAAGAATAAATGTCTGACCTCAGCAAAATGGACCCAGAATTTAAGTTGCAGAAACATGGTCAAATTGGTGTTGAACTCAGAACTGGATCATAATTTCTGAAAGGTTGATGACTGCAATAAATCAATTGATGAAACAACCAGAATTGACATGAGTAAAAGCTGTTGTATGTAATATGTGAGGTAGTAGGAACTGCAGCTGCTGGAGAATCTGAGATAACAAGGTATAGAGCTGGATGAACACAGCAGGCCAAGCAGCATCAGAGGAGCAGGAAGGTGTCTAGGCCCAAAACATCAGCCTTCCTGCTTCTGATGCTGCTTGGCCTGCTGTGTTCATCCAGCTGTACACCTGGTTATCTCGTATGTAATATGTGGTTAGGATTTGGAATGCGCTGCCTGGTTGGGTGGCAGATGCAGATTCAACAATAGTCTTTGAAAGACAATTGGATAAATGCATGAAGAAAAAAGACTGTGGGCATGGGAAAAGAGCTGGGAAGTCAATTTACCAGAATTGAGAGAGCTGGCACAGTGGGTCAGCGGTTAGCACTGCTTCCTCACAGCGCCAGGGGTCTGGGTTTGATTCCACCCTCTCTCAACTGTCTGTGTGGAATTTGCACATCCTGCATGGGTTTCCTCCCACAGTCTGAAGATGCACAGGCTAGCTGGATTGCGCATGCTAACTTGCCCCTTTGTGTCCAGGGATGTGCCAGCTAGGAGGATTGGCCATGGGAAATGCAGGGTTATGGAGAAAGGATAGGGGGTGGGTCTGGGTGTGATGGTTTTCAGAGGGTTGTTGTGGACAGCGTGGGCCGAATGGCCTCCTTCCACACTGTAGGTATTCTACAACATAATAGATCAAGCAGCTTCTTTCCGTTCTCTTCAATCATTTGAGGGGATGTAGCTAGACACCTTATCGATTAGAACCCAAAATCAATTGAAGTCTACCCTGGTAAAAACTTTCTGAAGTGAACTGTCCTAACAGTATGAGAAGGAAACTTCTGTGTTTAGCTATCCTCCCTCAGTCACTAAACCTTAGGAAAATGAGCACGTTAAACAAAGGATAGACAATGGATGTGATGTACTTGGATTTCCAGAAGGCCTTTGACGAAGTGTTGCATGAGAGGCTGCAAAACAAAATTGAAGCCCATTGTATTGAGGGCATGGGGATTGGCTGACGGGCAGAGGACAGAGAGTGGGGATAAATGGGTCCTTTTCAGAATGGCAACTGGTGACCAGCGGAATACCGAAGGGTTCAGTGTTGGGGCCAGAACTATTCACGTTATACGTTAAAGATCTGGACAAAGGTATTAAGGGCATTGTTGCTAATATTGCAGATTACACCAAGATAGGCGGAAGGGCAGGTAGTAGTGAGGAAGCAGGGAGACTGCAGAAGGACTTGGACAAGTGAGGAGAGTGGGCAAAGAAGTGGCAGATGAAATATAATGTGGGGAAAGTGTGAAGTTACGTGCTTTAGTAAGAAAAATAAAAGCATAGACTATTTTCTAAATGGGAAAGGCTTCAAAAATCTGAAGCACAAAGAGACTTGGGAATTCTAGTTCCGGCATCACTTCGGGTTGACATGCACGTTTGTTTGACAGTTAGGAACGTATATGCAATGTTAGTGTTCATTTCAAGAGGCCTAGAATTCAAAAGCAGAGGTGTGCTGCTGAGACCATATAAGGCTCCAATGGGGCTGTACTTGGAATATTGTGGGCAATTTTTGGCCCCATTTCTAAGGAAGGATGTGCTGGCATAGGAGAGGGTCCAGAGGAGGTTTATAAGAATGGTCACTGAGATTAAGGAGTTGACATGTCGAGGAGCAGTTGAGGATGCTGGATCTGTACTTGCAGTTTAGAAGGATGCGAATGGGTGGCTCTGATTGAAACTTACAGGATACTGGCAGGCCTGGATTTGATGTAGAGAAGATATTTTCACCAGTAGGAGAGACTATAACCTGAGTTTACCGCCTGTGAGTGAAGAGACAGCCCTTTAGAATTGAGATGTGAAAGGATTTCTTCAGCCAGAGGATAGTTAATCTGTGGAATTCATTGCTGCAGAAGGCTGCATTTCAAGTCATTCGGTGTATTGAAGACAGATAGATAAGTTCTTGATTGTAAGAAGATCAAAGATTATGAAGAGAAGGCAGGAAAATGGTGTTGAGAAACAGATCAGCTGTGATTCAATGGCGGATAGGATTCAGTGGGACGGATGGCCTAATTCTGCCTCTATTTTGTAGTCTTATGGTTGGTACAATTTCTAGTAGTTTCGAATGAGGCTTTATCACAGAAAGTAGTTGAAAAAAATCATTTTTCATCAAGTTTGAATTATATTTGCTGCTTGAATGTTCCACGACTGACTTTCAGGCTGAACCCAGGTGTCCAACTAATCTGACTGTATCTCCGAATAAAATTTTAAGTGTGCAATAAGGCTTCAAAATAGTCTTAAAGGATATTTGTGAATCACATGAATGCGGCCATTTGAGTCAGAAGTTCACTGCTGCCTGATCTATAAGAGTGCATTCCTTAATGAATTTCAGTCAGATAAACCCAAGACACAATTTGGATCACTGATGTGAATGTAAGGCAGGCAAAGGTGCAGATTTAAATATGAGTGATGATAAGAATTCCTTGCTATCCTGGGCTGGGCAATGTTTGAATAGATGTCATGAGGAAGTGACATTCCAGGAGATTAATTAGTCTTTTTTTTTCTCAAGAATAAAGCACTGTTTCCCTTTATCAAAGGTTTGTTTCACTGGGTAGAGTGTACCCAGTTTCACAGTTAATGATTTACATGGAATTGAGCGATTTATATTGCATCATGAGCATTCTGGAAGAAATCCATATTCAGTAGAAAAGTTAGATAGATAACCCTTAGTCTAATTTAATTCTGGAATTGCTGCATTACTGCACGGGTTCATCTTACATTGAGTATTTTTTTTATCCTTTAATATGTGCTTAACCATTTTAATTTCAATTCGTACCGCAATTCACATTTCAGTATCAAAAGTAGCTATTTAATGACAAATGGTTATTCCATTTCTTGCTCAACTTTTGTCCAAAAAGCTCATAGTTTGAACTGGATCTGCTTTGTATTGTTCTCTTGTCAAAACATCCCTACTTTAAAAGAGGTTTTAATTGGGTGAAAAATTGTAAACACTGCAAAAAAAATGCAGTGGATGCTTTGACTTCCCAAAGACTTAGCTGAAATGCAACTAGAGATGAAAATTATTAAATGTAATGGTTTGGCATAAGGGACAGGGCAAAGAAGGGTTAATAGGGATTAGAAATGAATGATTCTTTTTATCTTGACAACATACTGTAAGTAGCATACCCCGTAGAACCTCTGTGGACCACAAAATTTTGCCATATAATTTTGACTGTGACAGAAAAGGCTCAATATCAGAAATGCCAAAAGAAATTGAGTCGGCTTTAGAAGTTTCATTCTCCCCTTAAGAGAAACTGATTAATATTATGACCCAGCTTTGCCACTAGGAAAAGGAATGGAGTAGGGAAAACCTTGACTGTTGCAATGTATCGCTTCAGGCTCAATTCCCCCCTTGGCCATCTGTCCGTGTGGAGTTTGCACATTTCCCCCTGTCTCTGCATGGGCTTTCTAAAAGCATCAGTTTCCTCACACAGTCCAAAGATGGGTGGCCTAGGTGGATTTGCCGTGCTAAATTACCCACAGTGTTGAGGGTTGTGCAGGCTAGATGGGTTAACTGTGGAAAATGCAGGGTTATGGGGACAGGGTGGGGTCATGCTCTTCAGAGGGTCTGTATGGATTTTATAGGCTGAATGGCCTGCTTCCACACTGTAGGGATTCAACGATGTTTATGATAAGAAATTGAAGTAGGCTGTAGTCCCATGAGCTTGCTTTGCCATTCAGTAAAGTGATTGATTACTTTTTTCTATCAAATTCACTTTCCCGCCATTTCCCCATATCTGATATCCCCTGTAATCTCTTTCTTGAATATTTTCAGTCACAGCCTCTGGGATACCGACCTCCAAAGATTCTCAAACTTCTGAAGATATTTCTTTCCATCTCTTTTCTAATAGGTGATCATTATCCTGAAACTGTTACCACCACCCTACCCCTTCTCAAGTTTTGACTCCATCCAGGAGAAACAGTCTCGCAGCATTTACCCATTAAAACCCTGTAAGAATTATACACATCAATTTAGTTCATCTCTTCAAACTCCAGAAAAATAGGCCCTCTGTACTCAATTTCCTCTTTATATTGCTCAGGAAATTTTTGACTGTTAAAAGAACTCTTTTTAAAAAAAAATGAAAGAACACACTTTGATCAACTAGGTAAACTTTCAGGTCAATTCAAACAGATAATTTTGAGGTACTACATGTCAAAATAACTAAAACTTAAATGACAGGCCAAGAGTTTGATAAAATCATTATGCCCTAGTGGTTTATCTGGAATTTAGAAAGCATTTCACAAAGTGCCTCAAGGCACTTATTGCAGAGAGCTAGGTGGTGAAATGGATGACCAAAGCTAGGAAGAAAAGGATAGGATTAAATGAATTCTTTGCAAATAGAGACAGTATTGCTAATAACATGTCTCATTTCTCACTATTGGGACTTCTTTCTAATTAGATAATTGGGGCACAGGAATAAAGGGATAGTGTCCATTCTTCTGACTGTCAAATTAGGACATACAAAAGACTGAACGCAGGAGGTACACAGGTATGGAAGCAGGCCGATGTGTGGCAAATTTTAATACTAGGGAAATAATAAGGCAGTGCATTTGATGGGGGTAGTAGTAAAATGAAAAGTGTGCACTGAGAACATAATCAAGGATAAAATTGACCATAAAGGCAGTTGGAGATGGATGATATGTATCTAGAGGCCTGTAAAAACAGGTTTCAGAATGGAGAGATGGGTGAGAGATGTGGAAAGGGGGAAATTGAATTCCCTAGAAAGCAAAGAAATTATTTTGAAACTGTACAAGGCTGTTAGGCCATAGCTGGAGAACTGCATGCAATTCTGTCAACAGTTGGAGTAAATTGTGTGATGACAGAATTTAGTTACAAAGAAGACTGTTGAAAAAAACCAGATCTGTATTTTGAGGACTAGAGAGGATTATTCAGGAACGTATGGATAAGTTCAAACTAGTGACAGGTTGTTAGCACTTTTGGTGAATCTTACCTAAAAAGCAGTATGCAGCTCGGAAGCCACAAGGAGAGAAGCAAAGATTGTTTCCCCTATAAAAGGTTTATTAACATGTCTAATATACCACTAATGACTAATAAAGCAAGAACAAAAACAAAGTTGCTGGAAAAGCTCAGCAGGTCTGGCAGCATCTGTGGAGGAGAAAACAGAGTTAACGTTTTGGGTCCAGTGACCTTTCCTCAGAAGGAAAGTCAGTTGTATCTTTTCAAAGGGATTTGGACACACACTTAAATTCAAGGCCATGTTAAAGGACAGAAAATACATGTTAAGTCGGCAGCGTTCTTCCCACAAGAGAAGGTATGGAGTTCACTATGTCTTCAAGGTTCTGGGAAGATTCCTAATGACTGGAAAGTAGCAAATATAGCCTGCTATTTATGTAGGTAGAAACGATAGTGAAGCACTGCAGATCTGTTAGCCTTCATCCACAGTATAAAAAAAAGGTAACAATCTATCATAGAGGATATGATAACTGAACATTTAGAAAAGAGCAGCATAACGCCAACTTAGATATGAAAGGGAAGTAATTCAGTATGAGGGGAAATAACAGTTCTGAAGAAGGGCCTTACCAGACTCGAGATTATATTTAAAAAGCAGAAAAACTGTGGATGTTGGAAATCCGAAACAAATTGCTAGAAAGGCTCATCAGGCTGTGGAGAGCAATCAGTTAACATTTCAGGTTCTGAGGAGGGATAACCTGCAGCGTTAGTTCTGATTTCTCTCTGTAGATGCTACTAGACCTGCTGAGCATTTCCAGCAATTTCTGTTGTGTCAAAGTTGTATTTCTCTTCACTGATGCAGCTAGACCTGCGGCATTTCTCCAGCGTTTTCTGTTTGTCCCTGGTACAGCATTTTGAAACAGTCCTAGCTTAGAGACAGTGAGCCAAAGGGCCTCCCTTTTACCTGTTGAAATGTCATTGGTACATAGTTTAAAATGAAGAAAACTTGTTCTATTGGGATATGTTAAATACAAATTGCAATCAAGTGGAGAAAATAGCTTCTGAATTATGTCTCTGAGATAACTGAAAGATTACCTAGTTAAAAGAGAAGTGTCTTTAAGAAGGACAAAGAGGGAGAGGGAGAGAGAGGAAAAAAAAACTAAAATAAAAGCCAGGGAGTGATTATTATCTCGGGACCAAGGAAGCTGAAGGCATATTCGCAAATGGTATAGCGACATGAGCCAAGAATGTGTAAGAGGCCAAGCATGGAGGAGCTCCGAGACTCTTGAGTTATAGACATAGACAAGTAGAATTTTGAGATGGGAGCTTAGAGGAATGAGGCCATGGAACGATTTGATGAGTATTTTAGAAGGGAAAATTTGCCTAATTGAGATTTTTAAAAAGTGGCAGATGGAATAGAATGTGAGGAAAGTATGAGGTAACACACTTTGTTGGGAAGAATAGAGGCGTAGATTATTTTCTAAATGAGGAAAGGTTTAGGAAATCTAAAGCACAAAAGTACTTCGGAGTTCAAGTTCAGCAGTTGTCATAAGATTAACATGCAGGTTCACTTGGCAGATAGGAAGGCAAATGCACTGTTAGCATTCTTTTTCAAGAACACTAGAATACAAGAATAGAGCGGTACTGCTGAGACTGTATAAGGCTCTGATCAGACTGCATTTGGAATATTGTGAACAGTTTTGGGCCTCCTATCCAGGGAAAAATGTGCTGGCTTTGGAAGATGTCCATAGGGGGTTTACAAGAATGATCCTGGGCCTGAAGGGGTTTGTCATATGCAGAGTGTTTGAGGACTTTGGGTCTGTACTTGGAGTTTGAAAAGATAAAAGGGGATCTCATTGAAATTTATAGAATACCGAGAGGCCTAAGGATGTTTCCAGTAGTGGGGGGACTAGGACCTGATATCACAACCTCCGAGTGAAGAGACAACCCTTCAGAACTGAAATGAGGAGGAATTTCTTCAGGCAGACGGTAAATCTGTGGAACTCAATGCCATAGAGGACTATGAGGTCTAGTTTGTTGAGTGTTTTTTTAAGACAGAGATATGTACAGTCTTGATTAGTAAGGAGGTCAAAGGTTACAGGGAGAAGACAGTAGAATGGGGTTGAGAAACATATCAGCCATGATCAAATGACAAAGCAAGCTTGATGGGCTTAAATCCACTCCTTTATCTTACGGTCTTAATGTGGAACAGCATAACTCATTTGTTTGTCAGTGAGTTGGAGACAAATCATATAACTTTGTTTTATTTTCAGCTGTTGTTTGCGACAATGTAATAAGAAACTAACTAACAAAATTGGTTTTGCAAATCTATAATAAACTTGCTTTATCCTGTAATTTCTTTCAAACATCCTTTTATGATTACATATATGCTATAATGGTACTTGGATAAACCTTAATTTTGTTTTGTTCTTGGTGCACATAGCCTATTGTTAAATTTAACTGCAGGCCAGGCAAACAAAAATATATCAGACTGCTCTTCAGCAACAATTACGTAAAGCTCCTGTTAATTTAACTGAATAAGTTGCAGTAAAAATTCAAGTCCTGGAGATCAAATAATGCACAAACTAAGATGCAGGGTTTTTTTTATTTTTAACCTACATTCCAATCCAGGCGAGGTTGATGGATGAAACGTTCAACAAGCTGGTGATTACTAGATTCCCAAAATAAAAATATGTGCATCAATCACGATTCTGTTATTGTGGCAGCAGTATCCACTCCACAGCGCTGCCCTCATTGTTTGCTAAGTTGGTGGTTCTGTAAGCCACAGGGTTCTTGATGTAGGAAATGGGACTGTAGCCCGTGGAAAGAAGAAAGCTTGTTTCTCTATACAACATACCCAAACTGATGTTGACAAGGGGTGCCCAAAATGTCTTGAGCCTTGGAGCAAACATTGACGATTGTTTTACATTTATTAAACATTTTAGAGAAAAAGTTTAATTGGTTGGCTGAATCAGCTTCCTAAATTTCTCTGCTGTTCATGATGTCTCTTTATGTTAAAACATTCAAAACCTTTCACTACCACATCTGAAATATCAGCATAACTTAAGATGGTATGTGCTGGCAGGCCATTTGACTTTCACCAAAGAGGCAGTGGGGCCCTAATCTGATGCCAGTCCACGTGTACGTTCCCACAAAGTATGTGGTGCTTTTGTGGATTATGCCTTCCTGCATCTCCCAGCATTTCGTTACCAGCAGGGGCAGTGAGTAACAAAAGCCAAGTCGGCTGATCTTACTGAGCCAGAACAAGAATGAAGGACATCGGTATGCCCAACATGGGCATAAGTGCCAATTTGAGTGCCCTCACTTCTGCCCTGACTCAGCCACCTCACCTCTAAATTGCCCTTTGTTCAATGTTTTTTTTTTCCACTGTTGCTGAACAGGCAGCTGTACAAGTATGAAGGAGCCTTTGTGTAGTTATGTTGAACAAAATCTGTCATTTTGCTTCCAAGTGAGAAAATAGCTGACCTGTGGCCCTTGCTGTTGTGCCAGAGTAGCCGTGAAAAAGCTGATTTTAGCAGCAAATACAGCATAATAGACTATCGTGGATCATGTTCTGACCCCAGTAGTCCCAATGTAGGTTTTTTTTTCTGCCTCTGATATTGAGGTCACTGCACTCTGTTGCTGCTGAGACAGAATGTCTGCCGTCTAGTACCGGGTACTCCAGGAAGTTCTTATCACCGAATAAAGTTTTCACTTTGATGTTTTCAGGCTTATTCAGCTAAACCTAATTAGTCATGATTAAGTATGATGAACTTTCATGGCCCAATAATTTTATAGATGTCAGTGCTTTCCCACACTCGCGTTTTCTTTTACTCAGTGTGGATCGTACAAGTGGTTATAGAATGAGATGAACGATGAGTTTAAATTGGAGTGCAAACACTGGTTCATGAGCTGAATGAGGAACGTACAATACGGTGAATGTGTAAAATCTGTATCTTCTCTCTTGTCGCAGTCTTTATTCTGACATTCATCACTGGTTGAATTTTGCCTCCTTTTGGGTTTGATTCCCCACTCCAAAACACACGCCCCTTGGCTGACATTCCAGCGGAGTACTGAGCGAGTGCTGCAGTGTCTGTGCCATCTTTCAGATGAAGCATTAAACCAAGGCTTCCATTTTTCCTCTCCATTCTTTCATCGTTTCAAAGGAGTTTCCAGTTCACCTGACCAATGTTTAATTCTCAACAGCAGTGAAACAGCCCATCTGGTTGTTATCAATTTGTTTTTTATGAGAGTTTATTGTGTACAACTGACTGCTGCATTTCCCGTATACTACAGGAGTAACTATGCTTCAAAAATTCTTCATTGGCTGTAAAGCCCTCTTTTTATTTGATTTGATTGTCACATATATGAAAATACAGTGAAAAGCTTTGTTTACGAGCGGTACAGGCAGATCACAGCAAGGAAGAGATGTACAGTTCAAATAGGATGTTCAGAAGTGTTAGTAAGGTGGCTGTGTACTGCAAGTTCTCCACAGCCTTGAATCATAGAATCCCTACAGTGTGGAAGCAGGCCACTTGGCCCATTGAGTTCATACTGACCTTCTGAATTGCATCCCACCTAAACTCCACCCCAACCCCCAACCCTGCATTTACCAGTGCTAAGCCACCTAACCTGCACGTCCCTGGACACTATGGGATGATTTTTAGCATGGCCAATCCACCCTAACTTGCACATCTTTAGAATGTAGGAGGAACCCAGAGCACCCAGAGGAAAACCGTACAGCCACAGGCGCAATACGCAAACTCCACACAGACAGTCACCCGAGGCTGGAATCGAACCCGGGTCCCTGGTGCTGTGAGGCTGCAGTGCTAACCACTGAGCCACCGTGCTGCCCAGTTTGATGTAGGTGGACTTTATTTTTGTTTTTGGCACCACCCTGTGCCCTGTTTGATAGTGTAGTAGATATGGGATTATTGCATCTGTGTTTATGCCCTACAACCTGAGCGCACTGATCTCTGATTTTTTGAGTCTGCTGACTTGTTATGAGATGCTAGTGTGGTGACTATAATTGCAGTATAATGAGAACACTCTCTTGTTAATGAGATAATAAAACTCTTAACAGGCATATGAGACTCAGAGCATGAAATGACTATTAAATAAAATTAATGTCACCATGGTCTTATCAGACCATAGAGCCACTTGCTCATTAGAGAGGGAGAGAAAGTTGGTTTAACCTGAGAGTCAGGCGAGAGGAGATGTTGGGAAGGAGAGTCCTTTTACAGTAACCTCAACTGGTGCAGGAATGAAGCCATGTCTTTTGTGCCACTCTATCATGAACCAGCCATCCAGCCAATTGAGCAAACTGACCCCCTGTATAACTACTAGATAGCTGTAATATAAAGATCAATATTCGGTCCTATATATGCAGAAATAATAGCCTAGTCCCGATAAAATTAGTTAGAGACCAAGATGCAGTGACTCAGCGTAGGGACTGTACAAGCTCCATAGACATCACCTTCCAAACCCATGACCATTCCATCTAGAAGGACAAGGGCAGCAGGTACATGGGAACTGCTGGAAGTTCCTCTCTCAAGCCACGCATTATCCCAACTTGGAAATGTACTGCCATTCCTCCATTGTCAATGGGTCACTGACGCCCTCCCTCACAGCACTGTGGGCGTACCTACACCACATGGGCTGCAGCGATTCAAGAAGGCAGCTCACTGCCCCACCATCTCATGGGCACTAGGGTCAGCTGGCCCAGCCAGCAATATTCACCTCCCCTGAACGTCCACATCCTGTCCTTGTGGTAGGCAGCATCCATGAGGGCAGAGCAACTAGAGGTTGTTTTTATATTAATCAACTTGCTGGACATTCCGTGAAACAGCTCCAGAGCAAGTGGGACTTGAACCGAGATATTCAGGCCCAGAGTCAGGGACACTACCACAGTGCCACGTGATCCTAAATGTTCTATCCATTGACTGGCATGCAAGTTATAGATTTTGTTTTCCATCACCCTGTTCAGAGATGACATGATTTCTGGAGCAGGTAGGATTTGAACCTAGGCCCTCTGGCTCGGAAGTAGGGACACTAAAACTGAGCCCCTAAAGCCTATTGCAGTTGGTATTTCTGGTCTGTGTCTCATTGAAATACTAATCAGGCCTGAGTCTGCTTAGTTTCCATGATCAAAAACAGTCATTTCAGATGACTGTGCAACTAGAGGCTGTATCTGTACGGGTATATCTGTCCATGAGGTCTGCTCAAACCGGTAATTATTGCCCCCTTGAGTTCAGGAGGGAAATTTCAGCTGTGCTTTTGTACCTAATAAAAGATGTGTGCCTGGGTGAAGGGGAGAGAAGGGAAGTGTTAACAGGAGATGCCTACTATGGGTGAAGAGCAGCAAATCACCATCTCTGCCTACTTCACAAAGGTGCAAGGAAGCTTTCATAGGAGTGCCTGAGGTAAGCCATTTGTAGACAGAAATTAATGATTTATTTGTTGAACTGGTGACCTCCAGTTGGCTGCAATTGCTTCTCAATATTTGGAATGAATAACTAAGTGTGCAGCAAAATTTCTTGAGCTTGATTAGATTGGATAATGTTGTACAGGCTCCAGTAGTAAACTGCCACGTTGGAAAACCAAAGTGATTGAGCAAAGAGGAGGAAACTGTTGGATTTGTCATGGGGTGCTGTTGCTTTAAGTTGCTAATATTCTCCAAGGTTAGCCAGTCCCCTTCTAAATGTTTGAAATTTGAGCTTTTTTTTGGTTAGCTGCCAGCAAATTGTGTAATGATTTGTAATACGGGTCAACTTGGCATAGGATTGGCAATAGTCCAATAAATTTGTATCAGGTCTGAATTCCAGTGCAAATGATTAGCACTTTGCATTCTTTATGACCTGTTGTTTCCAAAATCTATAATTTGAGCTCAGCTCAGCGCAGCTTAAAGTTTGCTTCAGGCAAGTTGTGGTTTACTTGTAAATAAAAGCATTTTGCTTTTGTTAAAATATAAGGAGTTGGCTTGTGTCACCAAAGGCAGGTGCGGAAACTCTCCATAACATTTGGAGTGGTATTAACTTCACTTTCTTGAAAGGAATACCTGACCCCAAGATAGTAGAATCTCCAGCAACATTACTTGGTTTTTTGTTGATGGTAGAACATTCTATTGCCATCTGAACTCCTCCAAATCTATCAATCGTTTATGACTGCCCTTCATTTGTCTCCGACATCTTCCTGCACTTGCTAGTTTTGTGGCACCCAGATACCGTGATGTGCACTTTCTGCCATGTTGCAGCAGTTCACCCACAAGCAGATTTTCCAAGTCCGAGAACTGCTGAAGTGCCCCAAAAAACCCAGGAGTTGTGCTTGGCACTGTTCTCAACTATACAGATTTATCAAAATAGACTTTTTTGTTTCAAAATAAATTCATCTGAAAGCCTCTTTGTGTGGCTTCAGCTACCGACTGCACTCGCATGCCAGTCACTCAATCATGAAGGGAAGGTATTGTTGGAAGCGCACAGTTGCGGTGAAGTTCACCATCTTGTCTCAGTCAGGGCCCTTGTACTGTCAATTTTAAAGGGAACTAAATGATCTGAAACCAGGCTTTCACAAATTATCCCTAGAAAAGCGCTATTCTATTCAGTATCTGTAGAAAACAAAACATTGAAAGGAAGAAAAGATAATTATATTTCTTGCAAGTGGAAATGAAATAAAAATATGGTATGAAATACCTCTAATTGCTTGGTAAAGAGGATACCCGAATGTGTATTGCTAAAGGTGGTGACTGGTCATTAGATTACCAATTCTATCATTTGGTTTGGAAAGTCAAGACAACGGTTCTAGGGAATCCTCAGCTGAGGTAGAAGGTGGACATTACAGAGGCTCGCTTGTCGAAGTTGACCTCGTTGGAACATTTGCGACAGAGACGGAGGAACTGAGAGAACGGAATGGAGTCTTAACATTGGGGAAATGAAGCATAGACTGTTCTGCCCGGGGTTGGGGGAGGGTGGGGAGAAGAAATAGACCCTGAGCTTCCAGTTGCCTGTCACTTTCACACATCACCCTGTTCCCTGGGCAACATGTTTGCCTCAGGCTCACAGTGTTTCAGCAAAGCTCAACACAAGCTGGAAGAACAACACCTGATTTTCTGCTTTGGCACCCTGCAACCCTCTGGACTCAATATCGAGTTCTATAATTTTAGGGCCTGAACTCTCCCATGTCCTACTCCACACACCAGGCCTTGTTATCATTATAGCCTGCCATTGCACAGTACCTATTGTTAGCTACTAACAGTCTCTGCTAACAGCTATTCACCCTCCTAGATAGATAGTTATCAACTCCTTTGTCTCTCCAACTTCCCCCTCTTTGGGATCTGCCCCAAACTATTATTTACTCCACTCTGCATCCCAAACCCCACGCCCCCATTTTTCTGCTTATAAACTAACATTTTCCTAGCTACCATCAGTTCTGAGGAAGCATCACTGGACCTGAAACATTAACTGTGAACAGATTCACAGATGCTGCCAGACCTGCTGCGCTTTTCCAGCAATTTCAGTGTCTGGTACATTTACATAGAGCTTGTAGCAAAGCAAAATGTCCCAAGGCATTTGTGGTAGCATAAAAACTAAGGAGATCTGATCAAATGGGCTATGTACAAAATTTTCCCATTCACTGAGGCTCAGGTGTGCAATGGTTGTTGCTGGAGCAATGAGCTTCATCCCTAACTTTGGAGACATTAGCTGCCATTAATGCTGCGACTGAATGTTGGGCACTTTGCATCTGATGGTGTTGTCGAGTGCATAAAAGTGGAGGGCTGTTGCTTCTTTTACAAGGGGTTTGCTAAGTATTTCCCTGTGAATCCAGGAAGCCATCTGTTGCCAAGAGAAATCTATCTACCGCATGCTGCTGGCTTGTTCTGTACTTAGTGAGGCATCAGGATCCACTTTCTAACAGCTTTTGCAAGACAAATGTAGTGCAGGTTAATCTTCCATGCAGATCAACATTAAACACATTACTCCAGGGAAGCCTCCTCCACATGAAATTGCAGGTTGTCACTAATCCTATGTGTGTGCGATTTTACTTAAATAGAAAGAAACAGCTCCCTCTGAAGGCAGGCTCCCTGTTCTGGGATTGGTATAGCCTATTTGCCCCGTAACCACTGACAGATTCAATATCGCGAAGCCCATCTCTTTATGGGGGAGGAGCAGGGAGGTGGGAGGTGTCGGGGGTGGGGAGGAAGAGAGAGAGAGAGAAAGTAGGCAGAAGATCTTCCTCAGGTACATATCTGCCTCCTTACCTCAGCAATGAATCAGCCCAGACTCCATTTCACAGAGAGCTTCAGCAGGAAAGGAATGTGAGCCCTGTTCCTTTAAACTGGTTTGAGGTTTGGTGTAATGTGCCTGAGAGATGAGGGCTCATCTCCTGTGGATGGGCAAATGCCTCGGTAAGTACCTGCTGGTTGACTGTGCTGAGTAATGAAGGGAGTTCACTGGCTTGATCTGGAGGAAGCTAGTACAGTTTAATTGGTAAGTACTTTACTGGAAGGAGCAGGGGCTGGCATGCCCATTGCCTTACAGCAGCTCCTCTTGTTGTGTACAGCTGTTTATCCAAGTGGTAGAAGCTTGCAGGTGACAGACAGCCTACGGGGAATTGGCACAGCTTTGAGATTCATTGAATATTAAAGGAAGGAGCTCTCTGGTAAAATAGCAATGATCCATGGGGATTAGCGTATGTATCTCCTGTGTGTGTGTCTCTCTCTCTCTCCCTCTCTCTCTCTCTCTCTCTCTCCCTCTCTCTCTCTCTCTCCCCCTCCCCCTCCCTCTCCCCCCCTCCCTCTCTCTCCCCCTCCCTCTCTCTCTCCCCCCCTCCCATATAATGTGCAAATGTGCCCCTCTCTTCCTCTCCACAGTGTACCCTTTCTTGTGGGTGTTGGTATGTACGTGGGACCCCTCTGTCGCTGCTGTTAAAACAAGAAGACAAACTCATGGTTTTTGAGCATCTTTCATAACTCCAGACATCCAAATGTGTTTTGCAGCCAGTAATGTACTTTTGAAGTACGGTTCCTGTTTTAATGTAAGAAGGACAGCAGCCAATTTCTGCATAACAGCCTGCGACAAACAGTAATGTGATAAATGACCAGGTACAATAAGTCCGCATGTGAAGTTGTTGTCAACTTCCTGAAAATTGCAACTTTAAATGAAAAGACTTTAAGCGAATCATATTTTCCCGTGAAAACTAATGTTAAAGCTATAAATATGTTCCGAAGAGTTTTTCTCATCAGTGAAATAAGTCCTCTAATTCAAAATATTTTACATTGCTAAATTCTTAAGTGTAAATGCTTCAATTTGTGGTCATGTCATAACAGTGGCCATTTCAGGTCACTGTTTGATCTTTTCTAAAACTCACTTTAGTCCATGAATTAAATGTATTAAAATCAAATGATGGAAGTTGATGGTCCCTTTATTTTAATTGTTCTTATCATAATAGAACAGACCACTGTAAGGCACAAGGGTAATATGGAGAGCAATCCAGAACAGGTTAGATGAAGGCTGAGAAACATTGGTACCATGGTTATAACAGTAAAGATTTGTAGACCTGGGATTTAATGCAGTATGATTGACCTGTACAATCTGATGTTGAATGCATTGTGGTCCGTTTTCCCAACTCATTTGATACTTTCTGTCTCCACTTGTAACATTCTCGGGCACATTACCTTGGTAAGATCGTTTCTTGGAATGTCAGTGAGGGGTTTGGAATCGAGATTTTTAAAAAAGTAGGAATACTATAATTGGAGGCTACCGGATTGCTGTACGAGTTGTGTGCCACTTTCTTTTCACAAAATGGACATGAGTCAAGTTTCTTGTCTTCACCTTGCTAAGTTGTGTCCCACCCTGATGCTCAGCCATCAGTGTTTTAGAAGTGGCTGTGTTGCCTTACATTCTTCATCACCGACATCCTTTTAAAGCTCTCTTTTCTTTAATTAGCCCTTAAATTTTTGAGTTCATCTCTCAAAGCTTAGTTTGTTCTGAATGGCAGTGGATCTGATTTCTCTGATTTGAGTAACCTCCTGCAGTGTTTGTGGCTGGATTGGGTGCAGGTGGAGAATAATAGTCATTTGAGTAAACAAGGTGTGGAGGTGGATGAACACAGCAGGCCAAGCAGTTCCAGAGCCGCAGGGAAGCTGCCGTGTCAGGTCTGGACCCTTCTTCAGAAAACATTTGAGTAAGATTTCTTGGGAAGACGAAAGGTCTGTTGATAGAGTGCAGCACTTGTCTGACTGGGCTAAAGAGGGTGATGATGGGGAAATGATTTTCTCGTTCAGTTGAATATAAAAATCTACATTAAATATTTATAAAATATAAATCACTGGGGAAAGTTATTTCACCACAAATGTATAGAACAGAATCTCACAATTTTATAATGCAGAGTTCACAGGCTTGAAGACATAATCCAGACAGCCACTTCAGTAGAGTGGTGTGGGAGGTGCCATCTTTTGGGCGAGATATTTAGCACAGCAACCCCCGGTCCCCTCCCACAGTCATGTTTTGAAAATCGGGAGGTCCCCTGCTGCTATGTCCAGTGATTTATCCTTTTATCAGATGCTTCTTCCATTGCTGTTTTTGGCACCTTGCTGTGCGTAAATTAGTTGCCTAGTTTCTACCTTTACAACACATCAAAAAGTACTTAATCGGCTGTAAGAGCTTCGGGAACATCCTGATGTTATGAAATGTGCTATGATAATGCAAATTTTATGTTTCTCTTTCTCCTCCTCCCACTTGCTGTTTTCTTCCCCGAGGGAGAGAGAATTTCTGTCACATCCCTTTGTGAGATGCAGTAATTGAAGTGAATTACAGTGATGTATGAAGTCATTGTGCATCCACCCTCACTGGGGTGTAGGAGGGGTTAGCTTCAAACAAACCATAGATTACGAGGACCGGTTAATATACACCACTCGGGGCTGGGATTGCATCATCAGGTTAACACTTCTGTTTCTGAGCAGTAACCTGTTGATAATGATCACAAAGGGGCTCTCTCAGCAGCTAGTGATGTAGTCCTCGAAACATCCAACCACGTGTTTGCGGTCTCAATGGTCACTGAATGTGTCAGCCACATATTTAGGGGGGGATTAAGACTTTGGTTTGACACAGGAACAATGACCAAATTTACAAGTGCAGACTGTACTGCGTGCTAAGACTGTGCAGACTGTACTGTGCAGAAAGACTGAAAGGAAGAAATCTCTTGTATCCCACAACAGTAAGCACTGTCTTCATGGCAGGTATAAAAGGATTACCTCTTATTTTCCTGTAGGCATTTGGTGGTGTGCAACATTTTCAGCATTGTTTTGATACAGATTTGTAAAGCACAAGTTAAGTCTTGGGTACTATTTTGTGCACTGCAATTTTAATAGCGATGACAATGCTTTGTGATAATGGGAACTGCAGATGCTGGAGAATCCAAGATAACGAAATGAGAGGCTGGATGAACACAGCAGGCCCAGCAGCATCTCAGGAGCACAAAAGCTGACGTTTCGGGTCTAGACCCTTCATCAGAGAGCTCTGATGAAGGGTCTAGACCCGAAACGTCAGCTTTTGTGCTCCTGAGATGCTGCTGGGCCTGCTGTGTTCATCCAGCCTCTCATTTCGTTATCTTGACAAGGCTTTGCAACAATTTCTCATAAAGTGCAAACTATGAGTCAGTCTGGAGTATGGGATAATCCCATTTATCGTGCTCTATAACCGCATTCTTTATATAGTGATTTGGTTTGACACAGGAACATGAATTCTCTATAGATTGAGGGGGGACCTGATTGAGGTCGACAAAATCATGAGGGGTATAGACAGGGTGGATAGCAAAAAGCTTTTTCCCAGAGTGGGGGACTCAATTACTAGGGGTCATGAGTTCAAAGTGAGAGGAGGAAAGTTTTTAAGGGAGATATGTGTGGAAAGTTCTTTACACAGAGGGTGGTGGGTGCCTGGAACGCGTTGCCAGCGGAGGTGGTAGACGCAGACACGTTGACGTCTTTTGAGATATATTTGGACAGGTACATGGATGGGCAGGGAACAAAATGGACACAGACTGTTAGAAAATAGATGACAGGTTAGACAGAGGATCTTGATCGGCGCAGGCTTGGAGGGCCGAAGGGCCTGTTCCTGTGCTGTAGGTTTCTTTGTTCTTTGTTCTTCTTTATTGGACGTGCAACTTGACCCAAGTAACCACCTTTTCAGCCATAACACAAATGCACTTGTTAGTCGACAACCTCAATTTCTTATCCCGCAAAAGTACTTAGCCTATCATCACCTTTTAAAGATATGCTGTATTTTTAAATATTTATTCATAGGATGTGAGCATCCATGGCTAGGCCAGCATTTATTACCCACCCCAATTGCCCAGAAAACAGTCGAGAATCAGGCATATTTCTGAAGTTGCCAAGATGCTCAAGGAGTTTAAGGTGCACTTATTCTTTGCATTGTGTATGAATGACATTTTAAAATGGTGACCACCCGCACCCATGCCAGTGGTTCACCTTTATGATTCATGTACAAGTTGGAACCCAGTTATTGGAGGGGTATTTGAACGCTGCAGTGGTCAACTTAAATGCCAATACCATATGGCACTTAAATAATACTGGGGACAAGGAACATGAGAAGCTGGGGTGGTTCCCCTGAGATTAGAGATGGTTAAGGAGAGATTTAATACAGGTGTTGAAAATTATGAAAGGTCTTGATAACAGAGTGAAGAGATACGTTCTATTGGCAGGAAAAGCAGTAACCAAAGAAGCTAGATTTAAATAATTAAAGAGCAGGGGAGTGGCGAGGATTTCACAGATGGAGCAGAAATTTTCATGCACTGCCTGAAAAGGTGTTTGAATCAGATTGTACAATAACTTTCAAAAACAGTTGGTTCAATACTTGAAAATATTTTCGAGGGGAGGTGATAGCCTTGGAGCATTCTTACCGGACTGTTAATCCAAAGACCCAGAAAATGTTCTGGGGACCCGGGTTCAAATCCTGCCACAGCAGATGGTGGAATTTGAATTCAATAAAAAATTTGGAATTAAGAGTCTAATGATGACCGTGAATCCATTGTCGATTTGAGGGGAAAAGCCCATGTGGTTCACTAATATCATTTAGGGAATGAAACTGCCATCCTTACCTGGTCAGGCCTACATGTGACTCCAGACCCACAGTAATATGGTTGAGTCTGAACTGCCCTCTGGGCACTTGGAGTTGGGTAATAAATGCTGCCGTTCGTTCCATTAATGAATAAAGGAAAAAACATAGTAAATAAATTGTAGTGCCAATTGGAGAGCTTTTTCAAAGGTAGCACAGATAGAGTGGGCCGGACAGCCTCCTTGTGTACACTTTTTGGTTCGGAGATCTTGCTACAACCGTGCAACACAGCAAATGTTCCTTATGACTACATGTGGCTGAGACTGAATGTAATTGCAAACTGCCACTTGTAGTCTATTGCTCACTCCTTTGTGTCTCTCCGATACAGTCAGACCAGGAAAACTAACAGGGGAGCAGACATTGCTCCAGCTCCCAAATACTGCAGTGCCTTTGCTTAGGAGTGTATGAGAGCTCAGGGGTGCCTCGCCTCCTGCTTTGCACTTGGATGACCTTGTTGGCTGTTGGTAACATGCCAGTGTTTGGGGTACCTGTACGTGCCCTGGGTTGTAAGCTGTGGCTGTTGGGAAGTATTTGGAGCATGTCAAGGGTCTGGAGCTCAGTGACTCCACCGCTCATTACCATCTGTCAGGAATGGAACACACACACACACACACACACACACACACACACACACACACACACACACACACACACACACACACACACACACACACACACACATATATACAATGGGAGGCCAGGACTTTGATGGATTTACTCTCCTCAAGCTGTCAAAACATTTGTTGCTTTTTGGGGGGGTGGTGGTAGGCAGCAATAATTATTGGGGTGGGGGGTGCTTGCTTAAACTTTAAAAGTTGAAAAATTCTGGCATTCACTATTTTTGTTTCCAAGACGTTTGGGACAGTTTGGGATTGAGTGCGCTTGTGAAATTCAGGAACTTTTGTAATGAAAGTGCATTTTTTTTGTTGTGATTTGGCAATGTAAGTTCAAAGTGTACAAAACCATGCATGGCTTTAAGTTGGGTTTGTATTTCTGTATTGGATGGAGGAAGAAGAGCTTCATTATTTGAGTTCTGAGAGTGGTGCAACAGTGTCTGGAAATGTGTTTATACATATTTAAATGACCACTTTGTCATTTGATGACCTCTTATTTAAAATGGAAAATCCTTCAACATTAATAGTTCAGTGCTTTAGAGAACAATTTAGAAAAGTGGAAGAAATTAGATTAGATTCCCTTCAGTGTGGAAACAGGCCCTTCGGCCCAACAAGTCCACACCACCTCTTGGAGTATCCCACCCAGACCCATCCCCTGAGAACCCACACAATCCTGAACACTACGGGCAATTTAGCATGGCCAATCCACCTAACCTGCACATCTTTGGACTGTGGGAGGAAACCGGAGCACCCGGAGGAAACCCACACAGACACGGGGAGAATTTTTTGAAACGTAATTAAGGTATCCATTGATAACGTAAGGAAAAAAAAGTTTCCTTTTTTGAAAGACAGAACTGGAAAGTCAGTGAGTGTACAGTTTCCTGTGGAAGAGAAAGCCAGTAGCAACAGTTGTGCAGTTTAGCAGGCACCAAAACAATCTGGGTTGGAAAAAACCAAGTGGTTTAAGTCAACTAAGAGAGAGCTGCCAGAACAGAAGGCTGTGGAAGAGGAGTTTAAGAAGTTAATGTGAAGAGTTCGGTGTGCATTGTTAGCAAGCAGTTTAAGCGACTCGTGAAGAGATATTAACTATAGAAATTAGCCTGAGTGAATGCAGAAGTTTACCAGAAAGAAGTCAAGTGCAATCATGTCAAGGGAGGAAGAAACTTTAAAGTATAAAGAAAGTGAACCCTCACAAAAGTTTGAGTTTCTGCACAATTTTAATTGAAGATAAAAAGGGCTTGAATCTTTATTTCTAGTATTTGTAATGACTGTTTCAACTAGTTTTGATATAATGTAAAAGTTTCTCTTTTTCCTGTTTGTGTGCAGTAAATTTTTGTAATCCTTCTTCTGTTAAAAGTATATCAGCAGTCTTTCATGATTGTTTAGTGACTGATCACTTAGTAACCAGATGGCAAAAATAAAACTTCACTGTCAACCAACAGGTCCCTTTCTGGGACCCAACTTGCCCAGTATAGAACATAGTCGTTAACGCATATCTATATTATAACCTGTTTCTTGGTGCATAGTATTAACTCTTACAGACTCCTAAGGTGTGCCGACCATTATTACGACAATGCCAAGTGGACTGGCGGTCAGACCACCTTAGGACCTTGGGGAAGTGAAACCATACATTCAGCTCCTCCTCATTGTTATAGAAACTATGCCCATCGTATTAATGCAACTTGTTGCTAATATGCACTTAACCATTTCTTGTTAACACCAAGAAACTCTTTTAGTTAGACTAGGAAGTGATTTTTTTTTTCTGCAATTGCATAAAACCAAGCAGGCCCTGTAGCCTCCCACAATTGAAATGGTGATAGCAGCAACCTTCATTGTAAGCAGGTATGCCTTAAGAACATTCCCAGCTGGTTTTAATAACCACTGGTGAAAGATTTTGCCCAACTGTAGAAGGAGAGAGGACAGCTCCTCAGTTTATTATTAACTCAGTTATTGAGACATGGGGATTATGTGAAGAGGAACTTTTTAAATGCAGTGTCCTGGGCTTGTCTGGGTGCTGACAGTGGACACGGATAATCGATGATTTCAAAGGGAAATGACAAATGGATACTTAAGAGATACAAGCTTCCAAGGGTAGGGAATAGAACAGGGGAATGGCACTGATTAGATTGTTGTACAGTGAGCTCGCATCAATTCAATTGCCTGAATAGCCTCCTTCTGAACTGTACTGACTCTATAACTACAAGCCAGTCTCAACTTTTTTTTCCAAACTCCATAAAGTATCACTTTATATCTATTCCATTCAACCCCTGTGCACTGTGTAAACTAAGAGCCAATGCTGGGGAGAGAAGTCTCATTCTCTGGCCACCCATCGATTACTTGCATTTCCTACAAGTGGATGTTCATCTCAACTGAACCTGGAACAATGGAAAGCTATTCAACTTCGGAAGACATTATAGATATCTACTTCAAGAATATCAGCACCTTACTAATGTATGAATTAGGAGGAGTAGGCCCATCTGCCCCTCAAGCCTGTTATGCCATTCAACAAATTCATGGCTGACCTAACTACTCCACATTCCAAGCCGCCACCCAATAGCCTTTAAGCCCATTATTAAACAATCTATTTACCTCTGCCTTCAAAATACTCAGACTCAGAATTCATTTGGAAGTAGAGAGAGTTCTAAAGGTTTATGGCCTTCTGAGAGAAAATGTTTCTCGTCAACTCTGTTTTAAATGGAAGATACCTGATTTTTAAACAGTAACCATTAATTCTAGATTCTCCCAGGCATGGAAGCATCCTTTCCATAGCTACCCTATTAAAGATTGCTCAGGGTCTTTTATGGTTCAATCGTGTTATTCCTTACTCTTCCAAGCTTTGGCTGATCAAGGGAGGCGGTAGTTGTCATTGGATGAATAATTGAGAGCCCTGATGTTCTAGGAACATGGGTTTGAATCTCAGCATGGCAGCTATAGCCAACTGCACCTCCTCTACGATAACATTCAACACTGGAGCCCACCAGGGATACATTCTGAGCCCCCTACAGTACTCTGTATATACCTACAACTGTGTAGACAAATTCAGAACAAACACCGTCTACAAGTTTGCCAATGACATCACCGTGGTAAGATGGATATCAAGCAATGAAGAATCAGAATACAGAAAGGAGATAGAGCTCTTAGTGATGTGGTGCAATGATAGCAATCTGTCTCTCAATGTTGGCATAACTAAAGAACTGATCATTGACCTCAGAAAGAAAGGAGGAGAAATGCCCCTATCTACATCAATGGAGCTGAGGTTGAGAGCATCAAGTTCCTAGGCGTGATAATAACCGACAATCTGCCCTGGACTTCCCATGTAGATGCAATGGTCAAGAAGACAGAACAATGCCGCCTCTTCCTCGGGTAGCTCAGGAAATTTGGCCTGTTCATAAAGATCCCTCACCAACTTCTAAAGATTCACCATTGAAAGCATACCGTTCGGGTGCATAACGGCCTGGTATAGCAACTGTTCTGCCCAGGACCATGAGAAACTACAGGAGGTTGTGTGTGCAGCCCAGACCATCACTGAGGCCAACCTCCCATCCATGGACTCCATTTACACATCTCATTGTCACAGAAAGACTGCCAACGTCATCAAAGACCCATCTCACCTCAGTAATGCTGTCCTACAACCCCTTCTGTCAGGCAGACTATAGAGCAGCTTGTACACACCCACCTACAGGTGCAAGAACAATTTCTTCCCTGCTGTTATTAGACTGATGAATGGACTGTCTAACTTCAACTAAAGTTGATCTTGTAATGTTGATCGTGCCTCGTGCAAGCCCTGTGCAGTGTAACCTGTCTGCCTCACTCTGTCCAAGTTTTTTCACACTATGACCACTCTGTCCTCGCTTACTATGATCTGCCTGTACGCTCGCAAACAAAGCTTTTTACCCTAGTTAGCTACACATGACAATAAATCAAATCAAGATATCCAGTTCATTACTACTCATAAACAGTGCTAGAGGAAACAGTATATGTGGGGCAAGTTCTCAAAAGTGTTAAAATCCCAGCTGGGAATGTTCTTAAGGCATACCTGCTTACAATGAAGGTTGCTGCTATCACCATTTCAATTGTGGGAGGCTACAGGGCCTGCTTGGTTTTATGCAATTGCAGAAAAAAAAATCACTTCCTAGTCTAACTAAAAGAGTTTCTTGGTGTTAACAAGAAATGGTTAAGTGCATATTAGCAACAAGTTGCATTAATACGATGGGCATAGTTTCTATAACAATGAGGAGGAGCTGAATGTATGGTTTCACTTCCCCAAGGTCCTAAGGTGGTCTGATCACCAGTCCACTTGGCATTGTCGTAATAATGGTCGGCACACCTTAGGAGTCTGTAAGAGTTAATACTATGCACCAAGTAATAGGTTATAATATAGATATGCGTTAACGACCATGTTCTATACTTTGTATTATTTTCAGAAGATGTTGAAAGCCTGGTTAATAATTCCCCACATGCATACTGGATCTGATCAAATTGTCCCACCTAACAATGTGTTGTTACTCCGGTCATACTACCCAGAAGTCTCTCTCTCACACACACAGATTCAGTTAATGTTAACCATTTCCGTGCATAGTGACTCATCATGGGTGGCAGTCGGGGAAAATAATTAATCCTTGAAAGCTTTAATAAAAAGAGTTTGTCCAACACTTGTCAGATCAGAATGGACTACAGTGGAGGTTGGGAAAGAAAATATTTTCAGGAAAGTTTGGTCTCAAATTCTCCACATCAGAAACTTGACTTGAGCAGTGAAAAATTTACTCAAATGAAAATGAAAGAATTTCTTAAAGAAGAGGTACAGAGCAGAAGCCTGGCTTTAGTCAAGGTAATTCAGAGAGCAGAAATCGTACAGTTTTGATGGGCCGAGTGAGATTGCTTGAAACTAGAAGTATTTTGGTGCAGCTTTGTCATAAAGTACTGGAGGATGATTTTTGGGTAATTGCAAACAGCAGGGGAGAAATGTGGATCACAGAAATCCGCATGTTTGCAGAATATATGCAGACAAGTAATCTGCGTGGGAGGAAAGGCATTATTGAAATGTTTTTTCTCTTACAGAATTTGCTTTTATTATTTTGTCTTTTGTAGAATTCCAGACAGAATTGGCATTTTCAACACTTGTTTAGTCTTGCTGCTGCTGCTGGGCATGCGTTACTTCCTTTAGTTAAGTTTAACCTTGAATCCAGTTAAGAGTCAATTCCCTGTTCACAAACATGAAGCTTGTGTTTGAGGGTTACATCGTCTGTGGGGATAGACAGCCCCACCTCGTGGTTTAGCTGAGAATTTGGCAGTCGCTCCATCCAAAGAGAACAGGAGCTGGACTTTCAGTTGTTGGTGGGGTCTAGACTGGGTCTGAGGCCCTACTTTAAAAATGTTGCTTCCAGGACACCACAGTTTTCAGAGAGGAAATATTTTCTAATCGGCCAGTTCAGAGATCTTATTACATCTCTCTGAGAAAAGTAGGGCTTGACCCTGAGCCTCCTGGCTCAAAGGTAATGGCAGTACCCCTGCATTACAAGAGCACCTACTGTTTTCCGGGGGGGAGGGGGGTGTCATGCTGGAAGATGGGGCAGTGAGGGAACTGTTCATCTTTTAAAGTCTCACCCGTTCGGGAGCTTGAGAAGCTGGGGGTCTTTTGTTGGGGGCCAGTTCAGCAAACCTACATGGACGACAAACGCAGAAATTTCTGGACAAGCCCAGCAGGTCAGGCAGCACCTTTGGAGAGAAAACAGAGTTAATGTTTTGGGTTCAGTGACCCCTCCCTCAGAAACCTACATGGGACCTTGCACATTCCTGCCCTCTGCTGTCAGGGTTTATTGTGGGGAAATGGGCATGTCTGCTTTTAACAGACAAATAGATAATGCAGGCCCACAGAGCACTGTAATTCCAGATCAGACTCATTTTATCCATCTTTTGCCTGAGTGACCACTTGTCTGTGCCTTAAAAACAGTTGACCTGCTCGTTGATAAAGTAGTGGCAGGCAGGCCCCATTATGGCTGCCATCTGCCTGTGCCACAGGCAATCTGTAGACAGCTTCCACCTCCTGGAGACACCAGGTGCCACTAATTGAATAGGAAGCAAGCTTGGCATTCAATTCGGTTACTGCCACATTCTCCACTAAACCAAGGACTCCACCCCGACACCGTAACCTTCAAGCGTACGTTCTTCAAATCAATGCAGTGCCTATGTGGGGTTGGGCCCCGTGCCTCCATCTGGTGGTCAGATTCCTGGACCCATTTTGAGAATTTGACCACCAAGCCTGGCTCAAATCAATGCTGAAGGAGGCCATCATCCCATCATGTCTGCAGCAGATCCCCGAATAACCAAATCACTTACTGTCACCATCTTTTGCAAATAACACTCTCTCTAATTCCATTTTGAATGCTTTGATTGAATCTGCCTCCACAGCAGTGTCAGGCAGCATATTCCATAGACACTTGGGTTGAACTGTTACTGTTCCTTGCTGGATGTTTGTCTTTCTGCTGGTCTTTCCCCATGGTAATTGTCTTTCCCTGGTATGTGTAAACGAAGACTAATTTTCCACCATTCTTTGAAGCTTTGCCACCATACCTTTTTAAAATGATTGTAATCTTTGCTTACCGTCCTCGACCTAATGTCAATCACTCACATCTAGTATATTATTAGACCTAGATAATAAAATGTGAGGCTGGATGAACACAGCAGGCCAAGCAGCATCTCAGGAGCACAAAAGCTGACGTTTCGGGCCTAGACCCTTCATCAGAGAAGGGGGATGGGGTGAGGGTTCTGGAATAAATAGGGAGAGAGGGGGAGGCGGACCGAAGATGGAGAGAAAAGAAGATAGGTAGGGAGGGGATAGGTCAGTCCAGGGAAGACGGACAGGTCAAGGAGGTGGGATGAGGTTAGTAGGTAGATGGGGGTGCGGCTTGGGGTGAGAGGAAGGAATGGGTGAGAGGAAGAACCGGTTAGGGAGGCAGAGACAGGTTGGACTGGTTTTGGGATGCAGTGGGTGGGGGGGGAGAGCTGGGCTGGTTGTGTGGTGCAGTGGGGGGAGGGGACAAACTGGGCTGGTTTAGGGATGCAGTAGGGGAAGGGGAGATTTTGAAACTGGTGAAGTCCACATTGATACCATATGGCTGCAGGGTTCCCAGGCGGAATATGAGTTGCTGTTCCTGCAACCTTCGGGTGGCATCATTGTGGCAGTGCAGGAGGCCCATGATGGACATGTCATCTAGAGAATGGGAGGGGGAGTGGAAATGGTTTGCGACTGGGAGGTGCAGTTGTTTGTTGCAAACTGAGCGGAGGTGTTCTGCAAAGCGGTCCCCAAGCCTCCGCTTGGTTTCCCCAATGTAGAGGAAGCCACAACGGGTACAGTGGATGCAGTAACTTGTCCCCACACCTCCTCCCTCATCCTTATCCCAGGCCCCAAGATGACATTCCACATTAAGCAGAGGTTCACCTGTCTCTGCCTCCCTAACCGGTTCTTCCTCTCACCCATTCCTTCCTCCCACCCCAAGCCGCACCCCCATCTACCTACTAACCTCATCCCACCTCCTTGACCTGTCCGTCTTCCCTGGACTGACCTATCCCCTCCCTACCTCCCCACCTGTACTCTCCTCTCCACCTATCTTCTTTTCTCTCCATCTTCGGTCCGCCTCCCCCTCTCTCCCTATTTATTCCAGTTCCGTCTCCCCATCCCCCTCTCTGATGAAGGGTCTAGGCCCGAAACGTCAGCTTTTGTGCTCCTGAGATGCTGCTTGGCCTGCTGTGTTCATCTAGCCTCACATTTTATTATCTTGGTTTCGCCAGCATCTGCAGTTCCCATTATCTCGGATATTATTAGACCTGTAGATTTCCCTCTGCTTTGACTGTTTTGATGTTTGTGAGATTGTATTCCAATAAAAGTAAATAAAAGATTTGCAATAATAGTGTATTTCATGATCATAGGTCATTTAAAAGTCCTTTATAGCCACTGAAGTACTTTTGACATTTACTGGGTTTTGTAATCAAGGAAACTCTGCAGCCAATTTGCACATAACAAGTTCCCACAAACAACAATGTGATGATAATCTGTTAATCTTTTTTTTAACTGATGTTAATCAAAGGGATAAATGGTGTCCAGGTCACCAGGGACAATTCCCCTGCCCTTTTAACAGGATGCTTTGGGATCTGCTAAAAAAACATCTGGTATGCATTTAATGTCCTGTCTGAAAGATAGCTAGCATCACCCCCATCTCCAACGTGTAGCACTCTCTGTCAATGTGTACGAGCACACAGGTCTGGATTTTCTGTGTGTAAAGTCCTACAGTGGGACTTGAACACACACTGTCCTGACTTGGAAGGAAGAATGCCACCAACTGATGCCAGAGCTGACACCAGGGCCAGCATTGAGCTTGCTTCCTTCCCCAGATCACCCTTTCCTGCAGTGAGTGACTAGAGTGATCCTGAAGGTAGACATTAAATTGGTTTGTGCCAGAGAGTCCATGAGCGAGATTAGTTCACACTGTTCAAAATCAGGAAGCATTGATTTTATGAAACGGTGCCCCTTGGTGGTAAGTGCACGTTATAATGGAAACATTTGGGACTTGTGCTTACAATATGACCATGTCCTCTTCACCGAAGGTCCAAAGAGTTGTTAATCCATCTCTGGGATTGCTTCTTCCCTTTCTCTCCCAGTTTTTAATCTTCGCAGTATCTCCTCTGATGTTCCTTAACAAAAGAGACTTGTATTCTTAGAAAGCTCCTTCATTCCTTTCTTGCAGATTGACTTCAATCTGTACTGTGTATGAGGCCAGTGGAATTGCGCAACACATTAGATCTGACCTCAAAATAACACTGTTGATAATAACTAAATGTCGCTGCGCATTTCTCTGGAAAAGTACCACCGATGTGATCCGTTGCAGCATTTTTCTTATTGAATAGTTCTATATTTAAAGATAAAAATGCTCCAGTTGTGGACCCCTATCAATGCATACCTGTAAACTTTACAGTTTTCCTGAGTGTGTTTAGAACATCACACATTGATGTCTTACTGCATCCGCTCCAGAGAGCCGTTAAGCCTTACGAAGGAGTGCTGCTCACATTATTTCCAGCTGCTAGCAGAGAGGGCAGGCTGTGCTCTGGTAACGAGTGGGTCTGGGAGGGATGCTCTTCGGAGGGTCAGTGTGGATTCAATGGGCTGAGTGACCTACATCCACACAGGAGGGATTCTCTGATTTCTATGGGTGCCGTCTGAAGGGACATCAAAATAAGCAATAAATACTGGCTTTGTCAAAAGAGCCCACATAGCATGCACAATAATGGGTCATGGTAATGAAAAAGGCTTACAGATTGAGTAATGCAGTCAGACCTACTTTCAGTGATTTGGAAACATACAAACATACGGGTTAGCAATGAGGTAGGCCGTTCAACCCATCAAGCAGAATCATGTGAAAGCATTGCCTTCCAATTCTGGAAGCCACTGCCGCACATGGTCCTCCAGGGTCCTCGCTGTGGTCGGAACCTGCCCTGTCACTTAAGATCATAACGTGGCTGACTTAATTGTAAGCTGTAACCTGAAATCTGCATTCTCACTTAGCTCTCATAACCTTTCAGCCTCTGGGTTTAACAAGAATCAATCCATCTCTGTTTTAAAAGTATTCAAGGGCTCTGTTTTCACGACCGTTTCAGGAAGAGAGTTCCAAAGACTCTTGGCCCTTTGAGAGAAATGCAACTTTCTCATTCAACCACCACCACCCCCCCACCCCATCCTATGCCTCCCATCGCACACTTCACAGACAGTAGTTTGGCCATCTCTGCAGACAGTGCCCTTGTACATGCCTAATTGTTTCTTAAAGACCCCTTCCCTCTGCTGTATTAACCAAAAAAGAATATTTTACCATAACGAGTCAGGGTTTTCATCTCCGAACAAGCAGATGTTTAACCAGAAAGTTTAAAATATTTGTTTTAATGTGTCAATAGAAGTTCTTGATAACTCCACTGGATGTGCCTAAACTGAGAGCTCTCTCCGTGTAATTTATCCCAAATGCTTCATGTTGAATCACGTAAAACCGCTTCCCCACATTTTAAAATGATGGGGTATAAGAGTCTAAAATGGCAATGTAAACATGATATGATGTTACCAGTTCATGACATGCCTGTTTTGTTTACCCAATTCCTTTCTCCCATTGTCCATGTTCTTTATTTGTGTGTGGGATGTGGGCATTGTTGAAGCGGTTAGTATTTATCACTAACCTCCCAAATGTCCCTTGGAAAGATATTGGTGAGTTGCCTCCTTGAGTTACTGCAGTTCGCACGATGTAAAGCAGCCAGGATGCTTTTTTAATGGGGTGGGCTTCCAGGACTTTGTCTTCTCTTTCATTAAAGAGTAATGCTCCCCCTTTGAAACACAGAGCTGGTGAAAATGTACAACGATTAAACTGAAAGGCCAGTGGTTTGAGTGCAACAGCTCCTGCTCATCAGAATAGGCCTTGTGTTCATGCCATTAATTTGCTTGTCCTGAAGTATGATTTTCAAATCTTGGCAAGAAATTGGCTAGTTGCTCTGATTGAAGGTAAACGTAGTCACTTTCACCAGATTCATGTACCGTGCACCACATTGACAAAGGAATAGAGGCATGGATAAAAGGTAGAGGGTAAGTGCAGTGTTGGGCATTTTTATTTTTAATTCATTCAAGGGATGTGGCTGGGTTACCTTTATTGGCTTCTGGAATCCTGCAATCCATGTACTATAGATGGACCCACAGACAATTTTACTAAATTTGCATTGATAATCTGTAACCAGCACAATATGCCATTCCTATCTAGTCTGAGATTGACTCAGCTTTTCCTTATGTTACTTGTTCAAAGCTATGCCGTTGTGTACAGTATGCTTTGTTGTATCGAGTGGGTCTTTATGTCATGTATCTGATGTGTGAGTATTTGTTCATGGGAGTGGTTGGCTCCTTGAGGGTGTTATGATGAAGGCTGGTTTATTTGAAATCTATCCCAAAAGACTATGTTACATTTTAAATAGTGCTATTAAGTATTCCTGGACAGCACGTGTTCAACCAAGAACTCCAGCCTTTGCAATGATGTCTGATTACTTAGCATGCTCCAACACATCAGGGACTCCTTTGCTCATGTACAAGATCTGCAGCAGCAAAGAAAGAGTCTCCAGGTAGCAGCTGAAATGTCCCTTTATTGAAATATGTGTTTTCTTTTCCTTAAGCAATTTGAATGATGTGCAGTTGTCCATATCAGGCCAATGGCTGAAGCCAATGCTGGAGTCTGGGCAAGTCTAGAAAAAAGTGATACAATTCAGTAATTAGCGGTCTCTCTGATAAGCATAAGTTGAAAACAAAATGTTTCTCAAGTGGTCATTAGTCTGTGGAAGCCTCTTCTCCAGACAGCAGTGGAGGCTGGGCCCTTGAATAGGTGCAAGGTTTTGTTGGATAGATTTTCTATTCCCAAGGACGTTGAGGGTTATCGAGGGTCGGTTACAACATGGAGTTGAGGGTTTTACTGGATAATGGAATAGGCTCAAAGGTCTTCAATTCAAAGAAGACAGACTGATATAGAAAAGTCAGGATTACAACTTTTAGTTTTAAAAGTGCACATATAACAGCAGGGCTGAAGGAATTAAGGAGATCATTTTATATTTTCCTTTCCATTGTATTTTCCCATTTGTATGAAGACAAGGTGAAACATTTGGATCCTTTAAGTCTAAAGAAAATCTCATTCTAATAAAGATTTTTGCTTGCACATTGGTTATGGAAGCATCGAAACATTGGATAAACAAAAAGGAGTAGAATTAGGCCATTCATACCGTTTGAGCCTGTTCCACCATTCAATATGATCATCAAATCTGTTCCTGCTTTTTTCCCCTGTGACTTTAAGAGGTTATTTTGTCCTGTTTTGTTTTAAGAGAGGTTGTAAGGCAGAGGTACATAGCAGTCTGCCAAAACTACTAAAGTAAACCGCTTGTGAAGCCTTGGATTTTTTAATAAAAGTTAGAACAATAGAAGCAGCCTAGAGGTGTGTAACCAGCTCTCTCAGACCAGAATTTCTAGGATTTTTTGCAGGGTTATCTTGAAGCAGTTACTGTTGTGAGCCTGAAGTGGAAGTTATTTTTCCTTCTCTCGATTGCATCCAAAACCTGGGGGTCCTCTTCGTAAACTGTTAGATTACATATGAGACAAAATCTGTTTTACTGAATTTTCCTTTTTGCCAAAGGGTTTGTTTATGGGATATTACTATATTAGAACAGTTAGTGTATTTATTATTCTGTTAAGTTTTCCAATAGAGTTGTTGTTCTGAATTCCTCTTTTTGTTTGTATTCTAACTATACTGTTTAAGTAAATTGTATTTTGCTTAACATTGAGCAGTTTAACCAGTCACAATGCATTGGGAACAGACACTTACATTTGTATTTAAAATAAGAAAAAGTTAGGGTCTAGGCCACCTTCATAAATTATTTTGAGGGCCCTGCCCCTGGCCCATAACACCTTGGATCCCTTTAGCTCTAAGAACTATATCTGACTCCTTGAACACATTTGAAGTTTTAACCTCAACATTTTTCTATGGCAAAGGTTTACATTTGCAGGCTTTCATTTTTTTAGGGTTTTTTTTCACAATTTGCTTAAGACCCAACACATAAGTATCGGTCAACTAAACAGCTTATAACTGTGTTTCACAGTGCCATGCAATTTAAGTTGATGGCCTCAGCAATGTTATAACCAGAGACCCAGGCAATGGGCTGAGGACCCAGGTTCAAATCCCTACCATGGCATTTCGTGGAATTTGAATTCAATGACAGTCTGAAATTAAGAGCCAATGCTGGCCTTGTATATGGTTTTCGGTAAGTGCAGGTGTATGTGCCTTATGCACATTTGTTTTCTGGTTATTTCAGTTTTCACCTCCTCCTTCTTCTGTAGACCTTATCTACATACAGTTGTGTGGTTGACTCTTAACAGCCCTTTGAGTAATTGGGGATGGGCAGTCAATGATGGCCTAGCCAATGGTACCCACTTCCTATGACTGAACCAAAGACTAGTATTTTTACTGGGTTACTGAGGGGAAGTAACTATGAAAATTAAGCGAAAATATCATTCTCTTTTTTTTTCTTCCCCCAGAGTTCCCATCACTGATGCTTTGAGTTTGTGGGGAAATAAACTTCTTTTCCGCTGGAAACATGTTGGTTTTGTGTGAGCTGCTTGGCAATGAACAGTTCTGGATGCTCAGCACCTGAACATGGAGCAGTTTCACATCAGCGCAATGTTGAGGAGAACTCTTCATATTTGTGGCGCTAGAAACTGTGAAAGCTGCCGAACATTTGTCAAGTGGGGCGTGAAAATTCTGGATGTGGTCAGAGACAGAGCACAGAACTAGAGGTGGTATTGTCGTGATGGAGAAGCCCCAGTCCAATATGTTTTTCCATAAGCGAAGGTCCCAGTTGTTGTTGCTGAATTCACTGACGTGTGGCTTGGAGATTTGTGTGGCAGCTGGAATCACCTTTGTACCCCCACTGCTTCTGGAAGCCGGGGTACAAGAAAAATACATGACTATGGTTTTGGGTAAGTACGGTTGTACAATGTATGATCCTTACGCCTATTTGTTTCTTAGTCTACTTTTACTTCTGATATGTGTTTTAACCAACTCCCCTCTGTTACAGATGCTAATGCTTCTAGATTTTCAGTTCCATGTGGGTTTGTCGCTAGCCTTGTGCTATGTGGGTTTCCTGACTGACTCAGGGTAAACTGTAAAGTCCAGATGTTCCCATTAGTATAGTTTTAACAACTGTCGTTAAGGGCTTTACATAAGCTTGGTGTTATTTTATTGAGAAAATCTAGACTTTATCAACATCCTCCAGTTTAACCACGAAGACCACAACAGTTGAGCAGTTGAATCATTGAAACATTGAGTCTTTTCAAAAAGATGTTAGACATTGTTCTTGGGCCTAAAGGGATCAAAAGGGTATGGGAAGAAATCAGGAACAGGATACAGAGTTGAATGGTCAACCCATGATCATTTT
This sequence comes from Stegostoma tigrinum, assembly GCF_030684315.1. Taxonomy (NCBI): domain Eukaryota; kingdom Metazoa; phylum Chordata; class Chondrichthyes; order Orectolobiformes; family Stegostomatidae; genus Stegostoma; species Stegostoma tigrinum. The sequence continues at coordinate 12,798,097 of NC_081374.1, read as the reverse complement.
GAATGGTGTAGCAGGCTCAATGGGCTGAATAGGCAGCTACTGCTCCCATTTTGTGTGTTTCTATGAGCCAGTCCTGAGTTTGCCAGCCATCATCACACATTCTCCCGCATGGTTCACTGTAGGTCTGGAGTCACATGTGGGCCAGACCAGGTAAGGATGGCAGATTTCATTCTCTTAAAATGAACCAGCTGGCCTTGCATGATAACTTTACCACCAGCTTTTCCTTATTCTGGATTTTATTGAATTTTAATCTCACCACCTGCTGTGCACGTGTTCCTAGAGCATTGGTCTGGGCTTCTGGGTTGTTAGTCCAGTGACATTACCACTATGCTACCACTTCAACTGAAGGGTCTCTGTTCTGCACTGGGGTGTTTTCTGAAGCTTGAGTGTAATGACACTGTTAATCTTTCACTAAGAGCCATTATTGCATGTCTGAGTACTTCATCAAATCACCCTTCCAACAGTAGCAAATGACCAGCAGTGGTGTTGATGGGAGCGGTATGACAGTGTACAGACTGAGGTTGTAGACTTGTTCGTTTAGCCAGTGGGTTTGGTTGCAAACGTTTCATCACCCTCGGTAACATTGTCAGTGTACCTCCGGTGAAGCGTCGGTGTTCTGTCCCGCTAGTTATTTATACGCCTCGGTTTGTTGGGGTGGTTGGTATTACTTCTAGCTCTGTTTCTCAGTGGTTTGTACACAGGGTCTAATTCAGTGTGGAGTTCCGATTGGAATACCAGGCCTCCAGGAATTTCCTGAGGTGTCTCTGTTTGGCTTGTGCTACTATGGACGGGTTGTCCTACTTGAATTAGTGTCCCTCGTTGTCCATTTGCAGTGAGGCAAGTGAGAATTGCTTGTGTCGTTTGGTAGATAATTGGTGTCCATGTATTTGTATTGTCAGTTTTGGCCGATTGTAGTCTTTCCCACAGTCCTTGCACAGTATTTTGTATATTACCTCAGTTTTGTTCATTTTGGGTATGGGATTCTTTATGTTCATAGTAGCTATCGTAGGTAGTTGTCAGTTTGTGGGCTACTCTAATACCTAGGGGTCTGAGTAGTGTTGTGATTATCTCTGAGATGTCCTTGATGTATGATAGGGTGATTAGTGAATCTGGTAGTGTTGTATCTTCCTGTTGTGGTCTGTCTCAGAGGTAATGGTGAATTGTGCTTTTCGGGTATCCATTACTTTTGAAGATGAAAACTTTAGAGAATAGAGTTTATTGTAGTAATAAAGGTGTAAACTAAAGTCCAGTGTTGACAAAATGGGCCAAATAAATACAATTACATTGAGATTCATGGCAGTTGTTGTAAAACTCTTCTACCAGTCTTCATGAATATTTACACCTTGAAATCCTGGCTCTTCACACAAATCTCTTCATTACAATCAGTGTATGACCATGGATAATATTACAGCTCAACACTCGAGTTGACTCAACAGTTGACTCGAGCTGATGTTGTAGTTAACTTGTGCAAGAAAGGTTTGCAGGAGGGAAGGAAGGCGCTGTAAGTTTTCACAACTGATGCGAAAACAGACTACCATTTACGCTCGGTTCGCACTAAACAACTGCACCTCCCAGTCGTGAACCATTTCAACTCCCCCACCCATTCCTCAGATGACATGTCTAACCTGGGCCTCCTGCAGTGCCACAATAATGCTACCTGAAGGTTGCAGGAACAGCATCTCATTCTGCTTGGAAACCCTGCAGCCCAGTGGTATCAATGTGGATTTAACAAACTTCAAAATCTCCCCTCATCGACCACATCCCAAAACCAGCCCTGCTCATCCACATCTCCCTAACCTGTCCTTCCTCCCACCTATCCCCTCCTTCCACGCAAGCCGCACCCCCATCTCCTACATACTAGCCTCATCCTGCCCGCTGGACCTATCCCCTCCCTAACTCCCCACCTACACTCACACCTTTTACTGGCTCCACCCCTGTCTGTCTCCTCTCCACCTATCTTCTTCTCTATCCATCTTCTATCCGCCTCCCCCCTCCCTATTTATTACAGAACCCCTTCCCCCCTCCCCCATTTCTGAAGAAGGATCTAGGCCCGAAACATCAGTTTTCCTGCTCCTCTGATGCTGCTTAACCTGCTGTGTTCATCCAGCTCTACACCTTGTTATCTACCATTTCCAAACTTCTTCCTACCCCAGCATGAAAGGGGAGTACTAACTTATGATTTGAAACAATGCGATGATGTTGAGGGAAGGAGTGAAAGAGAGAAATGGACTTGCTTAAATCATAAAAGCTATTGTAATAGTCGCTGGGAAATAAAGTGTAGTTGTGTACTAAATGATGTGCCCTAGGAACAATTCCTTCTGCGAGTCTGTTCTGATTTGTGTGGTTGGGAGCTCAAAGCTTCCATCTGGAATTGTGATGTGGCGATTTTTGTGGCGATTTTGTGTTCAGCTGCTGTTATGTGGCCCCAAGCCTTTTCTCACCTGTCTTGCTTTTGAATTTAGAATGTGTTTGAACTGCGTTTCTTACGAGGGGTACAATTACAATGATTTCTGAAGTTAGGAAATTGTGACTGGCTTAATCTTACAACTATGGTATGTGTCCACATCTTTTTCAGTATTGTTTGGAAATTTAAAAGGAGGAAAAATCTCTCCCGCTACCTTCACTTTCCTTTCTTTCCTCCAGAAAAATGTCTGGAATCAACCAGGCTTCCAGAACGATAGCTGCTTCGAGGTTTTTCAAGAATTAGTATGGCAGTGTCAGCAATGTTGACTGCCTGTTATCTAGAATTCTGTCTGTCACGGTTAGTCAAGTTGAAGCACGGGAAATATTTTGCATCTCTAAGTAGCTGCTGGCAAACCTCTTTAGTTTAGAGGATGTAGCAAAAGAATTGCAATCCCAGCCAGCAAGCGAGCTCGTACTTTGCTGTCTCATTTCCCAGTCCTTCGGTCCCAGTATAAAATGCAGGTGATTACAATCTGCCATTCAAACTTTAGCAGAGTTTAATTAAGTGCTAAAAGAGCACCATTTTATTTTGAATGCACAAAGGAGACTGTCTGCCTTCCTGCAAATCGGGCCCCTGCAGATGTGACTGAGGGATGTAGTTGATAAGGGAGTGGTAATCTGATCAGCCATGATTTTGGTAGCCTCCATGTCCAAATGCACAGTACAGTATGTGAATCTTTCAAACAATGGCCAGACTGTGCCAACTTCACATTGCTGTTACAGATATTAAAGCTTGCCTACTGCCTCTAAATTCACCAATGTTGCACAGAATTGTAGTCATCTGTCACCTCTTTTTTTTATCAGACCTACTGTAAGTTACTCTGCTCGGCTACACTGCTATTTGACATGCTTTTATTTGATGCCAGGCAACAGGATGTTGACTTTGGGGTTTGGTTGTCTGCTAAGTATTAAGTATCCGGTGCCTTGGGGCTCTCCATCGTGACACTAATATTAGACTAGCATCAGATCTATTGCATGAGAGTGAATCTCCTAATCTCAGAAAGTTGCAGTGATGTCCAGCAGTCAAGATTTGTTTGGCAATAAACAAATTGGGACTGCAGCCCAGTGAATAACTTGTCACCTAAGTGAGAATCATTATTCTTCTGACATGAATCACTTCTTGAACTCACAAAATAAACATCAATGATAGATTCCAATCTCGACTTATGTCCTGCCCCTTTCAAAGGTATTTAATTGCATATGCTTTTTTAGTTCAGTTGGCTGCACAGCTGTTTTATGATGTAGAGTGATGCCAACAGTGCAGGTTTCATTTCTGCACTGGCTGATGTTACTGGGAACATCTTGCCTTCTCAACCTTGGCCCCTCATGAGGCATGGTGAACTTCAGGTTAAACTCCTTACCAGCCATCTCTCGGGTTCTAATGAAAGAGCAGTCTTACGGTCCTCTCGGACAATGGCAACTTTATCTCAACTGCTGGTTTAGAGTAATAGTGTCATTATATAGCATGCAAAAAGACCCTTCGGTTCAACTCATCTGCGCCGAGCAGACAGCCCAATCTGAAGTAGTCCCATATGCCTCTTAAACCCGTCCTATTCATGTACCCATCCAGATGCCTTTTAAAGTTGTAATTGTACCCATCTCCACGACTTCCTCTGGCAGCTTGTTCCATTCACACACCATCCTCTGCATGATAATGTTACCCCCCAGTCATTTTTTAAATCTTCCTTAAACCTTACCCTCTAGTTTTGGAATCCCCTAGCCTAGAAAAAAAGACCTTGGCTATTCAACCTATCAATGCCCCTCATTTTATAAATGTCTCTTAAGGTCTCTGCTCCAGGGATAAAAGCCCCAGCTTATTCAGCCTCTCCCTATAACTGAAACCCTCCAGTCCTGGCAGCATCCATGTACATCTTTTCTGAATCCTCTCAAGTTTAACAATATCATTCCTATATTCGGGCGACTGGAGTTGCACAGTGCTCCAAAACTGGCCTCATCAATACTCTGCACAGCTGCAGCATGACATCCTAACTCCTGTGTTCATGTTCTGACCAATGAAGTCACTCGTGCTAAATGCCGCCTTCATCATCCTGTGACTCCACTTTCAAGGAACAATGCACTTGTGCCCCGAAGTTTCTTTGTTTTGTAACACACTCCAGGACCCTACCATTAATTGTATTAGTCCTGCCCTGGCTTTGTTTGTGCTCTCTGTTCTTCTAAGTCAATTTTATGTAGAATGGACAACCAAGCTGTGTAAACTACTTCAGTGTCACCTGACCAGGATTGTGTCTAAGTTTAACAAAACTTCACTAAACCCAAGAGTTTTAATTATTTTTGACCTTTTTAGTGTTTTGCTCAAATGCATCGCTTGGTCGCTTTCATGACCATTCAGTTTCTTCAGTTGCTATTTTGTCTATTCTTACGAAAGCACCTTACCTCAATTTATCAATGTTACAGATAACTTGCTATTACATTGCTCAGTATCCAAATTAATTCAGATCTTTTGAACTTAATCCCTACAGTGTGGAAACAGGCCCTTCGGCCAACAAGTCCACACTGATCCTCAGAGCATCCCAGACCCATCTCCCTATAACTCGCCTAATTATATGTCCCTTGAACATTATGGGCAATTTAGCATGGCCAATCCACCCAGCCTGCACATGTTTGGATTGCGGGAGAAAACCAGAGCACCCGGAGGAAACGTGCACAGTCACAGGGAGAACGTGCAAACTCCATAGTTCCCCGAGGGTGGAATCAAACCCGGGTTCCTGGAGTTGTGAGGCAGCAATGTTAACCACTGAACCATCATGCTACCCTACATTTTGAGCAATGTGAAAGTTGCTCAGTTGGACAATCACGTAATAGATGAAATCCTTGCAAGTATGAAGTTTGTTAACTTTGACGGGATGATGATGCAGAGGCAATTTAGGTGCAATTATAAAGTGATTCAGGGATTTGGGTGGGTTAGTACATAAGTCATTCACGGTGGCAGGACAGGTCGAGGAACTGATTTAGTGAAGCTTTCCTGGAGTGTGATTTCTTGCTCACTGGAAGAGGCAAGAAGGGGAAAGAAATGGGTGAGTTGCCCTGGAGAGAAACTCACCAACCCCTTGCCCCCTCAGCAATTAAGTGCTGGGGGGAGAAGTCTATATTGGTGGTGGATAATAATTGAACACTTGACCATCCAGCCTGCTCAAACACCTGTCTCTGAAATGGGCAAATAAAATGCCTAGTGTCCAAACTGAGAATTCATAGTGACCAGCCTGCACTGTTAATTGAGAAGCGGGCCTCCAATTGTCCCAATCTGATGACCACGAACAGCTCCCCAGAAAACCAGCTCCTGCTTTTGTCTCTGGCAGCTACCACCCACAAGATGGGTAAAAGGAACTTGCTGGAGCAAATTACTACAGATGCTGGAATCTGTACTGATAACAAAAAGTGCTTGAGATCACAGTGGGTCAGGCAGCATTCATGGAGAGCGAGAAAGCTTCTCAGCTCTAATAAAAAGTCATCTAGACTCAACTTGCTTTCTGTCCGTGTTTTTGTTTTCAGTTAGAAGAAACTTACCTTCTCATGATTTGCCCTCGCCCTCGCCCTCTCGTTTGTCTGTCACATCTTAATGTACTGATTCTTGGGCAGTTTTCTGAGTTACCTCATTGATAGGAATTGTGTGTTAAATGTCAAAAACATGCTCATCCATGCACTTTAATGCAAAATATCCTTCCGTATGGTTCAAGGTCATGGAAGTTATGCTAAATTTATAAAACAGTGATTTGGTCTCCTCTGAATTATTGCAACAAGCTCCAGACAACTCACTTTTGGAATCATGTGAAGGCATTAGAGAGGGTGCGAAAAAGATTAATTCAAATGCTTTTATTGTTGAGGAAGTTGATTGGAGGAGTTGGAATGTTTATGGCATGGAGAAATTTGGGAGGAGGTTTTTATGGAGTTGTTCAACAGCATGGGATCCTGGATAGAGTCACTGGGGGTAAACTGTTGCCACTTGCGGGCAGGATCGCGAACCAGAGGACATGTATTTAAGGTAATTGATGAAAGAAGTTACGGGGACACAAGAAACGTTTCCTCACTTTGACTGGTTCGGATCCGGAATGTGCTACCTGAGTGCGCAGTGGAAGTAGGTTCAGTTGAAGCACTTGAGAGGAATTGATTGTTATCTGAAAGGAAGCAATGCGCAGCATCATGGGGGGTAAGACAGGGGAATAGAAGTAGATGCATTGCTGTTTGGAGAGATGGCACTGACAGCAGGTTGCATGGCCTCCTTCTGTACTATAATAATTCTGTGATAGTAGAACCAAATCCTTTAAGCACTCCATAGATCTAGTCCCCATAGCATCATTATTAAAGGTTAATGTGTAATCAGTGTTACAGGACCGAAGGTCACTAACTCCATTCCTATTGTGTACTTTACAAGATAGTCTCAATGTCACAGTAAGGTAGCAGCAATTAGTCTCAGCGTCTCTAGTAATTGACAACTGTAGGTATATCCTGAAGGTTTGATCAGACGCACGTGACCCTTAAACTAATTTAAGGTCTAATTGCATACAATGTTGTAGACTTCTGCCTGCGCTGTCTTTTACAACAAAACACATATAAGTGATAACAGCCATTGCTATGGTTTTCAGGTTGCTACCTCTTAGTTGTTGTCTGACATTGGGTGTCTCAGAGTGTGGTTGAATGGGTACGTATAAAGTTCACCATTTGGAAGGCAAAATTGCCGTTGAAATCTGATTTTGTCGATTTCTTCTTATATGATTAATTGTTCTGCTAACATTCTACGTGGGATATCTTTAACATTTTTACTTTTGGTCTGCAGGTATTGGCCCTGTCCTAGGACTGATATTTGTTCCAATGATCGGTTCGGCAAGTGACCATTGGACAAGTCGCTATGGCCGCCGACGCCCCTTCATTTGGGCGCTCTGCTTTGGCGTCCTTCTGAGTCTGCTTGTTATCCCTCATGCCAGCAAGATGGCCACTTTCTTCAGCCTGAAAGATTACCCTGTCGATGTGATCTTCCTCATCATTGGGATCTGCATGTTGGACTTCTGTGGCCAAGTCTGTTTCACCCCTCTGGAGGCCCTGCTCTCAGACTTGTTCCACGATGCAGAAGATTGCAGGCAGGCATTCTCCATGTATTCCTTTATGATCAGCCTGGGGGGGTGCATTGGCTACCTCTTGACAGCAGTGGACTGGAAAAGGACCTTTCTGTCCACTTACCTTGGTGGGCAAGAAGATTGCCTCTTCACACTTCTGGCTGCCATATTTATTTTCTGTGTTCTTGCAACCTTTTTCGTATCTGAGGAAAACTGTAGTAATATAGATGGCCGGGTCGACGTTTCACCAAAGGAAGTCATTAAGCCTCTGTCAAGGTACTGTTGTTGCTCCACTAGTATGCTTTGGCGAGCAAGGCAGTACCTTCTGGTACTGAAGAACTGTTGCACTTTGATCCCCAAACTCTATAACTTATACTGTCGCATACCTAAGGTGATCCGACAGCTGGTTGTAGCCGAGTTCTACAGCTGGATGGCTCTCATGACGTTCATGATGTTCTACACAGACTTTGTGGGGGAGGGGCTGTACCACGGAATCCCTAATGCTGATCCTGGGAGTGAAGCTAGGCTACGCTATGATGAAGGTACAGTGACTTTAGCACAAAAGAAATTGTCAATAATTAACAATAATTATCTTCTTATTTTATCAGAATCAAAACTGAAGGTCACAAGTCTGACTGACTAGCTATTTGGCTACATAAGTTTTTTAACTTGGAAAATGCAAATCTCTGCAATAATTCATGTTTGATATATTAAGAGGTAAACACTTTTCAAATCAGAGCAAACACTGGAGCACAGCAGATATATTTTTTTTAAAAAATACAATTTATAATTAGTTAAATAAAAAGAGAAATATCTGTGGATGCTGTAAATCAGAAACAGGCCCTTCTGAGGAAGGACCCAAAACAGAAATTGCTGGAAAGCCTCAGTGGGTCTGGCAGCATCTGTGAAGAGAAAATCAGAGTTAAAGTTTTGGGTCCAGTGACCATCCTTCACAAGGAAGAGGAAGAGTCACCCACCCTGAAGCATTAACTCTGATTTTTCTCCGCAGATACTGCCAGAGCTGTTGAGCTTTACATCAATTTCGGCTTTTGTTTACAGTGGGTTAGCCTGTTCTGTCAGTGTTACTCCAGAAGAAATGTCAGCTAAAATACTGAAAGGATTCACCCTGCTCCTTACACCTAGAGGCAGACCCATCTTTGTGTCAGTGGTCCTCACATGCACTACGTTTGTTTCAGGAAAGTGCAGGTGAGCAGGAACCAAGGGGAGGTGATGACCCAGTGGTATTATTGCCAGATTATCAGTCTGAGGATCAGGGTTTGATCTTGACAGACGGTAGATGTTGAATTTAGTACAAATCTGGAATTGACTCTGATGGTGACCATGAAATTATAGGGAAAACCCCATCTGGTTCATTGCCTTCCTTTTAGGGAAGAAACTGTCAACCTTACCTTGCACTAAACACATGAAGCCACATCATAGACTAAAGAATCTTGAAATGTAAGTGCTTTTTAGAAATCTGCTTTGTAAAAAGCTAAGATAATAAAATGTGAGGTTGGATGAACACAGCAGGCCCAGCAGCATCTCAGGAGCACAAAAGCTGACGTTTCGGGCCTAGACCATTCATCAGAGAGGGGGATGGGGTGAGGGTTCTGGAATAAATAGGGAGAGAGGGGGAGGCGGACCGAAGATGGAGAGAAAAGAAGATAGGTATGGAGGGGATAGGTCAGTCCCGGGAAGACGGACAGTTCAAGGAGGTGGGATGTGGTTAGTAGGTAGGAGATGGAGGTGCGGCTTGGGGTGGGAGGAAGGGATAGGTGAGAGGAAGAACAGGTTAGGGAGGCAGAGACAGGTTAGACTGGTTTTGGGATGCAGTGGGTGGAGGGGAAGAGCTGGGCTGGTTGTGTGGTGCAGTGGGGGGAGGGTACGAACTGGGCTGGTTTTGGGATGCGGTGGGGGAAGGGGAGATTTTGAAGCTGGTGAAGTCCACATTGATACTATTGGGCTGCAGGGTTCCCAAGCGCAATATGAATTGCTGTTCCTGCAACCTTCGGGTGGCATCATTGTGGCACTGCAGGAGGCCCATGATGGACATGCCATCTAAAGAATGGGAGGGGGAATGGAAATGGTTTGCGACTGGGAGGTGCAGTTGTTTATTGCGAACCGGGCCCTATCCCAAGCCCCAAGATGACTTTCCACATTAAGCGGAGGTTCACCTGCACATCTGCCAATGTGGTATACTGCATCCACTGTACCCGGTGTGGCTTCCTCTACATTGGGGAAACCAAGCGGAGGCTTGGGGACCGCTTTGCAGAACACCTCCGCTTGGTTCGCACCCACTTCATACCTATTAACTTTATCGAAATACACACGCATTCATTGGAAACACAGAGTAATTTACAACCTCAGCAATGTCAGTCAATCAAGACTGATTCTCAACTTCAACCCTGTATAAACAAGCCACAGGCTTGCTTGGCGAGTCGTGGAGTTCAGACAAGCATTCATGATGAGACCATCTGACAACTGTGTCATACGGTTCTCCTTACAGGGTAAAACTTTCTTATTGGTGTTTAAATCTTTCTTTCAACGGCATTAGTGAAGTGATGCAGTGACAGTTCAAACTTTGACAAGTTACTGTGTGTATTTTTTAGTGTGATGGGTGAATTGCAGTGTTGCAGACTTACCAATAGCAGCAAATATCCCCACCTTAGAGATGGCAGGAAAGACAAATAATTGGATGATGGTGGCTGTAGAGAGAAACTCTTCTCACTGTCTGTCGCCTCAGTTTGGTTCTGTGCAAGAACCTCCCAGGGGAACTGCCAGTTAAGGCCCTCAAAGTGGTCAGCTAACAGCCAGCCTGATAACCTGCTTGCCCTAGGAGTTCAAAAAGTGGCTGCTTCCCTGACAGGGAAAGTGTGGCAACCCGCCTGCCAGGTTAGTTGAAGAAGCAGGGCTTCCTTTTGCCACCAATCTGGCCACCAATCTGGGGGCAGGTGGCTGGATGCTGAAAGCCACTCCCTGCCCTTGCCTCTGATCTGGACACAACCCCCAACTGTGCACAACCCTTGTCGTGCGATCCCCGCCAAAGAAAAAAAATTCTCGAGTATAGCACCTCCTGCTGGTGCATCCTGAACCTCCAGTGAACATGCTCCACTCATTGGTGATCAGCCTCTGGCAGGGTGGGAATTCAGTGGCACAGCTCCTGATTAGGCAAAGAGCTCACCAAATACCTAACTGGTATTCAATTTGGTTGCGTTTTCTCACTGAAGTGGGTGGGGCGTATCCTCCCTTGAATTTATCCATGCCCAAACTAAGTACACAGAAGACCTAAACCCAACCATTTGGTGAGTTACCACACTGGAAGGTATCTTGTTTGAATGTGTTACATTAAGAACAGAACTAGGGGCCATTAAAAAATGAAATCATCCACAGTAAATAAGGGTGGCACGGTGGCTCAGTGGTTAGCACTGCTGCCTCAGTGTCAGCAACCTGGGTTCGATTCCACCCTCTGACAGTTGTCTGTGTGGAGCTTGCACATTCTCCCTGTGTCTGTGTGGGTTTCCTCCGGGTGCTTCAGTCCAAAGACATGCAGGTTAGGTAAATTGTCCACCCTAAATTGCCCATAGTGCTCAGGGATGTGTAGATGAGGTTGGTTGCAAGGGAGTGGGTCTGGCTGAATGGCCTGAGGCTCAGTGTGGACTTGTTGGGCCGAAGGGCCCGCTTCCACACTGTAGAGATTTTAAAACAAAAATTGAAAAGGAACTTCAAAAAAGACTTTATCCAAAAAAAAATTGTTACAAGGTGCACCTTATTACTACAGAAGCTAATTGAGTCAGATAACACAGATATATTTAGGGGAAAGCTGGGTGACACATGAGGGAGAAAGGAACAGAAGATATCTTAATGAGTATTGGATAAGAGAAGGATGTGAGAAGTTTAATGTGAAGTGTGAACATGGAGTCTGTAAGCCCTTCTATGTGAACACAAACTTGAGGAAATACAGGCTCAGAGATAGCAGGAACTGTAGATGCTGGTGAATCTGAGATAACAAGGTGTAGAGCTGGATGAACACAGCAGGCCAAGCAGCACCATAGGAGCAGGAAAGCTGACGTTTCAGGCCTAGACCCATTTCTGAAGAAGGGGCTAGGCCCCGAAACGTCAGCTTCCCTGCTCCTATGATGCTGCTCGGCCTGCTGTGTTCATCCAGCTCTACACCTTGTTATCGAAGAACAGGCTCAGATGTGGCTGTAATGCCATTTGTTCCTACAGGACAAAATAAGCTACCAACATGAAAACTGACACCTGAAGCCAAGTATTGCAGAGCTGAGTGCCAGCAACAATACTGCCTAGAGAAGTAGCGTAATTGATATAATGCTATGGATACAACATTGTGTGTTGGGGGTATGGGAAGAAACAATGTAGAATTTGGGGGATACATGCTGTTAAATTGTGGGCCTGCGCTGTTTATCAAATTGCCTCCTAGTGTGGAAAAAGTAGCTAAAGATTCAGATTTTTCATTACCTGCAGGCTCTAAACAAAAATAAATGTTCAGAAAAGTGCACAACGTGTCCTAGCTTGTTTCGGATTCCTCATGATTCGCAGATTACACATTCAATGGTTCTTTTCAAAGAACATTACACCCAAACCTCTTCCTGCTGGCTTCAGTCCAGACAACAAGACCTGGCTTTGCATCAGAAGGTCCAAAGGTCTTAGTTATCAATCTTTCATTATCCCCCCAATTCTCTCGTGCATGGGCTGACATGTTGGTGCAGGGAAGGATTATCTGCCAACTGAGTTATTTTTTCTGAGAGAGTAGGTGTGTGTTTAGTGTAGAGATACAGAATTTTCTTTCCAGAAATCCAGGTACACCAAGATACCAAACTCAACAGTCTGCCCACTGCAGCAGTTCCTACTGAGGATACTTTTCTAATCAACCTAGTCAGAGACAATAGGAACTGCAGATGCTGGAGAATCCGAGATAATAAGAAACTCAGCAGGCCAAGCAGCATCTTAGGTGCATATTGCAACAGACCTGTGGAACAGGTGGGATTTGAATCTGGGCCACCTGGTTCAGAGATAGAGACACCAATTGCACCAGAAATCTACGTTGTAAAAAGCTGCTGTCTGAGTTCAGTTCAGTTTTTGGTCTTGTTTAGCCAGCCTCAATAACAGCAAATAAAGGTGATTGTACGAATTATGTAACTGTTGAGAGGGTGTTAGCACATATTTTGTTTGCATTGGAAAACCTTATTGTTTCACATGCAACAAAAGGAAAACAAGAACTGAAGCGTCGCTGGATTCAAAACATTAGCTCTGTTTTCTCTCCACAGATGCAACCCAGACCTGCTGAGTTTCTCCAGCAATTTCTGCTTTTGTTTTCTTCAGGTCTCCAGTATCTGCAGGTATTTGTTGTATACTAACTTAGAACTGTTTAAAAATAAGAAGTTGCCTGTTCAAAACACAGACGAGGTGAATTCTCTTTCTCCCAGGAGAGTAACTGTCTTCCTGAAAAGTTTGTGGACACAGAATCTTTGAAAATATTGAATGCAAAATTGGATAGATTGAGTAAGTAGGAGGGTAAAAGGTTACCAATAGAGGGTGGGAATATAGATTATCAGTTACAATCAGGTCAGGCATAATCTAAACTAAATAGTGTAGAAGACTCAAGGGCTCGAATGGCCTACATCCAATCCGTGTTCATGTGGGTAAAATTAACTAGTATCTAGTGCCTCATGGGTGGAAGGCAAATTTCTTTCAATATTTGTTTGAGAACGGGATGGTGTTTACCTGGATGGTCTTTTTAGTTGAATATCATCAGTGTAGGTTCAACTGCCTCAACTTGGTTGGCACGCCAAATTATGGCACTGTAAAGATAAACTTGGTTATTTCCCTTCGAAAACTAGGAATTAATTGATGGCACATTGATTGGGGAAGTGGAGGAGAATAGGTTGGAAATGAAAGACCAATAGCTTTGGTCATCACTAAAGATGATTAATTACTTATCCATTGGCGGGCTCACGCTATTATATCGATGCCAGAGAATAATTGAAAAGGGAGAAGTGGTGTATTTTGAAGAAATCCTTCTATGGGTGTGGGCTAGGCTAGCATTCATTGCCTAATTTCTCGAAGGTGGAGTGAGCTGTCTTTGTGAACTGCTACAGTCCATCTGGTACAGGTACACCCACAGTGCTGTTGGGAAGTGAGTTCTAAGATTATAAAGGAGCAGCAATATATTTCCAAGTCAGAGATAACAAGGTGTAGAGCTGGATGAACACAGCAAACACCTCCGCTCGGTTCGCAATAAGCAACTGCACCTCCCAGTCGCAAACCATTTCCACTCCCCCTTCCATTCTTTAGATGACATGTCCATCATGGGCCTCCTGCAGTGCCACAATGATGCCACCTGAAGGTTGCAGGAACAGCAACTCATATTCCGCTTGGGAACCCTGCAGCTCAATGGCATCAATGTGGACTTCGCAAGCTTCAAAATCTCCCCACCCCCAACTGCATCCCAAAACCAGCCCAGCTTGTCCCTGCCTCCCTAACCTGTCCCCTCGTCCCACCTGTCCCTTCGTCCCACCTCAAGCCCCACCCCCAACTTCTACCTACTAACCTCATCTGTCATCCTTGGACTGACCTATCCCCTCCCTTCTTCCCCACCTACACTCATCTTTCCTGGCTCCTCCCCCCACCTCTGACCGGTCTATCTTCTCTCCACCTATCTTCTCGTCTATCCATCTTCTATCCACCTCCCCCTCTCTCCCTATTTATTTCAGAATCCCCTTCCCCCTCCCCCATTTCTGAAGCAAGGTCTAGGCCCGAAACATAGCTTTCCTGCTCCTCTGACGCTGCTTGGCCTGCTGTGTTCATCCAGCTCCACACCGTGTCATCTCAGATTCTCCAGCATCTGCAGTTCCTACTATCTCTGAAAATATTTCCAAGTTGGGATGGGGTATAGGGAAGGGATCTTGCAGGTGGTAATTTTCCCATATGTCTGCTACCCTTGTCCTTCTAGATAGTAGAGGGAATAGGTTTTGAAGGTGTTGTCAATGGAACCTCAGTGAGTTGCTGCGGTGCATCTTGTAGAACGTGCACGCTGCAGCTGCTGTGAGTCAGTGATGGATAATGTGCCAATCAGACAGCTTGCCTTCCCCAGGATGGTGTCAAGCTTCTCGAATATTGTTGGAGCTGCCCTCATTTAGGCAAGTGGTTGTATTCCATCACATTCCTGACTTAGAATCAGAGGATCATGCAGTACAGAAGACGCCCTTCAAGTCTGCAGCGGAATCTACGTTAGCTCCATTCTCCAGCACCTGACTTGTTGCCAAGAATATTATGACATTTCAAGTGCTCATCCTAATACTTTTTAAAGGTTGTGAGGTTTCCCTCCTCAACTAGCCTCCCAGGCAGTGCATTCCATCACCCATCTGGGTGAAAAACCCTTCCTCAAATCTAAACCTCTTGCCTTTCTCCTTAAAAACATGTCCTCCTGTTTTTAACCCTTCAAATTCCTATGGTGAATGGCTGCTTTTTATCCACACTGAGCATGCCCCTCATAATCTTTTGCACCTCAATCAGGTCCCCTTTCAGCCTCCAGCCTCTCTTCAGAGGTAAACTGCTCCACTCAAGTATCATCCTGGTGAATCTCCTCTGCACCCCTTCCAGTGCAATCACATGCTTCCTACATTTCAGTGACCAGTACTGCACATAGTACACCAGCTGTGGCCACACCAAAGTTGTGCCTTGTAGATGGTGGACAGGTTTTGTGGGGATCAGGAGGTCCATTACTTGCCACAGAATTTCTAGCCTTTGACCTCCTCTTGTAGCCACAGAATTTAAATGACTAGTCCCGCTCAGTTTCTGGTTAATGGTAACCCCCACATTGCGGAGAATTGAGTGATAGTGATGACGTTGAATGTCAAGGGGCGATAGTTAGATTCTTTCTCATTGAGATGATCATTGCCAGCCATTTGTGTGGTTCAAATGTTCCTTACCACATATCAGTCCAAGCCTGAATGGTTTCCTAGGCTTGCTGCACTTAGACACTGTTTCAGGAGAGGCATATTGTTTAAAATAACCTCACCAAAAATGAGGAAAGAGAAATTTTCCAATTCTCCTTTTAGGGTTTTGATAAAGTTCCTTAATTACCCTCAGCATTTTATTTTAATATATACTTTATTGTAAAGTTTATTGAAGGGCTTCATAAAATAATTCAAATTTGACATTGTAATATGCATGCAGATCAGATTCTTCCAATACAGAACATAAGATTCCTCAATTCACTTGCTGTTACAGCTGATATTTTCAATGAGTATTTACATCTCAGGTCAAACATTCCCTGGCGCATACAGCTCATGGGGCTTTATACATGTCCCAGCTCCTCGGTGAGAGGCTTATGTGAGGGCTGTTCTGAGGAAAGGTCACTGGGCTTGAAATGCTAATTCTGCTTTCTTTCCAAAGATGCTGCCAGACCTGCTGAGTTTCTCCAGCAATTTCAGTTTTTGTTTTGGGTTTTCAGCATCCACAGTTCTTTGTGGTATTGTAGTATTGGGGGCAGTCAATATCGCCCTGTAGTCAGTGACACTCGCTCCCCATGAACAAATAAAAATTTCAAAAGCACACAGCATCAAACTGCTCACAGTGCAATGTTATTGCTGTTACCCTGTATTGGTGGCATTGAGCTCATGTGCAGGATCAATGGATTGTAAAACCAGTATCTGAAGGTTCAGCATGATCCTGTCAGCAATTTCACAGAAAAGGCAAAACTCCGTCAATCTCTCTGAATTCCTCATGAACATGTAAAAACACTTAGACTGGAATTCATAAAAGGATCTACCCACCAGCAGAGAAATCTGGAAACCAGTAGTTATTAATAGAGAAGGATCGCTTAGAATGTTTGTTTTGCTTTTGGAAATCTTGGATCGCTTTAATCTCATAAAAGTTATGCAATGTTACAGTTTAGTTGGTAACAGATGAAATCAAAATAACTAGTTGGAGAGAAAAATCCAAACCACGCTGCGAATGGTGAACTGTCACACTCGGCTCCAAATAAGTTTGGTTTTCTTGTACATACACACCCACATCTTGAAACATAGAAGCAGCAGTGGGCTATTGAGCCCATTAAGTACGCTCTGTCATTCAATGAGATTATGGCTGATCTGATAACCTTCAACTCCACTTTCCTGCTTTTTCCCCATAACCATTACTGATTAAAAGCTGATCAGCCGACATCAGCCTTGAAAATTCTTAGTGGTCCAGCCTCAACAGCCCTCTACAGTAAAGAATTCCACAGATTCACAATCCATTGAGAGAAAAGAAAATTCTGTTCATCTCTGACCCAAATGTGCGACCCCTTATTCTGAGATTATGCCCTGTGACCAAGACTTTTTTTTATCTTCTTTCTATAGGTGTTCGAATGGGCAGTATGGGTCTTTTCCTGCAGTGTGCATTCTCAATCTTTTGTTCAGCAATAATGGACAGACTGGTGAAGGGGTTTGGTACCAAAGTAGTATACCTCGCCAGCATAGCATTTTTTACATTTTCTGCCATCATCATGTGCCTTTCGAAGAGTGTGGTCCTGGTGACAGTGATGTCTGCACTAACAGGGTTTACGTATTCAACTCTACAGATTCTGCCCTACACGTTGAACTCCCTTTATCATAAGGAAAAACAGGTTTGTGAGCAATATTCTGTCAAACTAGCATTTGACTTTTTCACATTGGGGTGTTGAACATTTCTTTTTCTTCAATAAAATATGTTTAAATAAATTGTGAGCCTATTAATGTTAGAGAATACATGTTCTAGTTAATACAGATCTCGTATGTTGTTGAATATTGAGTGAAATATATTTATCAAGCCTATTTATCAGTACGTGCAAATGTGCTTATGTTTACATTTTGGGTTT
Organism: Stegostoma tigrinum; assembly: GCF_030684315.1. Taxonomy (NCBI): domain Eukaryota; kingdom Metazoa; phylum Chordata; class Chondrichthyes; order Orectolobiformes; family Stegostomatidae; genus Stegostoma; species Stegostoma tigrinum. The sequence continues at coordinate 12,780,703 of NC_081374.1, read as the reverse complement.
GTCATTCTTTCAAATGTGTAAAATTTCTGAGCTCAGTAATTTAGAACTTGGTGAATCCAAATGCCCTTCACAAAAAGCAAATTTGGTACACATTTCCCTTAACGCACAATGTGTGACAATTCACAAAATCTCCATTGTATAGTTACCTAAGTGTTAACATACAACTTCATTTAAGAAAAATTCAGTCGACTTATCCCTTCTCAAAAAGTTTTAGTTTTAGTTGACGTTAGTTTTCTGTAGCCTAGCACAATTCCTCTATTTGTTACCATCTCAGGTGGTTTCACTCTCATTGTATAATTGCCATTCCACCAAAAAAAGCATTTAATTATAAGTCTGTCTTTGATTTTGCACCATTTTGTATTAATCCATCCAGATGCTTCCCTTTGCAAAACAAACTATTTTTGCTGCACTTACTATCAAGTGACTGCCAAGTTCTCAGCAGTATGAACTTGTGTGCTTTTTAATTATTTCGATCTAAGTGACTAAATTAGACTTTGCTTGAAGATCATTTGTGGATCAATAACCGAGTGAAATCAACTGAGTATCCTGCTAAACAGATTAAGGCTGGAAGTTACTATTGCTACACTGTAAAGAGAAATGAGTACAACATTAGACTTCAGAACAGCCTGATTACCCTATTCCATACATTACATTGTGACCATTTCAATGTAGCAGCTCAGGGCGGTGTATAAAGCTGATGCAGAAGGAGTAAGTTAGAGTTTAGAGAATGAACACTTTTTTTTCAAATAAAGTGTACTATTTACATTGAGATTTGAGATCAGCTGATCATTCCATTCCCTGTTTGCTAACAGGGAGAAGACTTGAACCAGAGATTGTTTCCCTGGTTAACTGCAGTACATTTTTAAGTTGAATGTGTCTTAGTCGTTTTACTGTATGCCTTGAAGCGATAAGTACATGTATTATTTAAAAGATCCTAAACAACGGAATACTCAGACTAATACCAACCGGGAGAGAACCCCACCACAGGTTATAGATGTTAGGTGATTTGTGCCCCTCAGTCAAATTGTTAATTCTAATTTTAGGATGTTTATTCAATCATGTAACTAGTAATGACAATCAGGTAATCTTGTCTACAAGAATGCTCCTAGGGATGAGAAATTTCAGTTATGAAGATAGATTGGAAAAGTTGGAACTGTTCTGCTTAGAGAAGAGAAGGCTGAGAGGAAATTGGATTGATTGTTTTCAAACTGATGAGGCAGCCTGGCAGAGTAAATGGGGGGGAAACTGGCCCCTCTCATAAAAGGATCAAAAACAAGAAGGCATGTATTTTAGAGTATTCCACAAAAGAAGCAAATGCAGTGAGAGCAAAAAGAGTTTTTTCATACAATGGGTATGTTAGTCTCTGGATTGCACTACCTAGAGTGTGGTCGAGGTGGGTTCAGTTGAGTCATTCAGCAGGGCATGAGGTAATTGTTTAAATGGAAGCAATGTGCACTGTTACAAAGAAAGGACAGGAGAATGGCACTAAGTCATGTTGCTCATTTGGAGACTTGCGGCGGACTGAATGGCCTCCGTCTATATCAGAGTAATTCCGTGACATGGTCAACGCATGAAAACAGATGACAACAGCTTGGATTTATATAGCACCAATAACATAACAAAATAATTTAAAGCACTCACAGGGATCATTATCAGATAAAATTAGGCATAGTTGAGCACTAGCATAGGTGACAGATGGTCTGAGGTTTTAAGGAATGTCTCAAAGGAAGATGCAGACAGAGGTAGAGAGTTTTCAACAGAGAATCCTAGAATTTAGAGGCTGAACTACTGAAGGTGTGACCACCAATTTTGGACTGATTAATTAAAAGCGTGATGAGACCAGGGATGTGGGTGTTGCTATGATTAGTGGAGAACTGATATCTGGGAGGGTTTATGACTAAAGAAGGTTACAGAACCACCAAAAACAAGCTCATCTTTTGAGGTGAGCCCTTCCCTGCTGAAGTACTGCATCAGCTGCCTTTCTCTTTCAGATGTAGAGTGAGTTGTGTTGACTTTCATTTTTGATTTTCAGCATTTGTCACCAACCTGCTGCTATACTCCATTACTGATCTATGTTCTTCATGTTTCTGTTTCATTCGCCATGCTATTTTAGGTATATTTTTGCAAGCACAAGTTTACTGAACTTGAAGATGGCAATTGCCAGATTGAGAAAAAGGCATCTTTGCAAAATGGAATCTTGAATCATAAATCATACAATCAAAATGGAAATTTAATTACAACTGCTCCTCTACTGTCTTCCAAAGGCCCGCTGCCAGAGAGAAGCAGCATCTCACAGAACCGTGGATCTCAGTGCGAGGTCATCATGTCTGCTGGATCTACTGACAGTGAACAGTCTACTATGGGGAGGGGGATTTGCCTTGACCTAGCTATTCTGGACAGTGCCTTCCTTCTTTCTCAGGTCATTCCCTCGCTACTCATGGGAACAATTGTTCAGTTTACACAGACAGTAACTGCTTACATGATCTCCGCGGCCTTCTTTGGGACAGTGGCTATTTATTTTGCAACCAAAATAGTTTTTGATAAAAATGATTTAGAAAAGTATTTAGTGTGATGTAATGAAGGGATAATGCTGTTTCTGCTATGGGGTGGTGTAACAGTTGGAGGTGAGTGATATTGAACTCTACCGTATCATTATAAGCACAATGGTTGTCAATTAAGACCAGAATATAGAGTTAAAGGCAACTTCTTCAGAATTCTGGAGAGGTCCTTGGTTCATTGATAGTGCTATTGCTCAATAACTTTCAAGTCTGACATGAATCCATTTCACTGACTGGAGACCATACGGTTTTCATTTGGTGTTGATGCACAAACGTCTGCTTATCAAATCCTGTCACGACTCTGATTTTTAAATGAATCCATTCATTTACTTCAAAATGTCAAGTATTTTACACCACTCTAATTTTGATTTTAAAGACATTTTAATTGCTGACATGCGTAGTTAACAGAAGGCCTTAAATACACGTCTCTTGATGTGACTTCAAAACCAGATTCCTTACTGACGAGTAAAATTTGAGTCTACAGTTGCTTTTTTATAGAAAAAGGTACCAAAGCTCATATTCTGAAGATACAGTTATGCTACTTTCTCACATGATGGGTGAAGGGAAAAGCTATTGGATTCCTGCAGGCAAGCTCCCTCACTGCACATCATCAAACGACCTATACCTAACCATGTTGCATCCGTACTCCAAATTCACACTGGATAGATCACCAGGATGAAGCAGATTGTGGTCAATCGGACCCAAATGCCCATGGAATTAAACTGCTCCCTCTCCTCCATGGTAGCAGATAACTTGCCCAAGTGCAATATTGATGCCACTGGCATCTTCAAAGGCTTACATTGGGAACGGGTCCAAATGAATGTAGCAGTAAAAGAGGTGTATGAAAATGTTTAACTGAAATATTTGGGACTGGATTTTTGTGTGTGTGGGAACAATGCTATTTTATTGCCTCATATTTTAAACACTTTTTAAGACCGTACCACATCTTCCAGGTGAACTTGCATAAGCCTTTGGTGATTGAAATATTCTGTTTGCACTTACAATGGCAAGGTAGCTTTTTAATTATTAACATTGTCAAATAGTGCATAGTGCTGGCCCCTTGCCAGCAGGCTTCAGAGCTCTGTTTTCCACTGACTTTCAGAGGAGTCATCTGGCATCTGCTTAGAAGGAAGAGTGTAAGTAGAGGGGAAAGTTATCCCCGAGGTACCACCGTACACCTCAGTTGGCTTGTCCTGAGCAAATAACAAAAGGTGTTGCCATCATAAGACTAGGTCACTGTGGGAAGAGGGTTGGGATGAGCAAGGAGATCAGAAACTATGCTTTTTCTCCTTCAAGTTTCTTCCTCTTGCAGAGGGTTAGATAAAACTTTGCACCAGTTGCTTCCCATGACATGCATTTTTGTATCAGATTTTTACCCTCCGATTCAAATGCCCACAATATGGGAATGATACTCCATAAGGTCTCAGCCTTTTCCAAGGCCACAAGTCTGCTTCATCAGATTTGTGGCCGGGATATGTCTTGCACCTTACTGATCTCCACCTGCACAGCTATCATCCTTTTGATAAGCTTGTCCAGCCCGTCCATTATTCTAGACTTCATGCACTTAATGGGGTGATGTCACCTATCAACTAGACAAAACTACTGAAAGCTTCACTTACTTTAGCTCATCAGCTGAGCTAAAGTATCAGGATGTGCCCACTGATTTGCATTTCCAGCAGCTTGGATGAATGAGAGCTGAGGACACGGCAGAATGCAAATTCCAAACCAGACTGTGCGGCTGACAATGATTCCGGTTCTGCCCTTTCCCAGAATTCTGCATGTGATCCAGGAACAGACACAATATGTTGTTTTGATTGCAAACACAACCTGAATATGCCTTGTCCATAACTCAAGGCTGTCTCGGTGAATAGAAATTGTTTTGAGTGAGGAGGAAAAATAATTTGAAGAAAAAGCAGATAAAAGTTGATGTAAATCCCGTGTTGATTATGGAAAGTGTCCTGTTGATGTGCCAATATCTTGAATGTTTCATCATTAATTTGCGTAATCATAACACTATGCTACAATCTTAGACAATAGACAATAGACTTCTGACTTGATTTTTAAAATCACTCCAATCTCGGCAGGGATTAATTGCCAGTAAAATGTGCCTTCTTTAAGCATTCCTTAAACTTTTATTAAAACACTAGAGGTAGAAGCTTTATTGCAGTCCAGTACACATGGTTCAATTCTGGCATAATTCAGTAAATCCCATGTGTCTACAAAGTCATTAATCGCTATTTAGTCTATCTGCATTTTTTAAAAAAAGCCAAAAAAATCAATAATGATGAACGAATATTTTTAATCTGAAACATTTTTTTAGCCATTTTAATCTTTTTAACCTATTTTTAATGAGCTCCATGCTCGTGAATTTACTCATTTGGTGAGGTGGGAGGTGTATCTCGGGGACAGAACCCTCGTGCATACAGAGGAATGATTGTACAAGGTTTAAAATGGACCCAGTACCCTAAATTGCAGACAGGTTCATGCACCTTTGGAAAGATTAGCAATTCTCAACACTAAAGCTTTGGATGTTCAGTATTAGTTGCAGCATTTCACTTTTTGTGTTGCTTTTAGATCATAGATATGCAACTTTGGTGGTGACAGGTGTCATACCCCTGTGTACACTAAGGTACAGTGAAAAGTGTCACACCACAGTAGGTACTTCAGGCAGGAATGTTTTCAATTTCTGTACAATTGGTCATTTAAACAAAAATTATAATTGGTCTCCTTCATGACCTGTGGTCTATATTCCCTATACATCAAGAAATCTCACTGTAGTCACTGGTTGCAGAGTCAAGGATATTTTTGGTTAGGTAGAGTGGAGCATTGCAGCGTAACAATTGGACTGCAGTAATATTTTGTAGCCCTAACCTAAATCTCATAATTCAATAATAGCAAAATCTAACATTCTCAAACATGGCATCATTTCATACTGTGGTATACTCTTCCACGTGACTGCCCTCCTGTCTTTTTATGAGCTTTCCAACCAGTCACTTTCCCAGTTTTTCCTCAATGTCTCCAACCTCTTCCTTCTTTGTTGAGGCTGTAAATCATTTGACAAGATGCTCCACAAACCTAGCAGGCCATTCTCACAGGATGGGTTCATGAAACCCCCCCCTTGACAGATCTCCAAGTTGGTGGGCCCATATCCTGGTAATTGGCAGGATGTCTAAGATGTCTGAAGGACTTCCAAGAAGTGAAACAGAAGAAATTTCATTTTTGTTTTGTTCATATGAAAATATAATGCTTTTGACATTTCAAGCATTTCAACTGAACTTGGGTAGGAGTAAAGAACATTTGTTGTACTTCAGGACCATTAGCACTGTAATACAGCACCCCATTGCTGTATTCAACAATGCTGGTAAATCATCCAGGGATCTAACATTGTCCATCTGAACTGATGGCTTGCCTTTTTTATTGTCCTGCACCAGTAAGAAGATTAATGTTGAAAAGTAACCCTCATTTATGGGTGTGTTTCTGAATGTTATTCACAAGTCATGTACACAACTACGTTAACATTTTAGTGTCTGTATCACTCACCTCTGGCTGACTTTAGGTCTCTAAATTGATTGCTACATTATAGAAATGTATAATTCATTTGGGGGAAAAAGGTATATTATTTTTTGGTAGAATAATTTTGCCTTAAAAAATCTATTTTTGTTAAAATTGCTGACCTTGCAACTGTTTAAAAAGTCTATGAATACTGTATTTATACTGTAGAGATATTTTGTACAGTGACAATTTATATCCCTTATATAAAGGAACAGGAGTCCACAGGAATATGGAAGCTGCTGTATTTTTCTCCATTGAGGACCTGTTGATGATCTAACTTTTTTTGCTTTTGGCAACAATGTCTTCACTTGGATCACAACTGAACAAAGGCCTTGTAGGAGAATCAGATCCATTGATGTTTACAACACAGCAGGAGGCCATGAATCCCACTGTGTCTGTGCAGGATCTTTGCTGGACCAATCCAAAACTAATCCTATTGCCTTGCTGTGCATCCATATGGAATCGCCTCATCCTCTGCTTCAGCTAATTAATTGATTTTTCCTTCAAAGGTACAATGGTTTTTGCCTCGAGCATTCCAGACTGCAGCATAATCCTTTTGCATTCCCTCTATCAGAATTCTCAATAAATCTCTTTCTTGTTCTTCTCTGCTCTAAGTGGAAATAACTCCTCCAACTCAAATCTCCCCGAGATACCCATCATTGTTCTTAAAACTTTCTGTTCTATCCCTTCTCCTCATTCCTGGTGCTGGCTGCACATTTACCAAACTAGTGCATCTATTGCATTAAATTATTGATATATAGAAATGAGTTGTGACTACTCTAACACTGGTGTTATTAAGGTTAAAGCTCCACAAGTATTCATCAGGAAAAGAAAAGCTGGTGCGGGATCAGTTTAGAGTGAGGTAGAGTGCTGGAATTGTAGAGGCAATTCAGGCCACTAATCTTCACAACTAGCTTTTCAGCAACTTTACAGATCTGATGCACATCTCCAACAAAAAAAAAGTTCTGTCAAACATAGTTTGCTGTTCTTGTCATCTCACTTTCTCTTTACTCTCATTCCATAAGCATTTGTGCTAACTCTTAGCCAATCTGGCTGGTTTCTTAAGTAAATTCACAAATAAAACAAAGAGCTGCGGATGCTAACTGAAATTTTGGGAGAAACTCAGCAGGTCTGGCAGCAGCTGTGGCAGTTCAGCACCTCCTTCCATGTCTATTACCCACCTCCAAAGCCCAACTTCAGTCATGATTTGAATTGCTTTCAGCAGAGCTAATCCATTCTCCACTACTCAGTCTCCATTATCACCCATTTAGCTACTGTTCTTCCATGGTTTACCCTCAACAATCCCTTTGACTGCCTATCTTTTTTGTTTCCCTCTCTCTGACTCACTTTGGGTCCTGTCTCCACCTATCCACTCACTCCTTTACCTCTCCACTCCCTGCCATCCACATAAGTACCCTTTTTCATTGTTGCTTCTAGTTCTGAAATGGGTTCAGGATATGAAACATTAACTCTGCTTTCTCTCCACAGGTGCTGCCAGACCTGCTGAGTTTCTCTAATAATTTCAATTTTTGTTAGATTCTTTTACTTCTCTTTCTCTTAACTATCCCCTCCCTTTCCCCTCAGAACCTGTAAAACATGTGACCATGTCAGAAGTGGCAAGTAATAAATCTCAGGCTGGATAATTTGGTGAGCCCAACACAGAGGGAAGGTAGCGCGGGAGAAAAACTAATCCAAAACTCAGTGCAAGCGTGCAGGGAGTTCAATCCCACCATGGCAGCAGGGGTACTTTTTAATTCAATCAATGAAATAAATCTGGAGTAAAAAAAACTCGTATCAACATTGGTGACTGAATTGTGTTGTGGCAAAAATGTATCTGGATTCATTAATGTCCTTTAGGGAGCAAAATCTGCCATTCTTATTGAACCTTTCACCCTTGTTGGAAATGGCTTATAAGTGATTGATTCTTAAGTGCTGTCCAGAGTGGCTTGATAACCCATTCACCTGTATCAAACCGTCATGGTTGGGTATAATCTGAATAATGTGGCACTGCAGGAGTCCCTTCGCTACACAAATTGCAGTTTTTCAAGAAGGTCACCAATCACTTTCTTTTCCAGGGCAATAAATGCCCATCCTGCCAGCAACTCTCCCATCTCCAAATTAAGTAAAAGAATAATCTGCCTGCTGACATTTACAGGCAGATTTCATGTGCATCATCTCATTGAATTTGTATTTCGCAGGTTTTCATCCCAATTTCTCCTCCTCCCTTTCCGTCATAACGTGCATCACACAGATGCTCCTTGCAATGGTCATTCAAGTGGCTGTTTTTCAGCTAATCTCAGCCCTCCCCAGTTGAGAGTGCAGAAACCACTTTGAGAGTCCTTTCATAAAGATCAGCCAGCTGGAGGCTTCCAAAAGCTCCGGGGCAGCAATGGCGGTAGAGGACCTCCCCTCTGCTCCACCCCTCCTCACCCCAAAGCCCACTGTCACTCTCAGAGGTCTTTTTCCATCTGCTGTTCCCCAACACTTTGCACACCATCACTCCCACTTTTACAGTCCTCTTTCCCACCAAACAACCTCCCTGCACAACTCCAAAACGAAGACTGACTTGTGACAATGTTCAAGCCTCAAAATGGTGGTATCCTGGGGGAAAAAACTGAGATTATTATTTGTGAAGTCAAAGACTATTTTGCCAATAAATGTACATTCTATTCTTTACTGAAATGTGGAATCCTGGCCAGGATTTTACTGCAAACCTGATTTCAATTTTCAACTTAAGGGTGAGTTTCTTGTAATGCTCTTCTATGTAGACAAATCTTAAACCCAAGCAAAGTTGGGTTAACACACTGATAAACCCGCCTAAGCTGTTGAAACTTCTATTTTGGCTTAAGTGGATTGACCGTCTCATTGCTTTATTTTCAAAATACCCCCAAGCCCAAACTAAAGGCTGTCATGGAGTCTTGGAGGAAGTGCATTGGCTGCAACAGGAGTGAGTAAGTATGAGAGATAGAGACTAGAGATTGTCTTTGGCAGAGAGGTGATAGAGATGGAACAGTTTGGTGGCGGGGTTAATGGGAGGGATTGCATTTTGGATGTCAGCAGGTGCCAAAAAAAGCGGCATTCAAGGAAAGGAAAGGTCTGGCAGGGAGCAGAGGTAAAGTAGAGTGGCTAAAATGGAGTGGGTTCCAGCGAGAATAGACCAGCTTATTTTCTCAACAGTTTTACTGAGTGATGGTGTTTTCTGTGTAGCATGGTCAGTTAACAGCATTAGTGCAATCATACAGTATTACAAAGACAAATTATAAATAATATATACCATAGATCTATAGCTTGCTTAAACTTTAATACAAGATTAGACACTTCTATAAATCAAAGGGTTATGTTTTCAAGGTTTCTTGCTAATTCCAACAGCAATTAATATATTTTAATATTTATTCAATGACTTTGGTTCTGAGCTGAGGTATATAATGACACAAAAAATGTGAAGATTGGGTGTGTTCTGAGGATCCTGTTACTTTGAACAACCCCTTGCTGTTAAAGCTCAGCTCTGCCTACTTTGTGCTAATGATATGAGGTTTGATAGATTCTGTCATTTGAATTTTAAACTTGTATAAAAGTACATTTTTAGAAATGCTGCAATGTAGTTTTATTTTTCTGTCATCGGATAGGTTTTAAAATATAACTTATAAATGGACTGAAGAAACTGGATACATGAATGTATTCTTGAGAATATCAACATTACTTATTTCCTACCAAAGCACCTTAGTGCTGAAAACTTAATTCGACAGTTTGGCTCTATTTGACTAAATGAAGTGATAAGATTTTAACCTTGAATATTTCACCCCGCTGCTTAATTGGTAACTGTTTTGATCTCTGGTTTCTCCCATTCTGTTCCAAATTAGAGACACAGAGGGATATGTAATGTAAATATCATTCTCCCCTCTTTTTAATTGTTTTTATCTCATTGCCTTCTCTCTCTCTTTCTTCAGTGCTTTCTCCATTCACATCTGTCCCTTTATTGCTGCAGTTAAGATCATAAACTACATGATCTAGGGTAGTCAGACTTTTATCCCTCCACTCTCTGATATCCTCTCTGCAGAGTTTCAAATGCTTCATTGCTTTGTTAATCATGGAGATATGACTGGATAAGATCCTTTTGTCTTTTTAAGAAGAGTGTGTGGTGTTCAGTGGTACAAAACAAGAGACATGCAGCTCATGTCCAAATTTATGTTCATCCCTGTAAAACACTAAGTGTTAATATATCACTCTAATTGTGTACAATTTGTCCATTGCAATAAATATACTTGTACCATGCTCAAACCAAATTCTCTTGCCTCAGAATTTCTTACTGTTGCAGTTTATTTAAAAAAACTTTTCAGCCAAGTGTAGAGAGGAAGGTTATCAAAGGATACACATTAGTCAGAAAGTTGAGCAGCGAAATAGCAGATGGAATTTAATCAGGACAAGTGCATTTTGGGTCATTTTAGGAAGTCAAAGAGGAAAGTGTAGAGTAAATGGCAGGGCACTTAGAGTATTGATGTACTGAGGGATCTTGGGGTCCAAGTCCATAGCTCCCTGAAAGTGGTAACACAGATGTATAAGGTGGTAAAGAAGGTATATGGCGTGGTTGCCTTCATTGATTGGTGCATTCAATATAAAAGTTGGCAAGTCATGTTGCAGTTGTATAAAGCTTTATTTAGGCCAGACCTGGAGCATTGCGCATAGTTCTGGTCCCCACACTTGAGGAAGTATGTAGAGCCTTTGGAGAGGGTGCAAAAGAGCTTTATCAGGATGTTGTCTGGATTAGAGAGTATTAACTATAAGGAGAGGTTGGACAAACTTGGATTTTGCTAGAGTGTCAGAGGCTGAGGGGTGACCTGATTGAAGTATATAAAATGACCAGAGGCTTAGAGAGGGTGGATATTTTGAAATCTTTTTCCCAGGCTGGAAATGTCAAATACTAAGGGGCTTACATTTAAGGTGAGAGGGAAATGTGTTAGGGAGATGTGCAAGTTTTTTTACATAGTGGGTAATAGGTGCCTGGAACCCACTTCCAGGGGAACTGATAGAAGAAAGTATGTTAGCAAAGTTTAAGAGGCATTTAGACTGATGCATTAGCAAACAGGGAATAGAGGGATATGGACTATGTGCAGGCAGATGGGATTAGTTTAGAGTGGCATCTTGGTTGGCATAGATATAGTGGGTTGAAGGGCCTGTTCCTGTGCTGTAATATTGTATGTTCTATGTACAACATCAAAAATATTCAAACTTCCATGTCCGAACTGCCACTCATGAGGAAGAGTCTTGCAACTGTTTGATCACGTAATAAGATGAAGACTAACTGCTGTGTTGATATTTCTTGCACATTCCCATCACTACATTCAAATTCCTGAACGCAATACCCGGTGACTCAAATTGGAGATGAGCCAGTCAACCAATAGTTTTATATAATCTTGTGCTCATCATTTGTAATTGCCAAAATTCTGAAACACACTTTTAATAGCTCACTTTATGTTCTTTTACCTGGCATTTTCAGGGATAGAACCCATTTAAGTAGTTTGGCACCATCCTGAAAAAACAGAGGAATGCAACATGAATTAAAGGTTTACATGGAACATAGGGCCTTTGCAGCAGATGTTTGTCATAGTGAGTTAAGCACTGAAACATTTACCAATCTGGAAAAGAATATCTTGCCTTTCTCAGACAGTGTTTGTAATATACTTTGGAACATCTGGAAATTGTGAAAGCTGGTATCTATATGTATGTCTGTCTGTCTTTTGTTAAAACGCTATGTATTGCCTCTGCTGAGCCTGAGTCCTGGAGTCTGATTTCTTGTATTCACCACAGTTCCTGGGCAGTGTCAATGTGATGACAAGCTTACTTAAATAATAATCAGATGACTGATTCAAAGGTACTAGCAACTCACTATTGTTGAAACTTAGAGTTTACTACAAAAGTCTTGGGAAAACAGTATCTACCCTGTTGCAATTGTCACAATTTTTAGATTATGCCTTGATCTTCTACCTCAATGCCATTTGCTGCTACTGTCCCCATATCTCTTCTTGTTATCAGTATCTAGAAAGCTATTAATTTATATCTTGAATTTAGCTTCACGAACACACTCTAGGGTATAGCTGTCATGTGACATTGCCTCCCTGCATTTGTTCTGATGGACAAATCAACTTATGTTATATCGCTTTCCTTTTCTAAAAACAAATTCTTTCATGCATACCTAAGTTTTGTTTGTCAATATGCTGGCAAAACTTGAGTATTGTCAACACAAAGGAGCAACCAACATGGTGTACCACATCCACAGACACAGAATTTGCCCTCAGTTAGAGGAATGTGAATTCAGCTTGGCGTCCAGATATTGGACAGAAATCCTTGTCAGCAACTCGTATTGCTGGCAGTTCTAACATTAAAAAAAATCCTAGGTTAGTTCAGATTTTATTTTCCATGATTGTGTACATATTTTCAATGCATGATAGATTGGAAATATAATGCCATTGGAGATTGTAAATGGAAATTGTTAAACGATATAAATAAGGACCCCACTGCTTCTGGTCAGTCAGAAACTTCAATGTTGGAAAGGTGATAAATGCTGGAGGAGGGTATACGTTGCCATTACAGGAATTGGGATTTGGATGCAATATATTTTGTAGATTAATTAAAATATAGATAAATAAATATAACTCTGTATGTAATTTGAGGTAGCAGCAATGCATTCTATGCAGATGTGCCGGAGTAAATGCTGGAAGAAAAAAAGCTCAATGTAAAGATTGTATCAGTGATAATGGGAACTGCAGATGCTGGAGAATCCAAGATAATAAAGTGTGAAGCTGGATGAACACAGCAGGCCCAGCGGCATCTCAGGAGCACAAAAGCTGACGTTTCAGGCCTAGACCCTTCATCAGAGAGGGGGATGGGGAGAGGGCTCTGGAATAAATAGGGAGAGAGGGGGAGGCGGACGGAAGATGGAGAGAAAAGAAGATAGGTGGAGAGGAGAGTATAGGTGGGGAGGTAGGGAGGGGATAGGTCAGTCCAGGGAAGATGGACAGGTCAAGGAGGTGGGATGAGGTTAGTAGGTAGGAGATGGAGGTGCGGCTTGGGAGGAAGAGATGGGTGAGGGGAAGAACAGGTTAGGGAGGCAGAGACAGGTTGGACTGGTTTTGGGATGCAGTGGGTGGAGGGGAAGAGCTGGGCTGGTTGTGTGGTGCAGTGGGGGGAGGGGATGAACTGGGCTGGTTTTGGGATGCGGTGGGGGAAGGGGAGATTTTGAAGCTGGTGAAGTCCACATTGATACCATTGGGCTGCACGGTTCCCAAGCGGAATATGAGTTCCTGTTCCTGCAACCTTCGGGTGGCATCAATGTGGCACTGCAGGAGGCCCATGATGGACATGTCATCTAAAGAATGGGAGGGGGGGATGGAAATGGTTTGCGACTGGGAGGTGCAGTTGTTTATTGCGAACTGAGCGGAGGTGTTCTGCAAAGCGGTCCCCAAGTCTCCGCTTGGTTTCCCCAATGTAGAGGAAGCCACACCGGGTACAGTGGATGCAGTATACCACATTGGCAGATGTGCAGGTGAACCTCTGCTTAATGTGGAAAGTCATCTTGGGGCCTGGGATAGGGATGAGGGAGGTGGTGTGGGGGCAAGTGTAGCATTTCCTGTGGTTGCAGGGGAAGGTGCCGGCTGTGCTGGGGTTGGAGGGCAGTGTGGAGCGAACAAGGGAGTCACGGAGAGAGTGGTCTCTCCGGAAAGCAGACGGGTGGGGATGGAAAAATGTCTTGGGTGGTGGGGTCGGATTGTAGATGGCGGAAGTGTCGGAGGATGATGCGTTGTATCCGGAGATTGGTGGGGTGGTGTGTGAGAACGAGGGGGATCCTCTTTGGACGGTTGTGGCGGGTGCGGGGTGTGAGGGATGTGTTGCGGGAAATGCGGGAGACGTGGTCAAGGGCGTTCTCGACCAATGTGGGGGGGAAAGTTGTGGTCCTTGAAGAACTTGGACATCTGGGATGTGCGGGAGTGGAATGCCTCATCGTGGGAGCAGATGCAGCGGAGGTGGAGGAATTGGGAATAGGGGATGGAATTTTTGCAGGAGGGTGGGTGGGAGGAGGTGTATTCAAGGTAGCTGTGGGAGTCGGTGGGCTTGAAATGGACAACAGTTACAAGCTGGTTGCCTGAGATGGAGACTTAGAGGTCCATGAAGGTGAGGAATGTGCTGGAGATGGCCCAGGTGAACTGAAGGTTGGGGTGGAAGGTGTTGGTGAAGTGGATGAACTGTTCGAGCTCCTCTGGGGAGCAAGAGGCGGTGCCGATACAGTCATCAATGTAACGGAGGAAGAGGTGGGGTTTGGGGCCTGTGTAGGTGAGGAAGAGGGACTGTTCCACGTAACCTGCAAAGAGGCAGGCATAGCTGGGGCCCATGTGGGTGCCCATGGCCACCCCTTTAGTCTGTAGGAAGTGGGAGGAATTGAAAGAGAAGTTGTTGAGGGTGAGGACAAGTCTGGCCAGGCGGATGAGGGTGTCGGTGGAGTGGGACTGGTCGGGCCTGCGGGACAGGAAGGAGCGGAGGGCGTTGAGGCCATCTGCATGCGGAATGCAGGTGTATAGGGACTGGGCATCCATGGTGAAAATGAGGTGTTGGGGGCCAGGGAATTGGAAGTCCTGGAGGAGCTGGAGGGTGTGGGTGGTGTCACGGACGTAGGTGGGGAGTTCCTTGACCAAAGGGGAGAAAATGGAGTCCAGATAGGTGGAGATGAGTTCGGTGGGGCAGGAGCAGGCTGAGATGATGGGTCAACCAGGGCAGGCAGGTTTGTGGATTTTGGGAAGGAGATAGAAACGGGCCGTGCGGGGTTGGGGAACAATGAGGTTGGAGGCTGTGGGTGGGAGGTCCCCTGAGGTGATGAGGTCATGAATGGTGTTGGAGATGATGGTTTGGTTCTCGGGTGTGGGGTCATGATCGAGGGGGCGGTAGGAGGTGGTGTCGGAGAGTTGGCGTTTGTCCTCGGCGATGTAGAGGTCAGTGCGCCATACTACCACTGCGCCACCCTTGTCTGCGGGTTTGATGGTGAGGTTGGGGTTCGACCGGAGGGAGCGGAGGGCTGCCCATTCTGCGGGGGAGAGGTTGGAGTCGGTGAGAGGGGTGGAGAGGTTGAGGCAGTTAATGTCTCGACGGCAGTTAGAGACGAAGAGGTCGAGGGAAAGTAGGAGGCCTGGGGGTGGTGTCCAGGAGGAGGACTTGTGTTGGAAGTGGGTGAAGGGGTCAGTGGAGAGAGGGTTAAGCTCCCGGTTGAAGAAGTAGGCGTGGAGGCGAAGGCGGCGGAAAAACTGTTCTATGTCCAACCGTGCCTGGTATTCATTGATGTCTGGTTATAGGGGGACAAAGGTGAGCCCCTTACTAAGGACTGACCGTTCGTCCTCGGTTAGTGGGAGGTCTGGGGGAAGGTGAAGATGCGGCAGGGTTCAGTGTAGCTGTCTCCTCTGGGGTTGCTGGTTGTGGAGGTTGTGGGCGGAGCGATGAGGTCGTCGGCCGTGGGCGGGGTTCCGTCGGCGTTGGCCATGGGCAGGGTTCCGTCGGCGGTTGGAGGAGCGGGGTGGGCAGCAGCAGTGAGTGTGGTGTATGAGGTGTTGTAACTGGAAGTGGAGGTGGTGACTGCAGCAGCGGTCCCGGAAGTGGTGTGGCCGGCGGAGGCGGATGTGACGTCATCGGTGGGGTCTCCGGCCGTGTCCTCATGGTCAATGGCGGCGGGTGCATGGTGGCAAACCATCATCTCCAACACCATTCATGACCTCATCACCTCAGGGGACCTCCCACCCACAGCCTCCAACCTCATTGTTCCCCAACCCCGCGCGGCCCGTTTCTATCTCCTTCCCAAAATCCACAAACCTGCCTGCCCTGGTCGACCCATCGTCTCAGCCTGCTCCTGCCCCACCGAACTCATCTCCACCTATCTGGACTCCATTTTCTCCCCTTTGGTCCAGGAACTCCCCACCTAAGTCCATGACACCACCCACACCCTCTACCTCCTCCAGGACTTCCAATTCCCTGGCCCCCAACAACTCATTTTCACCATGGACGCCCAGTCCCTATACACCTGTATTCCGCATGCAGATGGCTTCAACGCCCTCCGCTCCTTCCTGTCCCGCAGGCCCGACCAGTCCCCCTCCACCGACACCCTCATCCACCTAGCTGAACTCGTCCTCACCCTCAACAACTTCTCTTTCAATTCCTCCCACTTCCTACAGACTAAAGGGGTGGCCATGGGCACCCACATGGGCCCCAGCTATGCCTGCCTCTTTGCAGGTTACGTGGAACAGTCCCTCTTCCTCACCTACACAGGCCCCAAACACCACCTCTTCCTCCATTACATTGATGACTGTATCAGCGCCGCCTCTTGCTCCCCAGAGGAGCTCGAACAGTTCATCCACTTCACCAACACCTTCCACCCCAACCTTCAGTTCACCTGGGCCATCTCCAGCACATTCCTCACCTTCATGGACCTCTCAGTCTCCATCTCAGGCAACTAGCTTGTAACTGATGTCCATTTCAAGCCCACCGACTCCCACAGCTACCTTGAATACACCTCCTCCCACCCACCCTCCTGCAAAAATTCCATCCCCTATTCCCAATTCCTCCACCTCCGCTGCATCTGCTCCCACGATGAGGCATTCCACTCCCGCACATCACAGATGTCCAAGTTCTTCAAGGACCGCAACTTTCCCCCCACAGTGGTCGAGAACGCCCTTGACCGCGTCTCCCGCATTTCCCGCAACACATCCCTCACACCCCGCCCCCGCCACAACCGCTCAAAGAGGATCCCCCTCGTTCTCACACACCACCCCACCAACCTCCGGGTACGGTGACACTTCCGCCATCTACAATCCGAACCCACCACCCAAGACATTTTTCCATCCCCACCCCTGTCTGCTTTCCGGAGAGGCCACTCTCTCCGTGACTCCCTTGTTCGCTCCACACTGCCCTCCAACCCCACCACACCCGGCACCTTCCCCTGCAACCGCAGAAAATGTTACACTTGCCCCCACACCTCCTCCCTCAACCCTATCCCAGGCCCCAAGATGACTTTCCACATTAAGCAGAGGTTCACCTGCACATCTGCCAATGTGGTATACTGCATCCACCGTAGCCGGTGTGGCTTCCACTACATTGGGGAAACCAAGCGGAGGCTTGGGGACCGCTTTGCAGAACACCTCCGCTCGGTTCGCAATAAACAACTGCACGTCCCAGTCGCAAACCATTTCCACTCCCCCTCCCGTTCTTTAGATGACATGTCCATCATGGGCCTCCTGCAGTGCCACAATGATGCCACCCGAAGGTTGCAGGAACAGCAACTCATATTCCGCTTGGGAACCGTGCAGCCCAATGGTATCAATGTGGGCTTCACCAGCTTCAAAATCTCCCCTTCCCCCACCGCATCCCAAAACCAGCCCAGTTCGTCCCCTCCCCCCACTGCACCACACAACCAGCCCAGCTCTTCCCCTCCACCCACTGCATCCCAAAACCAGTCCAACCTGTCTCTGCCTCCCTAACCTGTTCTTCCCCTCACCCATCTCTTCCTCCCACCCCAAGCCGCACCTCCATCTCCTACCTACTGACCTCATCCCACCTCCTTGACCTGTCCGTCTTCCCTGGACTGACCTATCCCCTCCCTACCTCCCCACCTACACTCTCCTCTCCACCTATCTTCTTTTCTCTCCATCTTCGGTCCGCCTCCCCCTCTCTCCCTATTTATTCCAGAACCCTCACCCCGTCCCCCTCTCTGATGAAGGGTCTAGGCCCGAAACGTCAGCTTTTGTGCTCCTGAGATGCTGCTGGGCCTGCTGTGTTCATCCAGCCTCACATTTCATTATCAATGTAAAGATTCTTTACTAAATATCCCTAAAACCCCGTGTAGATCTATTTTTATTGCCAGAAGTATTGTCCTTAAATGAGAGGTGACTAAGGTAGTACACAGGCGACTGCCTATGAATGTTATTTATATGGACTTCCAGAAGGCATTTGACAAAATCCCATATAAGAGGAATTGTTAACTAAGGTAGAAGAACATGGAATTGAGGGCAAGTTACTGACATGACTGGGAAATCAGTAGAGTGGCAGGTGACAGAAAGAAGGGAGAGTAGGTACTCAAATTGGCAGGATTTGACCAGCAGGGTCCCACAAGAATCTGTGTTAGAGCCTTAGTTATTTACATTATTTATTAACAACTTGGATAATGATATGGAAAGTCATACATCCAAATTTGCTGAGGACACAAAGGCAGCATTATAGACAGTGAGGATGACAGTCTTATCAATATCCTTATGTAATTTTATGCAAAGTGAATAGGCTAAGCTGTCACAGGTAGGATCTGATGTCAGCAGGTGTGCAGTTATCGATTTTGGACTAAGAAAGGATACATCAGGGTACTTTCTAGATTGTATGGAGTTAAATACAATGGATGTCCAAAGTCACTTCAGGGGGTTCAAGTGCATAAATTTTTAAAATGCCATGAACTGGTGCAGAAAATAATCTATGAAGCTAATGGAATGCTTGTCTTTATATCTAGAGAATTGGACGATAAGGACACAGAAGTTATTATGCTGTTGTATAAAACTTTGGTTAGACCCCACTTGGAATACTGTGAGTAGATCTGGGCACCACACCTTGGAAAGAATATAATGATCTCCGGAGCGAATACAATGAAGATTGACAAGAATGATACCTGGACATGAGAGGTTAAGTTATGAAAAGACATTATACAAATCAGGCCTGTTTTCTCCAGAATTTAGAAATTCCAAGGGGATCTGATTGAAGTCTTCAGGACATTAACAGGAAAAGATAGCGTAGCTAAAGATAAACTATATCCAATAGTTGGGGATTTTAGAACTGGAGGCTTAATCTGAGAGTTAGGGCTAGGCCATTCAGGAGAGATATTAGGAAGCACTGCTGTGTCTTTGATGTTTGGAACTGTCTTCCACAAACACCAAAGGATGCTGGATTAGTTCTTTAAATCTGAGAGAGATTTTATTTTTTAAGCAAAGGTATTAAGGGATATGGGCCAAAGATCTGCCATGATCTCATTGAAGGATCAACAGGCTCAAAGGGCTGAATGGACTACTCCTGTTCCTATATCGCCATTTGCTTCTTATGTTCATCCCAACACTTCCCAAGCTCTCCCATGATTGTTTCCTTAGCTTGATTGGGATTCCACCTTGCCAAAGTAAAAGGCGAGCTACAGTCGCCAGGTAACTGTTCTGACTCTCCTGGTGGGAGTTGACACCATTTTATATCCAATTGAATTGGAAACTGTTTATTGATTAGGTTAAATACAATAAAATGAGATGGTAATGTATACAAATATAACTCTCACCATCACTAGTAAGAATGTTGTTTTGCTGTTCAGGACTGGAGGGTTAGGGCTCTAAGGAGAGGCTGGATAAACTGGGACTATTTTCACTGGAGCTTAGGACATCAAGGGGTGACCTTATAAAACGTTTATAATATCATGAGGGGCATAGATAAGGTGAAAAGCAAAGGCATTTTCCCTAGGGTAGAGTTCAACACTAGAGAGAAACCTTTTCACACAGAGGGCGGTTTGTATGTGGAATGAACTAGCAGAGGAGATGATAGGTGCAGATACAGTCACAACATTTAAAAGACATTTGGACAGGTAGACATATAGGAAAGTTTTGAGGGATATAAGCCAAATGCACGCAAGTTGTTTAGTATGGGAAACTTTTAGTTTGGTTGGCATAGATGAGTGGGACCAAAGCATGTGTTTATGTGCTGTATGACTCTAGGACTATGAGAAGAAAAGCAAAGTGCTGTAGAAACTCAGCAGTTCTATGGCGTGATGTGAGAAAGAAAGTTAACATTTCGAGTCCAATATGACTCTTCTATAAAACTTTATAAGGGGAGTCAGGCTGTCAATGGTGTATACTTCTGTGCAATTTCAATTTGATAAAGGACGGAGTTATGCAATACTTTAATTTTGATTGTAGATAAAATATTGTCACCTTAATTTCATGATTGGCTATACTTTGTGGGTTTTAATTTGCTAAGTTTTCAAATGCACTAGAATGGATAGGACAGTGGGATGAATAAAGGCAGGCTTTGCACACTATTAATAGCTAGTTCAGCCACAGCAAGTGGCTATCTTAAGGTGTAGGGTGCAAGCTTATCTCGCTACTATGAGTATGTGCAGGTAGGCCTTGGGCCTGAAAATCGGCATGGTGTCAAGCATTCATTTTTTTACATGGAAAGGGATCACAAAATGGAAATGAAATATTGGCATTTAAAACAAAGAAAGGGAGTTTAGTTACGCCCTTATAAACATTGTAGATGACAAGAACAACAACAATGTTTTCAAACAAATGCTTGATGTTTTTATTCTACTGGAAAAACCAAATGAATCATAAGAACTCCAACAGTGAATTTTGGGGCCATTTGGCCCATCATGTCTACACCACCTCAGAATGTGCAAACTCCACACAGACAGTTGCCCAAGGCTGGAGTCAAACCCAGGTCCCTGGTGCTGTTAGGCTGCAGTGCTAACCACTGAGCCATAATCAAACAGAGTGACAGCGGTGGGATCAATTTTCCTTGTGCCCAACCCCTCGATTTGTGATTTGTTGTCTAGCCCAAATTTTGCAATATATTTACCGAGAGGCAAAGGGAGTGTTTGAATTGAAGTCTGTTCTAAGCTGCTGGGGGCATATATGCCTTTGGTGATTGTTAATTTTAAACAATTATGCCTGTGCTTGAATGAAAGCATCACCAACTTATGGATTGAAGGACCCTGATGCAACTAGTGGACTAGGTTTTGAGCTGAGTGATGAAGGAATAACACTGGCCATTCATTCCACTGACAACTGCCCACACATTTTTTGTGGGATTTTGTGACAATTGATTAACCAATTTCAATGCCCTCAATGAACAGCCAGGGTCATGTGCAAACAACAGTGCACTTCTTCATCTGGTCCTTCACTTCTGCATTTAACTGTGCATGGCGGACAACAGAAGTTGCAGTCTGATTTACTCCTTAGGAACTGTGAGAGCTGCTAACTCCATCATTATTCCTGTGGAAAAATCAGGGGCGGTGTATTAGAGGCTTGAAGTCCAGTCCCATCATGAAAATTTTTATGATCTGTGTCTTGGCTTGTGGCCAGCAAATTCTAGTTATGCACAGAAACATCAACATTGAGAACTTTTATATTGCCCTAAATTACCTTACAATGTAACTGATTCATTTGTACATTTTGGGTTTTTACAGCTGAGGTTGTGCAAGCTGAAACACATTGGAACATATTGTTTGAAGTTGATGTTTCAATCAAAGGTCCAAAATTTCCACTGAATTGGAAAGAAAGCATGACAGTATTTTGTTACAACCAGGTGAGAAGAAGGAATTAGCTCCCCTCTTTCTAACCTCATCTCAGTTAGTTCCAATATACTTTTATTTCTTTTTAGCATACAGCTGTCGTACTGCAATTATAACGTAACTACAAAAGAGCTCAACTCTAAAAATGAAGTAAGAATGATATCAAGGCCACATTTTGATCGAATGTGGCATCCAGGAGCCCTAGTAAAAATAAAGTTAAGGAATCATCTCCATGATTTAGAGTGAAACCTGGTATAAAGAAAGATGGTTGCAGTTGTTAAACATCAATCATCTCTTCAGGAGTTCCTCAGGTTCATGTCCCAGGGCCAACCATCTTCAGCTGCTTCATAAATGACCTTCCCTCCATCATAATGTCAGAAGTGGGGATGTTCACTGACCATTCCACAATGTTCACCTTTCATGACTCTTTAGATACTCAAGCACTCTATTCCCAAATGCAACAAGAACTGGACAAGATTCAGGCTTGGGCTGAGAAGTAACATTTGTGTCACACAAGTGAAATTTTCATAAAATCTCCAGTGTGGAAACAAGCCCTTCGGCCTAACAAATCAACATCAATCCTCCGAACAGCACTCCACCAAGACCCATCCTCCACCACCTCCCTGTAACCCTACATTCCCCATAGCTAACACACATACATAGAACATTACAGCATAGTACAGGCCCTTCGGCCCTCGATGTTGTGCCGACCTGTCATACCGATCTCAAGCCCATCTATATGCCCCGTCCATATGCTTATCCAATGACGCCTTAAATGTACCCAAAGTTGGCGAATCTACTACCGTTGCAGGCAAAGCGTTCCATTCCCTTACTACTCTCTGAGTACCTAATCTACACATCCCCGAACACGACGGGCAATTTAGCATGACCAATCTGCCTAACCTGTAGATCTTTGGACTGTGGGAGGAAACCAGAGCACCCAGCAGAAACCCATGCAGACCCCACACAGACAGTTACCCGAGGGTGAAATCGAACCTGAGTCCTGGCGCTGTGAGGCAGCAGTGCAAACCACTGTGCCACCGTGCAGCCCCAAAATTCAAGTTCAGTAAAAATCTGGTATTACAAAATAGCCTGCTAGCGATCATGTAATCATTGTTTTAAATATCCATCTGATTTACTAAATGTGCTTTAGGGAAGGAAATCTGCCAAGCTTCCCTGGACTGGCTTGCATGTGATTTCAGACCCGCAAAGGCTTGGCTTACTCCTTACTGCCCTCTGGGCTGGCCACTCAGTTGAGGGCAGTTGGCAATGGAGAAGAAAAGCTGGACCAGCCAGTGATACCCGCATCCCCTCAACAAATTAAAAGGGTGTTCTGTTCAAGCCGGGAATATTGGCTAATTCAGATAATCAGGCAGTCACTGTCTTACAGCTTTCAACAATCGATGAAAGCTTGCAGCAAACCAGTGGGCACAGATTGAGGATATTCCTGAGCGTGTGCCAAAGTGAGAGTTAAGTACGTTTCCTGCTTGACCACTGAGTGGAGCAATTCAGATAATTCAGGGCAAGTTTATCTTTGTGGGGAATTGAGTGATTAACCCATAGAGTAAGATCTATCTCACCCCACATAAGGGAGTTGAATGCAATTAGCCATAATTTGTGGGGATTGGTTAGCTAAGTTGGCTGAATGGCTGGTTTACAATGCAGAGTAACATCAATAGCATGGGCCCTACACCAGCTGAGGTTTTCACAAGGACTCTCCTTCTCAACCTCCCTCGTCACCTGAGGCACAACAACCCTTAACCAGTCATGAGACAATAGCTTTTCAAAATGAGATCAAGGCACTAACTAAAGAATGTGACTGCACAGAATGTAGCAAACAAGGATAATAGGAAAGGAATTCTAAATTCAAAACAAAAACCTCCATGAAAGCTAGAATGGTTAATTCAATAATAAATTGTCTTTTAAAATTTGACAGAAATGGAAACAAATGCAATGCTTAAAACTTACTATTTTACTTGAATGAACAACAAGATAAGGGTGATAATTCATCAATTCAAATCTGTGTCTCCTTCAGAAGTGCATTGAAAATTGAGGTGACTGCAACATAATCGGAAGTGTAAAGGGTCAGGTTCACTCGAGTTGAGAATGAAATGTTTACTCATCTTGCTGCTGGCTGACAATGAAACCAGAGTCTCTACTTTTATTATCTAATCCTGTCATGTCACAGTATGTTATTCTATATGATTTTCCCTTGCTCCAGCGCTGGGCTATGTAGCCTGCAACTCATTAAGGACGTGTACAGCTCCCTACTTTGATCTATGAATTAATTTAGATGGTAATTAAATGCCTTTGTTTTGCTAAACGTTTCCTCACATGTGCAATGTATCATTTAGTTGACACTTCCTTTGTTTGTGAAGTCTTTAAAGTATTGCTGGGAAGTGTCTCTGTCTTGTTTTCCATTTTTATTATCTGTATTTGAGTAACACCGTGACAACTGTCAAGATGCAAGCCTAAATCTTCTGCTATGTAAACAAGTCGCTGGAGAAGCTCAGCATCTGTGGAGGGAAAGCAAAGTCAACATTTTTCAGATCCAGTGAAAGAAAGGTCACTGGACCCAAAAAAATGTTGACTCTGCTTTCTATCCATAGATGCTGCCAGATCTGCTGAGTTTCTCCAGCTATTTGTTTTTGTTTCAGATTTCCAGCATCCAACAGAAGATGTTTGGCTAAATCTTCTGCTGTTGTGTTCTTGTGACACAGTGGTAGTTTGCCTTTGGGTCAGGAGCCAGATTCAAGTCCCAGTTGGTCCAAAGGTATGTAGTAACATGTTTGAACAGGTTCATTAGGAAATATCTAGAGCTTCAGCTGTGGATTGGAGTCCCTATTTGTGGCCCAGATGAGACAAAAGATTACCTTCTTGCTTTTCTATGATTTTTCAGGTACAATTACTGATGCAGGATCCACAACTGAGACATGGTGCAGTAAACCATGCAGGCAGCATCCGAGTGAGTCTCTGAGGATGCCATGTCTCATTTTCACAACAATGGCTCGCCTATCACACTGTAAATTTGGAGTAATGCTCCACAGCGTCTTTGCCAAGCTACTAAAAGAAAGTAAGTGGGTGAGGGGTAGGATGCCAAGTGGGTGAGGAGTTAAGGTGGCGAGTGAGGGGGTGAGGCGATAGGTGGGGGTCAAGGAGGAAAGTGGCAGGCATGTGAGGGGGCAAGGTGCCAAGTGGGTGAAGCAGCTAGTTCTCCACAGTATGAGATATGCCAGGACATGAGTTATTAAGGGTGCCGGTTCACAGTTATCCAGGAGTTAGAGCAGATTTTAATCACATGAACATTTCCTTTATACCTATTCAGAAAAGCAAATCAGAATCCCCTGAACTCTCTGGTTATTACTCAGTCGGTCACTCTTCTGGTTTAGGTAAAAGCACCAGGTAATTTCCCATGGGAAGTTTAAGTGCTGGCTCTCTGGAGCCTTGAAGGTCCAGCCTACGTGCAAGTCCAGGACTAGCCATTTAAATCATAAGACACAGCAGCAGAAGTCAGCCATTCAGCCCATCATATTGCTTTTCCAATGATATACCTAGACTCAACCTATTGTACCTTCTCTGGGCTGCATGAAATGCCAACATTTTTTTTAGATAAAGGGACCAAATAGTTTCAGTTTCAATAGTATTGCACTGGTGGTCTGACTATAGCATTGTATGATTTCCAGCAAAACTTTTTTATTTTTATATTCCATTCCTTTTTATTGAAGGCCAACCTTCCATTTGTCCTCCCCATTCCTGCTGAGCTTGTACACGAGCATTTTGAGTTTCATGAACAAGGGCCCCCCAGTCCCTCTATACTATAGCTTTCTGTAGTCTTCCATATTTAAATAATAGTCAGCTCTTTCATTCTTTCTGCCAAAGTGCAGAACCTCACATTTTCCCTCATTGTATTCCATCTGCTAAAAGTTCTCTCACTCACTCACTCAGCCTGCTGTATCCTTGCGTAGACTCTGTAATCCTCATCTCTTGCCTCACAACCTATTTTTGTGTCATCCACAAACTTGATAATAGCACTTTCACTTCAGTATTCCAATTCATTAATATATATAGTAAATTATATTTTCGGAATATCTGATGCAATCGGCAAAGATGTAGGAAGTATAACAACATGTCACCTTTTTGTGGTCATATAAATGAATTTTAGAATTCTGTGTAGCCCTGTGCCTGTTTTGCTTGGCATACTTTTCAGATAAGCTTACTGTGCAAAATACAATAATATATTGAACCATTAAAAGAAAGTCAGTGCACACAGTTCATAGTTTTGAAGAATGCATAATTAAGACCATTGACCTCAAGCTTTCAGATTGTGGTGGTCGGTGTCATCATATTCTGAGAACTGTAATCTAGCCCTAATTATAGAACCAAAATATTTCTACTATACAAGCTTCCAGTATAATACTATATGAAAAATTGGAAATAACTTGTGAATTTATGAAAAATATATAATTAAATATGGAATGAATAGTGTTGCTGTTGGATATGAGCAACGTTGAACTTTGAAATTAGCTTGAAATGTTTCATCACTGTTTTGGGTGATTTTTTTTCTATTGCTTTATAATGTTCTGTCACTACTTCAACTCGGGTGCATTTTTAAATATGTTTCACCCATTCATGGTTCTAAGCTTTATCAAAAATCTAGAAATGCCTTGCATTCAAGCATTTTAGATTTGGGAGGTTGCTGTTATGACTCTAGCTAATGTTAATACTGGATACGTCAGGTCGCAGAGGGAAACCTGTCTTGTCAGATGATTGATTTTTTTTCCCTAAACCAAGGAGATCTGTTACTGAACGAATTCAAAAGGGACTGCCACTGTCCTTTTAACACAAACATAAAACAATTATTAGACCAGAAACAAAACACATTGAATGCAATACACTAGAGAAAAAGGTTGGAAAGATTTCATTACAGACATCAGGAAAGGTTTTAAGCTTTTATTATCTCTTTTATCCCAGCAAGATTGTTGCAAACACTCAAAACCTCAGTGAAGGTTCATCTCCATGCTAAGGCTCCTAATCAGTCTCAGGCTGGGATAGCTGCAACGGGCTTCCTTTCAGTACATTTCTGCAAAGTCACTAGTTTGTCCCTGCATCTGGTGTCTGTTCCTGAGATACCTGTAACAAACTACAAACTAAACTCACTGGTTTTAAATGTTAGAACAAACCTAGATGAGTTCCATTAACTCAGCTGCCCAACTGCCTTGCCTACACTCCTTGGCATGCCGTACAGAAAGACTGACTGACTTTTTAACATTCTTGAACTTTCTAAATTCACCCAGTAAATGTGGGATTTATTGCTCTAGTTTCCCTGACGAAGTTGTGGTGACCTGCCTTCTTGAACCGCAACAGCCCATTTGGTGTAGGTGCACCCAAAATGCTACTGGGAAGGGAATTCCAGGATGTGAGGGCTTAGAGGGGAACTTTCAGATGGTGATGTGCCCATGTATTTGCAGCCCTATCCTCCTTGATGGTAAAGACTATACATTTTGAAGATGCTGTCAGCTGTCTTAGTGCATTTCAGCAGAGCATCCTGTGATGGTCCACATTGGGAAATATTCCATAATATTCGAGAGGGTTTAAACTAGTATGGCAGGGGGGTGGGAACCTGAGCTGTATACCAGAGGTGAGCGTTGATGCAGGTGAGGCAGTAGCAAGAGGTAGACCAGCTAGTGGGAAGGATTTTCCTGGGAAGGAACCAAGGGATCGGTTAAAGTGTGTTTGCTTTAATGCAAGGAGTATCAGGAATAAAAGTGATGAACTTAAAGCATGGATCAGTACCTGGTGCTATGATGTTGTGGCCATAACAGAGACATGGGTTTCTCATGGGCAGGAATGGTTGCTGGATCTTCCAGGGTTTAGAGCATTTAAAAAGAATAGGGAGGGGGGAAAAAGAGGAGGGGGTGTAGCACTACGAATCAGAGAGGGTATCACAGCTACAGAAGCTTCCATTGTCGAGGAAGATCTGCCTACTGAGTCAGTATGGGTGGAAATTAGGAACAGCAAGGGAATAGTCACCTCGTTAGGGGTTTACTACAGGCCCCCCAATAGCAGCAGGGAGATTGAAGAAAGCATAGGTCGACAGATTTTGGAAAAGTGTGGACGCAGTAGGGTTGTTTTAATGGGTGACTTTAACTTTCCTAATATTGATTGGAACCTCCTTCGAGCAGAAGATTTGAATGGAGCTGTTTTTATAAGGTGTGTTCAGGAGGGTTTCCTAACGCAGTACGTTGACAGGCCGACGAGGGGAGAGGCCATTCTAGACTTGGTGCTCGGAAACGAGCCGGGGCAGATATCAGATCTTGTGGTGGGAGAGCATTTTGGTGATAGTGACCATAACTGCCTCACATTCTACATAGCTATGGAGAAGGAGAGGATTAGGCAAAATGGGAGGATATTTAATTGGGGAAGAGGAAACTATGATGCGATTAGACATGAGTTAGGAAGCATGGACTGGGAGCAGTTGTTCCATGGTAAGGGAACTATAGACATGTGGAGACTGTTTAAGGAACAGTTGTTGTGAGTGATGAGTAAATATGTCCCTCTGAGACAGGCAAGAAGGGGTAAGATTAAGGAACCTTGGATGACGAGAGCGGTGGAGCTTCTTGTGAAAAGGAAGAAGGTAGCTTACATAAGGTGGAGGAAGCTAGGGTCAAGTTCAGCAAGAGAGGATTACATGCAGGCAAGGAAGGAGCTCAAAAATGGTCTGAGGAGAGCCAGGAGGGGGCACGAGAAAGGCTTGGCAGAAGGAATCCGGGGAAACACAAAGGCATTTTACACTTACGTGAGGAATAAGAGAATGATCAAAGAAAGAGTAGGACCGATCAGGGATAGCATAGGGAACTTGTGTGTGGAGCCTGAGGAGGTAGGGGAAGCCCTAAATGAGTTTTTTGCTTCTGTCTTTACGAAAGAAACGAACTTTGTAGTGAATGAAACCTTTGAAGAGCAGGTGTGCATGCTGGAATGGATAGAGATAGAGGAAGCTGATGTGCTGAAAATTTTGTCAAACATTAAGATTGACAAGTCGCCAGGCCCGGACCAGATTTGTCCTCGGCTGCTTTGGGAAGCGAGAAATGCAATTGCTTCGCCACTTGCGAAGATCTTTGCATCCTCGCTCTCCACTGGAGTCGTACCTGAGGACTGGAGAGAGGCAAATGTAATTCCTCTCTTCAAGAAAGGAAATAGGGAAATCCCCGGCAATTATAGACCAGTAAGTCTCACGTCTGTCGTCTGCAAGGTGTTAGAAAGGATTCTGAGGGATAAGATTTATGACCATCTGGAAGAGCATGGCTTGATCAAATACAGTCAACACGGCTTTGTGAGGGGTAGGTCATGCCTTACAAACCTTATCGAGTTTTTTGAGGATGTGACTAGAAAAGTTGATGAGGGTCGAGCTGTGGATGTGGTGTATATGGACTTCAGTAGGGCATTTGATAAGGTTCCCCATGGTAGGCCCATTCAGAAGGTCAGGAGGAATGGGATCCAGGGGAACTTAGCTGCTTGGATACAGAATTGGCTGGCCAACAGAAGACAGTGAGTGGTAGTAGAAGGAAAATATTCTGCCTGGAAGTCAGTGGTGAGTGGGGTTCCACAGGGCTCTGTCCTTGGGCCTCTACTGTTTGTAATTTTTATTAATGACTTGGATGAGGGGATTGAAGGATGGGTCAGCAAGTTTGCAGACGACACAAAGGTCGGAGGTGTCGTTGACAGTGTAGAGGGCTGTTGTAGGCTGCAGCGGGACATTGACAGGATGCAGAGATGGGCTGAGAGGTGGCAGATGGAGTTCAACCTGGATAAATGCGAGGTGATGCATTTTGGAAGGTCGAATTTGAAAGCTGAGTACAGGATTAAGGATAGGATTCTTGGCAGCGTGGAGGAACAGAGGGATCTTGGTGTGCAGATACATAGATCCCTTAAAATGGCCACCCAAGTGGACAGGGTTGTTAAGAAAGCATATGGTGTTTTGGCTTTCATTAACAGGGGGATTGAGTTTAAGAGTCGTGAGATCTTGTTGCAGCTCTATAAAACTTTGGTTAGACCGCACTTGGAATACTGCGTCCAGTTCTGGTCGCCCTATTATAGGAAAGATGTGGATGCTTTGGAGAGGGTTCAGAGGAGGTTTACCAGGATGCTGCCTGGATTGGAGGGCTTATCTTATGAAGAGAGGTTGACTGAGCTCGGTCTCTTTTCATTGGAGAAAAGGAGGAGGAGAGGGGACCTAATTGAGGTATACAAGATAATGAGAGGCATAGATAGAGTTGATAGCCAGAGACTATTTCCCAGGGCAGAAATGGCTAGCACGAGGAGTCATAGTTTTAAGCTGGTTGGTGGAAAGTATAGAGGGGATGTCAGAGGCAGGTTCTTTACGCAGAGAGTTGTGAGAGCATGGAATGCGTTGCCAGCAGCAGTTGTGGAAGCAAGGTCATTGGGGTCATTTAAGAGACTGCTGGACATGTATATGGTCACAGAAATTTGAGGGTGCATACATGAGGATCAATGGTCGGCACAACATTGTGGGCTGAAGGGCCTGTTCTGTGCTGTACTGTTCTATGTTCTATGTTCTATGTTCTATTCCAAACATGTGATGTGTATATTGGTAAACAGGCTTTGGGGAGTCAAGAAGTGAGTTTCTGCAAGCTTCCCAACCTCTTGAGTTGCTCTTGTAGCCACAGGACATATACAGCTAGTCCACTTCAGTTTTTGGTTAATGATAAGCCCTGGGCATTGACAGTGAGGGGGATTTGATGATGGTAATGCCAATGAACAGCAAGGGGCGATGGTCAAAGTGACTCTTTTTGGAAATAGTCATTGCGTAATACTTGTGTGGCATCAACCTTACTTGCCACTTGTCTATCCAAACATGGATATTTTCAGGAACAAAAACAAAGTTGCTGGAAAAGCTCAGCAG
This sequence comes from Stegostoma tigrinum, assembly GCF_030684315.1. Lineage (NCBI taxonomy): Eukaryota > Metazoa > Chordata > Chondrichthyes > Orectolobiformes > Stegostomatidae > Stegostoma > Stegostoma tigrinum. Next base: position 12,750,339 of record NC_081374.1, on the reverse strand, counting down.
GCCTGACAGCAGTAAAGAGCAAAACAGAGTTAACATTTCGGGTCTGTGACCCTTCCTCATAACTGGCAACAGTTCTGGTCAAATGAGTTAGGGGTGAGATCACTTAGGGATAAATGTTTTCCCTCAATTTCTGTATAAAGTAACTTTTTGTTGTTAAGAATAGACCACAAATATGTTATCACTGGTTGTGCAATCTCTATGCCTATCATAAATAAATTGTATATTATGTACACCCACTAGTTCGCAGTCAATATTATAAATGCTCTAACTTTATATTTAATCGTATTGCAAATTAAACATGGATTGAGATTAATGTGTGTAATGACAGTAATACCCAAAAATCCTGCATAAGTCAATGCACATCATTCTTTGAGAATCTGTTCTTTACAGAGAGATATTGCAGCTGGAAAAATTCAGTTCAGTATTAGCAACTAATGGCTCAAGTTGTTGTCCTTAGGCCTTTAAGGGAATGGGTTGTGTCCACAGAGAACCTCCACAAACCACCTTACTTGCATGTGTGAACTCATGCAACCACGTGCATTGAAAAATGTATGCATTGTGATGTGTGGACTTTTAGATGGAGTGAATATGGTGAATCTCATTTAGAAAGGATAAAGAAATACAGATATATTTCCCTCCTCATTAACCAGTCTTCCTCCACCCCATCTCAACACCTGACTAAATGCGTCCCAAAACCAGCCCAGCTTGTCCCCACCTCCCTAACCTGTCCTTCCTCCCACCTATCCCCTCATCCCACCTCAAGCCCCACCCTCATCTCCTACGTACTAACCTTATCTCGCCCCTTTGACCTGTCCATCCTCCCTGGGCTGACCTATCTCCTCCCTAACTCCTCACATACACTCACCTTTACAGGCTCCATCCCTGCCTCTTTGACCTGTCCGTCTCCTCTCCACCTATCGTCTCCTCTATCCATCTATCCATCTTCTATCCGCCTCCCCTTCTCTCCCTATTTATTTCAGAATCCCCTTTCTCTCCCCCATTTCTGAAGAAGTGTCTAGGCCAAAATGTCAGCCTTCATGCTCCTCTGAAGCTGCTTGGCCTGCAGTGTTCTTCCAGCTCTACACCTTGTTATCGTTGAGAGATTATTTGGTGCATAAAGTTAGGTTAGATTAGATTACCTACAGTGTGGGAACAGGCCCTTTGGCCCAACAAGTCCACACCGCCCCTTGAAGCATCCCACCCAGACCCATCCCCGTATAACCCACACACCCCTGAACACTATGGGCAATTTAGCATGGCCAATCCACCTAGCCTGCACATCTTTGGAATGTGGGAGGAAACCGGAGCACCCAGAGGAAACCCACGCAGACACGGGGAGAATGTGCAAACTCCACACAGACAGTTGCCCGAGGCTGGAATTGAACCAGGGTCCCTGGCGCTGTGAGATTGCAGCGCTAACCACTGAGTTATCACGGATTTATTTCCTTGTTGAATATAATAATTTGAGTTCAGATACCTGTGAGGTAATAGAAGGAGAACTTAATGTTTTCATGCAAATTTCAAAGTTAAGCTCAAAGTAGAAATTATAGCAGTGGCTAAATGTGATCAATTGTTCTAGCCACTAAATGAAGTGTATGTCATTATAATTACTCTGTGAAACTGGGTCATGTAGCGCCCGATAAATGAACTGGCTGGGCCTGAAGGATCCTTTCTCAGCTTTCAAAACACTCACTTAAAGCACCTACATCTGCTTGAATAATTTATTCCCTGCTTTAAAAAGCCAATGGTTAATCATGCACAAGAGGAAAATTGAAGAGGAATATAAGAAGGAGAAAGTCCTGTGCTAAAACAATAATAGACTTGTTGATTAATGACAGCAATCAAAGCCCATCAGTTGCTGTACAACAAATCCTGACATGATGTGAGGCCAACTCCAGTAGAACAGAGCTTTGGAAACCATAGGTCCCTCTGCTAAATTTAACACATGCCAGTCTCAAACTACATTATACTGTATTACGTAATATTTACATTCTGAAAGAAATCCATTTAATTTGCATTTGAAGTAATCAATTCTGTACTTCTATTTTCATCCATTGAAACCAAATTATTTTGTTATGGTAGCCTCAAATATAATATTTTTTGTGGAACAAAAACAGAAATCTCTGGAAAAACTTTACTGGTCTGGTAGCATCTGTACGGAAAAAGTAGAATTGACATTTCAGGTCCAGTGACCTTTCTTCAGAACAATTTTTGTTGGCTTGCATTTGAAGGACAGTGGAGATGCCTGAATTATTTCTTTAAGGGGTCAACGAAAGGACAATGGTATATTTTTAAAAAACAAATACAATTAATGGAAACTACATCATTCCAGACAATTAGTTATCTTGGTTGCCTGATCTCACTTCAGGATACAAAAACCTGACTGTTTTACAGCTGGGTTTTGTGGCTGTTCTGCATGTTTGGAGTCTGTTTTTGAATCTTCTGTTAAGGAAGCTTGCCAAAAGAAAGGGACTGCTCAGCTCCTGTCACCTATTTTAGATGCGCTGTTATGACGAATCCAACGTGAAATGTGCGTTTCCTATTGGAGAGTGACTACAAGACTTTTCAATATTATGTTTCCTGAGCAAGCTGCAGTTGCCAACAGACATCTCTCTATATTGAGGATACTTGTTTACAGACACCTGTGAATGTCAGGCTGAACAGCTCTCTGAACATTCCACATCTTATCCAATTTTTCTTCAAGATTTACAGAGAGACCCATTAACCAAATTGTTCTTTTCCAGAGTGAATCTCCGTAGAGAGATTTTTTTTAACCTTTATCCAATGTGTGTGACTTACATTTTCTTTTAGCATTTGGATTTCAAACTAGTGATACAAAGAAGTTTAAAAATGAACTAGGTAAGTATTTCAGGAATCATGACTTTACAAAAGGTATGTGTCTTAGAATAGATGACTGAAGGACCCCTGTAGTGTTTATCAATGCTCGTTGGGGTTTATCACAGGAGAGAAAATGCATTAATCCTTTAGCCATTGCAGGAGCTTGTTTTCAAAATTTAGTTCAAAAGCTTTTAGGCCATTCCAAGATGACCTAACTGATCAGAAGTCTAGTCTGACTTAGAAAAGAGAAACATTCAGAGCAGTTGATGAAATAATTGGTCAGTGAAAGGATTTAGTTTGTGAAACTTCCAGAACAAGACAGTTTGGTTAGAACTCTGCAGATTATTAAAGGGCTGGGGATATCTAAGCTTTTAGTTGTGTGAAGGGATCAAGGTAATACATCTCAGGGCATGGGATGAAACTTGGAATAGCAGTTAAATCAGGGCATGGGATGAAACTTGGAATAGCAGTTAAATCAAACTCCAAATTTGATAGGGAAGGTAAATTTCGAATAAATGTGAAGTGATGGTATTGGGGAGTAGATAGGATTTTGTTTTGTTGTGTTATGTAAATAGCTTTGTTTAATTATTTTGTCTTTATTTCTATTCATATACGTCTGTTTTATGGTTAAAACCAAATCTACAGCCTGTTTTGATTAGAAACCACCTCATTTTCAAAAACGTCAATCCAGATTTCATTCAGGGATCCGAGTTGTCCAATACTGCCATCAGTTGAGATCATAACAGTGTGCATTTTGTGTTAATTATAGGGGTAAACATTTATGTTTTCAAATTACAAACTGTTTTGCATTGTTTTATTTATAATAAATCAAAGCAGCCTAACTGACCAATTTTTTTTATCAATCCTGGGCCATATCGGGATCCAGGTAAAATAATACTGACACATGTGTTGTCCCATGAAGGAGTGGGATTAGAGAGAAACAATGTACTCCTCCAATTTCAGTCATTACAATGCTCCTTACCATTGGTGCAGAGCAATTAGAATGAGTTGAAATGCATTCAAGATATAGCCTAATTACACATATCACATGCAGTTCTGAATTTCCTCAATCCATAGGCCAGTTATTTGATTCCTTTTTAAATGTATGACACTGGGCACAAACACAGAGGTAATTGCACCTCACAGAGATCAATTACTTCACAACTGTTTTTCTTGATTGTTTTGTGGGATGTGCTTGTCACTGGCAAAGCCACAATTTGTTCCCCACATTTCAGACTGAGTGGCTTACCGCACCATTTCAAAGGACAATTGAGAGGTATAGAGTCTTCGAGGTCCAACCATGCTGACCAGATATCCTAAATTAATCTAGTTCCATTTGCCAGCATTTGGTCCATATCCTTCTAAACCCTTCCTATTCAAATACCCATCCAGAAGCCTGTTAAGTGCTGTAATTGTACCAACCTCCACCACAGCTCATTCCATGCACTTACCATCCTCCGTGTGAAAAAGCTTCCCCTTTGATCCCTTTTATATTCTTCTCCTCTCACTTTAATCCTATGCCCTCTGGTTTTAAACTACTTAACCACATTGCTGTGGGTCTCAAGTGAAATATAGACCCGTCCGAGTATGGAAAGCAGATTTTATTCTCGAAAGGAATTTGTCAACCAGATGTGTTTTAATGAAAACTAATGATAGTTTCATGGTCACTGACAATGTGACTAGACTTATTTATTCATTGAATTAAAGTTTCACCAGCTGGTAGGGTGGGTTTTAAACTCATGTTCCCAGAGCATTAGTCTGGGTATCTGGATTAGTTGTACACCAACATCATTCCTGTATTTCCATTCTCACCTCACATTGGTCAGAGTTTCCTAAGATTTCGAGGTATAAAAATGGAATTTGCACATAATGGGGATTTGCAGCAATTTTATCTTAACCATTGCTGCAGCACCATAGTTATGACCCTAAAGTTTTGGTTGACTTATGGAAATTATCAATATTAACTTGAATAACTATCACTTGGGGATTGACCCATATAGTACCAGCACCATCCCAGTGGTTGTGAATGAAGCTCCCTCCTTGAATTTAGCAGGCAATTCCTATCCAAATGCCCAAAAAGATGCTTCTGATTTTTTCAAACAGTGTTTGATTGACTTAAGATGACATGCCACTAGGTCCAGTGAAGAGAATCTGGTCAAATAGGGAACTACATGGCACCAGACAATCACCAAAATGGATTAGATATTTACAGAAGTTTATAGCTGTTCCTAATCAAGGACAAAATGCAGTCTGCCAAGTTGCAGAAAGCAGTAACCATCGTGCCAGCTGGATTAACAGCTCCTGCTTATTCCCTATACAGGCTAGAATAGCATCATTCCCATGATAGTTACTGCTTGGGCCAAATGATTAGTTCAGTCCTGAAACACTAAAAATACAATGAAAGTTTCTGGCACCTGTCCCTTAACCTGTCCCAGGTATCTTTGTACAGTTTTATTTAGCCTTTATTGGCTTTGGTACAATTACTCATGAGGAAAGGCCACGTCCCAGGATCCTAATCCAAACCACCACTGTCTCAGCAGAGATTAAATTTCAAAATTAAACTCTACCCAAGAAATTGTGTTTTAATTTTCACAGAATAATATAATACACACTTGTGTTGGCTGTCACATGAAGGTAGTAAGAGAACTAGCTAGGGTGGCATGGTGGCTCGGTGCTTAGCACTGCTGCCTCTCAGCGCCAGGGACCTGGCTTCAATCCTAGCCTTGGGCAACTCTCTGTATTGAATTTGCACATTCTTCCTGTGTCTGTGTGGGCTTCCTCTCACAGTCCAAACATATGCAGGTTAGGTAAATTGGCCATGCCAAATTGCCCATAGTGTTCAGGGATGTATAAAGTAGGCAGATTAGCCATGAAATGCAGTGTTACAAGGATAGGGGGAGGGGTGTGGGTGGGACATTCTTCAGAAATTCAGTGTAGACATATTGGGCTGATTGGCATGTTTCCACACAGTCAGCATTCTACTCGATGAAATATATGAAAATTAGCTATTGATTAAGTATCTGAATGTGATAAGGTTTGATCACTCTTGAAACTGTGATGCATTTGAGATTCATACCTCTACTGGGCTAGCAAGGTTTTGATGAGAGTACTAGCTGTAAAGTACGCCTTTAAGTATTTTAGTTCATGCACTATACACTTTGCAATCTCCTTTCAATGTTTAGAATCTTGTTGATTTGTGCAGTAAACTAAAAAATGCAAGGGAAAAAATGCAACTTTTTCACTGAAAAACCTGTATATCTGCAGGCATGGATATGACATTCTCATAAGATTTCGCACTTAAGATGCAATCATAAACCAATGGGAACTTGCTCCAGGTGCAGATCGAACCCACTCTACAGTCAAATTGTAATGCGCAAAGTACGTGTTGTATTACATCATTGCAATGTTAACAACCAGATTGCAAATCCATTTGGACTGTTAAAAATACCAACAATTTTGCACATAGGACTGCAGTGTCTTTTGATTTTGGCATCAACCTGTGGTGGCTGTGGTTGGGACATAGCAATGAAGTTTTGCAGGAAATTCTGCTGTAGGAAATCAGTTCTAGTTAAGGAAACCTGTTATTGTTAAGGAAACCTCGCTAGATTGAGATGTGAATTGGATTTCGTGCACTCCCATAAGGAGCAAGACTGAAGTAAGACATTGGAACGAATTTCTTAGTTTCAAGTTCCAATAACTAGTAGATGAATTCAATATTATGTTTGACAGATTGAATTTCAGAAGCAGACAGGGTATATTTAAATACTACGTTATATTAGCGTGTGATTAGTCATTCAGCAATGCAATATTAATGGGCGCCACTGTGTCCAAGCAGCCACAGCCAAAGAGAACTTGCTTAAAATTAAAGGGAAAAGACATTATTTTTGGGAGAAAGAAAGCTTATTTTGTTGGAGTATTAGCTGATCAAGAACGGTTCAAGAAGATTGTAGTGAGCACACTGCCTGCTGGCTGTCTGACGGGCTTTTCCTAACCCTGTAACTAGTGCTGCAGGATATAGGCATCAGAACATGCAGCACGGCATAGCACAGTGTAAATTTTTACTCACTTTCTTCACTTGGTGAGCTCCGTATTTCACTTGTTTTCGCAGGATAGAAAATCTGTGAGTGAGTTATTGGTTACCTGATATTCCAATACCAGTGAAACTCGTAACTTCTGTTTGGTCTTTGCAACCCTTTACGCACCTGCTGCATATTTTGTATGCCACTGACTGGCTGATTGCAGTTGAGGATTGGGCAGAAGTCTAGTCTGTCTGTAAAAATGATCCTGAGCTTCCAACTTCCTGCCACCTCAACATATCACCATGTCCCCATGCCAGCAATTCTGATTCTGCCCTGCTGCAGTGCTCCAGGTGAAGCTGAAGGAACAGCTCCTCATGTCCCAAGTAGGTACCTTTCAGCCTTCAGCACTCAACATTGAGTTTAACAATTTCAGAACATGAACAACACCTCCAAAATTCATTACCCACCCTCACACCTCCAGGTCCTATATTGTTTGGTTTGCTCCTAGCACAGCCAACCAATTTTCAACCATTTACACTTCACATTAATAGCCCATTCAGCATTTAACTCCTTCGTATCATCAGTCATCCCTTTAGTTGCTTCTTCTTTCTTTCTTTATTTCTCTCTCTCTTTTGTCTTTCTCTCTCCTTCTCTCCCTGTGTCTCTCTTTCAGCACCATCTCTGTGCATTCTATTCAATCCTCCACAATTCATGAAAATCCATGAACATCCCCTCAGCTTGGGCAGGGGATTAGAATAATCGCGACCATCACCGACATTTGGTAGCAGCAATATTGTACCGTCTACAAGATGCATTGCGGAAGTTCACTGAATTTCCTTCTAAACTTACCAAACACACAACGACAATCATCTAGAAGGACAAAGACAGCGGATACATGGGAATACCACCAATTGCACGTTTCCCTTCCAAGGCACTCACCATCCTGGCCCAGTGTTGCTGGGTCAAAATCCTGGAATATTCTCCATAATAGCATTGCAGGTCTAAAAACAGCAAATGACTGAAGCAGTGCAAGAAAGTAGCTCATCACCTTCTCAAGGGCAACTAAGAATGGGCAATGAGTGCTGGCTCAGTCAGCAATTCCCACATTCTGTGAATGATTAAAATAAATAATGCTGCTGTCTTCAGATGTAAGTTGATGCAAAATCACAGCAATTCATTTGAACCAGTCTGTCTTAAGTAGCACATATTCAAGAATGTGAAGTTGGTACATCAAACAATATCATAGTGTTTCAAAGAGACTTGTGTGCACGGAGGGTGTCTTAACTATAGGGCTATCTGCAATATAAATTTGCAATGAAAAACAAATTATTACGAATTATTGGGCCAATTGCTAATCTAACTTCTTCATTTATAATTCAATTCATGGTTAGAGATAGAAGAGAGGGAGGAATATGGAAGGAGAGTATTGCATGGTGACAACGCAAGTCAAACAGCTTCAATGATGGGCTTGCCATACTCTCCACCTGTTAAAGCATGGAGAGATGGTTAGTCTTGCCACAGTAGACCATGTCTACTCCAATATGAGGACAGCAGTAAGCCCATCTAGATGTGAAAGATAATTACTGAAGAAGGAGCTGCATCTTATATCTAGTAACAGCAAGAACAGTCAGGGAGAACAATGAGCTTTGGAGAAATCCAGAGATAACAAGGTGCAGAGCTGGATGAACACAGCACGCCAAGCAGCATCAGAGGAGCAGGAAAGTTGAAGTTTTGGGCCTAGACCCTTCTTCATTCTGTTTAAAGAAGTTGCAATGTTTAGTTTTCAGTATTACAACACCCAAAGCATTACCAGGTTTAGCACCTGAAGGGTACCCAAATCTCAAGAGTATGTGATCAGAATTAATTTGATCTGCATGTATAACGTCTCTCCTTGCGAAGCGTACTGAAGGTGAAACAAGAAAACTTGCTCTTAACCTCTCAATTCACAAAAAATTTTCCTATTTTCAATTTGCAGCAATGCTGTTTACCCACATATACAAAGTGACAATCCCTGCAGTGTGAACTCCATTCTGAACTTTGTAAGATTCCACTCTGGGCACCAACATATGCAGCGGTCTCAATGCGTGTGCTTCGACCAATTGTCCAGGTCTCAAAGTCTAAGTGGAAAAGTCATCAGTCATGTCAGTCAGGGGGTCTCTCACAAAAAGTCGATATTAATCTTAGGCTTAAGGCATGCTCAGTCAGCTGTTTGGGACATTTTGGATCTAAGGGCCGTACCTCTACAGTCCCAGGAGTGAACATGGTCAACTCTGTTGGGCCACTGCAACCATTCCAGGAAGCCAGGGTAAGTCAGTCAGGGAGGTGTACACAGACCAGTCAGAGAGCTGGTCTATCATCAATTGGGGCTTTACGTCCAAGTCAGTCAAGGGGCAAGCCATAGCCAATCCTATCCATTAAAAGCCAAGAGCAGGTTTTCAGGGACCCTGATCTGTGAGGGAAGCTGGGCAAGTCAGTTCTGGTGATAAGAGGCAGCTGGCTGGGATAGAGGGGATGATAACCACGAAGGTAAGAAATTCAACTTATAAATGGGGTGGGGGTTGGTTGTGGGGAGATAGTAGTGGAGAGGAGGACAGGGGTTAGTGTGGGAGTCGGTCACCAACCCCCTGGCCTCGGCTTGGGGAGCAGTTCAGCTCTATGGTGGGTGTAATTAAGTTGTCAGGTTAGGGATGATATGAAAATGGTGTGTAGAGATGGCCTCAGCGTGGAGTACCTGGAATGTGGAAGTTCAGGGGGGGGTCTTTGACTACTAGACTGTGAATTACTGTGCCAAGCATGGCCAACGGTGCTTTCCATACTCCTGCATCTTACAAATGTCCATTGCAAATGGTAAGAGACTGCAACCACAGCCAGAGTGAGAGAAGGGAAGTGTTTTTATTCCAACTAATCTTGCAGGCTCTACCAGTGAGTAACATAGATCATCAGAAGTGAAAACTGGTGACCTTAAAGCCACAACTCACAGAGAAGATCCAAGATTTCACTGCTTCACATGGGCACAGAGCTGATTTCCTCTCATCTTGAACTGTAAGGATTCACCAACATGTTCCTAAATACAATTATGCCTTTCTGTGTGTGTGGGAGGACAAACTAACCATAATTATACAGTAATTACAAACTCCTACTGTAGGTACACAACAGGGCCTGTGCTACTTCCATCACAATAATCTTTGTCAAAGACCTCCTCGTTCCTCAGGATGGAGAAATCTACAGAACTGTCGAAAGTCAGATGCTTTTCAAAGATGGCTGCTGGGAGCGGAGAACTATTCTCCGTGATCATGGCTGATAACTCTGTTACACAACCCCCTGACTGAAGCTGAATGGAGAAACAATGCATCCCATTCTTTGACCAAGGCTGTAATGGAGTGAATGATAGGCCTCCTAAAGACAAGGTTCCGACTCTTGGACCAGTTGGGGGGCGTTGCAGTGCAGTTCAGATGGAATGTGCCACATAACCCTAACATGCTGTGCCCCACAGAACTGCAACAGGCAAGGAGGACATGTCTGTTCCTAGAAGCAACTGCAGCATTTGTTCCTTTGTTAATTGTTCATCTTGGCATTGCAGAATAAAACTGAAACTTTTGGACTGTGAAGGCTTTCTAACACGTGATGAACAATGGGAAGAGTAGAACTCCCTTAGACAGGGGTAAAATGGAATTAGGCTGAGGATGGGTAAGCTGTGAGGCTTGGTTCTTAAATAGAAACGACTGTGTGAATATCCATGTGTAGACAGCTTCAGCCCTATCACCTATGTGCTCAGTAAAGTGTTTCCTTTTGGGTCCTGTTCCACTATGTGTACAGTGAAGGGCAAACCCTGGTTGGCAGAGCTTGACCTGGCACATGGATGGGCTTTAAAGATGCCACTGGAAATCCCAGGAATTCTGGCGGTGGCAGCTACTTCCGTTTTTGACAAGGTGGAAGTTATGACAAGCGAGATGCTTTGGGACAGTGGTGTACAGGTGATGAGGTAGATTTCAGAAAGCAGTGTGGGAAAAATCTCACTTGGCTTCAGGGAGAGAAACCCCTCTGCAAATTCTGACAAAATTGACTCCTTTCTGTTACAAGTTATGCCTAGTCCCTTTAAATCCACTTACCTCCCAGATAAAGAAAATAAAACAAAAATGGAAATCTCTCTACTTTGTTGCATCCTCCTCACTTTACAACTGAGCTATTAAATTCCATGAGATCACAGTCTGCTCTAAGTGTGTGCCAATGGGAGTGAAGGAGAAAAGAACAAAAGCAAGGGAACTGAGTGGAACAGGAAGCACAACATTGTCTGTAATTTTGGCGTGTTATCTGAGACAAAGGAGACAATAATTTTATCCCTGTATATAAAGGACAAGTCAGTGCCAATCAGATAGAATGCAGCCTGCTTAGATTTGGAGACAACGCTGTATAAATTGCTTAGCAAAGGAGAAGGGAATGAACATGCTAGCTTAAACTTATTCTGCACAACTTTAACAAAATAAGTCCTCCTATTGTTCATTTGTGGGGTGTGGGCATCACTGGTTAGACCAGGATTTATTGTCCATCCCTATTTCACCGTAAGAAAGTGGAGATGAGCTACTTTCTTGAACTGCTGCAGTCTATTTGCTCTGGGTAGATCCACAATGTCATTGTGGAGGGAATTCCAGGATTTTGTCCCAGCAAAAATACAGGAACTAATCACTGACAACTGGAGGTACTTGATTCAGGGGCAAAAACAGTGCATTACTTCAAACAAACACAGAGAATACTGGAGAATCTCTGCAGATCTGGCAGCATCTGTGGTGAAAAAAAACAGTTAATGCTGCTGAGTTTCTCCGGCATTCTCTATGTTTGTTTGATATTTCCAGCAAATACACTATTTTGCTTTGACTCTATAACTCAATATTATTTTAGACGAGCAATGATGCACTTGGATTTAATTTAGCTAATTCAACAAGACTTAGTTCACTGAATGTGGAAGTGGGATTTTAATTTTGATAGAATGTCAACACAAAGCTGTCAATATGGAACGCAACAGTCTTACAAGCCATTTATACAGTGGAAATGTTAGATAGAAATTGGAAAATATTATTAGTGTAATTACATTAGTTTTGATGCTAACATTTGTCTTGTGCTCTGTACATGATCCTCTGAAAACAGCATGGACAATATCAATGGATTCATCACACTAAGTATTACAAATGTCAGAACAATCACTCTACTGAAGCTAAATTGCAATAAATAAATCTAGACTAGGATATGATGTCTGTGGCTGATTAGAAAAACCGTTCATTGTTAGGTGGTTTATGCACACACTCCAATAGGATGCAATTCGAAGACTCTCCAGCTAAAGATTGGGGACAGTTTGCTTGTCCATTCTCTGTACCACTGACATTTTCAAAATGGATCAGTTATCTGGCAATTGTTTAAGAATATGAAAGAAATTATTTCTGTAGCTGATGAGCGTGTCTGCAAACTTGGCCTTGAATAATTTTTTTTTAAAGAAAATAACACAGGAGAAATGGAGATGGTGGGCCAATTTTCAACAAGCGAATGAGTTGTTAGGGAGTAAAAAAATCTAGCCTGGCATGTTGTTTCAGAGATAGTAGAAACTGGAGAATCTGAGATAACAAGGTGTAGAGCTGGATGAACACAGCAGGCCAAGCAGCATCAGAGGAGCAGGAAGGCTGACATTTCAGGCCTAGACCCTTCAGCCTTCAGCCTTTACTGTTCCTGCTCCTCTGATGCTGCTTGGCCTGCTGTGTGCATCTAGCTCTACACCTTGTTATCTCAGATTCTCCAGCAACTGCAGATCCTACCACCTCTTGTAGATGGTGGTGTTCGTATGCATTTGCTACACTTGTCCTTCTCAGCAACAAGAGGTTTTTAGTTTGAAAAGTATTGTTGAAGGTGCCTTGGAAAGTTCTTGTGTGGCCTCATGTGTAGATGATGCACACTGCAATAAAAAGCAGGACAAATCCAGTCCAGCCAATTACCGTCAGCCTAATCTGAATTATCAATACAGTGATGGATAGTGTGTTAGTAATACTACCAGTGGTACTGACAAACCAATATCTTACTCACTAATGCTCAAGTTATATTCCATCAAGTAAACTCAGCTTCAGAACGCATTGCTTCCTTAGTCCAAAATGTATGTTTAAAAAAAACCGAATTCTGGAAGTGAACAGAGGGTGAAAGCAAGGCTGCATCTGATCATATGGGGCATCAAAGAGTCCTATTAAATTTGTCACTAGGCATCAGCAGGAACACTGTCTATGATTAGAGTAAAGTGCAACATAAAGGAAGATGGTTGTGTTCATTGAAGACCAATCATGTCAGCCCCAAATAACCACTGCAAGAGTTTCTCAGAGCAATATCTTAGGCCCAAAAACCTTTAACCACTTTATCAATGATGTTCATTCCATCATAGGGTGAGAAATACAACAGATGAATACACATACAAATTAGAAGTTGAAGTAGGTTATTCAGCCCCTTGAGTGTGCTCCACGATCCAATGAAATTACGGTTGGTTTGTTTCTATTCCAAGTTCCACATTCCCATCTACCACCGGTAACACCTGATTCTTTTCCCAAAAAGATTAATCTGCGTCCACTTTAAAATAATTAAATAACTCTGAAGCAGACTGTCTTCAAAGTCACACAGCCTTCAGAGGAACAATTCTCCTCATCCCAACTAGAAAGGGTGAACTATAATTTTAAAACAGCATCCCCCCAGTTCTGGACTAACCCACAAGAGGAAACGTCATTTTCACATCTGTCTTGTCAAGATCCATTCAGGATCTGGTATACTTCAGTCAATTTTCCCTTCAGTCTCCTAAACCCCAGTGTAAACAAGGCCAGTATGTCCAACCTTTCCTCATAAGACAACCCACTCATTCTGGATATCAATCTAGTGAACTTCCACTGAATCACCTCCAATGCATTTACATTCTTCCATGCATAAGGGGACTAAAACTGAACTTGATATTCACTTCCTCTTGTAATAAAGGGTAGCATTACATGAGCCTTCTGATTTGCATGCTGTACCTGCACACTAACTCTTTGTGACTCAGAGCATCTAGATCCCTTTGCACTTTCAAATCTTTCAGTTGTTTTCTGTTTAATACATTTTTAAAAAATTCTTCAAGATGAACAGCTTCACATTTCCCAACGTCGTACTCCATCTGCCCCATTTGCTCACTTGTCATCTATCAATATCTGTCTGAAACCTCCTTATGTCCTCTACACAGCGACCTTCTGATTTATCTTTATGTCATCTACAAATTTAGCTCCCATACTTTTTCTCCTCTGTAGCTGCCTCCTGGCTGCTAAAACACAGATTGCTAATTTGACCAGAAAGGCACCAGTTCCTGCTGCACAAACAATAGTGTACTATCCAAATGATTGACAATGTTTCAAACTATTGGGTGAATTCCCCAATGGTCCAGAATTATGGTAAGTTCCAGAAAACCATCTAAAATGGTATAAAAATAGGGTTCACCTGCAGACTGCTATCTTGAATCTTCTGGAGGCTTTCCAAGGAGGCCAACATGACAAGAGGCAGTAATTATCTGACCATCCAGAGAGAGAGGAGGGCAGGGGTGGGGTGTGAGATAAAGCAGACTCGCAGACCCAGAGACAGAAACACAGAGAGCAACTGCGTAAATATATAAGAGGCTCGGAAAGTATTGTATGTTTAAGGGGCCAGATAGGATTAGAGATAGTACGTTTAGTGTTAAAGGTTATTGTAGCTTGTTTCCTAATAAAGTTGGAACTGTTTTGTATTGGTACCAGCTTGTGTTCATAGTGATTTGACCATTTTGGTATTATTGGACACCTGGGAAAATTCATTCATACCATTCTGGTTGGAGTTGTCCAACTTGTTTTAAGCAGGAACTCGACAACATCTCTCATCCAAGTCACCAATATAAATTGTAAGAAATTAAAGCATAAATCTTGCCAAGACTCCACCTGTCACGTCCCACCAGCCAGAAAAAGACAACTGTTTCCCACAAGCCAACTAACTATCCTTCTAACATATTACCGTTTACACCATAAATACCAACCTTTTATGTGGCACTTTGTCAAATGGCTCCTGGGAATCCAAATACAGTATATCTACAGACCTTTCTTTTCCAGAGTACAAGTTCCTCCTTCAAAAAGCTCCAATAAATGAGTTTAACACGATTCTCCTTTCAGAAAGTCAGGCTGACTCTTCCAGATTAGCCTGTGCTGTTCTAAGTACTTAACTACAATTATTGATTCTAACACCATCTCTACAACAGATGTGAAGTTAATTAACCTATAATTTCCTGTTTTCTGCCTCTCTCCCTTCCTAAGTAAAACAGTTATATTAGCTACTTTTTGTTTGATGGAATGTTTCAGAATCTAGAGAACTTTGAAAACTAACGCCAACCCATCTTCTATCTCATTAAGAAAATACCAAGAACTGCAGATGCTGTAGTCAGAGAAGTAGGACAGGTTAGGGAAGCGGGAATGAACTGGGCTGGTTTTGGTACCAGGAGGGGGAGGGGTGATTTTGATGCTTGTGAAGCACACATTGATACCATTGGGCTGCAGGGTTCCCATGCAGAATATGAGTTGCTGTTTCTGCAACCTTCAGGTAGCATCATTGTGGCACTGCAGGAGGCCCAGGATGGACATGTTGTCTGAGGAATAGAAGGGGGAGTTGAAATGGTTAGCGACTGGGAGGGGCAGTTGTTTAGTGTGAACCTAGCGTAGGTGTTCTGCAATTTAGTGTGAACCAAGCGTAGATGTTCTGCAAGCTTCACAAGCTTCGCAGGACTTCACAAACTTCAAAATCTCCGCTCCCTGAACCACATCCCAAAACCAGCCCAGTTCATCCCCACCTTCCTAACCTATCCTTCCTCCCACCTATCCCCTACTCCCACGCCAAGCCCCGGCCCCATTTCCTACCTACTAGCCTCATCCTGCCCCCTTGACCTGTCCGTCCTCCCTGGACTGATCTATCTCCTCCCTGCCTCCCCACCTACACTCACCTTTACTGGCTCCATCCCTGCATCTTTGACCTGTCTGTCTCCTCTCCATCTATCTTCTCCTCTATCCATCCTCTATCCGCCTGCCCCACTCTCCCTATTTATTTCAGAGCCTCCCTTCCCCTCCCCCGTTTTTGAAGAAGGGTCTCAGCCCAAAACATCAGCCTTCCTGCCCCTCTGATGCTGCTTGAACTGCTGTGTTCATCCAGCTGTACACATTGTAACCACTATCTACAAGTTCCCCTCCAAATCACTCACGTGGAACAATTTTGCTATTTGTTCATCATTGCTCAGTCAAAAGCTGGAATTCCCTTCCAAACTGCACTGTGGATTGGACCTATTCCATCCAGAGTGTAATGAACAAAGAATTCACTTACGCAAGGGCAATAAATAGACGGTCAATAAATTCTGATCTTGTCAATGATGTTCACACCCCATGAATTAAATATAAAATCTTCACAATAACAGGGTTCAGTTTGTCATATCAACTATTTTTATGTTTACATATTCTCACTGAAGATATCACTTGAAAGTCTCTTGCTGTCTTAATATCATGGGCTATTTTTTCCCAAAACATTTAACATGGGGTTCATGAATAAGAGGTCTTTAATATATATAATTTCCAAGGATACAACACTCAAGCATCAATAAAATTCAAGTCAGCCAAATAACAGTCTGACATCAATTCCCTTAACTGTTCAGCAGGAATTGGGCACTGTTTAAAGGTTTTATGGTTGTGGACTGCATGTCAGGAACTAGAGATGTCTTCCTTGGTTCCTCCATTTTCCATGTCTTCAGGGTGGAAGATAGGGAGCATCAGAAGAACATCATAAAAGTGCCTGGTTGTATCTGCACCACAGGTTCTCTCTATCTCCTGCTAATTGGTACACCTGTGCCTCTGTCTGCTGATCGTGGTAGCACTAATTCACCATGACATCTTTATAACAGTTCAGAGCTTTGCCTACCTTACAAACAGTAAGTGAGTTGTGCCAATGGTGAGTCATTTGTGACATAGCTGCTAGGGAAGTTCATTAGCTGACCATGATCCCAGGCCACACTCGACTGGCTGTTATTATCATTGTGCCCAGCTGATAGCAAACTCGACTTGGTCACCTGCCTCCACAACCACCCAACTGGAGGTGATCCTGCCATTCCTTGAAGCATTCATCGCCTCGTCATAAACCATTCTGTTTGTATCCTGAGAGTGACAAAAACATCTGACTGAAAGTAACTCTGACATCCAACAGCCTCTTTCAGAAAACTCACCCTCCCCTGGCCTTTACAATCCTGGGTTGTTGCTCCTCCTAAAATGGCTGGAAATTGTGAAACAGTTCTGGGATGATATGCCACAGGCACCTTCAGCGTTAGAAGTGATCCGTGTTCATTTTTGGGTGGTCTCTCTTTTAAGAGAAAATGAAAGTGCCCAGAACCCACCATGTGGAATGTAACCCAAACTTCAGAAAGCATTTCTTCATGTTGAGAAGGTTTAGGTGACTGTGATTGCCAACGACTTCTCTCCACAGACCAGAGAACTGCATCCTGCTCCTGCAGAGTGAGACAGCTACATCTCAGTTGAAGAGCCTTTAAATGTGATTCTGTGCCCTGAGTCTGGCTCTCAGGCCGTGTTGCATGCAGCAGCTGTTTTAATCCTTTAACTCCTGCAGCAGCACTGGATGTTCAAAAGCAAACTGCCTGTGGGAAGTACAAATGGCAACAAACATCTACCACAAGAATGCAATCTTCTCGTGTAATGAGAATTGGCTAGCTCCAAGAGGAGTTATACTGTCCAACAAATGTGCAATTTTGGTATAATTTTGGCATTAAGTCTACCTCAGAGTACAAGCCTCAGCATTGTGAAGTTATCTGAACCAACATTTACAGAATACTTAAATTGGACCATCATCAGTTTACACTGGATTCTTTAGTTACATTTCCAGCAACCATGGGACCCAGTGATTATGACCTCTGCAACACAGATGATAGGTATAATTACAATATTTTCTGTCGATGCTTCTACATCCGCTACCAGTTTCTGCAAACTAAATCCTTAAAGCAGTTAAAACTTTCGACTAACTTAAATGTTTATAGGCTGTTATGGAAGAGAGATTTAGAGATGCTGTACATTCCCACTGTTCACACACAGCAGTGGAACATCACTAGGAAATAGCCTTTGCTAATGACAATCAACTAAGGAACAGTCAGTTGCCATTCATGCCAGTAGAAATTCTATGTAATAATATACCTGCTGCCTCAGCCGTGACATTAGGGTTCACAGTAACAAGAGAGACCCAAGACTCAGATCATTGTTGTAATGTAAAAAATACAATAATCAATTTGCAGACTTTGTAAAAGAGTAATGACCAGATCACCTGTTTTGATGTGACTGGTTGAGAAATAAATATTGGACAGGACCCTGAAGAGAACTCTCCTGGTCTTCAAAATGCATTTATGTGCATAATAGCATACAGCAATATCATTGACTGAAGAGGCTGGACAAGACTTCCAACAGTACAGTAACCCCTTTGTATTGTACTGAATTGACAGCCTAAGTTTTACGATTAATTTCTGGACAGGGTCTTGAATCCACACCCTCCTGACTCAGAGCTGAGAGAGCTACCATTTCAGCTGCCCTTGGCATTCTTAGTCAGTGGCAACATGCAGGTATACAAGAAGAAAATGCCACAAGGCGATAAATTCATCAGCAGATTTTGTGACAAGTGCACACCCGCACACAGGCAAACCGACTTTTCTGATGCAAAGCTACTAAACAGAGAGAAATATAATTCTGAAAAATCTGAACTCAAGTCATCCAGGCTGTAGGTTTGAGCCCAGGATTGAATAACGTCTCTTGCAAGCACCATTCAGACTGGACAGTCTCCTGCCAACTTCTGATGGTTCTAATTCCATTGCTTGAAATGTGGCACTAACAGTTATTTACTTGATAGGCTCGTTCAAGTTGGCCACAAGGTTTGGAATGTGTTGAATGGAAATCTCAGCTGCTGCATTTGTGCTACTCTTCCTAAATTGATGTTGAGGTCTATTATTGAATTCTGGATGAGATGGGGTGGGGTAGGGAAGAGAGTGTCATGTGTCACAATCAGTGAAGGGTGGTGACTTGCTTCAATCTGGGTGCATAGTTTCAAAACTATTCCCCTTGCAGTGGATGAACGGTATTGGCATTTTACGCACAAGTTGAACGCAGGTGTCATTTAATCTGACAGGAACCTGTGCGAATAATTCATTGCAATTTCTTTATTTTCAGAGATTCTTGCTGTGTATACATAGCACTTTTGCTGTATTCACTTCACAACAGCATCAGACTGGTCCTCTACAGTAACATGAGGTGATGCACTGCATTGCCAGCATTGCGAGCCTCTACATCATCGATCTAAAATAAATAGACGTCAAATTAACAAACACTATACTTTCCAGAAATGCGCATTCTATTTTTTATTTTAATCTCGAGAGTCAGCTTCTAAATGTCAAAAGCCAACATGTATGACATCACTGGATGCATTAAACGCGAAACCTATTGGCCACCAAGTTTAATCACCAATATAATGACTGCGTTAAAGGTGTTTTATTTAATATTCTGTTTGGATTTTGTGTGTGTCAGCAGTACGTTTAAACAGGCTCCAAAAATAAAGAGAGCACTGACAGACTTCAGACTGAAAATCTAGAAGCTCGGTTATTTTTAGTGTATCAATTCCTCACCCACGTGTTGGTTTAAGTTGATTAGAATGTTCCACCAGGCGACTCTCGACTGGACCTGGCCAGTTGTTCTCCTCGGCCTTCTGACTGGTATAGCCTCCCAGGCTCCAATAGCAACGAAAGCCAGGGGGAGCTTGGAAGGGAGATGGGAGACTCTGTTCTCCAGGTCCTTGTATCCGATCTCTGGGAGGAAATTAGACCTCGGCTGGGACAGGGACTATTTCACTGGAATCAAGAGAGTGAGGAGGCTTTATTGCAATGTTGGCATCGGGTTTCATCTCCAAATCACGGCTGGTGGACAAATTAATGGAACACACACTGAAAACCAGTACAGTAGGTAGTCAGCATCTTTTTCTTTTTAAAAAATCTAATCCAGTTACTGCTAATTCTTTGCAACCTTTTGTTAGACAAGCATCTATTCAGGCAATTTCGTGCATTGCACAGATACCTTCTGCAGGATTTAAAGAAGCATCATCTCTCTGTGTTGACCCCCTACCTGAGAAGCAACAGGAAGTTATCCCAAACTTTGCAGTCTTGTCTCGATTGAAGTGCCGCAGTCTTTCACCATGAGGAAAAGCCTCTTGAAAATGCCAGTCTGAATGCTGAAATGTGTTTTTGTTAGTCTGTTATTGACGCATGATGGTTAATAACAATGACACACTTGCCTCAAGTTTCCTTGGTAATGTCAAAAGAGCTTAAGATCGTTGGCCAGTAATGCTATACGTAAATTTTGCTAATGTTTTAACTTCACGATTTTGAAGGGTTAAATGCGTTGGAGTGCCTGACTAGTCTTCAGCAGCATGTGCAAGTAAAGCCTTCAATGGAAATGGAACAAGAATTGCACTTTAAAAATAATGTTGAACATTATAAAGAGAACAAGAGAAACCTGCAGAAGCGAAATGCTTGTTAACTTTTTTTTTGTTAATACCATACTTAATGTGGCTGGATGTTACACGTGGACCTTAAATAGTTAAAATGCAATTTGTGGACCAAAAGGACACAGTATAAATAGAGCGGAGCATGTCAGTGTGGCATTCCCCGTCTTGTTTCCGGGTAGAACTGTTATTCTTGCATTTGCTGTGAACAATTCTACACCAGTAACTTTTAAATTATTCGTACACCTTGTAATGAAGTTGGCCAGTTAGTGGAAATTGAAATTTTCTGGACATAGCCTGGCTTTCACATAAGGCTTATTGTGCCTTAGCTAAGATCTGATCAGCTGATACTGAAAGGAATCAGGAACAGCAGTGAGTTTATTTGTGCTGCATTGTCGGCTGTATTTTATTCTGATCAGACTCCCCTTGCCGCCAACCTCCAAAGCGTTCCTCTCCCACGCACCACCCTCTTCTCAAACTTCCCATCCCCCAAAATGCTTGGTTAAAATTAGATTACGTGAGGTTCCAACGTATGTCTGTGTGTAGATGTGAAAGAGGTGTTGTTTGCAAAAACACCGTACTTTCTTACGCAGTGTGGTTCAATAGTTCAAATTCTGTCATTCATTGTGTATTTTATTTTCATGTTTTATTAACAACTCTTGATAATGTAAATAGCTTTATCAATGCGCTGGGATCTTTACAGTCAATTTTGGTATTTGTAGCATTTAAACAATTTTTGGCCCAGCTTTTTTGTAAACAACAGGAATCCAGGAACATTAGGAATATCTTTTTTCTGATTGCAGTGCTGACTTTTTAAAAAATATTCATGGAACATAGCTGGCTGGACTAGCATTTACTACCCATTCCTGACATGCTGCCTGAACTGACTGACTCAACAGGACATTTCAGAGGGCAGTTAGGAGTCGATCACATTGCTGTGGGTCTGGTCTCATATACAGGCTAGTGCAATTAAGGATGGCAGTTTTCTTTCCTTAAAATCATGAGGGGTATAGATAGGGTGAATAGCCAAGATCTTTTCCCCAGTTTAGCAGAGTTCAAAACTAGAGGGCACAGGCTTAATTGAGAAGGGAAAGATTTAAAAGCGCCCCAAGGGGCAACGTTTTCACATAGAAGGTGGTGCAGGTATGGATTGAGCGACCAGAGGAAGTGGCGGAGGCTAGTACAATTACAACATTTAAATGGCATCTGGATGGGTATATGAACAGGAAGGGTTTAGAGGGATATGGGCCAAATGCTGGAAAATAGGACTAGAGTAATTCAGCATATCTAGTCAGTTTAGAGAACTTGGACTGCAGGGTCTGTTTCCATACTGTACAGCTGTATGACTCTGTGACAGTAAAACAGGCAGATGATTGCAACAATCTACAATGGTTACATGGTCAATAGTAGGCCAGCTCTAAATTCCAGATTTTTATTGATTCAAGTTCCATGACCTGCTGGGATTGAAGTACCACAGTATTAACCTGGACCCCTAGTTTACTAGTCCAGTGACAAGACCATTATGCCACCGTCATCTTACAAAATGAATGGGCATCCTAAGAATACTTTGTGTGAGGCTGAACTGCATTTGCAGCTTGTAATGATTTAATTTATCTTTTGACATTTCCTGTAATAAATACTGAATATAAATGCTTGACATTTGTTTATTTATGATCCTTGTGCAGAATATATTGGTGCTCAATCCTTGGAATGAACACAGAACCAGATGCTACTTTAAATTAACATCAAATACTGTTTGCATGGATAGTGTAGCAACATGATTATAATGGTCAGTGCCCATCTCTCTAACTGCTCAGCATCAGCAATCCCTTTGTCTGTTTCACCTTTTTTCTCTCCCTGGGTTCTGTCTGCATCTATTTGATTCATTCCATTCCCTCCCCAACTCTATCCCCTCATTAGCGTAATTACCACCATTTCCCAGCTGCTTTCAGTTCTGATGAGGAGTCACTGGACTCGAAACATTAAGTCTATTGCCACAGATGCTGCCAGATCTGCTGAGTTCAGAACTTTCAGATTTTTGTTTCCGCCATAATTGTTGTAAATCGTCTGCACAACCTTTTCAAAGTTCACGTATCACTTCTAAAGTGTCCTGACTAAAATCATGTACAAGCCCAGTACCATCATTAAACACATGGGGTGCTTTGGTGGCTCAGTGGTTAGCACTGCTGCCTCATAGCACCAGGGACCCAGGGTTCAATCCCAGCTTCAGGTGACTGTGCAGAGTTTGCACATTCTCCCTGTGTCTGCAATGCTTTCCTCCCACAGTCCAAAGGTGTGCAGGCTGTGCTAAATTGCCCATAGTGTTCAGGAATGTGCAGACTATGTGGGTTAGCTGTGAGAAATGTGGGGTTAAAGGGTGGGGGGTATGCTCTTCAGATGTTTGGTGTGGACTTAAGGGGCCAAATGGCCTGTTTCCACACTGTAGTGATACAATGATGACATCTAGGAAGTCGCAGAAATAAATAACCAAGCAGGCATCTCAACAAGGTATCCATAGGGCAACATGAACTTTACAGATTTACATGACTCCTAAGATGTGATTACCAGCCCAAAAATTACTCCCATGTATTTGTTATACATAACTGGGAATTCAGGCTTCTGCATTTTTAATGGGGTCTGGAGTGGGTTTAATGGCAGGCACTGAATGCCAAGAAGATCAGCTCAGTGATATAGTGGAAAGATTAACAATAGTAATACCATGATGAAATGTTGAGAGAAGGATGGCCTACAGTTGATTATTAGATAGTAACAGTCACTGAAATGGACAGTTGAACAAGCATGGAGTCTTCATCAATCTGAAGTAAAGAGCCGATACCTGGAATAACTTGAGGATGGAGGCTTCACCTTGCATTTTGCTACGTTTTGCCAATTGCTAGATGATATGTTGATTCTCAGTGATGGTGCTTTTGATTTTGGGCAAGATCCATCATTACCCTTTTACGTTATTGCCCAATTTCAAAATTACTTCCTATGTGTTGGTTGATATTCATGGGATGTGGGCA
Source organism: Stegostoma tigrinum (assembly GCF_030684315.1). NCBI lineage: Eukaryota > Metazoa > Chordata > Chondrichthyes > Orectolobiformes > Stegostomatidae > Stegostoma > Stegostoma tigrinum. The sequence continues at coordinate 12,726,875 of NC_081374.1, read as the reverse complement.
TCCCAAGCTGGATGATCATTTATTACTAATCCTTGATCACCCTTGAGTAGGTGGTGAAGAACTGCCTTCTCTGAACAACTGAAGTCCATTTTAATTAGATATACCCAAAATACCATGAAGGAGTTCCAGGAAGTTGACCCAGGATGGTGAGTGGTTTGGAGTGAACCTTGCAGGTGATTGTGCTCCCATGTGTCTGCTTCCCTTGTCCTTCCAGATGGAAGTGTTTGTACATTTGAAAGGAGTTGTCCAAGGATCTTGGATGAATTTCTGCAGTTCATCTTGTAGATAGCGCACCACTGATGCTACTGAGCAATAGTGATGGAAGGAGTGAATGTTTGTTGATGAGGTTCCAATCAAGTGGGTTGTTTTGTCCTGGATGGTATCAAGTTCTTGAGTGTTGTTGAAGCTGCACTCTTCCAGACAAGTGGGGAGCATTCCATCATTTCTTTTTCTATTCATCTGTGGGAAGTGGACGTTTCTGGTTGGCCAACATTTCTTGCCCATCCCGAGTTGCCCATGAGAAGTTGGTGGTAAGCTGTCTTATTGAACCGCTGTAGTCTCCTGCTGTAGGTTGACCCACAATGCTATTAGAGAGGGAATTCCAGGATTTTGACCCAGCAACAATGAAGGATTGGCGATATATTTCCAAGTCAGCATGGTGAGTGACTTGGAGGGAACTTGGAATGGTGGCATTCCCATATATCTGCTGCCCTTGTCCTTCTAGATGGAAGTTGTTGTGGGTTTGGAAGGTGCTGTCTGAGGATCTTTGGTGAAATTCTGCAGTGCATCTTGTGGATAGTACCCACTGCTGGTACTGAGCGTTGGTGGTAGAGGGAGTGAATGCTCATGGACATAATGCTAATCAAGCGGTCTGCTTTGTCCCGGCTGGTGTCAAGCTTCTTGAATGTTGTTGGGACTGCACTCATCCAGGCAAGTGGGGAGTATCCCATCACACTCCTGCCTTGTAAATGGTGGACAGGCTTTGGTGAGTCAGGAGATGAGTTACTTGCCACAGTACTCCCAGCTTCTGGCCTACTCTTGTAGCCATTCTGTTAATGCATTGTGTCCAGTTTCTGGTCAATCAATGGTAAACACCAGGATGTTGATGGTGGGGAATTCAGTGATGATAACACCATTGAATGTCAAGGGGTGGTGGTTAGATTGTCTCTTATTGGTGATGGTTATAGCCTGGCATTTGTGTGGCGCAAATGTCACTTGCCACTTGTCGGTCCAAACCTGGATATTGTCCAGATCTTGTTGCATGTGAACAAGGACTGCTTCAGTACTTGAGGAGTCATGAATGGTGCTGAACATTGTACAATCACCGGCAAACATCCCCACTTCTGATCTTCTGATGGAGGGAAGGTCATTGATGAAGCAGCTGAAGATGATTTTACCTAGGACACCACCTAAGGAACTCCTGCAGAGATGTACTGGAGCTGACATGACTGACCTCCCACAACCATGACCATCTTCCTCTGTGTCAGGTATGACTCCACCCACTGGAGTGTTTGCCCCCAATACACATTGATGCCAGTTTTGCTCGGGCTCTTTGATGTCACACTTGGTTGAATGCAGCCTTGATATCAAGGGCTGTCACTCTCCTCTCACCTCTGGAATTCAGCTTGTTTGTCCATGTTTGAACCAGGGCTGTAATGAGATCAGGAGCTGAGTGACCCTGGCAGAGCCCAAACTGGGCATCATTGAGCACATTGTTGCTGTGCAGGTGTTGTCTGATAGCACTGTTGATGATACCTTCCATCACTTTACTGATGATTTAAGAGTAAACCGAGAGTAGGCAGTGATTGTTCTGGTTGAATTTGCCCTGCTTTTTGTGTACAGGACATACTTGGGCAATTTTCCACATTATTGGGTAGATACCATACACCTGCCTTGTCCCCCTGTAAACAGGCTTTGAGCAGCCAGGCGTGAGTTACTCACTGCAGGATTCATAGCATCTGGCCTGTTCTTGTAGCCATAGAATTTATATGTCTCGTCCAGGTCCATTTCTGGTCAATGGTAGCCTCCCAGGATGTTGATAGTTGGGGATTCAGCAATTGTAACGACATCGAATGTCAAGGGATAATGCATTCTTCCTGATTGGAGGTGGTCGTTACCTGAAACTTGTGTGATGCAAATATTACTTAACACTTGTCAGCCCAAAACTGGATATTGTCCAGGTCTTGGACCATTTTGGACATGGACCCATTCAGTATTTGAGGAGATATGACAGGTGCTGAATATTTTGCAATCGTCAGTGAACATTCTCACTTTATTCCTTTTCATGGAAGGAAGGTTGTTGACACAGCAGCTAAAGATATACTCCTGGGGAACTCTTGCAGTGACATCCTGTGGGCACAATAAGTGACTTCCAACAACTGCAACTATTTTTTTTGTGCCAGATATAGCTCCAACCAATGGAGAATTTTTCCTAATTGCCTTTACCTCTAATTTTGCTAGAGTCCCTTGATGCCATACTTGGTCAAATGTGGCCTTGATGTCAAGGGCTGTCACTAACACTTCACCTTCATATTGAAGACCCAATGGGATATCTTAGGGCCAGGATATTTTTGCAAATAGTGACAGAGCATAAAGAATTATCCACCCAAAAGTACAAATCTATATAATTACTTCTGTAAATGACTCTCTTTTATAGCAATTTTAGTTAGTGTGATTCTGAAACCATAAAAGATTCACAATAAAGAAAATGTTACTGAGTTTGGTGGCTGTCCTCCCAGGGTAGATTTCCAATATCAGCAGCTAGGTGCTAATAGAATAGACCAGATCAGTTGCTTCTAGTAGAACTTGCACAGTCGTTATTGGAATCATTGGAATAAAAATCTGGCATGTTTACTAAAAGACCAGTGCCAGAGTGCCACCGAGATGATGAAGATGGAAGTCTTCCTTTATCAGTGATAATGGGAACTGCAGATGCTGGAGAATCCAAGATAATAAAATGTGAGGCTGGATGAACACAGCAGGCCCAGAAACATCTCAGGAGCACAAAAGCTGACGTTTCGGGCCTAGACCCTTGATGAAGGGTCTAGGCCCGAAATGTCAGCTTTTGTGCTCCTGAGATGCTGCTGGGCCTGCTGTGTTCATCCAGCCTCACATTTTATTATCTAGTCTTCCTTAATCGTAGTCTTTCTCTTTCCCTTTGGTGCACGTTTGGCAAATACTCAGGATTTTTTGTTTTCTGTAGAGAGAGTTTATCTTGCTCATTCTTTTTATCTTCTTCACATTCCTTTCCAATGGTTTGATATTAACCTTCCTCTGTTTCCAGTTCTGTTCTGTCTTTGTTGCCATTATCAGTCTGAGGCCCTTCTCCTTGGAGGCTGCAAAGTCTCCAGATGGAGACTTTAAACTATGGAGATATGAATCTGAAAGTAAAGGCATGGTTTTCACTTGTGGGAGAGGGCAGGGAGTCGTTGGTATATAACAGTTACAAATGAATTCTACAAAAAAATGAAAGAGAAATGTCTTTACTCATTGTGTTCAGAATGTGGAACTTGACAATCACATGGAATGATTGAGGCAATAGCACAGATATAACAAAGGGGAAGTTGATAAGTGCATGAAGGAGAAAGTTATAAAAAGGATAGTGTGATGTGAAGTGAAATGAGAGAAAGCTCATGACAGGGACCAATATTCCACTAAAAGGCTGGTAGCTGTACTGAAAGATGTTACATGGTTCTTTCCTCCCATAAGGTGAAAGATCCCATAACATTGTTTGGCACGAGTAGAGGAACTATAATGTCAAGTTAGGTTGCAGCACTGGAAAAATCCCAAATGTGGGAATCCTGTTCTGCCGTTTCGGCAGAGGGAGGGGTGGTAGTGGTAGTATTCTAAAATGGGTGTGCTCAATAGGAGATAAGGGAATGCAGAGGCCATTCTGTAAAAGTGACCTTGATTTTTTCTTCTCTTCCCCATTCACTAACCCGGTCCCTCACCACAGTCTGAAGCAGACAATGTGGGACTGCATTAAGCCTGGCTGTTTGACTGGGTTCAGCTGATTTCTGTGTCTTGTATGGACACTAGGTGGTAGTAGAGCCTTGGACTTGGTGCCCTCTCCAAATAGGGTCTGGAAATTGTGTGCCTCTAAATCACGTGTGACATACAGTCCAAGAACTTTACCCGAGTTGGCCTGTTGTCAAAAACATTAATCAAATCATCTGCACCCAAAAGTTGTAGACGTAAACTAATCTAAACTAAATGGAAGTTTTTAAGCTGCTTTTTTCCAGATCCTTCAATCAATTTCTTGGTTTTGGCTCTTCATGGCTAATATCTGTCCAGTTTTTGATAAGCTTAAAACTTGTAACAGTTTTGCATGGGGAGAAACATGATCATGTGAATGAGCAAAAACATCAGGCTTCAGTCTTCTAGTTTGAAGAAATGTAAAATTGCGTCTTCAACCGAGCTACTAATGGGAATCTGGAATTGTAAGGGTGGTAGAGGCAGAAACCTTCCTAACATTTGAGAGGTATTTAGATGTGCACTTGTGATACCAAAGCATACAAAGCTATAGGCTAAGTTCTAGAAAATGGGATTAAAATAGTTAGGTGCTTGTTTTTGACTAGCATGGACACAATGGGCCAAAGGGCCTTTCTCTGTGTTGTAGATCTCCATGAGAGGCTGAAATTAAAGTGGGAACAGTGTACATCACTTTGGACTAATCACTGTCACTATATAACCTGTGCAGAGAGTCTCAGTAAGGTGCTCCACAGGATGATACAATCCTGTATAGAGCCAAAATCTTGATTAATGGAGATGGAGAAGAGCTAAGAAACTTATCAATAACTTGTTATTGCAGAATTGTCAAGTACACTATTGATATTTTTGCACAAATGGCATCAGCATTCAGAATCACGTGTTACCATCCTAAGGAAACATTTCTCTGGGCAGCAGGTTTGCATTGCAGAGTGAAACCTTCAGTGTAGGTTCAGTTTCCACACTGATGTTACCATGAAGGACTCTCCTTCTCAATCATTCTCCTTGCCTGAGGCATGGTGACCCTCACGATAAACCACTACTAGTCATCCCTGTTTAATGAGAGAGCACCCCTGACAGTCTGGTAGGATTTTGGAAACTTTACCTTTTACCTTTAGTATCATGTAACTCCTATTGTTGAATTCATACAAGGAGAGTGCCACCTTGACCTTCTTCTCAAGCTGTTCTTTGTGTCACATTTTGTCTCAGCAGAGGAGGGTAGGAGTGGATTATACGACTGTTAACACAGCATGCCATACTGTGATTGGTTACCATATCTCCCCAGTCCTCCGCACCCTAGTGATCAGCTACTCTGTGCAATACCACTGTGACAAGGTACTGTGAATCACAGGTACTTCAACAAAATAGAGGAAGAAAACATGGTCAAGGCTCTTATTTTGGATGAGAATCAACACCTTCTAGTAAATGGTTTCCTCATGACATTAATGGAAATGTTTCAGCAAGATCTATATTCAAATCTTCCAGTTCCTCAGAAAATAACTTAGGGTGGTATTAAGTTGGCTTGACAGGTGTCTCACCCAACAGCTGAATAGTCAGCAGATAACTATAATCAGTTCTGTGGAGATGTTTATCAGCTGCCCCCAGATATTTAGATACTCAGTTCCCAGAATTCAAGACCCCAGGCTCAAGCCAACAGCCATGAGTCAAAGATTGGCAATTGTCCATTGCTTGTCAATGCCACATCAGAAGTCCAGGATTGCCTAGAAATCCCAGCTCGAAGGTGAGTGAGGATGGGATATAGAGTGTGTGGTAGGGTCTAATAAGAAATAAGGCACAAGAGGATCAGAGGCAAGGACAGGAATTGACTTTTCATAGCACCTCCACCCCTTCAGGATGCCAGGATCAAAGTTCCGAATAAAGAAGAATTTCCTCTTTGTCCAGGTGTTTGCTTTCAGAGAGCTAATGGATAAGCCTGATTGACATCACTGTTTTCTTCTGCCCTCCTACTTTAATCAGGAGAGGTTTAACACCATCAGGAGACTGACACATGGCCCATGGTTTAGTGGATAAGGTCAATAAATTGTTAAATTATTAAGCATTAAATCCAGCCCCTTATTTTGTGAAAGCCAAAGTCTCAAGATTGTTGGCTGCATTTTCTTCAAGAGGAATTAAATGTTGCAAGAAATTTTGTTGGCTTTTGTAGGTGTTGGCACCGTTATATTGCCGTCATGGTGCTAACTGGGAGAAAAAAACTAACAGCACAGTGAAGATCATTGGAATGCTCATTATCTTTGACCCAAGATGCTGGATGTGTATCTGCTTGAAAGCCTGGAGATAGAGACATGGTAAAGCCATTGAGAATCTCAGCATTAGAGATCAATGCTTCTTACAGGTACCCCAAAGTGTTAATCGAAGAATGAAATCCTTCTCTATGCAGAGGAAGTAGAACGTTGTGCTTGAGGTGTCAGGCCCATCCCAGGAAAGTTATTGTATAGAAGAAGCATGGACAAAGAAAAGAAAATCTTGTCAGGAGACTGCATGAGGAAGTTCCCTTTCTGGATAAAGTAAGAAGTATACGTATTTTCATGATAGTTCACTTTAAACTGAGGAAGGTGAGAGAATGCTGAGGTCGATGAATGAAGCATGGATTCTTTAAAATCAAGTGATAAACAACTGAGAAAGTCTTTTCGAGTGGGTGATGGGATGTATTTGAAATTATATATTTTGGCATTCAGCATGCTCATTTTAAGTTGATTCAATGTTGAAATAAACCATATAAACTTGCATTTATCTTTTTTCAAAAAAAAATTACAGACTATCGGTGGAATAAATTGTAGGAATAATATTTGAATATCAGAAGAAATCATGCAACGTTGATTCCCAGACATAGTATGGATGGAGTAAGAGTAGTTGTATCACATTAATGTTCAGAAATTTTAATGATAATAGTTTCTGACACGAGTGGCTATGAATGGTGTTCTTTTTATACTTTGATTTCTTATGCTGGATATATTTTATCTCTCAGACTCACCATCTCAGATCATTCTTCTGTTCAAATTCTAATTCCTCACTTGAAGGACTTAAGCACAAGACCTGCCTTGATACTCCCACTGTAGAGCTGAGGGAAACCTACGAATGGTCTGTTGTAAGTTTTTTGCAGGAGACATTAAACTGCGACATTAAAGAAGACCAGTGGAGATTTGGCTGCAATGATGAGTCATTGTGGCATGAAATATTAACTGTTTCTCCCCTCTGCTGAGTATTTCCAGTGTTTATTATTTCTATTGAAGAGCAGGGCAGTTTTGGCAATGTTTATTCTTTAACCAATACCTAAAAATAGATTTTCTGACTATTGTCACATTTTTGTGGTCAAGCTGACTGTCATAATTCCTACATTATATTAGTGGTTGGTGGTAGATGTTACAGCTCACTCGGAGTCCAAGTTGCTGGGGCAACATGCACATGTTTATTAGTCTGGAGCTATCAACCTACAAAGTAATGGTAGAGGCTCCCAGTATTTTCTGTCACATGGCTGACCAGGAAGCTTTCCTGTCTTTAGCACCTGCCACATGTTGGAAGGAATGCAGGCTGGAACTCAACCTATGTGGTTGATATTATGAATACACCTTCCTTGTGCTAACAAGTCCTGGAGTATGACTTGAAATTGGAGCTTCTGGCTCAGAGTGTAGGAAGCTACTCACCACAGCAAAAGGTTTCCATTATAAACAATGTTGACACTTCAGAATATTACAGGCAGTCCCCAGGTTGCGAATGGGGTCTATTCTTGAGTGCATTTGCTAGTAGGAACTCAATGCAAGACAATTTGAAGAAGCCATTTGTAAGTACAGGTCATGTTTGTATGTTGGATCTTTAAATTTACATCCTGTATGTAAATATGCTTGTAACTATGAGCATTTGTAAGTCAGTCATTCGTTCATTGGGGACCCCCTGCACTTCAACAACTGTGAAACATTTCAGGATGTCCTGAGTTCAAAAGTTTCTACTTTTTGTCATTTTATGCCAATAGCAATTACAGGAAAACTCTTACTACTATAATTCAACATAATTGGTGTTTCAGGTGGCTTTGCATAACCTTGTTTGATTTCTGAAGGCAGTGGATTAGGTTACAGTATAACATACAAATTTATATGAAAGAAAAGATTAAGTGAACAGATACTGGCAATTGTACAGTTACACTAGAAACAGTGAAACTATTCCTTAAGACAGGAAATAATCAATCATTGCATAATAACAGTAAAATTTAGCATAAACTAGATTTGACACCAAGGGCTTTTCAACCACTACCCACTGTATATTACCTAAAAGAACAGCTATGGATAATCAAATGGAGGATGTTATACTTTGACCCTGGGTGCACAAAATCTATCTGCTGTAATTTTATGGCAGACCTGTACATGGCCCACTAGTATTACGTGTGAGATAGGTTAAGACCTCAAATTTACACACTTAAACAAACTAAAGTTTTTTTAAAAAAGGCCCTGTCTGCCATTCTGATGTGTGAGTGGGCAGATTGTGACCGCACAGGCTCAACCTGTTTGTGCCAGGCAGTGACAAGCCTGATCAGGCTCCTTAAAAAAAACTACCAGATGCCTGTTCAGAAACTTCCAAAACCACTTTCAGTTTGCGTTTTGTGGGGAAGGAAAAAGTGAAATGCTCCCTCTGCTTCCCATTGAATCCCTACAGTGAGGAAACAGGCCATTCGGCCCAAACCAATGCTCTGAAAAGCTTTTGTGCTCCTGAGATGCTGCTGGGCCTGCTGTGTTCATCCAGCCTCACATTTCATTATCTTGGATTCTCCAGCATCTGCAGTTCCCATTATCACTGAAAAACATGGTCAGTCCACCTGCTCTGCACATCTTTGGACTGTGGGAGGAAATCAGAGCACCCGGCAGAATTAGGGAGAATGTGCACACTCCACACAGATAGTCACCCAAGGGTAGAATCGAGCCCTTGTCCTTAGTACTGTGAGGTAACAGTGTTAACCACTGAGCCACCGTTCAGCTGCGTAAAAATATTGCTGCTCCCTCCCTGACTAGTGCCTCACCTGGGAATCATTTGCACCTGACTCACCTTACCCACCCCTACCCAGAAACCCCTTCCACAGGCTTGACCTTTCCATCTATCTGGGTGGAACCAGCAGATTTTCTGTTCTCTCTTGATTTGGAAGCAGAGCGCAGCTTTCTTCTTGATGCCCACAGTTCACTTGAGAGATTTGGACTTGAAAATGTTCTCAGCCTACCAACCACAGCTTCAGTTGGGTGTTGTAGCAACTCTCAGTTAAAAACATTTAAATATTAACATTCTGTGCGAGTTTGTTGTTTGGCTATCCATGGATGATCTCTTGTACTTGCTGTCTTGCTCTGTCTCTTGTTCTCTCATCCTTACACTCTTCAGGTGTTGACTGTAGCTTAGTTGGTGGTAATCATGTCCCTGATGTTCTGGGTTCAAATCCTACTTCTAGGCCTTGAGCAAAATAATGACAGGCATGAGAGAGAACTAAAAGACAAGTTCCCTTCCCTTTCAGCATGCAATCCGTGTTGAAAATGATGTGCCTGCTTCTCAAGCCCTCAATGTATGGTCAATTTGAGCAACCAGCATCAAGTTTTTATGAGTTTAAATAAAGACAATTATTTATTCATGCATTCCTTTGAAAGTCTAATGCTATGTTACTCACTTGGCAATACTCAAACAAACACACACATTCAAGAAAGAATACAGTTAAGAAAGACAGTATGATTTTACAAATGACTAAAAAAAAAGTCTGCTCATAATTCAAATGCTTGGCTTGTCCTAAGAAAAAGATGCATTGCAGGTGACAGTAACAAAAGTTTTCTAGGGTTGCCTGAGAAGGCTCAATAACCAAAGTATTATATTAGGATTATTGCAGAATTCCCTTAAAACGACAGGTATTCATCAGGTTCTGATGTGATTATTTATAGTCTTCTTTACCAGGATGTCAGATTTCTGTATTGATAAATTGAGAAAGAACTGGCTTATAGATGCTGAGTCTCCATTTTTAATAACATAGCCATCACTACCCTCTTTGCTGGTGTCTCTACAGTTGTTGCTTGCAAATTAACTATTGGCTAATAAGATTCATTATCTGTATTCACTTTGTTACTTGATTCATACTTCTGTTGTCCACCTGAAATGGCCTAATGTTAAAAGTCATTGCTATATAATGAAGAGCAGATGGCCACCGTACACACTATTTATGATTTGATTGGCTTCTCTACAGCTTTTTTAAAGTTTTGAGCTCAGGGGCGTAAAATCTAGTTGATAGATTTTGAGTTTGGACCAAGCCCATAAACAGCAGGAGGAATGAATTCCAAAAATGTCTATTCAAGGACGATACTCAACCCTTGGTAACACAATTAGAAATTTTCTGAGGAACTGAGATACTTCTGAGTCTATGCAGAAATTACAAATGTCACCTTACCGTCAACAGCTATCATAGCAGCCTTTTTAAGTGCCCATTTTAAAAGCAAAAGACTGTTCCAGGAAGTTTTGTACTTAATAGAGTCCATATTTAAAGTTAAGAATATGACATACCTTTAGTGATCATGACAAAATAAAAATCAAGACCAAAATTCCAGTGCAGTACTGAAGCAGTGCTGCCCAGTTAGCAGTGCTGTCTTTCAGATGGATGACTAAGGCCTCCCGAGCCTGTTCATTGCACCACAGAATCCCTATAGTGTGGAACCAGGCCATTCAGCCCTTTGAGATCACACTGACCCTTCAAAGACCGTTTAACCCGCACCCTGCATCCTCCCTCCTCCCCCATTCCCATGGTTAATCCACCTAGCCTCCACCCCCCGGGACACTATGGGCAATTTATCATGGTCAATTCACGTAACCTGCACATCTTTAAAGTGGATGTAAAAGTTGCCATGGCATTGTTTCAATGCACAGCAGGATAATTATCCCTGGTGCCCTGGCCAATATCTCTTCCTGAATCAAATCATGGAAAGAGATTGTCCGCTCATTATCACATTTGCATTGTGCAGATCGACTGCCACATATCCTACATTACACCAATGACGTCACTTGAAAAGTAGTTAATTTAGAAAGTAGAAAGATAAGCTGTAAATATTATTCATAAAGACTCAGTCCATCACCATCAATGCCCAGTTGCAGCAGTGTGCACTATCTACAAGATGCATGCCAGCAACTCGTCAAGCCTCGTGTGACAGTACCTTCAAGCTCCCGACCTCTACCCATGAGAAGGACAGGGATAGCCAGCAGTGAATACACTGCCACCTGCAGATTCCTCTGAAAACCACATACCACACTGAGCTGGGACTGCATTGCTGGACCTTCACTGCCGATGGAAAATAATCTTGAAGCTCCCTTCCTTTAAAATGGGTGTACCAGATGGACACCAGTGATTTGAGAAGATAGTTCACTGGAACATTTTTGAGGACGACTGGGATGGATAACAAATGTTGGCCTTGCTAGTGATGCCTATCCCATGAAAGTATAAAAAAAAGGTTTGGCAGGGTCTGGTGGTTATCAGTAGTGGTTTTTGTCAAATTCAGTCAAACTATTCAACCTTTACAAGGCTGCCCAGGAAAAATTATTTAAAAATTATCTGGGACAAAGTCAGTTTACATACTCTTAAAACTCAAAAAGACTAAGCATTCAAACACTTTTAACGTTAAAACAGACAAAATGCTTGGACTGGAGTTAAAGAGCTTGATTCCTTTCTCAGGCACATGATGTGACAGTCAAATCTGTTAATTTCAACAACTAGTTCATTACTTCCTGAAAACATTTAATTTTTAACCCCTTCAGGAGACAGGATAGAAACAGTTTAGTGCATCAGTGGCTAAAGTAATTATTTTGTGGTAAGAAATAAAACAATTTTGTAAATGTGACAATTTTATTCCTCACCCAGACAGGCTTAAGGCTGGAACATTAAATACATTTTGTTACAATATTTGGATGTGAGTTTGCTCGCTGAGCTGGAAGGTTAGTTTTCAGAGGTTTCGTCACCATTCTAGGTAACATCATCAGTGAGCCTCCGATGAAGTGCTGGTGTTATGTCCCGCTTTCTATTTATCTGTTTAGGTTTCCTTGGGTTGGTGATGTCATTCCCTGCATTGGTGATGTCATTTCCTGTTCTTTTTCTCAGAGGATGGTAGATTGATTTGGAGCCAATGTGTTTGTTGATGGAGTTCCGGTTGGAATGCCATGCTTCTAGGAATTCTCGTGCGTGTGTCTGTTTGGCTTGTCCTAGGATGGATGTGTTGTCCCAATCAAAGCGGTGTTCTTCCTCATCTGTATGTAAGGATACTAGTTGATAGTCGATCATGTCTCATCAAAGACATTTCGGAAATGACTGCCAGACTACTCAGACGTCTTGGCGTCACGGTAGCCCACAAACCCACCAACACACTAAAACAGCAGCTAATGAACTTAAAAGACCCTGTACAGACAACAAGCAAAACGAATGTCATTTACAAAATATCTTGCAAGAACTGTGACAAACACTACATTGGACAAACAGACAGAAAGCTAGCCACCAGGATACACGAACATCAACTAGCCACAAAACGACATGACCCACTATCACTAGTATCCTTACATACAGATGAGGAAGAACACCACTTTGATTGGGACAACACATCCATCTTAGGACAAGCCAAACAGAGACACGCATGAGAATTCCTAGAAGCATGGCATTCCAACCAGAACTCCATCAACAAACACATTGATTTGGAGCCCATCTACCATCCTCTGAGAAAAAGAACAGGAAATGACATCACCAACCCAAGAAAACCTAAACAGATAAATAGAAAGCGGGACATAACACTAGCGCTTCACCGGAGGCTCATTGATGATGTTACCTAGAATGGTGACGAAACATCTGAAAACTAACTTTCCAGCTCAGCGAGCAAACTCACATCCAGAACCTCAACCTGAGCTACAAATCTTCTCAAAACTCGCTAGTTATAATATTTCTTGAATCTATTTTGGGTATACTTTAAACCACATTTAGATTCCAATCTGGAAAAAAATAGAATCATAGAATCCCTACAATGTGGAAACAGGCCCTTTGGCCTCACAAGTCCACACTGAAGCTCAGGGCCATCCCACCCAGACCTGTTCCCCTGTAACCGACCTAATCTACACACCCCTGAACACTACAGGCAATTTAGCATGGCTAATCCATCTAGCTTGCACATCTTTGGACTGTGGGAGGAAACCAGATCACCTGGGGGAAACCCATGCAGACACGGGGAGAATGTGCAAACTCCACACAGACAGTCGCCCGAGGCTGGAATCAAACCCAGGTTGCTCGTGCTGTGAGGCTGCAGTGCTAACCACTGAGCCACTGTGCCACCCCAAATAGTTAGACCCAATAGCACTTCGATTTTCTTAATTTATTCTCTTTCACTTCCAATAACCTAAATTATCAAATATTTCTGCTTGTGAGTCCTTCCGGTATGCAATTTGACAGCCAACATGAGAGGGACTACAATTAAAAGTAGTCAATCGGTTGTGAATTATAGGGTAAACCCTGAAGACCTGATTAGGCACTAATTAATGCAAATTTATGCATCACTTCAAAATTGTAAATGTTCTAAACTTAATGGTCCTGGGACAGTTACCCGTTCAATAGTTTCGCAGTCAGTCACCAGGTTCAGGACTGGAACTAGAGATAAAAGGACAATCATTTGAGTAGGGAGGATTTAATTCTAAGTCTGAGAAGAGCTTTACTCAGTGCACCACAAAGAAGAAACCCAGAAATATCGCTCATACTGAATGTGCGAATGCTCAGCACTGGTATGAAATAATTCAGTCCATTGTTTTAATTCTGACATTGCAAGTAAAGTGATAAGAATTAATTGTGTTACTGAGAGTAACATCTACTGATAATATTTATTTTATATATTTAGGTCTCTTAATGATTTCTACAGTGGAGTTGGGAGTTGTCAGTCTGTATGGAGTGAAAACTCGTGCCTTCATTGCAATGAATAGCAAAGGCCGACTGTATGCATCGGTAAGTAAATTAAACATATCCTGACCTCCAGTTGTAATATATGGAATTGTAAAAAAAATTGCATTTGTATTATCAGCTTAATAACCTATTTCCATTCCAGTCGCTCATTTTACAAGTTGCTCCCTGGTGAATGACAGAGGGAATATCTAATGTGACCCTTTATTTCTCCCCAGGATAATTATTCAGTTTAGGACTTTCACATTTTACTGAGCAATTTTACCAATTAACACTGATTTAACCAGGCCATTGTAAAGAGGCAAGTTTTCAATAAATAAGATGAAAAGAGTTGAAAAAATGATGATAATCAATGACCGATCATGATTTTAATAACTATAAAAGTCTTGAAACTATAAAGTTATTTCAATATGTAGTGGTTTGATAATTCAGACAGACTAAATAGTGTTTGCATTTTTAATTCTGCAGACTGTGTTACTGCACAAGTAGGTAGTCAAGGGAAATAGAAAATATGGAAAGGGTAGACAGATATTTGCCAATCTGCCTGTCATTACATACCATCTGGAGCAGGTGAGACTTGCACCCAGACCTCATGGCTCAGTGGCAGGGACATTATCACTGCACCACAAGAGCTCAGGAACAGAATGCACAACCTACAGCATAATACTGTGCAGTTGGCGCCTCGCTTCTCAAGAAGATGTCTCTTGCTTTTTCTCAGTATCACCTTTGATGCCATGAACGAGATTGATAACTCGCTGTCTGCCTCAAGCATTTACTCCAACATGTAACTGTACAGTCTATTGCTCTACTGTCCTTTAGTGTTTTTTTTTAATTCCACAGAAAAAATAACAATCATCATAAAATTTAGCTTGATATAGTTGGGTAAGTGAGCGAAAAAAAGCTCTGCTTATCATCTCGTACTGGTGGGACGTAATAAAGCTTTTGTGGATTTGATGTCCACATTACAGAGCAAGATACTGTTTCGGGACATTAGCTACAATAGGTCAGATGCATTATCTTAATTAAACACCATTGCAGATACAATAAATGTGAATGATTATCAACAGGCACATTTATTTTTTTTTAATTAAAAACACTCTCTTTCAGGTGGATTTCAATAATGAATGCGAATTCAGAGAAATACTCTTGCCAAATCGCTACAACGTGTATGAATCAAAGACGTACCGAGGGATGTACATAGCATTGAGCAAACATGGAAGAGCAAAGAGAGGAAGCAAAGTTTCACCCATCCTGAGGGTTACTCATTTTTTGCCTAGATTGTAAAGAAATGGGGCAACTGGATACTTGAAGTATCACAAGACATCATTTTCATGGAAGTAGGATTGCAGAAAACTATACCATGTACAGGACATATGTAGATGAATGTTAAGTTATTAACTTATATGAAAACAGCATAACCTGTAAATATGTATCACTTTTTATAGTTATTTGACACAAGTGAGCTACTTCATTAATGCTGCTTTAAAAAAAAGTATGATTTGGGGCATAGTAAAAAAGTCACTCACCGTATTAGTTGGATTGGATTGTCAGCCCCACAACAACAAGTTAATTGAGAGACCAGTTATCAGTGGCAAAAGGAAATAGTGTAGTATATTACCTAATTTTCTGTATCAGAGAGATACATGAGGAAAACATTTGTTCAATAAATTAGAGATGTGCAAACTGCCTTACACCAAAGTGACCTCTGACCTTAAACCAGCTGAGTCAAGACAGATGTAACACAGCAAAGTAATTGTTGGATCTTTTGGAGATGTCAGGAGGTTGGTGAAATTCTTCTTCCTTTTTTTTGTTAGTTTGTTCCTGTGTATTATTCACCTCCTGAAGATTTTTGTCATCTTTCTAGCCCTAGATCTTTGGGCTACTCAATATCTGAAAAGTTTCTGGCTGCATCAAGTGAAATTTGTTGATGGCGGGATACAGGCTATGCACATGCTAAGCAGGAATTGTAAGCTTCATCGAAAAACAGGCCCAAATTCATTAGTTTCCATGAGCAGCCAGTGCCTATCATGCCCAGTGAGAAATGATCAAGTTCAGCCTAAATGCCTTGCCAGCATTGGCACTGAGATTTGACGGTGAGGGTTGATGGGGATGAGGGGATAGTGAATACCCTGAAGTGGATTTGGAGATATCAAAGATGATTCTGCAGCTCTTCTGGTTTTATGTTAATGCTCAAAATAAATGTGCTTGCCTTTCTGATGGTCACCATCTGCTTGGCCACATCCATAATAGGTAAACAGAGCCAACCCAGTGCTCTCAGAGCAGCACCATGAATGAAATTGGTCTCAATTTGGTGAGATGATATCTCAAACACTACGAAGTTTTGGCCTCTTTATTTAAGTAAACACATGGGAGGCGGTTTATGGGAGATTTACTGGACTGAAGACTGGAGTGTATGGTTGTCTTATAAGGAAAGATTGGAGAGTCTGGGCTCATTTTCATTAGAGTTTAGAAGAGCAAGGGGTGAACTTTAACAGATCCTGAATTGTCTTGACAAAGTGATCATAGATAGGACATTTACCCTCTTGAGTGAGTCAGGTCTAGGGGACACTGATTAACACTGTTGTAAAATTAAGTGTTATCCTTTTTGGGATGGAGATGAGGAGAATTTTTTTTTCCTCTGAGGGTTGTGACTTTGGAACTCTATCTCAGAAGGCAATAGAAATGGTCTCATTGACTATTTTTAAGGCAGAGATAAATAAACTCTTGTTAGGCAAAGGGATCAAAGATTATTAGGCGTTAATGGGAATGTGGAATTTGGAACACGAATAGATCAGCCATGATTTTATTGAATGGTAGAGATGTTCGAAGAGCTGAATGGCCTACTTCTGTTCCTAATTCACAAGGAGATATGTAAGGATATATGAGGTCACACTTTATTTTGAAGATGCCTCATGCCTAGTCTAGGCCAATGACTAAATATATATACATGTCTGAAGCAATATATAGTGTTAGACAGATTTCACGCCACTTTGGGGCATAGGGCAGAGCCTAAGAAATTATTCACTTGGTGTCTCAGGTTTCTATCTGGAGAAACAGTACAACAAGGAGCAACATCAATCCTCCTTCCACCATGGTTAGCCACACTCTCAGGAATTGCCTGTGAGACTAAGTTGGATTCAAGGGGATCCCTGGTGCCCCATCTTGATGGTGCTTCACCACTAATGAACTTGATGACCATGTTGTAAATGCTTTGACCAGGCACAGGAAGGTATCCAATGGGTACCATACCCCAGAGAAGTATCAAACCCTTCAGTAGAAAGGAGCAGAAAATGTTAGTAAGGGGAAAAAAAACATAGTTACCTTGTTGGTAATGGCCTTTGTAAGAACTAGACCCAAACTGACCACAATGGTAAGTGATTCTTGTGGGTTACCAACCTCATTAATGATATTTTAAGGCATTGTTTTGTTAATATCCAAGACATTTGCAGGTAATGCCATTGGCTTTCCTGCAGCAACCATTAAATGCCACTTCTGTCTTTGAACAGCTGAAGGCATTCCTGAATGATAAATCATGGACCTTTTCATCATTTCTTTTTCTCTTTGTTTTTGTTACAGTTAGGAATTTGCCTGGGCTCTTTCAGCAGATGGGCCTCAGAAACATCAAAGGTGAAAAAAGGATGAGTATGCTTCAGGCCTAGAGCAAAAAAATTGCTATTGGACATGCTGTTGACAATTCATTTCTAAGATAAGCAAATTAAATATAAAATGCCTTTAATGCTAAATGCATAATGATATAAATATTGAATTTGAAATAGTGGTGCTGAGGGAACAGCTCCAGTGCTGGTTTACTGGGATTTGCTGCCCCAGGCATAGGAGCATCTGAAGCCAGTAAATTGCTATCAGTGTGCAAAAGAAATAAGCATCCTATCTAGACACTAGTGCCCACAGTATAGTGGTTTATAGAAAGAAAGATGTTGAGCACACTGGTTAGCTTACCTACAGATAGCAGATACAGATATACAGATACTTTGCAATTTTAAGGCAGTGAGGTACCACATGATTCGATTTCAAATACAGCAGTAGGTGCATCTTGGCCAATTGCACTAATTGGGAGAATTTTCACAGTGAATTGTTACTACCCGAAAAACTGTTGGAAACTTATTCAATAGTAACTATCAAATGGGAAGAGATGAAGCTTGAATCTTGCAAAAGAATGCTTTTCCAAGGGTAAGGGAAAGAGCAGAGAAAGGGAATGAAATAGATTGCTTTATCAAATGCATTGGGCCAAAAAGCTTTTTTTCTGGCTTATTTAATTTAATGATTTGCTCTGTTATTTGTTAAAAAGAATACCGAAACAATCTTATAAAAGCAAACTACAGAAGATTGGGAGATACTCAGTAGGTCTGGCAGCATCAGTGGAAAGAGAAACAGAGTTCAGTGTAGCTCTTCTTCTGAAACCAGTTCTGAAGAAAAATCACATTTCAATCAATGTTAACTGAGCTCCTGTCTCCACACACTTTCCTACAAACAGCACACCGAGCAGATCTTCCTAATAAAACTCAACTGTTGCAATATCTTTAAATAATTCAATACCTTTGTTATTTTCACTGACAGACCACGACTGAAATCCTTAATTAGCTATTAATGAGGACGTTATTATTGAGCAATTACATTTGTTTTGTACATTGTGTCTCTGCAGCTATTTGCAAATGGTGCCTTTTTCTGGGATGGCCATCTGTGTGTGTACTTGAATGAGTGAATCCTGGGTGAGGAGAAATAACTTGCTGCTATTCAGCCCAAGATTTTCCTTCCATTTGCTTGGGGTGATTGGGAGCTTGGTGAATCCAGAGGCAAAAATCTGTAGGCTTCACAGGTCAGGTTGAAACATGATAAATAGCTAGCTTGGTGAAGTTCTAGAGGAGATCCAGCATCTGTAGACCTCCACCACTGAAGAGTCAGTGCCGTGAAGAGAGGAGAATGAAGAATTTTGGGGAGGATGGTGGGAAAGAGAGATTTGCCAAACACACATTAGTTGAAATATCAAAAGGTGCATGAGATATTTTAAGAATGTCCAGTGGAATTTTACTGGACTCTGATTTATAGTTTTGTTGTACCTTGCGATCAGTATTAGTCTTATTCTCAATTGTTCCTCTTCCAAATAAGTTCCCTACCTATTAGCCAGAACCTTGAATAAATGCATTGAATCCTGATATCAACCTTCGTATTAATGAAATGAAATATGTTGCAACAATTAATCAGAACTTCAAAAACATTAAGTGAACCCTGTAAAAGTAAATATTGCTGCAACATAATATCATTTGGATTTGATATTGCCTTTTTTGAGAGTTACTCTAGGTAAGGTGTTAAGTAGGGGGTGATATTTACTTGTAGTATTATCATGTATTACTTAAAAATTAACCATATTTGAAAATGCACACAATTGCTATAATTTTGGGATTAAATGCAATTTATCAACAAAATCTCTACTGCACAGTGTAAACTGCTGAAATTTATACTGCTTTGAAGTTGAAATATTACAACGCGTATAGTTGTGATTTATGTAATTTTCTGTGAATTGTTTTTAAAATCTATTATTGTTAAAATGTATCTTTTGAAATGGTGCTTCTGTTTTTAAATGAAACTGCTTAAATCCTTTCATCTACTTTTGTAGCTGCTTTGGTACAAAACACTAACAGTAAGTTCCAAAGTGAGTTGAATTAGTGAGTCTCACAGAGGGGATGGTGGGCATCAGTATCAGCATTGTAGTTCAACAGAATTGATGATCATTTATTATTCATGTAGAATGATTGTGAATAGAAGAGAATGTATACACAATGGAATGTAATTGAGAGTGACAGACATCTGAAAGTGAATACAAGGCAATAAGTTGTTTGAATTAGTCAAAACATTCTGTTTGTTCTCTTGATTTCAAAATGGAAACCTCAAGAAATTTGCAATCAAAAGACAGTCTCCAATTAACTACTGCCTTGTGTTCACTCCAAATACCTGTGCTGCAATAGCATGTACTGTTACTTTGGTTGAGAAGCTCTGATCGATATGGGGGCTGCGTTTGAACTCCTGGTGATCGTCAGTGAAATCCCTCTATCTCCCTGAGAAATAGTCAGAATTAGTTCCATAAAATACATGGATTTATATGTGACAATATATCTAGACTACGAAGAGAATAGACATTATACATGAACAACACACCACAAAGGTAATGAGAGATATTGCTGGATAGACCATTTCTTTACTGGTATTTGTTTACAGGATACATGAGAAAATTTCTACCCTCCTTCAAGTAATGCCATAGGATCATTGAAGTGGACCTGATAGCCTTGCAAAATAACATCATCTAAAGGACAGGGCAAATGACAACATTTGGTGGGCAGGAATAATAGATGGAGGATACACATGGATCAGTGTGCTTTCTGAAAGATTAACCATTGTTTAGCACAGCATAATACAACTTGCAAAGTTCACAATTTCCGGAAAATGACCTGAATTACTAATGGTTAAATTCATCGTTAGGATTATTTACATTAGAAAGACGGAGGTTGAGGGGGGACATGATTGAGGTCTACAAAATCATGAGAGGTATAGACAGAGTGGATAGCAAGAAGCATTTTCCCAGAGTGGGGGACTCAATACTAGGGGGTCACGATTTCAAGGTGCAAGGGGAAATGTTGAAGGGAGATACGCGTGGAAAGTTCTTTACACAAGGGTGGTGGGTACCTGGAACGTGTTGCCAGCGGAAGTGGTAGAGACAGGCATGATAGTGTCATTTAAGATGTAGCTAGACAGATACATGAATGGGCAGGGAGCAGAGGGATACAGATCCTTGGAAAATAAGTGTCAGATTTAGGTTGAGGATCTGGATCGGTGCAGACGTGATGGGCCGAAGGGCCTGTTCCTGTGCTGTAATTTTCTTTGTTCTTTGTTCTATCATCTATTGCCATAAATGATTTATTTCCACAGGTCTTAAAACCTTTTCCTTAAAAATTAGAATTATTTGCATTTTGTTTTAATTTTGATGTGTTCAGTAGTATCCAATGTTGTAGAAGATTTTTTTTCCGATGAGCTTAGGTAACAGGCTCACATATGAGTAAAGTGAAAGTAATGTTAAAGGTGGGAACAGACGGAAAGTCAGACATAGTGAATGACCAGAAGGAAATATAGAGAATGTTAGGAAGGGGAATGGGTAGGAAAAAGGAATTGCAAAGAGGGAGAATTGTGATTCATTGGTCCCTAATGGGCAAAGGAATGCAGTATTGAAAAGAATTATTCCAACAGTGCCCAACACCCATAAACTATTAAAAGAAAAACAAATCATTGCAGATGCTTGAAATAAGAAATAAAAACAGTGCCAGTAAAACTCAGTAGACCTGGCACCATCTGTGAAGTGATGAACAGAATTGTTATTATGAATCTCATTCACAACTTAAGAATTCCATAACCCATAAACTATTACAACAAACCCTGTAAACTTGGTATCAGCTATATAATAACTTATACGTGCATTGAGCCCAGTATATTTTGAACACAATTAAATTATAGTTTATGCTTTCTGATATTCTGAACCCTTACAAATTGCTCAGGTGGAAAACGATGTAAGTTATAATGGAAGCAGATGAAGGGAGTTGAGTTGCAATGAAAGCAAGTGAGATGAAATGACACTTGGCTTTTCATCCTAAGTAAAGAGACAAATGCATTATTAAATGGAAATAGACACGAGGAGGATGAAAACTTGTTTCCAGTCTACGCTCAGCATGTCGTAGCTGAAGCATCATTAGGGGCAATGTAAGTAGCCTGCAGCTGTTATGTAGGAAGGGTGATTATTGAACGGATTTCATTTGTGGATGCAGAAATATTAAATGAAGATAGGTTTGAGCTGTGATTGCCTATGGATAGAAAGGCTTCAGACTGTCACATTTCACAATTGAACAACTGACATTGAGCCAAATTTCAATAAAGAATCAAAACCTTTGGAGGAGGGGGGCAAAGAGAGTTATTTTTTATTCATTCATCGGATGTCAGCATTGCTGATGGCTCGATGAGCGTTTATTTTCCATCCCAAATTGCCTTGAGAGTATGTTGATGACCCAACTCTTTGAACCACTGCAGTCCATGTCATATGGGTGCATGAGAGAGTTTGAGGAATTTGATGCAGCTACAGGTAATGTAAACCTCCTTACATCAGTTTCCATTTACTAGTGCACTTGCATTGTCACCGAGGGAGCCGAGTATCATTTCATCTCCTTTGCTTTCGTTACAACTAATCTCCCTTGCCACCTGCTTCCATTATAACTTAACCCATTCTCCATCTGAGCATTTTTTAAGGGTGCTCTACTCGAGAAATATAAACTATCACTTAATTTCGCTTAAAATATACTAGGCTCAGTACCATATAAGTTACATGCAAACTACCTGTGGAGGTGTGTCAGGCTGCTGCATGGCTTGGAGAGGCACTTACAGGTGGTTGTATTCCCAGATATCTGTTCCCCTTGTCTTTGTAGATGGAAATAGTCAAGAGTGGAAGATACTGCCTCAGGAGCTTTGGCAAGTTGCTGCAGTTCATCTTGCAGATGGTACATACTGTTGTCACTGTACTTTAGTGATGAAGGGAACTGAATGTTGAAGATGGTGATGAGGCACCTTGTTATGAATCGTGCCGAGCTCCTTGAGTGCTGTTAGAGCTATGTGAGGGAGGAAAAGGGTCAAAAGATGTGATAGTAGGACACAAAAGGTGCTGGAATCTGATATGGTTCAGTTGTAACTAATTTCCAACTGTAACCGTCTACAATTACATTAATGAGGATAACATTTTAGGGTTGTCATTGCAGAAAGTTACTGGCACTAACATTCTGTAGCAGGTTGTGAGCATGGGGAGAAGTAGGTCTACATCATGTAGAGCTAATTCTGTGATCCAAGGACTTTACCCAAGTTGTACCGTGTCTGCAGCAGCTTTACAAGATCAGCCTTTTGTCTCATGGGCCATGGAAAGAATTTCAGTGCAAGTGATATGGTTGGAAAAGATGGGTACTTAAGACTCAATCCTTGAAAAGAAGAATCAAGATTGCACAACTGGGATAGTGTTTAGGACCTGATCAACTTCAATTAGATGTGTAACTGGAGTGAGAAAACATATCTGCAACAATACTGTCACATACACCAAGAGAAGAGTGTAAAGGGCTGGTGTTAATGAGGGAAAACTTAGAAAAGGTGCTAAGATGCTTTTATCCGCAATAGTTGGCAATGACTGATAGGGTGATGTATAATGAGTAGAGCGGTGTCATTGAAGAAACAGGGGTGTGTGGAGCTGGAAAACGCAGGATTTTTGTTCAGGATGGATGAAATTGAATGGCCCACATAGCATTTATCATACAAACATTTCAAGATGCTGTGATTTCAATCCGAGGAAACTGTTTCATGCAGTTGAAGGGGTTAATATTTATTTTATCCTGTATCTCAATGTCCAAAGACGCAACAAAAATTGGTTCCTAGGAACAGAAGTGAAGCATCCCAAAATTTATCCGTCAAAGCTACTTACTGTTATGAAGGACTTACTTAAAATAAATAATTAAATCTGCACTGGGATCTTTTGCCCTCTTCTAGTACTTTCAGTGATTGAAATGCTTCATTTGTACAGTGTCTGTGTTTATGTATATGATATGTATGTCCTCAGCACACCATGCAAATATGATGTAGGCAATGCAGGATGAAGATTACCATTTTGTTAGTTCCAAAGCTTTTTGTTGGTCTCTCTTAGAGCAGGATAAAGTCATCTAAAGATATATTAGTGCTACTCCCCTACTTTAACCTAGGACTGTAATTTCAGCTTCATGTTGGTTTGGTGTGATAATCAAAGATACCTCAATTACAGCATGAACTACGAAACAGTACTGTACGGTTGCATAAATTATGGTTTGTGCAGCAAGAACATGTAGAAACCTCTTTAGCCTTTATTTTCTTTTGTACTGTTGTGTATGTGCCATGCACAAGACCATTTAAACCTATATATGAAGTTATTTATTAAAAATTATTTTATCAAGAAGTTAAATATGCTTCATGCGTTTATATGTTGATTTTCACATTGTTGCACGACAAGACTCCATTAATACATACAGGTATTGCATTTTCATGTGAGCTCAGCAAATTGGTTTGGTAATCGAAGTGTGATTCTTAGGCATACAAACAAGGAAAATCCCATAAGCAATTTATTTTGTGTTCTCTAAACTAAATCCAGATTGGTAGCAGAGGTGCTAAAAAGAGCCAACAATGGCCTAGGGTTTTGGGTGAGGAAAATACTAACTTGAATGTCTGGTCGTTCGCCAATAATTCTCCCCACTCCTGTCTCTCTCCGAGATAACAAAGTGTGGAGCTGGATGAACACAGCAGGCCAAGCAGCATCTTAGGAGCACAAAAGCTGATGTTTCGGGCCTAGACCCTTCTTCAGCAAACGGGGAGGGGAAGAGGGTTCTGAAATAAATAGGGGGAGGGGGGAGGTGGATTGAAGATGGATAGAGGAGAAGATAGGTGGAGAGGAGACAGACGAGTTAAAGAGGCGGGGATGAAGCCGTTAGAGGTGAGTGTAGGTGGGGAGGTAGGGAGGGGATAGGTCAGTCCAGGGAGACCAGACAGGTCAAGGGGGCAGGATGAGGTTAGTAGGTAGGAGATGAGGGTGCGGCTTGAGGAGGGAGGTGGGGATAGATGAGAGGAAGAACAGGTTAGGGAGGCGGGTCAAGCTGGGCTAGTTTTGGGATGCAGTAGGGGGAGGGATGAACATATCGTCTAAGGAATGGGAGGGTGTGTTGAAATGGTTTGTCTAACTACTCCATCCCAAAACCAGCCCAGCCCATCCCCGCCTCCCTAACCTGTTCTTCCTTTCACCTGTCCCCTCCTCCCACCTCAAGCCGCACCCCCATCTCCTACCTACTAACCTCATCCCGCCCCCCTTGACCTGTCCGTCCTCCCCGGACTGAGCCATCCCCTCCCCACCTACACTCCCCTCTACTGGCTCCATCCCCACCTCTTTAACTTGTCTGTCTCCTCTCCACCTATCTTCGCCTCTATCCATCTTCGATCCGCCTCCCCCTCTCTCCCTATTTATTTCAGAACGCTTTCCCCTTCCCTGATGAAGGGTCTAGGCCCAAAACATCAGTTTTTGTGTTCCTAAGATGCTGCTTGGCCTGCTGTGTTCATCCAACTCCACACTTTGTTAGAGATAATGGGAACTGCAGATGCTGGAGAATTCCAAGATAATAAAATGTGAGGCTGGATGAACACAGCAGGCCAAGCAGCATCTCAGGAGCACAAAAGCTGACGTTTCGGGCCTAGACCCTTCATCAGAGAGGGGGATGGGGGGAGGGAACTGGAATAAATAGGGAGAGAGGGGGAGGCAGACCGAAGATGGAGAGTAAAGAAGATAGGTGGAGAGAGTGTAGGTGGGGAGGTAGGTAGGACCTGCTGTGTTCATCCAGCCTCACATTTTATTATCCACACTTTGTTATCTCAGATTCTCCAGTATCTGCAGTTCCCATTACCCCTATCTGTCTCCACCTTGTTTCCACTGGGAAGTGGATCTGATCTGAGGAAAATTTTGAAACTTGTTTATAATGCACCATTGTGATTGAAAATATGTTGGCAACCAATGGGGATTCAACAAAGGTTCACCAAACTGATACCTGGTAAGGTGGAACTGCCCTATGAGAAGAGAGAGAGAGAAGACTGCATCTATATTTCCCAGAGTTTGAAAGCATATAAAATTCTTACAGAGCTCACAGTGTAGATGCAGGAAGGATGTTCTCCCTGGCTGGGGTTATAGAACTGCAAGCGCTGTCTCAGAATAAGGGCAGTCCAATTAGGATTTTGGGATTCTTCTTTGGGATTATGTACCTCAGAAAGCTATGGAAGCTGCTCAAGACAGAGATTGATCAATATCTAAATATTATAAGATATCAAGAGATATGGTGCATATTGCGGGAAAATGGCTTTGAGGAAGAACTTGATCAAGTTGGATGGTGGAGCGGGCATGAGGGGCTGAATAGCTTATTCCTGCTCCAGTCATCTATGTTCTAATGGCTAACCTTCCACATAAATGAATGACCGTTTGCCCCAGACCTAAGAGAGTGCATTTCTGTCAGATTCAGCCCTTTTAACAGCTGAATAGCATAGGTCTTTTCCCTAGGAAAGGCGATTTCAAAACTAGTGAGCATATTTTTAAGGTGAGAGGAGACAGATATAAAAGGGACCTGAAAGGCTGAGGATGGTTCACATGTAGATTGAACTGCCAGATGAACTGGTAGATGTAGATACAGTTACAACATTTAAAAGACATTTTGAAAGATACATGAATTGGAAAGGTTTAGAGAGATATGGCCAAATGTAGGCACACGAAACCACTTTAGTTTTTGAAATTTGGTCAACATGGATGAGTTGGACCGAAGGGTCTGTTTCTGTGCTGTATGAGTGTCTGCTCTAATAACAAAGTGCTTTTACATAGCATATTGTCCCAAGGGACCCTAGAAAACAGTTAAAATGCAAACCAAAAGACTAGCTGTGTTCCTGTTGTAAATTGACATAGAAAGAATAGGCTCCTCTTTTAGCACTGCAACCATTCTATGATTCACTGAATCTTGTGTGTGACATTTATTTAAATGAAATGATGTGGAAATTAAAATTAATTTAGGCTCAATTCTTCAATGCTTTTTTTGTTGGATGTGTTGTAGCTCAACTGGCCCATAAAAAGCAGGCAATGAAGAGCAGACGCATCCTAGGATTCCAGTTCCTGAGTATTTAAAGCTGCATCATTTGAGCTTTCAGCTCTGCAAACTAATTTCTTAAAATGGGCATTGAATGGAGTAGTCCCCTTTGAACTGTTTTGCAAATAGGAGACAAGGGATGTTAGGCCGATTCTGTTGTACCAGAATGGATTGGGCACATTTACGCTTGCTTAAGCTGGCATGTGCCTTGACCCAGATACACTCACTATGAAACTGCACTGTTAAAAAATCTGCTTCTTGAGAGAGCTGATGCTGGCATTGTACAGTCTACGTGGAGCCTTTTACTCTCAACTATTTCCATCACAGATTCCTCACTGTCACTGGCTGTCAAGGTCACTACAAATCTGTGCTTTTATACCCTTAGCTCATTTCATGTCACCCTCGGGAATATCAGTCAATCAATCAAGATGTTTCCACTTGTGAGAAAGACGAAAACTGGGGCCATAAATAGAAGAGAGTCGCTAATAAATCTGATGCAGAATTCAGGTGTAACATTTTACCCAAAGTGTTATTAAACGTGGAACTTGCTATAACAACAATACTTGAGTGAAAAAGCATAAGTGCATTAAAGGGGGAACTGGAAATATATAGGGAGAAACAAATAGAAGTTATGGTGATAATGATAGATGAGGACTAAGAGCGTGCTGATGTGCAGCGTAAACAGCAGCAAGTGCTGAATAGTAAAATCTCTCAGCATCTACCCTTTCAAGGCCCTTAAGGTTATCATATGTTTCAATAGGGCCTCCCTTCATTATTCTAAACTCCACTGGGTATAGTCCCAATCTACTCAGCCTCAGTTTCATAAGACAATCCTTTTGTATCCAGCACCAACCTAGTGAATTTTCTCTGGACTGTCTCCAATGCCAGAATATCTTTTCTGAGATAAGGGGACGCAAACTGTTCACAGTATTCTAGGTATGGTCTAAGTGGTTACTGTGTAGTTTTACCAATACTTCCATAATTTTACATTCTATTCCATTTGGACTATAGACCAATAATCTTTTTGCCTTGCCTATCATCTGTTGAACTTGTATGCTCATTTTTGTGATTTCTGCACAAGGACTCCCAAAACCATCTGCACTGCAACATCCAGTAGTCTTTCTCTATTTAAATAATATTCAGCTCCTCTATTCCTCCTGTCAAAATGCAAACTCTCATTTTCGCACATTATATTCCACCTGTCACATTTTTACCTGCTTGCTTATCCAGTCTATATCCCTCTGTAGATTCTTTGTAGCATCTTCACCACATGAATTTGTACCTATTTTGTCATGTGCATCTACTTCCTTCAACCAAGCCATTAATATACATTGTAAATGTGTGGCCCCAGCACTGATCCTCATGATGCTCCATTAGGTATAGCTTGCCACCCTGAAAATCCTGATTCCAACTCTCTGACATCTATTAGTTAGTCAATCCTGTATCCATGTTAACTTACTATCCCCAACACTACGGGACCTTAGCTTGCTAAGTAGTGTAACGTGCAGTACCTTATCAAACACCTTTTGAAAATCTTAAAGGATTGCATCAACTGGTTGTCTTTTACCTATCCAGCTTGTTACCTCTTCAAAGAACTCCAATAAATTTCTCATGAATGATTTCCTCTTTATGAAGTTCTGATTATTTTATTTGATCATATTATGCTTTTTTTCTAAATGCTCTACTATTGCATTCTTTAGTATATGCTCAATGATAGATGTTAAGCTAACCAACCTGCAGTTATCTGTTTTTTTTTTGTTTCTGTCCCTTTTGAATGAGACTGTTACATTGGTAAAAATCTGGAAATGGGAATTACATTGGGTAATCTTCTCGAACTTTTCCAGGATCTAAAGCTGCTTCAAAAATTACAACTACTGTTACTTCCTGCAGTTACTTCCTTTAATATCCTAGGATTCAACCCATCATATTCAGGTGACCTATTACTCTTTATCTCCATTACCTTTCCTAATATTTTTCTTTAGTGATTGCTATTTCCATTTTCCCTTTCATTACTTGGATATTTAAAAATTTTTGAATGCAAATTGTGTCCTCTAATTTGAAAGCTGATACAGAGTATTTATTCAACTCCTCATCCATTTCCTGGTTCCTCATTATTATTTTCTCCACATCTTCATTCTCCTTAAGAGACCTTTGAACATTTTTCTTCCTTTTTATATTTTTAAAATCTCTTGCTGTCCTTTTTCTTGCATTACTGCTGCGTTACCCTGTAAGTTTACTACCTTGCTTATCTGTTGTTGGTTTTAAAAACTTGCCCAGTTAGCTGCCTTACCACTATTTTTTTGCCACATTGTACATTTTTATTTGGTCAATTTGAGACTGTCTTTACCTTGGTTAACCATGTTTGGCTTAACCTCTTCCAAGGATCATTCTTCCTCACCGGCATTGATCTTTGTTATCAATCATGAACTATTTCATTAAACATCTGCCATGGCTCCTCTTTTTTTTAGGCTAATCTCTTTTCCTAGTCCATTCCAGCCACTCTATCCTGATTCTTTTGTAATTAAGTTCAGCACTGTTGTTTTCAATCCAAGTTTCTCACTCTCAAATTGTGGACTAAATTCGACAGTCTTGTGGTCTCTATGAACAGTTAGTTGAGAATCAGGCCATATACTATCAAAGGGTTCATACTTGTTCAAGTAAATGAGAGAAAGCCTTCAACTAACGATGGTCTTTGTTCAGAAATTTGCTAATTCCTACCTTATAGTTTATTGGTAACCAATTTGTAAGTCTTTATGCATATTAGAATGGATCCAATATTGTATATTGCTGAGAAAATAATAAAACTTTGACAAAGTATCTTGTAAATTATCAATGGTAGTGACCTGGTATAACATTTTGTGACAATGCTGTCCCTTTAAAAAGGTTATTTTGTCCTTGGTTTTTTTCAAGAGAGGTTGTAAAGGCAGAGGTGTCAAAATCTCTAGAGAGTAACAATTTAACAATGGAAGGGGTTTGGCCAGTTGTCCCAGTTAAGGTTTTCTCTAGTTTTTTTCGGCTGCAGTAGTCACAAAATGTATTGAGTACCAGAACCGTTGCATGCTTCAGTAAATGATTCCTTTAACTTTCACTGAAATTCTGATTCTGGATGTTGTTCCCCCCTGCCTGTGTGAATATGTGTTTGAATCTACCTTTTTGCTAAGGGGTGTGTCCATTGGATGCTACTATACGGGAACAGTTAATTAGTTAAGTTGCTGTGTCGGGTCAGTTAGGTTTTCCAATACTTAAGTTACTCTAAATTCTGCTTTCTTTTGTTCCTATTTCAACTGTGGTGTTTAAATAAATTTTGTTTTGCTTAAAGTTGAGAAATTTGTCCAGTTGCATCACACCTGGAATCCGCATTTCAAATCTACCTTCAAAATAAGAAAAGGTTAGGGTCTAGGCTACCTTCTTAGAATATTATGAGGGGATCTGGCCCTGTCCATAGCAGAATGGGGGCTCATGCAGGATCATTTTATAATTACAATTTGGGTTTAGGGTTGTTAGATGCCAAGGCAACAAGTGATAGGTGTTAGTGTTGTATTCACTTTGTTTAAACAGTACTTTGTGTAGTAAAGGCTCTTTCAGTCACTAAGAGTTTTCTGGATGTGGAAGAAGTGATTTTGGGGGCTTTACTAAAAGTGAGCAAGGCAAAGCTGTTGGAATTGGCAGACAAGCAGGAGTTGGGGTTGCCTTTGTCTGTGAGAAAAGCAAAGGTAATTACAGCAATAGCTCGACATTTAAATTTGATGGAAATGCCATCGGAACCTTTGGAAATGGCTAGAACTCACTTGCAGATGAAGCAACTCAAACAGGAAAAGGACCTGAAACAGTTTGAATTATGATTAAAAGCATAGGAAAGACAAAGGGAAAGACTAGCCCTAGCAGAACAAAAAGAAAAGGAGAGGAAAGCCCTAGCTGAAGTAAGGGAGAAAGAGAGAGAAGTAAGGCATTAGGAGAGAGAGTTTGAACTTTAGAATTTGGCAATTAGACAGGAAAGCCAACTTAAAAGGATGGAAGTGAAAGTAGAAGGTAGGCATAATAAGGAGGATAGTGAGAATGAGCAAACCCTGTTACCCTCCTCCCTCTGGAAAAACCTCAGCGGATTTCTCTCCCGCTGCAACTCTCTTGTAATCTCTTCGACCTTGAAACTGCTCAACTCTCCTCTATCCATCTCCTATCCGCCTCCTTCCTCTCCGTATTTATTTCATTATTTATTTATTATCCCCCCTTCCCCTCCCCCATTTCTGAAGAAGGGTCCAGGCCCAAAACATCAGCCTTCTTGCTCCTCTGACACTGCTTTGCCTGCTGTGTTCATCCAGCTCTACACCTTTTTATTTCGCAGTCAAAGGCTTGGTGGGATTCTGTTCAAATATATCCAATCATTGCCTAAATTTGACAAGAAGGATATGGAAGCCTTTTTCATCTCAATTGAGAAAGTGGCTGAACATATGTAGTGGCTGGTAACATGTGGAATTTTGATCCAAACAAATTTGGTATGTAGAGGTACTGAGGTATTTGTATCACTGTCAGAAGAGGTATCTGTGGAGTATGAGGAGGTGAAGAAAGCCATCTTCAATGAATATGATCTAGTGCCAGAAGCCTACAGACAATGTTTCAGGAATCTAAGGAGGGACATTGAGTTTGACAGGATCAAAAAAATAATTTTGATAGGTGGAAAAATTCACTTCATGAGGTAGTAAGAACGCAATTGGAAGAGCAGTGAGTTAAAACAGCAAGGTGAGCAGCAGAAATGGCTGATGATTATGAGTTGGTTCATAAGTTGAAGTTTGACTTCCGACATCAATATCAATCCGCAAGGGATAGAATTTGGGAAAAAGAGAAATCCTCAGGTGGTAATGGAAAAGTAGTTCACTTGAAGATAATAAAGATAGCTTACCACAAGGTAAAAAGGAAACCCATGAAAGGGAAAAAAAAGTTAAAAAGCTCGCGTCTTTTCACTGCAATAAAGTAGGCCACACAAAGCCATGGTGTTGGTGGTTTAGAAAAAGCACTGGGAAGATGGAATGTGGGAAAACAGGATAAGCTGTTAAATTTTATTGAAGTGATAAAGGATAGCACGGTGGAGGCTGAAAAGCTGCACCAAAATGTACAGCCTGGTCGGAGATTCGTTGAGAAGAAAGTGCCAGATTTTTTTAAACCATTTGCTGGTGTGACGGTAAGGTTTACTCAAATAGGCCAGGACCAGCAGGTAAAGAAGTTACAGTATAAAGAGATATGGGATGATGTCAATCTTTGATGTTGAGAGATGAGGAGATATGTAATTCAGATTGACTATTGCTAGTAAAAGTGCTAGTATGTGGAATTCATGGTGAGATGAGAAGTGCTCCACTATGTAGTGAGGTTAGAGTATCTGGTGAAAAGTAGATAAGTGCTGGTAGGAGTGCTGGAGAAACTCTCAGCTCCAGGAGTACAACTTGTTCTTGGTAACAATGTAGCTGGATCACAGGTAGGAGTGCTGCCTACTGTGGTTGAAAAGCCAGTGGAAAATGAGGCAACTGAAGTATTACTGGATGTATATCCTGGGATTTTTCCTGACTGTGTGATAACAAGGTCACAAAGCCACCAGTTGAAACAGGAGGAGAAATCAAAGGATTCAGATAAGGAAGTTGAAATAGAATTAGCAGAGACCATGTTCGATCAAATGGTTAAGAAAAAGCAAGAGAAGTTAGTGGACAAAGTGGACATTTGTAGCCCAGAGAAATTAACTGAGTTACAATAGAAAGATGAAAAACTGAAACAATTGTATCAAAAAGCATACATGGAAGAAGAATCTGAGTGTATTCCCAAATGCAACTATCTTAAAAATGATCTCTTGATGAGAAAATGAGACCATCACATATTCAGATGGATCAGAAATGGGTAGAAGCTCATCATGTTGTACTACCAGCGGGTTATAGAAAATAGGTGTTGTGTGTAGCACTTGAATTACCAGAAGTGTTGCAAGCTTCAGTAAAGGGTTGCTTTGACTTTTCTCTGAATTCCCTTAGTGAATGTTGTTCCCTCCTGCCTGTAAGAATCTGTGTTCGAATCTACCTTTCTGCCAAGGGGTGGGTTCATGGGATGTTACTATATTGAAACAGGTAATTATTTAAGTTGCTGTAATGGGTTGGTTAGGTTTTCCAACAGTTAAATTACGGTAGATTCTGCTTTCTTTTGTTCATATTTCATCTGTAGTGTTTAAATATATTTTGTTTTGCTTAAAGCCGAGTGTTTGATCAGTTGCATCACACCTGAAACACCCACTTCACATCTACCTTCAAAATAAGAAAATGTTAGTGCCTACGTTACCTTCTTAAAATATTTTGAGAACTCTGGTCTGGTCCATAACAATGTTCTCTGTGACACCACACACACATATTCTCTCTTTGAGCGCGCAGTGTCAGCATCAAACATTCCAAGGACAGTTTACTTGCAAACTCACTGTATACCCTATTATACTGTACCTGAGCAATGGTGTCTTAATCCCAAATTCAGAAAAATGGTGCCATTGTACAAATATTACATTTTAATTTTACACAGGAGCCACTTTTTGGCATTTTTGATTGAGACTAACACAGTTGATATGGATACACAAGAAACTAATTCTTTCTAAGAGCACATCTGAAATGGATCAAGTATGGTCATTGGGGTGAAGTTTTCATTTCATTAGTTTGTGCTGAATTAAATTCTGCACTTTTTAAAGGAACATAGGTGCAGGAGTTGGCCATTCAGCCCCTCAAGCCTGCTGTGACAATCTGCTATGGCTGATAATCTGCGTCAATGCCATATTTTTGTGCCATTCCGACGTCCTTAATGAAATCTATCCCTCTCTCTCTTGAACACAATGACTGAGCTTCCACAGGCCACCAGGGCAGATATATCATCCTCCGCATGAAGTTCTTCCTCATCCCAGACTTAAATTACTTGCTTTTCACTCTGAAACTGTGTCCCCCTATTTCTAAACTCCACAGACAGAGGATACACCATTTCTAGATCTACCATGTGTGTCCCTTAAGCATGTTGTACTTTTCTACAAGATTGCCTTTTATTATAGAGTCATGGAGTCATACAGCATGGAAACAGACCCCTTGGTGCAAATTGTGCACACTGAACAAGTTTCCCAAACTAAACTAGTCCCATTTGCCTGCATTTGACCATATCCCTCTCAACCTTTCCTATTCATGTATCTGTCCAAATGTCTTTTAAATGTTGTAACTGTACCTACATCTACCAGTTCGTCTGACAGTTCGTTCCATGTATGAACCACTTTGTGTGAAAAAGCTGCCTCTCAGGTCTCCTTTAAATCTTACTGTCATCTTAAAATTATGCCTTCTAGTTTTGAACGGTCCTCCTCTAGGGGCAAAGACATTTGCTATTCACCTTATCTACACCATTCATGATTTTATAAACCTGTATAAGGTCACCACTCAAACTCCTGCACTCTAAAGAAACATGTCCCAGCCTATTGAGCCTCTTCCTAAAACTCAAACTCTCCAAGCCCCAGTTACATCCTCATAAATCTTCTTGGCACCCTTTCAAATTAAATAATATACTTCCAATTGCAGGACAACCTAAACTGTACACAGTACTTAAGAAGTGACATCATCAACGTCCTGTACTACCTCAGCATGATGTCCCAACTTCTATACTCAATGTTCTAACCAATGAAGGCAAGCCAAATGTCTTCTTCACCACCCTGTCCATCTGTGATGTGACTTTCAAGTAACTATGTACCTGACTGCCTAGGTCTCTCTGTTCAACAACACTCGCCAGCACCCTACCATAAACTGTGTAAACCCTGCTCTGGTTTGCTTTACCAAAATGCAATGCCTCACATTTATCTAAATTAAACTCTATTTTGCCATTTCTTGGCCCATTTTATTAAGATCCTGTTGTACTCTTCAATAACCTTTTTCACTGTCCACTATACCAATTTTGGTGTCATCCACAAACTTACTAAGCATGCTTCTTATATTCTCACAACAGTGGACCAGCACCGTTTTCTAAAACTCATAGAATGTAGAACATAGAACATTACAGCACAGTACAGGCCCTTCGGCCCTCAATGTTGTGCCAACCTGTCATACCGATCTGAAGCCCATCTAACCTACACTATTCCATGTATGTTCATATGTTTATCCAATGATTACTTAAATGTAACTCCTGAGAGTTCAGGACCAGTCTCCACAGTCTCTCCTAATATGGCAGTCCAACCATACCAGAAACCATGCCAGTCCGGATGCACTCCCTCAACAGCAAGTACATCCTTCCCAAGGTGAGCAAAACTGTGCACTATACTCCAGGCGTAGCCTCACTAGTTCTCTATACATCTGAGGCAAGACTTTGTTCTTCCTGTGTACAAATCCTGTTGTAATTAATGTCAGCATATCATTTGCTTTCAGAATTACTTCTTGTACCTATGTGCTAGCTTTCAGTGACTTCTGATCAAGGATAGCTTTGGACATCAAAAGTTTTAAATCTGTCACTATTTAAGAATTACTCTGCACTTTTGTTCCTTCTATGAAAGTGGATAATGTCATACATTTATTCCATCTGCCAAGCTTTAGTCCTCTCACTCAGCCTGTTTAAATCCCCTTAAATCCTCTTAGCGTCCTCCTCACATTCCAACCAAGTTTTGTATCATCTGCAAACTTGAAAATGACACAATTGGTCCCCTACATCCAAATCTTTGATATAGACTGTGAACAGCTGGGGCCCAAGCTCGTGATCCTTGCAGTATGCTGCTGGTAAAAGGCAGTTTTCATACTCCTGCACAACAGTCCCTCAATGGAGCTCTTTAATGAATTAAAGAATGCTTGGAACTCTCTAGGACTGGTGAGATATTCTCTTTACTCTATTTGTAGAACCTTAAGCATCTCTTTAAATGGATTCTGTAAGAACACATGCTGCTTCTGTTAAATATTATTTTACATATGCAAGGCATCGGGTTTGATTTTCATGCATGTGTTAAACACTGTTCTCTGGGGTAATAATACTATCAGCAGTTGCAATGAGGACGAGACAATTACAAACTCAAAACTTAAACATGAGATTTGAAATCTGTGTTCCAATTTTGCATTTCCAGATTGCATAATTAAACACATTTATTTATATATAAACTCAGTCAGACAGCGTGTGTATCTAAATTGTCATCTGCTAGCATGGGTCACTGTAAGCCAATAATGTGAAATGGAGATATTGCTAGAAACATTCCACAAATGCTACGTATCCCATTGCTATTCCAGAATCATTGCATCACTTTACTCATTATATACTATTATCCCAAAAATGGCCCCAAGTACTCAGCTTATCTGTGGTTTGCAATGCACAAAGAGTTTGAAGAACTTACAGGAATTACATTTTGCATCTAATACTGCATGAAATATTACAAAATGATTGGGATTAAAATGGAAAGAACTGGAAATGTGTAGCGAGTTCTCTTTTCCTTATTAATTTATTTTGGAGTGGGACTGATGCCAGCAATATGCAACATTGGATGAAAGCAGGGTAAATTTGAAGTAAGGGTGTCTCCACAATCTTGATGGTAATAGTCATTAGGAATGCAGATGCCAACTCTGTAATCTTGACACATGCTACCACTGAAACCTACTCCAGCCAGTGAAAGATTTTAATAGTGATTGCATTATTCCTACAAGCGTAATGGCCATATAATACACCAAGAAGTCAAAGTTTATTAACATAATTTGAACAACTTTGAAAAATGTTTTTGTATACTTGCATAATGAAGGGGATTGACGGTATTCAGCACTATATTGACTCTATGTCTGCAGAATGGTGGCTCAGTGGTCAGCACTGCTGTCTCACAGCGCCAGGGATCGGGATCCGATCACAGACTCAGGTGGCTATCTGCGCAGAGTTTGCATGTTCTCCTTGTGTCTGTGTGGATTTCCTCCAGGTGCTCCAGTTTCCTCCCACAGTCCAAAGGTATGCTAATTAGGTGAATTGGCCATGCCAAGGATGTCCAGGGATGTGTAGGCTAACCATAGGAAATGTGAGGTTACAGGAATTGGGAGGGCGTAGTCTGGGTGGGATGCTCTTCAGAGGGTCGGTGCAGACTTGATAGTCTGAACAGCCTCTTTCTGCAGTGTGGCAATTTTATGATTCTCTGCAACAAAGAGCAAAAATCCAGTTGCTTGCCTGTGCCATGTTTTAGCACATTTGCTCAGGAATGGGAAGGAACTTGCAGTGGGAGAGGACTGATCCAGTCATCATTGACCATGTAAGCACCTCCAAAATAGGCAGCATAAGGAAAAAGGCTCTGCACAGACAGCACAGGGAACAAGGAAATTAAGAAGCAGAACCTCGAAGGTAAGAATCTCTGGATTATCATCTGAGCCAAACTGGCACTGGGAAAACAACATCAGGAGAATTTTTTTGTATGGCTCAAAAACTGGTGTGGGGGAAATGGTTCCAACTGTGGGACACTGACTCTGGGGTAAGTGAGGGCTGTGCTAATGAGATAAACTGCACTGGAGCCGTTGGGGCCTGTAGTCTACTCAGTTGCAGAACTAGGAAAGTGGAGAGGCTTTTAAATTAAATAGTGGAGGAAAAGAATCAAATTTGCAAAGATGTGGTCAATCAAAAATTGGAGACAAAACAAGAGGGAATGGTATTAATATAGTCAATTATGAACATACCCGTACTTGAAGATATAGTGAATACAAATCAAAGAGTAAATCTACAGATAAGTTACAAAAATTTTAAAAGTACAAGAAGGCGTATACCTGAAAGAAAACTGATGAACTGATAACTCAAATAGAAATAAAAAATTACAATCTGATAGCCATTATAGACATATTACTGCAGAATGTCATAGATTTGGACCTGAATATCAGAGCGTACAGGAGATTTAGGAATTATAGGAAGCCAGGAAAAGTTGAATGGGTGACTGTGGTAATTCATGATGATATTAGCTACAGTAGAGAGGGATGATCTACTTCAGGAAACCAGGATGTAGCAGTAGTTCGGGTAGAGATGAGAAATGATATTGGCAAGAAGTCACTTGTGGGAATAGTGTGCAGGCCCCATAACAGTAACCATGAAGTAGATTGGCAGAGAACATATGATAAAATAATGTGAACTTGTTGGAAAGGTGCGGCGATTATAATGACAGAATTAAATTTACATATACACTGTAAAAATCAAATGGACAAAAATGGTCTCGATGAGGAGCTGATAGAACACTTTGAGGAAAGAGTCTTGGGAGCATGTGTCCTAGAGTTGACCAGACAATATTGTACTAGACTGGTTTTGTGCAATGTTAATTAATGACAGCATAGGGAAGGTGCCCTGGGTAGCAGTAACTATAATATAATTAAATTTTACATTCAGTTTGAGGGAGAGAAAAGTGTTGGCACGAAGCTGCTTCCAAATGTTGGGGGAAAACCTATCTGGTTCACTAATGTCATTTCGGGAAGGAAACTGCTGTCCTTACCTGGTCTGGCCTCCATGTGACTTCATACCCATAGCAATGTGGTTGACTCTTAATTGCCTTCTGCGTGATTAAGGATGGGCAATAAGTGCTGGCCTTGTCGGTGACGTCGCCCCCCCCCCCCCCAAATCTTGTGAATGATTAGAACAAATAAAGCATATACAAGCCATTCTGCTCTTAGCTCATCCACCCAGATAATTAACACTAATTTCCTCCACTCACGTTATTTAATTGTCTTTGGGATGGGTCTGAGTTCCTGCCTGCTCTGTTCTATTTTAACCATTCCAATCTAAAAAGCCATAACACTTGATCCTTTTCTTGTCGGAAACAGTCTTGTAACTGTTCCCGGTATCAGTTCCATTTTGTCAGTGACCCAAAACAAAACACATTCCTCCAGGCCTGGTAAGGCTTCATAATATTTTATCAGAACATTTTTAAATTTATGCTCACCTAACAGAAACAAGTGAATATTTGCTTTATCACTAGCTGCTCCACAGTAATTTGGCATGTTAAGTATGGTCTATCTATTATCTTTCAAAATACACCTCGTGATTCACCTTTACTGTTTCTACATCACTGTAGTTTACTTTGGACATTCATTGTCCCCACTAAAATGTTGTATCTTCCATTTACTTCCATTGAGTTTTATTTATAACTAATTTACTCAATGGCAGGCTTTTTTCTTGAGGTCGCTGGTTGGTTCAGCACCTCAACTGGTTTCACTTTGTATTGTCTGTGACCTTTACTGGTTCACATCCACTTCATTTGTGTGTATTATGTTTCCTTCCCTTCCGCCAATACTTATCATGGTCTTTCAACTCCCAGTTGGTTAAGTTTTATTTGTGACTTCATTCATGGAAGCATCTAAAAGGAATGGTTTTGGCTTTGTTTTAAATTTTGCTTTTAGCTTCATTAGAGGCCTGTGCTAAGAACTTGATTGGATTCCACCCCTATCCCAGGCCCCAAGATGACATTCCACATTAAGCAGAGGTTCACCTGCACATCTGCCAATGTGGTATACTGCATCCACTGTACCCGGTGCGGTTTCCTCTACATTGGGGAAACCAAGCGGAGGCTTGGAGACCGCTTTGCAGAACACCTCCGCTCAGTTCGCAACAAACAACTGCACCTCCCAGTCGCAAACCATTTCCACTCCCCCTCCCATTCTCTAGATGACATGTCCATCATGGGCCTCCTGCAGTGCCACAATGATGCCACCCGAAGGTTGCAGGAACAGCAACTCATATTCCGCCTGGGAACCCTGCAGCCTAATGGTATCAATGTGGACTTCACCAGTTTCAAAATCTCCCCTTCCCCTACTGCATCCCCAAACCAGCCCAGTTCGTCCCGTCCCCTCCCCCCACTGCACCACACAACCAGCCCAGCTCTTCCCCCCCACCCACTGCATCCCAAAACCAGTCCAACCTGTCTCTGCCTCCCTAACCGGTTCTTCCTCTCACCCATCCCTTCCTCCCAACCCAAGCCGCACCCCCATCTACCTACAAACCTCATCCCACCTCCTTGACCTGTCCGTCTTCCCTGGACTGACCTATCCCCTCCCTACCTCCCCACCTATACTCTCTCCACCTATCTTCTTTACTCTCCATCTTCGGTCCGCCTCCCCCTCTCTCCCTATTTATTCCAGTTCCCTCTCCCCATCCCCCTCTCTGATGAAGGGTCTAGGCCCGAAACGTCAGCTTTTGTGCTCCTGAGATGCTGCTTGGCCTGCTGTGTTCATCCAGCCTCACATTTTATTATCTTGGATTCCACTTCAGGTGTTTTTTCCATTGTTCACATGGGATGCAATTTCCTAATTCAAAAAAAGCCAAGAAGGTTCATCATGCTAGCCTTCACTATTTGTAGTAATGTTGAGTCATCCTTAATAGCTCGTCCTCACACAGGTATCTTAATCATTTCCATTGATATTGATACAAAAACAGGAATTGCAGGAGAGACTCAGCAGGGCTGACAGTACCTGTGGAGAGAAAACAAAGTTAATGTTTCAAGTCCAGTGACCCTTCTTCAGAACTGCTAAATAAACTTTAATATCACAATTCTTTGTTTTATTGCAGTGATATTGACGTTAGACTAATGAGTTGCTAGTTGCCTGGTGTAGCTTTATCACCTTTCTTAAATAATGGAACTTCCCCAACATCCATTGACTCCTTTGTAATGATAGTTAACAACTCAGTGATGTAGCTTATTAGTCAGAAGTGTCGCAGTATAGGCATTGAAAGTTTTTAATTATTGGGAGCCTGGTGACAGACATTTTCAACAACAATAAGAAATTTGATTGATGGAAAATAATTTTCTGACCTTGACTTTTGCAGCAATGGCATTTGATAGTGGGTTAGCAAAGTCCAGATTTATGATAATGGAAATATGAATGGGAAATATCTGTCACCTTTTATGTTCCATAGAATCACAGAATCCCTACTATGCAAAAAGAGGCCATTCAACCCAGCAAGTCCACACTGACCCTCTGAATAGTGTCCCCCCCAGATCCAAGCTCCACCGTATCCCCATAATTAGCATTAAGCTTGGCTAATCTACCTAATCTGCAATCCCTGCACACTATGGGCAATTTAGCATGGCCAATCCACCTAACCTGCACTTCTATGAACCTAACCCTAAACCCATACAGACTTGGGAAGAACGTGCAAACTCCACACAGACAGCTGCCAAGATTGGAATCAAACACAGGTGTCTGCCAATTGAGGTAACAATTCTAACCATTGTGCTACCACCTGTCGGCACCCCAAATGGGACATGAACTCAGAATCCCTGGTTTAGGAGGTGAGTGCCTTATCCAATAGTCAGTCAATGGTTTTGATCAATCCTATTTTCTCAGACAATGAATGTATTATATGAGACGTGATTGAGTCAGACAGCCACAGGAAGGCCGTTTGTTTGACAATAATAAATGCTGAGTTCAGTGACCTCAACTGATATTGCAATGAAGATTTGGCATTAGGTTGATGGAGGAAGAAAGCAAGTGAAGATTTTTTTCTTGTTGGGTAATTCTATATCCATTATTCAGATTCATCAAACCCAAGAAAGTAATCAATTTAAATAAATCATTCTTATTAAGGAAAAAGGGGGAAAAGCGAGCTTGTTGAGAACTCAATCTGTCTGCATTTCTAGTCTGACCATGTTAAAAGCGAAGTTAATGTAAAAACATGCCATTACACTTAGATTTAGATTTTATTGTCATGTACGGGAGTACAGTGAAAAATGCACACATGGCACCATCTTACATACAAAGGTACCTAGTTGTGAAAAACCTCAGTACAAAGTATTAAAAGAAACAAAGTTTAAAAAGTTAAGGGAAATCAGTTTCAGATCGAATGACCCTTCCTCAGAACTGAGTTCTGTCACGTTAATTCTGATTTCGCTCCACAGATGTTGGCAGACCTGCAGAGCTTTTCCATCAGTTTCTGCCTGTTTCTGATTCACAGCATTTTTTAAAAAAATACGGTTAAGTATCAGCTGCATAGAATAAGTAGAAAAATAAAAACATTAAAGTTTTTCTTCACTCCCCATCTCTCTATTGATCGCATGCAAAGAGGAAACTCACACATCACTGATCTCTCAAACTTCATTTAGGCTCATGTATAAAGAACAGTCTCAGCGTGAGATCCTATAGAGATGGTTCAGGCACCTCTTGGACTTGCAGGTGTCACTTACAGCTGAAGAGATGGGGATTAATTTGAGGACAATATCATTCTAGATCTTATGGATCCTCTCATTCACTTTTTTCAATGCCTTTCTCCACTACATTGTTTTTCTCAACACTAAACACACCTCTGTTACTAATACGTTAATGGGGTGTTTGCAGATAGAAATAAAGGCTTGCCAAACAATTCCCTGAAAACTATACCTCACATTTTGATAGAGAAACTCCTTTGAATAGTTCACAACAGAATAAAGGAGGAGATCTACTAAAACTGATTGATAGTGTACTA
The DNA here is from genome assembly GCF_030684315.1 of Stegostoma tigrinum. Taxonomy (NCBI): domain Eukaryota; kingdom Metazoa; phylum Chordata; class Chondrichthyes; order Orectolobiformes; family Stegostomatidae; genus Stegostoma; species Stegostoma tigrinum. The sequence continues at coordinate 12,684,806 of NC_081374.1, read as the reverse complement.
ATTCAAATTTAAGTAGAGATTTATTTCATAATAGTAAAACAACTCATTTACACATAAATTAATTAATGCTCATTCACTGGATTAGTTAACCTGTACTGTTTAATTATTTAATCAATTATTTACGACATCTAATGCATTTTTGGAACTATTATAAAACAAACTATTTCACAAAAATCTCTGCTTCCTCTTTCCTTGGATTGAAAGCAGGCTTTTTAGCCAACAGAGGGCGCCAGGCGACTATGCGATTGAATTGAAATGGGCTTTTCTGTGGACTTGTACTAGAGTTCAATATAAAACAAATCTAGCAATGTTACTAGGATAACAAGGTGTAGGGCTGGATGAACGCAGCAGGCCAAGCAGCATCAGAGGAGCAGGAAAGCTGACGTTTCAGGCCTAGACCTTTCTACAGAAATGTTACTATCTCAAATGTATGCAAAAAAACAGCAACCAAGGACTCTTGAGACTGTTAAAAGATAGTAATGTGGGAGCTGGAAGAGAAGGATGAGGCTGGCACCAGGCGTGTGAAGTCCCAAACAACAAGCACCAGTGTAAAAGAGGAGGGAGGTTGTGTACAGATCATAAGAACAAGGAGCAGAAGTAGGCAATTCAGCCCCTCGATTCCTCTCTGCTATTTGACATGATCATGGCTCAATTCCACTTATGGAGGAGAGGAGGGGATACTTTACCTCTGTTGGCAGCTTTTCCCTTGATGCTTTTCCAGTATTCTCTAAATTCTCTCTCAAAATCTTTTTGTTTCCTTGTTTACCTTAAAAAAAGTCCTAAAATCGTTTTGACAACCATGCTTTCAGCTGATTCCCTCCTTTGTTCCCTGCCATTCCGTGAACTGTTCTTAAGATTTTCTGTATCTAGATGTGAGCTGTAATTTTAAGGGAGTGAACTGGCCAGCTTTTTCTTTACAAGCACATTATTGCATCACTTGTGTCTACTTAAATTGGAACAGAAAATGGAACATTCTTCTTCTCCCTTTCCAAACAACTGGAATTTCATTGTTAACAGAGCGGAGAGCTAGATGAACACAGCAGGCCAGGCAGCATCAGAGGAGCAGGAAAGCTGACATTTCAGATCGGGACCCTTCTTCGGAAATCTCTGTGTTACCTCTGCATCTGCAGTTCTTGCTTTCTCTGGAAATTCATTGTGTCTTTTTAATGTTGTTTTTCCTTTACTTCTTTTTTAACTTAGTTTTTTTGTGTCAGACTACTTGTCATGTTGTATGTGTGGAAATTTTCTGCAAATAAACATTGGGAAGAAGTTATTTTCTTTGGTCCCTACCACAAGCTCCATTTCCCAGCTGCTGATTCCATCCCCATTCCTGGTTCCTAGTCATTGGACTTGAACCGATATTGCAAATGGTGCCAGGAACAACCTCAGTCTCCAGATCAGTCATTGATCAAGGGGTCCCTTATGGGCAGAAGGGTGTGAGGTGTTATTTTATTCCATCTCTACGTCATTCTTTTTATTTACTGAATAAATGTTCCTTTCTTTTTAATCTTTTATTATTACTCAATAAATGTTCATATTTAAGCAAATTGCTGTTGTTGAGTCTCAGTTTTGCAGTGGAAAAATAAAGTAAGCACTTACATTTATAAAGCTGAACTGAGATGGCGAACTATTGAGGAGGGAATTCCACAACTTAGCATTCTGTTGGGTGAAGACGTGGCTGCTAATTGTCAGCACATAAAATTGGGAATGGTCAAAAAGTCAGAATGAAATGGAAGCAAGTATTTTAGAGGGCTGTGGAGTTGGAGCAGATTACTGACATGGGAATGGAAGATGCAATAGAGGATTTGAAAACCAGGGTTAGTTTTAAAATCGATGTGTTGCTTGACTGGCAAATAACATAGATTAGTCAGCACATGGGCGATTAGTAAATGGGTCTTAGTTCAGGGAGGAGAGATTATAGAGGGTAGAATGTAAGAGGCTGACCATGAATATGGTGGAATAGGCAAGCCTACAGGTAACAAAAGCAAGGGTGAAGGTTTTACCTGTGACAGGCTAACAGGGGGCAAAGTCATAGGAGGTGAAATAAACAGGATTAGTGATGGCATGGATAGGTGACACCATGGTTGCACAGTCTGCTTCAGTAATAATAAAAGATTAAAAAGAAAGGAACATTTCTTCAGTAAATAAAAAGAATGACGAAGAGAGGGAAAAAAATAACACCTCACACCCTTCTGCCCATAAGGGACCCCTTGATCAATGACTGATCTGGAGACTGAGGTTGTTCCTGGCACCATTCGCAATATCAGTTCAAGCCCAATGCCTTGGAACGAAACTCTCTCTCTTACGCAGTGTAACAAACAGACAGGCACAGAAAACGGTACAGTGAAGCAACTTTGCTTATGCCATCAGAGATAATGGGAACTGCAGATGCTGGAGAATCCAAGATAACAAAGTGTGAAGCTGGATGAACACAACAGGCCAAGCAGCATCTCAGGAGCACAAAAGCTGACGTTTCGGGCCTAGACCCTTCATCAGAGAGGGGGATGGGGAGAGGGTTCTGGAATAAATAGGGAGCGAGGCGGAGATGGACCGAAGATGAAGAGAAAAGAAGATAGGTGGAGAGGAGAGTATAGGTGGGGAGGTAGGGAGGGGATAGGTCAGCCCAGGGAAGATGGACAGGTCAAGGAGGTGGGATGAGGTTAGTAGGTAGGAAATGGAGGTGCGGCTTGGGTTGGGAGGAAGGGATGGGTGAGAGGAAAAACAAGTTAGGGAGGCAGAGACAGGCTTGGCTGGTTTTGGGATGCAGTGGGGGGAGGGGACGAACTAGGCTGGTTTTGGGATGCGGTGGGGGAAGCATCCCAAAACCAGCCCAGTTCGTCCCCTCCCCCCACTGCATCCCAAAACAAGCCCAGCCGGTCTCTGTCTCCCTAACCTGTTCTTCCTCTCACCCATCCTTTCCTCCCACCTCAAGCTGCACTTCCATTTCCTACCTACTAACCTCATCCCGCCTCCTTGACCTGTCTGTCTTCCCTGGACTGACCTATCTCCTCCTTATCTCCCCACCCATACTCTCCTCTCCATCTATCTTCTCCTCTATCCATCTTTGGTCCGCCTCCCCCTCTCTCCCTATTTATTCCAGAACACTCTCCCCATCCCCCTCTCTGATGAAGGGTCTAGGCCGAAACGTCAGCTTCTGTGCTCCTGAGATGTTGCTTGGCCTGCTGTGTTCATCCAGCTTCACACTTTATTATCTTGCTTATGCCATCTTTGGCACGTACAGGAATGTTCACAGGATTCATTCAAGATCATGCAGCTGTTGAACATCATCATCAATTTTAGCCCATCAGCCTATTCTAAACAACTGCCCACTAGATTATGTCAGATTGGTAACATACTGGTAATGTAGCTGGGTAAGTAATCCCAAACCCCAGGCTAATGTGCTGGGGTCATGGGTTTGAATCTCGCCATGGCAGGTGGTGAAATTTGAATCAACAAAAAAATCTGCATTTAAAAGTTAACCTAATGGTGACCATGTAATGATGGTTGATTGTTGCAAAAAACCATCTGGGTCACTAATGTTGTTAATGGAAGAGAATCTGCCACTTCTACCTGGTCTGACCTATGCATGACTCCAGACCCTCAGCAATGTGGTGGACTCCTAACCTTTTCCTGGGCAATTAAGGATGGGCATTAAATACTGGGCTAGCCAGCAATACCCACAGCATGTGAACAAAATGTGTGCAGACAACTTAGAATCTTTAGCGAGACCTAACATTTGATCTTCCTCAAAGTCTCTCTAAAGGTGTTTACCTTATAGAACATAGAACATAGAACATAGAACATAGAACAGTACAGCACAGAACAGGCCCTTCAGCCCACAATGTTGTGCCGACCATTGATCCTCATGGATGCACCCTCAAATTTCTGTGACCATATGCATGTCCAGCAGTCTCTTAAATGACCCCAATGACCTTGCTTCCACAACTGCTGCTGGCAACGCATTCCATGCTCTCACAACTCTCTGCGTAGATATAAATGCATATCTGCTTATAAATGCAATCTGTAACTAGTCACTAACAAGCAGTAAACTGTTTGTTGTTCAATACTAGAGCCTCATCAGCTAGACCAGGAAGTGTTTCCTTTTCTCTCTCTCACACACACACACACACACACACACACACACACACACACACACACACACACACACACACACACACACACACACACACACACGAATACAAATTGCTGGAGAAATTCAGTAGATCTGGCAGCATCTATGAAGAGAAATCAGAGTTAACTCTTCAAGCCCAGTGATGCAGTCTCTGAATGGACAATTGACTTCTGAAGAAGGGTCACCGGAACCAAATCTTTAACTCTGATTTCTCTCCACAGATGCTGCTAGACCGGCTGAGTTTCACCAACAATTTCAGTTTTTGTTTCTGATTTCCACCATCCGCAGTTCTGTTATTTTTGTAAAGTGGTTTCCCTCGACTGTTAAGATGAAAGCAGGAAATTCAACAAAGAATGATGTAAATCAGCTTTTGCTGTTAAAATTAATATTTTTAGGGCTGGCATTGTGATGGTCTCAGGAGGTAGTTAGATATTGTATGATTTCTCATTTGAGAAATATTGAAAACAAATGCATGCCACAGATCAAACCTCAGAATACACTCTGTTTGTTGCTAGATACCTTCGCAGTGCATCATTGCCTGCCTATCTGAATGAAGAAAGAATTCAGTTTCTCGATTGGTATTTTTTACATTGATGTTCACTTACATAATGACTGCATTATTTCATACAAATTAAAACGGACCATTTCTGAGAAGTTAGAAACAGAGAAAATGTCAAAAGGCTCTTTTGTCTATCTTTTGTTTCTCTCTTTTTTTGATTAGTTGTTGCCCACAATGTCCCCATTTTACTATTTTTGAGTGAATCAGATTCCTTTTCCTTCCAGCCACAATCCTTGGATATCTCTTCCCCACTAAGCTTTGTATTTTACACTCGAGGGCCTTATACTGTTACATCTCTAATGGGCACTTTCCTCCTTTTCCTTCTCTTCACCCTCTTGCTGTATTTTTGGTCTTCATACTGCCTTGTGTTTCGGTAACTCAGGTAGCTATGACCTCTTGATGCAGTCAATTCTGACTTTTGCAACCAGCCGAGGTGTCTGAAAGTGTACCTTTGGGGTTGTGAGGGAGCCACTGATTGATTTGGAAGATCATATAGGTGATGAAGGTGAAGGACCTGTAACCCTGGAAGACAATAAACATAGGAACAAAAGCAAAGTTGCTAGTAAAGCTCAACAAGTCTGGCAGCATCTGTGAAGGAACAAACAGAGTTAATGTTTCGGGTCCGGTGACCCTTCCTCAGAGCAGGAAGAGTCTCCAGACCCTAAATGTTAGCTCTGTTTTTTTCCCTTCACACATGTTGCCAGACCTACTGAGCTTTTTCAACAAGTTTGTTTTTGTTCCTGATTTACAGCATCCGCAGTTCTTTCGGTTTTTACCTTCGAAGACAATGACTGACTGGCACCAGGCAGCAGATCATCTGTGAAGCGGGCCTGTGTTCCCTTCAAAGTAAAGGAGGCAACCAACAGATAACTTAAAATTCCCATGGTGTAGAAACAGGCCATTCAACTCAACACGTCCACACTAACCTTCTGAAAAGTATCCCACCAGACACTTTCCCCTACGCTTCCCCATAACCCCACATTTCCCATGGCTAACGCACATAACCTGCACATCCCTGAACACTACGGGCAATTTACCATGGTCAATCCACTTAATTTGCATATCTTTGGACTTTGGAAAGAAACCGAAGCACCCAGCAGAAACCCACGCAGGCGTGGGGAGAACATGCAAACTCTGCACAGACAGTTACCCGAGAGTGGAATTGAACCGGGTATCTGGTCCTGTGAGGCAGCTCTGCCAACCATTGCACCACCATGCTGCTCTTATGATGCGGTCATGATGCTCCATTGTTTAGTTCAATGTACTACAAAGAATTCTCATCAAGACACCAGTGGCATGGAGTTGGCTATATCTATGTCAATATCTTCCTCATTACAGATGTTAAGCAGAACTCCAACAATAACTGAATGTCAAAATGTTTGGAAGACAATGGTCAGCGAAATCCATTTGCACTTAAACTGTAACATTGCCTTCTTTACTGATTGCTATTGAGTTTCCATAAGTAAACTTACATTGATTTGTTTTAAATTCTTTCATGGGATGTGAACATCCCTGGCCAGCATTTATTGCTCGTCCCTAACTGACCTTGAGAAGGTGGAGGTGAGCCAACTTTGTGAATTCCAGCAGTCCTGTGGTACATGTTCACCCACAGTGTTGAGTGTTGAATGGTTCACAGTTAATGCTCACCACAGATTTCAAGATGGTTCATGTCTATTCATTTATTATCATGCCAGTTTGGGAAATTACTTAAAAACTGACAATAATTAATCAGGAGTTCATTTTGTGCTCTGCCTGGCTTCATTTTCAGTACATTTTGTCAGGGTGTGAAATAAGCTGCCAATTTGTTACCATTTGTTTTACACAATCACCAGAAACCAATTTCGCTTCCATGCCAAGCGTGGATCCCTTACGGCTAAGTTAAATCAACCACACTCTCAGTGCACAACCTTTCCAACTGAGAAAGACACACACAGCAATATTATAGCAATACCATCATCTCCAAATTGCCCTGCAAGGATACATCATAGATCGTTCCGTTAGGGAAGATGGTGGCATACTGATAATATCACTGAAATCTAGCATTCCAGAGGTTCACATCAATGCTTTGGGGATATGGGTTCAAATTCCCACCATGACAGTTGGATGGAACAGGTGAAATATCCGCTTGGCTTTACTGTATTCAGACAAAAACTTGGAATTGTTTTTCCAATAATGCAGGAGCACCACCCTTAAAGAAGGCGTCCTACCATCACTTTCTCAATACCCCTTTGGATAAAATAAAAACTTAGTATCTTAGACATACAGAAAGATCCCCAGGTGCTTTAAATATACTTATGGAAAATGATATGAGCCTGATGCGATATTAGAATGGAATAGTTGGGTTTGAAGGAAGCTCTTTAAAGAAAAGAATGGGCATGGGAGGTAAAAGGACTTTAGGGAGGAAATTCCAGAAAGTGAGGCCGGTATAATTGAGGATGGACAGCAACTGGCACAGGATAGGTTTGTACACATGGGAAGAAAGTAACATTTCCAATGTTACTGACATTCTGTGAATGAATAAAAGTCTAATGAGGAGATGAGTCACGAATCTTGGAACATAATCCTGTCCAGTTGACAACTGTGTAATCTGTAACAGCACAGTCATTGTTTTGTGGCTTGATGTCAAACTTGATTTGAAGCTCCTGTGATGTGACTTGGGGCACTTCACTATCTTATGAATGCAATATATAGACAGTCTGTTGTTGTGTCACCATGGGGAGGAAGGAGATTGATTTCTTCCTCCTGGCCTCTGCTGGAATTACATTTATCTGAGTGTTAGATGATGACAGAATTATTTTAGGCATGATTTTCAAGCCTGAAGCCACAAAATATTGGCAGGCAAGAGGCATTTGTATAATTTTAGCTCAATATAGTTGCTTTTCTTCCATCACCCTGTGACTTGGTTATTTTATTAGTGTTATAAATTTCTGGAAATATGAATAAATAATTGTATACTAAGGTCAAAGGGTTTGGGTTCTTGATGAAAGATGAGACTAATTGTCTATCTTCTTCACCACTGAAATTTAAAGATGAAGTCACAAAACGAATGGTGGAGAAATAAAGGATGAATTGGAGCAAACTAATGAAGAATAGAAGGAATGAAAGATTAGATAGACAGAGAAGAAGAGAGACAGAAAATGTCCTCTTATTTCAAGGACCTCAACTCCCCCCCACCTTCAGTGGTCTTGTGTTTCCGCACTCCCTCCCTGCAACAAAAACAAAGTCAGAATCCGCCTTGTCCTCACATATCACCCCACTAATCTCTGGATTCAACGTATAATTCTCCGCCACTTCCACCACCTGCAATCTGACCCCACAACCAAGGATAGATTTCCCTCCCTACCCCTATCTGCCTTTCGTAGGGACCGGTCGCTCCACAACTCTCTCGACCACTCCACACTTCCGAATAGCTTCACCATCCCCGGCACCTTTCCCTGCAATTGCAGGAAGTGCTACTCCTGTCCCTGTACCTGCCTCTTCACCTCCATGTCAGACCCCAAAAAAACCTTCCACATCAGACAGATGTTCACCTGCACATCTGATAATGTGCTCTATTGCATCCGCTGCTCCCAATGTGGCCTCCTCTACATCAGTGAGACCAAGTGGAAGCTCAGAGACCGTTTTATAGAGCATCTGTGCTACATTCACAACAAACAACAACACATTCCAGTTGTGAACCACTTCAGCTCCTCCCCCCAACTCCCTGGGTGACATGTTCATCCTGGGCTTCCTCCAGTGTCACGATGACGCCACCTGCAAACTGGAGGAGCAGCACCCCATATTCCACCTTGAGAGCCTACAACCCAGTGGTCTCAATGTGGACTTTACTAGTTGCAAAATCTCCCCATCCCACGTCCGACCCTGCCTCACATCCCTACCTCCTTGCCCTGACAGAAACTGTCCATTTGCTCTCTCACCTATCCCCTCCTCCCACCTCGCTGACCAATCTCCACCACTCCCTACCTGCACCCATCTATCACCATCCCACCCACCTTCCCCAACCTCACCCCTCCTCTTTCTATTTATTTCTGAGCTCCTTTACCCCCATCCCCCATTTCTGAAGAAGAGTCCCGACCCAAAACATCGGCTTTCCTGCTCCTTTGATGCTGCCTGGCCTGCTGTGTTCCTTCAGCTCCACACTGTGTTATCTCTGACTTCAGCATGAGCAGTTCTTGCTATCTCTGACCCACGTGGTGAGAATCTGCTTAATTGTTCTTTCTCGGAGCTCTCAAAGTTGAGTGGCAATGCAGAACATGGATCTCTTCAATAAAAAGATCCTTACATTGTGAAGTACCTGCCCCAATTTTTCATGACATTTAGTTTGTTTCAGTGGTCGAAATGTTGCCAGTTTCTTATTCAAATGTTTTTGTGAGGTGAATCAAAGTTGCACAACCTTTTTTTACATTCAAAAACATTTCAAAATGGACTTTACAGAAAATGCAATAACATTCAACTTTTCTTCAGAAAGTGTGTTGCTCCATGAGGTGCCTCAATAAAATTGTAATACTTGAGTTGCACTAATAGTCCAGCAATTTGTGGCATATAACAACTACAAGGTCTGTCTTCGTCACCACTAATTGCAGACAGCTCTAGAAATTGCATACATGTTAAACTTGCCACATTCTGGATGATAGTAAAATGTAGGGTATGCAGGGTAGCTTGATCTTAGTAGGATGCTAGGTCGGCACAACACCATGGGCCAAAGGGCCTTTACTGTGCTATACTGTTCCATGTTCTATGTTTTTCACAGCAAATTCTGAGTTTCAGAGATGGATGGAGACAATTGATGAGAAATTTTGATGAGATTTCATTGCTGTTAAATATACTGAACATAATTAGTATTTAATTTTAACCCTTGGAATTCTATGATCTCAAAGCTGTAAATTGGATGGAAGAGAAAGGAAATGGAAAATCTTTTACTCCTTATGAATATCTGTAAGCTAAGGATGTCTGTTATAATATGGATCAAACCTGCTGATCTGCCTTGAGCTAAAAACTTGCTCCACAAACATTGAGACCATGCTGAGTTTTAGATTCTGTATTCTCCGAACGTATGTGTTGTTATTAGCTTGAATGTATATGTTGTTATCAGTTAACACCCAGTCCAGAGTAAATTACATCTTCATGTGATGTTCGTGGACTCAGTAATTTTGCAGTTATGCACACTGCCATGCATAAGAATATGAGTTCAATGTTCTCTACTGTCCATCCCTAATTTCCCTTGAGAAGGTGGAGGTGGGCTAACTTTGTGAATCGCAACTGTTGTGGTGACACAGGGACACCAAAGTGTTCAGTGTTCAATGACTCACGGCAAAAGCTCACCATGGATTTCAAGATTTATTGTCATAAATGTGCAATAACTCCACAGAGACTAGTATCCCAACACCAGGTCACCTTTTATTTTCATATGGAGAGTCCTTGACACTGATCCACCTTCCTTCGAGCCAGCTCTCAGAGTGAGCAGAACCTCTGACACTCCTGTTTATATCTGTCAGCCAGGGCTCTCTGATTGGACCAGGTTAACAGCCCCTGTCAAGTAATTCGTATTCTATGAGGTCCACCTGGGTGACCTCATTACAGTCATTACAAAATGGTTCTGGAGGTAATTTTAAAACTGACTGTAATTAGCCAGGATCCGATTTTTCACCCTGGCTGAGTTTCTTTCCCATGGATCTTTCATAGATTTGCCGCTTTATTAACATACATTTTACACTAACACGCAAAACTAATTTCACTTCCATATCAAACATGTTCGCCATATAGCTCAGAGGTTACCTCAACCACACATCTCAGCACATGATCTCTCCCAAAGGAAAGTCCTCAAGCAAGAATATTATAGGAACACTATCCCCATTACTACATAGAAAAGTGATTTTGCTCTCTTCGTACGTACAGTATGTGTCACCAGAAAGTTTTGACTGGGAAAAGTACAGGATTATCGGACTGGATCTGGGAGTCGTCTTCAGGGAATGGAGATATTGGATATCCCTGCCATAAAACAGATATAAATATGATGGACTAAATTGATTTCATCAATGGTACTGTATCATCCTTTGATTTAATATCAAAAAAGGTGAATAATGTAGATGGAGTAAGGAGGATGTTAGTGCTCATGAGTCATGAGAAGGAATTGCTACACTTCAGGCTTTCTAGTTACTTGGTACAAAATATCAAGGCAATTACTACACTTGATATTGAGCATTAATGAATTTAATGTTCTCATGCATCAGTGCAGTAACAACTGTACTTGACATGATGTATATTGCTGTGCTGTAGCCAATATCTTGATCATTCTGGGGAGTGCCGACAGATACAAATCTGGGGAAGAACAGATAACTCAGTTGTACTTGGATGTAAGAGGAAAATTGGGAAAACAATAGTGATGATAATTCTGGAGTTATAGGGAACAGGTAGGGTTTCTATAGCTGCAGAAGTGAATGCAGGAAGATATATTTTCTCCTTGATGCACAGTCAAGGATGTCACAGTGGCTGCAATAGTTACAATCGATAGCATAACCAACAATATGAGTAGAAAATTGGATGAGGTCCTGCAGCCATATTTTATAGGGCTGGGAAGGTAATTAGCAAACAAGGCAATAAGGTATTATTATCTTGGTTGCAGATTTTTAGTACTACATGCTGGTAAGTTTGGAAATATAAGGAGCGAGTAGATTAATGTGTGACTGAAGTATGGTGCAGCAGGGAAAACTTTGGCTTCCTGAGATTTAGGGACATGTTCTGGGGGAGGAGGGACATCTCCAGGCTGTGGGAGGGGGAGTGGGGCTTATGGTTTCCACCTCTACACTGTTGGAACCAATGACTTTGGTGGGGTACTTTTGTGGTGCAATTGGGAAGAGTTAAACTAACTAACTTCCCAGAGGGAAGGAAACCAGGATATAATGTTAGAAACAAAAACCAAGATATACACAGGATTGAGATGCAACAAGTAGAGTAAGAAATAGATAAGGTTTTGGGTGACATCAGTGACACGCAATAAAACCTAAACAGAATTACTATGTGCGTACATAAATGCACAAGGCATGGTAAGTGAAGTTAATGTGCTACGGGGACATTAATAATGTTGTGGTGATAACAGAGATTTGTACATTTCAAATAAAGACAGGAGTAGGTATTATATAACCCTGGATACAGGCTGCTCAAGAAATAGGGAGGAGAGGTGGAAGTATTGATTAATTAGGAACATTACAGAGCTGGACAGAGGATTTCCTCGAGGGGGTAAGGACAGAATCTATCTTGTTCGAACGTAGGAACCTCAATACGGGTACCATTGCATTACTACATATAATCTAAGACCAATAGTTAGTGAGAAAGACACAGAGAAAGAAATTTGCAATGAAATTACCTAGAGGTGTAAAAATCATAGAGTCAGCATAATGGGCAACCTTTATCAGTCTAACAGGATTGTGATAAACAGAGTGTAAAAGGACAGAAATGGGGCCGACCTTCAGAAGTTCATTCCGATAATTATCTAAGTTGGTTTGATTCCTGACAATGGGGAAAGGGGTATTGCTGAATCTGGTTTTGTAGATGCAAGTGGGTCAGTTGGAACAAGTGTTGGTAGGGGAATATTTAGGGGTCAGTGATCATAATAATACTTAGATTGACTGTGGAAAGGGGAGGGAACAATCCAGAGTATAAATAGTTAACTGGGAGGCAGCCAATTTCATTGGGGTGAGAATGGTTCTAGTCCGAGCAAATCAGAATTGAAGGTAGGCAGGCAAAACTGAAATGGGACAATGGGTTGAATTTAGAAAAAAAAGAGATTGAGCACATTCAAGACACATTCCCATGGGAGGAAAAGGTAGGTCAATCAAAGCCAGATTTTAGTGGATGACAAAGGAGGTGAAAAGTAAGGTAAAGCAAAGCAAGGATTCATATGGCAATTACAATTGAGAACCAGGCTGAATACAGAAAGTTCAAGATGAGGTGAAATTAAACAAGTAAAAGAAGAAACAAAAACAGAAGTTTCAGGAAAAGCTCAGCAGGTCAAGCAGCATCTGTGAAGGGAAGTCAGAGTTAATATATTGGGTCTGGTGACCCTTCCTCAGAACTGATGGAAGCTAGGAAAATTGTGATCAGTGATAATGGGAACTGCAGATGCTGGAGAATCCAAGATAATAAAGTGCGAAGCTGGATGAACACAGCAGGCCAAGCAGCATCTCAGGAGCACAAAAGCTGACGTTTTGGGCCTAGACCCTTCATCAGTTGAAGGGTCTAGGCCCGAAACATCAGCTTTTATGCACCTGAGAAGCTAGGAAAATATTGGTTTATATGCAGAAGAAAGGGTGGGGAGGGGGTAAGGAGTAAAATAAGCGAAGAGACACTTTGAGAGGATTCTGGCAGTGAACATAAAGGGGAATCTAAAAGTTTTCTTTAGGAATAAAAATAGTAAAAGGGGGTGGAGCCAATTAAGGACTGCGAAAGAGACAGAATAAGATGCATCTCTGAGGTACAGTTTGCGTCTGCCTTTACCATGGAGGGAGATGCTGCCAAAGTCATAATTAAGAGGCAGGTATTTAGTCATGATAAAAGAGGAGGTATTAGAGAGACGGGCTTCCCTTAATATGGATAACAACAAGATATGATGAGTTGCATCTGAATACGCTACAGAAGTAAGTTGAAAATTGTAAAGAAACATTTGTAGTCCAATAACTCCTCTTTGGAGCTACTTCTGTCTTCTGAAGAAGTTTCATATGGATTGGAAAAGTTAACTCTATTTCTCCCTCCAGGGAGGTTTCTCCAGCACTTTCTGCTATTGGTGTTCACGCTATTGGTGTCAATCTACATCATAATCTGGCTGTCCAGCCATCTGAGCTAACCTACCTTACAGTACAAAGAAACACTGTGACTTATACAAAATATTAGTCTACTTGATACAAAGTACCACTGCAATTGACATAAAGTATCATTTCAATTAATACAGAATACCAGTGTACATGATACTATTTAAGGGTGTTAATGCCTGGGAGACAGCGTGAAGGAGATTTACTAGAATGATATCAAAAACTATGGATTTTAGATACAAGGAAACATTACAGAAGCTGGGCTTATTTCTCCATGAGCAGAGAAGATTAAGAGCTGACGTTATTCGGGTGTTCAAAATGATGAACAATTTTGACATGTGAAGAGGCATGCCAGTAAATCGGAGTCATAATTTCAAGATTGTCAGCGAGAGAACTCGGAATTAGATGAGGAGAAGCTTCTTTCTTCAGAGAGTTGTTAGGATTTGGAATGTGCTGCCTGGAGGAGCGGTGGAAGCGAATTCGGAAGTAGCTTTCAAAGAAGATAGGAATTGGCACTTGAAAGTTGTGAATTTAGAGAGGGCTGGAGAATGGGACGAGATGTGTTGAACTTTCGGGAGCCTGTACAGACACGACGGACCGAAAGGCCTCTTTCTGTCCTGTATATATCGTGCTTGTATAAAGTATCACTTTGATTGATACAATGCACTGACACAATGTATCGGTGAAGTGTGGGACCCCAGGAATGTGGGCGGGACGCAGCAGATGATAGACAAGGTTCTAGGGGGAGCACGGGAAGAGTCCGTCACACCACCCCCTGGACGAGCCTCCTTCCCACTGGCCAATGGGCAGCGAGAGATCCGGGCGAGCCTCTCTCACGTGACGTGGACGCTGCCAGCATGGAAGGAACGAGCGCGTGACAGCGGGAGAGGCAGAGCGCGCGGACTCCGGGCGTACTCTTTGCCCCCTGTATAGTTTCCCGGGCCTTAAAACAACAACAAAAAAAAACAAAACTTGCAAAATACCACAACAGTGCAACGACAGCGGGGGCGGCAGATGTTTCCTACGGCTGCATTGCATTCCCTGTGGAAAATCAGGTCAGAGAACAACATTTCTGCACGCCAAATGCCTTTTAAACTAGTAAAGTTAATGGTTACAATCGCAACCATTATTTATTTAATCCCCTTCTCGGATTTTGGAATTGTTCAATTTGTGTTCTGGTTTGTTTAACTGCCTTAAACCACGTCACAGATGGTTTGGAAAAGAAAGATCTTTCTTCGTGTTAGGTTCTGTTGAAATGCCAACGTTCCTTCAAAAAAAAGACGTGTTTTTATTTGTTTCTTTTTCGATGCCAGGCGGAAGGAGGAAATTTTTTTGCAACTTTTTTTGTACCCCTCCCCCTTAATGTAATTCGATACTATAGAAGCTGATGTGTTTTGCTGTGACTGACAGCCAGCAGGCCCAATGGGCTACTGATACTATTCCAAGTTGGCAGATTGTTTCAGCAGATAACCAATGGGCACTGGTGAAGGGTCGACCTGTGACTGAGTGGCTGATGCAATGTAAACCTCGAGCTGTCACAAGGCAATTCAGCATTAACCTTTCCTGAGACAAGGGAGTGTTGTGTAAGTACAACTACCTTTAACAAGAGGGAGTTAAAAGGGCACATTACTTCAGTCTTTGTAGATTTAAATAACCAAGCAGATGAGGGCTTATTTTTTATCATTTCAAACAGTTTCCTTGTTTTGTCACAAATGTTTTCAGTGCCGTTTTGTTTTAGGGAGAAATGGAACAGCACACACTCTCGAAACAAGATTTCATCACATTTCAAAATGACTGTGTTTCAAGGAAATAAAACCATTCAGCATCAGGCTCAGTCAACTTCAAATTAACCAATGTAAATGTGATGCCAGAACACACAGCTTCTTTGCAAAAAATGCATAATGCATTTCAAGATTGTTTGTGTACTAATATAAGTTAATTGCTCTCAAATTGTTGGAACTCTGTAAAAAACATGCAAATTTAGTTTACTGTTCCACCTGAAGACTGATATCATAACTGAGTTTGTTCAGTTTTTCAAGGTTTTTATGTATTGCCAACCAATTATTTTTATAAAAATATTTTTCTTTTAGTCCTCTTTATGTCAGTTGCCATGTACTTTAATATGATCCAGAATTCGGGCAGACAGACACTGTAAGATTTAATATAGGGGTACTCTATACTCGATTTGTGTTTGCAACCTGGGTTGTTTCCTCCTTTTTCTTGGCTTTAAGTCACATTTTTACATCCTATTTCCTGCCAGTTTGAAAGTTTTGTCCCTATTGTTCTGACTATGTTCCTCTGGTGGGCATATAAATTAAATCTTGAAAGATTTGGAAGAAGTACATTTGTTAAAACCAGTATCATTGGATTTTCACACATTGAATATTTTCTTGGGGTCAAATAATTTTGCAAAGCAGCTGTAGCAACTCTCAGCATCCACAGCATGATACTTGAGCTATTTGAAAGATTTCAGACTTGAATAGACTAAGTGATGATGCTGACAAAAGATTATAAAATTAGGTATAGGATTACAAAATTATTTGTTCAATAAAATTAGTCAATCCTTATAAATCATAAGGGTATGAATAACGCTTTGATAACTGATGGATGGATTGATAACATCACATAGGACCTATCTGTGAAAACCAAACCTTAAGATCAATTACTTTAAATGCAATTGTGTCCTCGTTTTATAAATATCTCTCAGAAGCTGAATATTCACAATGCTTTTTGGGTTTTATCTTTTAAACTACTGGAACAGAGGCCACTTATAATACCTTATGTTTATACACACATTCATATCAGTGTAAAAGATCTCCTAGGAAACAGTGACCGTAATATGGTAGAATATAGCATTCACTTAGAAAGAGAGGAACTTGGGTGAGAAATAACTATGCTAAGCTTAAATAAGGA
Source organism: Stegostoma tigrinum (assembly GCF_030684315.1). Taxonomy (NCBI): domain Eukaryota; kingdom Metazoa; phylum Chordata; class Chondrichthyes; order Orectolobiformes; family Stegostomatidae; genus Stegostoma; species Stegostoma tigrinum. The sequence goes on along the minus strand of NC_081374.1, from coordinate 12,668,398 downwards.
AAATTACAATGGAGTTAGGGCAGAGTTGGCTGGAGTTGACCAGAAAAGGAGTTTAGCAGCAAAGACGGCTGAGGAACAATGGCAGATGTTTCAGAAAATAGTTCATGGCTCATAGATATATTCCAGTGAGGAAGAATCCTTCAAGGAAGGGGATAAGCCAACCATGGTTAATTAGGGAAGTTAAAGATAGCATCAAACTGATAAGAAAAAGCATTCAATTTGGCAAGGATCGGTGGTAAGCCTGGGGACTGTGAAAGCTCAACTCTTGCAGAGAGTGGCTGTCACTTATTTTACTAAGTTGAAACAGACATTGTGCGCAGATGTTCTTTCTGTCAGCAATGCCTTGACTAAGCATAGTCAAACAGCTCTGTTTAAAATTTAAGCAGATCTTGTCAGTTAACTGTCAGCCGTCATTAACTGGCGTATTCAATGAAAATCCCTGACCAGAGACCAATTGTCAATCAATCACAACCCATCTCATGCAGCAAAAACAGTTATTTCCCATTTAGTTTGGTATTTTCTGCAAATTGCCTTGATGAGTGCAAGACCAAAATCTTCAACAAAGTTTTATTTCAATAAAGCTCAGGTATTGGTGCCATTGACATACTCCTTAATCCCTTATCACAGGCTTCTTGGTTGTCATATTGCCCTTACCCTGTCTTTAGGAATTAGAAGTACAAAGCATTTCATACAGTTTACCTGTTCGGTGCTTTCTTGAATTTTTCTTAATATTTGCTGACCAAATAGTCTACATTAATCTTGCCAGCATTTGACCCATATACCTTTCAACCATTCTCAGTCATATACCTATCCAGATGCCTTTTAAATGTTGTGATTGTACCAGGCTCCACCACTTCCTCTGGCAACTCATTCCATACAGGCACCACTCTCTGCATGAAAATGTTGCCCCTTAGGTCCTTTTTAAATCATACCCCTCTCACCTTAAACTGATGTCCTCTAGTTATGGACTCACCTACCCTGGGAAAAAGACCTTGACTATTCACCCTATCAATGTCCCTCATGATTTTATAAACTTCTAGCCTCTGACACTCCAGGGAAAATAGCCCCAGTATGTTCTGCCTCTTACTATGGCTTAAACCATCCAACCCTGGCAGCATCTTTGTAAATCTTTTCTGGACCCTTTCAAGTTTCCCAACATCTTTCCTATAGCAGGGAGATCGGAATCAACAGAGACCAAGGTAACAAATTCAACAGTGGCCAATTTGATTTATTCCAATTTAATTTCACAATATAACAAATTTGGCTATAATCATTAAAAACAGCTGAAAATGAATCATTGTCATTTTAGAAATTCTGGTGCATGATATGAGTGAACCAGCCTGTCGAGTATGTTGGTAATTGTTGGTGAAGCATGGGGAACGTAACCAAAACTTTATTTTCCTCTATACACTGGCTACTAAAATTGTTCTCCTACTACCTCATGATTCTCTTTGAAAAGTGACTAGACTGTGACTCAGGGTGACTTTAACCTAATACAAAAGTAAAAGACTGCAAATACAGGATATCTGAGAAAAGAGCTAAAATTGCTGGAAAAGCTTCACAGATCAGACAGTATCAAGGGGAAGAAACATAATTTACCTGTCGGGGGGTGAGGTCATATCAGTTCTGATGAAATATCTTGGACCTGACCAAAGCTGCTTTCTTTGGAATTAAAAGTTCTAACTTCAAAGAGGGAAACATCACGCCAAAGAGGGAAATTGATCAATCACTTGCTTGTTTTACACACCACCTAATTTTATTACCTGTTGTCTTAAGCTTCCTGTAATGAAAACAGTTGTTCAAATAACTTTAATGTGCCTCTCTCCACTCTATTGTCATTTGCCATTCACCCTGTTGAATTGCAGGTTTGCTGTAATGAAATACCTAACATATGCAATCAATACTGGATAGCAATCAACAAAGCCAGCAGAAATAAATTGGTAAAACAGAAGGAAAAATGTCTGAAAAGGTCATAATCTAAGTAACTGATAGCAATAGACGGGGCATACGTTCACTGGTGGCATGGGTGGACACATGGCCAATGAAATTTAATATAGAAAAGAGTAAATTAGTACATTTTGGTTAGAAGAGAAAAAGAGGAGCCATAGAAAGTAGGGGGTACAGTTCTAAAAGCGATACAGGAATGGAGAAAGCCTGGAAGTGTATACACCTATGAATAATTTAAGGTGGCAGTTCAGGTTGAGAAAATTATTAAAAAGGCATAAAGGAGGATTTTTATAAACTGAGACATAGAGTACGAAAGCAAGCAAATTGTCAGTGTTCACAAAATTCTAGTTTGGTCTCAGCTGTCGTGCCCAATACTGGGCAATGGATGTTAGAAAGGATGTGAGGACTATAAAGAGTTGTGGGAGGAATACAGAAAAGATTTGTGGGAATGGTTTCAAGGATGAGTGACTTCCCTCATGGAGGTAGAATAGAGAAACTGAAACATTCTCCTTTGACAAGAGATTTGATTGATATGTTAAAAATCACAAGGTGTCTGAACAAAGTAGATGGGGAGAAATTGCTTACTTTGATGGAAGGATTTTGAATTGGAGGACATCGGTTTAAGGTTGCTGGTTTCAAAAAAAAGTCAACAGTAAGTGAGGGAAAACATTTAAGGGAATAATTGGGATCTGGTATTTGCTACCTGAGAATGTGACGGAGGTAGATTCAATTGTGACTTTGAAATGGGAATGGTATAATTATCTGGAGAGAAGTTTGCATATAGTTGGTGGGGGTGTGGTGTGTACAACTAGCTCTTGCAGAAAGCTGCCGGAGGCATGATGAACCTAATGGCCTCCTTTTGAGCTGTAACTATGGTTATGCTATTTTATAAGTTTTGGCTTTTATGTATGTAAGTGACTCAAAAAGAGATTTACCAGAGTGAAACACAAACTCCACATGTTGAATTATGAGGAGAAAATATATGAATTGGAGTTCTATTTCCTCAAGTTTGGGAATGTCAAGGGTGATTTGATTGAAACTTTTGCATTATCAAGCAAATCAGATCAGGAGGATTGAGTGAAACTGTCCACTAGTTGGGAAGTTAAGAACTAGGTGGCATGGTCTAAAAATTAGAGCCAGACCTCCCAGGAAGTAAATTAGGAATCAAGTTTCACAAGAAAACGGCAGTGGAAGTTTTGAACTTTCTTCTGAAAAGAGATATTTATGTTAGATCGGTTGCTAATTGTAAATCTGTGACTCATAGATTCTTTAATACTTTTGGTCAAAGAGCTGAGGTGAATCAAGGAAGATAGAATTAGAATGCAAATCACTCATAACGTCATTAAATGATGGACAGCCTTGACGGACTAAATATCTCCCCTCCTATAGTTCCTGGAGTAGTAGGGACTGTGAATACTGGAATTATTTAAGAAACAATTGGTTGTTACATGCAGGGAATTCTGGATGGATGAACAAAAACGTTTGGAATTAAGAGTTTAATGATGACCATGAAGCCATTGTCAATTGCCAGGAAAAATTCATCCAGTTCGCTGATGCCCATTCAGGGAAGGAATCTGCCATTTTTATCTGGTCTGGCCTACTTGTGACTCCAGATCCATAGCAATGTGGTTGACTCTTAACAAAATTAGGGATGAGCAGTAAATGCTGGCTTAGTCAGTGACACTCACATCCACTGAAGGAATAAAGAAAAGATTTTAGAATCATAAAATCATACAGTAGAGAAAAGGCCCTTTGGCACATCAAGTATACACTGACAAAAACCACTCTTAAATCTACGCTAGTCCCATTTTCCAGCAGTTGGTTCATACCCTTGAATGTTATGACATTTCAAGTCCTTGTCCAAGTAGTTTTTAAACGTTGCAAGGTTTCCTGCTTCAGCTATTCTTTCCAGCAGTGCATTCCAGATTCCCATCACCCTCTAGGTGAAAAGGTTTCCTCAAATTCTCTCTACACCTCTCACCATTCATCTTAAAAATATGCTCCCTATTGGAGAGTTTCATGCCTATGGTGTTAGGAGCAGAAGTTATCATCAAGTTTGGAGCCCTTGTACTTGTGCTCATCTGCATGGCTGAAATGAGTCCTGTGCAATAAGTTGTACATGACCACATTTTGGATATTGTACCACAATCCTGTGTTTTTTTGAATGACTAGTCTAAAGAGTGTTTTACAAAATGGTATGTTCGAAAATTGTAATGCAAAATCTTTCTGAACATTGTGACCATGTGCACTGAATTCAATATTGATAAAGCTGGCAATTCAGTGAATGGATAAATGCCCTCAAGAAACTAGAGAGAGCACCGACGGGGAGTATTATTAATCTCTAGTGAAATTTAATTAGCTATTCAGATTTCTCTGGATGTATATTATATTAATAGTTTATTTTCCAAGCATTTTTGTATGCAACAGCTTTGATCTACATGTTTGTCGTTGAATTGTTCTACAAGGTGTTTCATTGAATAACTTGCAACGTTTGGATGTGGGTGTTTCCAGCTTCTGGTCTTCTGCTCTGCAAGCATTTGCTGAAGCATGTTATACTCCATCTGGTTAATAACTGTGGCCAGGCACACCTGCTGAAATCCCAACCATTATGTCTTTTTATAGTGACTGTAAATGCAGTAAACAAAAGGAATACTGAGAATGTTACTTCAAATCAAAATTGTAAAAGTGTGCATTATTTAATTTTTAATCAGTTTCATTACTGATGATGTTGTCTGCTCCAGTGTGTGTCAGTCATTGCCCAGTGCCTGTGACCAGCCTTCATTTAGGTATGCCACAATGAGGGGATGTCATCTTCTGTTCACCTGACTTCCACATTTCTTTCAATTCCTTCACAATGTGGGTGTTGTCGGCTCAGCCAACATTTACTGCCTATACCTACTTACCCTCGAAGGTGTTACTGGGTTGCTTTCTTAAACAATTGCTGTCCATTCAGTACAAGTACCCCAAACAGGACTTTAACCCATCAGCACTGAAGAAATGTTGATATAGTTTCGAGTCAGGATGGTGTTTGGATTGAACAGGAACTTGCACATGTTGATGTCCCCAAGTGTCTGTTGCAGTTGGCCTTCCAAGTCATAGAGATTGCGGGCTTGGAAATTGCTGTCTGAGAAGTCTTGGTGAATTTTTGCTGTATTTGTTGGAGATGGCACAAATGAGCTGCCAATGTGCACAGATGATGGAGGGGATGAATATTTAAAATGGCAGATGAAGCAGCAATCAAGCAGACTGCTTTGTCCTGAATGGTACTGTGCCTTTTGAGTGTTGCTGGTGTTCCACTCATCCAGATAGGTTGATAGTATCTCATCATCCTGACCTGTACCCTGTAGGTGATGAATATGTTTTTCACTTAGTTCTGCTGAAAGAATGCAATCAAGAAGCCTAAAAAATAATCCCTTTTTCTACAGTTCTGTCAAAATGTGGGAGTTAATCGTAGCATCTTTATTGTTCCTTGGCCTCGCATTAGTTAATTAAACATAGATTGACTGTGTTACATTATAATTTTAGTCATTGGTGATGAGTGAATGCTGTTCACGTTGTCATACTGTCTTGCTATTTCTCAGTCGTGTGGTAGTTCTCAGATGTTTCCTGCTGAGTTTGTTACCACAGCAGCAGAATACAATTAATGCTTTCAAAGCACCTGGACTGAAGAAAACTAAAATTCTCCAGCATCTGCAGTTCCCATTATCTCTGATACAAAACTAAAATTAGCCTGGATCCGGTTGGCAACCCAATGGCCCCTGACTAGTGTGATTACGTACATGCGCACAGGCAGAATAATACAGTTTGGTAACCAGACTATTGTTTTTTGGTTAACAAAGTGTGGAGCTGGATGAACACAGCAGGCCAAGCAGTGTCTGAGGAGCACAAAAGCAGATGTTTTGGGTCTAGATCCTTCATCAGAAAAGGGGGGTGGGGAGAGGGTTCTGAAATAAATAGGGCGAGAGAGGGAGGCAGACCGAAGATGTGGAGAGGAGAGTATGGGTGGGGAGGTAAGGAAGGAATAGGTCAGTCCGTGGAGGACGGACAGGTCAAGGGGGTGTATGAGCTTGTTAGGTAGGAAATGGAGGTGCAGCTTGAGGTGGGAGGAGGGGATAGGTGAGAGGAAGAACGGGTTAGGCAGGCTGGGATAAGCTGGGCTGGTTTTGGGATGCAGTGGCGGGAGGGGAGATTTTTGAAGCTGGTGAAATCCACATTGATACCATTGGGCTGCAGAGTTCCCAAGCAGAATGAGTTGCTGTTCCTGCATCCTACGGGATGAAGGGTCTGGGCCCGAAACGTCAGCTTTTGTGCTCCTCAGATGCTGCTGGCCTGCTGTGTTCATCCAGCTCCACACTTCGTTATCTCGGATTCTCCAGCATCTGCAGTTCCCATTATCTCTGATCATTGTTTTTTGGCGGTTCTTAACTTGACTGAAAAGGGTAGAAAATCTGTTCATCCAAAAAGATGTCCTGTTGAAGGTGTAGGATGTCTGTTCCCACATCCAGGATTGGACTGTATGCAGCTGGAAAATTCCAGTATTAATATTCTCACTGAAAGAATTCCCTTCAATTTTAGTATTTCTTGAAAATGATTTGGCTTTAATAGTGCTCTATATAACACGGCCGCTGGAATTTATAGAATCACAGAATCATACAGCATGAAATGGGACCATTTGGGCCATCATGACAATGTTGAGTCTTTTTCCAAGAGATATTCAGTTAATCCATTTCTCCAGGCTGCCCCCATAGCCATGCAGTCTGTCTTTTTCCTTGAAGTATTTAACGGATTTCCCATTGAAAGTTGCATTGAATCTGGTTCCATCTTTTTCAGATTCAAATTCCTTCTGCTGTCGATGGTTCTTTTGCCTGCTTCCTTAAACATGTCCTCTGGCCACTAATGCTCCTGTCTTTAGAAGTCCTTTGCTTCCTGCTGCAAACACTTTGCTCAGCTGTGTAACTATATTGATATGTTTCCAGCGTTTGAGGGTGGGGTGGGAATAGATAGGATGAAATGGATGGAAAAGTGGAAGAAAATAAAAACTCCAAGTTGGCTTTATTGTACAAGGCTTTACCACTAGATGCATCAGAAGGGGTGGGGGACAAGCTCCCTTTTAGTGAAAGGTCGGTTGAGGGAGGTTATCTCCAACCTAATGAAGAATGCATTTTTAAAATGCAATCGTGCGATTTATTGCTATGACTAACCCAGTCACAACTTTCTCAACCCTTGAAATTCCAAAAGGTATTTCACGAAGATATATTACAGTGTGTATATATATATATGGTTATCTCAGAGTATAACAGGACCTTGATCAGATGGGCCAATGGGCTGAGGAGTGGAAATGGAGTTTAATTTATATAAATGTAAGGTGTTACATTCTGGAAAAGCAAATCCGGGCAGGACTTGTACACTTAGTGTCAAGGTCCTGGGAAGTGCTGCTGAACAAAGAGACCTTGGAGTGCAGGTTCATAGTTCCTTGAAAGTGAAGTTACAGGTAGACCGGATAGTGAAGAAAACATTTGGTATGTATGCTTTTGTTGGTCAATGCATTGAGTATAAGAGTTGGGAGGTCATATTGTGGTTGTATAGGACATTAGTTAGGCCATTTTTGGAGTACTTCATACAAATTTGGTCTCCCTGCTATGGGAAGAATATTATGAAATGTGAAAGGGTTCAGAAAAGATTTACAAGGATGATGCCCAGGTTTGAGGGTTTGAGCTAGAGGGAGAGCCTGAATAGGCTGGAGCTATTTTCCCTGGAGTGTCCGAGGCTGAGGGGTGACTTTGTAGGAGCTCATAAATCATGAGGGGCATTGATAGGGTGAATGAGCTGCCAGAAGAAGTGGTGGAGGCTGATACAATTACAACATTTAAAAGGCCTCTAGATCGGTACATGAGTAGCAAGGGCTTAGGGGGATGGGGGACAAATGCTGGCAAATGGAACTAGATTAATTTAGGATATCTGGTCAGCAGGGAGGAGTTGGATTTAAAGGTCTGTTTCCATGCTGCACGTCTCTGACTATTAAAATTCTTGGAAAATCTCACCAGCATGCTACCATCTGTGAAAGCAGTTTTTTTCTGATCATTTTGTAATCTGTTGAGAAAGTTCCTGTTAATTGTAGCTGGCTGGTGATGCAGTTGATAAGGCAGTTCATTGATTTTGATTGTATTTTTAATTAGGGTGGCGCGAGGTAGTCGCGTATTCAGTGAAAATCCCTGAATTGGAGAATTAAATACAAAAGAAATTTGGGGCTTAATTGCACCCTCTCCAGCTCTAATTTTGTTTTTGATCTCAATACCTGTCACTATTTCTCTACTTTCTCTGGCTGTGAAAAGATGATGAAGCATTTTCAGACATACAACAAAGACATTCAGGACCTTGTATCTTTACTCTATATCAGTTTTAATTTGATTATCTCGACAGCATTGACTCAGTCTAGTGAGCTTTTGGTCACAAGGCTGCCTAACTAAATGAGGTCACTGTAGTGGCATTAAGTTAGCTAGAAGTGCAATATTCTGTGAAAATGAGTCCTTAGCAACTTGGCCAGATAAACATGTACATTTATCATTAAAAATATCAATGTAGAAAATAATGGAAGTAATATTTGTGGACACCAAGTAACTTACCAAATGTGATTAGTATGTAGCCTGACAGAATTAGTATCAAATAAATTGGGCTAGTTTATTTTGTATGAAGAACTGAAATTGGACAAATCTTCCCAGTTGAATGGGGGACATTGCTGAGAAAGATAGAAGGTTGAGGGCTAGGGTTCTTCTGTGAACGAACAGTAATTCTATAGAAAATATTTCCTAGGAAATGCCTGCAGTATGTATTGTTGAATTAGTCAAATGCCAATTAGGTAGGATTTTTAAAAAGATTTTGTATTACTATCTAAATGTAATGTGACACATATCTAAACAATTTTGGACTGGGTTCATCCAATCAGTCCCCCACAAACTTGTTTTATCACGATAAGCATTTTCCACCCTGCCAAAAATCATCTGAACTTTTGGGTAATATGAAAACTTAAATAAAATGCAAGCAAACTGGGGAAGATCTGGAAAAGTCCTCTCTCTATCTACCTAGACAGTTGAAACTGGTCTAAGGGATCACCACTGAATTGCTCACCTTTCAGAGGAGCTGATGACCCCACAGGCAAAGACAGGTTCAGTACTCATAGAATCACAGAGTACAGAAATAGATCCTTCGGACCTTTTGAAGGAATTCTGTGAACCGCATCTACAGCCCAAGAAAAGAACCACTACATGATATCTAACCTAGAAGGCACCTTATGCAAAGTAAGATTGTGACTCTTCCAACTAGAGCACGACTTATTTTCTTAATTATCATGTAACACAAACCAATCACTGTTGCAGACTTAATGATTAAAAATTGATCATCATAATTAGTCAACAACTAAACTAAATGATGGGAGGAGCAGGGAGGAGAAGGGAATGGGGGCTGGGAATCGTGAGAGGAAATGTGGTAAATCAAAGCAAAACACTGAAGTAGTAGAGCAAATGTAACGAATGATAACCAATGTGACCAGAAGGGTTTCAGTGTACAAAAGTAATTGTACGCCAGCAGATAAAGCTAGAGATTGCAAAAATAATAAAAAGATGCAGGTAAAGGCTTTGCATGTGAATTGTAATGAAGTAGATGAATTATTAGCTCAGAAGTCAATGTATGTAACCTGATGGCCATTGCTTGAATATTTTTGACAGGTTGTTAGATTTTTTACTGAGCATCAGCATGAAGAATCACTAGGGGCAGACAGGAATGCAGATTTGAGGTTATAATTGGATCTGCCATGAGCTTATTGAATGAGGCTGAATGGCTTGCTCCTAATTTATATGTCCATATTACAGAGACAGGTTTCAGGGTGGCCAAGACTAGGACCTGAATATTGAAAGGTCTTCGACATTTAAAAACGGAAGAAAGCTCAGAAAACATGTTGGGTGCCTAATATTTGTCAAGAGAAAGTTGCTAGAATCCATCATTGAGGAGACTACAACAGCATACTTAGAAAAACATTGTGACCAGGTAGATTTGATAGCTTTGTGAAAAAGAAATTATGTTTAACTAATTTACTTACTTTAAAAAAAGTCTGATAACAAACAAGGTAGATAACTGGGAACTTGTAGATTGTATTTAGATTTCCAAAGGTGTTTGAGAAGATTCCATGTCAAAGGTTACTACAGAAGATTAAATCTCATGATACAAGTGAAACGATATTAGCAAGATAGAGAATTGGTCAGCTAACAGGTGAGACTAGGAATTTTTTTTATATATGGGTTGACAAGCATTATCTAGTGAGTACCACAGAAATCAGTGCTGCAACTTTATCAAATTTTATATCTGTGATTTGAGAATACCAAGATAGTTGGGTAAGTAAATTGTCAGAAAGAGGTAGTGTGTCTGGAAAGGGATATGGACAGTATCAGAGAATGGGCAAAATTTGGTAATAATGTGGGAAAATTTGAACATGAGAGATTACAAAATTCTGTGCTACAGAGGGATCTGGGTGTCCTTGTAAATTTAATCCTAAAATATTAAAATGCAGATACAATAAGTGATTAGGAAGACAAATATTATTGCTTACAGCAAGAGAGATCGAATATAACAGTTGGAAAGTTTTACTGATTTAGAGGGCCTTAGTGACACCACATCTGGAGTATTGTGTTTGATTTTGCCATCTTGTTTGTGAAGTGATATAACTACATTAGAAACAGTTCAGAAAAGTTTATTCGTCATTTCCAGGAATGAAGAGTGTATCATAATGAAGAAAGATTGAACACCCATTGGCATTTGCAATAATGAGAGGTAATCTTATCAAAATATGGAGTTCTGTGGGTATGTGATAGGGTGGTTATGTGGAAGATTTTTTCCTTGTAGGAAAAACTAGCACAAGAAGACACAGTTCAAGAATAAGAAGTCTCTGCTTTAAGATGAAGAGGCTTGCATATGTGTGGAATGCTGTTCCACAGAAAGCAGTGAAGACTGAGTTGTTGTACTTAGTTAAGGCAGAGTTTTTTGATAGACAATGGACTTGAGATTATGGGGGAGCAGATAGGAAAGTGGAATTCAGAATGCAACCTGATTAGCCATGGTCTTATTCAACGCTGGAGCAGGATTGAAGGGCTGAATTCTATGTTCCTGTGTAACATCATTGTTATTATATCACCCTCTTCCTAAGGGCTTTCTAGTGGTGTAAGTTGTAGAAAGGCAACATACCACAATAACTTCTCCAGCATGTTTCTTTAACTAGAACCTGAATTAATCAGTTGGGTCAAATGGTCTGTGCTGTACTGTGTAATTCTATGGAAATAACTTGGAGTCCTTCTGAAACCGTATTTGAGAGATAAACAAACTCGTGAATGCGTGGACATCTCTCATAATCCACTTATTGGATGCTAACCCATAAAATGCTGCTTTTTTGTTACAACAAAGACTAATTTAGACTAGGCCCACGAAAGAAGCAGGTGAGAACAAATAGAACAGTAGAACACAGGAACAGGCCCTTCAGCCCATCATTTCTGTGCTGATCATGATGCCATTCTAAACAATCTCATCTGCTTGTGCATGGTCAGTCTCCCTCTGTTTCCTGCTTGTTAATGTGTCTAAGTTCCTCTTTAAACATTGCCTGCCATTGTATCTGCTTCTACCACCTCTCTTGGCAGTGCATTCCAGCCACTTGCCATACTCTGTTTTTAACAAAAGCCTCTCTCGCGCGTTCTTCAAACTATTCCCCTTTCATCTTAAACTTATGCTGCCTAGTATTTGCTACTTCCACCCAGGGAAAAAGACTCTGATTATCCACCCTATCAATGCCTGTCATAATTTTGTATATACTTCAATCAGATCACTCTTCAGCCACCTATACGCTGGTGCAAACAATCCAAGTTTGTCCAATGTCTCCTTAAAGTTAGTACATTTTCTCTCCATCTTCGGTCCACCTCCCCCTCTCTCCCTATTTATTCCAGAGCCCTCTCCCCATCCCCCTCTCTGAAGTGTCTAGGCCCGAAACGTCAGCTTTTGTGCTCCTGAGATGCTGCTTGGCCTGCTGCGTTCATCCAGCTCCACACTTTGTTATCTGGATTCTCCAGCATCTGCAGTTCCCATTATCTCTGGTACAACATCCTAGTAAATCTCTTTTGCATTCTGTCCAAGGTCATAACACCCTTCTTATAGTATGACAATCAGAATGCACATAATACCTCAAATGTGGCCTGTATAAGACTTTAGAAAAAGTCTTATACAGCTGCAACATAACTTTCTGGAGCACTGTGAACAGTTTTGGCCTCCTTATTTAGAGAAAGATATAATTTCCTTGGAACATTTCAGTGAAGGTTCATGAAGATGATCCCTGGTATGGAAGGATTATCTTATAAGCAAAGACTATACAGGTTAGGACTCTATTCACTGAAGTTTATTAGAAAGGGAGGTAATTTCATTGAAACATATCTTAAGGGACTTGACCAGTAGGCACCTGGAGGGCGTTTCCCTACATGGGAGAGTCTAGGACTAGAGGGCATATTTTCAGGATAAAGGGGTGCTAATCTGAGACTGAGATAGGGAGGAACTTCTTCTCTGATGGTTGAGGGTCTTTGGAACTCCTTACCACAGATAGATTGAGATTAATTCCCTTACTGATCAAGAATGTATCTGTGATTGTGAGAAAAGGGCAGGAAAGTGGATTGGATCAGCCATCATCATATTGAATTGAGTAACAGGATTAGGGGCCTGAATAGTGTACTCTTGTTCCTATATCTTATGATCTTATTACCATTTTATGGAAAGCAGTATTGAAATGATGTATGTAAATGAACAGTGAAATATGCAAAGTTTTAATCTGTATTGTAAGAATTGGATCTGCTTTTCAAAGCTACTCAATTCATTTCTACTTTTAGTAAAATTATTTTCACAAGTGGGAGCGCGCTGGATTTTTCAAAAGGGGACAGTGTTTAAATGGTTAATTTTATCGTTACAACTTTTTTGTGGAGGAGTAGAGAACCCTAAACCCAATAGTGGTTGTTGGAAGAAATAAATGTCAGGCAAAAAATTGACTTTATGTAGAAAAATTAATTTATTACACAAACAGTTGAAATTCAAGCCCATGCCCACAACTGCTATACATCTTTTACTTGACAAGAAGCTTTGAAGTCTATATTTCCTGATTATTCTCATCAAGTCAAATGTGTGTTTACTTTGTGACATTTGATGCTTAAGCCCTTTCTACTTTTGAAGTAATGTTATTATGCAGCTCGATAACACAGTCGGAGGAACCAGATGAGTCTATTGCTCGGCATTAAGTAATGTAAGAAGGTTTGCTTGAAGGGAACTCCAACGGCTAGAATCAAAGTGTGATGGAATATTGGTTTCTGGGACATGAGTTTATGACTTAGGCTACCTGTTTCAAAGGCAGTATTGTGCTCAATCCCTTGGGGTAGTCAGTTTGCTCAACTGTTAAATAGCTCATGAAGCAAAGCAGACTGAAGGCCCAAATAATTGACTCCTATTCCATTTGCTGATTGTCGGGAAAAACCCATCTGGTTCACTAATGTCCTTTTAGGGAAGGAAACTGCCTTCCTTACCTGGTCTAGCATTCATGAATTGTGACTCCAGCCTCATCCGTGTGATTGAGTCTGAACTGCCCTCTGGGCAATTAGGGATGGACAATAAATGCTGCCTAGCCAGAGATGCCCTCATCCCATTAATGAATAAAGAACAAACACACATACTACCATCACTATCTGGGTGGGAATCAGAAAATTTCCTGACCAAATTTGGCATCAGGCAGTGCTGCCCTCTGTCTCTTGTCTTGCCTGTATTTTGCACAAAGCCTTTTGCCATGTGCATCAGGGAGGATATGAGCTGGAGAAGGCAGCGGAGACCTGCGGGTCAAATCCTCCCCCTACGTAGATTTGTTGCCATTAAAGCACGGTCTAGTGCACATCTTCAATCAATTTGACCTAACCTTCGGAGCCAAAATAAATCAAGGCGAGAATGAGGTTATATTCTATGGGAACTGGGCTGACTGATCATTTATCCCCTTCACCATCAGTCATGTTTCAGATCATGCAGCTAAAGTTGGAAGGAGTGTACCACCAAGGAAGAAAGAAACTGGGCATATGGAACCACTGCTCTCTCTTAGCAAGTTAATGAAAACAAACTGTGCATTTCTGGGTGCTACTTGGATGGATATGATTGCACCAAACAAGATGCAGAGGAGATTTCACAAAAGCGAAATGATTCAGATACGAGGTGCTGTCTATGTTGCCGTACGTGGCATAGCTATGGTCGATTCCCTGAGCCTGCACTGAAGCAGTCACCTAAGCTATCTGTTTTATCTGGAAGTCAGAAATAGATCTGGCCTGCAGAGACACTATGTCCAAAATCCTGGATCAATAGGGCAGAAACATGCCCAATGTTGTTCACAGCCTTATGGCCAACCTTGTGTACAGTTGCATCAAACAGTGCATAGGCCCTCGGCCTAACACCAAATGTCACTTGGTGCTGAGATTCTTCCTGTCTCCAGTGTTGCAAAGGATGGGTTGGGGCACGTTGCTGCTGAACGCTGTAAGTAGTTGGACTGTACCATATCACCTGTCCCTCATGGAAAAATTGTGGCTACAGATAACACAAAAATTGACGGTTTGGTAGGTAGCAAGAAGAAAAGCCTTGGACTACAAGGCACTTAGACAGCCTAGTCAGATGGGAAGAATAATGGCAAATGCAACTTAATCTTGGAAAAGTGAGTTAATGCATTTTGGGAGGATCAACAAGGTAAGGGAGCACACAATGAATGATAGGACCCCATGAAAGATTAGGGGTATCTGGTGTCAATATCCATTGATCCTTAAAAGCAACAGAACAGGTAGTCAAGAGAAATGAGATACATGCCTTATTAGTTGACACATTGACTGCAGGAGTAGGGAGGTTGTGATGGAGCAGTATGTTAGTTCGACCTCATCTGGAGTACGGTGTGCATTTCTGGGTGCTACTTGGATGGATATGATTGCACCAAACAAGATGCAGAGGAGATTTCACAAAAGCGAAATGATTCAGATGCAGAAAATGTTGGCAAAACTTAGCAGGTGCATTGGGGAAAGGACTGTTTAAGGTCTTTCTGCTACAATGTATCATGGTGCTGTTAACTTATAGGGCCACTTACGCTGTATACTTGTAATGAAATGTTTCTAGCTAATATACTGTTTGAAATATGATTTTACAATTGAATTGAAGCACCTAAAAAAGCAAAATGCTCAATTCAGAAATGTGGTATGTCACTGTATTTTCATTAATATCCAGTTCTCTTAATTTGTAATGTATATGCAGATATTTTAAGAGAGAAGTATTTATTTCCAATATAAAAAATTCAGTGGGAATGCTGAGCTGTTTATACTCCTCTAAAGCCAGGGTAGCTGAAACCAATTGAAGTCTGTGCTCGTTCTTTTCTCCACCTTCCATGAAAAGATATTAATTGCCAATCGCCAAGTTTTCATATGGAAATCTTTCTTTCATAGTAGCTTTTATGTGTGCCAGTGTCTTTCACAGTGCCAGGACAACACAAAATGCTTTACAGTAAATCATGGACTTTCAAAATGTACTTACTGGTCTAATGGAGGAAACATGACAGGTAATTGGAGTGTGGCAAATTCGCACAAATAGCAGTGTGATAGTGGAGCCAAATAATTGTTGTCTGAGGGATAAACATTAGTCAGGACCCCAGAAGTGATTCCGCAGTAATTCAAAACAGTGCTATGGGATCTTTTATATCCACTTGAAAGGATAGGTGAAGCTTCAGTTTAATACCTCACCAAAATATTGAAAGCATTCAACAGGTCAGCAGCATGCAGAAAGAGAAAACCAAGAGTAACATTATTGGGTGGTGACCATTTCATCTGAACTGGTATTGGAGACAGAGTGAAAATTTGGCTCTGCCCAACAGCTCTGTACACGTCTGCAGACATTCTCTCAGCATCTCCATTCCACAATCACTTCCCTGATTTTTGCAGTGAGATCATATCTATTTCCAAACTTTACAGTATCATTGGTTTGGCTCTGACAAAAACCTGCCATGTAGAGTTAGCCAATGCAGACAGTTTTTCTGTCTATCAGAGCTATATCATCTGGTAATTTATCCATTGTGTAATGGAAGAATTAGAGCCAATAAAGCCTGGAGTTGGTTTCACGGTGGATTTTGTTGCCCTTGAGAATAAATCATGATTTCAATATAAACTCATTCAGCAAATATGCTACATTCATTTTAATTTTAATCTGAAATCAGGAACATTTTATTTCTATTCATTCGTGGGACATGGGTGTTACTAGCTGGGCTGACATTTTATTACCTGTCCCCGGTCAGTCTTGAGAAAGTGTTGGCAAATATCCACTTTGAACGACTGCAGTCCATTTAGTTTGCCACCGCACCCCACCCCCCAACCCCTCACCTCCAATAATGCTGTTAAGCAGGACGTTGTATGATTTTGACCTAACAACTCTGAAAGAACAATAATAAATTTCCAAGTTAGGATTAGGAGTAGCATGTAGGGATGGTGGTGTCCCCAAGTACTTGCTGCTGCATCATCCTAAATGGTAGTCAGTGTGTGTTTGGAAGGCACTTTTTCTAAGGAGTCTCGGTGAATTTCTGTAGTGTATTTCATGGATGTCACACACTGCTGCATTTTTTCTTGTTCTTTTGGCTGTGTTTCTTTTTTCCTTCCCTTGTGTTATTTTTAAATTCTGATTTTGTATTTTAAGATGGCTTTGTAGAATGGCAACTTTGTACACTTTTCACTGAGCTCCTGTAATTCTGTCCTCGAGTACATAGGACAACAAAATTTAATTCAAGTTCCAATTTGGTGGTGGGGATTTGAATGTTTGTAGATAGGGTTGCTGTGTGCTGGATGGTGTCAAGTTTCTTGAGAGTTTTTGGATCTGCAGCTATCCAGTGGGGAAATATTCCATCACACCCCAACCTGTGTCTTATAGATGGTGAACAGGCTTTGGAGGGTCGGGTGGTGAGTTGTTTTTTACAGTATTCCTCACCTCTGATGTGGTCTTGTAGCCACAATATTTATGTTGCTGGTCCAGTTCAATGGTGACCCCCAGGATGTCATTTTTTTTTAAAAAAAGCTGCATTAACATCAAACAGACCTGAGCAGCCACATTGCTATTTTCTGAAGAAATTAGGGTCTGAAATGAAGAGTATTTTCTCTCACTTTGAAAATGAGAATGGCTATCATTATTTCTTGAAACATAACTGAGTAGCCCAGGATCAGTGAACTAAAATGTTGACACTCTCTCTCTGTTTCTCTCTTCCTCCGCTCTCAGATGCCATCAGACCTATTGGATAACCTCAGTATGTTATGTGTTTATTATAAACCATAACACATCATTGATTATAAAAGCAAAGTTCTTTTATTTAAATAAAGAAAATGTATTGGTATGAGGAGAGGTTCACCATGATTTATAATTATTTTTGCAGTTAATAAACTTCTTGTTTTAATTTACTTTGTTTTCTAATTTCCTTACAGATGAAAACAACTTATAATGGGGAGTTATAGACACTAAGCTTTGAAACACACAGCACTGTTTCTTCAACTCATTGAAGTTTTGTTTTTAATTACTGACTGCATTTTTTTTACTCGTTTGGAGCTTGGAAGGCAAATGGTCTCATTAAGCCACAGTGAGCCACTGTATATTACTGACCGGCTGACACCTTCGGGGAGTAACTGTAGTGGGCAACATGGCGAATTGGCATCGAACTCATCATTGCTGGAAGATGGTAGCAGTGATGGATGTAGCCCAAGATCATGTTCAAGCCCAGACTACCAGGATGCTAATTATATCAATGTCCATTCTAGTGTGCTGGAGAAATATAGCATGATGGGCTTATTGGTTTCAAAGCTGGACCCCCCAGCTGCTGAAGGCTGTTCCGAGGTGTTTGAAGCACAGGTGAAGCTGCCTGATTTTTGCTCCACTTTGACGGGCGACTTTATCCCCACGCTAGAGGAAATTGAAGAATTCTTGAAAGAAAAGATGGAAATCGTGAAAGATGGACTTACGGAAAATAGTGCCACCACAGAAATCAAAGTGGATGTGAAATCGGAAGCTTTGGGTGACTCTTCATTAGAATCCAGTGAATGTTTTTTGTCATCTTCAGACAGCACTGGGCTTGGATCAACTCCAGAGGTGACTGCAACTGGGAGCGTTCCCATGATTCTCCAGCTTCAGCCTGTCCAAGTGCCCAGTGCATGCCCAACCACACAAACTCCAAGCAGTGTGAAGTTGACTCAACTAGTGGTTAATGTCCAGGGCCAAGCCTTTGCCTTAGTACCTCAGCGGGTACAGACTCCACCAAACAGTGCAACCCGCCAGTTTGTGAAAATTGCACCCCTACCAATAGCAGCGAGGTCTGTAGCCGTTGGTAGCTTAGTGAATGTTGTTGAGGCCACCCAGAAGCTTCGGAAATCATCCTCTGCCGATGTAATCAGAGTGCATAAGTGCTCGTTCCCGGGATGTAACAAGATGTATACCAAAAGCAGCCATTTAAAGGCACACTACAGGAGACACACAGGGGAGAAACCTTACTCATGCACTTGGCCAGATTGTGGTTGGCGGTAGGTCGACTATATATCCATTTACATGTTAATGAGTGTATTTATGTATACCTGAATTTTACTTTTTCCTTTTGTCACATTTCTGTGTCCACTTTTTCCATTTATAAAAATGCAGCTGAGAGGGAAATGCTGCGTAAATGTTTGTGATTAACACTTTCCTGCACCTCGCGGCTCTTCAGTATTGCAAGGAAACTCTCTGCTTCCCAAGTCCTTCTAAACTTTCTATATAACTATAATTCATTTAAAATTATTCGTTCTGTTTTTTTAGAAAAGGCACAGACCTCAAAATGGGGACTGCGTTACATCTTGTGTTCCTAACTGGTTGAATCATCGCCCTACCCTGTCTTGTCGTAATTTTTTGTGTGCCCCACCATTGGTAATAAATTAATCTTCCATTTTTTTTAGAGTTAAAAGATTTTTAAAAAAATTTCAGCCAGATTTGTGTTTGGAAAGTATAGTTGTACTTGAAATACTGCCTGGCTTGCTGTAGTCATGTGATTTCTACCTTTTGCTTCCACCTTCTTAGGAAGCAGATGTGTTTTGATGAGTTAATCCCATGAGAAAGAATCAAACCATCTATGCATTTTGTTTTGATTATTTATTCCAATACATCAGAACTGCAGTTTTGGTTTTTGTATGACCTAGGCCATCACTCGGGTATGACACAAGGCTCTGAAATCTCTCTCCTCTGTTCCCCCATTGCTTCGCCAAAAGCATATAAACTGGATTTCTGGTGAGGTTACAACAGTAAAAAAGGAACAAATTCCCAACCCAGGAGAGATGTTTGTTCTAGAAAAAGACCAGGTAGTACTCCAATTGCATGTCTAAATTTCAAAGAATATACAGCAAAGATACAGGCCATTTGGCCCAACCGGTCTATGATGGTGTTTATGCTCTTTACTAATATCTTCACAAACTATTTGCTACATCTCACCTTGTTGACATAGCTTTGACTTTTTCCCTCGTGTGTATGTTGCTCGCCTTTTATTAGTTGTAATAACAGGCTGAGAACTTAGCCTGGAGGTGAATTGTGGGAATGGTAACCTTTTTCATGTCAGAAATCCTTGAAGAATGCCTTCTCAGTCTCAAGGGTTTTAAATAGCAGAACTCTTTTTGAATGTTTATATTCCACTGATGTTAAGCAGTAAATCTAATGGATGAGAAAACCTGCAACACAAGATCACAGCTGAGGAAAGTTGATTGCATTTGTGGAAGATGGGGCTTCTGAATGGTGCTTAGAGAGGGTGGACTCAAGATGGTTCGTATGTGGATGTCATGTGGTTCAAAGGTCCAAGGTACCACCATCCGTGGAGGAACAGGTAGCAGCACCATGACTCATGTAGTGGAGTGGGGTGGGGTGTAATTCTTGCCCAATAGTGGGTGATGGACAAGGCATCAGGCACAGAGGGGTGGATTTCAATGGTCATCAGTGGGATCCTGACAGCAATGAGGTTGGGAAAAATACTGTGATCGCTGTGGGTAGGATGCAGGCAAATCAAAGCATTCATCTGCTCGATACAAATATGCATTTAAAAACAACAGGAATTGGAGATTACATTGATTTGATTGAAAGCCTGTTCCTATTTGAGCCTCCTCCTCTAACACAGTATGATTGTTTCGTGATTGAAATTCTTTCTCTGAGAATTGCAAATATTTGCAATTTTCTACTTCAAAAGTCAGTGGTAGCAGAATTTTTAAATTTTTTTTGAAGGCAAAGGATTGATTCTTTGTAAAGAAAGGGTGAAAGGTTATCAAGGGTAGGCATGGAATGTGGAGTTGGGATTACAATCAGATCAGCCATAATGTCAAATGACAGAGTGGGCTTGAGGGGCCAAATGACATACTTATACTACAAACTTAGAGTTGTTCTTCTTCATCTGAAGTTTTATTTTGAAAAGTGTGTCCTGATGTTTAAATTTTGTTGATGGCCTGAAGTATTCAACTTGTTGATATGACTGTGTGCACTCCTCCAGCCTCAGTTACTCCAGTCTCTGCTCCACAGGTCACAACATAAAATAAAAATACTTTTTCCAATTGCCAAGCTGACCGATTAAATGTTTTATATTCAACTTTAAACAAGATCTTTCCGTCATGTTACTTAATAAACAGTTACTGGTTTATTATTGAAATAAAATATATGCATAAAAGATGCAATAATTAGTTAACATATATAGTAATATAGAAGTATAAATGCTAATTACTCAATATACATTTCAACATCACCTCTTTTGTTCCCTCAAATTGGCTTTCTGAAAAATAAAGATTTTAGCTAGTGGGTTATTCCCAAAGGCAATTCGTTAAAGTACAGAACGTGTTGTGATGTAGTAGTGTTGTCCACACCTCTGAGCCAGGAGGGCTGTGTTCAAGTCCACACCAGCTTCAGAGGAGTCGAATAGCATCTCTGATTAGAAAGTATCTAAGATGTTCCAGAATGTGTTGCTGTCACATTCTGGCAGGTGTGTTCAAGTCACTAATCATGCACAGGGCTGAAATTCCGCACAGACTATTGCTCAATATTTCTCCATTACTCTTTCAAAAGAACAAATGGGTTTCACTCTGAACCTAACAGATGGTTTAATTTTCAGAAATTGGAATGATCAGTTGGGCAGCTTGTTCTTGTCAAGCTTTCCTCCAGCTCAACTTGTTCTTACCAGGTCACCCTCTAACTGAACCAGATAAAAGAGCACCTCTCCAAAAGTCAATCACTGTTCCAAACAATAAAAACAGGGGTCTCCAGCAAAAGCAGGCATTATCTCCAGTTTTGAGAATTACACATAGCCTTTTTTATTTTAAAGAAAATCTGTAACTCCTGTGATGAACTTTCAATAACATCTTTTAAAGAAATCACTCCAAGTATTTCCACAAAACTTGAAATAAATCAATCTTCCACAATCGCTCAAAAATTAAGTCATCCAAGCAATATTTTTATAACATGGTTGAATTCCTTACCTCAGTCAGGCTGTCAGAGGCTGTAATTAATGTAAGTTTGAAACTGCCTTGACCTCCGAACCAGCTGTGGTAAAAACATGGTAGCATTAGTTCCTCGAGTAACATCAATTCTCAAAAGGTGAGGAGGTTTTGCAGGGAACTTAAATTGAATGTTAACCTTAATTTGCTATTTTTCTTCAGGCACACTCACTATCCTACACAGAACAATAAGCTAGTTTACCATTTAATATTAGGATTTCACCAAACTCTCCACCCCCAGCCTCATCTCATGACCAACCCTCCCTCTTCTTGACCTGACACAACCTGTCAATCTTTTCTCCCACCTCACTGACCAATCCCTACCACTGCCTACCTGAACTCACCTATCACCACATGACCTTCCCCAGCCTCACCCATCCTCAATTTATTTCTGAGCTTCCTTCTCCCTTCCCCATTTCTGAAGAAGGGCCCTGACTTGAAACTTCAACTTTCCTGCTCCTCTGATACAGCTTGGCCTGCTGTGTTCCTCCAGCTCCAGACTGTGCTATCTCTGATTCCAGTATCTGCAGTTTTTACTATCTCTGAGCAGATTTTCCATTGCTCAATTGTGTAAGATCTCCCTACATTGAGCAATTGCTCAAGAATGGAAAATTAGTGGCAAAGTTGTTCCTGTTTTGCAGAGCAGACAGGTCAGAATTCTACCACCGTGAACCATGTTGTCAAACTATAACAGGATGTGATCTCATGATCTCATGTGGTCTCAAATATATGAATAGGATGGAAATAGAGGGATACAGTCCCCAGAAGGATAGGGAGTTTTAGTTGTGATGGGCAGGCTTGGAGGGCTGAAGGGCCTGTTCCTGTACTGTAATTTTCTTTTGTTCTTTGTTCTAATATAAAGCACTGTTGCGTCAAGAATGCTTTTGATGGCTGGATTGAGGGTTTTTGTATTAATGGCAGTTTTTTAAAAACCAGTGAAATGTCAGAGCTTCCTTTGCACTATGAACGCATTTTCATAATCCAAGTGAACTGTGATTTGATGTTTTTATTTCCTAATTCTCTCTTTTTTAAAATGCAGTGGTAGTACCATTAAGGGGGTGAGTTAGGTCACTCAGAAATAGCAAGAACTGCCGATGCTAAAGTCTGAGATAATGCAGTATGGAGCTGGAGAATCACAGCAGGCCAGGCTGCATCAGAGGAGCAGGAAAGATGGTGTTTTGAGTGGGACCCTTCTTCAGAAATGGGGAGAGGAAAGGGAGCTCAGAAATAAAGAGAGAGTGGAGGGGGAGGGCTGGTGGGTGGGATGGTAATGGGTGAACGCAGGTGGGGAGTGGTAGGGATTGGTCAGTGAGGTGGGAGGGGCGGGTAGGTAGGAGAGAAGATGGACAGGTTGAGTTAAGTCAAGGAGTTGGGGATGAAAAGGAGGGTTGGCCATGGCATGAGACTGGGGGTGGGGAGATTTTAAAACTGGTGAAATTCATATTTAGGCCTTTGGGCTGTAGGCTCCCGAGGCAGAATATGAGGTGTTGCTCTTCCAGTTTGTGGGTGGTCTCCTTGTGACACTGGAGGAGGCCCAAGATGGGCATGTTGTCCAGGGTTTGAGACTGGAAGATGTTGTCGTTTGTCGTGGAAGGAGTGCAGATGCTCTACAAAATGGTCTCTGAGCCTACGCTTGGTCTCACCAATGTAAAGGAGGCCACATCAGGAGCAGTGGATGCAGTAGACCAAGTTGATGGATGTGCAGATGAACCCTTGTCTAATGTGGATGATTTGTTTTGTGCCTTGAATGGAGGTGAGGGGGCAGGTGTAGGGGCAGATATAGCACTTTCTGTGGTTGCAGGGAAAGGTGGCGGGAGTGGTAGGGTTTAGTGGGGAGTGTGGAGTGGACGAGAGAGTCGCAGAGAAAGCGATCCCTACAAAAAGTGGATAGGGGTAGGAAGGGAAATATGTCTTTGGTTGGAGGGTTGGATTGTCGGTGGCGGAAGTGGCGGAGAATGACATGTATGCGGAGATTGGTGGGGTGATACGTGAGGACAAGGGGGATTCTGTCTTCGTTTTTGTTGGGGGGAGGGGATGTGAGGGCAGAGGTGCGGAAAACACAAGATGCAATTGAAGGCATTTTCGATCAGCGGAGTGGATTGCAGCTGCAGTCTCAATATTAAATTGTCTTACTCCAAAAACTGGCTGTATTATATCTGTTCCCCATTGTGTGTCTCCCCTCTCTCTCTTCTCCTCTTCCTCTTCACCCCACCTCACTTTCTCTTCCTCTTCCCCTCCCCCCCCCCCCCCCCCCTTCCCAAAACAGCCTAGACTTGTGTGTGCCTCGTTTACTTTGCTTTTGGTAGATGAGCCATTTTGGACTTGAAACTTGAACTTTGATTCTCTCTCCGCAGATCCTGCCAGACCTGCTGAATTTTTCCATTGTATTTATTAATCTGTAAATGCCTGTTTTTGTTAAGCGGACCACGCTCTGGTCTGGTTGGTATTTGATTGGGGAACTGCCTGGGAACACCAGGTGCTCTTGGCATTTAAGGACTCTTGCAGGTCATGGTAGTGCCCCTATCTCTGAGCCAGAAGGTCTAGATTCAAGTCTCACCTGACAAGAAGGGTGTCACCACATGTATAAACAGGTTGATTTTTTTGTTTAGAAGAAAAAATAAAAATCCCTCTGAAACTTTGTTCTTAAAGAGGACAGAGGCTCTACCCTAGATAACACAATGTGGAGCTGAAGGAACACAGCAGGCCAGGCAGCATTAGAGGAGCAGGAATGCTGACGTTTCAGTTTGGGACCCTTCTTTTGAAATACACCATCCTTTAGAAGAATGCTGTCTGACCAACTGTGTTCCTCCAGCTTCACACTGTGTTATCTCTGACTTCAGCATCAGTAGTTCTTACTATCTCTGAGAGGCTCTATTCTGCTGCCTGGATCAGGCAGTGTCAGACCTACAACAGGTATTTAAGTTATTCCAAGGTTTTCAGTTACACTGATTTAACTTGGAATCCAGCCTATGGTATTAATCACCGTCTAAAGACATCTTGATATCTAACTGAAATTAGCATTTTACTAACTTTGACCAGATGCTTCTCAATTTAAATTAGAAGGTAAATTTTTTTTAAAATTATCTTCTGTAAAGATCACCTTAGAGTTTGAAAACTTTTTTTTTGTATTGTCATCAATGCAGGAGCATCTCAGTTTCCTCCCAGGAACATGCTTACGGTGTGACCTGACCCAATGCTGTAAAATTAAAAATGACTTCCATTCACGTTTTCAACTCTTTTAGCAAAATAATGAAACTGTTTACTGTTGATTGATTGTTCCTCTGTATTGGCTGGACAAATTCTTAAGGCAGAAATAGATGGGTTGCACACTGACAATGGGAGTTGGGGGCGATCGACGTATGCAGGGTTAAGATTCCTGAAATCTGACCAGCTGTGACCTAATTGAATAAGATTTAAATTTGGGATTCATTCAGATTTTATAATGGAGCAGGCTTGAGAGAACAAATACCCTACTCCTAATTTGTATGTTTATATGTTGAGAAGTAAGTCTACAAAGGCATCTGGGTTCATTCAGTTTCATACAGAACCATTGGAAATTCGACTGGAATCTCATTGCACAACTTGAACCTAAACTGAGTTTGAGCCCACATCCTTTCCATCATGGAGACAGCTTAATTTCACCTGAATACCACTTATCCTGTTTTCTCCCTCATCTGATGAAGTTCTGTCCAAATGACCATTCGAGAAGTCTGTGCAAGAGACCAGAGTTCGAGGACTTAAATGCCCAATTCCTCTGTTATGGACCAGACAATATCTCCTTCGAGATATTTTAAGAAGGTAGCATAGACCCTAACTTTTTCTTACTTTAAAGGTAAACGTAAAGTGCTGTGTTCCACATGCAATGCAACTGGTTGAATTATTCATTGTTAAGCAAAACAATTTATTTAAACACTACAGTTAAAATAAACCAAAAAAAAGGAATTTAGAATAACTTGACAGAATAATAGATTATTCTATTACTAATTAACCCTTCCAGTATAGTAGCATCCGATAGAAACACCTCTTGGCAAGGAAGCAAATTCAGAAATCCAATTTTCTCACATGCAATACAGCAGAGACAGAGATAAAAATATCAAGTGAAAACTCAGAGTAGCAACCAGGAGGCCTTTACTGCAGTTTCCAACGCTGTTGACACTCTAACAGCAACTGATGCTGAATCTCAGAGCTAAAGAAAATAAAAACTTGAAATCTTGGTCTGAGAGAGCTAGCCGCACCTAGTCACGTTGCTTCTATTGTTTTTTAACTTCTCAAAATAAAGATCCAAGGCTTCACAAGCTGTTTACTCACATTCCAATTAGACAGCTCGGCATCTCTGTCTTAACACCTCCCTTTCTTTAAAAACAAAGGACAAAATAACCTCTTAAAGCCACAGTATCATTACGCTTCACCTCCACCATTGTTGGTCATGCTTCCTCTTGTCAAGGCCAAAAATAGTGGAATTCTTTCACTATACTATATAGATGTTGTGTGATAATGTAGCATAGTTATTACAAGCTTTTTGCTTTGCCATCCACATACACTTCAGAAATGGTTCAAAAGGCCAAACATGTTCTGATTTACAAACAGATAATGCTGGAATCACGTAGCAGGTTGGAATGAATCTATGACAAGAGAAACATTGTTAACATTGAAAGGTTGTTAATTTTAAATCAGGGTTGTAGCATATTATAGATTTCAAGCAGTCGAAATGCAAGTACATGCAAGGGTAAGACATGTCATCTGACACTTGAACAACCACTTTCATCACCATAGTCTAACGATTTTGTGCTTAGAGTCAAAGTCAAATGATAGAGCTATGTCACAATAATTCATAAAATACCTACAGTGTGGAAGTAGGCCATTCGGCAGATCAAGTCCAGTGAAACCGCAGATTGACGATAGCTAATCCATCCCTGTTAGGCAATGTAATATGGCCAATTCATTTAACCTGCACATTTTTGGACTTTGTGAAGAAATGGGGGCACCTGGAGGAAACCCAGAGAAGGTGTAAACTCCAATGCATGGTGACCCAAGGGTGGAGTCGAACCCCGGTCCCCAGTGCTGTGAGGCAGCAGTGCTAACCATTGAGCCACCGAATTGCCCAATTAGCAGACAAGCACAGAGGCATTGAAAAAGCTCTTCTATTCAGGGTTAAATGTTAACAGTAATATGCACCTCTCTGCTCCAAGTGTTCATTGGTTCTGATGTCCCAATGGCTGGATCTTTCAGATCATAACCACTTTGTAACAGAGTAATCTCCAGATGCATTGCAATCACAGTCCATTTCTTCTGATTAAAACTTGGAAATTGTGCTGCCATTTCTCATTTCATGGAACTGCAACATTAAAACAAATCTCCTTTTCATTAGTAAGTGGTCCTTCTTGTCACATTGTTCAGTAACAATACAATGTGATACCACTGAATGTTCAGTCAACTTTCTTCTGCACAGTGGATTGTGTCATTGTGTTGGGTGCAGTAGAAGTTTTCCCTAAAGTTCGATCATCAGTAATTTGTATCTTCTTGGAATTCTGCAGGTTTTCTCGCTCAGATGAGTTGTCCAGACACAAACGCTCCCATTCAGGAGTGAAGCCGTACCAGTGTCACATCTGTGAGAAGAAATTCGCCCGCAGCGATCATTTATCCAAACATGTGAAAGTACACCGGGGATTAAAAAATAGCAGAATAACCAGAACAACCAGTTAACACTGGACTGTCCTTTTCTCCTTTTATAGGAAAGTATACCAGAGCCATTGAATTTTGTAAATGGAATGTACAGAAGATATCACAATTATTAATATGTGACTGTAATCATTGAATGTGGGTGGTAATGGGTTTTAACAGCTCTTAGTTTGAAAAGTTATTTCTCGAAATGACAAATGAATTGCATTTCTAATGTAAATTTTACTCATTCTCACTTTATGACTTCAGAAAAGTTGGTTGGTTCATATTTATCATTGTAATCTAGGCTCTTTTAGCTGATGAAGTCTCAATGTAAAAGAATCAGTGCCAAGGACAATGGTAAATTTAACACAATTGATAAAAGAAGTAAATGAGAGATGCATTAAGTTGTTTATAATTCAGAATTCCTGAAAGGATGTAGATTCATGAGTAGTTTTCAAAAAAAATGGTTGATTGAGTACCTGAAGAAGAGAAAACAATAATAAAAGGACAGTTTAGTGTGAATAATTTGGAAAACTTTAAAGAGCTGGCACAGGTGTGATGATCTGAATGGCTCTCTTCTCTGCTGTAAGATTTGGTAGTAGGTACAATAGTTTTTTGTAATAGCTAATCCAATTACATAATCAGTTGTTCCCCTGAAATGCAAACGACAGTGCAACAATTATGAAGATTATCAGACGGGAACCTCACAGGCTTGAAGCAATCCATTGGGTTGGAGTTTAAATTCATTCATAAATGGACAGTACTGGAGAAAATCACAAGGATAATAGGTTGTGAAACTGCATTCTGTACACCTGCTCATTTGTAGTTAGTACCTGAAAAAGAAATAGCATTCTAGCTTACACGTGACACAGTTTCATACTCTTAATGGCTTTTTGTCGTAGCCTTGGCTATATTGGGTTTTTTTTTAAAATGTCAATCTCCAAGCAGCTAGGATTGATCATTAAGTATGGTCTTGCTAATATGATTAATAAACCGAGAACAAATTTTAAAAGGTACCACAGTCAAGCTTCCTCATCCACCCAATTGAGTTCCTTCTCCATATTGCAGGGATGTAGCTCTCTACTCCTGCCAGTCACTCTATAAGGAACTCTGATTTCTGTCAATTGTAACTGTGGTAGAGGTTCTAGATTTTTTTTTCCCTAATCAACCTGTTCAGGGATGTTATGAAATACCCCTGGAGCAGGTGGGACTTGAACCTAGGCCTCTTGGCCATTGCATCACCAGAGGTCATGGTGCTGGTTCTGTATCCCCTTTCCAGACAGCAAGAGCATCTATCTAATACAGTCTGGCTTCCAGCTTCACAAATCCAGTGCAATTTAGCATCTAGGTACACGTTGAATGATGAAATCGTTTTACTGTTACAAGTCTACACAGAAGATTATCCATTTAATCATCAGATGGTATTCTGTTCAATCGTATACATTGCATTCAATTTTTTTTTTCAAAATCACCTGTTTACAATGGTGGTTACGTTACTCCTCATTTGGAGTCCAGTTTACTGTGACAACATGCGCTTTCACATGCAGGTTGTAGTCTAGAGATGTAGAAAGTAATAATAGAGGCTTAAACATTGTTCCAATCACACAGGTGATGCTTTTATCATCTGCCATTGGTTTGTGTTGGAAGGTTTTGAAGTAGATGGCCTGTTTGCCCCTCTTATGAACATATCTTCCTTTGCCATTAAATCTGGGCGTAGGGCTCAAACACGGGGAACTCGCTGCTGAGAGGAAGGGAGACTACTTATTGTGCCGCAAGCCAAAATCTTTTATTTACTTTTCATTAATGCAATCTTGCCACCTTGGCCCTAACCTTTTCTATCAATAACATTTTGCAGTTAACACATTAAAAATCTTGCACTTAACTTTCTAATCAATTCCTTCTAAAAACAGTGCACCTTAACCCCAAGTTCACAAAACATTGTTGAAATAGTAGTCATTTACTCGAGTTTAAAACAAAATTGTGTTTGCATTTTGCATAAGCTGATTCTCTTCTTTGCATCTAGCTACTGTGTTTTGTTTAGTACTTTGCACCATTTATTCTACAATTCTTTACTTCTTGGAGCCTCAAAACTAGAACTCGTCACTGCCTAGACTTTAATTTTGCCTGTAAGCTCAGAGACCGTATGACCAGGAATGCGTCATTCAGCCTTTGAAGCCTTTCTCCACCATTCAGTTTG
This sequence comes from Stegostoma tigrinum, assembly GCF_030684315.1. Lineage (NCBI taxonomy): Eukaryota > Metazoa > Chordata > Chondrichthyes > Orectolobiformes > Stegostomatidae > Stegostoma > Stegostoma tigrinum. The sequence continues at coordinate 12,639,004 of NC_081374.1, read as the reverse complement.
CACTGAAGCTGATCTGTATGGGTGACAATATTTAGCCGCTTGGTTCCATATTTCTTAGTACTCTTATCTAACAAAAATCAGTCTAAGATTTTAAAACTTTAGTTGATCTACCCTCAATAGCATTCTAGGGGAAGGATGTTCTAGATTTCCACTACATTTTGAGAGAAGAAATGTTTCCCGACATCATCCCAGAACTCAAATTCTAAGGTAATGACCCTTTATCCTTGATTTATCATGACCAAACTTATAAAATCCAAATATCTCAGTTATGTCTCCCCCTTAATTACAGCAAATTTAGTGCTTTCCTGAATTATGGATCTATACTTGGACTTTTTTAGTGTTGTATTGTGAAGCATAAGTGAAAATCACTGAGGATACAATGACAGAACTGACTTTTAAAAGGTTCACTTGGATAGCCTTCTCTGGCAAAGGGCTTTGGGTGTATTGGAATAAATTGTTCTTGTGTGAAAGAAAATGGCATGGGTGTGATTTTAAATTGCAGGGCATGATTTGTGTCTGCAAGAGAACTATGCTTGGAATTTATCAAGAACATGAGTGAATTTTGTTCTCTTACTAGGATGGTTCCCACACACTGGATGTTAGCAGATGAGTTAACTGTGGATGTTTCCACACAAACATGGTCACTCAGAATTACCAGAGGTTTGCTAGCACCTGTGGAACAGTGCTGTAAATTGTTGCACCCCAAGAGAAACACAGTAAATTGAATTGGAGAAAGCCTTATAGGAAGAATTCCAAATGAAAGTTAATAAAAGTGCTTTAACCCAAAGAAAACCTACAAAGCCTTTAAGTGCAGTCACTCACAGATTCGAGACCAGATGATGATTTGTCTATCTTGAGAAACATGAATTTTCAATTTTGTAAAATAAGATTTTAACTCATTGGAAGCCCTATCTCACATCACTATTGTATACTTTGATATGAACCCATTTTCTAGTATAATTATGAATTGAAAGGCACAAATGCCAATTCTGGTGAAATCCGTACTGGACGGAAGCTTTCACATGATTAGTGATTATACTGCAAACACATCTACACTCATTCCAAATTTACTAAATGGAGACAATCTTGACAAGCTTTATGGTTCCAAATTCCCACCTGTGTTAGTCGGTATTGGGCAATAAACTGTCTGCTAAGGCCAGTCATTTACAAATACAGAATGAAATTACCAGTCTGAGCACCTACCTACATTGAACATTTGTATTACTAGTAACAGGCTTTAGAAAATCCTCACTAATGATGCTCATTTTTGTAGCATGTCTCTGCTGAGTCACTTTTTGGCTTACCTTCCCCTGTGTCCCTTACTATGGGGTAGGTACATAAACTGTAATACATGGATTTAATTCAAATATTTACTATTAGAGTCGGTCTAATGAATAAGCAAGTGATTTTAACTTTGCACCACAGAACAAAGTATGTTGTAAAAATGTCTAATGTGAATAGTGCTTGTAGAGCCTATATTTTTCTTGCTGTTTAATTTTTTTCACGGTGAAGGTAACAAATGTCAGAAATTTTGTTCTCTGGTTGACCGAAAAATTCAGCACCACCAGAGGAACTTGCGGAGGATCTTCGAGAACAGAATTTCATTCAGACTGAAGCAAATTTCCTTTAAAATAAATTTTCTGGCCACTGACTTAGTTCCTGAACATTTTACTGTACACACAGCAAGAAAGTCCAGTACAGTCATTGCAAGCTGCTTCCCATTAAACACATGGTTGTCATCATGATTGTTTTTTGTTTTGAATGAAGAGGTCACATAACACTGTATATATTTTTATTTCAATAAATTGATAGATCTGATCTGATCTGATCTGATCTGATCTAATCTAATGCCTTGGGTGTTTAGTAATTGTTTTTTGTGCAAAAGTTTCAATAAAGAATCCAAGAGGGCCCACCTAATAATCAAAGTGGTGTCAATGGTGAAGCTACAACACCAGACTACTTGTGTGCTAAACAGCATCAGCAGCAAGTGACCAATGGGATGAAGTGACTTCAGAGCTTCAGATCACATTTAAATTCTTCAGTCCTGCCACATCCAGTTGTGAATGGTGGTAGACAATTCATGGAGGAGAAAGCTACATAAGTATCCTATTGTCAATGATGGAATAGGCCAACATATCAGCACAAAAAGCTGAAGCATTTGCAACAACGTTTAGCCAGAAATGCTGAGTAGATGATCCATCTCAGTCTCATCCAGAAGGCCCCAGCATCACAGATGTCAGTCTTCAGCCAATTCACTTCACTTCTTGTAATAGCAAGAGATGGCTGGAGGCATAATACAAAGGCTATGAGCCCTGACAAAATTCCAGCAATACTACAGAAAGTTGTGTGTTGCAGGGCAAATGCCCCTTGTCAAGCCGTTCCAGTGCTACTGACATCTATCCAACAATGTGGAAAATTGACCAGATACGTTCTGTCCACAAAAAACAGGTGAAATGCAACCCAGCCAATGTCCAGCCCATTTGTATCAGGAAAGTGATGGAAGGGATCTGCAACAGTACTTTTGAATTATACTTGCTTAGCAAATACTTATTCAGTGGCAACAGCTTGACTTCCATCAGGCTCACTCTGCTCCTGACCCAATTACAGCTTTGGTTCAAACATTGACAAAAGAGCTGAATTTGAGAGGTAGGTGAGAGTGACTGTCCTTCATATCAAAGCCACATTTGAGTGATTGTAAATCAAAGAACCTCATCATAACTAGAAATGGAAATTAGGCTGAAAACTATCTTGGTTAGAATCATACGTGGCACAAACAAAGATGTATTTATCAGTAATCTCAGCTCCATGACATTGCTCCAGGAGTTTCTAAGGGCAGTGTCCTTGAACTGCCTGACTATCATCTTCTTCTGCTTCTTCAATGACTTGTCATCATAAAGTCAAAAGTGATGACGTTTGCTGATGACTGCACAATTGTCAGAGTCATTTGCACTTCCTCAAATACTGAAACAATCTGTGTCCTAACACAGCAAGAATTTGACAATATCCAGGCATAGGCTGACAAATAACATTTAAATTACACAAGACGAGCGAATCTAAATCACCTGATTTTCAATGGCATTATAATCAGCAAGTTCACCTTTGTTACCATTCTGGGGGTTACCATTAACTAAAAATTGAACTGGAGTAGTCATCAGAAGTACTGTGGCTATGAGAGCAGGTCAGAGTTTAGATATACTGCAGTGATTAACAGATAACAAAGTGTGGAGCTGGATCAACACAGCAGCCAAGCAGCATCTTAGGACCACAAAAGCTGACACTTCGGGCCTAGACCCTTCATCAGACAGGGGATGGGGAGAGGGTTCTGAAATAAATAGGGAGAGAGGGTGAGGCGGACCGAAGATGGATAGAGGAGAAGATAGATGGAGAGGAGAGTATAGGTGGGGAGGCAGGGAGGGGATAGGCTAGTCTGGGGAGGACGGACAGGTCAAGGAGGCGGGATGGGGTTAGTAGGTGGGAAATGGAGGTGTGGCTTGAGGTGGTAGGAGGGGATAGGTGAGACAAAGAACGGGTTAGGGAGGTGGGGTGAGCTGGGCTGGTTTTGGGATGCAGTGGGGGGAGGGGACGAGCTGGGCTGGTTTTGGGATGCAGTGGGGGAAGGGGAGATTTAGAAGCTTGTGAAATCCACATTGATACCATTGGGCTGCAGGGTTCCCAAGCGGAACATGAGTTGCTGTTCCTGCAACCTTCGGGTGGCATCATTGTGGCACTGCAGGAGGCCCAGGATGGACGTCGTCTAAGGAATGGGAGGGAGAATTAAGATGGTTTGCGACTGGGAGGTGCAGTTGTTTATTGCCAACCAAGCAGAGGTGTTCTGCAAAGCGGTCCCCAAGCCTCCGCTTGGTTTCCCCAATGTAGAGGAAGCCACAGTGGATACAGTATACCACATTGGCAGATGTGCAGGAAAACATTCCAGTTTCACTATTGTTCATGTTCCTTAAAGTTTTTTCTATTCTCTAAATATTCATTCCATTCACTTCTGAAGGCTAACTTGGAATCTGTATTCACCACTCCATCACAGCATTTGGTTTTTGTTTTCTTCTTGTTTATAATCTAAGAAAGAAATAGATTTCTAGAAGCTCAGGGTGTTAAGACATATGGGAGAGAACAGAAATATGATGTTGAGATCAAGGATAAGCCATAATCCTTGTTGAATGGTCAAGCAGACTTGATCGGCTGAAGGGCCTGGTCCTGCTTCTGTTTTCTGAGTTTCTATCTTCATGATCATATTAAATCTGGCTGCTCTGGTTCGCAATTATTCAATCATTGGAAACAGTTTCTCTAATTGTTCTACATAAACACTTAAATGATTTTCAACACCTCTATCAAATTACCGTAGGACTTCTCTGCTCTCGGCAGAACAAGGTAATCTCCAATTTAACCATGTAACTGTAAAGATTCATAGCACAAATCTAGTAAATCTCTTCTGTACCCCTTCTGAAGGCTTCACATCCTTCCAAAAGTGTGTTGCCTAGCATTATACACAATATTCAAGTTGGGGTGGGAATAGCATTTTGTGTCAATTTATCTTAACTTTCTGGTTTTCAGACTCAATGCTTCTATTTATATAGCCATATATTTGCATTCCATTCAGTCTAACTTTGCTCTTGAAGGCTATTATTATCTTCCTCACTTCCAAGTTGGTTGTCGTTTGAATGTTAACATTGTACCCTGTACCCCAAGTCCAAGTCATTAATGGAAGTGGTACTATTACAGAACTTTGTGGAACTCCATTGTATGTATCCCTTCCGGACAAAAAGCATTCATTCATTCTAACTTTGTTTCATATCCTTTACCCAATGTTATATCCGGGCTATCTACAGGCTTCAAACTTTGCCAACAAGCCCGATTGTGTGCTAATTTATCAAATGTCTTTTGAAAGTCCATGTATACACCATAAATTGAAGTCCATTTCTGTAACTTCATTAAAAGTGTTTATCAGGTCGGATCAACATGATGCAACTTTTTTTGTTCCATGGCCACATTTGACAATGTGGTTGCTAATCTTCTCCCAGATTATTGTTTCCAAAATATTACCTACCAGCAACTTAATTATAAATGGCAAGTTTATTCTTTTCCCTTCTTTGAAGATTTGCAGTGCTGCATTCTTTGGCTCCACCCCTATAACTAAGGCAGATTGGAAAATTGTCAGCAGCATTCCACAATTTGCCAGCTAAAGTGCATTCCATTCAGGTCAGGTGATTTTGTAAGTTGCCAGCATTTCTGCATCTGGGTTAATTTTTATTTAATTAAACACACCTAGTGTCCTGGCAGTTTCCATCTTTCCACAGACTTGGGAAAAATCCTCCTTAATGAACACGGAGGTATTTTTCTATATTCTTTAATGGGATGAGGGCATCACTGGCCAGGCAGCAGTTATTGCCCATCCCTAACTGCCCAGAGGGCAGTTCAGAGTCAACCACATTGCTGTGGATCTGGAGTCACATGTAGGCCAGATCAGGTAAGGAAGGCAGTTTTCCTCCCTAAAAGACATTAGAACATAGAACATAGAACAGTACAGCACAGAACAGGCCCTTCAGCCCACAATGTTGTGCCGACCATTGATCCTCATGTATGCACCCTCAAATTTCTGTGACCATATGTATGTCTAGCAGTCTCTTAAATGACCCCAATGACCTTGCTTCCACAACTGCTGCTGGCAATGCATTCCATGCTCTCACAACTCTCTGTGTAAAGAACCCGCCTCTGACATCCCCTCTATACTTTCCACCAACCAGCTTAAAACTATGACCCCCTCGTGCTAGCCATTTCTGCCCTGGGAAATAGTCTCTGGCTATCAACTCCATCTATGCCTCTCATTATCTTGTATACCTCAATTAGGTCCCCTCTCCTCCTCCTTTTCTCCAATGAAAAGAGACCAAGCTCAGTCAACCTCTCTTCATAAAATAAGCCCTCCAGTCCAGGCAGCATCCTGGTAAACCTCCTCTGAACCCTCTCCAAAGCATCCACATCTTTTCTATAATAGGGCGACCAGAACTGGACACAGTATTCCAAGTGCGGTCTAACCAAAGTGTTATAGAGCTGCAACAAGATCTCACGACTCTTAAACTCAATCCCCCTGTTAATGAAAGCCAAAACACCATATGCTTTCTTAACAACCCTGTCCACTTGGGTGGCCATTTTAAGGGATCTATGTATCTGCACACCAAGATCCCTCTGTTCCTCCACACTGCCAAGAATCCTATCCTTAATCCTGTACTCAGCTTTCAAATTCGACCTTCCAAAATGCATCACCTTGCATTTATCCAGGTTGAACTCCATCTGCCACCTCTCAGCCCATCTCTGCATCCTGTCAATGTCCCGCTGCAGCCTACAACAGCCCTCTATACTGTCAACGACAGCTCCGACCTTCGTGTCGTCTGCAAACTTGCTGACCCATCCTTCAATCCCCTCATCCAAATCATTAATAAAAATTACAAACAGTAGAGGCCCAAGGACAGAGCCCTGTGGAACCCCACTCACCACTGACTTCCAGGCAGAATATTTTCCTTCTACTACCACTCGCTGTCTTCTGTTGGCCGGCCAATTCTGTATCCAAGCAGCTAAGTTCCCCTGTATCCCATTCCTCCTGACCTTCTGAATGAGCCTACCATGGGGAACCTTATCAAATGCCTTACTGAAGTCCATATACACCACATCCACAGCTCGACCCTCATCAACTTTTCTAGTCACATCCTCAAAAAACTCGATAAGGTTTGTGAGGCATGACCTACCCCTCACAAAGCTGTGTTGGCTGTATTTGATCAAGCCATGCTCCTCCAGATGGTCATAAATCCTATCCCTCAGAATCCTTTCTAATACCTTGCAGATGACAGACGTGAGACTTACTGGTCTGTAATTGCCGGGGATTTCCGTATTTCCTTTCTTGAAGAGAGGAATTACATTTGCCTCTCTCCAGTCCTCAGGTACGACTCCAGTGGAGAGCGAGGATGCAAAGATCTTCACAAGTGGCGAAGCAATTTCATTTCTCGCTTCCCAAAGCAGCCGAGGACAAATCTGGTCCGGGCCTGGCGACTTGTCAATCTTAATGTTTGACAAAACTTTCAGCACATCAGCTTCCTCTATCTCTATCCATTCCAGCATGCACACCTGCTCTTCAAAGGTTTCATTCACTACAAAGTTCGTTTCTTTCGTAAAGACAGAAGCAAGAAACTCATTTAGGGCTTCCCCTACCTCCTCAGGCTCCACACACAAGTTCCCTATGCTATCCCTGATCGGCCCTACTCTTTCTTTGACCATTCTCTTATTCCTCACATAAGTGTAAAATGCCTTGGTGTTTTCCCTGATTCCATCTGCCAAGTCTTTCTTGTGCCCCCTCCTGGCTCTCCTCAGACCTTTTTTGAGCTCCTTCCTTGCCTGCGAGTAATCCTCTCTAGCTGAACTTGACCCTAGCTTCCTCCACCTTATGTAAGCTACCTTCTTCCTTTTCACAAGAAGCTCCACCGCTCTCGTCATCCAAGGTTCCTTTATCTTACCCCTTCTTGCCTGTCTCAGAGGGACATATTTACTCATCACTCCCAACAACTGTTCCTTAAACAGTCTCCACATGTCTATAGTTCCCTTACCATGGAACAATTGCTCCCAGTCCATGCTTCCTAACTCGTGTCTAATCGCGTCATAGTTTCCTCTTCCCCAATTAAATATCCTCCCATTTTGCCTAATCCTCTCCTTCTCCATAGCTATGTAGAATGTGAGGCAGTTATGGTCACTATCACCAAAATGCTCTCCCACCACAAGATCTGATAACTGCCCCGGCTCATTTCCGAGCACCAAGTCTAGAATGGCCTCTCCCCTCGTCGGCCTGTCAACGTACTGCGTTAGGAAACCCTCCTGAACACACCTTACAAATACAGCTCCATTCAAATCTTCTGCTCGAAGCAGGTTCCAATCAATATTGGGAAAGTTAAAGTCACCCATTACAACAACCCTACTGCAACCACACTTTTCCAAAATCTGCCGACCTATGCTTTCTTCAATCTCCCTGCTGCTATTGGGGGGCCTGTAGTAAACCCCTAACGAGGTGACTGCTCCCTTGCTGTTCCTAATTTCCACCCACACTGACTCGGTAGGCAGATCTTCCTCGACAATGGAAGCTTCTGTAGCTGTGATACCCTCTCTGATTAGTAGTGCTACACCCCCTCCTCTTTTTCCCCCCTCCCTATTCTTTTTAAATGTTCTAAACCCTGGAACATCCAGCAACCATTCCTGCCCATGAGAAACCCATGTCTCTGTTATGGCCACAACATCATAGCACCAGGTACTGATCCATGCTCTAAGTTCATCACTTTTATTCCTGATACTCCTTGCATTAAAGCAAAGACACTTTAACTGATCCCTTGGTCCCTTCCCACTAGCTGGTCTACCTCTTGCTACTGCCTCACCTGCATCAACTCTCACCTCCGGCATACAGCTCAGGTTCCCACCCCCCTGCCATCCTAGTTTAAACCCTCTCGAACTACTCGAGCAAACCTTCCACCCAGACATTGATCCCCTTTTCAGTTCAGATGCAACCCGTCCTTCTTGTACAGGTCCCACCTTCCCCAGAAGGCATCCCAATTATCTACAAATCTGAAGCCCTCCCTCCTACACCAGCTGCGAAGCCACGTGTTCAGCTGCGCCCGCTCCCTGTACCTCGCCTCGCTATCTCGTGGCACCGGTAGTAAACTAGAGAACACCACTCTGTTCGTCCTGCTCTGCAGCTTCCATCCTAACTCCCTGAAATCACTTTTTATATCCTCAATCCTATTTCTGGCTATATCATTTGTGCCAATATGTAACACGATTTCTGGCTGTTCGCCCTCCCCTTTTAGAACCTTATACACCCGATCGGAGACGTCCCAGACCCTGGCACCAGGGAGGCAGCATACCTTCCGGGAATCCCGATCCTGACCACAAAATCTCCTGTCAATTCCCCTAACTATTGAGTCCCCTACCACGAGTACTTTTCTATTCCCCCCACTTCCCTTCTTTGCCACAGTGTCAGGCTCAGTGCCAGAGACCTGACTACTATGGCTTTCCTCTGGTAGGTCATCCCCCCCAGCAGTATCCAAAGCAGTATACTTATTGCTGAGGGGAATGCCCACAGGGGATCTCTGCACTGTCTGTCTGTCCCCTTTCCTCCCCCTAACTGTCACCCATCTATCCTTATCCTGAGCCTTAGGAGTGACCAACTCCCAGTAACTCCTCTCAATTACCCCCTCTGCCTCCCGAATGATCCGTAGTTCATCCAGCTCCAGCTCCATTTCCCTAACACGGTTTTCAAGGAGCTGTAGCTGGGTGCACTTCCCGCAGATGTAGCCAGCGGAGCCGTGTGCCACGTCTCCCAACTGCCACATTCTGCAGGAGGAGCAAGGAACTGCCCTAGCATCCATACCCCACTTATCTGAACACCCACTCAGTACTAAAGTAGAAAGCTTACGTCAAGTAATAATAACAAATTAATAACAAACTTATATTCAATAGAAGAAATTTAGAATGAACCTTACCTTATTAACTTGGTTGGAGGAGGAGGGCGGGTGGGAGACTCTACAGTTGTAGAGTCTCAGGTTTAGCCGCCTTGCTGATATATATGGTCACTGCTTTCCTTCCCGGCTGCCCCTCTGGTCCTCCACTGCTCCCGCTCCTTCTCTGAAAGAGGAAAAACACCGCTGCCCGCTACCGGTAAGTAATTTTAAAAATAAACTGCTTTACCTTAGCTGCAGTCTCCGGGTTTGTCTTACCTCCGCTGCTGCTCGCACTCAAAAAAAAATTACATTAGTAATAACATTAGTTAGCCTGTTGGGTTTTTCCTGACAATTGACAATGGATTCATGGTCATCATTAGATTCTTAATTCCAGATATTTTATTGAATTCAGATTCCACCATCTGCCCTGGCAGGATTTGAACCCGGGTCCCCAGGTTATCTGGATTAATAGTCCAGCGATAATGCCGCTAGCTACTGCCTCCCCTAAAAGTAAAGTATTCATTAAGAATCATGCCATCTGTCTCCTCCAATTAAACTCCATTTTGGTCTCTTTGGTTCAGTTTCTGTCATGACAACCTTTTCTCAGGTAATATGCCTGTAGAGATCTACGGAACCACTTTTATGTTACCCTTCAATCTATTCTTATAATTCCTCTATGGCCCTTTTACTTCCCATTATTTCAACCAATATTCTGCACTTTTTATATTCAGCCTGGTTCTCCCTTATACTATGCCCAGTTTCCTACTTTGTTCCCTTCTGTTAATTCTATTACCATCTGAGATGTTCTGGTTTTCATTGTTGTTCCTTTCTACCTGTGGGATTGAACGAGAATCTTGCCTTTCTAAAGGTTGCCTTTGTTGCTTTAAATTTCTAACAGCCAGGCATTGACACCTAAATTACCTGGTCCATATCTCTTATTAATTCATTAAATTAGTTTTAGTTTTATTTTGTCAAGTATTTTATTTTACTCTATATTTCTTATGCTATAGCATACTTTTGTTCCAAAATTACAAGCAGCAATGGCAATTTCAAAGAAACTCACAGCAGCATAAATCTCCAAAAATTAGCAATCACTAGTTAGTCAAGAAACAATAGCAACTGTATACAATGCATTCATGTTTGATATCAGCATAACATGACTTCCAGGTTCTAGAAAGAGTTACATTTTTTAAGCCAAAGTTAGATATTCTGTATCTTTGACTGTCTTTTACAATGAGTCAAGGCCGCATATTGGTATCTTAAAGAGAAATAAAATGCAGTATTGGAATGTTATCCCTAAAACAATGTTATAATGTTGTAATGCTACATGTAGTCACTGTAAAGCAGTAAGTTTTGAATATTAATTTAAAAAGGAAAACTGGGTATTTATAATCTTGTTGCAAGTGTTGGAGATGCGTCAATATTCTATTGGGTCTGCCATTCCTGAGCACTTCAGTAACTGGACCCATTGCCCAGTATTGAAAAGATACTTCCCCAACATCCAGTTTAAAAAGTTGAGTAGCATGAGGGGACATAATTGTGTGTACTGGTTATTGAGATCCAGCACCTACTGCAGTTAGAATTACTCTGGTTTTCAAATTAGGGATTGATGAGGAGTTTCCACAAAAGGATAAACATAAACCTTTATTTGTTTATTTTATAAGCTTTAGGTTTTATGAAAGAAAGTACACTTTTCAGAACGATGCAATCCATTTTCTGTCATTCCTTATAATCAAAACCCAATTAAATTACATCTTTTCACACTTTCAAACGTGCCTAATTTAATTCATAAGTCAACGATCTCTTAAGGAGTTGGAACTAACCTCATGAAACGAAGGCAACATTCCTTGCCCAGACCATTCTAAGTTCTGAAAATAACTTTCAGTTCTCTCTACTTTGGGAATTTAGTTGCCAGACTGCCAATCAAAGACATTGACTACAATTAAAAATTTTCCCTTTCCCTTGGCACATGAATTATAGCATTTATATTGTCTGATTAATCTTATGGGATAGCATGAATGGAAGCCAACCATCTGACCCCTCCCCACCCCATTATTCCTACTGATACAGATAACATTTTTTAATGGGTTAACTCATATCCTTGAGATGGCAGATCAAAATCCTTAAACAGTCTGTCTTACATCTCCAAGCATTTGCAATTGGGTCAGAAAATATGCTGGAACTATGCTAATAAACCTCTTATAACCTGAATCAGTCAGAAACACGATATAAACTCAATGAGATAGTAGGAACTGCCGATGCTGGAGTCAGCGATAACACAGCACGGAGTTGGAAGAATGCCGTAGGTCAGGTAGCATCAGAGGAGTAGGAAAGTTGATGTTTCAGGTCAGGACATAAATTCAATGAGAACTCCTTGCTTGACCAAACAGGTATACATGTTTGGACATGTTTGAGTTTGGGTATGAGGAACCATTTCCCATTTGGTTAGTTTTAAGTGTGATCACTGTTATGCAGGTGTCTCACTGGGAAGGAAATCAAGCTCTGCTATTCCTGAGATAACAAGGTTTAGAGCTGGATGAACACGGCAGGCCAAGCAGCATCAGAGGAGCAGGAAAGCTAACATTTTGGGTCTAGGCCCTTCTTCAGTATTCCTGGAGTTGTGACCAAAGTTGAAGATTAGATAGAAGACAACAATGTTCCAAAATGTATCTGTCTTTCAGACCCAGGTTTACAGAAAGCACAGACCACATTTCTATGCTTAACAAGAATGACTGGTTATTACAAATAAATAGATTCTAGCTACAAGTAAATAATTATGAACTGTTGACAAATAACTACTAGTTAAAAGTGTAAACCATTATAAAAGTCCCCCTGCACACACATGCAAACAGACACAGACTCACAGAAAATTACATGGTTGTTATGAGCAGAGGGAAAGACTGGAAGGCAGTTCAATGGTCTCTATCTGCTGGGTTCACCGAGATGGTTCTTTTGACACTTCGGGGCTTGGTGCTCCTCGATCGTCATTTCCAGAATCTTCATTTCACCTGGTTGCAGGAGGCTCAGAGTCTCTGCTTCACACTCATAAAGTTTCTGACTTATTGGTTAAAAGCCACAGCTTACAGCAACTGATCAGGGAAATAAACTGGCTTGCTTGAGGTGTTTTTTTTGCTGCAGAGAAAAGGAAGCATTTCTTTCCAGAGGTCCGACGGCTTCTCATCAGACATTCACAGCCACAAGCTGTTCTGCTACCTAACAGCCAATTAAATAGTTGTTGGCAGGCAGAAGGCCTTTGTCATTTTCACCTGGTTACTGTTTTACATATCAGTTAACTGACTGACTCTCCATTTATACACATCTCTTCATACTAATTTGTTGGTAATAACCTAACCCATTGCTTGAACAAACAGCAGTGAAACAGTACTTGTCATGTAACTTAGTTTAAAGAAGTATAGCAATTCTTTCCACTATTCTTGGTTTTAAAAACCATCATTTTTCCAATTTCAGTCCATAAGATAGAGGAACAGAAGTAGGCATTCAGTCCATTGGTCTGTTCTGCCATTCAGTGAGATCATGTCTGACCTAATAATCTTCAACATCAGTTTTCTGCTTTTTCATCATAAATGTTGATTCCGTTAACGAATAAAAATCTGTCTATCTCGGCTTTGAATACAATTAATGAGTCAGTCTGCGGTAATGAATTTCATAGATTCATACTCATCTGACAGAAAAAAATTCCTCCTCTTCTCTGTTATAAATGTGTGACCACTTATTCTGAAGTTATGCCTTCTGGTCCTGGATTCTCCTACAAGGGGAAGTGACCTTTCCACAATCTAAAGCACAGAAGAGTAAGAGGTATGGGGCTAAATCATATGTTTTCTATTTGGCGAAGTGCATGGTCAAATGATTTTTCTCATCATAGAGTCATATAGCATGGAAACAAACCCTTTGGCCCAACACAATCATAACATCAAGTTTTCCAAACTTAAGAAAGTGAACAAGATGTGGTGAGATGATCTCAAAATTGAGATGGGCCTGCTGAATGTCTCACCCAATTCTACCACTCACGTTGCCTTATTCACATCAATCAGAGCCTAGATATTGGTCAAACCCACTGTGTAGGTTGCATCTGTTTTTGTTTCATTATTTTTCTACCTCAACACAACTTCAACGTACTATTTCTAACTCATATCTGGAAATTTTCTGCTTCCAACAGTCTGTGAAAACCCTAGTAGAATTCTAATGCAGTATAGTGAATTTCTGAAATAGAATAAAAAGATGACAGTAGACCCTGTAGCCCAAGCATGTGAACCTTGTGTTGTAATGAGACTAAAAGACTTATGTAATTCTAAACAGCCTTTCCACATCCATGTCAGTATGATGCCTTGATTTGAAAGCACAGGTTTTTATTTGAATATTCGCTGAATAATTTAAAGCATCCTTTTGTACCATTGGCATATAATGCCTTACAGACCTACCATTTCTATGATGTTGCATGCTGTTTCATTGTAAAGATCATCGTTGGTTCTCTATACACTTAGCTTGACATGAAGAAAGAGACTGAAGGAAGATTCAAGTACAGAGCTTTCAATAATTGCTCAACATTTTAAATTACCTTTCCCTGGCTCTACCCATATTCTTTAATCAACTTGATGTTAAGTATGTATTTAGTTCCATCCAATGTCATGTGGTTTCAGCATTTATAGTTGGTATGAATATTAATTATAAATCCTTACCAACTTCTTGTTCCATTTTTTTGCAGGAAGCGGGTATGTCAAATTTATGCGCAAATACTTTTTACACAGGAATGCTATTTCTCACTGTATGCCCCTCTGTCTTAAACAGTCAGTCAGCACAAGGTGGTGCTGAAGAGCAAAAGGTGCCAAGATTTTAAGCCCTAAATTCAATTGCAAGCCAGTTTCAAGAAAGGTGGTTTGGCATCTTTAAAATATTGACTGCGAATAATAATGACCAAGAGTCTCTTTAGAATGTGTTGTTTGTCTGTCCCTCACTATTTCCAAACCCAGGGATGAGGTTATTTACATGGCAAGGACGAGCAATCTGTCTGTGAAGACAAAGTAACTCAGAGCCAAGATAATAAAATGTGAGGCTGGATGAACACAGCAGGCCAAGCAGCATCTCAGGAGCACAAAAGCTGACGTTTCGGGCCTAGACTTCATCAGAGGTTAGCTCTGATGAAGGGTCTAGGCCCGAAACGTCAGCTTTTGTGCTCCTGAGATGCTGCTTGGCCTGCTGTGTTCATCCAGCCTCACATTTTATTATCTTGGAATCTCCAGCATCTGCAGTTCCCATTATCTCTGTAACTCAGAGCCACTCTGCCTGAGGTACCCATAAATAAATTGAGGACAACAGTTTTGTGATTATGTTATGTACTAGTAAATTAGACACTTGGAAAATTGATCTAGAGGCCTGAGTTCAAATCCCACAAAGGAATCTGGAGAATCTAAATTTCATTAAATGAGTCTGGAACAAAAAATTATTCACAAAGATAACCATGAAACTATCAGATTGGTGAGCAAACAGGGTTTTTAACAACAATGTCTTTAGAAAAGGATTACCTAGATTGACCTTTATGTGAATCTAGACTCTCAGATGTCAATTTGGCCTCTGAACTGGCCAAGCTAACTACTCAGTTATTTAAGGCTTGGTAATAAATGCAGGCCTTGCCAATGATGTGCAATCTCATTTGTGCAGAAATGCCAAACCAGCAGTGTCTTCTTATTGTGCCTGTACTGCTCCATCAACTTGACAATTGCAAATTATTTAACAATCTAAATACATGATGCTTTAAATATCTAACTGTTCCTTTGTGCTGCAAGCTGGAATCTGTAACCATAGATGGGATTTTACTTATGTAAGTTAGAAGTACTATTCAATGCTTGCATCACATCTGGTGTGATGAAATTGGGCCTTAAACCTGATGCCAACACATTGGATTTCTATAATGTATTAGGCAGGTGCAGGTTTGCCATTTTAAAAAGAATCAGTAATGGGCAACAGTCCTTGTTAGCAAGGCAAGTGATCCATCTCAGTGGAAAAGCAGGGGTTTTGAAGGGTTAGATCCTTTGAGAGTATCCTGTGCACATCAGGTACATCTCTTCCCAAGTTGATAGACCCCTTTGTGCCAGGCTACTAGGCCTCAAATCCATCCTAAACCACATTTCTATTGGGGTTTTTGATCCTTCCCCACCCAAACTTCCAGGACCAACCTGAGTTTGAGCCCTCCACGATCCTTTATCCTCTTCATTGTGAGTCTGCCTGCAGTCCCAGTAGCACCCACTATTGAGTTCTGGCACTGCTGGAACTACTAGAATTGTTTTAGTTAGACAATAAAATGTGAGGCTGGATGAACACAGCAGGCCCAGCAGCATCTCAGGAGCACAAAAGCTGACATTTCGGGCCTAGACTCTTCATCTAGGCCTGAAACGTCAGCTTTTGTGCTCCTGAGATGCTGCTGGGCCTGCTGTGTTCATCCAGCCTCACATTTTATTGTCTTGGATTCTCCAGCATCTGCAGTTCCCATTATCACAGAATTGTTTTAGTTGTTTGTTTTGTGATTGACTTTTGTAAAGACAGTCACTAGCTATACTTCATCCCCACCCTCATAAAATCCACAGCTTAGTCAAAAAGAGCAGCTTTTTTTTTGTACTGCACTCCAAAGAATGATACAAGTGCCTCACATCTATTTTACATCTGTCTTTGATTTGCTTCAATGTAAAATAAATGTTTATAGCTCAAAGAATTTGAGGATAGAACATATGCATTAGGGAATAAGGTAAAATGGCAAAATATCATCAGCATGAGCAGGATAAGTGCAACAGGAGGTGAGTTAATAAAAATACTAGCATACAGCAAGTCTACAAGCAATAGTTAAAATTCTCAAGTAAGAGACTGAATGGTTAAAATCTGTTGCTTCTGCCATGCTCATTAGAAGTGAAGAGAGATCATGGATTGTTTAAAAAGCTATACTTTCTTGTTTAAATTTTAAGGCAAACTATGATAGACTGAAACATGTCAGTTATCAATGAAATGATGCAGCTTCACTACAATTTCTGAGAAGTGGCAACCAGGACAGAAGTCAGACTAGGCTCCTGGAATTCCACATCTTTGCATGTGTGGATATTCCATTAAAGTTTAGTTGGGGCCAAAATTTCAAATGCTTTCAAGGAGATAGATATAGTTATTGTGGCTAAAATGATCAAAGGGTACGGGCAAAAGCAGGAACAGAGTACTGAGTAGAATGACAAGCTATGATCATATTGAATGGTGGAACAGGCTCAAAGAGCTACATGACCTACTCCTGTTTCTATTTTCTATATCTTTGTTTACATCTAAAACAGCAAAAATGATGATATGTATCTCCATCAGTTCTGAATAAAGGGGAGGTATTGAAATTTATTATGCTTGAAGTGGCACTAATGACTTACCATTTATCTTATGCAAATAAATAATGGATTGACCAGTGGCATAGAGGCTTAACTTTATTATCGTTTCGGATGAGCTAATGGATAGCCCTGTTTATCACCTAAGAAGATTATGGACTCCTGGGAATAGAGAAAGTAACCAATTGTTGAATTGAAGCACACTTCTTAAAGATGGATCACATGACCAAAGATACCCCTGACCTCTGGAGAGGGTTTTGTAGTCTCCGGACACAATTGCTTCGGTCTTGTCAGCAACTAGTTACATTAACATCAGTCTACTAAGAACCTGAGAACTGCCAAGATCACAGCCAGACATCACATTTCACATTCAACTACTATGAGGAGGAATTCTGCAAGATCATAGATCTGCAAGAATGTTCACTGGATATTGATTTTCTGGACTTAGACAAAAATCATATGACTTGATGCTCATATCTTTGATTTTTAAGCTAGTTATATTTGTAAATGTTTTCTGTTTTTTCTTTGCACGCTTGTGTCTGTGTGATGTAATGATCGTCATGTGACAAGTAAAATAAGAAACAACCTCTGCATACGGACAGTAGAGGAAAAACAAAAAAAAATTAAATTCACTTCTCCCTCTTGTTTGTGACACTTGTAATTCCTGTGCCATGTGGGAAATTCAGATCCCTTAATGTTGAGCAGACCATGTATAGACCACCTCTAGCTGCTTTAGATTGAGGTCAGAATTTTGGAAATTGAGGCAAAGCTGAAGTAACTGCAAAGATTTGGGAAGGAGGAGTAATTCCGGGCTTGTTCAGTTCTGGAGATGGTCACCCAACAAGCAGCAACAATAGTAGATTTGTGGCCACCTCAAAGTGAAGGAAGGAACAAAAAATGGAAGAGTCTTCAGACTGTGTGTCAATCAGCACTAAAAACTTTTGGGAGTTACATCTTGAAGGAATGCAGTCCAGGTCACACCATCAATGGGCAATACACTACGCAAGAGGACCATTAGAAAGTAGAAATGCAGTCATAAAAACTTCCATAATTAGGGCAATTGGCAGATTTTTATATAATGCATTGTACATTGCTTTCCTGGGGCCAGGGTAAAGAGCATCATGGAGACTGTATAGGGCAAACTTTTCCAGGAAAAGGGGGTGAACCAGAAATCGTGACACATATCACTAACAATGACATGATGGGTACATTCTGAGATCCCACAGGCAGATTTTGAGATTACAGAGAGGAAATTAAAAAGTAGAGCCTCAGGTCTGAAAGTGCAAGGTAGCAGTTACAATGTAGACTGTAGTTCAATGAAAGGCTCACTGTTCTTACAGGCAGCTCTGCTGTTGAGAACAGCTGTCAAGAGTAGATAAATTCTCAATGGCTATTCTAGCTGGTTTGACACAGAGTTGAAGTGTTACAAGAGACTAAGTGTCCACATGTTGAAGGGTTACTAATCATTTTAAAATAAGTCTTCCTGAAACAGTCAATTTGAAATGTTTGTTTGTTATGTTTGTTGATGGTATCAACAATGTAGATAGTATGAGTTGTTTATCAGTCTGGAACTCAGTGACAGAACTCTAACCTCTAAGTACAAAATCTGGTGTGCTCAATGCCAGTATCATGGTCAGAGTGATATCTTTCAGATTACACCCAAAACAGAAACCTTGGTTATCTACTCATATGATAGGAAAAGACCCTAAGACGCTACTCTGAAGAAGAGCAGAGGAGTTATATAGTCATCCAGCATGGAAACAGACCCCTCAGTCCTAGTTATTCAAGCCAACCAGACATCCTAATCTGACCTAGTCCCATTTGCCAACAATTGGTCTATAGCCCTCTAATCTCTTACTATTCATACACGCATCAAATGCCTTTTAAATATTCTCTGTACCCACCTCTACACTTCCTCTGTTCATATATGCACCATGTATGAAAAAGTTATCCATCAGGTGCGTTTTAAATCTTTCAGCTCTCATCTTAAACCGATGCCCTTTCAATTTGGACTCCCCAAACTAGGAAAAAGACCTTAGCTATTCGCTCTATAAAATGCCCCTCATGATTTTATAAAACTCTATATGGTCGCAACTCCGCCTCTAATGATCCAGGGAAAAAACCCAGCTAATTCAGCTTTTCCTTATAACTAACACCCTCCAGTTCTGGCAACATCCGTGTAGATCTTTTCTGCACCCTTTCAAGTTTAACAACATCCTCCTATAGAAGTGCAATCAGAATTATATGTAGTATTCTAGCCTCATGAATGACCTGTACAGATCCAACATAATGTCCCAACTCATATACTCAATGTTCTGACAAATGCAGGCAAGCATGCTAAATGCCTTCTTCACCATCCGTCTACCTGTGACTCCACTTTCAAGAAACTACACACCTGCACTCCTAGGTCACTTTGTTCAGCAACACTTCCCAGGACCTTACCATTAATTGAACAAGTCTTTCCTGGTTTGCCTTACCAAAATGCAACACTTCAAATTTATCTAAATCAATCTCCGTCTGCAATGGGAGCTAGCTGGAATACACAATTTCCAGTTGATATTTCAATCAAATTCAGCAATAAATTTGTTTGAAATGTTTGGGTTTGGCTGCCACCATGTTATGTATTCTCGTTTCCTTCTGATTGAAGTCATCACATTTTAGAGTCAGAATATGACATCCAGAAAATAAAATGGCAATAATCAGCCATTTCATAAGAACTGAAAAGCTACCAAGATTTTTCTTCCAGAATACAAAGTGAAGGCCAGCAGAAAATTGTTGGCTGTGTTGCTTGCGTGTTGTCAGTCACAGGGCAGTTGCAGGAAAATTCCAGTGGATGTCCAAGACAAAATGAATGTTACAAACAGCACATCACCTGGTAGGAGTAGCTATTAGCAGCAGCAGACTCATCAAAATGTTAAAGGTAATGTACTGCTAATGCTGGAAAACTGAAACAAACACAGAGAATGCTGGAAAATCTCAGCAGTCTGGCAGCATCTGTGAAGTGAGAAAGAAAGTTAATGTTTTGAGTCCAATATTACTTCTTCAGAACTTCTTCAAAATGTTGCATCATCCAGTGTATTTCATCCTGCTCTCCATGTGGATGGTAGAATGATACAATGACCAAGAGCTTCTGATTACCATTGGGACAGATTCATCCAATGGAAATTGTATCGCAAAGCACCCACTTACCTTTCGATGTCTTTTTTTGTGGTCAGACTTCTCAATTTGGCTGCTCTCAGATGTCTTCATCACAGCCTGCCAGTCTTTGACACAGTGCGAGATAAGTGAACCACCTCCTCCCTCCACCCCCACTCTGGGAAGGTCCTCAAATGTCAGCAGTAACCATCTTAGAGATTTATACTTCAAGGTAAGTGTAATAAAATGTATGGAGCATTTTTTTGGGGTTTTTACATAGCTTCTTTCTATTTATTTTAAGCATTTAAAGTTATTTTTAATTAATTAATTGGAAGTGTAATGAATTTCTAAATTTCGTTCAAAAGATTTATTGCCATTGTTATTTAATATTTAGTGTTAATTAATTCATTCAATTGAATGATTGTGCTGCATAAAGTAGTTGGCAAGGGTTAGCGTGGCCGGTGCATAACATGGCAGCTGGTAGATGACTAAGGTGGCAGCTAAGTGGATGAAGGCTTACAGTGAATGGGGGGAGTAGTTGCTGGGAAGGGAGTTAATGGCAACTGATCCAGGGCGACTGTTGGAGGAGAATAAGGGGTCAAATCTTGGGACACATTAGGAGAGGAATCAGACAGCAGTTTGGGGTCAGGGAGGGATTGGTAGTCTGGGGGTGTTGAATCCTGGGGATTACAGTCAACTCAGGGGATCTGGGATATGGGAACGTGGGTCAGGTCACAATTGGTGAATTATTTACCCCAAAAGGCTGTTGACGTTGGGTCATTAGATATATTCATGTTTGAAATAGACTGATTTTTAATCAGTTAGGGAATCAAGGGTCATGGAGTTAAGGCAGGAAAGGGGAGTTGAGAATTATCAATCATCACCCCATTGAATAACAGAGCAGACGCCACAGGCTTAATGGCCTACTTCTGTTCCCAAGTCTTAGGGGTGGCTTATTGAGACAGGGAAATCTGGTCCAAGGGTAGAATCAGAGCAGGTTGGTTTTTGAGGTGTTGGGGGTCTTGTTTGGGGTGGGGGGTGGGCGCGGAGGTGGTTATGGATGGTTTCTCAGCCTTGGGACATCGGTGAATCAAGTTTTATAGTTGGTGTAGGTTTGAACTCTTCCGAGTCAGTAGGAATTCTCCATCATCTCTAACTCAGAGTTGTGCACGTGTTTAGAGGGTTCCAAATACTGGGTGCTTGCCCATCGAAAGTTTCAACTTTCTGGGCAAATCGCCCAGAGTCAGCTACGTTGGCACTTCAACATAATCCCAGCACATAACTCCAGTCAGAGTTTCTTCACTTGCTTCCTATCTGGAGTTCTGGGTCATTGTGACTCTGCAGTGCAATAGTGAATATTCGCTTAGGAATTGATGCCTAGCTCTTTAAGAATAATGTAACAATAATTATCTAACAAACTGTGCACCCACGTCCTAATGATTCAGTCGGAGAGAATGTAACCGATACCTTACGAAACTATTAATTTTTCTCCTTGGGATCGATGGTCAGAGAATGATATTTTTGAATTGTCAGAGGCCGAGACTGACTTCTTTTTATTTAACGATTTGATGTTTTGATCCATATTGTGCGTCAGATGCATGTTTTAAGGAAACGGAAGAGAACTGCGCAAATTCTGTTTCCGTCAGCCCGCTCTCTGGCCGCAGGAGTTGTTGAACTATTTTTTGCTTTTGTATTTGTTTTCAAAGTTCTAGATTTCATTTTTTTAAGTGCGAAGTTTTAATCATTGCGCTTCTGGAGGTGTAACGTGATCGAGAGGAATTCCGTTGAGTTGCCTTTTTTTAAAAAAAATCAACTTTTCGTCCGACCGAAAAAAATTACATTATGGCCACAGGTGAGTACATTTCTTAAACTCACGTAAAACTCGAGTGTAAAGAGATCCATTCGATTATGAGTGGCTTGACTTCTTCATAAATCTTAGGTTTCAGCCCTTTTTCTAAACTTGTCGCGAAAAAGGCACTGGCGTTTTACTGGATGGGGATGAAGTGTCTTGGACTAAACTCTAAATGGGTTCCAAACCCAAGTTACGTGTGTGGAGAAGAATTTCACAACGAAATGAACGCAGATGAACAAGTTGCAAAATGTTTCAACCATCTTGGTGCTAAATCAGCACAGTTTTGAAGTCCTTATGTCAACAGAAATAGGGTTGGTGGGTTTTTGACCATGCAACGGAGTTGTTTCTTAATCAATTTCCATCTGAAAGCATTGCTGAATCAACATTCACATCTGGTTCAAATTTAGATATGATTCTGCCCTTAAAAGATTAAATAATGAGATTAAGTAGATTGACCAAACCCTTGTATCCTGACATTCTGAAATACGCATGCTTTAGCCCCAGCATGGCAGATGAATTTCACCCTTTTTTCCTGCTTTCATCCTCCTCTTCCCATCACAACCCTCTTCATACCAACTATTTCCCCCCTCCTATCTCAGTCCCTTCTTCCTCAATTTCTTCAACCCCTTCTTCCATTCTTGGTCCCTTTTTGCCACCTCCCAATTTCACATACCTACATATCTCTTCGCTGACTGTCCTTGGCTCCCTCTTCCCCCAAACAACCTCCCATTCCTTCCATGAATTCATCACCACTGGCACATTTGCCTCTGTACCACACACTGTCCTGACATGGATTAAATTCACCATTCCTTCACTTTCACACAGTGTGTGCCATCTGTAAGATGCACTGGAGTGATTCATTATGGCTTTGTCAACAGTATCTTATAAAATTGCAACCTCTGCCAGCTAGAAGGATGGGGTAACCAATGTATGGGAACACCAATATCAACTGCAAGTTCTCCTCTGAGCCACAAACTATCCTAGGTTGTAATTATATTGCTGATCCTTTGCTGTTACTGGGTCAAAATCCTGTAACTCTCTAACAGTGGACACCCTTACACAAGTTAGACTGCAGTGGTTCAAGAACATGGGCTACATCCATCTGTTAGAAGGCGATTAGGAATCAGCAACATATGTGACCTTGCAAGCGATATCCATATCTCATGAATGAGTTTTTAAAAAGTATTCATAGTTCACAAGATGGGGCAAATAATACCTAATTTTCCTGATCATGTAGTAGTGGTAGGTTATTCATGTACTGATAGAGGTGAACCATGAAGTTCAATAAAATGTAGGATGGAATTTGGTCAAACAAGGAGGAAAGTCCTCTGTATACTGATCACTTGATGGAAGTCATTACATATAAAAAAACAAAACTGCTATACAGTATTCTTAAACTGACGGTGGCCTAATGGTATTATCACTAGGGTGTTAATCCACAGATGCAGGCTTAAAGTTCTGGGTATCCAGGTTCAAATCCCACTGTGGTACAGGGTGGAATTTGACTTCAATAAAAATCTGCAATTAATAGTCTAATGAGTCCATTGTTAATTGCCAGAGGAAAAACACACCTGGTTTACTAATGCCCTTTAGGGAAGGAACCTGCTATCCATACCTGATCTGGCCTACTGTTGACATTTAACTGTTCTCAGGGCAATTCAAGATGGGTAATAAATGCCAACCTTGCCAGGAACGCCCTCATCGCATGAATACATTAAAAAAAAGTGAGTTGGAAAGAATGTGCACAGGGTTGTTGACGTTGTTTGGAAAGTGCATCATTTGTAAAGGCAAACATACTGCTCTTTTGACTTCCGGGGGTGCTAGTGCTAGTGCTTCTTTATTTGGAATTAGTGCAGAGGAGGCAGCAGAGGGAAACATAAAATATTTAATAAATAGTGCAAGAGTAGTAGAATTTTAAACCCATAGGAAGTGAGCAGGAAAATTAAATCAGATTACATGTTTCATGCAGTGAAAAATGAGATTAAGTTGCTCATGATATCACAAAATAATTCCAGCTGACGGGAATTCCTTGTTCTTCAAATGAAAGTGCCCTTGAACTTATCCCCTATTGTAATATCAAACTGATTCTCAAATGAATCCAGCACCTTGATTAATTTTATTCAGACAACACAAGTACAATGTTGATGGACTGAAAGGCCTGATTCTGTGCTTTAATGTATAACAAAGAACTACTGACAAATTCTCATGTAGGTCTGTAATGGGCTTCGCATGGCTGACTTTGCAAAATACTTGCTGAAAGCAAGGCCTCGGGAATAGACATTTTACTTCACACTGTTAGGAAAAATAAATACAGGGCATATAGCTCACAGAACAATACAGTGTTTTGTTTATATGACATATAGATCAGATCACAGATGTTTATCTAGTTCACAGCAGGAATTTTAGCACAAAATAATATATCACAGTGCATATTTATTCAAACAGACAATCACATTAACCTCAACAAACTCGGCCAGTTCAGCAGCATCTGTGGAGAGAGAGTTAACATTTTGAGTTCAGCGACATGAAATGTTCTGAAGATGGGCTTTTCCAGCAATTTCTGTTTTTATTTCTGATATAAAAAAATCCATTATCCCGTTGTGCGGACAATGGGAAGACATGGTGCCTTTCACAACCCAAGCCATCCCAGAATGCATTCCAGCCATTTCCAAATATTTGTTATAGTTTTAATGTAGGATTTACAGCAACCAGTTAATGTGATGCAGGTCCCACAAATAGTAATGTGATAACAACCAAGATTAGTCTTTTTTTGTGAAGTTGATTGGAAAATAAATGATGATCAGGATAATGGGGTAAAATGCCTGTCTCTCCAAAATAATGAAATTGGATCTTTAATTCTAAGAGTGGAGGCAGCACGACTGAGAGTGCAACATTCCTCCAGTACCACGGAGTATGAGCTGAGATTTTTGTGTGCAGATCTCTAGAGGGGGACTTGAAGGTAAGCATGCTACCTGCTGAGCATTGGCAAGGTATTGAAGTTTTGGAAATCTCACCTTTGTGCTTAATATTAGGACTGTGAGTGTGCAAGCACCTGCTCTGATAGATGTCTCCAGCACACCCACTTTACAACTCTTGTTCCTGTCTTCAGATGTCCATGAATGCTATCTTCATCATTCTGCTCCCAGTACTTAGTTACATACTAAACCTAATCTTTCAAAAGATTTTTGGGGCTGAATTTAAAATGCCCGGTTTTAGTGCTTCACTTTTTTCAAAAAATATAATCGTTGACCTTCCCTCTATCTCTAATTTCCACGAAGTACTACTCTTGAACAGCTAGGTTGCAACTCTCCCACAATTGCCAATGCAAGTTTTGCATTCAAATCCAAATTTCATTGTGCCACACCACTGTGATCGCACTGCTTGGAGTCAAAAATAAGAATGTATCAGTCCTCATCGACTTTGCTGCTGATGACCATGAAATCTTCATTTTTGTTTCTTTCCTCTGTAATTCAGTGGTACTGCTGTTGCTTGGTTCTGTTCATGTCTGCCACTTGCACATAACTTTGAGTTCCCCTCTTCACAATTTATCTGCTTTTTCTCAGATATTGTGCAAATGGAATCACTGTCCATTTGTGTTCTGTACTTCCCTAACGGAAAAGACTTGTTAAAGTCCCCAACTATTATCTGAGTCAGAATTTAATGTTGGAAAAAACAAAGTCACAATTTTTTGATTTACAATGCCTACCATGATCCATGACACTATCCACCTCCCCAGCTGTCATCGCAAACTGACGTGGGAGGTATTGAAACTTGGCATGTTGCTTGCCATCCCACCCATAAGTAATGGATGCTGTAGTGATTCATATTAAACCTTCACTTGAACCTGAAAATCTGAAACCTCAAGCACAGCACACAGTAATTAGAATGTACTCTTGTGATGTTAAACAATAACATTATTCCTTTGTCTTAGCTACCCATATAATTATATCACTGGTACAAACTACTCTGTTTCTTCCAAGTGTCTGAAATAGAACATTACAGCACAGTACAGGCCCTTCGGCCCTCTATTGTGCTGACCTGCCATACTAATCTGAAGCCCATCTAACCTACACTATTCCATGTACGTCCATATGCTTGTCCAATGATGACTTAAAGGTACCTAAAGTTGGCAAATCTACTACCGTTGCAGGCAAAGCATTCCATACCCTTACTACGCTCTGAGTAAAGAAACTAGCTCTGACATCTGTCCTATATCTTTCACCCCTCAATTTAAAGCTATGCCCCCTCATGCTCGCTGTCACCATCCTAGGAAAAAGGCTCTCCCTATCTACCCTATCTAACACTCTGATTATTTTATATGTCTCAATTAAGTCACCTCTCAACCTTCTTCTCTCTAACGAAAACAGCCTCAAGTCCCTCAGCCTTTCCTCGTAAGACCTTCCCTCCATACCAGGCAACATCCTAGTAAATCTCCTCTGCAAAGCTTCCACATCCTTCTTATAATGCGGTGACTAGAACTGTACGCAATACTCAAATTGTACATTTACATGTGCTATTTATAATATTCAAAAAAATTTTCACCAGCGTTTGTTTCGTAAAGGCACAGAAACTACACGAAATGTACTTCAGAAACTGAAAGAGGACCAGGTTAAAGATTCAAATTCACACCTTTCATCAGAACCCAGTTAGTCAGATGCTAACAACCCGTTAAGTGTTTCTTGCGTCCTTTTGATTTTGTTTTGGATTTCCAACTTCTACAATTCTTTTTACCTCAAATCTTAAAGAATTATTGTGATCCAGGAACAGAATTTTTTTAAGATAAGAAGATGTAGAGCGGAATGAACACAGCAGGTCAGGCAGTATCTTAGGAGCAGGAAAGCTGATGTTTCGGGTCTGGACCCTTTTTCAGAAAATTTCGGGTCCAGACCTGAAACGTCAGCTTTCTTGCTCCTCTGATGCTGCCTGGCCTGCTGTGTGCATCCAGCTGTACACCTCGTTATCTCAGATTCTCCAGCATCAGCAGTTCCTACTATCTCTGATTGATTTAATAAATTCTCAGACACCACTCTAATCTTAAATGTTGATACAATCACCAATTCATCTTATGCTGCCAGTTTTTCATACATGTATGTGTCAGTTTACGTGTGTCTTGGGTAGGCTGGTATCAATTTATAGGGATCTGAGTGACATGGGCTTTGGTCAGACTTGTTGCAGAATTGCATGAGAAGTCTGATGAGGCTTATCTTGACATAAGGAGCAATGTGCTGCCTCTTTCGTGCATATGCCAAATGATGATGCAAGTTTCTCAGTAGGTAGTAGAGTTGCTGATTTAAAGGGGATTATAGCTTTTAAATGCCACAACTTACCTCATTAATATTCAGATTCTTGTAACTCCAAATGAGTCAAAAATCTGCATGTTGAGAATTCTTGTCAGAGCAGGTAACTGGCAACACCAGTTCATCTTTTGCTCCAAAGGACTTCCGTATTGGACATTGGGTCACAGCATCAGAGGGCATGCTTCATGGGCACCAATTATCAGTGCACCCCATGGTTATGGACATTGGTATCTAACAAGTAGCAGCTTTTAAGAACTCTTGTGACACATCTCCATTCCACTTGCAGAATGCTTCATTGCTGTACTGGCTACTATCATTGTAGTGCTACTGCAAAGTCACTATGTGTTCAGGGACACACACCTTGCTCACGGACTGCACCAGGATGCATCTCCAGCTTGTTCAGTTGTTTGCATGGCGCTCACTCACTTTAAGCTTTAGCCCTTCATCCAGAGTTAATAGGCTCACATTGCTGCTGTATAGCTATGCTGCTGACTACAGATGAAAAGCCAGGAAGTTTGTCATGGTTATCAGCAGTCCTTAGTCATGTGAAAGGGGATGGGCTCTGTTCAGTAAGTCCTAGCTCAGTAAGTCAAAGGAACCCTCCATTGCCAGTCCAAGGCTTAGACATGGTCAGTCAGCTACTAGGCGTAGTCAGTGTTAGAATGTTTTCCACATAAGGGGTGAGGAGCCAGATGACAGGCAACCCACTACCCATTTTGATTCTTTCTGCTTAATTCTCCTAGAATGAGAGAGCTGGTATTAAGGGCGAATAAAAACAGGTGGCACAGCTGTTATTTTTGGTGCAAATGGGGAAGTATCCTAAATGAGTGATCAGGCAGCGTGGAGGATATGCAGGGTTAATGGTGACAGGTACTGGATATTGCATTTGATGGTGAAAGTGGTAGAGCATGAGCCTCCCTCTGGTGGGAGATGGGTACTGTGGCAGAGATGGAGTATGAGGTATCTGATAGAGGAAAGTGGCATTTAATTTGGCACAGGGGAAAAGGTAATTGATCTTCTTGTTGCATCACTGTACATAGGTCCAGATGGCTGAGACTGCACTGATGCATGTGGCACATTGGACCAACATGGGATGGTCTGCTGCCAGGGTCCCCTCTACCATTACTCAGTGGAAGAGGATATCCTACCTGTCCATCCAGCAGGACCTTCAGATCCCTGCCCACAAAGTGGGGTGCCTCATATATCATGTCCAGGGCACATGACAGAAACTGTGCAGAGCACTTCCAGACTGACAGTGCTTGTATAGGTGCATAATGGCCTTTTAAGGATAGTGCTGGGACCAGGGATGCTGGTCAACTCCAGGCATCCCAGCAATAATGAGTTCTTCCAGAAGTGGCTCTTGGCAGTGTGGGACAAGAATTGGACAAGGGGCATTCCATGGGGTGCAGTAAGTAGTTACAGGCAAAGTTGATAAGGTACAGCAAGGAAATATCACCAGGCCTCACAGTGAATAACCCTAAAGACTTGATACAATGCGCTTTTAGCCAAAAAAATAGATTAAACATAAGACATTACTGATGCTGGAAATTTAAATAAAAAGATAAAAAGCTACTGAAAATTAGGAGAGGTAGCAAATGCAGGAAGAGAAAGAGTTAATGTTTCAGATCAATATGAAAACAGAATCATTGCCCCTGGAATGTTAACTTTGTCTTTCTGCCTATCTGATCTTGACTTGAGTTCGCAGTGTTGGTTCATCAGCTGGCCTCAATGCTGTTGGGACAAAGAGAAGCAACAATGGACAAGTTTCTTATTCTTGATCGGCAGCCCTTTCTGGAATGTGTACATTGAATTGGAAGAGGCCATAATCAGTCCTCATTCTATTGTCCACACTAGTGAAGAGTCTGCTGATTGTCATGTTTAGACCCCTAAATGAACAGAAATTATTTTGGGTGAGGTTGGCATGTCTGCTTCTACCCAGGATGAATCAGCATTGTCAGATAAAAGGGAGGAAATGCACATATCCATTAAAATAAATAATCATTAAAATCATTTGTCAACAATGGTTCTGTGAGTATATCATATATCCCCAAATGTTTTTTTGAATGCTGTCTCTGATTTTGTTGGCTTACAATATGAAAGCTATAATTAAATGGCTTGAAAATGGAACACTACTTATACCAGTAACTATATTTGTCTTTCTAAACACTTGAACTGTATCATGTATTTTCTTGCTTGTAGTTTTCTGTTTTGATGGTTTGTATCTGCTTTCTTCCTGGCAATATTCTAATTCCCTGTTGTTCGACTGACCTTGAGAACTCAAATTTACTCCATTCTTTAATTTGGAAACTTCATCTGCAACTAACCGCATACTTGCTCGAATGAAAAATTATTTTTGTTATCTGGCATGCTGTAATCAAAAATGCCTTTTGGTGAGGAGTTTACAATGGGAAGCTTATAAGTAAGAATGTGGTAACTTGGACACATAATAATGATATCACTGGACAAGTAATCCCAAGGATTCATGGGTTTAAATTCCACCATGGCATCTGATAGAATTTGCATGTAGCAAGTAATAAATCTGGAATATTAAGATAGTTTCATAATTTCCATTACTAACGCTATCATTGATTGTTATAAAAATTCACTAAGGTCTTTTAGGGGGAGAAAACTATCATCCTTACCTGGTCTGGCCAACCTGTTACTCTAAAGCCACAAGCAATGTGGCTAGATCTTAACTATCCTCTGAAATAGCCTAACAAACAACTCAGTTCAAGGACAGTTAGGGATATGCATCAAATACTGGCCCATTTTAAACAGAGATTAGGCATTATTTTCCCTGAGTCTCATGAGTCTTTGGAACTCTCTTCCTGAAAAGATGGTGGAAGCATAGATTCACGGTAAACTTTAGGTTGAAAGGTTGCCAGAGATAGGCAGGAATATGGATCAGCCATGATTTTATGAACTGGTAGAGCAGGCTGAAGGGCTGACTGGCTCCTGATCAATGTTCCTTTTTTTTTGCATGGACCTCCAAGGTCTGCACGCGGCAGCAACTTCTGAAATTAGAATTGGCATGCAGTTCAGCATGTGTGGACGTTCAGAGCAGCTGTGTGTCTACACTGTATAGTTTAAAGGAAATATTGCTTTTGATCCATATGTTTAGCCATTCCTCATCTTCAATTATTGGACTAAGTGGTCACATTTTCTGTGCCATGTTAACATTACGCTTGAATTCTGTACACTGTGTTTGAGAGAGGTTAAAACCAATGAGTTCTACTGTAGGACATCTTCCCACATGTTGGATTTGACCAACATTAGCCAATCTGTTAAATCCAGCAATGTGGCATTAGACCATAAGACCATAAGACATAGGAGTGGAAGTAAGGCCATTCGGCCCATCAAGTCCACTCCACCATTTAAATCATGGCTGATGGGCATTTCAACACCACTTCCCTGCACTCCCCCCGTAGCCCTCGATTCCTTTTGAGATCAAGAATTTGTCGATCTCTGCCTTGAAGGCATCCAACGTCCCGGCCTCCACTGCACTCCGTGGCAATGAATTCCACGAGCCCACCGCTCTCTGGCTGAAGAAATGTCGTCTCATTTCAGTTTTAAATTTACCCCCTCTAATTTTAAGGCTGTGCCCACGGGTCCTAGTCTCCCCGCCTAACGGAAACAACTTCCTAGCGTCCACCCCTGAAACATTCTGAAACATCACAATATCACAAAATATAACTTGCCACCAACTGTGTCATTGTAGTTGCTTTAAAGTTGCCTTTTCAATTTTGGAGCAATTGCGCATGATTGAAATGCCAAATGCTTTCACTGGAAGTGATCTGGAATATAAATGTGATTATAATTGTTAATAACAAGAAACATGATTATACATTGACCTATGAGAAACATTCAGTTCACTTCACGGGACTAACAAAGGGAGACTAATGCTCCAAATCGTTTGCATTAGGTAGGTAGTTTTGAGGTTACTATTTTCCATCCAATAACATGGCAAGCGGATTGAGAAACTGCAGTGTTTTCATTATCTGCCACGTAACCATAAGTGAACTCCACTTAGTTCTTTGTTAACATAATACATTGATAATCGAGTGGACAGCTCAGAGTTGCTGCTGGCTTGTCAACACTGTAGATATCTTTAGAGTAAATTGATGATGGCTGAGTGAGACAGATTGCAGATTTGTTCAGACAAGTGGAGATGTTTGTTTTAAAAATGGACCTGATTCATAACAAATTATATATTTAAACCACAGTGTGTGACTTGTTGTAGGGTTAAGTGGCTGCCATTTCTTGATAAATTCTTTCATAGCACTTTACGCTTTGGGTAGTGCATTCAAGTTGTAAAACCAGTTTGAATAATTCAGTTAATCAGATGCCTTTGTATTTATATTTTGAATACACTGTTTGTTTTAAATGTTAATATATGGTAAATAGATTTACTTTCCTATAGATCTCTTGGGGAAAATACAAAATAACAAAATTATATGTGTGCAGTGCTATATCAGAAATTGTTTTTTTAATTAAATATTTTGAAAACAATGCACTTAATTATTTAGAAATTGAACTCCATCTCATATGTGCATGATTCTAATTTAATCCACCTTTACTCTATTATTACTAAAGGGTTGTCATTCATCAGGTGACACTATGTAGGCTCGAAGTGAACATTATTGCAGTCATCATGACTCTGTACTGCTTTCTGAAAAACAAAATGATGTGTGTGTGTGTGTGTGTGTGTGTGTGTGTGTGTGTGTGAGAGAGAGAGAGATGTGGGTGGGGGGAATGCTAAATACAAGAAGCCAATTTGTATTCCCACCAAAAAAAAGTGAGAATGGGGCAATATATTTTTAAATAAAATTTTGTTGCTGTCAGTTAAACAATGAATCATCAAAATGCTAATGTGTTGCATAATGGGTCACAGGAAGATTATGATGATTTACATTGGCTCAATCTATTGCCATAGAAACAACATAGAGCTCCATCTTTATCACAACAAGGGACAGTATGTAAGATTTTTGTGTGTGAGATAGACATTTCAGTAGTTCCGAATGACAGTCTTTGTACAGAATGTTTTCTCTTCTGCTTAAATGCATTATTCACTGGGCTGCTATCAGGACTTTAATGGAAGAATTGCTCAAGAATTGTGCAATTAACACATCTGATCCTGTCAGAAGTATATCAGAGAATCATATCATAGAATCCGTACAGTGTGGAAGCAGGCCTTTTGGCCCAACAAGTCCACACCGATCCCCAGAGCATCCGACCCAGACCCACCCCCCAGCACCTCCCTAATCTACACACTCCTGAACACCATGGGTAATTTACCTTCAATGCACCTAGCCTGTCAGGCAGCAGTGCTAACCACTGAGCCACCATGCTACCCTTGAAGAAGAGGACAATTCTTTTTCTCATAGGATCAGAAGTCTCTGGAATTTTCTTCCACAAGGAGCAGTCGAGAAAGTGTCACTGAATATTTTTTAAGGTGGAATTAAATAATTTTTGATTAATAAAGGAGTCCAAGGTTATTAGGAGTAGATGAGAATAGGAGCTGAGGCCACCATCAGATCATTACTGAATCTCACATTATCAACATTCTGGGGGTTACCACCATGAAGAAACTGAACCTTAACAGTCATATAATTTCTGCGATTCCCTGAGAAAATCAGAGACTGGGAATTAATCTTTAAGCACTCCATATATCACAAAATACTTACAAGTGCAATGGTTATTCTTTCACGTGGTCCATCATTCTATATTGATACTCTCATGGGAAGACACAGGGGGGCAGTAAAACAAGGCTTTGATCATGGCAAGCACTGTTTGGAAAATGGTGATGGCAGCACGTCCATAATGCCAAGTCACATTCCTGTAGTGCAGTGGCCGTGTCAAAGAGGTTTAGGTTCAATAATCAGTTAATCCAGAGGTGTGTAGTAGCATCTCTGAACAGGTTGATTAGAATGCCAAGCCAAGAGCTCTGGGGCACAGATAGGGTCCCTGCCTCTGACCCTGAAGACCTGGGTTCAAGTCTCACCTGCTTTAAAAGATGTCTCATAACATGTCTGAAGTTTGATTAAAAGTATGTATAATGCCAAGCCATGATCATGTCATAGCAGCCCAAAGCCTTGTCATTCATATGTATTTAGTATTGTAAATTGTGTAAAGAAAGCTAATCTATCTTTAGAATGGATAAAGACACAAAGTGACTCCCAGAAGTCAAATGACTTGTGGATTCAGATGTTATTGGGGTCAAGCTGTACTTAACTCCGGAAGAAATTGTAAGAGATCTTTGAAATTTAATGAACATTTCCAAGATTAAAATGAGACTTTTCCCCAAATGTGGGAATAGTTCTTCCTATTTCCCCTGAAATCTGATAGAATGAGAGTCATCCAAGCTACCAAGACAGTTAAAAAAGTTATTTACCTTGACTAAAAGATGTCAGATGGATCTGTGCCCTAGACCTAGGCTAACTCAGTACCTGATACAGATGCCTGACACAGCGATTTTGAGAATCTAGAACTGAGGTTCCTCTTAAAAGTCAGGGGTCACTCAGTAAAACAAAGACAAGGCAGAGCTTTTTCTTCCTGAGGCTTGACAGTCCTTGGAACTCTCTCCTTGAAAAGGTTGTGGAAGCAGAGTCCTTGAATATTTTCAAGACATAGATAAATTCTTCTTATGCAAGCTGTTGAGAGGTTATTGGAGTAGGCGGGAATGTCAAGTTGATGTTACAATCAGATCAGTCAGTCATGTGGCATGGAAGCAGACTTTTTGGTCCAATGAGTCCATGTCAACCATGTTTCCAAACTAAACTAGTTCCACCTGCCTGCATTTGGCTCCTATCCCTCCAAACCTTTCCTATTCAGGAACGTATCCATGTAACTGTACCTGCATCCACCATTTCCTCTGGCAGTTCATTCCACACACAAATCCTGTCTCTATAAAAATTGTGCCCTTATATTGTCTTTAAATATTTCTCTTCTCATCTTGAGAACTCTGCCCCCCTAGTTTTTAATTCCCTCACCCTAGGGAAAAGACCCTTGTCATGCACCTCATGTATGCCTGTCATGATTTATAAACCTCAATAAAGTCACCCCTTAACCTCCTATGCTGCAGTGAAAGAAGTTCCAGTCTATTTTTATGTATCTAACCCTCCATTCCCAGCAACATCCTGTCATGATCTTATTGGATGGAAGAGCAAGCTCAAAGGGCTGAATGGCCTTCTCCTGTTTCTAATTTGTTTGATTGTCATTGGGGGGGATGAATAGGCAGGAATGTCTTTACCTCAATAAGGTATATAACCCTGCAACATTAGCCCTTAAATGACATGTATATCTTTCTATAGCCTCAATGAAAATGCCAACATTGCAAATTCTTAAAATCTTACTAGAACTCAAAACACAACTTCGGGTAAGGACTTTGTACTGGAGAATTTATTAGCAGAATAGTTCTTATTTTTAGCAATTTTATTGTTTTCACAATTGTTAAATAAAATATAGATGATTAACCTTTAAATTAAGAGTCTTGAACGTTGGGAATGTGACAAGAATAGTTAAAATGAGCAGAGACACTTAAAAGGCTGCCACATCACATGAATTGTAAGTTGTCAAACTTTTAGGAAAAATTGAAGGAATATCTAGTGACTGAGGCTGACTACCTTATCCAGGAAAGATTGTCCAGAGGGGAATTGCTTAGACATTAAAATTCATCATCTACAATGTACAGTTCACAGTGAAACCTTCAAACTGTTTGCAGACAAGACATCTTGACTCCTCTTTATGCTGGATCAGAAATATAAATCTGAAATACAAAATGGAAATGGAAAGTGTAAACTCCCTCCCCTCACCCGTTTTCTATTATTAATGGATAACAAGGGAACGCTGACAATGGACTATGAAAACTGTTAATAAAAAAAGCCATTTCTACTTACAGTGCATGTATGTCCATTACGTAGTGATAAATTCGAGCAAATGCATTTAAATGGATTTGGCTTTAAGTTTGTTGGGGCTGTGGAGGGGAGAATGGAGTGGCTGTGATGGGCAGTGGAGGATGGAACTGTTGGGGGAGTGGTTTGTGGAAGGAGATGGGTGGGCTGGTTGTCTTCTCTCCCACACAACCACAATTCCCCACCGCTTACCTGCCCCATCGCCAGCTTCACTCTACCCTATCCTCACTTTCCCCCTTGTCTTCCTCACACCTACCCCGCCCCCCCCATGAACTGTTTCAGTAGTGTTTTTTTCTGTGCATGTGTAGTTCCTTTGCGCATAAATCTGAATGCTGCATCATGTGGTGTTTCTGAATTGGCAGTTGCCATCACCTGTTTCCAAGACTAATTCCTGCTTCCATTGATCTGCCATTTTCAAATGCTGCAGTTTCTGCATATTCAGTACACATTGGAGTCCAGTTCCTGCTTTTGCTCAGCATAGTTCACACTGTTAGATCATTTTACCCGTAGTTCTTAGATTTGTTCAAGTTATTCAAGTCACATTCCATTTCCCTTCCCTACTATCTGCTGAATGCATATGCTTGCGTTTTGTGATTTATGCTCAAGGACTTCAACAATTTTCTGAAGAAGGGTCTAGACGCGAAACATCAGCTTTCCTGCTCCTCTGATGCTACTTGGCCTGCTGTGTTCATCCAGCTCTACACTTTGTTATCTCAAATTCTCCAGCATCAGCAGTTCCTACTATCTCTCTCCACATCAATCTGTGCATGTCTTTTTCTGTTTAAATAATATTTAGCTCTTCTGTTCTTCCTGCAGAAGTGCATGACCTCACACATTATATTCTATCTTTCCCCTCGCTTGTCTTTATCCTTCTGCAGGCGGTGTCATCCTCACACACCCTTATGTGTTATCTGAAAACTTGGCCATAGTACATTCACTTTCCTCACCTAAGTCATTAATACGTCTTGTAAATAATTGTGACCCCAACATTGATCACTGACCCCTACTAGTCACAGGTTGCTATCCTAAAAATGCCACCCCTTATCCCAACTCTCTGTCTTCTCTTATTTAACTAATCATCCAACTATATTGCTGGACAAAAGGTTGTTTACCCAGGTCCGGGAGTCTAGAACTGGAGATCAGTCTCAGGATACTGGGTAGGACTGATATGAGGAAAAGTTTCTTCACTTAAAAGGTGGTGAACCTGTGGAATTCTCTAACACGGAAGTCTTTGCAACATAAGTCACTGAACATGTTCAAGACAGATTGAGAAAATTTTTTAGATATTAAAGGCACCAACGTGTATGGAGAGAAAGCAGGAATTTTGCATTGAGGTAGAGGATGAGCCATGATGCTACTGAATGATGGGGCAGATTTGAAAAGTTGAATGGCTTTCTGATGCTTCTAGATTCGAAGTTTCTACATTCAATATACTACCCCTAACACCACAGACACTTATTTTGTTAAGTAGTCCAACGTATGATATTTTCAAATGCCTTCTAGAAATCCAATATTTTACATCCATTGCATAATCTTTATCTGCTTATCTCCCCAAAGAATTTGTAAGGTATGATCTTCACTGCATGATTATGTTATATATTTCTAAATGCTCTGGTATTCCATTCTTCATAATATACAATTAACACTTTCCCAGGAACAGATAACTGGCCTACAGTTGATCGTTTCCCTTCTTGAATAAAAGGTGTTATGTTGGCAGCTTTCCAACGTTGCGTTATTTTTCCAGAATCTAAAGAATCTTGGAAGATTACTACTAGTGCATCTACTATCTCTGGCTGCTTCCTTTAATATCCTAGGATGCATCCCATAATGTCCAAGAGATTTATTTTCTTTAGTCCCTTTAGTTTCCATACTATAGTTTTCTGTTGCAACAGTTACTATATTTATTTATTCTCCTTATTATGCCCCTTGAATATTTAGTATTTTTGGAATGCTATTTGTGTCTTTGTGTATAGAACAATGCAAAGTATTTAATCAACTCCTCTGCCATTTCCTGGCTCCCCTTTATTATTTCCCCAGCCTAAGGGGATTCTGTTCACTTTGTTCTCTCCGTTCCTTTTCATATATATGTAAAATATATATAAATTTAATATATTATTTTCATGTTTCCTCTCAGTTTTTTTTCTTCTTTTTCTTTGTCATCTTTTGTTTTTTAAAACCTTCCCAATTGTCTGACTTGTCAGTAAACTTTGGCACACTTTTTTTTCCTTCAATTAGATGCTATCCTTAACATCCCTGGTTGGTTTATCTACTTGCTAGAATCCTTTTTTCTGAGATATATTTTTATTGTGAGCCATTAACTATTTTCTTAAACACCTGCCATTGTTCTTCAATTATCTTCTCTCAAACTGAATGCTAAATTCTACCATGATAATGGTCTCTGTATTCCAGGAAATCTTTTAGTCTGCTATAATTTATTAAATTTGTCTCTACATATCACCAGATCTAAAATAGTCTGATCCCTGGCTGGATATACTATATATTGTTCTGGAACGTGTCCTTCATGTGCACTATAAATTCTCTCTCATGGCTACCTTGGTCAATTTAACATTTCTCAATCTATGTGAAGATTAAAGTCACTCATGATTAATGTATTGTCTTTGACATGCCCTCATTGTCTCCTGATTTATTCTCTTCCTACCATATTGTTAGTTAGGTGGCCTATACACTATTCCCATCAGTGTCTTCTTCCCCACGTTATTTCTTCTTTCCATAAATTTGTGTTCTCCGCCTTCAGATCCAAGATAATCCCTTGCTATTGTACTTACTCCATTGTGTGTAAACAAAGCTACTCCAACATTTTTCTTTCCTGCATACCTTTTTGTAAAGTCACATATCCTGAATATGTAGTTTTCAATTTTGATCTTTGCGAAGTTGTCCATCTATTTTTTCCACAACCATTATTGAATTGTTTTAAAAGAACCCTGTTTGTTTATGACCCTTAAATAATGGGACCCACTGTGATATATTTGCACAACAGATATAAAACAAAGCAGAACACATAGAAATTCAAACGCTGACAATTTTTTCTGCCATACATGAATGACTACGTGGAAGTGTTACTCAAAGCCCAATTATCCATGATATTCCTTTGATTCTTCCTGACTTCCTTTTTCTTCATGAATCTCTTACGGTAAAACTTTGATCTATATGAACAAATCTAATCTTTCCATTACCAAACATCTTGACTAAATTGTGTGAGGACCACATTTTTTTCATGACTTTTCCCAGTAGCCATTACATCCACTTTTGATGTTTCAATTTAACTAAATTTGAGTTCAACTTCGGTCTTCTTCCTTTTATGTCGTAACTGTTTCTGTCTGGGTTCTTATTCATCAACTGACTTCCAAATATTGTTCAGATATGAAAAAATTGTTCTCGGCTGTCTTCTAAGAAGCAATTAAGCTGGCGTTCAGCCGGTAATGGTGCAAGTTATATTATGATAAATGAATCACAAACTGGCAAGTGTTTTGTTTCAAGACATCTGAAGCTTATTTCAATTTGTATCTAACATTTGCTTTAACAAGTGCAAGCTTAACAATTTACACTGCGCACTCTGCTGCTCCATTTGAAGCAGAATGGTGCTACTTGATAGGATTTCCATGAAATTTGTTTTTTTTAAACAAACATGAGATCCACTGTTGGAAACAATGTAATCTGGCAGCCTATAGCAGCAATTGGACTATGCAAAATACCCAAAGTTTGTGAGTTGTTTTTGATTGATCAGAAATCCAGTAACCACTTTGGTTATCTATGGCAATCTACAGCTGTTGCCCCTGCAAATTCTGTAGAATCAATGTGATGCCTCTACCACACTTTAGCTGGCAATTTCCACAATTGCAAAGGTACCAGTGACAGTTTTTTTATAGCTGGACATATTCTGTGCTGTGTCTTCTATACCATTCTTGGCCACTGACAATAGCTTCTCACTAGATTTGTTTCCAAGTTCATACCTGAGCATTATCATGAAGATTACATCACAATTTCAATCTTTATCTTTCAGGAGTCATGACACTGACTCACCACATGAAATAATCTTTTTATCCATGGATAAGTTATTCTCACAAAAACAACACGCCTGACTTCAAAATCCAGAATTTATGCTGGTGCCATGACTGATGTACACTATTCTCAATTTGGAATCCATATGATTTGTTCTACCGATATCATCTGCTGTGTCTGGTAGCTCATTTGTGGTAGAGAAGAAATGTGTAAACTGTTGGGCTTTACCTATAATGGCTTGGTAATGTAGACGTCACATCATTAAAAAGATATTCTGACCATATGTATTTAATGTCATATTTATAAGCAGACAACATCAAAGTCTGCAGTTCTTTCTTATGAAATTGATGTCTGTCTCTGCATTTGAACTGCACTGAAATCAAAATAGTTGTCAATGCTTATGATCAGTTTTGATTGTGAAATGACAACCAATGAGTATTCATGAAGTTGTTTTATTCAAAAAAAAATCAAAGGCAAGGCTTCATGTTCCATCTGTGCGTAGTTTTGTTCACTAATACTGAGGGTGTTATTATAACCATTATTATTAGCTCTTGTGCATGGGAAATCAGGTCTCACTAACTTGAGTTTTTTGAAGCAGTAACGAAAAGGATTGATGAGGGCAGAATGGTGGGCATGATCTATGTGGACTTGAGTAAAGTGTTTGACAAGGTTCCTCATGGTAAACTGATTAGCAAGGTTACGTCACGTGGAATACAGGGACAACTAGTCATTTACATACAGAACTGGCTAGAAGGTCAGAGGCTGAAGGTGGTGATGGAGGGTTGCTTTTCAGACTGGAGGCCTGTAACCAGCAGTGTGTCACAAGAATCGGTGCTGGGTCCAGTGCTTTGTCATTTATATAAATGATTTGGACGTGAACATAGGACGTATGGTTAGTAAGTTTTCAGAAGACACCAAAATTGGAGGTGTAGTGGACAGTGAAGAAGGTTACCTCAGAATACAACGGAATCTTGATCGAATGGGCCGAGAAGTGGCAGATGGCATTTAATTTAGATAAATGTGAGGTGCTGCGTTTTAGAAAGGCAAATCAGGGCAGGACTTATATGCTTTACAGTAAAGTCCTGGGGAGTGTTGCTGATCGAAGAGACCTGGGAGTGCAGGAAAACGGGACAGTAAAAAAGGTATTTGCTACGCTTGCCTTTGTTGGTTAGTGCATCGAGTATAGGAGTTTGGAGGTCATGTCACAGCTGTACAGGACATTGATTGGGCCACTTTTGGAATACTGCATTCAGTTGTGGTCTCCCTGCTATGAGAAAGATGTTGTGAAACTTGTAAGGGTTCAGAAAAGATTTACAAGGGTGTGCCAAGGTTGACGGGTTTGAGCTCTAGGGAGAGGCTGAATGGGTGAGGGACTATTTTCCCTGGAGTGTCAGATGCTGAAGGGTGGCCTCGTAGAGGTTTATAAAATCATGAGGGACATGGATAGGCTAAATAAATAATGTTTTCTCCAGAGTAAGGGAGTGCAAAACTAGAAGGCATAGGTTTAAGGTGAGAGGGGAAAGATATAAAAGGGAACTAAGCAACAATTTTTTCCACACAGAGGGAGATGTGTGCAGGGAGAATAGTACAGTACGACATTTAAAAGGCATCTAGATGGGTATGTGAATGGGAAGGGTTCAGGGGGATATGGGCCAAATGCTGGCAAATGAGACTAGATTAATTTAGGATATCTGGTCAGTATGTATGAATTGGACCAAAAAGTCTGTTTCTGTACCGTGCATCTCTCTGACTGTATTAAGTCACTTATTTGGTTGGTACATTAAAAAGCTAATTTAATAATTTGAAAGCGGATTAAAAATTTTCTTTCCGTTCAAAACCGTCTTCTGGACAATTCAGTGACAACTGTGTTTCCATTTCCTCTTTACACTTTAAAGGTAACACAACACTGTACAGCCAAGTATTTTTGGCCAGGGGATTGTTTGCCAAAACAGGAGTGATTTTATCGTTCCAAAACATGATGTTAACACTCCACGCCTGTCACCATGTTTACTTAGTGAGAGTTTATTTTTAATGAGGTATTTTAAGAATTGCAGAAGCAAACAAAATCGGGAGAACTGAATCAGTCTTTTATTACAGTGAACAACATAGAATAAGCCGTCTTATTTTAAGTTTCGAACTACC
This sequence comes from Stegostoma tigrinum, assembly GCF_030684315.1. Lineage (NCBI taxonomy): Eukaryota > Metazoa > Chordata > Chondrichthyes > Orectolobiformes > Stegostomatidae > Stegostoma > Stegostoma tigrinum. The sequence continues at coordinate 12,597,802 of NC_081374.1, read as the reverse complement.
TGGTGTTCATAAATAAGAGTTTAACGATTGCTACCTGCTGGGTATGAGCTGGTTACAAAGGCGGATTTATGGCTAGGCCTCGTTGCTAGGGGCAGCGACCCGGCGGCCTTGCCTTCAGAGGCCGAGCCTGTGCCTCGACCGCAGTGCCCGGCCGTCCGTTAACCCGCAATCCCGGGCGCCTCTGTGTGTCAGCAGCGGAAATCTGAGGGGAAGCTGCTCCGTTCTGGGCTGGTCGATTGATTCGCGTCAAAGAGCGGCAGCGCCTCCTACCTCCCCCTCCCACTGCCGCTGCAGCTTTGCTTCTCAGTCGTCCCGCTCCTCCGGTGGAGACAAGATGTCTGACCCCATCCCCATCAGAGCCAAGAAGCTGCGACCCAGGCTTCACGGCAGAAGCAGCCTCCAAAACGCTGAACCCGCAGGTGATAGTCTCTCAGGTAAAAAGAAAAAGTGTTTTTCTTTTTTGAATCAGCAGCGGTAATCATTTTCCTTTTGGATCAATTGTATGGTCGCTTACCATATGCCCATTTTAACAAATAGTAAAGCTCTTTATTGAAAATACTTCTTTTTATTCTGCATAATTCAACAGAATTTAGTGTTGGCCATAGAATAGCGGAAACTGGTTTGTTTCTAGATCCGCTGATGATCGCGTTTGTTCGGAACCTTATCAACAAAATGTAGACATTCGACTGTTATTGAGGATGTAGTGTACATTAAAACACTTGTTTATATTATTGTTAGCTAATTGGAGTTGAATGATTAAAGGTATGGGGAAGGTTAATGTTTTTACTTGTAGGCTGATATGTTTTCAATCCATCAGTTGAGCATGAAATCTCTTTTTCTTGGTCTATAATATGGTTTTAATTGGTCGCATGATGGGCTGGAGCGTTGTGCGTGGAATTTGAAAATCTCTGTTAAAATGATAGAATAAATAATCACCAATTAATGGATTAAGGCCAAACCTCTCAATTAAGATAGCACCACTATCAAATCAGATATATCAAAAATAATGATACATTGCTACAAATAGACTTTTAAATCAACTGACCAAGAGGGGTCAAAGTAAAATTACTTCTCGTGAATATTTCTTGAATTAAAAAAATTGAAGGATCATACTTTAGATTGGCTTCAATTTTTTGACATTGAAGGATGTATGAAAATGATATCCAACAATAGGTTGGGTGAAAAAGCAAAATACTGCAGTGCCTGAAACAAAACCAAATTGCTAGGACAGGGCAGGCGAAGAGAACAGTTCATGTTTCAGATCTTTGATGCTTTTGCTAAGCATAATACATTCCTGACTGCTAGCTCATTTTTTTAAAACAATATTTTACATTTATGTAGGACATTATTAATTAGTAAAGTGTCTTATCAAGCAAAATTTGACCATGTACCACATAACTTGATGACTAAAATATTGATCCCATTGGCATGTTTTAAGGCATGTCTTTGAGGGAGGTGAGAGAGAGAAGGGCAAGAACATTTTGAGAAGGAATTCCAGAGCTTAGGATCATGACAACTGAAAGCACTGCTTTCAGTAGTGGAGCAGTTAAAATTGGAGGTACTGTAGTTAGAGAAGGTTCATTAGGTTGATTCCGGATGAAAGAGTTGTCATATGAGAAGAGGATAAGCAGGTTGGACCAATAGCCATTGGAATTTAGAAGAACTAGTTGTAATCTTATTGAAAAGTACAAGATTCTAAGAGGGCTGAACAAGGTAGGTTCTAAAATAAATTTGTTCCATATGAGGGGATATAAAACTGGGGGTCACCATTTGGAAATAAAGGTTGAGTCTATTTAAGGCTGAGCCGAAGGACAGTCGCTTCTCTCAAAGGTCATTTGTTATTCTTTAGAGTTCTCTACTTCAGAGAAACGTGGAGGCTGTTTTGCTGAATATATTCAAGATTGAATTAAGCAGTTTATTGATCTAGAAAAGTAGTTGGGTTAAATGTGAGGGAGACAGGAAAGTAGAGTTAAGATCACAATCATATCAACAACGATGCTGATGAAAAGAGGAACAGGACCAAGAGACCAAATGGCTCAACCTTCCTGTTTCCTATGATCATTACATTTTACATTGTCAAGTATGCGGAGAATTGTTTGCTTGTCAGACTGTTTTTTTGCCATGATCACTCATTTCGATAAAACTGTCTAGAATAATCTGTAACAAATTCTTATTGCCATAAGAAGCTACTAATTGCAGTGAATGTACCAAAATATTACTAATGGCATCTCTCTGAAATAGCGTTTACACTTTGTATGTGCAAACTGCTTCCTGGGATAAAATTTCTGTGTAAAAGCATGTTGTACAAACTAAAACAATATCTAGTATTTTCTTGAATGCAGTCAATCATGACTTTCTAGCTTAATTTATTTCTGAATACTTAAATATTGCATAAGGACAAAGGGATCAAAATATGCCATTCTGCTAAGAACGTTTTTGTCTGACTTCTGATGTGCAAATTGCAATCAAACCAGTTTATCTTCCCTGCAGTACTGCAGATTACATTAATAAATCTATCTGAGCTGACTGCAGGATTCTGCTGTGTGATATTTAATCCCTACGAAATGGCTAATGGTTTTGTACAAAATCCCAAGATCATTGCCTGGACTGAGAACAGTTATAATTTCACTCAGTATCTAACAGTATGGTTTGTTACATTTTTGTTTGTTCTGACATCAGAAATAGTTCACCAGAAAAATTATTTCTCAGCGGGTTCAATGTACCAAGCAGCGCAAATGTAATAGTTCAGATGAGAAACATTTTTAGTTTAACGCAGAAATCTGTGCAAAGTTAACAAAGCAGTGCTGAGAGTGCTAAATTGCCCTTTGTAGTTGGATTAAACCTGAAGTATTTACTTAGAATTCTCGACCTTAATCACTCAACAGTGACGTTTTGATGGAAAGTGTGTATGTGTAGGAGGAATTGGGCTCAGCTGCGAAGACCAAATAAATGAACAGCCTGCTGAAATTCAACTTGGTCACGTTTGGAATGATTACTTGGCAAAGCTTTCAAAATGCTGTGATTTCACCACAACAAATACCAGTCCAGAAAGGGAGAGAAAAATACAGGTTAGGAAATGCTAAGGTATGATGACCACTTAGAACTATTATATAGTTAAACAAGACATGAGGCCAACAGTGAGTGCGTGTGATTATTCATATAATCTGACACAAGGTCAGTAAATATGCAACTCTACGAAGTGCTCGAAGTTCAGCTCATTTCCAAACAGATCAAAAGAACAAGTCAACATATTAGAAACTTTATTTCAAAATGGCAACTTTTTAGTTGAGAAGATTTTTAAGTTTCTTAATAATTGCAAAGATTTGAGACCTACATCACTAACATACGATAAGCATGAATTTTAAAGTGCATAGGATTGCTATCTTCCTCCTTCTGTACGATGTTCTTGCCTCATATTAGGGGAAGCAAGTATTCATCAACTACCCTGCCAAGCCCTCCCAGAATCCTGTGTGTTTCAATAACACCACTTTTTAATCTTCTAAACTCCAGTGGCTTTCGGGCCAATATAGTCATTTTTTTTGTGATAACTCCTTAATCCCAAATATAAATCTGGAGACACTTCTCTGAATTGCCTCCAATGCAACTGTATCTTTCTTTAAATTAAAGGAGACTAATACTGTATGCTGTATTGTGGGTATGGTCCGAGCAATGTTATGTACTATTGTATCAAATCTTCCCAATTTTTTCTACACCATTTTCCTTGCTTTAAAAGCATTTGCTGTCCATTCTACTTTGCACCTGTGCTAACTTGTTAATGACTCATGTAGGGGGATTCCCTATTGTGTGCCACGACATTCTGTAGTCTTGATCTATTTAAGTAATGTGTTGTTGTTCTGTTTTTCTCATCGAAGTGATGTCTGAAGGTATTCAACCTGAAACGTTAACTGCATTTCTCCCTCCACAGATGTTGCCTGACCTGCTATTTCAGCATTTTAAGTTTTTATTTCCCATCCCACAATCTGCAGGATTTTGTTTTACTTTTAACGTGGACTTCTGTAATAATTTCAGTATTGTACAAGCCAGGACAAAGGATAAAATCATTCTACAATGTAGCATCTAAATGTGATTAAATGAAGGGTCAGTAACTGAATTTTGTTTTTAATAGGCTTCATAAGGAAGCATGATTTGCAATGATATAATTCATTAGGTGAATTTAAGATCTTATAGATAATATTGGAAAATATTTGGTTCAAAATGCAATGTAGCAGAGATCACATTGTTAATTTTTACTACCTTTAAAGGTTCTGTGTAACCACAAATTCCTTTTTATTGAAGTACTAATATATGATGAATGTGATTTTCTATGAAACCCTTTGCATTTCTTGTACCTGACTTATAGGCTCATGAACATTTACAGCACAGAATGAAGCCATTTGTTATATCATGGTCGCATCAGTTACACAAGATCTGATTGCATTAATCCTGTTTTCCAAATCCTGGCCCTGATAGCAATGGCAGTGCAAATAACTATCTAAATACTGCTTAAGTGTTACTGCTACATGTTTCCGATGCAGCCATCCTTTCAGGTAGTGAGTTCCAGATATCCATCACGCACTGAGTGAAAATATTTTTCTTCTAATCTCCAGGTCTTCTAACTCTTACCTTAAATCTATGCTCCTTGATTATTGATTCCTTGACTGATGAAAAAATGTACCTCTTGATTCAACCTACCTGTGCCCCTCATTAACTGATGTACATGCTATCATGTGTCCGCTCAACATTAGCTGCTACAAAGAAAACGACACCAGCCTTTCCTTCCCTCACAGCTTAGACTTTTTAGGCCATGCCACGTCCTGGTAAATCTCCTCTGCACCCTCACCAGCATAATCACAATACTCTAGTTGTGATCAAGCCGACTTTTTATACAGTATCACCATAACCTCTCTGTTCTTGTATTCTGTGCTTTGGCTGATAAAGACAAGTATCGTGTATGCCTTCTTAATCACATTATCTACCGGCACTGCTACCTTCAGGGATCATCCATTTGTACATCGACGTCTCTCTGATCTTCAGTACTTTACAGGATCCTCCCATTTATAGTGCAGTCCTTTGCCATGTTAGCTCTTCCTCATGCTCTGTGAACTTTTTGATCATACTTTCTGCATTTGACTCAAATGCAGAATGTATGCCATAAATAGCAAGAGCCTCAGAACCGAGCCCATCAGAACCCCACTGGAATCAGGCTTTGAGTCACAGAAACATCCCTTTATCATTACTGGCATCTTGCTGTCTCTTGGCAAATTTTGGATCCAGCTTGTCATTTTGCCTTGGATCCCGTGGGTTGTTACTTCTTTGATCTGCCTACCATGATACACCATATCAAAAACCTTCTGAAGTCCTTGTAAATCGCATAAAATACATTACCTGTGTTAACACTCCAGTTACCACCTCAAAAAAAATTGAACAAATATGTCAAATAAGACCTTAGTTTAACCAATCAATTCTGACTATTTCTGATTAATCATGCCTCTCCAAATGCAAATATATTCTATCCTTCAGAATTCTTTTCAACAGCTTCCCCATCGTCGAAGTTAAAGTTACTGGCTTGAAGTTTCCTGGTTTTATTCCTACTCTTGTTTTTTTAATGTTGGGAAGTCCTGGGCTCCAACACTTTGCCTGTGGTCACAGAGGATTTAAACTATAACGAGGGGGCACAATTTTAAGGCGATTGGAGGAAGGTATGGTGAAATGTCAGAAGCAAATTCTTTACACAGGGTGGTGGGTGCGTGGAATGCGCTGCTGGCAGTGATAGTGGAATCAGATACTTTAGAGATGTGTAAGCGACTCTTGGATAGGCACATGGTGATAGTAAAATGTAGGGTAGATTGATCTTAGTGGGATAATAGGTTGGCACAGCATTGTGGGTCACAGACCCTGTACTGTGCTATACTGTTGTCTGTTTTATTATAATCAGGGCCTCAGATATCTCCTCCCTTGCCTCCTTCCACATTTTATTCCGAATTGAGTATTTATCTATTTCTCAGACTACAAAACCTGCTAGTTTCTCCTCCTCTGTTAATTTCACCTAATACTTCACAGTTCTTCACCGTGATATTCATACCTGCATTATCCTTTTCTATTGTGAAGATTGATGCAAAGTATTCATTTAAGACTATGTCTCCATCTTCTGGGTCCATTCTGAGTTACCTTGATGGGCTTACTGTTGCCCTAGTTGTTTTACTCTGGCTGCATGTTATTGTTGGTAGCTCTTTTTGAAAAGGTTCTCAAGATGTGCAAATGCCTCTCCCTGTACAGTATAACTGAGGTCAGGGCACCTGCCTATGTCATTTTAACTTCAGCCACTCCTAGATTATAGTTGATGGCAGTTCACTAATTAATTTTCCTCAGTCACTGTACAAAGCATTTATTCTGCAAACAGTTTACTTAATTGACTTAATTGATTCTTTTTAGGGCAGTTTCAAATGAAACCACATTTTTGATTCATGAATTGATTCTTAAACTCAGTGGTAACAGCCAGAGGCCCTCAAAAAAATTGTATTGATTTTGGCATGATTACTGAATTTCTGGAGTCAAGTGTAAACCTTTGTTACACATTCATTGTGCTTTAGGAATTTGAGCAGAGAGTCTGTGTGGCAGTGAGGGACTGCAGCAATGCTGGAAGTACCATCATTCAAGTTAAATTTTCAACTCAACTCCTATCCGTACGATCTGGTGGACATAGATATATCCCATGATACGTTCATTAGCTCAACCAAAATTTACTAAGCAAGACTGCCCATCTCATTGACTTTAATGAAACCTTTCTTTGTGCAAACTGACTTTCCCATTACTCAAACAAAACCATTGAATAGAATTCAAAGGAATTTATTGCCTCTGAAGCACTTTAGAGAGGTCTGATACTAAGTCTCAGAAGTATAAGGTAATGCCTAATAAACCATACACGTGTTTCAGATAAACACTTATTTTTAGCCTGAGAACGGTTAGAATGTGCATCTTGTTACTACGCATCAGCCTGGTTTGGAACTAAAGTACAGATGTGTTGAGGGAAAGCTAGATAAGCACACGAAGGTGAAAGGAACAGTAAGTTTTTTTTGAAAGTTTGAAGTAACTCTGGAGGTGGTGATGTGAAGTGTAAGCAGCATAGATCTATTTGGCTTGTTTATATATACCATGCACTAGGATTCTACATAAAACAAATGTAGATCCTGGAAATCAGAAACTCAAACAGAAGTTGCTGGAAAAGTTCAGCAGGTCTGACAGCATCTGTGGAGAGACAGCAGAGTTAACATTTCAGGTCCAGTGACCCTTCTGCACTTTGAGACTTTTTTTGTGTTTTTCTTAAAATGCTGTATATGTAAAAGATTTTAATATTTGATATTTCCTGTCGTTTATGTTTTCCTGATTTTTGGAGCCCTGGATTTAAGACTTTAATTCTATTCATACTGGATGTCCATATTCCAGATTGCTTCTCATATTTTCAAATATTTGCACAGTTAGTAAAGCAGTTTTGCCGCCTCTGACTAAGTTAATTTGCACTTCCTACATTTTTGCAAATTTACTGGTTTGCCCTGGGAAATGATTGGATGTACATTCTAGTTTACTGATATTTGGTCAGGTTTAAATGTGCTTAACACCTCATTTAAAAGTAGATTGAACATCATCAGTTCTTTTGGAATAGCTAATGCCACCCTGGCTTTCTTTAAGTCAAAAAGAAATTGTCAACCAGTCAGATCTTACGTGATATGAGTTCCTAGTGTATAAGATTGTGCATTCTTGTTCTATTTACTTTGAACTGTACAATAGATTAATTTTATCTCATTATAACTGGTATTGACTAGCTCAAAATTCCTTATCGTATTTACCCAAATCTTTTGAAACGAAGAAAGCCATTGCAATAGTGTAAAAGTTCTACGTCAGGACCATGAACAAATCCCGCACAGCAGAGTTACTTTTCAGTGGGCAATTACCTGGCATCTGGAATGTTCTGAAAATGACCTCAACTCTAAAGCAGCTGATTTAGCTTATTAGTTACATGGTAAAAGTTAGAGAAATTGGTAATCTACTCCAACTCCTGGATAACTATTGAACTGACACCTGCACTGGACCTACCCTAAACACTCACCCATGCAGCTGACACTCCAACCCTTCGTCCATTTGTCAACCTATCTTCCACCCATCTGTTACCCCAACCCCTCACCCAGCAGGCATGCGACTTACCTGCCACCCCAACTTTCTAGCCATATGCCACCCAGTTCCCTCACTTACCTTAGGTACTCACCTTCTCCCAGCATCTTTTAAAGTGGCCGGTGGCTAGTGTTGAGAAAGGGTATGGTTTCAGTGCTGATCTAGTCTGCTCTCCTGGCCTGGAAGTTAGTGTGGATAGCTCCTTCAATGGTTAAAATGTTTTGTTTCCAACTCTGATCAGAAGAGTTAGGTCATTATCTGCAAGGAAAGTAAGTGGTGAGGAAATGCTGTTGTGAATGAGCTCCTACAAGATATAGTTGGTAATGGGAGATTGGGAGTGCATTAGTCCGCTGGTTCTGATTTGTGAATCTGACACCTGAGCCAGGAATGTTCTATGTTCTTGAGGGCATTTTTAATGATTGACATACACCCCGTATCATTGGCTTGACCTGGACAGTAGATTGGGAGGTATTGCAATTGACTGTTCTGTTTGCTGGAACATTGTTGAAACTGCAAATAAGGCTGTGATTCTTTTACATTTAACTGTAGATAATATCGAAGCTGAAATGAGTAATTTTGTCACACGTAACAATATTCTTCCTCGCCTTTTTTCTTGTGATTACTGACAACCTTTCTAGTTTTAGCAATTAAATTCTAATAATTGGGGTTCCCTAAATCTGGGCATTTGTTAATCTGAAGAAGCATAGGTAGGTGAAGTGGGTTGTTACACAGAGAGGGCTTTGCATGAAGGCACAGGGAATCCACTTGTATGATTTTGTATTTTTTTTCCCTGTGGTTTGGTTTGGCAATTTTGATATCGGTTAATAATATGCAGGTACTGACCAAAACAGTGTTACTTCTTAATATGAGACCACATTAAATCATGGTAAAATCACTGTTGATTGTGCAGCAAGCCTTCTGCCCTGTTCTAGATTGAGATATGATTTGTATCTAAATTAAGATTTTTAACTCCTGTGAAAAGTTTGGTGATATAAAATGTCACCTAATATGAATTAAGAATTGAGTTTCTTAATTCATATTGATTAATAACTTGGCAGATAATACTTGACCACTCAGCTACATGTTTTAGGCAAAGTTGTAACGGATAGGCTAAAGCTTCTGTCATTCTTATACCACGCAATCTGCCTCAAAACTAATAATCGCAAGATTAAGCCCTACCGTTTGCTTTGAGGTGGTTTTCCAATTAGACCCAAAGGAATAATTCCTAATTCTTCAGTTGAAACCGGATGAAAAATGCTGCTGTGTTTCTTGCCAGGAAACATTGCCACTCCCTCCCTCAGACCACTACCAATAAGACTTTGTGACTAGTGTTAATCTTTCACAACATCTTAAATTGTGAAATATCAATACACGTGCCTCACAATCAAAATTGCACCCCCTGCAGATCCTTCTTGTAATTGCTACTATTTTCGCTTTTCAAATAAAAGGGTTATTGAGAACTGCAATGGCAATGAGTGTTTTGAAAACATGAGACAGTGTTGTGTTTTAAAATGTCTTGCTGGTTTGGTGTGTCAAGGAGGCATTCTTCTCCTCATTTCCTCTGGCACACTGATCAAGACAGTAAGCAACAGATCTGCTTCTGGACCTATTCCTAACACTGAGGTTGTCAAGCAATCTGGGTTAACTGTTAATGGTATCTTCCCACAAAGCTTCCTAATCTTTGTTTCATCTGATGTGTCTTGCAAAATACTTAGTGTTAATTGGGGTGAATGCAGATAGGACATTTTCCCTGTTTAGGGAGTCTAGGCCGAGGGGGCATATTTAAAGATAAGGGGAGTGCCACTTAGATCCGAAATGAGGTGAAATTTATTTTTACTCAAAGGGTAATGAACCTTTGGAATTCTCTACCTCAGTGGGCTGTGGAGTCTCAGTTTTCGAGTACATTTAAGGGAGAGATTGACAAATTTCTGATCACTGGTCCATGGGGATGGGGTGAGGAAAAGGGATTGAAATGTTTGTTCAACCATGATTGTGTTGAATGACAGCACAGGCTTGATGCAGCTGACTTAATTCACATATCTCCTCTTTTAATCCTGCTACTTGTCTAAAGGTGGGGGAAAGAATCATATAACATAGAAGATGGCCAATCAGCCAATCATGACCTTGCCCATTTCTTCGGGAGGACGATTTCCAATCGGCTTGTAATTGTTTTTCAGTTGTATTTCTAGGACAAAATGGGGGTATAATCAGGTGACCAGCTATTTGAAAGTAAAATGTATCAACTTTTGAAATGATTTATTTTTCGCAACAAGTTAAGACTTTTGGTTTACTTGAGTTCAGTCAGCACCGTACGTGCTTGCCTATTAAGCTTGTTTGATTTTGTAGAGGTACCATACCTCGCTTTATATTTCAAAAATATTGTGTGGCTGCTATAGTTGTTTTTCTAATGCTTGGATATATATGATGGGCAGTACAACTTTGGTATTTTCTCTCTGAACATAAAATGAGGCTCCTTTGTTTAAGCATAGGAGTAAGTTAGAAGTTAAAAGGATTTTCACTTTGCAGAGGACCATTGACTTATGGAACATGTTGCCGGCTCATCTACTATCTGTAGATATACTAGAAAATCTTTTGAAACAGGTCATTGTGTGGGATGTTAGCTGACTTATTTTGCTTTTGGAACTAATTTTTGATCACCTTTGGGTCATAGAGACATTTTGTTTTCTTTCTATCCCTCTTCTAGTACATTAAGTGGCTGTTGAATGGTAGGATGATTGAAAAGTCATTGCCTGTTGTAGCGTGATTGGAATAGACCAGCTAGTTACATATTTTTAATATCTGTAGTCTTTGTGAAAATATGTCTCTTTCCAGAAGTTTCTTTGCTTCCTATTAATGAGAGAATTCTAAAATTGCTGAACTATAATAGTGGCCTTCTCTTGAGGCTTCAACAGGTAAAATACATGTACTGATGTGATCCTTCATTGAGACATAAGAGAGCAGTGAGATTTAATTGCTAGTTTGGGATTAGTTTTATGGTTCGGGCCAGTCTGGTTATGCCTGAGTTAAAAGGGATTTCAGCTCTGGTTCATTGGTAACTTTGACTATACTGGGAAGAACAAGCACATGACAGCATCCAATTCAATAATTGTTTGCTTTCTGATAGCCCAGCAATGCTCACACTTCAATTGTCAGTCTAACTAGTATTGCAGGTAAGATGGCAATCATGGAAGTAAGTATCACTGCTGAAGAGAGTGACATTGCAAATGAGAGCACTGGTTATAGTGATGAGTTGAATTTTCTAATCAGTCATGAGAAACATAACTGCTAAGACTATGCAAATCTAAAGCAGCCAGTATGGTGCAGTGTGACAAATATTGCAAATTTTGCTCAATGTAATGTAGTTTGCTGTCTGATATTCCAATTTTGTAAACCATTCCCCAAGATAGTGAAAATTCAAACCTGAGCAATGACTCACTTGCCTTGATCGTTATAATTGTCATGTAGCTATTGAACTTTTGATATTTAGTTCTCAATAAAAAAAAATTTCCTTCTGATAATATTAACCGAACAGTTATAGCACTGGGCAAGCAACTTTTGGTCAAAAGGCTCCGAATCCTACCATGGTAGGTTGTGAAAATGAATTCAATACTTCAGACCGTTTGTGGGATGGCATTAGAAATGATCCAAGAAAGTATCTATTTTTATTTTAAGAATCCAACTGGTTAATTATTATTCTTAATTAAAAGTAGCTTGTGGTAATTTATTCAAATTAGGTTACTTATTAAGAAATTTTGCTGACAGTCAAATACAGAAACAATTAGTTAAACTTGATTGCATGTGGCAAACAAAATAAGACATCTTAAGTAAGCAAGTTAAGCCTCTCAATCCGACTTAGCTACTACCCAATTACTGGTGGAAATTAGCTATTGTTCCACCAAAAGCATTTGTCTCTGGGTGTCCAGAGTTGTCTGCCCCTAGTTGCCCTCCAGAAGATTGGGGTGAACTGCCTTCTAGAACTGCAGTAGGCTGACTCACAGTGCCCTTAGGAGGGAGTTCCAGGATTTTGATCCAGCTACAACTTGTTTTGAAAGTATGCTCATGTGTTTACTTTGAACATTTACTGTATTTAATTAAGATTGCATTATTGTAATGCAGCCATTAAAGACCCACTGATTTATTTTCTTCTACATATGTAAAATGCTATCCCTAGCTTATCAAGACAAAACAAAGTTTTACTTTCTGTAGCACCTTTCACAACTGATGGACCAAAGTTATTTGACCAATGAAACGATGTTTGAAATGGAGTTATTGCCATAATCCAACTGATATGTACACAGCAATCTCTCATATGTAGCAATATGAAAGAGATCACTTTTGACAGTGCAGCACTTCCTCAGTGGTTCATAGTGTTTTAGTCTTGCTTCTGTTTTTTGCTCAATCCCTTGAGTGGAACTTGAACATGGAACTTTGTGACAAGAGGATTACAAACTCAGCTGTGACCGACAATTGTGTTGTCTATCTGCTATTGAAGAAAGCAGTTTTGCAGTTCTTTTATTAAATTTAGGACAGATTCCTGGATTAAGAGGCTAACACTTATAGGAACATTGTGTATGTGCATGCAACTTTGAAATAAGTGAATAAAATGCATGATGATCCTTAATGTATTTTTAACATGTTCTTGTGTTGTATACAACTCTTTTAAGAATGGGTAGCTAAAATCCACTCCCTGCCTCGATAGGAGTGTTTGAATACCTTGAGGAGCAGCAACACACTTAGTTGCATAATGAAGATTGAAAATATTTAGGTTGTCAATTTCCACTTCCTAAAAATATCTTCTCTCTGATGCAGTACTTGTGTTACCTCTAGAATTCACAGTTCAGTAGAAGGCTGTTAAAGGCTTACACTAGCTGTATGTGCCCCTTGTTACATATTTTAGCTTTTGAAGTAAAACATCCCTCAAAGCTTTATTTTAATAGTTGATTTTCATCCATGCAGTAATTGCACTTTATCACAACCCCTCCCCACACCTGGACACCTACCTTCTGGAGGAAAGGTGGCATATTTAACTTGTGGTAAAGCCCTTTGTTTTTACTCCGCAGTGTAAGACACCCAATACAACTTTTACCTGAAACATTCTTTTTAAAGATTAATGCATTTATTTATGCACAAAATTAAAATTTACATACTACTTACAGATGTGCTGTGCACAATTGCTGAAAGTACTTGAACAATGACACTCCCCATTGTGCCTCACTCTGTGTTGAGCAGCTACCGCGTAGCTCCAATCAGTGTCCTCTAGGGCCTTCATGTCATTGCTGGCAAGCATTTTTATAGCAGAGCTTTGGGAATTCTACCAGTCAACATGCTCCAGTTACTGCACCACACTAAAAATCCTTGCATATGAGGCTGTCATCCACCCTGAGCTAACCCAGCTTACCTCTGCTTGATGAGTGTCAACAAACATGGCAGGTCTGCCTTTGCAAGGACTGCTGCATTTGTGATTTTGTGCTGCCAAGATATACCCATAAAGTGCTGCAGAGGGTGAGGAAGCAAATAGTTGAGTAAGGCTGTATGTCATCTATGTTTTATAGCCTTATAATAAGATGCTGAGAACAGAGGCCTTTTAATCCATCAGTTTGGTTCAAGGTTCAGCACTTATTCCATGCATGTGTTCCTGATTCGATCAAATGGCATAATATTTCAGGTTGAGACCTCTTGCGAATCTTTTCTGTTACTGGTTGAATTGAAATTCCAGTATATGTTTCTTTTATTCCAGATTTCCAACAGTGTTTTGTTTTCCCCTCTTAATCAGTACTTGTTTATCTTTTTGACATTTCAAGGTTTATTGCTTCTGATCTTTAATGTCGTGTTTATGGCTGCAAGTTAGACAATATTATGTGAAATTTGTTAATCTGCTGGCTGTAACAGTCAGTTCCCACACCCATGTCGGAAAATAATGAACTCTATTTACTTCAATAGGATAGCAACAATCTTCCGGTATGAATTTTTTCTCCTCTGGCCTTCATAGTGGGATGACGTTCTTGCTGTTTTCTGTAAGGTTGGAAAATGTTGTCTGTTATGGCCCGGTGGTAGCATTCTCACATTTTGTGTCAGGAGGTTTGTGGGTGAATTCAAATTCCACTCCAGAAATTAAATGCACTGAACAGGCAACCTGTGTTTCTGAGGGAGTGCAGTGTAGATCTGCTGGAGGAGGCTTTCTTTTCAAATGAAACTTTAAACCAAGACACATTCTGCTCTGTTTCATAGATTAATATATCACATGACTCCATTTCAAAGAGGACAAAAGCAGCTTGCCCCTCACTGAACGTTGCTAAATCAGTTCTATCTGGCCATGAGATAGTAGGAATTGCAGATGCTGGATAACCTAAGATAACAAGGTGTAGAGCTGGATGAACACGGCAGGCCAAGCAGCATCAGTGGAGCAGGAAAGCTGATGTTTCGGGCCGAGGAAGGGTTTAGGCCCGGAACGTCAGCTTTCCTGCTCCTCTGATGCTGCTTGGCCTGCTGTGTTCATCCAGTTCTACACCTTGTTATATCTGACCAAGATCACGTTTGTGGAACTGTGCTCTTCATAATCTGACTGCTGTGTTTCCTGTAATGCACCAGTGACTGCATTTCAAAAGTACTTCATTGATAGTAGAGATCATAAAAAACACTGAAGAACTTCATTTTTTTTTGTAAATATTCTGTTTTTCAAGGTAACATTGTGGTGGTCTGGTTTTGTATGCAGCTTCAATACTTCCACATAAATAACCTCCGTAGCCATGCAGATTGTTTTCTGGTGGTTAGGTTCAGCATTGATATTACTTATGACAAAATGATTTGTTTTATGGTTGCACATAGAACATAGAACAGTACAGCACAGAACAGGCCCTTCAGCCCACGATGTTGTGCCGACCATTGATCCTCATGTATGCACCCTCAAATTTCTGTGACCATATGCATGTCCAGCAGTCTCTTAAATGTCCCCAATGACCTTGCTTCCACAACTGCTGCTGGCAACACATTCCATGCTCTCACAACTCTCTGTGTAAAGAACCCGCCTCTGACATCCCCTCTATACTTTCCTCCAACCAGCTTAAAACTATGACCCCTCGTGTTAGCCATTTCTGCCCTGGGAAATAGTCTCTGGCTATCAACTCTATCTATGCCTCTCATTATCTTGTATACCTCAATTAGGTCCCCTCTCCTCCTCCTTTTCTCCAATGAAATCTTTAGTGACCTTCCCTTTTAAGTTTGCTTTAACAAGGCGTCCATAAATTGATTAGTCTTGAGAAATGATGAGGAATGTAAGTAATGATTTGCTGCATTTTGTAAACAAATATATTATTAAATTGCAGTAATGTAAGATGTATGACTCGGACCATTTCAGCCCAACCAGTCAATGTGTGTATATGCTCAATTCATGCTTCCTTCATCTTCCCTGTCTAAATCTTCTCGCTGATATACTTGTTAGACTTCTCCTTGAATGCCTCAGCATTACATGCTGCAGCCACTCCCTGTGACCTTGTTATGTGTTCTCCACAAAATAAAGATTGTGTCTGTATTTATTTTATCAAAATCTTTCTTAATTTTAAGATTTCCATCCTTTCTCATTCTTTGTGTTTGCTGGTATCGTTCTGAGAAATGTTCTCTGCATCCTGTCCACTGCCATTATATACTTGTTATAACATGGTAATCAAAACTGAATGTAGTACTTTATCAAGCCTTGGTTCAACCATGCTTAAAAAGATTTAGCATAACATTCCTGCTTTTCAGTTTTATCCATCTAGAAATAAAGCCTTGAACTTGGTTTCCTTCTTTTGTTAATGGTCCTGTTAACCAGTGGTATGACTTCTAATGATTATTGTATTTGCACTTCAAGGTCCTTTTTTTTGTGTTTCTACCCCACATAGACTTGCCCCTTCCATGTAATGTGACCTCCCTATCCTTCCAACGAGAATGTATTACCTTTCATTTACTTGTGTTGAACTTAATTTATACATTATTTGCGCATGTGCAAGTTTATTAATGTCCTTGTTTAATTTTTCTTCTCAGTACTGATTTATTGATTACCTAACAATGCTCAACTCAAAATCCATTTTGCCACATTTTTGTTTAGGTTATTCAGTGCTTATTTTGAATCTGCTAATCTCATTACTTCATTCAAGATACAGTGTCATGTGTACTGTTCTATCTCTGTGGTAAATACTAAAGTAACATTTATTGTTTAATATTTTTGTACTTTCTTTGTGCTACCCGTGGTGTTAACCTGCTTATCCTTTGGCGGTTCCAATCTCATCACAATTTTTTTTATTAGCATACCTATGAAGGAGAATCATTGAGTTATACCGCATTGGAACAGGCCCATCAGGTCTATAACAATCAATGAATACCAAACTACACTAATCCCATTTACCTGCACTCGGCTCATAGCCTACTTTGCCCTGGAACTTTAAGTACACATCCAGATGCTGCTTAAATGTTGTGAGAGTACCCACCTCTACCACGTTCTCAGGCAGCATGATCCCTTTGGATGAAAGAAAATCCTCCTCATTAGCTTTTCTTGCTTCTCACCTTAAACTTATGCCATCTGGTCTCAGACACATTTGCCAAGGGGAAGAGATTCCCATGATCTATTCTGCCTATACCCCTCAATTTTGTTCGCTTCAACCAGATCTCTGCTCCAAAGAAAATAAACCAAGCTTATCCAGTCTGTCCTCATAACTGAGACTTTTCATCCCAGGCAAAGTCCTAGAGAATTTCCCCTCTAGCCTCTCCATTGCAATCATGTCCTTCAGATAGTGTTGTGTTCTGTTCTGATTACCAACTTCAATCTGTAGTTTATGCAATGTTTCATAAAGTGGTAACAAGATTTCCTTGCTCCTGTATTCTACGTCTCTGCTAATGAAGGCAAGCATCCTGTATGCTGCCCTCTCCGCCCTGGTGCGGTCACCTTCAGGGATCTATGTACTTGTACACAAAGGTCCCTTAATTCATATGCACTCCCCGAGGGACCTACCATTCATTGTGTATGTCCTTTTCTTTTTTTTTAAGACCTCCCAAAATGCATCACTTCACACTTATCAGGATCAAATTTCGTCTGTTATTACTCTGCCCAATTTGTCAACTGATCAATATCAGACTGTAGCCTAAGACCATCCTCCCCACACTCAACAGCACAACCAATTCTCATGTCATCTGTAAACTTACTAATTAGATTTCCTACGTTCACACCCAAATTGTTATGTGCATAACAAAAGCAGGGTCTTAGCACCGATCCCTGTCACAGGCTTCCAGTCACAAAATCAACCCTCCGACATCACCCTTTGCCTCCTATTTGTAAGCCAGTTTGGACCCAATTTGCCAACTTGCCTTGGATCTCATGGTCCCTTACCTTTTGAACCAGCTTTCCATGTGGGACTGAGTAATCTCCTCCCATGCCTCCTAAAGCAATCTGGACACATCTCACCAAGCCTTGGGGATTTATGCACCCTTATGCCTGCTAAAACATCGAATATCTGTTCCTTATTAATCTTGACGTGTTCTAGAACCTGCTAATTTCAGTTGGAATCCCTGGCCACAATGTCTTTTCTCCTCTGTGAATCAAGATGAGAAGTATTTATTTAAGACCTCACCGATGTCCACTGGCTCCATGTAAAGGTTGCCCCGTTTGTCCCTAATAGATCTCAAAATGTTTTAATATTTTGTTTCATATTTTTTGATAATTTCATAGTTCCTTATTGCTTTCTGAATTATTGTTTTGACATCTCTTCTAGTTTATTTTATCATGTACTCTCCTGCTGTTTCCTTAATGATCGCCTTTTTCCTCATCCTTGAATAATCCCTTATGTCCTTATTCTTCCATAGCACCCCACTTGCTTTTTATCAAACTTACGTCCTCCCCTATTCCTATCTTAAAAGCATTTTATGTAGTAGTCATTATTTCTCATATAGTCAGTCACCTATATTTACTACTCTCCTCAGGTGCACTTACCGTTGCTGGTTCCAATAGCATACTTTCCTATTGGGCTTTGTATATATTGTAGGAACTTCATACCCTACCTCTTCAGTACAATTTAAGTTGAGAGTAGTTCAAAATCTAATGATGATTTTCCATATATTTTATTCAGTTTCCTAATTAGTCTCCATATTTTCTCTCACCTCCCATTCACTATTCAATGGACTGCAGAATACACTTATTAGAATGATTGATCTTATTACCTTTTGCTTTTGACCTTATGGATTCTAGAAATACAGAAAATAAGAGCCAGAATAAGCTGTTCAGCTCAGTGAGCCTACTTCACCATTTAATGTATTCATAGTTGAATCTCTGTCTGTGAATGCTCATGGGCCCTGTTCTATAACTCTATTCATTTAATTGCCAAAAAATCCTTTTATTCTTTCATGTGTTAGCTTGCCTTGTTCTGTTTGCATTTCAGCTGATTATGATCCTTGCAGATTCCTCTCTTCCCACCGAAGTACTAGCAAGAAGCTTTTTCTACTTTCCTATTTACCCTTCCATCAGGATGCAGACCTCATCTTGTTGGAGTATTTCCTTATTGTGTCTGAATTGGTGCCAATATCCCATGAAAAGGAATCCCTTTTTCCTACCACAGCACTTTTGTCACCTGGTTATTCTCCTGTTCTGTATGCTCTGGGGATATTGTGGTCTGGTAGTGTAGGTCTAGTAATCCAGAACCTCAGTCTAATGTTCTGAGGAAATGGGCTCAAATCCCTCAATAGTAGGTGCTGAACAAACAAGCAAGGTGAAGAGTATGTCATTCAACACTTTGAACCTGCTGTCATTCACTAAGGTCATGGCTGATCTGATTTAGCCTCAATGGTAGATTCCTGCATATCCCTGATAATCTTTCATCCTCTCACTTATCAAGAATCTATCTACCTCAGCCTTAAAAATAATATAAATATTCTCCATCCACTGCCTTTTGAAGAAGGGAATTCCAAAGACACTCAGCCCTCTGGAAGAAAATGTATTTCCTCATCTCTCCTTTAAATGGATGACTCCTTAATTATTAAATATGCACCCCAGTTTTAGATTCTCCAACAAGAGGAAATAGCCTTCCAATTCCACCCGGTCAGTGTGCCCAAAGGATCTTGTATATTTTGGTCATCACTTCTGACTCCTCTACACTTTCCTTGTAAGGCAATCTGTTCATTCCAGGTACTTTTTTTAGCGAACCCGCTCTGATCTGAACTGCATCCAAAGCTTTAACATCCTTCCATAGGTATGGTGACCATTTTGTTTTTATAAGTTGAATTCAATAAAAAAAGAACTTAAAAAACATCTATTCTGTAAGCAACCACATAATCACTGCTGTAAAAGCTCATCTTGGTTCACTAATGTCGTTTAGGGAAGGAAAGTGCCATCTTTGCCTGGTCTGGCTTACGTGTGACTCCAGATCCACTGCAATGCAATTGACTCTTACCTGCTTTCAGAGCAATTAGCATTGGACAACAAATGCTGGCCCAACCAGCAATGCCCATGTTCCATGAATGAATAAAATAGTGAATATCTTGGCTTGTTTGAGATTTGGGCAGTAATCCAGAGATTATTCGGCTGTTTAACTTGGAGCTAAAACTATGATACACTTTCAACAGGATCTCCTCCTCTTATCTATGCAATTTGTTCCAAAATGGAGCATGACAGCTTGATTTATCATCATCCTTTCCAGACTTCTCTCCAGCAGTTGTAAACTGTTGGGCAAAATACCCATTGGATTTCTTGTTCCTAGCTGCAAAGGATGTGATTTATCCCCTTTATTGTGGAATACCTGATTGCCACCATGATTTTATTCTGTGTAGAATTACAGATTGCATTAGTAATAGTAACACTTGAAGAACGCCATGTGGTGTTTTGTTGATTTTGAAAGAATTTGATTTGAGACGTGAGTGAACTTTCAGATTCGTCAAATGTAATTAAAAGCAAACAATGTAGGATTGAAATAAAAGCATAAAATGGTAGAAAAACAGCAGCTGTGTAGACACCTGAAAAGGGAGGGTCTAGAGCACAGACTCATTGACATCTTCTGGAATTTTCAGAACTTCTTCACCTTAAAAGTTCATCATTGAGCCTAACTGAAAGATCACGGTTGTATTTTTATACTTTCTGGGAATTTTATCTTGATTTTCTATTCAGATCAGTACAATGGCTTGGTAAATATAAAAGCAGAACAACTTTTTAAGAATCAGCAATTTGAACTTAATAGCTAGTGCAATCTCAACCTATTCAGTGCAAACTGCTGATAAGCAGGATGCTCCCTGACCACAGCTGATCCTGAAACTCTGGGAGTGTCACTACAGTTTAGGAACTGCGATAATAAAATGTGAGGCTGGATGAACACAGCAGGCTCAGGAGCACAAAAGCTGACGTTGGATTCTCCAGCATCTGCAGTTCCCATTATCAGTGATACAAGTTTAGGAACTGCATTGGGTTAAGAATGTAGTTCACTGTCATCTTCTCAAGGGTAATTAGGGAGGGGCAATAGATGCAGGTCTTGTCAATGATACCCATGTTTTGTGAGTGACTTATTTTTAAAAAAGAAAGTTCTTCTCCTTAACCCGTCTTTGCTATCTAGGGCAATTTATTCCACTCTGGTTCAATGGATTCAGATGGCTGACAAGCCCAGTGTGTCATCTGGAAACTTTGTCACACATTGGTTCTTGAAGAGTCAGGCAGATGTAAGTTTTGATGAGAACAGTTCAGAGAAACAAAGATTTTTCCCAACACCCTGAGTGTTTCCAGCATTTTCTGTTTTTTTTTTAGAGGTTTTCATCATTTGCAATATTTTCCTTATTGAGTTGGTCTATTGCTCATCAATTGCAGTTCACCCAAATAATGATTGAATGCCTTAACTAAGAGGATTTTGCTGTAGTTTTAAAAACAAAATCAGCTTTGTTTGTGTAATTGTTAACAAAGTCAGCCTATGGTTCTGGCTACAACACTTCTATTCTTTCCTCAGTAGTTATGCAGGATAAAATGCAGTTTAAATATATACTCTTCACATTGTGCCACCTATTGTTGATGGGTCTGAATGCTTTATTCAGAGGTCTCATTTAATTCCGTTAACTTGGGGATCATGTTTGTGGACTTTTTAATATGGTGATGTGGTTGTGCATTTTCTTGGATGGCACATCGAAAATCAACTGTTTTAGCTGTGCTCAGTTTAAATGTGGTAAATTTGTTTATAAGTTGCTAACATTATATGTTGGTGAGATGATCAGGCAATTCATCTTCTGCCAACTGAATTGATTGCTCAGGTGATCAGGGCCTTTGCTAATTTAATTACACACATGCAATCGCTAAATCGCAGAAGTCTTATGGCATAGAAGCAGGCCTTTTGGCCCAACATGCCTGCGCCAGCTTGTTAATTAAACATCATTACCTGGTGCCAATCTCCTGCTTTTTCTCCGTATGTTTGTGCATTTTTTCTATTCAAGTAATCATCCAATACCTTCTTGAATGCCTCAATTGAATCTGCTTCCACTATGCTGCCATATCCTAACTGTTTGCTGAATGAATAGTTCACCCTTCCTCCTTTTGCAGAACACTGTAAATCTATGCCCTCTTGTTCTTATTCATTTTTCTAGTGGGAACAGTTTCTCTCTATCTAGTCTATCCAGCCTGCTCATGATTTTCAAAATTTCTATCAGATTTCTGCTTAACATTCATATCTCCAAGGAGAACAGTCCCAACTTCTTCAATCAACTTTCATAACTGAATTTCCTCATCTCTGAAACCATTCTTGTAAACTACTGCAGTATTCTCTTTGAAGTGCGTTCACGTCCTTTGTATAAATCGATATGTAAAACTTTACACATTGCTTCAGCTGGGGTCCAACAAGTGTTTTATTATATGCCAACTGCCCTTACTGTTTACTTCATGTTTAACTCTTTCTGTTCCATTTCTCAATACTTAAGATTCTTATTTTCCCCTTCCAAGTTAAGCATTTTGAATTACTTAGGGAAAACAATAAGAGTTGTAACCTTACTGGAGCCTCTGTCGGCTAAAAAATTATCTTTGCTCCCTTTTCATTCTAAGTATTTATCCAAAGGTTATACAATATCTGGTGCCAAGTTCCTGTTTCATAATTAGTTACTTGAAAAAAGTTGTGTTCGTAATAATAGTTATTTGAAAAGTAGAGTAAGTCTTGAAAATAATTGACCCTGTACGCAAATTAAAGAGCACAGTGCTGAATTATGATGTGAATTTGTCAGTTTAGTGAATCGTTATCAACCTTCTTTAATGCTAATAGACTGTAAAATGGCTACCTATTTTAGCTACTTAGCACTTTGTATTTAGTAATTTTCATGTACCTCCTAGATACCACAAATATAGTCTATTCTTCGGATTTGAAACCACCAGTGCAGAGTTTTTTTTATTTGTATGCACAGAATGCCAGCTGTTGCCTTATCTGGAAGATATTTTTTACTGCGTCGAGTTCTGGGCGCCCTATTATAGGAAAGATGTGGATGCTTTGGAGAGGGTTCAGAGGAGGTTTACCAGGATGCTGCCTGGACTGGAGGGCTTATCTTATGAAGAGAGGTTGACTGAGCTCGGTCTCTTTTCATTGGAGAAAAGGAGGAGGAGAGGGGACCTAATTGAGGTATACAAGATAATGAGAGGCATAGATAGAGTCGATAGCCAGAGACTATTTCCCAGGGCAGAAATGGCTAGCACGAGGGGTCATAGTTTTAAGCTGGTTGGTGGAAAGTATAGAGGGGATGTCAGAGGCAGGTTCTTTACGCAGAGAGTTGTGAGAGCATGGAATGCGTTGCCAGCAGCAGTTGTGGAAGCAAGGTCATTGGGGTCATTTAAGAGACTGCTGGACATGCATATGGTCACAGAAATTTGAGGGTGCATCCATGAGGATCAATGGTCGGCACAACATTGTGGGCTGAAGGGCCTGTTCTGTGCTGTACTGTTCTATGTTCTATGTTCTATGTTCTATATTTGTTTTTCTTTTAATGCTACTGCAGTAGCATAGTATGAAGCATATTACAGTATGCAGGTTTGATTCTGTCACACCATTGTCGATCACAGTTCAATATTTGCGCATAAAATAAAATCTTCATATGTAATTTATTAAAAATATTACATCAATGTGAACTTCAGTGTTAGACCTTTTCCATTGGAATCAATTTTGCAAAATATGTTGGCCCACACTTCCTTATCCATAGTGGAGGCAAAACTCCATTGCCACTTGAAACTGTGCTTGCTGTTAGACTTCAGTGTTCCACTGTGTAGTGTTCCCTCGCTGAGCTCTGTATCATCTTTTTAAGGCATCAGCCTTTGTATGGTAGTGGCATGCTGTCTCCTCCAGATCAAACGATTGAGAGTTTAGGCCCATCAAAAACACTTGGTCTAAACTGACACTTTACCACAATGCTTAGAAGTGTTGCTCTATTTAAAGTGTTTCAGATCAGATGGTAATCCTTGGCTTTCTCTGGCTCCTCAGGATTTAAAAGATTAGGTGGTATATTTTGTTGGTCTCCAAAATTCAGATCCTGGAATCTAAATTATCATGATGGATGCCATTTCCTCACTTCTACCAGACTGTAGTCGACGGTGAAGAATTAAACTAAGAGTACAACAGGATCTTGATTGACTTGGGATAGTGTGCCAAGGAATGGCGCATTGAGTTAAGTTTAGATAAATGCAAGGTGTTGTATTTTGGTAAGACAAACCAGAGCAGTACTTAGACAGTAATTGGTAGGGTCCTGGGGAGCATTATTTGAACAGAGACCTGTCTTTACAGGTACATAGTTCCTTGAAAGTATCATCATAGATTGACAGGGTGGTGAGGAAGGTGTTCAGAATGCTTGTCTTCATCAGTCAGAGCATTGAGTACAGGAGTTGGTACATTGTGTTATGGCTGTAGAATATGTTGGTTAAGCCGTATTTGCAGTACTGCATACAATTCTGGTCACCCTGCGATAGGATGGATGTTATTCAACTGGAAAAGGTGTAAAAAGATTTACAAGGATGTAACTGAGACAGGAGGATTTGAATTATAAGAAGGGTCTGGATAGGGTGGGACTTATTTCTCTGGAGATGGAAAGCTGAGCGATAACCTTATGGAGGTTTATAAAATCATGACAGACATAGATAAGGTGATTGTTGAGGTCTTTTTCCCAGAATAGGGAAGTCCAGAACTACAGGGCAAAAATTTAAGATGAGAGGGCAAAGATTTAAAAGGGATCTGAAGGTCAAATTTTTTTCACACAAAGGGTGATGCGTATATGGAATGAACAGCTAGCCGAAATGGTGGAGGCAAGCACAATTGAAGCATTTAAAAGGTGTTTCGACTGGACATGGATAAGAAATATTTAGAGAATGGGCCAAACACAGTCAAGTGGGACAAATTCAGCTTTGGAAACCTGGTCGGCGTAGACGAGTTGGGCTGAAGAGTCTGCTGTTAAGCTGTAAGACTCTATAACTTATTATCACCTTACAAAAATCAGTGTAAAAGTATGCACAAGAACATGACCGAAAAGTTCTGAGAATACTAACTTGCTTGTCTGTTTGCTTACCTCTGCCAATAACTACAGAATTTATTTTTGTAGAGAAAACATGTGACTATCTCCTGGATTTCACCATATTATGCCTGTTCTTACAGATATCATTTCATAAAGCCTGGCGTTCTGGTCAATGTTTATCCATAAGATGTTAAAGCAGAAGTAGGCCATTAAGCCCATTGAGTCTGCTCTGCCTTTCAATGAGATCATAGCTCAGTGAACAATCCTCAATTCCACTTTCCTCCCTTTTCCCTATAACCCTTGATTCAATAAGTGATTAAAAATCTGTTTGTCCCAATCTTCTCTTCATACCACCACCAGCACCATGGGCTCTTATTATGTAGCCTCATGAACAGCATCTTAAAAGATGAGTCTTGGAAGGACGTACATAGTGTATCCACTGGTTCCCGTTTATCTATCCTACTTGTTACCTCCTCATATAATTCTAATGAATTTGTCAGGCATGAGTTTCCTTTCTTGAAGTCCTGCTGGCTTATGTATTTCTAAATGCTCTGCTGTTACATCCTTTCTAATGGACTGTAACATTTTCTCATTGGCTGATGCTAAGTTAACTGGCCCTCAACATGACTAAAAATATGATTGCGTCGGACATCTAGTCAAAGGATCATGTGAGACCTCAAGGGAGTTTCTTCCTGCTCTCTGTCAATTTAAACCTTTGCTCAGGGTTATGCGCTGTAGACAAAGGTAGCAATTACTGTGGTGATGACAGAAGAGTTTGAACATTATCTGCATGCAGCCATTGTTCCTCAGAGGATTCTTTGGGAAGAGGCCTTAAGTATCCTTTAAGCACATATTAAGGAGGAGAATAGGAAATCTTGTAGTCTTTTCCTTGGTCGGATTGCTCATTGAAGATAAAATATAGAGGCTGTTATGAACAACTGAAGCGGAAGTTACTGGACTAGGAGACATGGAGGAATGGACTGTACAGGTTGATTGCCACATTTTCTGACATTAGAACTGCTATATAAATACAAGTTTTGTCTAATAAATGTATTTGTATTCATGTATTTTTCAAATGTGTAATTTTTTTTTGTCAGCTCTATTTAGTTTGGCTTCAGCTTGCAGGTATCATTCACCATCAGCACCTTCTAGAAATAACTAGCCTAAGATTAGCAGGCTGACAGTAGTCAAGTGTCCTTCCCATTCCCCTTGTATAACTCACAGTAACATTTTCACAGTAAATAAGCACCATCCTTATTGCTGGTTGAGAAAGATGCGTAATCATCATATTAGTAATTATGAAATGCCTATTGCATTTCAAAAGTTGACAGAATTTTTTAGAAAGTGCATCAGAGTACATTGCAACTGTTCATTTGCATGTCTATGGTGGAAGCAGTCAGAAAACTATGTGGATCATGCTACCAGAATAAGATGATAATTTTATATGAGACATGTGACTATCTCCTGAGTTAGTCAACCCTATGGACAATCATGACAGACATAGATAAGGTGATTGTTGAGGTCTTTTTCCCCAGAATAGGGGAGTCCAAAACTACAGGGCAAAAATTTAAGGTGAGAGAGCAAAGATTTAAAAGGGATCTGAAGGTCCCTTTTAAGGGGCTAAATGTGCATCATTGACTTTAGCAAATGACTGTGTCCGCAAACTTCTGTTCATAATCTCTACAGATTCGCATGTTCTGAGAAAAGATTGCCAGTCAGCATTAACCAAATCTTCTTTGTGTAGGTGCTGCTGGATATGCTGAGTGTGTGCAATAGAGCCAGTGGACACATTAGGCTGAATGGCCTCCTTCTGTACTGTAAAACTTCTCAATGATAACATCTGGATGCTTTTTCACTATTTGTTGAAAAACATTGCATCAACCTTGCTTGAAAATTGTTAATGTTGGGCTGATGCTAAGCTAACTGGCCCTCAGCATGACTAAAAACACGATTGCGTCGGACATCTGGTGGCAGGGTCTTTTGAGACCTCATTATGTTATAGAAAATCGTGCTACAGAAATAATGGAGCCTATGGGAAAAGTGGGGTTGGGCAGACCAACAAGAAAATCACTCAAAATTGCTCAAAAGTCACTCAGAAGCCTAACGTAGGGATAGCGCAGTTTGAATAAATGTTTAATTCATATCTAATAATGAAATAAAAATAAATTTAATACCTTGCCTTGAATAATATCAAGATGACTCGATGGGAGAGTAAGTTGCTCTGTTGTTAGTGCAGGGGATGATGGTAATCATCATCATCATCATCATCATCATCACCACATTCAGATGCAATTGTGGTTGCAGGGTTAGGGCAAAAAATAGTTAATTCAGAAGTAGATGGCTGTGGTTCTTCGTCCTCTGACTGTGCTTTGGGAGTTGACATAAAAAAAGACATTCAGTTTTTGCTGATTCACCCTTTTTCTTCTTTCATGAAGAAGCTGTTTGAAGGATGCCAAATAAGATCTTATTCCACAAACTTCTACCCTGCAGCCTTCTGCATTGTAGCCATTGTCCTCTAAGAACTGCAACTGTTTCTAAATTTCTGTCAGGATAGAAGACCAGTCAGAAATTTGGAAGGAGTAACAGGAATACAGAGTACTGAGCTAATGGTAGTGTGGATGAGCAGAGATGTCTCTGTGTCCATGTGCAAAGATCCCTGAAAGTTGCCACCCAGGTTGACAGGGTTGTTAGGAAGGCGTTACGGTGTGTTATGTTTTATTGGTAGAGGGATTGAGTTTCGGAGCCATGAAGTCATGTTGCAGCTGTAGAAAACTTTAGTGTGGCCGCACTTGGAGTATTGCATACAGTTCTGGTCACTGCATTATAGGAAGGATGTGGAAGCATTGGAAAGGGTGCAGAGGAGATTTACCAGGATGTTGCCTGGTATGGAGGGAAGGTCTTAATGAGGAAAGGCTGAGGACTTGAGGCTGTTTTCGTAAGAGAGAAGAAGATTAAGAGATGACTCAATAGAGACATATAAGATGATCAGAGGATGAGATAGTGTGGACAGTGAGAGCCTTTTTCCTCCGATGGTGATGGCTAGCACGAGGGGACATAGCTTTAAATTGGGAGTGATAGATATAGGACAGATGTCAGATGTAGGTTCTTTACTCAGAGTAGTATGGACGAGGAATGCCCTGCCTGCAATAGTAGTAGACTCGCCAAGTTTAAGGGCAGTTAAATGGTCTTTGGATAAACATTTGGATGATAATGGAGTAGTGTAGGTTAGATGGACTTCAGATTGGTTTCACAGATCGGCGCAACATCAAGGTCTGAAGCGCCTGTACTGCGCTGTAATGTTTTATGTTCTAAGTAGAAAGCTGTCGTGGTGCGGTATCCCAGACTACTACTACTTCATCTCCAGCTTCCACTTCCTGCT
This sequence comes from Stegostoma tigrinum, assembly GCF_030684315.1. NCBI lineage: Eukaryota > Metazoa > Chordata > Chondrichthyes > Orectolobiformes > Stegostomatidae > Stegostoma > Stegostoma tigrinum. Next base: position 12,569,796 of record NC_081374.1, on the reverse strand, counting down.
GAGCAAAAATTTGGAATAGTGTTATAGCTAACAGAAGTTTGTGTTTATAATGGGGTACTGTCTGGATCTTGTTGCATTTGGAAATGAACTGCTTCAATATCTGAGGAGTTGCGAATCGTGCTGAATATTATGTAGTCATTGGCGAACATTCCTACTTCTGACCTTTTATGATGGAGGGGAGGGTCATTGATGAAGCAGCTGAAGTTTGTTGGGCCTACCCTGAGGAACTCATGCAGAGATCTCATGCGGCTGATACGGCTTGATTCCAACAATCAAAACAATCTTCCTATGTATTGGGTATGACTCCAACCAGAGGAGAATTCTCCCCCCGATACCCATTGATGCCAGTTTTGCAACGGCTGCTTGAAGTGATACTTGGTGTGGCCTTACTGTCAAGAGCTGTCACTCTCACCTCACCTCTGGAATTCGGTGCTTTTCTCCATGTTTTAATGAAGGCTGAGTGGCCCTGGCGGAACCCAAATTGGGCACCACTGAGCAGGTTATTGCCAGGCAGGTTCTGCTTGATTACACTGGTGACACCTTCCATAACTTTACCAATGATCATGTATGGGCTGATGGGGCAGCAATTGGCTGGATTGGATTTGTCCTGCTTTGTGTACATGACGCACCCTGGTCGATTTTCCTTATTGTTGGGTAGATGCCACTGTTGTACGTGTACTGGAACAGTTTGGCAGGGGGAGTGCAAGTTCTGCTTAAGAAGGCTAACCAGCATGGTTAAGAAGCATTTAGCATACTTGTCTTCATTGTTCAGACTGTTTGAGTGTAGGAGTTGGGGCATCATATTGAGGTTGTACTGGACTTTGGTAAAGACTCTTATGGAGTTCTGCATGCAGTCCTGGCAGCCCTGCTCTTGGAAGGATATTATTAAGTTGGAGGGTGGTTTCAGAAAAGACTTACCATGATGTTGCCAGGAATAGAGGATTTGAGTTATAAAAATAGGCTGGAACCTTTTCACTGGAACATAGGAGGTTGAGGGGTGACTTTATAGAAGTTTATAAAATGATGATGGACATTGATGAGGTGAACAGCATTCTATTCCCTAGGGTGGGGTAGATCAAAACTAAGAGGTATATTTTTAGGGTGAGAGGAGAAAGTTTTAAAAAGGACGTGAACAACTTTTTCACACAGACAGTGATTTGTGTGTGAAATGAACTGCCAGAGGAAGTGGTGGAAGAAGATACAGTTACAACGTTTAAAAGATATTTGGATAAGTACATGAATAGCAAAGATTTGGAAGCATTTGGGCTAATTGTAGATAAGTGGGACTAGTTTAGGTTGAAAGCATTGGTGTGGACTAGTTAGACAAAAGGGTCTGATTTCGAGCTGTATGAGTATGACTCTGGAGTACAGATCTTCAGTACTATTGCTGAATGTTGTCAGAGCCCCATAGCGTTTGTAATGTCCAGTGCCACCAGCCATTTCTTGATATCACATGGAGTGAATCAAATTGGCGGAATACCGGTACCCAAGGCTGAAAACCATTGAAGGAGGCTGAGGTAGATCATCTACGCAGCAGTTCTGACTGAAGCTTCCTCTGAATGCTTCAACCTTATTATTTGCACTGATGTGTTGAATTCTTCCATCATTGAGGATTGGGGCATTTGTAGAGCCTCTTTTTCCATTAAGTTGTTTAATTGCCCACTACCATTCACGACTGGCTGTGGCAAGACTGCAAATCTTGGACCTGGTCTGTTGGTTGTGAGATCATTTAGTTCCATCCATCACTGTTTATGCTGCTTGGCAAGCAATTAGTCTTGTTTTGGTAACTTTACCAGGTTGCCATTTCATTTTAAGGCATGCCTGGTGCAGCTCCTGGCATGCCTCTTACACTGTTTTGAACCAGGATTGATCCCTGGCTTGGTGGTAATGGTTGAATGGGAGAAATACTGGGCCGTGAGGCTGCAGATTGTGCTGAAGTACAGTTCTGTTGCTGTTGATGGCCCACAGCACCTCATGGATCCCCAGAGTTGAGTTGCTAGATCTATTCAAAGTTTGGCCCATTTAGCTCTGTCGTAGTGCTATACAGCACAATAGAAGCTATTCTCAATTTGAGGGTTGGACCCTATCTCCGCACAGACGTTTTGGTGGCTATCCTTACTCTTGTCATGGACAGATGTATATGCAGCCAGCAGATTGATAAGCATGAGGTCAAGTATGTTTTTTCACTGTTACTGGTTGCCTCATCACCAGCTGCAGATCCAGTCTAACAGCTATGTCCTTTTGGACCCTACCAGTTCAATTAATAGTGCTGCTACCAAGCCACTCATGGTGATAGATGTTGGAATCTCCCACCCAGGGAACATTTTACACCCGTAGCACCCTCAGTATTCACCCTCAGTGTTTTCACCATTTGATCAATATGGCGGAGTACTGATTCATGAGACGAGGGAGGACAGTACGTGGTAATCAACATGGTTAACCTGAATCCATAAGACATCATGTAGTCCAGAATCAATGTTGAAGACTCCCAGGGCAACTCCCCCCTGACGAGATACCATTCTGCAACCACCTCCCCTGGGTTTGTATTGTGGTGGGACAGTATATATCCAGGGATGGTGTTGGTGATTGAACATACTCAGTATCATATCATACAGAGAATGTCTGTGTCAGACTGTTGCGTGACTAAACTGTGGCTTTATCAAGGCATTGTTTGATTAGTCTGTGAGACAACTCTCCACATTTTGGCACTAGCCCCCCAGATGTTGGTAAGGAGAACTTTGCAGGGTCGACAGGGCTTTTGTCCTTTCCATTGCCTAGGTTGATGCCAGGTGGTCTGTCCAGTTTCATTTCTTTGTTGAGACTTTGTAGTAATTGATACAACTGAGTGGCTTGCTATAGTCACTTCACTGGGCTGTTCAAGGTCAACCGCATTGATGCGGCTCTGGAGTCACATTTAGGCCAGATCAGGTTTCCTTCACAGAGGGCCATTAGTGAGCCACGTAGGTTTTTCTGATAACCAGTGCTGTCGTGGTCACCAGCAGATTCTTGATTCTGCTTTGTTCTTAAATGAATTCAATTTCCACTGTCTGCCATGGTGAGTTTGAACCTGAGTATCCAGAACATTAGATAATAAAATGTGAGGCTGGATGAACACAGCAGTCTTCTCTGATGAAGGGTCTAGGCCCAAAATGTCAGCTTTTGTGCTCCTGAGATGCTGCTGGGCCTGCTGTGTTCATCCAGCCTCACATTTTATTAACTTGGATTCTCCAGCATCTGCAGTTCCCATTATCCAGAACATTAGATGAGTTTCTGAATTGATGGCCTTAACAATAATTCTGCTAGGCCATTGCCTTGCCTTTGTAGCCACTTTGTAGTTTTGCACTCTTCAACTTTCCCATTTGGTCTACAGAAATTGCCTTGCCAATTGGAGCTGAATGAAAGGATGCTGTACATTAATTTTGTGTTGCAAGTGTATCACTGAAGCATGTGCAGAAAATTGTCTGCAAATTGAATATCTGTGTGCTGTAATCTAATCATTGTTTCTAGTGAAACTTTCATTAAAAACATTTCTTTTTATCTTATCATGGCTGATTTAAAGAACTTAAAAACTGCCTGGATAAGATGAAAGCTGCTTCGAGTGTGGTATGATTCCATGATGCTGTAATGACAGGTTGCTGCTTAGTAACCAGATAAAACAAGTTCGAGTGTATGACCATAAAAGCCAACATCTTTACTGAACAAAATATTGAGCACCAGTTACTCATTATCGGTGATGTGATACACAATTGCAGCAGGGTGAATTATATCCTTGTAAAAGCATAACATGGTCTGGTAAAATCTTGATTTGATGTTTTCCAATATTATCCATGACATAGCCAGTTCTAGCCACTACCTAATCATTAGTTATGCTTTTGTTATGTACCATGCTGTTTCAGTGCGACTAATGTCATTAATTGCAACTGCACCTTTTTCTGAAACTTATTTATTTCCTACGGCAGTGTCACTGCTCGTTTTTTTCATAGCCAGTCCTTTTTAATAACTTTATGTTTTAAAACGAAGTCACCACATTTCTTTGTGTTATATGTGCACTCGCCATTAGCAACCCCTATCAATGGATACTTATAATGGACTTATTCAGTCTGTTTAACTCTATAACTTATCCTCCACTGCATTATATAACTCTGTATTCTATTCTACTCCATCATTTTGATTTATTGAACAATGGTCACTGTGAATGATTACACAAAGCTGTCTTGTGTTTCACTAGTACTGAAAAATGTAAGTAGAAGTACTGAGATAGTCGCAACTGCAGATGCTAGACAATCTGAGATAACAAGGTGCAGAGCTGGATGAACTCAGCAGGCCAATCAGCATCAGAGGAACAAGAAGGCTAACATTTCCGGCTGAGATCCTTCTTCAGAAAAAGAAGGGTCTTTTCTGAAGAAGGGCCTAGGCCCGAAACGTCAGCCTTCAGTAGAAGTACTGATTTTGTTTGCAGCACTTGACGCAGTTTTTCGGAAGTTACAACATAAGGTTCTTTGGTATACCACAATTTGTAAAGTTTGTGTCAGTTTTGAAACGATCCTGACATGGAATAGATTAAAGGCAGCTTACTCTTAAATAAAATTAAACAAATGCTTTGGAGTTCGTCATGCAAGGTCCATTGAACACTGTATGATGTCAGTTTGAAACATTAAAGGTCTTGCAGTGCATTGATTTTCAATTAGCCATAAAATTATACCCATCTGCCAGTTCAACACAGTTTGTAATATCTACAGTATGCATAGGTGGAATGTGTCTCAATTTATCTAAAAATCATATATGCTGGAAGTGTTGTGCAGTTGCAAACATGTTAATTTCTTGAACTTGTTTTTGTTCATTGGATTTGATTGATACACAAACTTAATTTTTTTAATAGAAAGCATCTGTGCAGTGTAATTGCTGTACATCATCTCAGTTTCACGGGAACCTCGGTGACATTTGCATAAAGTATGGAAAATACTGAAATTTCATATTTAGCAGTATGTCACAGATGTCTCTGTAATATCTTAACATATTCCAGTGCATTAACTAGTTTCCTTTAACAGTTTTTTTACTGCTGTCAGTTCCAGCATGAAAAACCATTCTTGACAAGTACAAATAAGTTGGTCGGAGGTATCCCAGGATTTGTGAATCTGAAATTTTCTGCTGGAAATTGAAAGCACCCTGAAAGGCCTCATCTTTACAAGTGTCAATATCCTGGGAATTACCATTAATGAGAAACTCAACTGAAATGGCCATAAAAATACAGTGGTTACAAGAACAGGTTAGAGGTTTGGAATGCTGCGCAAGTAACTCACCTCCTGACTCCCAAAGCCTATCCACCATTTATAACACACAAGTCAGGAGTGTGATGGAATAGCCCCACATGCCTGAATGAGTGTAGTTTCGACAACACTCAAGAAGCCTGACACCAGTACAAAGCAGCGCACATGATTGGCACAACATGTGCAAGCGTCCATTCACTCCTCTACTGACACTCCGTCGCAGCAGTGCGTATTATTTGCAAGATGCAGTGCTGAAATTCATTGAAGATCCTTCGACAGCACTTTCCAAACCCATGATCATCTGAAAAGAAAAGGATAGTAGATGCATGGGAACACTATCACCTTAGAAATTCCTCTTTGAGCCACTCCCATCCTGACTTGGAAATATATTGCCATTCCTTCACTGCAGCTGGATCAAAATTCTGGAATCCCTTCCTTAAAGCATTGTGGGTCTACTTAAGCACATGGACTCCAGCATTCCAAGAAGACATCTGGCTGCCATCTTCTCAAGGGAAAATAGGGAAGGGCAATAAATGTTGGCCAGCAAGTGATACCCACATCCCATGAGAGAATAAAAATGTGTAAAATTGTGTGGTAGTCAATAGTCATACTGAATAGTGGCACTTCACTCTGCTGCTCAGATGTCTGTATTCAGTGACATCATTGGCACAGATCTGGCAACAGGTCACTTGCCAGACACTTAGGCATAATGATCAATGCCATGACTAATTACTGCAAGAACAATTGATCAAAATTTCACATTAATCTCTGTTTCCTAGGCTATTATGTAATGTAATTTCCTTGTAAAGCTATTTAAAGTGATTATCTGATTCGTCCTGAATTTTACATGGCAACAAGCTTTGCTGGTTAAGGGATTAAAAAGTGCCAAATTTCCCTTGCTAGGAAGAAATGTGCAAAGTATTCACGTCTATAAACAATGACTAGAGCTGGTGTGCTGTTGGTGGATAGACTGTCAGTCACCAAGCCTCACAGGGAGGGGTTAGAAATGCCTAGATTTTGTAAACTGTTAATACTTCAAAATGGCAATCTAATTCCAAAATATAGAGTTTATCTTATTAGCTTTTCTCGCTGCTGCTATGAAAAATAGGCTTTCAGGAGGACATTTGTATCAAGCTATTGTATTCTATAAGTTTCTTGAGATATCCCTGAATCTTTCTGTCTACAAAAGTTAGAGAGAGAACAGAGAGATGGAAGTAGCCAATCTCTCTTGTTCACCATGCAAAATGCATGTGGGGATCTCATACTCATATTGAAAAGGCCTTGTTCGCAATGTTTAAATGAAGTTGGAACATTGGCTTTAAGGAAGGAACCTTGATGGTACCCCTCTCTGTGAAAGTTAAGTTTGGCTGTTGGAATTTATCTGGCTGGAAAAGGAAAAAATGAATAAAATCACTGGAAGCTGAACATAATTGTGGACTGACTCCTGGGGAATGAGTGTCTGTTTAAGGGATAGAATGAATTGTACCCATGAAAGATAATTTTGCATACTTTACAAATTAAATGGGGTAAGGCTTTTCAATAGTTTAGAGTATAAACTGCCTGCTGTGATTGTCACATGAGACCCATTGTACTCCAAAAGGTTTATTTGAAATCATAGGGTGTTAGCGTGCTGCTCCTTCACCAGGTGACTTCACTTGATGAAGAAGCAGCACTCAGCCTGCGATTTCAAATAAATCTGTTAAACTACCACCTGGTGTCATGTGACTTTTGAGTTGATCCATCCCGGTCCAACACCGGCACCTCCACATCATTACTTTAATGGTGTTTAGTCAATCTTGCTTTTTGTTAATTTATTACTGTTAAAGTTTTAAAACTTTGAAATATTGTGTGATCACTTCAAATCACTCACAGAAATTAAGAAGTCTTTCTGAACGTTATTAGTTTCTCAGAGGATTGTAACTCCAAAAGTAAGCTGTACATTCAGTGCCCTAGTTAATGAAGACTTTGTGTGAAAGTGTTATGCGGGAATGAATAGTGACTTATATTCAAGGTAAAGTCTATGCTGTGAGCTGTAATTATTCTTGGTGTCCCTGGAGAGAACAGTGGGAGAGAAAGTGGCAGAATGATAATGTTGCTGGAAAAGTAATCATAGTATAGAATAATAGTAGACTCAAGTTAATGCTCTGGGGCCATGCGTTTGGAACCACAGCTGATGGTGAAGTTTGAATTCACGTAATAAATCTGGAAATAAAAGTTTGTCTAAAAGTTACCATGAGTCCATTATGGTAAACCCATCTGGTTCACAGAAGAAAATCTGCCACCTGTGCCTGGTCTGGCCGACATGTGACTCCATATCCACACCACCATGGTTGACTGTGGTAGTTTGTTTGTTGCAACCTTTGGCATGTAGATGTAACAACAGTGCTGTTAGGAAGGGAATTCCAGGATTTTGATCCCATGACAGTGGAGGAACAGTGACTTTACTTCCAAGTCAGGATGGTCCAAAGATTCAAGAGAAACTTGCAAATGGTCATGATCAGTTTTGGTTCTGGGGCATTTTAGAAGGCATTCAACAGTCAACCACATTGTTGTGGATATGGAGTCACATGTAGGCCAGACCAGGCGCAGGTGGTAGATTTTCTTTTGTGAACCAGATGGGTTTACAATAATGGTCTCATAGTCACTTTTAGACGAACTTTTATTTCCAGATTTTTACCTGAATTCAAATTTCACCATCTGCTATGGCGGGTTCCAAACGCATGGCCCCAGAGCATTAACTTGGGTCTACTATTATTCTATACTGTGATTACTTGATCTGTTTCATTACTCAGTGTTTTTATTCTGGCTTCTGAAGCAGCAGATCCAGAAATATGTATTTGGGGAATATATGATTTTTCTCTTCATTGTCAAATATATTGTAAAAACGTATGATCACCATTTGTAATTAATCATATTTTCTACCAGTTGCATCACATACTGTGTCACTTATGTTACACTGCAAATTTAAGAACTCGTCACTCAATCATCCTCATGACTCAGTGGCAACATTAATGACCATGTTATCATTATTTTATTTCTCCAGTTTTCTTGCCATGGTACAGGAATATAAGCCACATCAGGCCAACAATGGAAGTAGGGAAGAAGCATTCTCTGGTCAGAAATAATCCCCACTACATCTTAGAATCATTATGGTGCTCATTATGTCTGCAATGGCTGTCTGATTATTTGATTGGTACTGAGCATCCTGCCTTTTCAATGTAACTCTGCACATTGTATCTAGTTAAGTAATCATCCGATGGCCTCTTAAATGCCTCAATTGTATCTGCCTCGACCATGCTTAAAGGCAGTGCATTCCAAAACAGTACACTTGCTGTATGAAAAAACTTCTTCTCACTTCATTTTTGCTTATTTAGCAAAATGTTTCAGAACTGCCCCCACTGGCTCTCAATCCTTTTGAGCTGGATTTTCTATTCTGTCCGGAACCCTCATTTTCTGTAAAAACTTCAAAATATCTATCAAATCTCCTCTCCAAGGAAAGGATTTCCAACTTCTCTGATTTATCCTCGTAACTGATGTTTCCAGGCATGGGAAAGTTAAAACTTCTTCTGCACTCTTTACAATTTATTCACTTCTCTCCTAAGGTATAGTACCCAGAACTGTAAAATACTCCAGCTGAAGTTGAACCAATGTCTTGTATAAACTCAGCATAACATTACTTGTATTGAGGAAAGTGCTTATAGGTCATAGATGAAGGGAAACAGTAGGAATATGGATAAAAAATTAGCTGAGGAATACAAAATAACATGAATAAGTTATTTTGGGCTGAAGGAGAGTTTTCAATGACATTCCCTAGGGTGACTAGTAAGACCCTTGGATTTCCAAATAGCCTAAATCTTTTCTTTTCTGTTCATTTTTGTGGAAGTGGCATCACCGGCTGGCCAACATTTCTTGACCATCCCTAGTTGCTCTTGAGAAGGTGATGGTGAGCTGCGTTCCTGAACTGCTGCTGTCCTCTTGGGTTGACCCACAATGCTATTCGGGAGGGAATTCCAGAATTTTGACCCAGCAACAATGAAGGAACAGCGATATATTTCCAAGTCAGGATGGTGAGTGACTTGCTGTCTGTGGATCCTTAGTGAAATTCTGCAGTGCGTCTTGTAGGTAGTAGCAGCCATGTGTATTGAACATTGGTGGTGGAGGGAGTGAATGCTTGTGGGTGTAATGCCAATCAAGTGGGCAGTTTTGTCCTGGATGGTATCAGGCTTCTTGTGTGTTGTTGGGGCTGCACTCATCCAGGCAAGTGGGGAGTATTCCATCATACTCCTAACTTGCGCCTTGTAGATAATGGACAGGCTTTGAGGAGTAAGGAGATGAGTTACTTGCCACAGTATTCCTAGCTTCTGGCCTGCTTTTGTAGCCACGCTGTTAATGTGAAGAGTCCAGTTGAGTTTCTGGTCAATGATAACCCCCAGGATGTTCATAGTGGGGATTCAGTAATGCTAACACCATTGTATGTTGAGGGCGGTGGATAGGTTGTCTCTTACTAGCAATGGTCAGAGTCTGGCATTTGTATGGTGTGAATGTCACTTGCCACTTGTCAAAGCCTGGATATTGTCCAGATCTTGTTGTGTGTGAATATGGACTGCTTCAGTATCTGAGGAGTATTGAATGGTGCTGGATATTGTGCAATCATTGGCAAACATCCGCACTTCCGACTTTATGATGGAGGGAAGGTCATTGATGAAGCAGGTGAAGATGGTTGGGCCTAGGACACTACCCTGAGGAACTCCTGCAAAGATGACCTGGATCTGAGATGATTGACCTCATACAACCATGAACACCTTTCTCTGTGTCAGTTACGACTCCAACCACTGGAGCGTTTGCCCCCAATACTCATTGATTCTAGTTTTTCCAGGGCGCCTTGATGCTACACTCAGTCGAATGCAGCTCTGTTATCAAGGGCTCAAAACTCTCACCTCACCTCTGGAATTCAGCTTGTTTGTCCATGTTTGAACCAAGGCTGTAATTAGATCAGGAGCTGAGTGGCCCTGGTGGAACCCAAACTGGACGTCACTGAGCTGGTTATCTGAGCGGGCGCTGCTGATGACACCTTCCATCACTTTATTGATGATCAAGAGTTGACTGATGGTGTGGTCATTGGCTGGGTTGGATTTGTCCTGCTTTTTGTATACAGGACATACTTGGGTAATTTTCCACATTATCCGGTAGATACCAGTGTTGAAACAGTACTGGAACAGCTTGGCTAGGGGGGGCGTCAAGTTCTGGAGCACAGTTCTTAAGTTCTAATGCTGGAATGTTATGAGGGCTATCCAGTCTCTCCACCTGTTTCTTGATATCACGTAGAGTGAATCAAACTGGCTGAAGACTAGTATCTGTCATGCTGGGGACCACTGGAGGAACCCGAGATGAATAGTCCACTCGGCACTTCTGGCTGAAGATTGCTGTGACTGCTTCAGCCTTATCTTTTGCACTCGTGCTGGGCTCTTTTATCATTGAAGGTTGGGATATTTGTGGAGCCACCTCCTCTGGTGAGTTGTTTAATTGTCCACCACCATTCACAACTGGATCTGGCAGGACTACAGAGCTTAGATCTGATTCATTGGTTGTGGGATTGCTTAGCTCTGATTATTACTTGCTGCTTTTGCTGTTTGGCATGCAAGGAGTCCTGTTTGGTGGCTTTCACCAGGTTGATACCTCATCTTCAGGTATACATGGTACTGCTCCTGGCATGCCCTCCTGCACTCTTAATTGAACCAGGGTTGATCCCCTGGCTTGATGGTAATGGTTGAGTGGGGGATATGCCAGGCCATGAGGTTACAGAGTGTATTGGAGTACTGTTCTGCTGCTGTTGATGGCCCACAGTACCTCATGGATGCCCAGTCTTGAGTTACTAGATCTGTGCAAATTCTGTTCCATTTAGCATGGTGATGGTGCCACACAACGTGATGGAAGTTGTTCTCAGTGTGAAGATGGGACTTTGTCTCCATAGGGACTGTGTGATGGCCACTCTTAACAATACTATCATGGACAGATGCAACTGCAGCTGGCACATTGGTACGGATGAGGTCAAGTATGTTTTCCCTCTGGTTGGTTCCCTCACCACCTGCCGCAGACCCAGTCTAGCAGTTGTGTCCTTTAGGGCCCAAATAGCACGATCAGTACTACTGCTGCCGAGCCAGTGTAGGTGGTGGATATTGAAATTCCCCCACCCAGAGTACATTTTGTGCCCTTGCCATCCTCAGTGCTTCCTCTAAATGTTGTTCAAAATTGAGGAGCATGGATTCTTCAGCTGAGGGAGGACGGTACATAGTAATCAGCAGGAGGTTTCCTTGCCCATGCTTAACTTGAAGCCATGAGACTTCATGGGGTCCAGAGTCAATGTTGAGGACTACCAGAGCAACACTTTCCCAACTGTATACCACTGTGCTACCCCGTCTGCTAGGTCTGTCCTGGTGAGACAGGACATATCCAGGGATGGTGATGGTGGTGTCTGGGATATTGTGTGTAAGGTATGATTCTGAGACTATGACTATATCAGATTGTTGCTTAACTTGTCTGTGAGACAGCTGTCCCAATTTTGGCACTAATGCTCAGATGTTAGTGAAGAGGCCTTTTCATGGTTGACACTCTGCCATTGTCTTTTCCGGCGCCTAGGTCGATGCCAGGTGATCCGTCCAGTTTCATTTCTTTGAGTCTTGGTATGACAGGGACAATTTCAAAGTCTGTAAACAACAGGAAAAAAAACTAGGAAATGGTGAGGAAACAGCTAAACTTTAATTTGACAGTTGGGTAGGATGAGCTGCTAGGTGGTGGATGAAGTTCCAATGGAGAGAAAAAGGAGATGATATACTTTGATACAAAGGACCTAGAGAGACAAAATAAAAGTTGCTATTCTATAAGCACACAGACAATGATCCCTTTTAGGCTGCACGGAAGCTACATGCATATTGAGTGGCATGTAGTGCATCAGTTCCACATCTTTATCTTAATTTTGTTTTCTGCTGTCTCCTTTGTCATCCAGGAAGCTCTGGATTAGATGATAGAAATAGTAAGAACTGCCAATGCTGGAGTCAGGTAACACAGTGCGGAGCTGGAGAATCACAGCAGGCCAGGCAGCATCAGAGGAGCAAAAAAGCTGATGTTTCAGATTGGGACCCTTCTTCAGAAATGCCTCTTCTTGCACTGTTTGCTTGTAAATAGTTCCCATTCTGGGCTAGTGTTAGACTTTCTGCAGTTGCATAGTAAGGGACCATGGTGTGGGATGGGTGGGCGGTGTGAAGAAGTGTTAGCAGTGATGGAAGTGTGAACCAGGGTGGCATGGCAAGAGCTGCCCCTATAGAATGCAACAGTAGAGGGAAGGGAAAGATATATTTGGTGGTGGTATCCTGCCAGAGGTGGTAGTGTCACACCTAATGTTTACACTTTTTTTTAAACATACCTGTCTTTCCTTTTACTACCATCAGCACTCCTTTTGTCTTTTGTTTCATTTGCTCCTCTCCCTCAGTTTACAGCAATTTCCAGCTTCTCAGTTCTGAAGAAGAGTCATATTAGACTCAAAATATTAACTATTTTTCTTCCTAGGGATGCTTCCAGAACTTATTTTCTCCAGATTTTCTCTTTTTATGACTCATCTAATATGTCTGATGATATTTTTGACAGAAGCGTGAGTTCTGTCTTTTATCCCCAGTTTACATCCTTTACACAACCTGTACTTGTACTTCAAACTAAAAAGTGTACTAAAAAGAAACTTGCGTTTATAAAGTATCTATCATGACTGTTAGACTTCCCAGAGCACTTTGCTGCCAATGCACAACGTTAGACACTGTTGTAAAGTAGGAAGCATGGTGGCGAAGACTTACATGGCAAGCTCCCACAAACAGCATTGTGAAAATTACATGTTGTTTGTTTTTTGCAAGGCTGATTCAAATAAAGCATATTTTAAGGGATGAGAGAGCAGTTTAGCCAAGGAATTCCAGGATTTGATTTGTAATTATTCTCTCTCTTTGCTCCTTGCACTTTTATGGGGGCATTAGAAGGCCTTTCAGCAAGCTTTGGAATCGATGTACTGGGCAAAGTTCTCCACAAATGCACCAGGCAGCAACACATGGGAAAAGATGGGCCGACTGATCAGATTTTTGAATGTTGAACAAACAGAGGAAACTTAACAATTTTGGAGCCTCTCCCAATTTCTGCAGGTAAAATGGCAATTTTCCTTTTTTCATCCTTGCCATTTCCCCCCACACATTTTCAACTCTCTCAAATGATGCAACTTGAAGATCAATTCTATCATATCTATAAAACTGTTATTACTATTTTACAATTGTTCTGTAGGATGTTAACTTGTTTCTGATTTGCAGTTGAACTGCTTTGTGATACAATTTCCTTAAGAGCGAAGTTTCACAATGTACAGTCTATTTTACTAAGCTCATGACAATCATAACCACGCATGTCTGTGTTAATATTTCCAGTGAAGCGTTTTAATTAAACATCAACATTGATAAGTAAAAGTCTAATTCTCAGCACCAGGTGTACTGGGAATTTCATGGTTTTGAAGTTCCCAGGAAACTTCAATGATTTATTTTAGGATTTTATCAATGACCCTTATTGCCTGTTCTAAAATATTTTTCCACCATAATAAAACTTCTTTCACACTAACATTGAAGTACTGAAGTTAAGAAGTATCTTTTACATGATTAAGTGTAACAACGAAACAGCAGTGTATTTTTTTCAATGTGGTGGCCTCAAAATTCTGCAAATATTCCATAAGCTTACTTTTTTGTGAAACACAAACTTTCCTGAAAAGTATTATTTTATTGTAATGTGCAGTTTTACACTGATTAACAAATTTGTGCGGTTGCTTATTTTGTTGATATAATATCATTAACAGTGAACAGTGACATTGGTTTCATGTTAGTTTCTTAATTTTATACAAGGAGAGTTTGATCAAGTTCATGGCATATTAGTGCCAGCCATGGCGTAGGAGGAGGGTAGACCACATCCAATGAGGGTTAGTGAAGTTTCAGTTGTGTAAAACATTGAGATTCTTCCATCTAACCACCAGAACACACTGCAGTTTGGAACATGTGCACGATGTGGAATATTAATTCTTTCTTCTGTGCATGCAAACAGCTACTAGCTGAAACGTTTTCACAGGAAAATTAGTCAGAAACATCATAAAAGTAGTAGAAAGGAAATCAAAAAATCTTTGTGATAGGTTGCGAACAAAACTTGTACAGTGCTATAATTCCATTTTCTTCAACTGCCTCATAATCTTGAACTTAAATGTGGATGGAAACTGAAGAAACCTACTTCAAAAATGAGCACTCCCTTTTCCATCCAATTTTTAAATGTTATAAAATTTCCATAAGTAGCTACAGCATAAAGAGAGGAAGGTTACAAGTTTTATTCCTGATCCTGAATTTTGTTGAATTCCTGGTTCAGAGAGTGGATTCATAGATTCTCTACAATGCAAAAAGAGGCCATTTGGCCCTTTTGAATCTGTACCGAGCCTCAGAGCATCTTGGCCAGACCCAACCCCATAACCTGTAACCCTGCATATTTACTATGGCTCATCCATTTAGACTACACGTCCCTGGACACCGTGGACAATTTAGCATGGCAAATCCACCTAACCTGCACATCTTTGGACTGAGGAAGGAATCCAGAGTATCTGGTGGAACCCAAGCAGACACAGGGAGAATGTGCCAACTCCACACAGATTATCACCCAAGGCTTGAATCAAACTTGGGCCCCTGGCTCTGTGAGGCAGCAGTGCTAACCACTTCTAAACAGGAATCCATTTAGGGGCTTCTCTTCATGATTGATTTACTGCAAACATTCAGAGTTGAGCATTATTCTAGAACGATAACAACTGTTGTGTACCAGTGTGGAACTACTACCCAAGAACTCCATCAAAGAGTCATCACCTTCAAGGAGCAGATAAGATGTGTTGATATATCTGAAAAAATTGCACATTCTTTTGAGTAGAAGTTATTTGTCTGTATTGGATGAAGAAGAACATATAACATAGATCAGAACAGCCAGGTAGCACAGCGGTTAGCACTTCTGCCTCATGCTGCCAGGACCTGTGTCCAATTCCTGTTTCGGATGACATCATGCATGTTCTCTGCACGTCTAAGTGTGTTTCTGCCAAGTTTTCTCCCACAGTCCAAAAATGTGCAAGTTAGGTGGATTGTCCGTACTAAATTACTTTGTAGTGTCCAGGGATGTAGAGGCTAGGTGGATTAGCTGTGGTAAATACAGGAAAGAGTAGGATTCTGGTGGGATGCCCTTTTGGGGATCAGTGCAGACTTGATGGGCAAAATGCCCTCTATCTACAGTATAGGGATTCTACAACAAAGAAATGCTACATTAACTTAAATTGTTCATTTCCCTTACTCCCATATAAATCTTTATTTGACGTTATTGGAAATTGACTGAAGGATACTGCAGTTTGTTTTAAGATGTGATAAATGAGATTACAATTAGGAAGCTGAGTTGAAACTGAGTGCTTTGGTTGAGGAAACTAGCAACAATTTATGGTAAACACTAGGATGAGGCAAATCAAAGCATCATCATATTTGTGGAATCTTCCATGCGGCTTAAAGGATTGCGGATTATAGCTGAAACATAGAAGTTGAGAGTGAGAGGTGGCCATTTGACCCTTCAAGCCTGCTCCGCTATTCATCACAATCATGGCCGATCATCCAACTCAGTACCTTTTTAATGCTGCTTTCTCCCCGTATCCTTTGGTCCCATTCACCCTAAGTGCTTTATCTAGCCGGCACTTGAATACATTCAATGTTTTGGCATCAGCTACACCCTGTGATAATGAATTCCACAGGCTCACCACTCTTTGGGTGAAGAAGTGTCTCCTTACCTCCGTCCTAAATGGTCTACCCCAAATCTTCAGACTGTGATCCCTGGTTCTGGACACACCCACCATCGGGAACATCCTCCCTGCATCTATCCTGTATAGTACTGTCAGAATTTTATATCTCTCTGAGATCCCCCCTCATTTGTCTAAACTCCACTGAAAATAATCCTAACATAGTCAATGTCTCATCATACGTCAGTCTTGCCATCCCTGGAATCAGCCTGGTAAACCTTGGATGCACTCCCTTGAGAGCAAGAGCATTCTTAGGATACTGATTGTGGATGATCAGCCATGATCATAATGAATGGTGGCACTGGCTCGAAGGGCCAAATGGCCTACTCCTGCACCTATTGTCTATTGTCCTTCCTCAGAGAAGGAGACCAAAACTGCCCACAATATTATAGGTGTGGTCTCAACAAAGCGCTCTAACAATACAACAACTCAACCCTACCCCTATGCTCAAAACTCTCACATTGAAGGCCAGCGTTCCATTTGCTGTCTTTACTGCCTGCTGCATCTACATGCTTATCTTCAGTGACTGGTGCACAAGGACACTTAGGTTCCACTGTACACTTGCCTCTCCCAATTTACACCCATTCAGATAGTAATCTGCCTTGTTTTTGCTTCCAAAGTAAGAAAAGGCTTAATGAAGTCCTCATGAGCAATATTTACTTTCAGGTTATATTGGTGCCATATTGGAGTGATGCACAAGCTTTTGAGCACATTTTGTTGGAAGGCAAATAATCGAAGAGAAATTGCTGGGAACGCTCAGCAGGTCTGCCAACATCTGTGGAGAGAGAAGCTTGAGTTAACATTTTGAAGCAGAGTTTTTATTTCAGATCTCTGGCATTGGCATTAGTTTGTTTTTAAATGAACTGCCACGTGTTTTGTATGTTTCCAGTGTGCTGTATTGGCAGCATGAAGAGTTGGCTCCGAGGAAACTTTTGAGAGTTGAGCCCTCTTCTCACTGATGTTGCAGTAGCCTCAGTATGAACACTGGCTTCTGTTCTGGTCACTTGGAGGTGGTGGAGTTGAAGGATGTCTAAGGTTGCAGGCTGAGAAGAACAGCATGGAAAATGCATGTTGGAAAAGTACTGTTGCAAATGACTGGGTGGCACATGGCTTGGTATTTACCCCAGTGTCTTTGATCTGTTGACACTCAGCAATGCAGTTAGCACTTCTCTCAGTTACAGCGGTAAAGGTGAAATCATTGTCTTAGTTTGAAAGGACGGGTGAAAAAGACATTTCTGACTACCCACTTTGGATTGGTCCTTGCTTGGTCGATTGTTAAAGGTGCTATAATCCAAGTACGGCTATTACTTCCTAACTAGTCCTGACCTGTTCCGGTCCTGGACCTCTTTTGTACTTCGTGCTTGCCGAGGGAGGGATTTGCATTCATTAACCCCTCCTCCTCCAGCTGGCGATGACAGTGGCTGCTGCTGTTAACGGGCTATTTAAAGGCGGCTCGGTGCTGAGGCTGAGAATTGATGTAGCTTTGCGTCGGACAGAACGGCAGCTTTAGTCGGGGAAAAGAAGCAGGACCTTTCCTTCTCTGGCTGCTGCAGACATCCCCCTGTATCTCGGCGCGCCTCCGTTTTGTGTCCGTGCTGCTATTAATTACATCGCAAGCCGGGTAGACGGAGCAAAACAGTTTGAAATCTAGCACAGCATCGCCTTGCAAATCCCCCTCCCCCATTCTCTTTCCCTCTGCTTGTCGTTGCCTGGTAGGTAGCATATTGCGCGACGCGGTTGTTTTGTTTAAAGTTGCGATTTTTCTGTTGTGGTCGAAATTAATTGCAATGAATTTATAGGTTGCAAGATTTAGCCTGCATTCCCTAGTAATTAATGCTGACATGTTGAGATGGCATGTTATATTAATGTAATTTTTACTGTGCTCCCTAGGGATCAAGATATTGTTTTAATTGAGCTACTACTTCCTCTGTGCTGCAGTTTATTAAGTACAGAGGTAATTAGCAGTGAAACTGAATTGGCCTTTTTTATTGTCTGGATTTTCGACAGGTTATGCAGTGATCTTAAGGGCGGTTGCAGGATTTGTTTTGAAGACTGCATTTACTGTGATTGCACATTTCCCGGAAGAGAATCTCTACAGTCTTGCACCCTCTTCGGGTTTAATTTGAGACTTGTCTGAGAAAGTCTATCTATTTTGGGGAAATACTGCTTTTAAATGGGCACGTTCATCTCTTCTTTTCCATTGCAGCCCATTGGTATCATTTATACAAAGTGCTGCATCGATCTTGTCTTCGTGAAATAACTGACTGCAGATACTCTTAAGAATCATGCCTAAAACTTATATTGGTTAGAGTTTCTGTGACATGTCTGGTTAAGAAAGAACATTCGGACATTTATTGCCATGGTTAATTTTAGCATTTTTGTGGAGACACATTGGTACAAAAATGTACACATTTTAATGAATGATTTGCAATATTTTTGTTAGCTTTCAGTTTTTTTGTTAAAAGTACATTTTGAAAATGTGATTTGTATCTTGTTAGATGCATCACATCTCTATGTACAGTGTTAATGTGGTAAACTAGACATTGTAATAAATATGAAACTCAGATATGTATATTAATTCTTCAATTGTATATAGCAACCTTGTTCAAACAAAACTATTACTGAGATAATAGTTGCCATTGCTGGAGTATCTGACAGAACACTGTGTGAAGCTGGATGAGCACAGCAGGTCAAACAGCATCAGAGGAACAGGAAAGTTTGACGTTTCGAGTTGAGACCCCCCTTCAGAAAGGTAAACTGATGGGTCTCGACCCGAAACATCCAACTTTCCTGCTCCTCTGCTGCTTGACCTGCTGTGTTCATCCAGCTTCACACGTGTTATCTCAAACAAAACTATCTTTGCAATATTCAGTAAAGAAAAAGAAGTCGCTGAATCAGACAGGAAATACTCGGACAGCACCCTTTGAAGAGAAACAATTAAAATTTTCAGATCAATATTGTTTTTATGTAAGTGGAAGAATTTAAAAAGATAATAGTTTTTAAACAATTATAGAGAAAGGCAAAAAAGGGACTGGAAGAACAAAAGATTTATGATGGACAGAAAAGCGGGAGTGTCTACGTGGCTGAGGGAATAATGTTACACGTCAAAAGGAAGTGCTAATGGCACCAGTGAAGTGATATATATAAATAGCAACAACAGTACTAGCCCTAGTATCTCCAGTCTGACAAAATGGGATAGTAGTTATAATCTAAAACCATTGAGTTCAAATACTGTGTGTGGAAGATGGTGAAGTGCGGTGGTGCATGCAGGAGGTACCATCCATAATTTTCATTCTTTTCACAGTACAGTACAGTATTCTAGTTCTTCTCTGTATGAAACGTTAGAGATGATTGAACTTGGATTATTTTAAATGTTGAGTGAGCTTTATTCCTCTCGGTCCTAGAATAATCTAATAAAAATAATTGCAGTTGTTTTCTTTCTATTTACATATACAGTTAAAATTATGTTGAATTATGCATACTTATTTTCTTCTCCAACTCCTTGATTCAAAAAAGTTTGATAGTTAATGATCAGTATTCACAGTAGGTTTGTTGCCCTAATGCTTTAAGCATCGCATGCCATGGCACCCCTTGCATAAAACTGCATATTCACTCTCGGAGCAACAACCCAGAAGATCTAACATACTCATTTATATTGTAAACAGAAAGACCAGTTTCTTGATTCTCGAATATGTGCCAGGGGAATGAAGGAGAAATGAATTTCAGATTCTCGTTTCTAACTTCTGAAGTTTGATTTGCTTTTGTGTTTTTGGTGAGAACACATGGGTGGAATTAAGAACAGTGGTCTCCAGCTTGACAGTAGATTAAGCGTGCAATCATGCCCACATGCCTGCTTCATGGTTTTTAGTCAGCAGCACAAATCTTGCATTGTTATGAATCCATAATTGGAGGGAGCTGACATTTTCTTCCACTCGCTTTCAATTTAGGATTTATGTAGAGGTATACAGAAAAATCGGTCAGTTGACTTGATAGCTAAATTGCGATGCAGTGATGCCATCATGTAGGTTCAGTTCTCACACCACGAAGAACTTTTCTTTCCAACCGCTCCCCAGACTGAGAAATGGTGACCCTCAGGTTAAACCACCACCAGCCGTGCTTCTCTCTAATAAGAGAACAATTCTGTGATCCAGTAGGACTAAGGTGACTTTTAGCATAGAAATATATTGCCATATTTCAGAATATCTACAGTAAAACTTGCATAATAAAAATTAACAAGCCTATGTCAGCTTGGAGTGGCCTTCTCAATTGGAGAAAGGACCTTAATTTCAATTTGGAGTTTAGAAACGCGTCTATTGATTTGGAATGAAATAGTACTGTAATTATGGAAATATTCAGTCTTTCTGCACGCTATATGAACAAATCTAAATAGCATACTATGATTTTAAATATGTTTTATCAATGATAGCTTCTGCTATTTTGTTTGAGGTGATTTCTAAGTGTCTAAGCAAGATTAATGTTTGAAACATGGCATGGCCACTCCTTTTTATAAAACCACATATTCACACGCAAGCTTAAGGCTTTAATTGGATCAGTACGTGTTTGCAACTCCCTTTACCCTTGTATCCCCATTTAAAGAATTATTCCTGAATGTTGCGCACTGATTTTTGCACACTTTTATTGTTATAACATCTGCCGCAACCATTATGAACCAAGGTGACACAACATGATGTGGCTCCACGCCAAATACCAGAATGGAAATGAAAGTTGGTATGAGATATAAGGCTTGGTTATGAAATGCATCGATGGGGCTCTGACCAATTTCCTAAAACTTAGTCAATGATATATCATAGTCATTCTCTTCTACCCAATAGCATTCAGTACACAAGGAAGATGCAGAAAAGATGTTAGTGTTGAAAATTGGAAATTAAAATACCTACTGGAAACAGTTTATCTGCATATGTAAGTTTAGTTGATTTGGTGTAATCTTGTGTTGGTTTGTTCTTGAAATGAATGTTCCAAATGACTGTGTATATAGGATAGTTATTCAGCAAAAACAATCGAAAGCATAGTAATATTATTAACAGTACCTGAGTTTGTGCAGTTACCGCTAGCGGAATCTTGCACACTACAATCCTGGGACATTTATTAATGATACCTTAATATAATCTATGGACTAATAATGGTTCAAGATCAAGAAAAAAGCCATTTCCACCCCTCTGCCTGCTAATTATATTTCCTGAGCAACGACTAACCTTAGTTATTTTCTGTAATCCTGTAGTTTACTTATGCATACAGTTAAATTATAATGAATTTTTGAGCAGGGTCTTAACATTTACACAGCTGTACCTACAGGGTTTTGGTGCCATTTCTAGTTTGCCTTTACATTATGGAGCCAGAATTAGCAACATTAAATTCCAAGAGATTAGTCACATTTGCAGCATAGATGTATGTTAGTTGTTTATTGAAGCCATTTGAATCCAGTGCTACTCATTGAATCTATCACCATTTTCAATTATGAGAAGTTCCACCTGATGACTGCTAGTGGTCTTAAATTTCTACAGGTGATTTCTTCAGTGTTTAAGATCTTTGTAAGCTCTACTTCATGCTGCAAATTGGGCACAAGCTGCTCACAGATTTTAGTCCAGCAGTAATAAAATGAGAACAATGAAACACTTATATTGTGTAAGTTTATCTAAATACTTGTGCTTCGTCAAACTCATGTACCTGAACACAGATATGTGCTTAATTTTTAATTAGAAGCACTGTACGTGCTTAATTTTTAATTAGAAGAGCAACTAACTAGTGCTGTATTTGGGGGGAAAATAGATAAAAGACAAAAATGTGCAGATTGGCTGCCTGGTATTGATAACTTATTAGATGTTTAATTCAAAGAGATGTGGTGCAGTCTGATGCTAAAACAGTTAACATGATTTACTATCTTGAAATATCAAATCAGGAGAATATTTTAATGCAAATCAAGGTTTGAATTTTATAACAAGCTGTGAAGCATCAGCTGACTTCAAAGCCAGTTACCCACAAAGATCCACTAGTGTCTCTGGCACGAATTTCCCTTCTTTGCTAGTGTTAGTTTGATTTTGGTGTCACTTTGAGAATTGACATTCAGCAATGTGGTTTAATTTAGATTTCGCAGCCAACAACGTGAAAGAACTGTCACAAGCAACATATCAGGATGTCTTTAAAATACCATTCTTCACTTGTTAACCTTTTTGCAGCTAGTGAAATAAATGGTAGACCATTTACCTTGAAAGTAAAAGCTGAAACATCATGAACTGCTGTAAAAAAAATTTTTCTTCGGAAAATCTGTGGTCTTGCATTATTACAATGAAAGCATTTAAAATTTCACAAACCCAAAACCCAGTTTTTTTTCAGGACCAGAGAGGTTGTTCAGCTATGATTATGAGTACAATGTTGAGAACCAAGTTACTCCTCACTCTTTAGTCATGTTTCAACAAATCTTTATTAATGACATAAAGCTGGAAGTTCATGCTGATTCATGTGATTTCAAAAGTGAGCTAATTGGGGGTTTCTTTTTTTAAAAGGAGATAGATGAAGAGATAGTGGAAGCATGAGTGGTTATTTTTCAGGAATGGCTAGTGTCAGGGAGGGTCCCAGAGGACTGGAAAATCGCCATGGTGACACCCCTGTTTAAAAAGGGAGTAAGGCAAAAGGTGGAAAATTACAGGCCGATTAGCCTAACCTTGGTCGTGGGTAAGATTTTGGAGCCCATTGTGACGGATGAGATTTCTGAATATTTGGAAGTGTATGGTAAAATGGGGCAAAGTCAGCATAATTTCATCAAGGGGAGGTCATACCTGACAAATCTGCTAGAATTCTATGAGGAAGTAACGAGCCGGGTAGACCAAGGATAACCAATGGATGTTATCTAACTGGACTTCAAGAAGGCCTTTGATAAGGTGCCACACAGGAGGCTGCAACTAAGATAAGGGCCCACGGTATCAGAGGCAAGGTTAGCATGGATAGAATATAGGCTGTCTGGCAGAAAGAAGATAAAAGGGTCGGTCTTAGGATGGCAGCCAATGACTTGTTGTGTTCCGCAAGGGTCGGTGTTGGGACCACAGATCTTCACTTTGTACATTAATGATCTAGATGAAGGAGCTGTGGGCATTTTGGCTAAGTTTGCAGCTGATACAAAGATAAGTGGAGGGAGAGATAGTATTGAGGAGGTGGGGAGGCTGCAGAAGGATTTGGACAGCTTAGGAGAAATTTACAAGATAATGTATGGTTTAGAAGGGGTGGATGCTAGGAAGTTGTTTCCGTTAGGCAGGGAGACTAGGACCTGTGGGTACAGCCTTAAAATTAGAGGGGGTAAATTTAAAACTGAAATGAAACAACATTTCTTCAGCCAGAAAGTGGTGGGCTTGAGGAATTCATTGCCACGGAGTGCAGTGGAGGCCGGGACGTTGGGCGCCTTCAAGGCAGAGATTGACAAATTCTTGATCTCACAAGGAATCAAGGGCTACGGGGAGAGTGCAGGGAAGTGGAGTTGAAATGCCCATCAGCCATGATTTAAACGGCGGAGTGGACTTGATGGGCCGAATGGCCTTACTTCCACTCCTATGTCTTATGGTCTTATGGAGACAGGGCAAAGAAGTGGTAGATAGAGTGCAACGTGGGAAAGGGTGAGGCCATGCAGTTTGGTAGGAAGAATAAAAGGGGCATGGACTGTTTTCTAAATGGGGAGAGAACTCAGAAGTCTGAAGTGCAGAGAGACTTGAGAGTTCTAGTCCAGGATTCTCTTGAGGTAAACTTGCAGGTTGAGTCAGTAGTCAGGAAGTCAAATGCAGTGTTGGCATTATTTTGAGACGACTTGAATTTAAAAACAGGGATGTACTACTGAGGCTTTATAAGGCTCTGGTCAGGCCACATCTGGAGTATTGCATGCAGTTTTGGGCCCTGTATCTCAGGAAGGATGTACTGGCCCTGGAGCAGGTTCAGAGGATGTTCACGAGAATGGTCACAGGAATGAGAAGCATAACATATGAGGAATGTTTGAGGGCTCTAGGACTATACTGATTGGAGTTTAGAAGAATGAGGGGGGAATCGAAACTTACGGAATACTGATGGCCTGGACAGAGTGGATTTTGGGAAGATGCTTCCATTGGTAGGAGAGACTAGGACCCGAGGGCACAGCCTTAAAGTAAAAGGAAGATCTTTTAGAATGGAGATAAGGAGAAACTTCTTCAGCCAGAGAGTAGTGACTATGGAATTCACTGCTGTAGAAGGCTGTGGAGGCCAGGTTATTGAGTACATTGAAGACTGCAATAGATAGGTTCTTGATTATCAAGGTCATCAAGGGTTACGGGGAGAAAGCGGGAGAATGGGTTGACAAACTTATCAGCCATGATTTGAATGGCGAAGCAGACTCGGTGGACCCAGTGGCCTAATTTCTGCTCCTGTGTCTTATGGTCTTAAAAACAAACTCAAGTGACATCTTGGGTTACAGGGGGATGGGTCTGGGAGGGATACTCTGAGGGTCGGTGTGGGCTTGTTGGGCCAAAGTGCTGTTTCCACACTGTAGGGATTCTATGTTATTCTATCTCTGACAGCAATCACGTTTAACTGCAAATGTGTATTTTTCAGAATTTATCAATGTCGCTATTATATGGTTGCAAATATCATTTTCTTCTGTGATTAGAATGTTACAAATCCAAATGTGGAGAAAATGTTGAAAATAGAATTGCATCATCAAATTTGAAAGTATAAATTTAACTTTAAATGTAGAGAGGGAAAAGTAATCACCATATTTGCAAATCAAGAAAGAAGTTGATAGAGAGGATGGCCTTTTGTGTGGGGAGTAAAATTGTGGCAGTTGATCCATATTTCCTAATCCTACATAAACAGCGTTGTTGAGATGCAGTTCTATTGGAACTACATTTTCAACCTTTCAACCCAAGTTTTATTTTGTATGATTTTTGTCGAAGACCCCGCTAATCCAGTTGACATGCGTGTGCTTTACAGCAGGGATTAATCTGTGGCTCTCAGAAGTAAGGTTGATACTCTTTTTTTCGTTCCCCAACTTTTAAATTTTAGCATCTGTTAGGATTCCTCACTTAGTGAAGACTAGTTGTAAAGGCATGGATGTTTGTTTTAGTGAAGCCCAACACAAGTTGGATGAACATCAGCTCATTCCTACCTTGGCGTTTGAATTCGACATCAAGGTCAACAACTTCAGATTAGAACTCTGTCTTCTGTTTTTTTACTTTTCCCGGTGCTACTTGGGTTTGCTTTTAGCAGAACTGACCTATATTCTGCTATTAATACATACTCTTAGCAAATGCTTTGTTTCTTCTCTACAACTATAATCAATTGTGTTTCCTTTTGTTATGTAACATCTTTGACTCTAATCTTTCCTTGATCTTCCTTTCTGTTCAACTTTCTCATCACCAGCTCTTCCACCTCCATGAAATCTATCACTTGCCACTACTTTTTTTTTCATTTTGCAGAAGAATCAAACTGGACTTGAAATGTTAACTCTGCACAGATTATGTCAAACTTGTTGAGTTTCTTCAACACTTTCTATTTTTGTTTCTCTGAAATATTTTGCATTTGTCTTGGGTTGCATAGTGGCAATGTAGTTGTCTACATTGCTGGGCGGGGAGTGATTTCTTTAGATATCGGAGTTAGCAAGTGAAATTAACTGTCACCTAACACAGTGACACATTGTGTTTTTTTCAAAAGGGAAAACAACAGATTCCTAATTGCATAGCATGTAACACTACAGCAGAAGAGAGATCAAAATGATATCTGCACATCTTTAATGATGAAGCAAGCCACATTTGAGTGACTTGCTTGCAGAATCTGCCAACTTTGCTATATTTTAATTTCCCCACTCCTGCCAATTAACATTCCTGTTTTTCATCTTATTTTGACAACATTTTGTCTGCATTCTGCCCTACCTGTTTTGCAAATTACTCATTTTCAGTTGCCAGATTTACTTAGGAACTTATTGATTATTAACCATCTGTTTTTGCTTAAACACTGTAAATCAGACTGTATTACTGTTACAGGCAATACTTGTTGAACTACAATGAGCATTTCAGAGATTTCACAAACCCCATCATTTTGTAGGGATAAACTTGCCTGGTTTTGATGTACTATTCCAAAATGTTTGCAAATTGAAAAGCGGTCTTAAGACGGAACAACTGGAATACTTAAGTGCATTCCAATGAAAATAATAACTTCTATTCCATTTCTTTAGGCTATTGGGACATAACAGAAAAGTACAGATACACCTCAAACGTGTGCAAAATGCTTCTCCACAGAGGAGGTGTTCACATGGTGACCCACTGAACTGTCCTTGAGCATCTTTTTGTGAATATTTGAACAAAACCAGTGTCAGAGCTCTAAGTGTTCTTTCACCTAGCTAAACTGGTGCTCAAATCCCAGATGAGCATAAAAAGGTGTGGGAACAGTGGAATTGAATATTTACTTGAGTATTGGTTGGAAACTTAAAAGCAGTTTTGGGCCATTCTGCTCTTTGTTTTCAATCATACGAGTAGAGACTTAAATCCGCTTTGCTGCCTGCTCACCATAACCTCCTGAAACTTCTCCAGTAAATCAAAAATCTGCATCATACCTGAATGCCTGCAATGATTGGTTAGGTCACTTTTGGAATACTGTTCAATTCTAGTCTCCCCGCTATAGGAAGGATGTTGTGAAACTTGAAAGGATTCTGAAAGGATTAACAAGGGTGTTAAAAACCAAAAGAACTGCAAATGCTGTAAATCAGGAACAAAAACAAAGTTGCCGGAAAATTTCAGCAGGTCTGGCAATATCTGTTGAGGAGAAAACAGAGTTAAGGTTTTGGGTCCGGTGACCCTTTCTCAGAAGTAATGGTGGCTGGGAAAACATCAGTTTACATGCAGAAAATAGGGAGGTGGGACAGAGCGAGAGAGAAAGACAGTTGGACAGACAAAGGAGTTGCTAACGATTAGGCTGAGAGGGTGATTTGTTAATGGAGAGTGTTAGTGACTATGTGGTAACAAGGTCTGGTGTGTGGGGTAGGGGGTGGGACATGGGAGAGTTGAGGCCCCTAAAATTATTGAACTCAATATTGAGCCCAGAGGGCTGTAGGGTCCCCAAGTGGAAAATGAGGTGTTGTCCCTCCAGCTTGTGTTGGGCTTCGCTGGAACACTGCAGCAAGCCAGAGACACAGATGTTGGCCATTGAGCAGGGTGTATGTTAAAGTGGCAGGCAACAGGTAGTTCAGGGTCTTTTTTTGAGCATAATGTAGATGTTCTGCAAAGCGGTCGCCAAGTCTACGCTTTGTTTCCCCACTGTAGAGGAGACCTCATTGTGAGCAGCGAATGCAGTAGACTAGATTCTGGGAAGTGCAGGTGAAGTGTTGCTTCACCTGGAAGGTATGTTCGGGCCATTGGATTTTGGGGAGGGAGGAGGTAAATGGGCAGGTGTTGCATCTTTGCCGGTTACAGGGGAAGGTGCTGTGGGGCTGTGGGGAGGTGTTGGGGCTGAAGGAAGTACAAGGATATTGCTGAGATTGGAAGGTTTGAGCTATAGGGAGAGGCTGAATAGATTGAGGCTATTTTCCCTGGAGCGTTGGAGGCTGAGGAGTGAACAGCCAAGGTCTTTTCCTTGGGATGTGGAAGTTCAAAGCTAGAGTGCATAGGTAAAGGTGAGAGGGGAAATATTTAAAAGGCACCTAAGGGGCAACATTTTTATTTGAAGGGTGGTTTGAAGAGGGTGAAGACATGACTGCCAAGCTGATTCAGTGTGCTGCATGCATGATGTGGGAGTTCAGGGACACTGATGCTGTTTCCAGCTCCTACAACTGTGGTAAGTGTGTACACATTCAGCTTCTGAAGGAGGTTGTTGCTGCACTGAAGAAAGAACTAGAAGACCTCAGGCTCATCTGAGAGAATAAGAATTTTCTGGACAGGACCATCAGCAAGGTCACTACACTGAGGATACCTAAAGAGAGAAGGGGGATGTCGATGACAAAGGAAGACATGAATGAAGTACAAGTGACCCCAGGGGAAGCACCTGTTGTAAACAGGCTGACTGTCTTGGAAATTGCCGAGACAGACGACACTGCCACTCCGAGAGGTGGACAGGTCTGCAAGTCAAAAATTGCTGTAGAGGCAGAGCCGAGAAGTCAGACATCACGGAGAGCTGTGGTAATAGGGGACTCCATTGTGAGAGGGACTGACAGGGGCTTCTGCGGCCACAGGCGAGATTTGAGGATGGTGTGTTGCCTTCCTGGTGCCAGGATCCAGGACGTCACTGATAGAGGGCAGAGAATCCTCAAGGGTGAAGGTGAAGACCCAGAGATGGTGGTGCATGTCGGCACTAATGACGTCGGGAAGAAAAGGAGGAGCATTCTACAGCAGGACTTCAGCGAACTCGGAAGAAGGCTGAAAAGCAGGACTTCCAGGGTGGTTATCTCTGGTTTGCTTCCAGTTCCTCGGGCTGGAGAGGGCAGGAACAGAGAGATAATGGACCTGAACGTGTGGCTGAGGGACTGGTGTCGGAAGCAAGGATTTAAATTCTTGGATCACTGGGGTATGTTTTGGGGTAAAAATAAATTATACAGGAGGAATGGTTTGCATCTTAATAATTGGGGGATCAGCTTTCTGGCAGGCAGGTTTGCCACTGCAACACAGGTGTGTTTAAACTAAGTAATGGGGGGGAGGGGCCAAACTGGAAATTTAAGAATGAAGTTAAAGGGAAAGTGAGAATAAGAGAGGTTAAGAAGGACAACAGAATCAACAGAGCAACTCAAGGAGGGATCGTACAGTATGGCCAAGTGAAATAGGGATTGATAGGAAGGGTGAGGGGAGAAACAAATTAAAAATATTATATATGAATGCACGAAGCATAAGAAATAAGGTGGATGAGCTTGAGGCTCAGTTGGAAGTTGGCAAGTATGAAGTTGTGGGGATAACTGAGACGTGGCTTCAAGTGGACAGGGCCTGGGAAATGAATATTCAAGGCTATATGTGCTATCGAAAGGACAGACTGGTGGGCAGAGGGGGTGGGGTAGCCCTGTTGGTGAGGAATGATATTCGGTCCCTTGCGTGGGGGGACATAGAGTCAGGAGATGTTGAGTCAGTATGGATAGAGCTGAGAAATTCTAAGGGTAGAAAGACCCTAATGGGAGTTATCTACAGGCCCCCAAACGGTAGTCAGGAGGTAGGGTGCAGGTTGAATCAAGAGTTGAAATTGGCCTGTCACAAAGGTATCACTACAGTTGTTATGGGAGATTTCAACATGCGGGTAGACTGGAAGAATCAGGATGGTACTGGACCCCAAGAAAGGGAGTTTGTAGAGTGCCTCCGAGATGGATTCTTAGAATAGCTTGTACTGGAGCCTACCAGGGAGGAGGCAATTCTGGATCTGGTGTTGTGCAATGAACCAGATTTGATCAGGGACCTCAAAGTAAAGGAGCCATTAGGAGGTAGTGACCATAATATGATAAGTTTTTTAATCTGCAGTTTGAGAGGGAGAAGGGACAATCGGAAGTGTCAGTATTGCAGTTGAATAAAGGGAACTATGGAGCTATGAGGGAGGAGCTGGCCAAAGTTCAGTGGTACAATACCTTAGCAGGGATGGCAGTGGAACAACAATGGCAGGTGTTTCTGGATATAATGCAGAAGGTGCAGGATCAGTTCATACCAAAGAGGAAGAAAGATCCTAAGGGGAGGCGGGGGCAGCCGTGGCTGACGAGGGAAGTTAAGGACTGTATAAAAATAAAGGAGAAGTATAACATAGCAAAGATGAGCGGGAAGCCGTTGGACTGGGAAGCTTTTAAAGAGCGACAGCGGATAACTAAAAAGGCAATACACAGAGAAAAAATGAGCTATGAAGGAAAACTGGCCAAAAATATAAAGGAGGATAGTAAAAGCTTTTTTAGGTATGTGAAAAGAAAAAAAATGGTTATGACTAAAATTGAGCCCTTGAAGTCAGAAACGGGTGAATTTATTATGGGGAACAAGGAAATGGCAGATGAGTTGAATAGGTACTTTGGATCTGTCTTCACTAGGGAAGACACAAGCAATTTCCCAGATGCAGTAGTGGCTGAAGGACCGAGGGCATTGGATGGACTGAAGGTTATTTATATTAGGCAGGAAATGGCGTTGGATAGACTGTTAGGTCTGAAGGCTGATAAGTCCCCGAGACCTGATAGCCTTTGATAAAGTCCCGCATAGGAGATTGGTGAACAAAATTAGGGCACGTGGTATTGGGGGCAAAATACTGAGTTGGATTGAAAATTGGCTGGCTGACAGGAAGCAAAGAGTAGTGATAAACGGGTGCCTTTCGGAATGGCAGCCAGTGACCAGTGGGGTACCACAAGGTTCGGTGCTGGGACCGCAGCTGTTTACGATATATATTAATGATATAGACAAAGGCATTAGAAGTAATATTAGCAATTTGCTAATGACACAAAGTTGGGTGGCAGTGTGAAATGTGAGGAGGATGTTATTAGAATACAGGGTGACTTGGACAGGCTAGGTGAGTGGACGGGTGCATGGCAGATGCAGTTTAATGTGGATAAATGTGTGATTATACACTTTGGTGGCAAGAACAGGAAGGCAGATTACTATCTCAATGGAGTCAAGTTAGGTAAAGGGGAAGCACAATGAGATCTAGGTGTTCTTGTACATCAGTCAATGAAAGCAAGCATGCAGGTACAGCAGGTAGTGAAGAAAGCTAATAGCATGCTGGCCTTCATCACAAGAGGAATTGAGTATAGGAGCAAAGAGGTCCTTCTGCAGCTGTACAGGGCCCTGGTGAGACACCTGGAATATTGTGTGCAGTTTTGGTCTCCCAATTTGAGGAAGGACATTAACACCTGGAATATTGTGTGCAGTTTTGGTCTCCCAATTTGAGGAAGGACATTCCTGCTATTGAGGGAGTGCAGCGTAGGTTCGCAAGGTCAATTCCCGGAATGGCGGGTCTATCATATGTTGAAAGATTGGAGCAACTGGGCTTGTATACTCTTGAGTTTAGAAGGATGAGAGGGGATCTGATTGAGACGTATAAGATTATTAAGGGATTGGACACTGTGGAGGCAGGAAGCATGTTTCCGCTAATGGGTTAGTCCAGGACCAGAGGACACATTTTAAAAGTAAGGGGGAGGCCATTTAGAACAGAGTTGAGGAAAAACTTCTTCACCCAGAGAGTGGTGGATATATGGAATGCACTGCCCCAGAAGGCAGTGGAGGCTAACTCTCTGGATGCTTTCAAGAAAGAGATGGATAGAGCTCTTTCAGATAGTGGAATCAAGAGTTATGGGGATAAGGCAGGAACAGGATACTGATTGTGGATGATCAGCCATGATCATAATGAATGGTGGTGCTGGCTTGAAGGGCTGAATGGCCTACTCCAGCACCTATTGCCTATTGTCTATTGTCTGTTGTATGGAATGAGCTACCAGAGGAAGTGGTGGAGGAGGGTACGATTACAACATTTAAAGGGTATCTGGATGGGTATATGAATAGGAAGGATTTAGAGGGATGTGGGCCAAATGCTGGCAAATGGGACTAGATTAATTTGGAATATCTGATCGGCATGGACAGGTTGGACTAATGGGTCTGTTTCCGTGTTGTACAGCTCTATGATTCTATGACTCAGCACCACAGTGCTCTGTGGAAGCATTTGAAGTGCAGTTAAGGATGTGAAGAGAGGTTTCATAACTTGTTGATTTATGATCAACGTCTAATCAAAATGATCTGTACCATGATCATGTACTCTGTTAAGCACCATAAACAGTGCCAGGTATAGAGCAGGCATGGCAGCATTGGCCCCATTTGTGCAGAGAAATGAGTAGGCATAGAAGCTGTATGATCCACTGGTCTCTGTTTTTGCTGTGGACTCTCTTCTCAGGGGATCAGTGTTACACGCAAGTTATTTAACATCTTTACTCCTTTCTAGTATTGTGTGTTTTCTTGGACAAGTGGTCCTTTTTGATGTATTGACAACACATGGAAAGAATGCTGCTCTTCAACAAGGTTTCGAGTGGGTAGCCTTAAACTGTTGCAGACACTATTTGCTGAACCACAATGAATTTTGAGAAGACTTCACATACCCCCCATTATTGAAGAATCATAGAACATAGAACATAGAACAGTACCTGGATAGAGCTCTTTCAGATAGTGGAATCAAGAGTTATGGGGATAAGGCAAGAACAGGATACTGATTGTGGATGATCAGCCATGATCATAATGAATGGTGGTGCTGGCTTGAAGGGCGGAATGGCCTACTCCAGCACCTATTGTCTATTGTCTGTTGTGTATGGAATGAGCTACCAGAGGAAGTGGTGTCTGTTTCTGACTTTGTACCTTTTTACAAAGTATTTACAAACTGATCATAACAAGATGCAACAACTGGGGCACCTCAGTGCATTCCAAGTTTTGCTTTCTGTTTTGAAAGTGAACTCATTTGTTCATAGATGGGAAAATAACGTAATATTTTTAATCTATAAAACCTTATTTCCTTTGCTATACTGTTGTATTTTTTCTCAATTATAAATGGTTTCTACACTAGGAATTACTTGCGTAAAGCTATAATACTGTAATTGGAACCTCTTTAGTTGGTATTATTGACCTTTTTCCATTGGAGAAAACTTTATAATGTTCCAATTGAGTCTACTGGCTTAAGATTGACTTAAACTTTATTACTTAGCTGTAAGTGCTATCAAATTTGAACTTTTCTACTAAGGTATCCAAATGTATGACTTTAAAATGGAGATAATTATTGTTGCATTGCATGAGGAAACAATCTCCCACCTTCTCCTCATTTGAATATTGTGCTTGGTCTTGATTCTCTGCATCCAAAGCCATGGGAAATCAACTAAAAATATATAAAACCATTTGGTACATGAAAAATACAAACACAAACTTTATAACTGTAAAGTAGGAATTGAATTTTGTCGTTGTGACCTGTTCCAAATTTCTTCTCATCCCACTTCACATGAACATGGTTTTTACGTTTCATGCAGTTCAAAGTGTGGTCAAATCATAACAAACACGAAGTTAAGTATAATGGTTAAATGGAAGTAAGTGTTCAAAAATGGGTTCAAATTAATAGACAACACTTGAATTTGTGTAAAAACCGAAAGAACCGTAGATGCTGTAAATCAGAAACAAAAACAAAAATTGCTGGAAAAACACAGCAGGTCTGGCAGCTTCTGTGGAGAGAATTTTTGTGACTTCCTCATCTATTTAGATTACTGGGGATTAGTATAATATGTTAAATGATGGATACTACTTGTGTAAATGTTTAAATATGAATCTTCAAATCAATTCAGCCTCCTAAAGGAACATGGTATGTGATTGATATCAACTCAGTTATTTAAATTGGTTTTGACCTGAAATTTTTATTCTTAGATTATGAAGAGTGAGATTCCACTGGGAAATTCAACTTGAAATATGGATATTTATTCAAACTCATTGAAAATATATCCATTTTTCTTGAATGCTCCTGAGAGACAGATTTTCCAATTTTTGTGTCTTGCATTTATCTGGACAAACCCAAAAACGCCAAATTTCAAATGTTAAAAATTTATACAAGAGAAAAGGACACTTCTGATTGGTTGGCTAGTCAATTCTCATTATCAAGGAGAAGTCAAAAAGAAAAAAAAATCCTGATATCAGTTGTATTTAAGAGAACTTGTTTTACATTGTTGTAAAACTATTTTTTATACTTGTCACATTCCATTCAATGGAAGGTTATTTTGTGGCAAAATCCTGCATTGTTTTTGTTATTCTTGATTACTGAAACAATTACCACGAAGAATTTTGCTTTTGGTAGACGTTTTCTAGTGATTTCCATTTTTATGCACCTGATTCCCAGTTCTAGGTCATTTGAGTGCAATAACCTTGGAAGACGTTTGTCTTATTTCCTTCTGTTGTGACAACTATCTTTTTAAAATTCACTTTAGTTGTGTTTTGTGTTGTGTAAATGCAGTGTTCAGCTCAGGTGACATAAAGTAGAACACAGCTTGCTTTTTGTGTTATCTTTCATAAAGCTCAATGCCTGTTTGATTGAAAATCCTCCAGATAGAATACTGCGTACAATTCTGGTTGATCTTCTGTAGGAAGGATGTTGTTAAATTTGAGACAGTGCAGTAAAGATTTACAAGGATGTTGCTGGGACTGGAGGGTTTGAGCTTTAGGGAGAAGCTGAATAAGCTGGGTCTTTTTCCCTGGACCATCGGAACCTGAAGAGGTGTATAAACTCATGAGGGACATGGATAGGGTGAATAGCTAAGGCCTTTCCCCTAGGGTCGTGGAGTCCAAAACTGGAGGGCACATGTTTAAGATGAGAGGGGAAAGATTTAAATAGGACCTAAGGGGCAACATTTTCATGCAGAGGGTGATGCTTGTATGGAATGAGCTGCCAGATGAAGTGGTGGAGGCTGGTAAAATTACAACATGTGACAGGCATCTGGATGGGTGAATGAATAAGAAGGGTTTAGAGGGATATGGGCCGGTTGCTGGCAAATGGGACTAGATCAGATTGGGATAGCTGGTCGGTGCAAACGATTTGAACCAAAGGGTGTTTCCATGATATATAACTCTGTGACTACAATTTGAACACTTTCAAAAACCATACTTTTATCAAATTACAGTTGTAATCTTTGAGATTACAGTTGATTACTGTTCTTAGGTCAGGAAATAGATATTACTGACATGTGCTTTCAATGCTAATTGTTATTTTTCCAGCCTACCAGCACTGGTCGATATATTTGGTCAAATGATAGTTTACAAACTCCTGGTTGTAACTGATCTACGGAGAAAATAGAAATGGTATTTATCTTGGGGGATTACTCTGAGCACAGGGTGATATTTAAAGCACCTTTTGTTATGCTTTTGCTCCTGTTGAATAAACATTTTTTTAAAAAGCAGCTGTCTGCTTTCCATACACTGTGCATTTTTAAAATGTTTTGAATCACAGATCAGTGGAGTGTATATGATAGTCACGATGTTCTTCAGAAATTCATCTATGATGGGCATCTGATGTGTATTGCTCATTAAAGCAAACTGAGAAATTTGTGAAATTTGAAGAAGTGGCTCAAATTCCGCAGTGAGTAAGCAAAATAAATACAAACAATACCGATTAAAATTTAAGGTCAGGCAAGTATAAAGTTATGCAGTAATGAAAAAAGAAGGAATTCCTTTAGTCTTCTTTATTCATGAATCATGTTGGTAATAACTAAGAATAAAGCGGAAAGTGACACAGATCTTGATAGTCTCTGCTAAACATTGCTGCTCTGCATTGTTGCGTATCATGAAAAGAATATTGAACTGCATCACAATAGAATGTGACCTAGAGAAACTCCCTAAAGTGTCAAGGAATTCAAGATCAATGATGTTTTGAGTACTAGTTCATGCTGCAGAGACACACATTTAATTGCAAATTTCTCAACTATCTCCATTTTGTTTTTGTCAACCTTGATGTGAAAAGAAAGTAATTATAGGGCTGCTAATGTAATTCTTAAGAGTGATCTATGCCAAAACAAAATGTGAAATATCACTCCATATTGTGACAATATGAGAGGCGACCACTGGGTTAAACCTAAACAGTGGCTTTAGGAATTACACTGTGAAGTAGTTATTCATGTAGAAAGTCGTTAAGACTTTGAGCAGACTTCTAGGTTTAAATAAAAGGGACTACAGCAGCACAATTAAGCAAATTTTGGGGTGTTTATAGAGATTGACACAGAAAAAGGCCCATCAGCCAACCACACTATGCCGATTTAAAAACAACCATTTAATTATTCCAATCCCACTTTCCTGCACTTGGCCTATCGCCTTGAATTGCCTTGGCATTGCAAGTGCACACCTAAATACATCTTAAATGATAAGATTTCTGCCTCGAGTGCCATCAACAGACATTGAGTTCCAGATTCCCACCACCATATGGGTGAAAAAGTTTTCCTTAACATTTCCTCATCTTTCTCTTACCTTATACCTATGCCACTGGTCATTGATCCCTTTTGATGGATTAACTGATATGGTTTTAATTACCTTTGCTCTTTCAGGATTATCTTCTTTTCCTGCCTCCCACTTCTGCCCTGCTTTTTTACTGTTTGAATGATTGATAGATCTGCCAGTATTCATTGGGGTCACATGTAAAGAAGATATTTTTGAGGGATGCTTCTACACAAAGAACACCCTTGACTTAGTGCCTGTTTAGGGGTTGAAAATTGTAAAGATTAACAAAGTTGGAGAATTTGCACAGTTGGTTTTATGACAGCTTTAGAATTTGTTCCCTTGAAATTGCAATCTGTCATTTTGAATTCAGCTGATATTGTAGTAGAATATCATGTTTTCTGACTGCATTTTTCAGCTTACTATTCCATATTTAGTACAGTATGTACCTTGAGTCATATTAGGTCATGTCATTGTATCAATGTATACCCCAATACATGGTTGTAACATGTACAACAGTCCTGAGGTTTGTAATTGGTTTTGAGATTGGAATGTGAACATAGTGGTTTTCTCTGTGGAAAAGGTTTTCTTGTCTTACATAAAAGTACAGTATTAATCAGTCATTTACATTGGTTATGGTTTCAAGCTATTAGATTTTTGACATCTTAATTTACTGGAATAGTTTATCGAACAATAGATAGCATATCAATTTATTAATACCTGCATAATATATTTTCACAGTAGATATGAAAAACACTATAAATCCAGGAATCTGATTGTTCCTAAGTCCTTACATTTGTGTTGTAAAGATTGAATGTTTTAATTTTTCTTTCCTTTTGTTTGTGAACTCCACCGGGTAAAGGATAGTATTGTACAACAGAATAAACTGAGGAAAGATTTGTTCTATGTTTTAAAAGTAAATTACTGAAATTCAGTGTAGGTTATGTTTGTACTGTTGCTTTGCTAATAGTGGGGAAGGTGTAAGAGGTGGTGTCCTAGCTCCAGGGTCTGTGATTAAAGTGAGATTCATCTGGTGACTGATTCCTGATTGGTGTGTGGGATTATGAATACCAGTAGGCCATCACCTTGACAATAACAAATTGATTGACTTCTTGGTAATTAACAGCCTGCCACATACAAACTACACTTGCAGAAGCCTTTAGACTGCTGAAAAGGCAGATGATGTCTCTCTGTTTTTCTCTTTCTCTCTTCAGTAGAATACCTAAAACTTGAATAAAGCCAGTTTATTTTCTCCCACCAGTTACTGTAAAGATCCACTATATCTATTAATTCAGAAACTCGGCTAATGTTTACGGAGGTCCGAGTTTAAATACTACCGTGACAAATGGAGGAATTTGAATTCAGCAAAAAAAAAATCTGGAACTGAGAGCCTACTGATGTCCATGGACTCTTCATCGCTTGTTGGAAAAACCCTTCTGGCTCATTAATGTCCTTCCGGGAAGGAAATCCGCCATCCTCACCTAGTCTTGCCTACATGTGACTTCAGAGCCACAGCAATGTGGCTGACTGTCAAATGCTTTTGAAGTAGCCCAGCAAGCCACTCTGTTGTATCAATCATACAAAATTTGAACAAAGAAATGGAAATGGATGGATCAGTTGGCATTGACCTATGTACTTAAACAACCCCAGAAACAATGGATCAGATCTAAGCTCCATATTCCAGTCACATCCAGTTGTGAATAGTGATGCACAATTAAACAACTCACTGGAGGAAGCGGTTCCACAAATATCCCCATCCTCAATGACGGAAGAGCCCAACACATCAATGTAAAAGATAAGGCTGAAGTATTCACAGCAATTTTCAGCCAGAAGTGCTGAGTGGATGGACCATCTTGGCCTCCTCCAGTGGTCCCCAGCATCACAGATGCCACTCCATGTGATATCAAGAAACAGTTGGAAGTACTGGAAACTGCAAATGCTGGGGGCCTGCTAATAGCCTAGTTGTTCAAGTATAGTTAAAACACTAGCATCTTTCCAACAACGTTGAAAATTTCACAGGTATTTACTCTACACAAAAAACAGGACAAATCCAACCCGGTCAATTACCACCCCATCGGTTTACTGTCAATCATAAGTAAAGTGATGGAAAGTGTCATCAACTGTGCTGACAAGCAGCACCTGCTCAGCAATAACCTGCTCAGGGGTACCCAATTTGGGTTCCACCAGGGCCATTCAGCTCCTGAGCTCATTACAGTCTTGGTTAAAACATAGACAGAAGGGCTAAATTACATCAAAGCTGCAATTGACAGAGTGTGGCATCAAGGAGCCCTAGCAAAACTGGAATCAGTGTGTATTAGGGAGTAACCTCTCTGCTGGTTGGAGTCATGTCTGCCACTGTAGGAAGATGGTTGTGGTTGTTGGAGGACGGTCAACCCAGCTCCAGGACATCTCTGCAAAATATCAGCAAAGATTTGTAGCCCGGGTTGTGGGTGAGGTTGTTCATATGCTCACCAAGCTGGCTTGTTTTCTTTCAGATGTTTCGTCACTGTGCTAGGTAACATCAACAGTGAGGCCTCCAATGAACTTTCCTTAATATCAGTACGCTTAGAGTATGAAGGACATCAGTTTAACTGGGACAAGGTAACCGTAGTAGCCCAAGCCAAATGTAGACATGCACGGAAATTCTTAGAGGCATGGTTCTCAACCCTGATTGCAATCAATAAATATATAGAATTGGACCCCACATAGAAACCCGTACAGAACAAAACTGAAAATGACACAACTCATTATAACAGACAGGACAGTATAAATTCCTAGCGGAGTAGAACAACATCGGAGGCCTCACTGATATTACCTAGCATGGTGATGAAATGTCTGAATGAAAACAAGTTCGATGAGCAAGTCATCAACCTTGTCTTCTCTGCAGGAGTTCCTTAAGATGGTGTTCCTAGGCACACCCGTTTTCAGCTGCTTCATCAATGACTTTCACTCCATCATACGGTCAGGACTAGAGATGTTCAGCAATATTTGTGACTCCTTAGATAGTAAAGCAGTCCATGTTCAAATGCAGTGCGATCTGGACAACATCCATGCTTGGGTTGAGAAGTGACAACTGACATTGGCAACTCACAAATACCAGGCAATGACCATTTCCAAAAAGAGACCATCCCACCACTGTTCCTTGATACTCAGTGGTGTTACTGTCACTGAATCTGCCACTGCAAACATCCTTGGGGTTATTATTGTTGTGAAGTTGGGAACAGTACTTGGGAGGCAAGAAATTAGAATGTGGATTTTGTAAAATACTCCGGCGGGGGTGGGGGGAAAGCATTGTGTGGACCCTTTTAAAAGATCATGTGCTTTTTCTATGCTTAGAGATTTGAAATGAATGTCTGTGAGGCAGCAGCTTGAAAGTTTACAAGTACGCAGAGAGCACCTGAATTGAAACATTTGTGTCAAAAGGCTGTACAGTTAGAAAGCCAAGCAACAGCTTACCAAGGCAACAAGTTTTGAATTTAGCCAATCAATTTGAACCAGGCACTTCAGATACCAAAAGTCTGTTAAATTTAGATTTGATGGTTTTGATAACATAGGACCAATCCTTTTGTAAGAAATATTGATATGTCATCAAGGGTATAAAAAGAAGCAGCAGTTGGACAAAGCCCCAGAGTTAACTGCCACCTGCCAGAGTTAATAGCCCTCAGCTCTCAAAAGAATTACTAATCCTCACAGGCTCCTCTGTTTCTTAGAGAAAGCACCATCTAAATAACAAAGGTACTAACGGCACAACTATTTAATAACCTTGACAGAAGAATCGACAGAGGAGACACAGAGCATTCTGGAAGGCATGTTACCTGGTCGTAATCATGAGAGATGAAATTCTATTCTTATTTTACATAAGTGAGATTTGTATTTATTGAAACAGCATACCATTAGGATCTTTCTTTATTTGGGAATAATTAGTAATTAGAGGCGTTTATTCTGTTTGTTTGTTAATGGTTTAGTTAATTTGTTCATTGTTAGAGTTGGATAATTTAATTGTTACTTGTTTTTTTAAAGTGAGTGTCAGGGATTTATTTTATTTAACCACCTTGAAGTTGCTGAAAAGCCGGTTATACCATCTTGCACGCTCCTTTTACACATTATAAGGCAAAGTGCTCTTCTTTGGGTGTTTTGGCTTTAGTTCTCAGAAGTTCAACCTCCGCTTTCTGACACTATTGACGAAAGTCTCAACTGGACTCACTTTATAAATACAATGGCTACAAGAGCAGGTCAAAGGCTAGGAATACTGAGGTGAGTAATTCACTTATTGACTCCCAAGAGCCTGTCTGCCATCTACAAGGCACAAGTCAGGAATGTAAAGGAATACCTCCCACTTGCCTGGATGGGTGCAGCTACAACAACACTCAAGAAGCTTGACACTACCCTCAACAAAACTCACATGATAGGCACCACATCCACAAGCATCTACTGTCTCCAGTACTGATGTTCAGTACCAGCAGTGTGCACTATTACAAGATGCACTGTAGAAATTCACCAAGGCTCCTTAACCAGCACCTTCCAAACTGTCAGCTATTTCCATCTGAAATGACAAAGGCAGTAGATACCTGGGGGCTCCATTACCTGCAAGATAATAAAGTGTGAAGCTGGATGAACACAGCAGGCCGTGCAGCATCTCAGGAGCACAAAAGCTGATGTTTCGGGCCTAGACCCTTCTTCAGAGAGGATAATGAAGGGCCTAGGCCCGAAACGTCAGCTTTTGTGCTCCTGAGATGCTGCTTGACCCGCTGTGCTCATCCAGCTTCACACGTTATTATCTTGGATTCTCCAGCATCTGCAGTTCCCATTATCTCTGACACCATTACCTGCAAGTTTCTTTTCCAAGCCACTCACCATTCTGACTTAGAAACATATCACCATTCCTTGACTGTCGTTGGATCAAGTTACTGGAATCCTGCCCCAAAGGATGTTGTGTGTCAACCTATGCGTGGACTGCAGTGTTTCTAGAAGTAACTCACCACCACTTCAAGGGTAACGAGGGACAGACTTTCATATCCCACAAGTGAATAAAAGCAAGTTGCTTTTAACCAGTAAGTTGACATGTTTATCATTGGTGCACCCCCTGTGGAGAAGTGAAAGCATGGAAGGAATTAGGAAACTGAAGGAACCCTATCACTGAAATGCATTGCTGTGTGTGTGTGTGTGTGTGTGTGTGTGTTTTACAGTTGTTTGCCTGTGGCTACAATCTATTTATTTGTAATTTTATTTTTATTAAAATCTATTTATTTTCAATCTTAGGCTATATCTTCCTCCCTTCAATAGGCCTGGTACTTTAGGATTTGTTAATTTTATTCCTGAAATTGGTCATTAGGTACTAGGTTTATCATAATTATTGTGGGCTTGAAATACTCATGATGGCGGTTGCAATCCATATTTTAAAATTAGCAGTTAGACCTCTCACGCTAAACAGTGTCTTGCTGCGTGAAACTATAAGCCAAAAGTTATCGGCTAAGTGCTAAACAGTCGATGGTTCAATTGTAGATAACAAAGTGTGAAGCTGGATGAACACAGCAGGCCATGCAGCATCTCAGGAGTACAAAAGCTGATGTTTCGGGCAATTGTCTCTGATGAATAAATTGTAGCCTGGATCCTGTCAGACTATGTGCAAATGATTGGTGAGATTCGAGTACTATTTCAAAACTTCTCATCATATATGCAGTTTGATATAGGAAATGTTCATTTAGATGGAACAGGTGTCTTATTATCTAAACATTCTCAGGCTAAGAATACAGTTCTTCTAATTTTTAACCTCAATCTTATCAGAAGGTGAAATGATTGGAGAAACAATTTATATGCGAAATAGACAAAGTAGTTGTAAATAATTATAGTAACACTGAATATTGCCAACTGAATCAAGAGATTTTAAAATATGTGGAGTAATATACTATATTCAATCGTTGCAAATTTTCCATCCCTATCTTTGTTGTGATCTGTCATTCAGGTGTCAGGGCAACATGATCACTTTCTGCAGAAATAGCTTAAGCTGCTGGACTGTACTGGTTACAATATTTGTTACAAATTTTTGAAATATTATCTGTACTGGCTGACATACTGTAGCTTGGTAACATAAATTGGCTATATTGGTAAAACACTCCCCACGAGGCAATGGTTCCAGGAGCAGTGGAGATTTGGCAATGAGAAAGTGTAAATGAAAATTAGGAAAACTGGAAAAAAGATCCCAAAATGATTGTTTGATAAGAAAAGCCTGGCTGACAATTTAAATGACTAACTTCCTTAATGTGGCCAGGAAGAATAGCCAATTGGAATTTAGGTGGGAGGTTGATGATGCAAAGGAATGGAGTCATGATTGGGATGCCTCAAGGCATTCCAAAGTACAAGGAACTAACAAGTTTGAGAATCAGTTCTTAAAATTACTAGTGCCCAGTCTTGAGATAATTTAACAATGGGAATGTTTGCTTCCCTCAAAGACATCCTTTTTTAAGAGTAATACAACACACAAAGGAGAGCATTTGTCCAATTTTCACCTATATGAGAGACTCAATCCAGTTAGCCCCTTTTTTTTCTGCTCTTTCCTCCATAATTCAGCAAATCTTTACCTTGTGTATATCTATTTCTTATTTGAAAGTTACTTCTGTATCTGGTTGCTCCACTTTCTCAGGCAATACATTTTGAATGTTTTATTTACAAGACCATGTTAACGAATCTTTTGTTGAATTTAATAGTATGTTGAGGTAAGCCACTCATTCCATTTTGAAAATTTATCTTTTAAGACTGACCTTGAAAGCCTTGTTGCCCTTCTTCATTTACATTGTGCATGGTATTGGATTACTATCTGCTTCACAGCTGTCCTAAGTATCTTGCAGTTTGGACATTTATTTTTAATAAGACTGGAAACTTCTGTGATTCAGTTGCCAGGAGAGGTTAACTTTCTAAGCACGAAAATGAAAATATCTGTGACTTGCATTACATAATTGAGAAGTCTATATCCATATCAAGTTCTTCCTCTCAATCTTTCGCAGGTGATCACCTCTGATATTACTGAGCCACATGAGTTGTTGTTTATAAGGATAGGGGTGCTATATGTTGAAACATGAAATGTATTGAACAAAAACTAAAGCTGAATTCCATTCAGTGGCTAATTTATGGAGAAACTTCTATGCCTGGATGATACTTATAGTGTTGGCATTTGTAAGATAGACAAAATCTGTCTGGTTGCCAAATTGTCAGGTGGTGCTTATCCTTACAGTGTGGCTAGGAAGATGAAGAATGCTTTCAAATGTTTAATTTTTTGTGGAAATTTTCTTCAAATTATTACTGTCAAGCAATTTAGCCCTTTGTAATCTAATTTTCAGTAAATTACAGATGTGCTTTTTCAGTGTCGTAACACAAAATATTTAAATATTTCACAATTTCTCAGACAAGTTTAAAAGAACTTCTTGTTTGCCTGTTCTTGCTCTCGCTCTCATGCTCTCTTTTTTTCTCACACACTGTCATTCTCTCACTCTCTTGTTCTCTCACCCTGTCACACTTCCTCTCATACTCCAAGCTGTTTTATTGTCTGCCTTTTTTTTTTGTTCTGTGATTGTCAGATTAATGTGTAATTTTATATCTTTGGTTTAGAATGGCTGCCCTCAAGTGGCTGAGGGCTCTCTAAATTTTCTATGCAAGGCTAAAACCTGGAACTGAATAATTCATGTATGTTACCAGGCCTTCTACAAAAAAATTGCAGACTTTTCCAAAGTTCTGTGTTACTGCTGGAACACACTCTGTCACCTTGTAAATTGATGACAGCATGCTTTTCAATGGCTCATATTCTGGCTGACCAGGAACATCAACAACTGTAGCTTTTGGTAGGGATAATTGTAAAAATTTACTGCAAGTTCAGAAGTTTAAATCTACGTTTCAATGGAGAGGTTTTTTTTAATTACATAAAGACCTACTGTTTAAGAGGCACAACTTATAAATTAAAACTTTTAAATTCCAATTGTATATAGTAAGGTATTTAGTGTAGAAAATGACCAGAAACCAGCAAGAGTTATCAGTTGACATCTATGTCATTATCAACAGCTTGTGCAGATGATATCTTCCACTTGCTTCCCTTGCTCTGTGTCTAAATATACTTTGAGACCATGAACGCGGGTTCTGCTGTATCCTGCATCACTGCTTTTGCAGTTTAATTTAGCTCGTAATTTAATTGTATTCTATTTTTAAGTTTACAATTTCCCTATGATTACAATAGGCATCTGGTTGCTATACTAGTCAAAATCTATTAATGTAAGGTCATCTGAGATAATGGAGATAAATGTTATTGGTTCTGTGTATTTTTTTGTC
This sequence comes from Stegostoma tigrinum, assembly GCF_030684315.1. Classification (NCBI taxonomy): domain Eukaryota; kingdom Metazoa; phylum Chordata; class Chondrichthyes; order Orectolobiformes; family Stegostomatidae; genus Stegostoma; species Stegostoma tigrinum. Next base: position 12,525,451 of record NC_081374.1, on the reverse strand, counting down.
TTTTACTGATAAAACGATTTTGAAGGTTATTTTCAATATGCCTTACTGAGTGCTTATTATGTAAATATGAATCAAACATCTCTTCTTGCTGATTGGTACGCTTTGTGCAGGTGAAAAGATGAGTTTTCCCTTTACCAAGTATTTCCTAGTGCTACTTTCTAAGTGGCCACAATGGTTCCAGATTATATTTTAACAACATCCAGTCGACATCTTTTCCTCTTTTTATTGGAACAGTTCCCTGAAGTAGGGAATTTGGGAGATCTCATACTGAGTCATTTGTACACCTCACAGATGAAATCATTTGTAAAAATCTGCTTGGTGATCGTTGATAGCATTTGGAGGTGCAGGCTATAGGAAAGTGTGAATGCCTGTGAAATATTTCTTGAAACATAAAGAAGTCTTTTTTTGTACTCAGATCATAGGGTTGGCATTGACCATGGTCAAGGCAGCTACCTGTAGCCACAAAAAGTATAAAATGGAGTACTACTGATTGCTTAATGCCTCACATATCAACCTGTTGTAATAAATTTACTGCCGAACAGGTAGTTGAATTGAGTAACTGACTGCTATCAGGAGTATGGTCATTATAAATAATGTGGTTAAAAGTGCAAGTATGCGAGAGGAATGCTGAGACTATCTCTTCAATGCCTGTTCACTATCTACAAGGCTCAAATCAGGATTGTGATAGAATATCCCCACTGGCTTGGACGACTGCAGCTCCAACAATCTCAAAAATACCATCCAAGCCAATGCTTGATTGTCTGACCATCCACCTGCTTCAACATTGATGACATTCAACGCCATAGTGGCAAAAGCAGGTACTGTCTACAAAATGCACTTAGGTAGCTCACAATGTGGGTTTCAGTTCCTTCAGAGATGGCAGCGGAGTTCGATACTACAGCTGGAGATCATCGCTCCGTCTGTTTCTTGTTCTTGTGTTTTCTTTTATACATTTTTCTTGGTAATGTCCTGAATTCCCAGCCTCAGCACTGACCTGGCATGGGAGTCTCCTAGCCCAGCATGGCAGTATTCTGACCCAGCTTGGTGACCTGTTGGTGGCACGTGGTGGTCTTGCAGCCCAGTGTGGTCTTCTGGCCTCAAGGTGATTCCAGAGCAGACTATTGGTCTCAAATCTCTGAAGCCCAGTGCAGCCTGCAGGGTAGGCGCTAGCATGGACTGGGTTGAACGGACTGATGTTCTGAAGTTTTTATTTCTCCAATTTATTTTTATTATCTGTTACGCCGGATTTTTTATTTCTTTATTTTTCTATTTTATCTCTTCCTAAGAATTTGTACTGAAGAATCTGTACCTAGGTTCTTTCTACCCAGGTGGTGCTGTAAGTGGCCACTGTACTCTTTTGAATCGATGACGGTAAAGCTAAATCAGTTCAAATCAATGAGTCTCCACTGACAGCACTTCCAAACCTGTGACCTCTACCTACTAAAAGCACAAGGGTAACAGATGCATAGGAACACCACCACCTGCAAGTTCACCTCCAAGACACACAACATCCTGTTTTGAACAATATCATCATTCCTTCATCGTCATTGGGTCAAAATCCTGGAATTACTTTCTTAACAGCATGTGGATGTCCACAAAGACTGCAGTGGCTCAAGAAGGCAGCTCACCACCACCTTTTCCATAGCATTTGTGAACAATAAATGATGGCCTAGCCACCTATATTCCCATTGTGAATTTAGAAAAATAAAATGCATCTCTTATTTCCTGATTCCTTGCACGCACAACCTTAGGACAACAATTCTACAAATAACTCCCACCATTGTTTCCCTTCCTTGCTATTTCATAGCTCCACCCAATCTGATTCTGCTTCTTGATTGTTCAATTTGATGGCCCTCCCTAATGAGTACACCACTGTCATTCTTTTGTAAGGAATACTACCCCAGCTCCCCTCCTCTTGGAGTCATCCCTAAGTGTGGGATGTCCTTGGATATTTAGTTCCCAATGTTGGTCACCCTGTAGCTATCTCTCTGTCTTATGGCAATTAATTAATATCCATTTGCTAATTTGTGCACTCAATCTTTTTGTGAATGCTATGTCCATTCCGATAGAGTGCCCTTAATACCAGTTTTAACACTTGTCCATTTTGATCCTGTTTGATTAACTGCCCCTTACTTGTAGTAACTTTTATCACAGAAAGTTACGTACTCGGGTATCTTATTTTTACTCATGATTGTAACTCATATGGGCGCGTGCTTTGATGCTTTATCTCAATATAGTAGAATTTCAAACATGTAGCTTTGCTGAAGATCTGCATGAATTCTGCTGCTAAATATAGCTAGACAGATTAATAATGAATGACTGCAGTCACTGAATTGTGCCACTGCAGAAAGATGATGGCAGCTGATCTGTCAAAAGAGAACACAGAAGAATATTTGTCTTTCTTTGTTGGCGTAGAGCCTCCCAATCCTCAAAACATCTTTTTCCTCTCTGTAGCATCCACAGGTATATGCAGTGCAAAAACTTGGCTGCAGTGTTGAAGGGGATCATTTTTTGAGCATGTGTTTGTAAAAAATGAATTACACTGGAGAACAAAATGTTGGAGTGTGAATAGAATTATTTAGGAAAATTGAAAATATACGGAACTAGATTTTTGGACAATATTTGACATAATGATGAATGTTTAAGGACATCAAATACCCATTACATATAACCAAGCAAGAAGTTATTCTTGCTGTTCTTTGAAAGCGTTGTCCAATTAGTCTTACTCCCCAATCTTTTCCCCACAGCCTTCCCATTTTTCTCCTTTGAGTATTTATTTTCTTCCCTTTTGAAGTTTCTGTTCTGCTTCAAATACTTAGACCAAATATAAGTGTTTTGTAGTCTATCCATTAGTTGAAACTGAAGTGATTCAGAATGTTGAAATGCACTTTTTGCTGAAAGCCATGACAGTTGATCATGCTAGTTTTTGTCTTAACTTCTGCAATCAAAGTATGTTTGTGCCATACTGTTATCTGATTATCCAAATCTTTTAATCTGTTAAATTGACCAATGTTTTTCCATTGTGAGAGTTTGGCTTAGGTTCTGGAATTGGTGTCTGAGTTTTTGACAACTCAACTAATAATATTAAAATAATAGAAACATTTGCATCCAGCCATTTCCAAGGTGTAATTCTGATTTTCTCAAAGGCATTTGTATATTCTGAATGGCAAGTTCTTATTATATTAGACTTATTTTGACAGAATGCTATCCCTCAGGAAAAGAGTTTAAAATTTTGGCCAGGATGCAGCTGCCACGAGTCAATGTATGATATCCCATCAATCCACATAATTTAAAGAGTAGAGAGTCATACAATACAGAAGATAATACACTTTCAACATGTTGAAATACTTTTAATAATTATCTCTTTTATATTGGTCAACAGCAGAAAAACTGTACTTACTGTCGTTCTCGGCATTGTAAACTTGAGATTGCCACAAAGTGAAATATAAGAGCAAACAGCCATGTTAAAATGATTAAGTCACTTGTTTAGTATTTCTCACATATGAAAATAAATTTTGTGACCTTGGAATTCTTTGAGTCATTGCAAACCTAGAGTTTAAGCTGCTCTTTGATGTTTGTGATGAACATATAGTACCAGCATGAATTCCTCTGTAGTCTCTTTTCATACATTTATTAATCCACTTGGTGAGTCAGTGTCTTAAAGGAGCATGCAATTTCAGACAGATGCAGTAACCTGTTTAGTTGCAACATCATTGACAGTAATTGTGACCCCAAGAGGGGGCAGGTTGAGTATAGTAGTCATCCATTCCATTATTCGTGTTGGTAGGAAATGTGGACTATAGTTAAATATAAAATGTGTAAGAATAATCAAAAGCCTCTGAGAAAATGTTAGCTTTACAGGCAATGCAATGTCAACACAATTGTAAGAAATGTGGCAATCATATTTCACACAGTATGCACCCGCAAACATCAATTTGGTAATGACCAGATAATCTGTTTTTATGGTGGAGATTTGAGAGATAAACATTGACCACAAATAACTTGCTGGCTGGTGTTTGAAGTAATGTCATGGGATCATTCAAGCCCTCTTAAGTACAGGGAAGCTTGATGTCTAATCCAAAAATACTCCCACTAACAGTGCATAACTCTCTCAGTAATGCGCTGGAGTATTAATACTAACTTCTTATGCACCTGTCAGATTGAACCCACAACATCGGCTCAGACATCCTGATGAGAGTCATTGGAACAGCCTAGACTGGAGTGCACGTCAGGACCATGTGGAGCCCTCAATGCAACTGCTGGGAATTGTGTAGGAAATTAAATATCTGAAGGGCAATTCCCCTGAGACTAGAAAATTCTGAAAACGTCAATTTAGTCAGATGATTTGGGGGATTGTGACTCACTTAAGATTAATAGTTGCCCAGACATAATTTTGAGGATTAAAACCCTACTGTTACTCCTCCTAGCTGATACACCAGCTACACCATCCGAAATAGCCCAACCAAACACACCTTCATTGCTTGACCCCCACCTCTGTAATGTGCAGACCCACTCCCATCCGTCTGACTCAACAACAGTTTCTCACCCCTGACTGGACGCCACCCTGTCACCTTCCCATCGACCTAGTGGCCTACCCACCTGATGCAATACCCCCTCACCCACAAGACAAAATATATGTCATTATCTCTCCAAGCACGTGGAGCTCAAACCTGCAATTAGACTTAAGCTTGCATTTTCCCGGGACCTGTCAAAATGGCAGGCTATGCTGCTGATCATTTAAATCTGAGAAACCAACAAAAGGAGGCATGCTTGATATGAAGGTATCTTTGCTGGATTTGTGGATTCCAGGACAAGTTTATAAAAGGCGGCCACAGTCCAGGAATCTCTATTCCAGAAGACCTGTAGAGTTAAGTGTGTAAATTTTATTCGGATCAAGTTGGAAATAGGATTTCTGACCATGATCAGTATATCTGAGCCACTATGTACAACCAAATGACACTCAAATATGAAAATACACCACTTTGATCATAGCTCGTTCTCTACTATGTGAAATTTGAGTATTTTGAAGTCAAAATCTATGCTTCTGCACTAACTCTGATACACAAAGTGGTTGCCTTAAGCATTTTGAATCTGATGAATAAACAATCAGGTCTGGCATTGTATTTTATTCATATTAACTTTAATTGTAGCCTTTTAATTCCTTTCTGGAGGTGAGACATTGCTGCAAACCTCTAATTGAAATCTGTTTATTTGCTTACGCAGATGTGCACAACAAGACTGGGACTCTCAAGCAAATTCATTGCTCTCAGTCACTTCCTGGAACTCCACTCTCACTCAAATCTTTTCCTATTCACCTACCAACATCCATGGATGGAAAGTATAAGGAGATTGCAGAGGTAAGTGATACCGTTGTCTGATTTATTTTCCAAGCTACCTTTTACCCTCCACTGCCGAAGCGGGGAAGAAATCATGTTTTCACCCTTCTTGTTAGTTGTTTAATTTGTTAGTCATTTAGCCTGTAAATGATGTATTTCAAAACCTATTGACAGATCACAACAAAACTTGGAACAAAGTGTTACGAAGAACTGATTTGCTTTTGATAAGGATGTAGACCTATTTCTTTAGAAGACCCATCACCATTCGGAGATGAGGTGAAATTATTTTTAAAATATGTTCTGCCATGTTTAGCTAGACAGTTTTAGGTTCTGGCATCTGCAGCAAAGGTATTTTTGACAGCTGTCAAGATATGAGCAGAGTTTTCAGAATAGGTGGTTGGATGTGGATTGATCTGAGCATGCTTGGTGAAGTATAACTTCTTAGTAAAAAGATTTGTTCTATCAACTTTGTCATTACAGAGCATTAACGAGATAGGGAAAAGTGACATAGGCAGACAGGGAAAAGACGTCCTGCAAAGGAAGTTCAGGACGTTAACCAGCTCTAGGATTGTAAACCCAGGATTGCTTCCTGTACCATGTGCCAGAGAGGCTAGGAATAGGAAGATTGTACAGATAAACATGTGGCTTCAGGTATGTGGATTATTGGGATGTCTTCGGGGCAGTCCCCAGTACTTGATGGGATCTGTCCCAGAATGTTGAGGGAGTCAGGTGAGGAAATTGCTGGGGCCTTGTACAAAATCTTTGTATCCTCTTTAGGCGGAGGAGAGGTCCCAGAGGACTGGAGAATGGCCAATGTCCTCCTGTGTTTAAGAAGGGCAACAGGAATAATCCAGAGTGTTGCATGCTAGTGAGCCTTAAATCACTGGTAGAGAAATTATTGGAGGAGTTTCTTCCTCACATTTAGGAAAATATGGACTTGATAGGCTGTGTTTCACAAACTTGAATGAGTTTTTTTGAGGAAATGACAAAGATGATAGAGGGCAGAGCAGTAAATGTTATCTAAGTGGACTTTAGCTAGGTCTTTGACAAGGCCTGTCATGGCAAGCTGATGATAGCAGTGGAAGGATATTTTTCTGACTGGTGATCTGTTACCAGTGGTGTTCCAAAGGGGTCAGTGCTGAGGACACTTGTTTGTAATATTTATAAACCATTTGGAAGCGAATGTAGGTGGCCTGATTAGTAAGTTTGTAGATGACACAAAATGCGGAAGCTGCAGAAAGTGAGGATGATTGCCAGAGGATACGGAAGGATATAGATATGCTGGAGATTTGGGTGGAGAAATGACGGATGGAGTTTAATCTGAACAAATGTGCAGTGATGAAATTTGGAAGATCTGATGCAGCTGGGAAATATATAGTAAATGGCAGAACCTTTCGTAACAACCGCATACAGAGGGACATAGGCTAATAGGTAGGTCCACAGTTCCCTGTAAGTGCCAGCACAGGTGGATAATTGGTCAAGAAAGCATATAGCAATTATGTCTTCATCGATGAGGGCATAGAGTATAAAAATTGACAAATCACATTTGTAGCTCTATAAAACTTTATTTCAGCCACATTTAGAATGTTGTGTATGTTTCTGGTTGACACATCCAGTAGGATGTGGAGGCTTTTGGAGAAGATACAGAAAAGATTTACCAGGATGTTGCTTGGCTTGGATGGTACTATCTATGAGGGCAGTTTGGTCAAACTTGTTTTTTACTTCAATGTTGGAGGCTAAGGGGCAACTTGATAGAAGTTTACTGAATTATGAGAGATAGGGATAGAATGGATAATTGGAGTCTTTTTTCACACCCAGGGTAGAAATGTTAATTACTAGAGAACATAGGTTTAAAGGCAAAATGAGAGATGATTTGGTTACACAGAGGTAGGTAAGTGTTCAGAGACCTCCATCACTGGCAGCACATTTCCATCCACATGACCAATAGATATATGAATAGATAGGGAATAGAAGAATATGGACTGTGTAGAGGCAAAATGCTTTTAGTTTAGAAGACATCATGTGTTGGCATAGTCTTGGTTGGCCAAAGGGCCTGTTCCTGTGCTGTACTGTTCTTTGATCAGTGACTCACACAGACAATGGTAGGGCCCTAGGGAATGTTATAGAACAAAGAGATCTGTGGTACAGGTTCATAGCTCCGTGAAAATGGAGTCACAGGTAGACAGATCCGTGAAGAAGGTGTTCGTCATTTGGAACATTGAGTATGGGAGTTGGGACGTCGTGTTGCAGCTTTAAAAGGTTTTGGTGACGCGACTTTTGGCGTACTGCAGTTCTGCTCACCCTACTACAGAAAGGATATGATTAAACTAGAGACAGTACAGAAAAGATTCACCAGGATGCTGCCTGGACTGGAAGGTTTGAGTTATATGGACAGGTTGGATAAGCTGGGTCTCTTTTCCCTGGAGGGTAGAAGACTGAGGGGTGATCTTGTAGAGGTCTATAAAATCATGAATCGTGAGATAACATGAATAGCGAACAGCTTTTCCTCAGGACAGGGGAGTCTAAAGCTAGTGGGCATAGGTTTAAGGTGAGAGAGGAGATATACAAAAGGGCCCAGAGGGGCAATTTTTTTTTGTCAGACAGTGCTGAGTGTCTGGAACAGGCTGCTAGAGCTAGTGGTGGAAACAAGTACAATTATGTCATTTAAGAAACGTGTAGACATGGAGGGAATTGGACAAAATGCAGGTAAATGGGACTAGTTTAAACTGTAAAAACTGGGTGGCATGGGCAAATTGGGCCAAAGGGCCTGTTTCCATTCTGTAAACCTCAATGACTCTATAACTGTGTAATTGTAATAATCCTGATCTAATGCAGCATGATCAAAGCATGTGCTTTGCTGAATGCCTGCCTCGTATTTGTTTATTTCTTCAGGACTAATTCTCTGGCACTTAGAAGCTGATTCAATGTTGGCTTTTGTTCATGAATGGTAAAACCTAGATCTGTTTAACTTTTTAAGCATTTTAATACTTGAGTACTGTGTATACTTACTATGTATGTTTTGTGCCCATTTGTTTTTTGGAATTCCACAGAATTCCAGTTAGATTTCTTGCACCTACCAAAGCACCAAAAAGGTTCTTCTCAAAGTCCATTCTTATCACTTCAGTTGTGGCTAGAGAATCTCCTGGAATGGCTTCTCTTCCCTGTCTTGTGCTCTGCTCTCTAGTGCTGCACAAGGATATCTTCTTGACCCCCTCCCAATTCTCAGTTACTTGGTGGCATCATCTTAAAATCCAGCATCTGTTTCCACCAGGGTGCACAATCTTTTTGTTTTGAGAGCTCTGAGATTTTCTTGAGTGCTACAGCTTGTTTTTAGGGAGCTTATTTTTCATTTCTACTAACTCATACTTGTTAGGTGATATTGTCTAGTGATGATACTTCCTGTTTTTGTTTTGACATTTTGAGTATTGAAATCCAAACAGAAGCAGAGTTAGAAGAATTTGTTTTTGTCCTCCATCGTTATCAACCCTCCTTTAGAGTTAAAGACACCACATACAAGGAAAGCATTAATTTCTCCAAAGGCACAGTGTTCAAATGGTGCAACATAACTGATGTGAGTTATTTTTAGGAAAAGCTTTTGATCTAATGACCATTCCTTGAGGCAATCACCCTAAGCACACCATTCATAGACAAGTGAGGTCATAGCTAATATATTTCCGTTGGCTTATGTGCAAAGCCAGAAGATTTACCCAGGAAGCCACTACCATTTTCACTGCAGTTCAGATCTCCATTTCAAATTTAAGTTTAATAATCAGCAACGACTATTTATACAGTAGTAGCCACTGCATTCTTTCCTATCACAGTAGCTTCCATGTATAGCCCTTAAGCTGGAGATTCCATATTCAGTTGTAAGGAATTCATGACCTCACTGACTTCAAGTATTGGCTGGTTAGCTGAGTATTCCTTTGTAGACACGATTTCAAACTGTTCTCTCTTTTTGCAGCCTCCCTATTCTCCCACCACTTGCACCCCCCTCCATTCCACTCATTACCTTGCAGCCTCCCCCATTCTGCACCCCCTCCACAGTGCAGCCTCTATCTCCCTCCATATCACAGTCTGCACCATTTTTCCTCTTCCCTTGCAGCGTTCCCAACCCTGCAACCTCTTACTTTTCTTTCTCTCTTCCCTTGCAGCCTCCTGTCAGATGGAACTCCCTTACAGTCAGCCCCCTTGGTGGCAAAAGGCTTCTCCCCAGCAGTGGCAAAAGTCTCCCTTCCACTTACCTAGTGGCTCAAGGCTTCTCCCCACAAATAGCCCTAATGGCAAAAGGTGGCTTATTTGCTTACTTACCTTTTTCTTTTACACTGTGTACCTCCAATCATGGACTGGTTCTGTCTCACACTCTTATTAGCACGCATGGAAGTGAACTAGCCGGTGATTACAAGAGCAGGTCCTCAGATTCTGTTCATTCTAACCAGGAGAGTGACTTTTCTGAATGTTTGCCCCTCCATGACTGAATTTTCCTGGCATTTTGGATACAACTTTGAAACTTCCCTTTGTATTTTGAGAGCTTTCCGCTTGCTGATGGCACCTACCTCTACCTCACCACCATCTGTGTTGTTTCATCCACTGTTTCTAAATGCCTGACTGCGTTTTCCAACATCCAGTAGTCAATGAGTGTAAAAACTTTCAAGTAAATATAGAGATATCCTTAACTATTTGTCTTTGATCCATGCTGAAAATCATTTCTGTAGCCATCAATTACATCTTTTTGACTAGGTAGTAGTTTAAGACCAAAGCAGACTGTGTTCAAAATCTTAGTTATTGACCTTCCAACTATGTATTGATGCCAGTATTAAGACCAAGTGTACATACTTCCATATCATCACATAGCTCCATCCTTGCCTTAGCTTGTCTGCTTTGAAACCCACGTCCATGCTAATATCTGGTTAATCATGACGTTAATTAAGTTTGTTGATATCTTTGTTAAAGCCAAGAAGAAATAGCTCATTCATTGATCATATATGGGAAGCATCTTTTGACACTGAGTAAGAAGGGTAAGACCAACAAAACCAATAACCTCTCTCCACAAAGGAAAAGACAAATCTTGATTTATGAGCTCTCCAAGCCTTTGGATTTTATGATTCCAACGTCCCCTGCCTAATCTTCCATTCCCTGATCTTATAAGTTTCGGCTCATCCAAAACTCTGCTGTTTATATCCTAAATTGAACTAAATCCTGTTCTTCCTTCTCTGCTGTGTTTGCTACTATACATGGATTCCTGGTTAATGAATGCCTCAAATTTTACAATTCTCATCATAACTGCACATCATCCATGGGGTTTGCACTCCTTGTGTCTGCAATATCCCTACATATTGTAACTTATCCCTACGCATTTAACTTGCCTATGACATTGGACACATTGCTGACACCTAGCTGTACCCCTCAACTATCTTTTCTCAAAACCTCCACTGTCTCTGCATTACTTATCTACAATTAGTTTTGTTCAACTATAAATACCTCGAGGTGAATATTAGAGACAAGACCAAGAACAGGCTGTTGTGTATTAATGTACGTTGCCTCCAGAATGTGTTTGAGTGCTACACCGTGAATGTGACTGATCACCCTTAAATTGTTTGTTAGTTTAATTCTTAGCACCTGCGATTATTAAACAAATTTTGTCCAATTCTATAATTGCTTCTAATATTGGACACTGGTAAGCTTCGCAAAAAATGGGATCATTGCTTATGATCAGGACCTTGTGTGTGAACAGCTAAAGTGACATGCTCTCTGACACAATCCATCAGTCTCTGAGAGGTTAGCCTGCGTACCCAGCATCACACTGGCACTGAAGGTAACATTACTCATCTCTTGGCAGAAAGTCTTTTTGGTTTTTTGGCAGCATCCTGTTAGTTGTGAGCATCGCTCTTGTTGCTACTGCATAGTAGTAACATGAGAGATTTGCTTCACCTGGTGTTTAAATGTTTGCGATACCTTGCCCTGCTAGGGAACTCTGTGTTAGACTGGGCACTTTGCGAATAGACAGTGACAGCCATTGGTCCATTCATGAGTTTGTATACTAGACAGTGGGAAATCATCTGAACAGGTTAGAAATTATCTCTCCGGATAACTTTGAAACCTGGTGTAATTTTAAACAAAACTTGGTAGTTGATGGTCAGTCATTTAACTGTACATTCCCCATGACCTTGCCTGTAACAGCTGGAATCCACTTGCCAACCAATTAGTACCATCTCAGGCAGTATCAAATGTTGTTCCCATTTACATTGGTATTCTTACTTGTGTCCCGATGAGTACAAGACAAAATGCTTCAATAAAATCTGCCTTCTTTTAACAATACTCCAGTTCTCTACTACCAAACAATTATTATAAATACCATTGAACTATAACTGTTAGAAAGTATGCTCTATGTTGTACAATGGTGAAAGTACCAGGTTTTGATTTCTATATTTTAGAATTCCTTAGCTCAATTATTCTTTCCATCGTCCTACAATTATTTTAAAGCCAAGCTTGACTACCATTTACGTTGCTTAGCCCATCACCTCTCTTGTTCTTATTAAACTTGGTTTTTTCAGTGCAAGCTTTGACTCTCATAGTTAAGCATCTTAAAGTTCATGCTTCATAATGAATGAAACCTTTTCCCTAAACTTATGTTTAACAATTTCAACAAGGTTAATACTGCTACGATGGTTTAAATGTGTGTGCAGTATGAGCCACGTCCAAATCTTTCTAATATGTTTTGTATTCTGTAAGAATAATTACTATCCTGCATGTTCCAACTGAATAGCATCTGACAGTTCTTTTGAATTATTCCTTGTTCCGTATTTATTGCTTTAGGAGCTGTTCACCCGATCACTGACAGAGAGTGATATGAGGACTGCTCCTTATGAATTTCCAGAGGAGAGTCCAATCGAACAGCTGGAGGAGAGACGGCAACGGTTGGAACGCCAGATCAGTCAGGATGTGAGGTAAACTGAATTGCTGTATGAACTCTAGGTAGCCTGTCACTTTAATAATTTGCTCAATCAAATAATGTAAACAGCAAGGTCATTGTTGTTATTCATTTTGCAGTGTGTGCCGTAGGACATAGGAGCAGGTGTAGGTCATTCACCGCCTCAAGCCTGTGTTGCCATATATTATGATTATGGCTGATCATCGAGCTCATTAACTTAATCCTCCACTTCCCCATATCATTTGATCCCTTTTAGCCACAAGAGCCATATCTACCTCCCTCTTGCAAACAGTTTTTGGTGGCCTCAACCACTTTATGTAGTAGTGAATTCCATAGACTCACCACTTCTGGGTGAAGAAATTTCTCCTCATCTCCGAAAAGGATTCCCTGTTATCCTTAAACTATAATCCTTGGTTCTGGATTCCACCACTGTCAGGAGCGTCTTTCCTGTAACTAACCTATGTAAGTCCTGTTTGAATTTTACAGGCTTCTGACATCTCTACATTCTCCTTCTTTCTCCTAAACTCCAGGGAATACAATACTACCCGATTCAGTCTCACCTCATATTTCAGTCCTGCCATCCCCTGAATCAATTGATGAAACTGTCACCATTTTCCCTCTGTAGCAAGAGCATCCTTTCTCAGATAAAGAGACCAAACCTGCATGCAATATTCCAGATGTGGCCCCACCAATGATCTGTATAATTGCAGCTAGACCTTGTTCCTGTATTTGAATCATTTCGCCATGAAGGCCAAATTACAGTTTGCCACTTTACTACCAGCTGCACCTGCATGCAAGTAGTGTCCTGAGCCACATAGGTGTCATTTGAACATTTTCCAGTCTTATTTTACAGTCATTCAAATAGTTATCACCCATCCTATTTTTGATACCAAAATAGATAACCTTAGGCACCTAGATAACAAAGTGTGGAGCTGGATGAACACGGCAGGCCAAGCAGCATCTCAGGAGCACAAAAGCTGACGTTTCGGGCCTAGACCCTTCATCAGAGAGGGGAATGGGGAGAGGGAACTGGAATAAAGAGGGAGAGAGGGGGAGGCAGACCGAAGATGGAGAGAAAACAAGATAGGTAGAGAGGAGAGTATAGGTGGGGAGGTAGGGAGGGGATAGGTCAGTCCAGGGAAGATGGACAGTTCAAGGAGGCGGGATGAGGTGATAGGTAGGAAATGGAGGTGCGGCTTGAGGTGGGAGGAAGGGATGGGTGAGAGGAAGAACAGGTTAGGGAAGCAGAGACAGGCTGGGCTGGTTTTGGGATGCAGTGGGGGGAGGGGGGGGAAGAACTGGGCAGGTTTTGGGATGCACTGGGGGGAGGGGAGTTTTTGAAGCTTGTGAAGTCCACGTTGGTACCATTGGGCTGCAGGGTTCCCAAGCGGAATATGAGTTGCTGTTCCTGCAACCTTTGGGTGGCATCATTGTGGCACTGCAGGAGGCCCATGATGGACATGTTGTCTGAGGAATGGGAGAGGGAGTTGAAATGGTTCGCAACTGGGAGGTGCAGTTATTTGTTGCGAACCGAGCGGAGGTGTTCTGCAAAGCGGTCCCCAAGCCTCCACTTGGTTTCCCCAATGTAGAGGAAGCCACACCAGGTGCAATGAATACAATATACTACATTGGCAGATGTGCAGGTGAACATCTGCTTGATATGGAAGGTCGTCTTGGGGCCTGGGATGGAGTTGAGGGACGAGGTGTGGGGGCAAGTATAGCACTTCCTGCGGTTGCAGGGGAAGGTGCTGGGTGTGGTGGGGTTGGAGGGGTGTGTGGAGCGGACAAGGGAGTCGCGGAGAGAGTGGTCTCTCTGGAAGGCAGACAAGGGTGGGGTTGGAAAAATAGCTTGGGTGGTGGGGTCGGATTGTAGATGGCAGAAGTGTCGGAGGATGATACGTTGTATCCGGAGGTTGGTGGGATGGTATGTGAGAACGAGGGGGATCCTCTGGGGCCAGTTGTGGCGGGGGCGGGGTGTGAGGGATGTGTTGAGGGAAATGCGGGAGACGCGGTCAAGGGCGTTCTCGACCACTGCGGGGGGAAAGTTGAAGAACGTGGACATCTGGGATGTGCGGGGGTGGAATGCCTCATCCTGGGAGCAGATGCGGCGGAGGCTGAGGAATTGGGAATAGGGGTTGGAATTTTTTCAGGAGGGTGGGTGGGAGGAGGTGTATTCTAGGTAGCTGTGGGAGTCAGTGGGCTTGAAATGGGCATCAGTTACAAGCTGGTTGCCTGAGATGGAGACTGAGAGGTCCAGGAAGGTGAGGGATGTGTTGGAGATGGCCCAGGTGAACTTGAGGTTGGGGTGAAAGGTGTTGTGGAAAGTGGATGAACTGTTCGAGCTCCTCTGGGGAGCAAGAGGCAGCGCCGATAGTCATCAATGTAACGGAGTAAGAAGTGGGGTTTGGGGCCTGTGCAGGTGCCGACGGAACCCCGCCCACAGCTGACGCCGACGGAGCCCCACACGAAACCTCCACAGCCAGCAACCCCAGAGTAGACAGCCACACTGAGCCCTTGCATTTCCCCCAACACATCCCTCACATTACGCCCCCGCCACAACCGGCCCCAGAGGATCCCCCTCGTTCTCACATACCATCCCACCAACCTCCGGATACAACGTATCATCCTCCGACACTTCCACCATCTACAATCCGACCCCACCACCCAAGCTATTTTTCCATTCCCACCCTTGTCTGCCTTCCGGAGAGACCACTCTCTCCGCGACTCCCTTGTCCACTCCACCCTCCCCTCCACACCCGGCACCTTCCCCTGCAACCGCAGGAAGTGCTATACTTGCCCCCACACTTCCTCCCTCACCCCCATCCCAGGCCCCAAGATGACCTTCCATATCAAGCAGATGTTCACCTGCACATCTGCCAATGTGGTATATTGTATCCATTGCACCCGGTGTGGCTACCTCTACGTTGGGGAAACCAAGCGGAGGCTTGGGGACCGCTTTGCAGAACACCTCCACTCAGTTCGCAGCAAACAACTGCACCTCCCAGTCGCGAACCATTTCAACTCCCCCTCCCATTCCTCAGACAACATGTCCATCATGGGCCTCCTGCAGTGCCACAATGATGCCACCCAAAGGTTGCAGGAACAGCAACTCATATTCCGCTTGGGAACCCTGCAGCCCAATGGTACCAATGTGGACTTCACAAGCTTCAAAAACTCCCCTCCCCCCAGTGCATCCCAAAACCTGCCCAGTTCTTCCCCCCCCTCCCCCCACTGCATCCCAAAACCAGCCCAGCCTGTCTCTGCTTCCCTAACCTGTTCTTCCTCTCACCCATCCCTTCCTCCCACCTCAAGCCGCACCTCCGTTTCCTACCTATCACCTCATCCCGCCTCCTTGAACTGTCCATTTTCCCTCGACTGACCTATCCCCTCCCTACCTCCCCACCTATACTCTCCTCTCTACCTATCTTGTTTTCTCTCCATCTTCGATCTGCCTCCCCCTCTCTCCCTATTTATTCCAGTTCCCTCTCCCCATTCCCCTCTCTGATGAAGGGTCTAGGCCCGAAACGTCAGCTTTTGTGCTCTGAGATGCTGCTTGGCCTGCTGTGCTCATCCAGCTCCACACTTTACTATCTTGGATTCTCCAGCATCTGCAGTTCCCATTATCTCTGATCAACCTTCGGCACCTAGCCACTTTCGGTGTCAGCTAACTCAAAGCTAATTAGAAAGATGTGTGAAAAACGTGCATGTTGCAACAGTTATTAAAAATGGAATTAAAATAGACTGGAGAAGAGTTGAAACAGTGTTGCTCTGTGCCAGTCTATAGTTGTTCTGTAGAACTTTAAGCCTTACATAGTTTAGGATCTGATGAATTATCTGTAAAATTCAGTACCAGTTTGCTTGTGAGCTATTAGATCATCATTATAAACAGATAGTTGATTGGAGTTAATTGTTGCAGCCCTACTAATTAATTCTAGTTTTAATTTCCCTTTATAGATTTTTAAGATTATGTTGATTTTTATTGGATCTTCTGATACCCTTTGATTCAAAATTAAGCAATTAAAGAATGATTGGAATATGTTCTGAAGTTCTCATTTAGAAATGGTTATTCATTTTGAATGTAAAACAACATCATCAGTTCAGTGACCAGTTACCAGCATTAAATGGAGGAAAGAAGATTGACCAAATCTGACCTCACCATTGTGACAAATTATAAATCAGTTTACTTTGTATAATCCATAAGGCTTTTCTGAAGAAAAATACTAACCGATCGTTATAAGAGTTGTGACTAACCAACAATGGAATGCTAGTTCAAAATCCCATCATGTGATTAAGTTTTTTTGTGAAGGTTTGACCAGTGTTACTTAGGGGACTGCTGAATGTAATAATATCAATTGTTTGTCAGATACTATTGCATCAGACGATGTGTATAACTTAATTTTTTTTACTGAATCTAGTTGCTACTTGTTTGCTTACGAACTTGTACACACCAAAATGGAATATGTTAATTACAAGTGTGACAAAATAAAACTATGAATTGAGAAAAGGTGTAATGTGTTTGTGTTAAATTTGTCTCAGGCAAAAAAAATGTGCAGTTAGAAAGATAAGATTGGTCTCTATATCTCTTCCATGTCTGCATGCTTTCCCTTAATTTTTATATTCATATTTAAGGTTGCTTTTTCTGATGAAATGCCAATAAGAGTGGAACTTGATTCTCATCACTGCATAGAAACTTCTATTTATTTTAATTAGGTGGTCTTGTTCAGGTAGCTCCATGTTGCCAAGTTGGAGTCCTCCTGGTAGAATTACGGTTCAAGTTTCAGAACGACCTATTTCTTAAACATGTCTCTCAGCTGAGTGATAGTCAGCTGTCAGTGGGGGGGAAGCTAGGTTGGGTGCAGAAAACATAATGTTTTGTCTCTTGAAAGACAAAACTGACGATGCCAAATGGTCTTGCACTGCTGTGCAACAAAGAACCATGGAGAGATTAGTCAGCAGCAGTTTTAATGTTACTGAAGTGATTTTTGAAGTATGCTGGGGATAGGTTGGAATCAAAACCCTTTTATCAAGGATGCAGAAAAAGCATTATGTTTATGACATTGACAATTGGTTCCTATTGGCCTCTTGACCATTAGTGATAAGATAACCATTGTGGTGCACTCATTCTCTGTGAAATTTTATTTTTAACTTGGATATTGTTTTACTCCAGCTATTTGGTTTAATTTGTGTGGCCATTACTACTATTGGTACCAGAAGTTAGTTACATATGTATATCATGGACTGCCCACATTTTAACAGTGGTTTTTGCATTGAAGTCTAAGCTATACAAGTTCCAAATGTAACAGAACTTAATGCTGAGGTTTTATTTTCAGGACTTGTGTTTTTATGCCATACTGGGATCATTATTGCTATGCAGCCCTGTTGAAAGGTTTCCCAGAGTTTTCGCAGTAATGGTCTGTGTGGCAAATGGAATTGTGTTTAAAATTATAATTTTGGTTAGTTGTTTGTTTATATGGCTGCAGATATTTAGAACTTCATTGTACTGTTTTAATATTGGAGAAATTGAAGAAAGCTAGTACATATTTTTGTCTATGATGGAAAACTGTGTGTTACCAACCATTTTAGTCTGTATTGCTGTTTGCAGAAACCACTAAAATGATGAGAATATTAATGCAAGTAAAGTTAGTTGGTGGGGGGAGACATAGAGCCAAACAATAGTTTAAATTGCTGAGACAAACTGTGTTGCATCACAAACTGTGAACTGCAGTTAGAAAATATGTTTGCTAATGTCTGGATTAACTAGCTTATCTTCTCTTTTTTTTCCATTTCCCCTTTCTGTCCTTGCATCTTTTGTCTTGCTTCTGCCTGCCATCCTCAGACTAGAACCAGAAATTTTGCTCAGAGCCAAACAGGACTTCATGAAAATTGACAGCGCTACAGATCTACAGTGAGTCATTCTGCACTCCCCGATGGAGTGCTTCTTCAGCCTGGTACCAATCATGTATCTACAGAACAGTCGTGGATATTATCTGCTTTCATTTTTGCCTTTTCACAGGTTTCTATAAGTGGATTGGTTATGCACTTATGACCAAGCGGACTGGCGGTTGAGCACTGATCTAAGATCTGTTTTTAATTTAAGAAAGGTCTTTAGTGACAGATTACAGAATCCAGATATAATTGAAACGTTTTTATTTAAGTGATTTCATTTTTAATAACAAGATCCTGTCTTAGATTATTTTTCTTGCTTTGCAAATTTTCTTCTGAAGTTCGAAGTATTTTTGAAAACTGTGTTTTAAGTTTTGACGTGATATTCAGTTTTGGAGTTCATGTGCAGCATGTAGATCATGACGTGAACAGTAAAATTTCAGTTTTTATCCTTAGCCTGTGGTTTGAAATTCTGTAGCCACTGGAAGTTTAGTTATAATTTTTTTTCACTTTGGCATTGCAAAAAATAGTGAGTCATGGAGACAAATCTTGTGGTTGTGTAGCGGTGAATTGGACTGAAAGCCATTTACGGATTGGGAACTGATGGGTAGTATTGCTTTCTTCTAGACCGACTGTGTGAGGGAATTCTTCAGGCCTAGAGGTGAACTCTTAATTACAGTTGGATCTGTACAGTTATCAGTTATAAGCAGTCATGCTGCTTTTTCTGTAATCAGCTTTTAATTGTGAGAAGTATCCATCCTATGAAGCTCTGTTCAGATTGAATAGGACATGAGTAGGATATTTCCACTCCTGTAGTTTACAGTGCCATTCTAAATAGATCAATATTTGAATGAAAGAATGATGTTTTGATAATAAAAATGGATGTAGAGTTCTAGAAAGATCATGTAGGCTGCCATTCTTTTCTAAAAGACTAACGTTTCTTCGGGGTCTTTAAAATTGTATTGGAGTTTGAAATGATAATCATCTAAAAAGTTTTCCCAATTGTCTGTAACAAAAGCACATACCTATACTATAGCAGCTGATCAACTAAAGAACTTAGGAGGAATTGCTTTATGAGAAAAGTAGTAAGAATGCGAATCCCACTGCCAGGAGAATGGTTGGTGCAGATTGAATCAACTCATTTTAAGGATTGGCTTGAAGTACGGATGAGAGAGTAGGGAATGAGAAGTATACAGAATGGGGCAGGAAGAGTTAATAGTGATTGGGGTATTCATGTGTAGTTCAACCACTGATGTTAGACAAGCTAAGCCATCACTTGCCATTTGTGAAACTGCAGGGCAGATAATTTTTGATGTAAGGACATTTCAGCCAGGTAAACCAAGGTGCAGTAGTAGTTTCAAAGTTTTGATTTTATGCATGAAATCTTTGGAAACATGAAATTAATGAAGTTTAGTGAAAATTCTGGTTTATTTTTCACACTGGCAGTTTTGATTTTAAGCAATTAGCAGCACCTTGAGAGCAAATAAATGATGCATTTGATCCATGGATAAGGTTTGCCAAGTTATGTTCAGTTTGGAGCTTGTGAATATATTGATAAGTTTCTACTGTGTTATAATAATTACTTCCACATTTCACGTTCCACACAGATAGTGAATTCCTAGTTCTGTTATAATATAATCCCTTAATTTGCATTAGTTTGATGACTTCTGGCAAAGAATCTTCTCCAACAAATGCAAATACATCAAGGTGTGACCTTGCAGTGAACTCGGATTTTCCAGCTGAAAACTTCATATAATTGAGATGTTTTATGATCTATCCTTTCGACTTCTTCCTTAGACACTACAACGACCAAATTGATGCCACAACAGAGAAGTACCCTGAGGAAAAAGAGAATGAGATTGAGCAGGAATTCCAACGAGTTCGCATTTTTGGAGAAGAAAAATGTGGGGTATGACATAACTTTGTTTTTGCCACATTTTCCTTTTTGTTTAACATGGTTTTATTTTTATTACTTACAAACTAAATAGATATTTTACAACCTGTTATCTTGGAATTGATACATTTGCAGCCCTAGCATTGTAACCCAAGTGATGGCACATTATGTTCAACCATGGGGCATTTCCCTTCACAACGAGAATATAAAGTTGAAAGGAAAATTGCTGTGAGCATCTTTTATATGGCTTTTAGAGGCAACAATCAATGTTATGGGGAGTTAGGGAAACTGAGAAAGTGAACAGGTTTTCTGCTCATTTTCAGGGAATTGTAACTTTGGTAGAATGACGAAAGATAAAATAGAGAAAGTAGTTTAAGAACACCAAGTAGTATGTAATCAAGAGAATATCGTCGTAGTAATCATTTAAATAAGATGTAAAATAAAATAATTTAGAAACCCAAGAGCTATCCTATTAATGAAATTCAAGACGGTGATAAGGCATGCCTCTAGCTTTTTAGAAATATGAATTGAGAAATCAAAGATGTTCTGTTTTTCAGTAATTCTTGATTATTATTGGTTTCTCCTTGTTATGAGTCTGTAGGCAATTAACGTTTTAATGAGAGCATCACCCACAAACGATATTTTATGGCTTCTAAATTTATTTTGATTAATCACAGGTTCCTTTCACAGACCTTCTGGATGCTGCCAAATGCGTTGTCAAAAGCCTGTTTGTTCGAGAGAAGTACATGGCTCTCTCTCTGCAGAGCTTCTGTAAGACCACTAAGAGGTTTCTGGAGCAACTGAGAGACGGGCAGTGTCAAGCAAACTTGCATGATGAAATGCTGGAAGCACCCATTTCACCAGGTGAGACCAGACACAAAATTGTCAGCAGCAGTAGATTATGTTGGAAGCTTTCAGTGACAGATGGTGATTGCTGCTGGCTCTCGAATAAAAATATTATCTGATTGGCAAACAGGGAATTATTTCTGAAACAGCATGGACTGGATGTTAATAACATTATATCAAATGCTGTTGGTTTAAGCTGGAGCTTTTACAAATGTTATCCATTGAATCAAAAACTCAGAAATCCCTTGATAGGTTATGAAAGGGCATGTTTTAAGGGGAAAATTGGTGAACATTAGCACCATGAAATAGCTCCTCAAATTGACAGTCATTTTTTTCACTGCAGCAGTTATTATTTTCCATTGACTCAAACTATTGCCAAGATTTTTTTTAATGTAAGCCAAGTACAGGCAATGTTGTAACCAGGAAATGAATCTTCAAAAAGAGTATTGTTCAGTTAACGTGAGTGAAATCAAAATTTGAATATGTTGAAAGATCAGCTGCTGATTTGGTACAAGCCCATTTAGCACTGCTGCTATGAACTAGTTTAATCTTCTTACGCTCTACAGCAAGTAGAGAAAACATTTGAAGTGGACTGTTCCAAATTTCCACTTAATATAGTGAGTCTTAACCTACATTCAACAAATTAATGTAAGAACATCAAGTCCCGACTGGGAATAACCCGTATAACAATAGTAAATCTTTATTGTATAAAGATGCTATTTTGCTTGCTATTGATGATTAAATATGCCAGGAAACTACAGGTGGAATTTAATGAGTGTTGTTGGGGAGCACAATAACCACCAACAAGACTGACCAAATTTCTAACTTCATTAGCATTGGTGGCTCCTGCCAAAATACACTTCACCGGGGTGCTTAGTGGAATCACAGGAGAAAGGAAAGTGAGATGGGTGGGGTCTTGGGTTCTACGGGAAGGGGCTACCTGTGACATGCTGTTCAGGGAAAGGGTAGGGAGGTAGCCATCAGTAGCCATCTCGATCATGCGCTGTGCCAACTAATGAGGGACCATACCCCCAAGGCTGCAAACATGTCAGTCTCCTTTTATGTCAAGGCCCACAGCTTGACTACAAGTGGCTATGGGCGGTGGGATGGAGCCCTTTAATGGAGCTTTAATTTTTGACTCAACAACACCAAAGTTTCACTGGGTGAAAGGCAGAGCTTGAATTTCAGTCTTAATTGGATTTGGGAGGAGTTGGTGGATCCCTAACTATCATTCTGCTGTGATATGAAGTGGATTGATTTCCCCAGTTTAGAATTCACTTTGAGTGGGGTTGTTGGTTTAGGAACATTTCTTTGTACCGACAAACAGCTGTTGTCCTGCATTGTGTTCCAACTTGCATACAAGTTGACTTACAAACGGACTCAAGAATGGAACCAGTTTGTAACATGGGGATGGCCTACACTGCCCACGGCATTTGTACCTTCAGCAATCAGATCCCTTTCATTAGCAATTTAAAAGGCACCTAACATTGCAGGCAAGTTCAGGTCTTGTCAGCAGTTGACAACTTATTAAAGTGCAATTGTCTTAATGATGTAACTGCCAATTTGGAGAAATATTATTGAATGGAGATTTCATAATAATCTTGTTCTTTATTTTAACTGTCCACTGTGGCTAGTTTTTAAAAAAACTCATTTTGTAATTATTAATGAAATTAAAAATACCTTCTTCATAGACACAATTTCAGCTGCTACAATTCATGCACAGACAAAATAAATTCCCCTCTCATTGTTACTTATGTTGCAAAACTGTTTCTGCACACCGTGTGTGTCTAGGTATTGTTATTGTGTAACATACTAGTTATAAACTGCTTGACACTTTAACATCTGTTGATTTATCTTGCAGATACAACAATCCATTCACCATTTGCTGAGGAGCATCCATATAAAAACTGTGACCCAAGTATAATGCCAGAGGACATTGGGTTTGGCTGCAAAATGATAGATGGAGTCACCCATGTGTACTCTGAATCAAAGATTATGGACAAGTAATCTATAGTTTTACAGATGTTATAAAAACATATGTATGTGTAGAATGGTGGAGGTTTGGAACTCTGTTGCTTGTACGGCAGTCGATTCTAATTCAGTTGTAAAATTTAAATCTTGGAGAGGCAATTTTTTTTAAGCAAGGTTATCAAGGAATATGCGGCCAAAGCAGGTTTATGGAGTTAGGCCACAGCTCAGCCACGATCTTATTTAGTGACAGAGCAAGGTTGAAGAGCTAAATGTCCCTTTCCTGTTCCTGTGTTAATGGTATTCACTTTATTCTTTCAGTCCTTTTAGTGAAATCTCTGGATAATCTTTAGATTAATGATCACTCTAATGTCTTCTGGTATTAAAATGCCATTTTTGGTATCCAGATCCAGAAATTGGGATACCTGTTGCAGATGTATATTTAGAAACAGTCAGATTGGCCCAAATCATTAATGTATCTGGAGACCTGTCATTAACCCAATAATACAAATTCAAACTCCTAGGAAGTCCAGATACATTGATTCTATGGGAATTGCAAAAGAAGGTTAAACTCCCACTGGGAAATTTCCCACCCCACTCCCAAAATTCTAAGTTAGAGTCAGAGACTTGGGAGAGGGACAACTTAGTTAATAGTATTGTTAACGTAGAAATGTTAGGCAGATTAAAACCTGGTCTAATTTCTGAGTACCCATACAGCTGATACCTGTGACTCTATCTCCTTGACCCCTAAACATAAGCTGACATGACCAGTGCTATACTGTTGTCTTGTTCACTTAGCCCACCCAAGTTCATTCACACTCTCCATCTGCTAAAACGTCCTAAAGCATTTTTTTGTGTCAGATAATGAAGATTAAGACAGAATAAAACAGTTACCCTTTTACAGAGGAGTCTGGCTTGGCTTCCCTTGACAATTCTTCGCTTTAAAGAATGATCCTGGCATTAGGTATGCACTGTTTCTGAAGAGACTAGGTTTGGAAGCACTAGTCAAAATAGCAGAACTCAGTCATAGCAGAAGAAATTGGGAACAGCCAGCTGACAGTTTGCCTCTCCTGGAAGACTTGTAACGTTGTATTAAAAATAGTTCCAAGATGGTGTGGTGCATGTAGAGTTTTTTTCATGTTTCATTGGGTTATGACAGTTGGAAATTCCAAATTAAACACATACATCTTTTAGGATGATGTAGAGTAAGATAATAGGATAGTGATTTTCCCGAATGGAAAATATCGGAATGTGGAAACAGTCAATAGCTTCATTAAATGTGCTGTTCATACTCAGCCTGCCCAATGTGACTCCAGTCCCAGACCTGATGATAAACAGAAAATGATAGAATAGTTAGTTCAGGCACTATCTGTGAAATGAGAAATAGACTTATTTCAGATGTCTAACGTTTTCATGAGAAGTTTTCAAAGTAAAAAGTTATTGACCTGCAGATTTCTCTGTTTCTGTCACCACTAGCAGTACTTGAGCCTTGGCAAGCTGCTCAGATAGGACTAACTGCTGTTTCAGGAGTTCAAAAAGATGACCTATTACCATCTTAAGGACAAACCTGGATGAAGCAATAAATGGTGACCTTTGTCAGTGATGGTGACATCCTTAGAATGAATTTTAAAATAGTTGAGCCATCTTTGTACTGTGTGCTCCATTTAATTGCATAGAAGTGCTATCCACCTTATGGCAGTGACAAAATTCAGAGCATGTTGCTATTTTACGAAAACTGTTAAATGGAAGATAAATTATTTCTAGGTGTAAAGGTTTGAGGCCATCTAAGACAAAGCATTTCACTTGACTGTCACCCCATCTACTACATTTTAAACATTCAGTTCCTCTACCACCAATGCACATTGGAAAAAATGTGTATTATCTACAAAATGCACTGCAGCAATTCATCAAGGAATGCTTTGACAGAACCTTCCAAGCCACAATTTCAATAATTTAGGCATTCAAGGGCAGTCTGTGCAAGAGAACACAAGCTTCTAGCTGCACACCATCCCAGCTTGATATTGTGTTGCAGGTTCTTCACCGTGAATGGGCACATATCCTGAACTTTCCTTTCTAACAGAACTGTGGGATCCATTTCTGAAGAAAGGTCACTGGACTTGAAATATTAACTCTGCTTTTTCTCAGACTTGCTGAGTTTTCACAGCAACTTTTTTGTTTTAGATTTCCTGCACCTCCAGTTCTTTGTTTTATTGATCAGCTGGCTGGACAGCTGGTTCACACTGTGGAGTGACAGCAATAGAGTGGGCTCAGTTTCTGCATGGACTGAGGTTTTTAAACTCATGCCCCATGGACTGCAGTGTCGCAAGAAGCTGGATCAGAACCACAATGCCCACATCCTGTGAACAAAATTCAAAGCATTTCGTTTTAATTGTTGGTCTAATATGTGACAATAAACAGGTGTACGACAAAGCCTGAGATATGATGATCTAAAATACATGCTAGCTTTTGAAACTTTACTGGTGCACGGCAGCACAAAATGTAATTAAATAACAGTATTTCATTGTGAAATAGCATATTTCTTTGTCTGAATTGATATTCTAGAAGTCTGCTAAGCTATCAGCTGATTTATAACTAAGCTGTTAAAAAGTGTGTTAAAAGAAACCCTCTTGCTGCTGTGTTTCATCTGAAACAGATGGAAAATGAATGGAATAATATCCGCATCATATCATTTTATACATGCATAGGGGCAGCCGTATCACTGTCAACCAGTTTATGAAATAGTTAATATGGCTGTGGACTTGAGGAGAATTTGCACTTGAGTCATAGAAAGGAGCATTCCTTTCTTGGAGATCCCCAAGATCATTCCAAAGATGACACATTTGAATTGATTCCTTGATAGAGCAGGTTGCCTCCTTTTTATTTTCTTATTTACGTAAAGCTGACTGTTTAGTTCTTCCCGAGGGAATGCATATTATTCACATGAGATCTATGCATTATGAAACAGTTGGTTGTTTATGATATTCATCAGTAGCATCTTTAACTCCAGTAAAAACAACAAATACTGGACCAGACAGCATCCATGGAGAGAGAGCAAGCTAACGTTTTGAGTCTAGGCGACTCTTCATGTATCCTCTTAGTTACAGTAGAATGGTGATTGAAACAGAACAAATCTAACTGCAAAGGGACAAACATTACCTTTATTGGTTGTATTGTTAGAAAATTTGTGATCTTTGATTCCCTCCACCTTTTTGAGATCACCAAACCACAAAATTTAATTGAACCGATGTCATCTATATGCATCTGCCAGTGAATTGCAGCTGTTTAGAATTGCATAGTAGTATCTTAACTTTTAAAAATGTGTACAAAATATATGTTACTTTTTCAGGATGACAGAACTGAATCTGCCCCACCCAGATCTTCAGGAGTTCACTGCAGACATGAATGTTTTAATGGCCCTAATAATTAATGGACCAGTGTAAGTGTAAGCAAATGTGAATGCTGCAATATTTGTTGGTTTTAATGATGACAGCACCCAACTCTATCTCACTACTGCCTCTTTTCGCTGTCCACCACCCTCTGCCTGTCTATAACTTGTCAAACTATTACTCTTACATTTGTTAATGAATGAGTAGAAATAGTTTCAAAACCTGCAGATCCCATTTCTTAACCATTCCCTCTTCTTGAAAAGATGTCTGAATGACGCTTGCATCCAATCATTTCTATTTGAGCTTGAAATGAGCTTCTGTCCATACAATCCAATGCCAGTTTCCGCTCTCAGTTTTCATTTACTGTCAGTTTCTACCTCTGTAATTTTGCTGATTATACCCATGTGTTTTGCTCATTTGTTGGTGAAACTCTGAATCATGCCTTTTTGTACTTTTAAACTTGACTATTTCAGTCTGCTCCTTGCTACCATTTCATCTTTGAATATTCAAAAAATGTAAGCTTGTCCACAATTCTGCTGTATCCTAATTCTCACCATGTCTAGTGTTTGCTGATTTAATTGGCTCCCAGTTAAGCAATGTCTTGTTTGCATAAAAGTCTTGCACCAAATAGTACCGATAAGCCATGTTAATATTTTTTACATGTTTAATAATTCAGTTACATTTTATTCTTGAATGTTGTGCGAGCCGATGAATAATTAGCGAACTATTTTCCTTATGGGCCAACAGGAAATCCTTCTGCTATCGAAGGCTGCAGTACCTGAGTTCAAAGTTCCAGATGCATGTTTTACTAAATGAAATGAAAGAACTGGCTGCTCAGAAGAAAGTCCCACATCGAGACTTCTACAATATTCGCAAAGTAAGGAAACTGAGAACTTTCTTTTCACTCTTGCTCATGCTTTTGTTTTACACATTGCACATCAGTATCTTTTACTCCGCTCTTACAATCTGTAACCGCTTCTTCGGGAAACACACTTTCTATGGGAAATATACTTTCTTTGGGAAATAACTGCATTTGGCGTTACGTGAAGCTACGTGGACATGATGAGTGTTTGTTATGTGTTTGTATCAAAAACCTACATGCAGAGTTTTTTCTGTATGAGAAATTAAGAATAAAAAATGCTCTTCAGGACTATATTTATTCATCTATGTTGCTTGTCAGGGTGTTTTGCAATAGTTATTGAATATAATTGGCACGAGTGCAATAGTATTGCTGAGTGCACTGCACTGGTAATAGGAATGCATCCAGCAAGCAAGCATTAGAAATCAGATTTATAAGTCATTGCTCAATTGATAGCAATTTTGTCTTTGAATCACAAGGTTCCTGATGTAAATTCCTCTTCAAAACCTCAAGGCTGACACTACGTTATAGTATTTGAGGAACACTGCACTGTCAGATTGTTTTTGTCACAGCAAATTCTAAATCAGGGCCCCATCTACCTGCTTGGGTGGATTAAAAAGATTTTGTCAGATTATTTTGAAGAAGAGCATTGGAATTGCCTTCAATATCTTGACTGTATCTCTCAATCAGTATTGCAAGAAAAAATTGTTGGGTCATTATCGCACAGTTGTTTGCAGGAGTTTGCTGAGTGAAATTTGGTTGCCAGTACATTGTGATATCACATGCACCTCAAAAAGTACTTCATTGATTGTAAATTGTTTTGAGGTGCCTGGTAGACATGGAAAGCACTGTAAAATTACAGCAAATTTTGTTTTAACCAGCACACTCAATATACTGGCAAAAAATTATATTCCTCAAATACTACTATTGCAGTCTCTGTGATGTCTAAGTAGTCAGTTGAGGGTGCGATTGAGAAGGCTCTCTGCTGGTAAGTTCTACTTAAGGCAAAATTGTGTTATTATTTAAGTGATGTTATGCTGTAAATGAAGTATAACAATGTGAACGCCCCCTGCATTACTTAGTTCTGTTACTTTAGTATGTGTTTTTACATTGATCACGTGGACATCTTGATTGACTGGTACATTCCAGGTCCCATAAGTGCTCATTAATAAGAGGTTTGCTACAATAAATCTTAATTCAATATAGTTTTATTTAAATTTTTTCTTCTTTTATTTTACTAATTTCCATGCTGTATGTTTTATAATTATTTATACAAATTAAGTAACTATTTTAGCACTAAAGAGTATATCACTAGACTATAAGATAAATTTTACAGAAATAAACTCCTTCTGAGCACTACTTCATAAGCATGAATCACCAACTCATATGGAAGAATACTCTAGTTAATTAAATCTTTGCCATCATGATGATCGCCATAAAATGTGTTCCATGCAGCATTGTAGCAGTAGTATAGAAAAAAAGGGTCAATATAGAACACACTGTTCAAATACTAAGCTACTGCTGGGAACATGAAACATTCAGATATAATCTGGCAAGCTGCAAAGAAGTAAAATAAAATAAAGGTTTTAATATTTTGAAATATTCTTATGTTCTTCCCACTGCAGGAAATTGTAATATTAAATCAGTGCACTTAGAGATTATTTGTTTTCCCTTGCAATGAAAGAGGAACAGTTTTATGAATGTAAATTACTTTTGCATTCGGAGCTCTTAGAACATCCATTAAGACTTCAGTCATCAATTAATGGGCGTTGCAAATTTCTCCAAGGAATTCTGATGACCAACAGTGTCAAAAATGGTGGCTGATAAAAGGCAGTGTGAAACTGAGTGCCATAAGTTAAAGCGGTGTGGTGGGCTGTGCTGTTTAAAGGTCTCTCATTTGGGAATTACATTGATTTACTGCTCAGATACTGGTGATCCAACTTTTTGAATGGACTGAATGACTGTTTGTGTAATTCAGAGAGCTGTTAAAGATCAACTATATGTTTCTGTAGTTTTGAGTCACAATTTGGCCATCCCTGATAGGACAGCAGATCCCCTAAAGTGAACCAAATAGGTTTTATGATAAATTATGATAAGAAAATTATATGATAATTCAGAGATAGTAGGAACTGCAAATGCTGGAGAATCTGAGATAACGAGGTGTAGAGCTGGATGAACAGAGCAGGCCAAGCAGCATCAGAGGAGCAGGAAAGCTGACGTTTCAGGTCTAGACCCTTCATCAGAAATGCAGGCCTACATCCAAAACGTCACTGTCCTCATCCAGCTCGACACCTATATATGATAGTTCGCTTGTTTTGTAGTTAGCACTACCAGAACTGATGTATTATACTTTAAACTGCCCAGCGGTTAATTAAATAAATTAAATTCAGTTTATAATACAATTTGAATACACGTCTTTGAATCATTAGTCCAGGACTCTGAATTACTAGGACAAGTGACAGAAATGTGATAATGCTATAAGCCCAGCACAAATAAGTTAAAATATTTGGAGTGTTTCTTTAGATTTGTGTGAAAAGAACATGAGGGCATTATACAGTCTAAAGTCATTAAGGTAATATTATGATGTAAAGGTTTCAACCAGTTACCATGATTGTTTAATTGATGTCTGTGTCTCCAGCAGCAGCAAAATTTCCATTCTTCTTTGAGTTCTGAGTGTCCTAAGTGTTTGTTTTCAGTTTGTAACACTCGGTGCTTTGTCCTTTGAGAGTTTGAAGCAGACACCTTTCTCCAGTTCATGCTAGTCACAGATCATCTTGCTGCTCTGTAAATCTGCTACATAGAATCAAGTCAAATAGACTCAAAAGCTGGTTTGAGTATTCCAATGTCTAAATTCCTTGTTATCAAATTTGATAATTGTGTGCAATGCCTTTCATTTTTGACATATGAAACTTATCATACAGGTGGAAATAAAAGTAGGAAATTAGGGTTGCTTCATGCCTGGTATATTTTGGTGGTAATGAGTGTAGGTCGGGAGTTAGGGAGGAGATAGGTCAGTCCAGGGGGGATGGACAGGTCAAGGGGATGGGACTCATCCCCCACAGTCCCTCCCCGCAATAACAACCAAAACAGAATCCCTCTCGTCCTCACGTACCACCCCACCAATCTCCGGATCCAACGTATCAGCCTCCAACACTTATGCCACCTGTAATCCGACCCCACCGCCAAAGACATTCCCCCCCCCACCCTTACCTGCTTTCCAGAGAGACCACTCCCTCCATGACTCCCTTGTCTGCTCCACATTCTCCTCCAGCCCCACCACACCTGGCACTTTTCCCTGTAACCGCAGGAAGTGCTACACCTGCCTGTACACCTCCCCCCTCACCCCCGTCCCAGGCCCCAAGAAGACTTTGCGTATCAAGCAGACGTTCACCTGCACATCTGCTAATGTGATATACTGCATCCGCTGTTCCATTGCGGCCTCCCCTACGTCGGGGAAACCAAGCGGAGACTTGGGGACCGCTTTGCAGAACACCTACACTCTGTTTGCACTGAATAACTGCACCTCCCAGTTGCAAACTATTTCAACTCCCTCTCCATTCTGCAGATGGCATGTCCGTCCTGGGCCTCCTGCAGTGCCACAACGATGCTACATGAAGTTTGCAGGAACAGCAACACATATTCCACTTGGGAGCCCTGCAGCCCAATGGTATCAATGTGGACTTCACAAGCTTCAAAATCTCCCCACCCCCATCACATCCCAAAACCAGCCCAACTCATCCCCATCTCCCTAACCTGTCCTTCTTCCCACTTGTCCCCTCTTCCCACCTCAAGCCCCAACCCTATCTCCTACCTACTAACCTCAACCTGGCCCCTTGACCTGTCCATGCTCCCTGCGCTGACCTATCTCCTCCCTAACTCCCCACCTACACTCATCTTTACTAGCTCCATCCCCACCTCTTTGACCTGTCTGTCTCCTCTCCACCTATCTTCTCCTCCTACCCATCTTCTATCTGCCTCCACTCTCTCCCTATTTATTTTAGAACCCCCTTCCCCTCCCCCATTTCTGAAGAAGGGTCTCGGCCTGAAACATCAGTCTTCCTGCTCCTATTATGCTGCTTGGCCTGTGTTCATCTAGCTCTATGCCATGTTATCTCTGTCTTTTTAAATGTATTATTTTAACTATCCGAGCTATTTTAATTAAAAACCTGATTAAAGTATGTGGATTGCAAAGGTGAGTAAATTAGCTCAAAATAGGCTTCTCATGCCTGTTTTCCTTTGTAGCTCACCCAGTACTTCATTCAAAGTATTTTGCTCATGTTAATTTTGGGACACTAGTTGCATGGCTCGTGATGGATGTCTTAAATATGTGGAGATGGGGGTACAAATACCTTCAAAATCTAGTTGGTTGATCTATGCATGACTTTCTTCATGTTAATTCTGATTTATTATTGCATCTAATTTAGTATTAGTATTTAAATATGATCCATTTATTCCAAGACAACTAATGGGATGAAAAATTGTAATATTCCTCACCTACCAGTAAATACAGCAGTGTTTTATTAACTAAAAACTTTAGGTATTTCAGTTAAACTTCAAATATGCCAGATTCCTGCATGCTCTATCATTCAAAAGCCTGCCTGAGCAGGTCAGTAAATTATTTGCAAATTATGAGGATTTCCTACATTTGTAACCTTTTTCTTAACTAATAGGTTGATACCCATATTCATGCATCATCCTGCATGAACCAGAAACACCTTCTCCGTTTTATCAAGCGTTCAATGAAGAAGAACCCAGATGAAATTATTCACATGGAAAATGGAAAAGGACAGACGCTGAAGGATGTCTTTGAGAGCATGAACCTCACAGCATACGATCTCAGTGTGGATACACTAGATATGCATGCGGTATGCACAGAATGTAGTTTGCAAGAGGCAGTTAAAGCTATTGATCACAGAGAACACGCTGATTTTAGCTAGCATTACCAATGCTTTTGTAATGTATTTAAATAGGATTTAAACAATGCTAAGTCCTTATTTTACCAAACAAAAGGCAAATGTGTGCCATTGCTTGACAGGAACTTGTTTACACCCACATTTTCTCCACTTTGCATCTCATAATTGTTAGTTATAGTATAAAGCTGTTGCAACACATTTCATGCCAATGTGTTTACAATGAAGTAGTGACTAATTTCAAACGTCAAGGAGGCAGGAAAGACAAATCAACAAACAAAATAGATGCAATTATTCTGGTGCAGAAAAATCAGTGATTCTTGAGTTAGCTTGAAAAGAGCTGTGTAACTACTTTGTTTTACTTGTTGCTTTTGCTAATGTTGAAGAACTTGGAATGTTCTTAACAGCATTCCATGTCTTGCATTTGCACAAAATGTGACTTTCTGGGATATGTTTTCACTCTTTCATCTGAACACAAGAAAATTAATTTGTTTAGCCTTTCAATCCTACAAGTGACATTAAGCAAAGTACAGAAACCCATTTTCAGATTATGGTTGTTCCCTCTAAATAACTACTGAAACCTACTTTTTTTGTTCGAGCATTTGTCATCTTAAGAACACATTGACCCCATCTAGTGAATGATTAAACAGACATTCAATGGTACCGTTCCAAATGATGGAATAATTCATTAACATATGGCAATTATGGACCAGAGACGATCAAGCACTCCATCAAGCCTATCCAAATATGATGCCTGGTAAACCATAACTAGACACTTATTGCCCTAACAAATCCCTCTGCCTGCTAGTATGTGATCTGTTGGGAACCTCCTACGTGTGGCAATCTCTGATCAACCAAGAACTCGCTCCCTCTGGAGACAAGAGTCTGACATTAGCCATTTCAACTTTTGCACAGTTTAAATGCATTACCTCAGTCCTCCTGTACATGTCGAACTAAAATAGCTTTTATCGTCGACATATAATGCTGCGCCATTTACATTTTGTACTCCTGCCATGTCACCTCTGAAGTTTTGTGGTAATATGAAGAGACCAAACTCTCTCGCCTGAATTATTACAGCTCTTTTAGGTGGGAGTCATTCCTGTTGTTCTCCTCTGAACCTCTTCCAAGGCTACCAATGTCATCTGCTACCTGAGGAAAATACTACCAGCATGGTTCTCTAGTAGTTCAATTAATGACAAATCGCCTTCTTTCATTTTTGAGCTTCCA
Source organism: Stegostoma tigrinum (assembly GCF_030684315.1). Classification (NCBI taxonomy): domain Eukaryota; kingdom Metazoa; phylum Chordata; class Chondrichthyes; order Orectolobiformes; family Stegostomatidae; genus Stegostoma; species Stegostoma tigrinum. The sequence continues at coordinate 12,492,214 of NC_081374.1, read as the reverse complement.
TAGAGTGAATATCATGACCGAGCTTGGTGCTGTCCTCTGTTGACATTCATAGCTATATGCTTTGTGACAGAGGTTCAATGGCTTGTCATCTAAAATGGAAGCTTTGCTTTTTTTTAAGCTTCCATTAGCAGAGATTTTAAAATTAGCGACTGGCCAACAGCTTTCCCAGTTAATGTCTCACCAGCCTAGGGAATGAACTTGTTACTTATCTTTCAGCCTTTATATCACCTGTTTTTACCCACGTGAAATCTCTGAGCTCTCTGGCATGTTTGGAGATCGGAAAGGCATTTCTTTAAACAGAATGGTAGTGTGTCTGAGTCCCATCGCCTTCCTGTCTCTGTCGGATTGATATGGGCAGCAAGGCCTGTAGTGGACCTTTCTGCTGTGTTGCTGTTTGAAGCTCTTAAGTAGACTTAATGACCACTTAAGGGCTTCACTGCACTGCCACTGGTATTAACTCAGTTGTAGATGGGCCTGTCACTGTGTGATATGCATCCCAGCTAAAACAGAGTGCTAAGATCATCACCCTTGTGTGTTAGATTAGATTCCCTACAGTGTGGAAACAGGCCCTTCAAGTCCACACCGCCCCTTGAAGCATCCCACCCAGGCCCACCCCCTATAACACACACCCCTGAGCACTACAGGCAATTTAGCATGGCCAGTCCACCTAGCCTGCACATCTTTGGACTGTGGGAGGAAACCGGAGCACCCGGTGGAAACCCACGCAGACATGGAGAGAACGTGCAAACTCCACACAGACAGTTGCCCGAGGCTGGAATCGAACCCGGGTCCCTGGCGCTGTGAGGCTGCAGCACTAACCACTGAGCCACCGTGCCGCCCAATGGGAACCCTCAGTTGAGAGGCTGGGCATCAAGAAGGTTGGTCTACCAAGAGCCACTGATCTGCCTTCCACCACTCCTCACTGCTAGCATCAGGCAAACTCACACCACAGTATCATGACAGAACTGTGCCCTGAGTCACTCTGTGATCCTTGCTGTCCTGGTGCCTATTCTTCTGGCAGCACCTATAGCCTTCTGTGTGGAAATGTTAACTTTTGACTGCTGCAGCGTTCTGGAGCTCACAGGGTTTTGATCCTAGGGGAAAGCCTGCCACTGGTGTGGCCACTGTTTGGCTGGCTTGTGTCTGAGTAGATCTCCTGAAGTGAGGCAGCACAGGTCTCTGATTGTCCCTCCAGTTAGCAAGTGAGACAGCTCAGTAAAATTCTGCCCTCAGCATTTAAGATAAATTTTGATTCTTGTCAGTAGTTTAAAGTTAATTCCCCATGTAGATTGTAAATGGCTTCCTCTTTTTTAAATCCTGGCAGGATTTGGATTCTTTGTGAAAAGAGAAGGGGACTTGAGCCTCAATACTATGAATAGTAAGTACGAATCCCTAGATGTGTGCCTGGGTTTTTTTTTCTTAATTATCTTATCATAAATTTTTGAGGGTTGATTCCTCCTAAGTGGGAAAAAAAACCCAACTGGAACTGTGGGAGGTTGGAAGGGAGTAAAAACCATCCTTCATGGATCGAAGAAATTGGAAGATCACCCGTGATAATGGGAACTCTTTGGCCTAGAAACCCAAATGTGTTCATTGTATTTGTGATGAATACAAGACTATTGAAGAAAACTATATTAATGGGATCAGTGTTCACAAAAAGAAACCTGTGTCACATCTAAGGGTAAGTACTTGGCATTCAAGTATTGATTCTTGGATTTCCCTTCTCCTTCAAAATTTCATTGATGGAAGCTTACAAGATGAAAATTTGAGTTTCATGTCAAGGTTTATGCCAGCATTTGCTATCTTTGAATTGTGCACTGATATTATGAATCAGTGTCAGATGTCCCTTTCTCCACTAACTCTTAGTTCAGTTATCTCAGTGAGTAAAACATTACTTGAGGTGTTGTACTTTCAGGAAAGTTAAATCTTCAGCCCATTTATTTAGCATAGATTCCGAAAGTGTCTTATTCATAAAAGTGATGGTTTAAATGTTAAACTTAAACTGAGATAAATCTTGATTTATATTTGGTCTGAATGTTCTGGTTTGTATGGATGGTAAGTAATTGCTATACATTTAACTCTTTTATATAATTATTATTTATGGGATGTGAATAAAAAGCTGTAACCTATTTATAGCTCCCTTTCTACATCCTTCCTGTTCCACTATTATAATCATTTTTAAGTAATTTTATTTTCAATCCTTTGGCCAGGTTTCTCTCTCTTCAATTTATTTTTGTTTTTCATCATACCCTGCTGCATCTCTGTTTGAATTAGGTCAAGTCTCTTTAGATTTTGGACCATCTGTGATTTGCTATAAAGTAGTGTTGACCTTGTCAGGCAAAGTCTGCAGATTATGCAGTATGTGAGGAGAAGTCATTTTGATTTTAAAGTTTTTCATGGGAAGTGTGCACACTATGCCATCTACAGATGTTGGAGGTTACTAAGCATGCAGTGCAACATAAAATAAAGTAATTGTATGATTGTAATTAAAAAGTGACAGGCAGTGATTGAGCTTTTCAAGGACAGATAATACAGGATAGTCAAAAAGAAACAGTTGCCTGTGGATTGCCATAATAAATTTGAAAGTGACAACAAATCTTTGTGTATCATGCTGTTTTGCAGTGAGGATAATTGGTACCAAAATTATAAATCAAGATAAATATTTATCTCATTCCTAACCTTCAACATCTGTTAGAATCTAGCTTAGGACTAGTCATTGATGCTAATTTAGCAAGTGAACTTCCTTCTTCTTTATGAAACACTCCAAACACACCACCCACTACTTACAGAAGAGATCATAGAATTCTTGCAGTGTGGACATAGGCCCTGCAACCTAACAAGACCACACTTGCAGCATCCCACCCAAACCCAACCTCTCTAACCCACATAATCTACACATTCCTGAACACTAGGGGCAATTTAGCACAACCAAACCACCTAGCCTGCACATCTTTGGACTATGGGAGGAAACTGGAGCACCTTGAGGAAACCCACACAGACACAAGGAGAATGTGCAAACTCCACACAGACAGTTGCCCAACGGCAGAATCGAACCCGAGTCCCTGGCCCTGTGAGGCAGCAATGCTAACCACTGTGCCACCGTGCAGCTCCACTCCTGGGCTCGATTCCAGTTATTAACTATGAAATTAACTATTTTGAAATTATAAGTCATCCCAGCCTATCAACCTCTCCTGGGACATCAGAACTATGGATTTGATTCCTCCTTCCTACAATGTTTAAACTTAATACTTGACTTCAAACTATTTGTTCACTTACCACTGTTTTAATGCAAAGCAGTTTTAACGTTTTCACCTTTGGTAGTGTCTTGCACCGTGAATGAATTTGATAGTTAAATTTCGTCAGTTATTTTAATTTCTTTAATAATTTTAGCAGGCTAAAGAGTTTGTTCTGTAGCTGGACTGGATTGCCCAAAATTGCAAAGAACATTAGGGGGAAAAAAGTCTTATTTGTATATCATTAGTTAGTGCACAGAAAATTTCTCAATCAGTTTAGGCATGTAATGACACACCTCTGTGGCAGATGGGACTAAACATGTATCACTTTTCCACAAAGCTTCCCATTAGTTATTGGTGCTGTACTGTTTTTATTGACAATTAATTATTCTAGTGTTCTTAGCCATTATCGTTATGTTTCGATTGAACAAAGGTGCTGCTAGTGCAGAGGCTGTTCAGATTGGATAACTGCTGTCTTTTTCTGAAAGCTTTTGGTATGTGAGTTGTTCCATATTTTCAATGTTTCTCACTTCCTAGAAATACACTAATGGTTGAAACGGAATTGAACCACCATTTTGTCGCACCATTAGCTGAGGAGATGTGGAAATATTTTGTGATATTCCGTCATGATTAAGGAATCAGACAGTCCCCAGATGGTAGTGGATTTAGATGGATTTTTGGGGTAGTGATCTGTTTCCATTAGTCTCTGCTAACATAGCTAAGATTGCTAACACTCCAGAGGGAAATATGTGGGCAAAAATATTACATTTCTGCTCAATCATGCAGCTTGGGTGAGCACGGATGTCTGAGATTTCAAACTAACAGCTCTAATCGTCAACGTGTATATTAAATATATGACATTTCTTGAAGGATATTTCCAACTGAAATTGAATTGTGGTAGATGATAATCTCAATGTTCCTTCTACTGTGTGAATTTTACCTCTTTGCTTAACTGTGATTTTCTACTTGTGCCCTTCATGTCACTATCCTGACATCATAATGTAAAACACTGTTTCAAATTCCCACAAGCCTGTCATTTCAATTACAGCTAAAGATTTTTAAGAGACACTCGGGGGAATTTGCAACAGTAGCATAACCCGTAATGCTGCCGTGTAAATCTAAATTTAAAACTGCTCCAAGGAGGAACAGGGAGACTGTACATTGGGAGAGCAGTGATTGCACAGGAAAACACAAGGGATCAAAGGAGAGAAAACTAGCAAACCATGAAGAAATGTACAAGGCATCAGTGAAGAGGAATCTAACTAATGCAACAGTGAAGGAATTTAGATAAACAAGCCTTCAGTTTAAGCAATAAAAGGTTTAGCAGCAGAGCAGTATTGATGTGCCTCAGATCCCTGTAGCTTTCATATCATTCCATGTTTCGAAAAGTAATTAAGTAGTAAAGCATTGAGCTCTATTAATACTTGTCATTTATTTTGGGGTGATAGTTGTAGGGAAACGTCTGATTTACAGCAGCCTTTACAATCAATTTCTGTTTCCTTTCTTGTGCATAACAGTGCACAACAACTATTGTTGTTGCTCCTTATATTAAGTGAAGGAAACCAAGTTATGCACTTAACTCTAAATCAGGGGAAATTCCTGCTGATGAAAATATTATGAGGTTTATGATGAGAATAAATGCTGCTCAAAAGTTGTATTAAAAAGTAACATTGTTTGGAAAACTAAATTTTGTGAGCAGTAGTTTGCTTAACGAATATATGTACGTAATCTTGTTGCCTTAATTCTGTAAGACTTGGTAAGATGCTAGGCCCCCACAGATATTTGAGATTGGGGCTAAAGTTAATAGGTCAAAGTGCCTAATAACTTTTTGAACTTTATTTCTGGATATTAAATACTGGTAAAGGGAAGAAAAACAGTGATGGAGATCACATTGCCCACATGGGTACAGCTGAAATGCAAAATAAATTAAGCAGTTAGAGATATTAGAAAAATCTGGAAGACAGTCTGTTTCCACATTCAAAAGATTCAATGATTTTAAATTTGGAGATAAATGAGCATTGATTCCAAAAGATAAACAGAAACTCTTCATGGCAGAACACTACAATGGCAGAAGAGAAGATGGTTTGTAGGTCGTGATATTTTGATGTGTTGGATCAGAGAAAGAAGGAAGTTAGATTTACAGACATCTTTCAAGTTAGCAAGTCTACCGGTTGTCAGTTAAAATCCATTAAAACGGGGAATCATTTTAAAAATCTGAGCATTCATGGCGATATATTTAACAGCTAGAATGGAATCCTACAGACACTTTGTATAAAGTATAATTAAGTAATTTCACTGTTAAGTAACCATGTATTACGCTAACAATAAGACCAAGTGGAAGAAGAGCATCAGTACACTATATGACACTTGAACCAAGGCAATGCCATATATTTTTCCTCAACTTCACTTTACCATTCAACCCTCTGCAGTATTGAAGCTACCCAGTGACAGGTCATCACAGCACTTTGAGGTAGCGAGTTCTGAAGATTATAACTCGGAGTGAAGAAATATCTCATTGCTTTTCTAAATGGTTGAATCCTTACCATGAAACCATGACCCAAGGTCCAGAATTTCCAGCCAGGCCAACAGCTTCTCACAATTTATTTTGTCAAGCCTTCACAGATTTTTATATATTCAAATAAAATCATCTCTCATTCTTGTAAGTGCCAGAGAATATATGATCCTTTCTCAGAGGTCAGCCTCTCATCCCGAGAATAAATATAAAAAAGCTTTGCTTCACCCTCCCTAAGGCAAATTCTTTTGGTAAGGAGATGAAAGTTCTGCACAGCACTCCAATGTGTAGTCAAAACAAAACCTTGTATAATTGCAGCAAGACATTTCGAACCTCCTTGCAACAGCATTTCATTTGCTTTCCTATCTTTTTTCCTTCTGTAACTTATGATAAGGATCCAAATACGTCTCAGTGCTAACTTATCTGTATTTTTTTTCAATTAATCTGTTTTTCCTAACAAGCCCATTCAGAGTTGAAATAACACACCATTGGAGCAGGTGGAGCTTGAACCTTGTTCTCTCTGTCAGGGATTAGGAACACTGCCACTGCATCAAAAGAGAGCCTTTAATTATCTGAATTCAGCCCTTCCACTAGAATTAGGAGTAGCTGAAGGTCATTCATCTCCTCGAGCTTTGCCCACTGTTTGAGGGGTACTCTTGTAGCACGATGGTAGTATCCCTACCTCTAGATGGGAAACCAAGTCCCACTTGCTCCAGAGATAGTAAGAACTGCTGATGCTGGAGTCTGAGATAATAGTGTGGAGCTGGAAGAACACAGCAGGCCAGGCAGCATCAGAGGATCAGGAAAGCTGACATTTCAGGTTGGGACCCTTCCTCAGACCCTTTCCCACCTGCTCCAGAGGTGTCTTATAACATTTCTGAATGGGATGATTGGAAAAATAGGCTGATCCGTTATTTCAGGGACCCTGTTGTGGCTCTGTGGTAATGTCCTTGCCTCTGACATGGGTCCAAGACCCACCTGCTCCAGAAGTTTATCATAATGTCCCGGAACAGGTTAATTAGGAAATAACTTGCTCCACTATTCACTACTATGTGATTGTGGCCACAACTCTGCTTTCCTGGCTGCCCGCATTGTGAGTAATTCATTTGTTGATCAAGAAATCATTTAACACAATCTTGAATACATTCAATAGCTTGGCCTCTGCAGCTCTTTTTGAAACAGCATTTAACAATGTAGTAACCCCCTCAAATAGAATAAATTCTTCCATCTCAGTCTTAAATGGATGAGGAGTGCAGTGCAGCCAAATGTAAATGGAGCTCAAATTGGAAACTGTGGTCATTTGGCTTTGATATCTATGTCCCACTCTTGCTAGCAAGTTGGAGCTTTAACGTTACAAAGTTTATTTTCTGTTCTAGGATCGAAACACCTTCCATCGGTTTGATAAGTTCAATGCCAAGTATAACCCAATTGGGGAATCGATTCTTCGTGAGATTTTCATCAAGACTGATAATTACATTGAAGGCAAATATTTTGGTCACATTATAAAGGTTAGAGTTGCATATCTTTAAGAAGTGTGAATGTTTTGCATATTGTACTTGCTTTCTCTTGTTTAATGCCTTTTTTTTAAGCAAACAAATTAACTCTGCCCCTTCTTTTGGTCTCAGTGTAATGCACACCATATACGATGCATCTGGGAAACTCATTGAGTTTCCCTGTCCTCAGGTATACAGAGTAACTGGTTTTCATTGAGTTGCTTCTTGTGACAGTGGTTGTGATCAGGAAATCAATGCCTGGATATTCATATGAAAAACTGTTCTGTGTTGTAATATGTTTGCCTCTGGCACAATTTCCTACAAAAATTACAAGCACAGCTATAATGTTACAAATCACTTTAAGGGTATAGTAATCTTAAAGGAACTATTTCCAAAATTTTGCTGAAACTGGAAGATAGTGGGCCTCACTGTATGTGCTATTGAAATGGCAATGATATGCATAGCTTGAAATTTGTTTATCCACCAATATTTCTTCCCAATCACTTGTTGGACTCTTTTTCACGACTTTTAACAAAGTATTGTTAACTTTTTTTTCTTTATGCAACATATACCAAATAGCCTTTGATCCTTATGTGGAGGTGAAATGCATGTTAATTTGCATGTAGTTTAAATTGCTGATTTAACAGATGTCGGTTTGAAGATTATTCCCCTAGTGAGGCCTACTGTTAAAATGTGCTTTTATTGAATCTCGGGACCCACAAATTCAAACAGCACAAACCAACAATGAAACAGGATTGACAGCAAAAACACTATGCTAAGTCTGAATCCTGGAACCCCTCTCTCACAGCACTGCGGCAGAACCTGCCATTCAAGAAGAGATCTCACTTCCACTTTCTTAAAGGCAATGGGCAGTAAAAACTGACATTTCCAGGAAAAACATTTTCAAATCTGGAAGTCTAAAATATAAGCAGAAAAAGGTGGAAAATAGGTAGCATATGTGGAGAGAGAAAAAGCAAAGTAAACATTTTTAGACTGATGACCTATCATCAGAATTTCTAACAATTGAAGCACAGTGTGTGTGGTTTCTTACCTATTTAATACTTTATGCCCCATTGTGTGAAATATTTCTCAAGGAAAATTATGACAGCTTCATTTAACGAATGCATCAAAACATCCAAATAGCAGTGAATTTGAGTACGTTTCTTACTAATCTTCTGTTAAATCTTGATGTCAGCAGTGCTCCGATAGAAGTCGGCCACAGGGAGGGACAAATTGGTAAGGCAGATGCACCCCAATGAGCCATCATCATGTATTCAGGAGTAGAGAACCCACAGGGTGGATTGTCAAGGGTGGTGCATTGTACTGGAGATGCTGGAAAGATGGAAGTGAGAAAAAGCATCTGACTTAGAAAGTATTTCTATCTGTAACAAGCTAGTTCCCAGTATTTTTCTTGTACCTTGTAGGAAGTGATGGAAGATCTTGAAGAAAGTAAGTATCAGAATGCTGAGCTCCGCTTGTCTGTATATGGTCGCTCCCGGGATGAGTGGGATCGACTGGCAAAGTGGGCAGTGAAGCACAAAGTCTACTCCAACAATGTGTGCTGGCTGGTGCAGGTTCCCCGGCTTTTGTAAGTATTTTCGTGCACTGTAAAACTGCAGCTTTCTTGAATTCCAGATTTGTTTTAATTAAAGGCAATGCCTCAGCTTTGTGGGAGTGAAATTGGCTGTGGCTGGGCATGCAAAATATTTCAGTGGCATGATCTGATATACTTGATATTCCGCTCTGTCTTTTTATTTGGACTTATTGGTTCAGTCATTCACTACAGAGCACATATTTTAAAGACGGATAAAACTCTGAAGAGCCCTGGAGAATAAATTTGATCCATTATTTCAACTTTGTTGCAGATTTCTGAATCATTATTGTGTGAGCTATTCATAACACAAGCTTGGATATCATCCAGTTTTCAGAAGACTGTACATGTTTCAAAACAAAGGCTTTTTTAAAAACATATTGTTTACAACCAGGAAGATGTGGTAACCTCACTGGGTTTGTAATCCAGATTAATGATTAACCCAGATTAACCTTTGGGAACACAGATTCAAATCCTGCCATGGACCCTGGCGGAATTTAAATTTAGTTACTAAATCTGGACAAAGTTCATGTTCCCTGTTACCCACCTGACTCAGTAGTGTCTTTGCGATTAGGAAGTCTGCTGTCATCACCTGGTCTGACCTATATATGACTCCAGACCCACAGTAATGCAGTTAACTTTTATTGTGTTTGGTTGGCTCGCCGAGCTGGTTCATTGTTCCACAGAGGTTTCATTACCCTGCTGGTAACATCATCTGTGCAGCCTCTGATGAAGCGCTGTTGTGTTTTCCTGCCTGTTATTTAAACTCTGACATCTGTTGAGATGGATTACCTCACTTCAGGTTTTTCTTTGCAATGGAGTGTATACGGGGTCTAGCTCTGTGTTTATTGATGGCTTTCTTAGTGGAGTACAAGTCTTCTAGGAATTCCTATGCTTTTCTCTGCTTTGCCTGTCGTGGGATCCTGGTGTTGTCCCAGTCGATGGAATGGAGTATCGGTCGTTGCTTTTTGTTGCCAATTGATGTTTGTATACCCTTGTGGTTAATTTCTTTCCTGTTGGCCCAATGCAATGTGCAACCCGAGTTACAAATTTAATCTAAAATCTTAGGTTAACTCTTATTTCCCCTTAGAAATGGCCCAGCCCGCCACTCCCTTTGTGGACATTTAAGAATGGGCAACAAATGCTAGCTTTGTGAGTAACTCGAATCCTGTGAAAGGGGAAGAAATTATGATTATGCAAAGGATTTTAGTAAACCTTTGGAAATTCACTTTCATCTACTGAGATGATGGATACTGTAAAATCTCTGGATGAATGTGTTAATTAACTTCACTTTGCAATTGCTTTCAGTGATGTCTTCCGTACAAAGAAACAGCTGAACAACTTCCAAGACATGTTGGAGAACATTTTTATTCCCATCTTTGAAGCAACAATTAATCCTCGTAATCACCCAGAGCTTCACTTGTTTCTTCAGCATGTGAGTATAGCAAATATAATGCAAGTGGGAATGACCCAACACTCAAGAAGCTGGAGAAAACAGCCCATTTGGTTGGCAGCACATGCACAAACATTGACTCTCTCCACCGTCAGCACTCAGCAGCATGTGTGCCCATCTACAAGACACATTGCAGAAATTCACCAGAGCCCCATAGGCAGAACCTTTCAAATGCACAACAGGAACCATCTTTAATGACAGGGGCAGCACCACCATTGCAAGTTCCCCAGCAAGCTCACCACCCTGGATTGGAAATATTATCACGTTTCTTCAATGTTGCTAGGTCAAAATCAAACTCTCTCTCGTTACTGGCGTTGTGGATCTACCTAAACCAAATGGGCTGCAGTTACTCAACATGGCACCACTACCTGAAGAGTAACCAGGGATGGACAGTAAGTCCTGACCCTTTGTAGTACTTGATGCCTCCATCCCATGATTTTGTTTTTAAAAGTACCTGCAGGCTAGGAGCCATAGCTTGTGTCCCTTGACAGTGATTGAGGTAGGAATTGTAATACAGAACCTGAATTTCTATTATTGAGACTTGGCAATACATTTGGTGATTGGAAGCATAAAGCTGTGGCACTCTCTCTCCCAAAAAGAACTTAACGTTACTTCAATTTGAGTTGTGATTAAAATATTGTAATTGTTTTATCCGTTCAAAAATTCTTCCGCCTTGGTGTTTGATTATTTCCTTTGTAAGAATCAAGTATGTAGGATTCTGTTCCAAGAGCAAACCATACATCTGAGTTGGGTGACATAGAGACAGAATTATCCCACTTCTGTGCATGCTCAGCCACTTAGCTCAGCCTGCTCTGTTAATGTTTGGTTCATGTTACATCAACAGCTGCCGAATATGATGGAGTAAAGTGCAGGAAAGATTCAACTGAACTGAATATTTATCAATAGAGAAATTACCATGTCTTTACTGTGCCCTTCAGAGAAACTATTACTTTGTTAAATTTAAAATATTTGACTTTTAATTTTCCCAACCTATATGTTACTCCTTATCAGACGGATGGAATTCACGCATTTCTACTGCTACTCCTGTGTTATTTTCAGTGTGGCCAAGGGCAAATCTTGATGCAATTTCTAAATTTCTCTTATTATGGAGTCTTGACATTATCTTGGAATATTCTCCCATGGCGACGTCCATGATCCAGAAATTAAAAGATAAATTCCCAAGCAAAATGCTGTCATGTAGTGTGTTGGAGAATTCCTTATTTTACCATAATCTTTAATAGCTTTTAAGCAGAATAACATGGAGAATCTATATGATAAACGGAAAACTCTGCTTTTATAGGTCGTCGGTTTTGATAGTGTCGATGATGAATCCAAACCAGAACATCACATCTTTAATGCAGATAGCCCCTTACCCATGAATTGGACAGAAGATGATAACCCACCATATGCCTATTATCTTTACTACATGTATGCTAACATGACGGTTCTGAATCATCTTCGCAAGTATGGGCTTCATTCCAAATTATTTCCATTGTTTATGTTTAAATGTCTTAAAACAGAATAACCTTTAAAGCATTCCTCCATAATTAGTGATAATACGTATCTTAGTCAGAAGAAACAAGGTTGATGATGGATATGATTGTTGAAGTGCAGATTGACTCACTTTGCAGTGAATCTTGAACAGCATCTTTTCTCCTCTTGCATGTTGATCGCACATGTCGAAAAAGAATAGTTAGGTTCACACCATTCATGAACAACTGTGACTGACTTGTGGGCCAGGATATTCCCATTTTTGGTATAAGTCTGAAAAGGGAGGAATCTGTGGCCTGATCATTTGGCCCTTGGAGAGCTTGTTGGCTGCCATGAACTACGTAGTCCTGGCCACCAAGGGCTGCTGCCCAATCAGAACGGAACTCAGCAGTGCCATAAAGGAGGCTGCAGCTGCTGCCAGGTCAACATGCTGCAAAGTCCCAGAGTGAAGGTTTTCCCACAAAAAACGTTAGTAGTGGTTTGGGGTTGGTGTCTCTGTACTTCAGGCTTATGGACAGACGGAGGCTGAGATACAGTTCATTATGAGTTGAGCTCTACTGCGCTGCCCGTTAACTTTGTGGAGTTTGGTCCTTCCCACCCAGAACATAACAGCAGGCACGTGGCATGATTCAGATACTCCACCGTCCTGCCAAATTAAGTTCGTTTCCTGTCTCCAGACCTGGAAAATTGCGCTCATAGAAGATTCTCACAAATACCCAACGTTGATTAAAAAGTGCATTATCTACCTGACACAAAATAACGGAATGCACTGTCTGGTTTGATATTTGAGTATAGGGAAAAGGAGATCTTTTTGGACTTGACATTCCACTTCATCTTGTGTTTCTGATAGAATTTTACTTTAAGATCAATTTCCTTTACATCAACAGAAACGAAAATAGAAACAGATCTTGGTTTACAGCTTGTTTGTATCAATAGCTGCTTTTCCTGAAAAAAGCTTAAATCCTTTTAACTTTCACAGCTGAAGATTCATATTGTGCATCTCATGCTTAGTTGAAAAATATATATTGTTCCTCTGTTATCAGCCACCTCTTACACTGGTTATCACTGCATTAGGAGGACATGTCTGTTTATTAACTGTATCTAGTAGTTTGGATGAAAGCTGTATTCTGTACAAATTAGTAGTAGCAGGGTAGCAGCATTATTTGTGGATTTGCACAGAATTCTACAGTATGGAAATGGGCCGTATCAACCCAGTAGATCTATGCTAATGTTTCTGCTCTAGGAACAACAATAGATCATTTACTCCCTTGCCCCTGTTTTGCCATTCCATTAGATTTGGCTAATGAGTAACTCAACTCTGTATACTCACCTTTGTTTGATATCCCTTAATATCTTTTCATTAACAAAAATCTAACTACTGATCAGCATGAATTGTGTTTCTGGAAAATGTTCCAGTGGTTTATTGACCATGGTGTGTGCAAGTGTTTCTTAATTCCATTTCCAAAAGATCCAGTTCTGATGCTTTATATAGTACCTTTCTGGTTACAGATGCTGTACCTGCATAAATAATTATTTCTCTCCACCAATTCTGACGTCCTTAATACCTTCAGAACTTTGATCAAATGATTGCTTAGTTTTCCAACTTCTCTGGTTTATGTAGTTGTTCCTTGTAAAATAATTTGAAGTCCAGGCATTGTTCTGGTAAATTTGTGCTATACTCTTTTCAAGGCTAGTATATCCAATTTTCCCAATTCAAGATATCTGGAGTACTGTGAGCAGTTATAGCTATACCCTAACAAGGGCTTAGTGTAGCTGAAATAGGACTTCTGCCTCTTCATTCTTGCATTATCTCACCCTGTCAGTGGATCCTCCTATTCATCTTTCCCTCATGTACTTTTGGATGGACATGCAACAGTAGGCCATTTGGTCTTCTGGTCTGCTTTACCAGTAAAATTTATGACTGACCTGACTGTGGCCTCAACTTCACATTCCTGCCTGTCCCCAAAAATCACTGACTCCATTCTTAGTCAAGTATCTATCTTTATCTGCCTAGCTTAAAAATGTTCAGCAACCCATGTCTGGGGAAGAGAATTGTAAAAGTTCACAATCCTTTAGGAGAAAAAAATTCCTCCTGCTCTCTGAGCTAATTATGAAACGCTTTTTTGTTGAACCATTTCCTTAAGTTCTAGTTATTCCTTCTCTATTATTTAATCATGCATCTGATTGCAAATCTTAAATGTGAGAGTACAAAATTTTAATGCGTTTGTTCAGTAATTGAAGTTTGGAAGTTCATTCGAACAAAGCTATGATTATTATTATTATTTCTGTTTCCAGGAAGAGGGGATTCAATACGTTTGTCTTACGACCACATTGTGGAGAGGCTGGTCCTATCCACCATCTCATATCTGGATTCATGCTTTCTCAGAATATTTCCCATGGTCTTCTGCTTCGAAAGGTATGAATTTTAGCATACATGGTATTGAGGGGGCCCTTTGGCCCATTGAGTGTGAACTGACAAAAAAAACTACTCTAAATCTCCACGAATCCTACTTTCCAACACTTGGTCCACAACCTTGAGTGTTAAATTTCAAGTACTTTTTAAGATGTTGTAAGGCCATTCTACCTCAACTACTTTTCCAGACAGTGCATTCCAGATCCCACTATCCTGTGGGTGAAAATACTTTTTCTTGAAATCCCATCTAAGGCTCCTGCCTTTCACCTCAAATATGCCTCATTGTTATTGACCATTAATTAAAGGGTACAACTGCTTCCTGTGCACCCTATCTAGGCCCCTTATAATCTTACACACTTCTGTCAGGTCCTCACTTGACTTTCCCTACTCCTTTAACACTTTTCCAATGTCCTGCTGCTCCACACGCAGATTTGCCCCTTGGTCACTAATGGACTCTACTCCTTCCCTGGTTGATTTACTTAGAATATCTTGGGATTTTCCCTAATCTTACCCACCAGTAGTTTTTTTGTCATGTCTCCTAATTTTCTCTCCAATTACTTTCTTAAGTTCACCCCTGCACTTTCTGTATTCCACTTAAGCCTTCACTGATTTGTTCCCATTGTATTTGCTAAAAGCCTGTATTTTCCTTCTTGTTCTGTGATGAATATTCCTAAACAAGTATTCTCGGAAGGGTGTAAACACAAAATGTTCTCTTTCCTGCTCTTCTGATGCTGTTTGACCTTCTGTGATCCTCTAGCTCTACACTGTATTGACAGTATTCTCTGGGGTTGTTGTTCCTACATTTCACCCAAAATGGAACATATTGGACCTGTATCCTCGCCAGTTTTACTTTGAATGATCCCCACTGTTTTGCTGTAAATTAACCCAGAAGTAGCTGTTCCCAATCTACTTTGGCCAGATCCTACCCTATTTTAATAAAATCTGCCTTCGTTTTTTTTCCACGCCATCTTTTGCCTTCTTCGTGAAAAACTTAAAATGTACGGAGTTGTGGTCACTATTACTAAAACAGTTCCCAAAAGACATGACATTTAAGCTATATGGTTTGGTTTCAAATAACGCCTTCTCCAAGTGCAAGATAAATGGGCATATTATAGAGGCTGACAAGCATATATTAACAACTGACTCCCCATTAACAACTTAATTTAGTAATGTGTTCAAGTCTGTGCCCAGCATCTCCCAGCATACGAGGGTTAGGAATATGCCACATGTAAAGGTTGTTTAAAGCGACGTGTTTTGAGTATCCTCATGTTATACACCTGTTGAGACTTGAAAATGTCCTCCTGATGTTGTTCTTATCTGTGCATTAAGTTACTCTGCCTTTTCATGCATTACAATTTGCATAATTGATTATAGTGCCTCTGCATTATATGGTATATCCTATAAATCTGACCAGACAGTGCCTGAATGCAAACAAAATAACACTGAAATGATCTCCTCTTTGGAAGGCCAGCTGATGTATATCAAGGCTCAGTTGCTACATATGTTCTTGGCTAAATATTGGCTATTTTAACAAGGTACCATAATGAGGAAGTCGGCCCTGACAGGAGAGAAGGACTAATGTAGGAAGTAAATGGGCTAGAAAAGAAACTGTCCAGTTTCTGTTCAGTGCATTGAGATTTTGGAAAAAAAATGCAAAATCATTTTGTCCATTTGTTGTGGTAAATGTTTATTTTCCTTTTGATTTATTTTGTCTTTGTACTTCTCATCTCTTCCTTTTATGATGTAACAATAGTGTCTCAGTCACTTAGAAAAGTGAATCATGAGTTGATCTTACAAATATCATCAATGGTTTGCATTGTTTCAGAAAAATAAAGAACAGAGAGATTTCCTAAAATATGTATAATTATTAATATGTTGATATAAATTAAATTCAATTTAGATGATGTACTGCAGTATGCAAAGCTAAAAATACGAATATTGAGACAATTGTAAATTTGAAAATATTTGATAAAAAGGAACGAGTGACGGTATGATTTAGGATATTGTAGCTTCAACTGCAAGATGAGGATTTGAATCGAAGCGTAGGTGAGCAAATTCTCTATTGGCTATAATTGATATTTTTGCCAATTAGCTCAGATTCACAGCACAAAACTGACTGTAGTTTGCCATTGATCGGCAAGCCCCTTTAGTGTGACCACACAAGTGGATGGTTGAGCAGTGAACTGTTACTGCTTTTATCATTTGAGTTGACCTACAATCTGAAACTTCTTTCCACTGTCTCTCACTACTATAGAAGAACTTCACGTGCATATCAGACAATCAGAGTAATAATTTAGTTGTCCAGAGCTTTAACTTGCTTAAAAATGTGCTCATTTAGAAAATATAGAACATAGAACAGTACAGCACAGAACAGGCCCTTCAGCCACGATGTTGTGCCGACTATTGATCCTCATGTATGCACCCTCGAATTTCTGTGACCATGTGCATGTCCAGCAGTCTCTTAAATGTCCCCAATGACCTTGCTTCCACAACTGCTGCTGGCAACACATTCCATGCTCTCACAACTCTCTGTGTAAAGAACCTGCCTCTGACATCCCCTCTATACTTTCCTCCAACCAGCTTAAAACTATGACCCCTCGTGTTAGCCATTTCTGCCCTGGGAAATAGTCTCTGGCTATCAACTCTATCTATGCCTCTCATTATCTTGTATACCTCAGTTAGGTCCCCTCTCCTCCTCCTTTTCTCCAATGAAAAAAGTCTGAGCTCAGTCAACCTCTCTTCATAAGATAAGCCCTCCAGTCCAGGCAGCATCCTGGTAAACCTCCTCTGAACCTTCTCCAAAGCATCCACATCTTTCCTATAATAGGGCGACCAGAACTGGACGCAGTATTCCAAGTGCGGTCTAACCAAAGTGTTATAGAGCTGCAACAAGATCTCACGACTCTTAAACTCAATCCCCCTGTTAATGAAAGCCAAAACACCATATGCTTTCTTAACAACCCTGACCACTTGGGTGGCCATTTTAAGGGATCTATGTATCTGCACAACAGGATCCCTCTGTTCCTCCACACTGCCAAGAATCCTATCCTTAATCCTGTACTCAGCTTTCAAATTCGACCTTCCAAAATGCATCACCTCGCATTTATCCAGGTTGAGCTCCATCTGCCACCTCTCAGCCCATCTCTGCATCCTGTCAATGTCCCGCCGCAGCCTACAACAGTCCTCTATACTGTCAACGACACCTCCAACCTTTGTGTCGTCTGCAAACTTGCTGACCCATCCTTCAATCCCCTCATCCAAGTCATTAATAAAAATTACAAACAGTAGAGGCAAAAGGACAGAGCCCTGTGGAACACTACTCACCACTGACTTCCAGGCAGAATATTTCCCTTCTACTACCACTCACTGTCTTCTGTTGGCCAGCCAATTCTGTATCCAGACAGCTAAGTTCCCCTGTATCCCATTCCTCCTGACCTTCTGAATGAGCCTACCATGGGGAACCTTATCAAATGCCTTACTGAAGTCCATATACACCACATCCACAGCTCGACCCTCATCAACTTTTCTAGTCACATCCTCAAAGAACTCAAAGGTTTGTGAGGCATGACCTACCCCTCACAAAGCCGTGTTGACTACATTTGATCAAGCCATGCTCTTCCAGATGGTCATAAATCCTATCCCTCAGAATCCTTTCTAACACCTTGCAGAGTTGATTTTTTTAAAAATTTGTCATATACTGTTGGTGTGTTCTGAAATGTTTGCTGCTTAATTTGCAGGCTCCGGTGCTGCAATATCTGTACTATCTGGATCAGATTGGAATTGCAATGTCCCCGCTCAGCAACAACAGTCTTTTCTTGAGTTATCATAGAAACCCATTGCCAGAGTATCTCTCCAGAGGTCTTATGGTATCTCTATCTACTGATGATCCTCTGCAGTTTCACTTTACCAAGGTAAGGTGACCAATTGGAAAAAGAGATGAATTGATTCAGTATGCAGCAAATGTTCATGATTATTCTGATTAAAGACATGTCATGATTAAAAGTTATAATTTGGATAGGTTTGACAAGCTGAGCTTGTTCCCACTTGAGTTTAAAAGAGTGAGGGGTGACTTGATTAGGGCATAAGATATTGAATGGCCTTTAAAAGATGAATGTGGAAAGAATGTTTCCTTTCTGAGTCAGTCTTGACCTAGCAAGCACCAGTTAAAAATTAAGGGTCCCCGTTTTATGACAAATGAAGAAAAATGTCTTGAGAGGGTTGTGCAGTTTTGGAACTCTGCCTAGAAGACGCTGCAGGCTAGACCGTTGAATATTTTAAGACAGAGGTGGATAGTTTCTTGTTAGACAAGGGAATCAAAAGTTATTGGGGATAAATGAGGATGTGAAATTTGAAACACAAACTGATTGTTGAGATCTTATTGAATGGCAGAGCTAGCTTGAAGGGCTGAATGGTCTACTTTTGCTCCTATTTGGTATCTTAGTAATTGAAAGCGAAAGACAAATCACAAAGCTATTTAAAATCATGGAAGTATGCTTGTTTTTAAAAACTTGATCTGGGAAAGTAGGTCATGCATTTACTCTGACTGAATGAGATTTGACTGATCTGTCATTTTGTTTCCATCAACTCATGATCAAGAAGCCCTTGGACTGAAACTGCTGAGTATTTTTATTTAGGTTTACAAGCTTTAAATTCTGGATACATAATAGATTTTTGTCACTGAGAAATTTCCATTTAGCTTCATCCAGTTTCCACTAAGCATTCTGAATTAAACCGAATCATTTTAAATTCAGTTTTAAAAGTTGTTTTGCTTGTATTTGGCTCAGGATTAAATTAATCTATGTATCCACAATAAATTGACCTAGTAAGCATCACCCAAAATCTATTTCTGACTAATGTATTTGTATGTCTTAGTATAAATCATGAATGTCAAATTTTCCTACATGTATGTATTAATTGTGCCTGGAACTGGCCTGCAAGTTGCCGTAATGTAGTGTAAGTAGAACAAGTGAAATGATTTGTGTTGTAATGGTCTTCAGCTCAACCATTGGTATATAGGAGCTGGTTTTAGAAAAACAGCATGGAAGACTGACCCATGATATCTTTTTGGCAATTTTTGATGTGTTTTGTATGTTGTAAATTTTTTGCGGCACTACTGATCTTAATGTTTGCATGTTTCCTTCAGGAGCCACTGATGGAAGAATACAGCATTGCTGCCCAAGTATGGAAATTGAGTTCCTGTGATATGTGTGAGCTGGCACGGAACAGTGTGCTAATGAGCGGTTTCTCTCACAAGGTGACTGGCAAAAATGCTGGATTCAAACATATTAGGATTTTGCAGCAGTATCTTGGTTATGCTGAAATGGGTATCGGGGAGTAGTATTCTCCCTCTGAGTAGGAAGCTTTTGGACTCAAAAACAAACTGAACATAAAATCCAGGTTAACAAATCAGCGCAGCATTGAGGCTGTACTGCATCCTCAGAGATGAAGGTCAAATTGAGATCTTTTCTGCCCCCTTGAGTAAAATGTAAGAGGTGCAAGGGCATGGCTTTGAAGATGATCAGGGACTTTTCCCTGGTGACCTGGGCGGTATGTATCATTCTGCTGATATCGTAGAAACAAATTTTCCAGTGTCCAGTTTCAGCATTGTCAGACCAAACCTCCAACTAAAATCTGCACCCTGTGAAAGTACTGACATGTAGATCTATACAGGAATTGTCTGGGAAGTTTAAACTTCCAGTGAACAATTTCCCTGCTTTCACACAACCCCAACCCTGTTTGAATGTTTCCAACTCGAAGTTACAGTCAAAGACTTAGAACAGATCCACTGTTTCTATCTATATAGTTACCCAGGAAATATTACACAGATTAGCACATAGGTAATTACACAACTGCTCTCCAACTAAACAGTCCCCAATACCAAAACCCCAACCAAGGCTGACAAACCCCTCCAAATAATTGACCTGACTTTCTACCTCTAGTTACAACTACCACCCAACCTGCCAGCTCACTCATTCACTCACTAATGTTAACACTGGACTTTTTAAATTCCCATAGGGCATTGAGTGATGTAAAACAAGGCATTTCCTACCTTTCCAGACAGAATTCCCCAGGGAGAGGGTTTCATGGTTCTCTGAAAGCCACATCGGAAAACCCGAGGAAACGTGCAGCAGCATAATGTAAGGGCAACATTTGAGCGCAGTGGCAATCCAGACGTTATTGTTACTGTTATTGTTGCTGCTACTGCTGCTTGGAAGATCTGGGCCACTATCTATTCATTATTACATGGCTTTTAGAACATAGAACATAGAACAATACAGCACAGAACAGACCTTTCGGCCCTCGATGTTGCGCCGACCTGTGAACTAATCTAAGCCCCTCCCCCTACACTATCCCATCATTATCCATGTGCTTATCCAAGGACTGTTTAAATGCCACTAACGTGGCTGAGTTAACTACACTGGCAGGCAGGGCGTTCCACGCCCTTACCACTCTCTGAGTAAAGAACCTGTCCCTGACATCTGTCTTAAATCTATCACCCTTCAATTTGTAGCTATGTCCCCTTGTACAAGCTGAAGTCATCATCCTCAGAAAAAGGCTCTCACTGTCCACCCTATTTAATCCTCTGAACATCTTGTATGCCTCTATTAAATCCCCTCTGAGCCTCCTTCTCTCCACTGAGAACAGACCCAAGTCCCTCAGCCTTTCTTCATAGGGCCTACGCTCTAGACCAGGCAACATCCTGGTAAATCTCCTCTGCACCTTTTCCAATGCTTCCACATCCTTCCTGTAATGGGGCGACCAGAACTGCACGCAATATTCGAAACAAGGCCACACTAGCATTTTCTACAGTTGCAGCATGACATCATGGCTCCGGAACTCAGTCCCTCTACCAATAAAACCTAACACACCTATGCTCCAAATGGCTGCCACTTTTCCGACATTGGTTGTCAAGTCCTATGGGATTTTGTGAGCTTGTGAAAGGTGTTGTAAACAGTGCTAAATCCTGAATTTTTTTTTAATCCAGGTGAAAAGTTCCACAAAGGGTTATTATAGCACCATCTGATGACGAATTTTTTTTTAAGATCAGCTGGACATGACATTGTCACAACAGTGCATTTAAATACAAACATGTTAAAGCTTTCACAACCAAGTCTTGCAGCAAGACTAGATGGGGTGGCAGCAATGGTGCAGCAACACAAAGCCAGTATGTAATCAGGCAAGTCCAAAGTGTAAAGTGTATGCATCTAGCATTTCTGTAAATCTCGTGAGAGTGGACACGTATTAAGACCCATCCCACATGCATACAGCCAAAACCAAATACATATTATTAAGTATTAGAGCCAGTCAAAAACCAAACCACTTTCCTGCTGATCCTCTAATCTGAAACAGCCTGCCTTCGTACAGCTTTGAACTAGAAATGTCCCAAGGCCTTCAGAAGCCCAACAGAACAGTTACCAAGACACAAAGGATCAGATACAGGAGGAAATTTCAGAACCAATACAAATGTGAACCGTGAATGTTACAGATCTTTTAGTCAGGCTGCTGTGGGGTAAAAGCCACTGCAGCCACGCCAAAGTCCTGTTTATTATATTCCAAGTTTAGATTATCAAACTGGGGATTGGCCCATGCTGTGACTGTACAGATTTAGGACTGAGTTGAGGAGAAACTTTTTCTCTCAAAGAGATGTGAATTTGTGGAATTCCCTGCCCAGTGAAGCAGCTGAGGCTACCTCATTGGAAGTCTTTAAGACAAAGATACACTTTTGAACAGTAAGGGAATTAAGGACTATGGTGGACAGGCAGGTAAGTGGAGCTGAGCAATGATCTTATTAAATGGTAGAACAGCATCAATGGGCCTGTTTCTTATATTTTTATGTTATAAAATGCAAATTCTGGAGCTTGGCCAAGTATTTCTGGAATTGTTGTAAGAGCAGTAGACTGACTTAACACTGTTCATTCGAGGACCTTGTAATTAGGATAAGAACAACTCTGGACCCCCTTGTGCTACAGTGGCAGTACCTCTACTCTTGGACCGAGAGACCTGGGTTTAAGTCCCACCTGCTCCAGTGTCATGTATAGCATCTGTGAACAGGTTAATTAGAAAAAAATAGGTTTAAATAAAACTAAACAAATCTGTCACAGGTGATTACTGGCAGTAGATAAAAGAGGGGAAAAAAAATTAAAGTTTTGGTGGGAAAGCCATTCAGTTGTTTGCAATAGCACTTTAGATATGTAAAAGAAAAATAATCTTGGTTTCAAAGAAAGAATTAATTTAGGTTAGAAATAAATACACCTAAACTTTTTAAAAATCTCCAAATAATGGAATTCTGAAATCAAAATATGCTGTTAGTCTTCATCTCAACAAGCAGGATGTCCTTTTCTTTAAAGGTACGAGTGGACGTGCTAAGCATTAATGGTTGTTTCCATACGTAGAAGGCATGCAGTTGTTGTCTTATAGCCATCACTAAAATCCACTCGGCAATCAGATGTTGGAAGCAGAATGATTCTGCAAGACAATAGACTATAGGTGCAGGAGTAGGCCATTCGGCCTTTCAAGCCAGCACCACCATTCATTATGATCATGGCTGATCATCCACAATCAGGATCCTGGTCCTGCGTTATCCCCATAACCCTTGATTCCACTATCTTTAAGAGCTCTATCTATCTCTTCCTTGAAACTATCTGGAGACTTGGCCTCCACTGGCTTCTGGGGCAGAACGTTCCATAGATCCATCACTCTCTGGGTTAAGAAGTTTCTCCTCAACTCTGTTCTAAATGGCCTACCTCTTATTTTTAAACTGTGTCCTCTGGTTCTAGACTCCCTCATCAAGAAGTGGAAGTCAGCAGTCAGTCACTTTGTTCCATCCCAAATTGATTGAATTAAACAATGGTCCACTAGATCTTGCAGTTGCTGTTTCTATCCCACAACAGGTTTGGGACTGCAGTGTTCTTCCTACTCCAGGCAATGTTAAATATTTACAGATTCAGATATGGGTCAATTACCCTTGAGTAATTCTAGTTATGACCTAAACAAGCAGGCAGTATGAACTTTAAATGGTGAGATAGAATGGAGTGAAATTGCACCATCTTACCCTTCAGTCTAATTGGATTGTTTTGAATTTTAAATAACAACATTCTAAAGAACTACTCCATAAATACACAGTGGACCATTGTCTTGGATACTTCTACACAACACAATATATTGTGCACTGGAAGTAGGCAAATTGTAATATAGTTGCCCCTATATTAGAACTGTTTACTTCACAATACATTCGTTTTATCTGATCCTTTTCTATCTAGTAATCTACCTGCAATGTGACTAATCAGAAATTGTTCGTTGTTGCATCAAGTGTAGCCTAATCATTGGAGATTAATTAATTTTCAGATATCACTGAGATACCCTCAAGGATAATATATGCCCTGTTAATTGCTGCTTCTGGCTTCAATTTATTTACCTTTTTGTAAATGCCAATTGTTTTCTGGCTTTATAGTTTTTTTCAGGAAGCAATTCAATGATACATGGAAACTTCATATAATAAAAGCTTCCTGAAGGAAGTTGTTCAATTCACGAGGTTCTATTCACTTACACCATATATGTTCCCTTTGAGGAAGGAAAATGCATTACATTGGAAAGTCATAACATGAATTTTGAAAAACCTTGAATGCATTTAAATGCCAGTTTTGTTTAAAAAAAGCTTTTTTTTTTACAAAGGAAGGAATTGACCACAGCACTGATGTTGATTATTCCTGACCATAATGGTGTGTTATGTGACTTGACAAATATTATTGGGCCATAGTATTTTGAGCTGATGTGTTCAGAAACAAATGAGTAAAGGCATGTGATGTTGGATGCACTGCACAGTTATTTTCTGAGTATATGAATAATTTGAAACGGCATTATGGTAAATTTAATAAGTTTGGGAAGAATAAGTGTCCATATTTCACCAACTTAGGGAGTTCAAGTTTGATCCTGTACTCCTGCTTAGATCTGTTCTGGATTAATTGATAACTGATCATGGTATTCGGTCTTTTGTTATCATAACGTATGACTGCCAGGATGATAGAAGATAAACCAAATCGCCCCTTAACTCATCTTTTAATCTGGCAATTCTTATGGTTTTATGCAATATTGGGAAGGTTTTACAAGAAAGAAAGAACTTCCATTTTTATAGTGACTGTCACAGTCATTGGACTTCTCAACATGCATCCCAGCCAATTAAGTACTTTTTTAAAGTTTGGTGACTGTTGTAATGTAGGAAGCATGGTGGTAAACACATTATAAGCTCTCATAAACAGCAACGTGATGATAATCAGGAATTCTGTGAATACTGTAGATAATGTGACAAAGGCTGGCCAGAGCACTGTGAATAATTCCTCCTCTTAAGAGTCATGGAACCTTCTACTTCCATTTGAGACGTCTCATCCAAAGGATAGTGCTTGCAACCAAGCAGCACTTCCTCTGTACTGCACTGCAATGTCATGTATTGACTTTTGCCCTTAAGTCTACACTTTGACTGTGAGGCACAGGTTTTCTTTAGTGCCTATCTTTCATAAGGAATGTTAAGATACAAAAGATTCCACAATATTATTGGAAGAAGTATGAAGTGTTAGTGTCCTGGCCAACATTTTTTCCCCAATCGATTTTTAAAAATGGAACAGATTAACTGACCATTTTTCCATTGCTTTAAAGACCCTACTAGCACTTTACTCCCTTTGTTTTAAAGAGTTATGAGTTCAGATGGACTACAGAGATTCAAGAAGGTGGCTCACTGCCATTTTCTCAAGTGCACATAGATTTAGATGACAGATGTTGTCTTAGCCAGCAATGCTTTGATCCCATGGAAGAATAAAAATCTCGCTCAGAATCTAATTACTTGGCTGGAAATTGCTTTGCAGTGCCTTTAGAATGTGAAAGATGCTATATTCATTAACATTTTTAATTGTTATTCATAAGGTTGGGATGCTGACATACAGCACTTTAAGTTTAATTTGAACTTTTAACAGGTTTAACTATGGGGTAAAGGCTTAATTAAAACATGCAGTCCCAAAAGGGAAACCCCACTTACTCCATTCCATTGATACATATAGTTTTTATGAATGTGCAATCTATTCTTCTTGATATTTAGTAACTGGGCATATTGAATGTACTTGATAATACAAGTACAATGTATCACCACTTGTTTTGTTGCTTAGACCTTGTTTTATTTCTTAGTGTTTTCTTTTTGTATGATTTACTTTAGCCATATTGAGCATTGAAGCAGTAACTAGAACAATATTTTGCTTTTTTCTCTCCCCCCCCCCCCCCCCCCCACTTTTCAATTGATGAATTCATTTTTCTGTGTCCTATAATATCAGAAAATGCTGCTCAGCATTTTTTTCACTGCATTCCTTGCTAGTTTGGTATCTTGTGGGCATGTGTTCTTGTCTATGAATCAAATAGATCAAATGGATTGCTTTACATCCAGGGGCAACACAGTTAAACCAGAGTCCATATAATTTCCTTAATACAACAATTGGTGTTAGGAATAATGGCTTCCTGTCTTTTGAAACAAAATATGCCAACAAAAAGAACTGTGGGCTTTTCAAGTAACCTGTTAATTCCCAGTCCTTTCTCATTGAAAGGTTTGCTCTTTTCAAACAGAAAGCAGTGATGTTGAACCCGTAAAAATATAAATATGGACGTCATGGTAAGATTGAGATAATTTAATGTCACATGACTGAAGCCTTGTAGCTTTGGATTTTTATTTTGAATTATCATCATCAGACTCTATAGAACACTGCTATGGTTTGATCATGTGGCTTAGGGACTCCAAGTAGTTGTCATCAAGATTTTCTAATTCTTGCTGAGGCATTTTTTTAAAGTAAAACATATAGAAAGTGAGATACTCCATGTTATTACTGAAATAGTAACTTTAAAACTAGCCTACTTTGACTTCAGTTTTATGTCAGTTGATCATGGAGTGAAATGGATAACATGCAGAGGGATCTATTTTCATACAATTTTACTTTACAGTCATATATTTTGTTTTAAAGTGGACAGGTTTTGAATGCTTAGATGAATGCTTTGTTTATTTTAGAAACGCTTTACTAAGAATACAAAAGCTGACATCACTGATAAAGAATGATGCACGTTTAAAATTGTCACTGTAGTATACTGGACTTGATATAAGGAAGGTGTGGATGGGAGAAGTGAAACTTATTGTTTTTGGAGACAGTGGTCCTGGCTTGAATTATTTTATTTCTTTGTACCTGTTAGAAATTAATTTTGAGAGCTTCCAGCTCAGAAGACCAAACCATGTGGTAGCAGTAAGGAGGAATAGAACATTATTTAATGAAGCATAAAATTAATCTTTTGGTGCTTCTACTTTAGCAATTTCTATGGACCACAACTGTTTTCTGACTCCTTGCTTCCCAAATAAGGAAGGTTTGCCATTTCTGAAAATGGGTGGCTCTTCAGAATTGCTGTGGATCTGACCAAAGTTGCAGGCGTTAGAATTGGACACATATGACCATCAAACTAAATTCAGTAGCTCCGGAATTTTTTTAAAAGAGCATGATAATGCAGTTCCTGTAAAGCAATTGCCCTCTTTCACACTATTCTATAATTATTTGCAACAGTTTATATTTTGTAGATCTCATACTTGTTGAAGTTTACTATGAATTGATTTGTTAAAAAAAATGATAATTGTCTGGAGAAACCTTGCAGGATTTGACTGAAAAATTCAACTTTAGAAGAACAAAATATTTGTAGTGATAACAGATATTGCTTTGTTGGCCTTAAATTCTTGAGTGTTTAAAACCCTCAGAACCTTTTCATGGCAGTTCAGTTCTATTTATTGTTAACACTGCAGCTTTGATGAGAGCATATTCTAACAATTATCTCAGAATGTTCCTGAGAGCTGGATTTACATGGGGTTACATTGTGATGTTTGTTTGATTTGTTTTTCTTAACACTTCAAAATAGTTTGCCAATACCAATGCAAAATCATTTAAAACATGATTGGTACAGAACTTAATAACAATCAATAATCCAGTATTTCAGTGGGGCAGTGATCAGAAGGAAGCTTACAATTCATTAGTGTTGAGGACCACCACTGTTGGGAATGAGTAATCCTAGGACGAGTCAAAACACTTGACTCAAGTGAGAGCTGGCTGGTGCTGAATACAGTTGGACAAGAATGTAGCAGTTCAAACCCATTGTTGATGTTTCATGTGCAAACCCAGGGAGGGATTTAATGAGTGCAGCCAGAATCTCACTGACATGTTGGACCAGTGGCAACTCCACATCACTTCTCTCTGGAGGTCCGGTGTTGTTACAAAATTTCTTTTGAATGCTGAATTTATGACATCCATATTTTTAAAACAACATATCTTTTTTTCACATTCCAGGTAAAGAGCTACTGGTTAGGACCAAATTATCAAAAGCAGAGCATAGAGGGTAACGATATCCGTCGCACTAATGTCCCAGATATTCGGGTTGCCTACCGCTATGAAACGCTGTGTGAAGAACTGAATTTGATTACACAGGCATTGATCACTGCAGAACAATTGGAGAATGATTCCATAAACATGACGCCGGTATCTGAATCACGATAAGCTGCTTTTTATATTTGTGAATGAAAGCCTGCACATGGAAGGCCAGTGTTGTTAAAAACCATTGTAAACTGGACACCTATAGAATGCTCGTGCATCTGGCAGTGTTTACCCCACTATGTAACTGCTACAAATAATTATTAGTACTAGGAGCATTTGAATTGAAAACAGTTTGAAAACTTTAGCTTCTAGCATACCCACAACAGGCTCTACCTTTCATTGTGCTTGTTTTACAACAATGTGTGAGTTATTTAAATCTAGTTGCCTGTTCTTTTAGATTACTTTTTAGCTGGCATGACCTGAATGTTGGAGTTGTCCAAGGTGAGGAAGTGATGAGTCCAACATGTTGCTTCTCATATGAGTGTGACTCTGTGCATTCGTTTGGTTTATTCTCAAAAGTTCTACCTCCGTGCATTCTAAGAGGTGCTATGGTACCCACCCGCTTGCCTTAGTTCCTACGCATTTCATGACCATTAAAATTGAGGGTCTGCCTCGATTTTTCATTTTTTTAAAACTGACACAGCAGCCGCTTAGCTTGTTAGATTCTCCCATAAGCATGATGTGACTAGGATGTTTAAAAATTGAGGAGCTAGAATTAGTTGAAGGAAGTTCAGCAAACATCCAACTTATACAGAGTCAACATAGTGTGGAGCTGGAGGACCGTAGCAGGCCAAGCAGCATCAGAGGAGTAGGAACATCGATGTTTTGGACCCAACTCCTACTCCTCTGATGCTGCCTGACCTCCACACTGCGTTGGCTCTGACTCCAGCATCTACAGTTCTTGCTGTATCCAAATTATACATACTTGTTGTTGAATTTGGGGCCTGAATGAGCATTCTGAGCAATCGGTTTTACTTTTAACCACTGTCATCAGCCTGATGGTGATTTCAGGATTGCTAATGCTCTTTGGTCTCCTAGGTCTAAATCAGAATGTTATGGGTTCAGTCACCACTCCAGGGATTAGAAGCTCATAATTTAGAAAGATCCTTCAATGCATATTGCTGTATTGTCAGATGTGCTATTTCTGTGATGAACTGTTAAATTGGTTTTACTTTCTGTTTGTTAACAGATGGACATAAAAGTAGTGCGGTGTTGTTTTCCGACCCCCATCCAATTATTAACTCTCACTCTGTGTCACCAAAAACAGATTAACTGGCGAATCCTGCCATGATCAATTTGCTGTTTCAGCTGCCTGCAAAATAACAATGATTAAACTTAAGAAGTAATCCAAAAGCTGTAAACCTCTTTGGGGCACACTGACTTTATGAAACCTACTTAATTTTTACTTTGAATTTCACCTTGCCTAGATTACTTTCCCTAAATATATTACATGTGATGGTGTTCACAGAATTGTGACTTGCAGAATTTGTGTTAAATAATGCAACTTTTTTTCAAAAAAAAGGTGAAGTTGAGCCCAAGTTTTTGCTTATTAATTCATTTATAAATTGAAGTCAAGCTATCTGTAGGGTGTTCGAAATCTGCTGACAGTTTGCTCAGTATTGATGATGAATCTTTGATTAAATTGCTATTTGTGCATTTGCTCGGCACTTGAGCCTAGTATTCTGCTTTTTGATAACCTTGCAGAATCAAAAGCTAACAGCTTCATTCTA
The DNA here is from genome assembly GCF_030684315.1 of Stegostoma tigrinum. Taxonomy (NCBI): domain Eukaryota; kingdom Metazoa; phylum Chordata; class Chondrichthyes; order Orectolobiformes; family Stegostomatidae; genus Stegostoma; species Stegostoma tigrinum. Next base: position 12,462,865 of record NC_081374.1, on the reverse strand, counting down.
GAAAATGTAGGCATATTTAAAATGGGTTGCAGCTTATACAATTGATAATTATTGACTGGGAAACAGAAGGAGGGTAACTGCCATATTGCTGCATGATAACATACTGCTTGGATACTGCTAATTTTCTGTTAAATGCTGGTGTATACATTGTTTAATAAATCCACACCTACTTACTATTCCTCAGAATGCATATCATGACCATGTTGCATTCGGCAGTGAAAAGCTACATCCTAATGCCAAAAGAGCCCTTCAGTAAAAATTACTTCTGACCTTATTAAGTAGTAATTTTGTTTCAGCTATTTGTGGAAGTGAAATTCAGACAACATGGACACCATGTTTGCTGTTCAGCTCTCTGGTATTAGAGAACTTATTGCTGGACTGGAGCTGGAGATTTTTCAGGAGGAAGATCAAGCTTTTCTAAGTGGGGAGAAAAGTTGTGAACTAATCTTTGTCTAATTGCTATTTGCTTTTAAATCCAGTGTTCAATTAAGCTTTTTAACATTCGCTTTGGCTACCTACATATTTACTGTAGTAGCATACATATTATGTAGTGTTTACCTTCATGCAATGTACACTCCCATCCTTTTGAATGGCTGTATTTTGTTTGCTATTGAAATATAGTCATATGACTAAAATAAGATGGGGGAACCCAGCATGAAATTTATACTTAGGCCCAGAGAGACAATTGTTACCACTGAAGGCAAGCCACCTACCTGAACTCTTCTTCAGCAGATGGGTTCAATTCTTGATGCTTTCATTTTGTTATACAGATCACAAAGCCTTTCAATGTTATTTACATCTATCTACTGCTCACCTAAATCTTTTACTGCCTCTATTACAGGCAACTTTCACAGATATCCTGAAACTGCCCTACAAGCCAATTAAATAATTGCCTCAGTGTTTGCATTTTTGACTGAATGATGTCACATGGTGAATGTTTCACATTTTTTTAACATCTTTTGTTGACATTTTACTAAATAGCTTTTAGTAATGTAATTTATTTTTTAAAATATAGTAAATAATGTTCATGTACTGTGACTATTTTGGTGTGGGATAATGGGATTTTATGAACAAGTTGAACTTCAATGATGTGATTCGTGCAAATGAATCACTTGGCTCTTGGAGCTTTGTAATGCCAACATCGCTATTTGCTGGCTGTACCTTCGTGCAAATCGGTTTTACATTAGCACTTTTATAACATGACTTGTTATCTGAAGGCACAATAGTCAGATTCTGTTTGGCAACACATGGGATTTCTAGAAGGTGGCCAAGAGGAGATTGCTGTAGCATGAAACATAGTATACAGTGAAAGTCCATGGTTATTCCGTGTACAATCAGTAACTCAATCAGTTATCTGACAGTGATGATGTAGTCTTGGTTTATGATTAACTAACTGTGAATCTTTGAAGGTCAGTAATGGTTAGAAAACAGTCTTTGTTAGAGACCCCAGCATCAATCCTCAAACAACTTGTTCCTCAGTGCTATAAACAATGACAATACTTATTTGTCCGAAGAAAATAGGCAGCATAGCAGGAGAGAGTTTAGGTAGCTCCTGTGGGATGAAGAAAAGCATTGGCACGAATTTAATGGCCTCAATAATCTCTGTGCTATAACATTCTTCGCTAAACATTGACATTTTTGTGTATCTAAACTGTGTCAGCAGTTCTTCTACACTGAACTTTATTTGAATTCTTTTGAACATTGTCTAAACTTTGTTAGATTAACTTAAACTGCATCTGATACATTTAAAACAAAAATTAAACTTGAGTCTCCTCTTCAGGTGCCCCACACTGTTCCCGACTGTATGAGCAACATACGCTGCCCTAATTTCTGTGGAGGTGTTCCGCAACTAACCTGTAACAGGAAAAGACAAAACCAATTACTATCAGATTTTATTCTTTTTGTTAAATCCACATTGCTACCTTGCATTTGAATGCCTCTGACAGCCCTGCTGTAAAGTACAATTTTTACAAGCCTTAACTCAATTTTAATCCAGGTCTTAAATATTGGGAGTGATTTCTTATAAAAGCCTGGGTATATCTTGAGTCTAATATTCACATGTTTTGAGGTTTATAGAGGAGGCAGAAACCAATGTAGTATACTCACGACACAGAAACACATGGGGAAGCGTAACTTCATTCTGATGATGATGTCCTTTTACGTTGGAACGTTTTAGATTCTGGCAGTTCTCCTTTGTATTAAGGGAATATTCCAATCACTGCTAAACTGACCAGAATTTTACTTTATTTGTACATTTTGTATTATTTTAAACCTTTTTGTTGCAAAACAGAATAAACCGTGTTGTTGATTGAGCTGCAAGCTATTCTCATACACGCTGTAATCATTTCACTGGAAGAAGTTCCCATTGTAGCCATTTGTTTAAATCCATTATATAGAATTATCTATATTTATAGCATTAAATATTAGTATGAGCTGTTTTAAGTGTCATTTTTCCATGCACTTTCTTGATAAGACCAAATTGTTAGAAAATGGTGTGTTCTACTAGTTTTGCAACAAAATGGAAAAAACTCTTAAAAAGCAAAAAGAGCTGGTTTACAAGAACTGGCTTACAATATTATCCAATATTATAATTCTTTAATTATAGCACTCATCATGTTTTTAATCAACAGATTAGTCAAATTAACTTTTCTAGATTAAAACGAGATGAATGCGCGAGATTGGTAACATTTAAAATGACTAAATTGAGTATGACCTTGTATTTTGTACTTTTGTAACTTTGTATTTTGTTTACATCTTAGATTTCCAGCATTTAGGTTTTAATTCTATCAGTGCTTTTCTCGATATTCCAATTAATGTGTAATCATGCTGTGATTCAGTTCATATTACATTTAAGCTAGACTTGATTCATAGTTTGTGTGTAGCTCTATCTCATTCTTAAATAGTGGATTCCTTCTGACGGCAGGTATAGCAACCATGCTAAAAGATTGACACACTGATTTTCAGTTCCAGTCAGCATGGAGAGTCTAAATAGCGTACATTCAGCTCTGAAACAAATTTAGCCGATGTTGTAAAATGCACAGATTCTGCTACTATAGAGTAAATTAAAACTGATTATAGTATACTGATCTATATGCCTGACAATCTGATTATAATAATATGATCAGCAAATATAGTGCTTTGAAGAAAATTGCTGTTGCTAATACAGAAGAAAAATGAAGATGAAAGAAAGTTGCACAATATCATATTGGACTACAAATGCAGCTAAATCAGTGAAACTCATATATCCTCTAAAGTCGTTCAATGGTTGAGAAATATTACAATACAATACAGACTGGAAATGCTGCAAATTAAATCCCAAGTGTGCCAGGATGGAACAGCCTTTGGGACATTTATCATTGTAGCACCCCTAGACCTAGAATGGGAGCTCTTTTTCTCCTTGATGGCTATGCAGCCCCCCCCCCGCCTCCACACTGGCATTGTATTTATGTGTTTCTTGACTGAGGGAAAGATTGATCTGAGTGCAGGCTGATTTTCGGCCACCACGCCCTCCATTTCTCCCTCTAATGATCTCCTACCATACAGAAAAGTACTTCAGTAACAGAGGCAGTGTTTCCACAAGGGAAAAGTAGATGAGCAGTTGGAACAGGAGTTATTTGCGAAGAATGGTAGGCATTAGCAGAAAATGGAAATAATTTTGTTAATTTTAATGCAGATTTGTGTAATGCTGTTGTCTTTCACAGTTGTATTGGCATAGATATTTTAGAGTTAAACTCTCTCTGCATTATTCCATACTCTTGTGTAAAATGTATGTAGTTAATGACATAGTGAATCATGCCTTTTCTGGCAAAGCTTAGAACATGTAAAGCAGGCTGTCCATCATCAGTAAAGCCCTCTAGCTCAGTTAATTGGACAGTTGGGATGCAAAGTAAGTCGAAAGCTTGGGTTTGATTCTTGTATCAGTTGAACTCGCCATGAAGGCCTGACCTCCTTAACTTCACCCCTCGCATGAGGCATCCTGAACGTCGGGTTAAACTCACCACCCATTGTCTCTGTCCAACGCGAGAGCATCCCTGTGGTCTTCCGGAACTATGGCAATTTCACCTTTTATTGTTGTTAGAGATTCAGCTTGTTTCATTTAAAAGCACTCCGTTGTGACAGGAAGTCCCATTCCATTTAATTAGGCACATGCTGATTGTTCAGTGGATTATAGATAGTGTTGTATGTTTAGTCATGCCACTTTTTGGAAGAGATGTTTAGCAGAGGACCTACTATCTCTTTTTGGTGAACATAGAAGATCATGCAAGCATTCAGCAAGGAGTAAGACATTCTCTTTGTACACTGGCCGGCATGTCAACCTCACAACAAAAAAAAACTTACATACTGTGCAAAGTTGCTTGCAGCATTTGCTTCCAAATGAGTGATTCCAGGTGAAAGTTGTTTACGAAGCACTTCACGATGTTGAGGACTTGGAAAATAAAACATTAATAGAAATAAATTGCATTACAGCTAGTTTAATAAGATTAGAGAAGTGTAGCACGACAAATGTGAGTCTGTAGAGCAGGGAAACTGTACTTTTTAAAACATTTTTGGAAGGGAATCGATGAGCAGTTTTTTATTTTATTTAGCCATGAGTAATTTGGAAGTTTAATGTGAAGACGTTAGAAATTTTACCAAGACTTTATAAATATTTGTTTTATCCTTATCATTAGTGTTGTGATTGACATTGGATTTGTCTGAATTTTTTTGTCACTTTGTAAGCATATTATTCTTTTTACCTGAAGTTCTGCTTAATATCTGAGATGGCTGCTACAGTCTTGTTAGGTGTCACTAATTAACTGGAGATGAGCCATAATTTATACTCCACTGTGAATTAAATAGACGGTAGTGATGCTTTTGCACAGTATTTCTCTTGGATATAATAATGCTAAATGAAACCATACCATTATTGCAAACACTAGATCAGAATATAAACTGCCTGTTAGAACAGTGCACAGGTGGACAACAGACCTGGCTTATACGGTTGATTCTATGGTTTATTCATATGTTCTCATTAAATAAACCATAGCTTTTAAAATCCTTCTGACTTGTGATTGATTGGATTCATTTAGAGTTTCGGGTCTGATTTTAATGCTTGGTTCTTGACTCTTTTGGACAATTTCAGTACTTATCAGAAAATCCACAGGGTCAGGTATAATGATTTTAAATCCTGTTCAGTTTTACTCAACGCTGAAGTCAGCAAAAAGTTTATATTGTGTCAGGTTATGACACTGACATTCAGTGTATTTCCTGCCAAATCTGTTAGGTTAAAATTAACACTGATTTCAAGGACTGTGATGTTTATCAAGTTTGATGTTTTGTACATCACTGATTTTTGTCACCTAGTTATTACGAGTGTATAGTGAGTCTACCAGGTTTAAAGATAACCTGAGTTTAGCATGAAGTGAAAATCCAATTTCAGCACAGTACTGTTTTGTATAGTAAAACTGGGTTGAAAGTTTTATTTCCAGTTGTGATGAATGTTAAACTTAAACTGGCTTTCACATAAAAGACTGCATTTGGTTTCCTGCTTTTCTCTAAACCCCATTGTCGGGCCCAGTGAATTGCATCTCAGACCCTCCTTACCACATTTTACAATTAGCGGTTATTATAAGAACAGGCTTTATAACTGACAACAGGAAAAGGGTATATCTGTAGACTGTCACCATGTTCATGGATATCTATCTGTAATAGGTGAGTTTAGAATTGAAAGTACTGTTGCTGTGCCACCATTTTATTTCTGATTGGCCTTTCTGCAAACTTTCATTGTCAGTGGAACGCTTGGAAAAATTATTAGCAGTTGTAAGTATTTGATCCTTCTGAAGCTATGAAAGTGGCTGCAGCAGTGAAAAGTCCCTGGGTTAGAGGTATTACATAACATGCAATGTTACTTAAATTGCACATATCTGCTTTTTTCTACTATTGATGAGTACTGCAGTAAATCTTGTATCAGAATATATTGAGCATTGTGAGAATTGTTTTGGGCTATACTGAGAGCCTTGAACAGACAAGGGGGGAGATGAAGTCCTTTATTAGTGTGCTGTTATTTTTAGCACCCCTACGTAGCCTCCCAAGTACATAATACAGGAGGTCTTTTGATGGAAATTCACCTTATGTCACAATTGGGGTGCAAGATCTAATTGTTAAAATTGTAGTTATTGAATTTCTGTCAAAGTAATTCGTGATTTTGGTGTTCTATTTGGGTCACGGGTATCACCAGTAGTTTTTAATACGTCTGCAGAATTTGTCAGAAATAGGTACTATCATGGAAGAAAAGACTTTGTATTGAGATCAACGCTCATGTGGTTAAATACTTCCTACGAAGTATCTGTTTTTTAAACTTGAAAAATACTGGCCTAATTTTTAACCTTTGTTTACTGTTGTATACAAATAATGCAGTACAATGTACTTCACTGCATAAGAATGCTAACTTACATCTGAAACGATGCTGTGTATTAGCTGTTCCATCTATGGCAAACCTAGCTTGATGTCTTCTGGCCTGTATTTTGCTACTTTTTTTTACAATTAGTTTAAAGATTACTATGTGTTTTGCTTTTTCTTTTGTTGCTAGATGTTTGACAATAGTTTGCCTAAAATTCTGGTTTTCACTGAAAAAATAACTATTTAGACCAAGTGTGAATGAAAAGCAAATATTTTAAAATTGATTTACCATATCATCAAACCAAATTCACAATAAAAAGTAGGAAAGCACCTGTAGAAGATTTGATGGTCTTTGAAAGCTGTCCTTAAAAGAAAGTTAATTATGATAGAGATTGCGATAAACTTGTAACTAAGTGACCAACATACATTTTCCCCCAAGTGCATTGCATGCTCTGATTTCGTGCCTGTGGCCAGAAAATGGAGACACAACATTATAATAAATTCACTGTTATGGACCCGTGCCTGTCTGTACTGTTACAGAGATCTATCTGCAAAACTCATCCAAGAAATACCAGATCTTTAAACCAATGCACAATCCAAATAATGGCAAACTGCCTTGACCTCTGATTGAAACATTCAATCTTTCTAATCATTTTGTGTAGTAGCAGATCTAAACAAATGAGAAACACTCGACTGTCGAAATATTAGCCCAAAGACAAAAGATCCTGGGATTTTGCGTAATGTTGTGTTCTTGGTACTAGATTATTAATCTGAGAATTGAGTCCAAATCTCACAACTAAAAGTTGTTTTTAAAAAACCTATTTGGCTACTGCATTTTAGGGAAGAAAATATGCCTTTCTTTCATTGTGTGTTACCCCAATACGATTAGCTCACAATTGCTTTCTGAGATGGTCTACCAAACCACTCATTTGTATCAAACTAAATTACTTTTTTTTTTGTTGAGAAAACCACAACTGCTGTAGCCTTGGAAAATAGGTTTGTATAGCTTTTCCAGTAATACGTGCATTTTTGAATAAATGCTTAAAAAGAAATGGTATTTGGCTGCTCTGTAACGTATGGTAAATGAGATTTCTGTAATTTTTGATGTGCGGGATATCATCTGTTGTTTGAGTATGCTAATGCCAATTTTGCACTGTAATGCGAATGCTTGTTAATTCTGTTATTTGAGATTGCTAAAAAATGTAATTATGCTGAAGTATTGCAATAAAGAATTGTTCAAAAGTTCTGGTGTTTTGAAGAATAATTGTGTAACAAAATGAAAGTTGCACCTCTGTTGATTTTTGAATTTATCACAAAACTGTTGTTTAAAATATACTATTTTTTAAGTTGGCATCAACAAAATCAGTAATTGCTGGAGAAACTGAGCAGGTCTGGCAGCATCTGTGAAGAAAACATTTCAAGTCTATTGACCCTTCTTCAGAACTAGTAGTGGCTAGGAAAAGGTACACAAGCTGAAGACACAGATGAGACACTAAAGAAGTAAGCAATAGGTGGAGACAGAACCCAGAGAGAGAGGACAGACAGACTAAGAATTGGATAATGGTAGGCAAGGGAGAAAGAAAAGCTGCCAATGAGGACCATAGGTAGATGCAGATGGGTTGACTGTGCAGAAAGCAGCCAATATGGTGACATGGTCTGCACTGTGGGGTGGGTAAAGGACGTGAAAGAACACCATTGAATTCTTAAAGATTCTTGTGAAGATTTTACAATCAGACAGCTCAGCGAGCAAGTCAACAATATCATCATTGAACTCTTTATTGGGTCCCCAAGCAGAAAATGAGATGATGTTCTTCCAGCTTGCACCAAGCCTTACTGGAGCACAGCAGCAAGACTGAGATAGAGATGTTGACCGGATAACATGGCAGGCAGCTGGAAGTTTGGGGTCATTTTTGCGGACAGATCATGGGTGTTCCACAAAGCAGTCACCCATTCTATGTTTCTGACCCTGCTATAGAGGAGGCCACATTCTGAGCAGCAAATACAGTTGACTAGATTGAGTGACGTGCTTGTAAATCACTACTTCACTGAGAAGGTGTGTCTGGGACCATGAGGAGGGAGCAGGTAAACAGGCAGCTGTTATACCTTGCAATCGCAGGGGAAGGTGTCTTGGGTGTGCAACAAGGTGGAGGGGGAGTAGACTAGGATGTCTAGGAAGGAACAGTCTCTATGGAAGGCTGATGAGAAGAGAGTAGGTGCCTGGTGGTGGCATCTGCTGGAGGTGGTAGAAATGGCAGCTTATGATCCTAATTGGTTGTTATTGAAAGATTATATGGCTGAGAAGGGATTCACCACTGATAACTGGCATCTTGGAGTTATACAGCATGGAAATGGACCTTTTGGTCCAACCAGTCCACACTGACCATATTTCCAAGCTAAACTCATCCCACCTGCCTGTGTATGGCATATATCCCTCCACATCTTGCCTATTCACAAATTTATCCAATGTCTTTTAAATGTTGTAACTGAACCTGCACTCTTCACTTTTTCTACACACATGAACTACTCTCTGTGTAAATAAAGTTTCCCCTCATGACCTTTTTAAATCTTTCTCCTCTCACCTTAAAATGCCGCCTAGTTTTGAACTCCCCTACCTGAGGGAAAAGACCCTAGTCATTATGTACGCCCCTCATGATTTTATAAACCTGTAGAAGGTCACCCTTCAATCTAATGTGCACCAGTGAAAAAAAGGTCCCAAACTGTCCAGTCTATCCTTCTAACTGAAGCCCTCCAGTTCCGGCAACATCCTGTAAATCTTTTCTGTACCCTCCAGTTTAAAAACCATCTTTCTAGCAGGGTGACCAGAATTACATACTGTGGCCCCTCACCAACATCCTTTTCAACCTCAACATAACCGTGCTAAATGCTGCCTTAACCATCAGTTTACCTGTGACGCAAATTTCAAAGAATTAAGTACCTGAACCCTTAGGTCTCTTTGATCTACAACACTCTCCAGGGCCCTACTGTTAATTGTTAGGTCCTGACCTTGTCTGTATTACCATGAAGCAATATGTCACATTTATCCAAAGGTCTTTGAAGTTCTTTGGAACATGATTCAGAGATGCAAATTTTGTTTTAATATAAAAATGTATTGATTCTACTTCAACAACGGTTGAGTGTTACATGCCAGCATTTCAAATATACATCTGCTCAATCCTGCCAAGTTAGTCCATAGTTCTGTGAAAAATTGCATTATAGGTAACTTTTAACTATTATTCTCATGCATGCATTATAATGGCTGTCAGGTTTTTATGTGATTAGTAAACTAAACCTGCTACCATATAATTGAAACTGCCTTGCAGGGTGGATAGTCTGTCTGATAGAAAACTATATTTGGAAATGACACATCATACGAGGAATTACTTCAATGCAAATAATTTTCATCTCTTACTTTTATTACTTTCCCCTAGGCCTACAGTGAATATTCCATCTTAGGATTGTAGAATCATAGGTGGAGAGTCTGACACAGAGTTCTATACCATCTTTGGACAACAAATGCATTTACATAACCCAAATGTGCTGAGTTTTCAAATTACCATTTGACCTTACTTTATTTTCTATATGCAATTTTGGCATTAATGTGATCTATAGATGCCAGTAACTAGTAATTACAAAATAAATTGTCAAATTAAATACAGGATTTAGTCAGCAGGTCATGTAGCGTGCATGGGGAAAAAGTTAACAGTGATCATTTCTGATTATCTAAAACTATGCCCCCTCATGCTCGCCGTCACCATCCGAGGAAAAAGGGTCTCCCTATCCACCCTATCTAACCCTCTGATTATTTTATATGTCTCAATTAAGTCACTTCTCAACCTTCTTCTCTCTAATGAAAACAGCCTTAAGTCCCTCAGCCTTTCCTCATAAGACTTCCCTCCATACCAGGCAACATCCTAGTAAATCTCCTCTGCACCCTTTCCAAAGCTTCCACATCCTTCTTGTAATGCTGTGACCAGAACTGTACACAGTACTCCAAGTGCGGCTACGCCAGAGTTTTGTACAGCTTCACCATAACCCCTTGGTTCCGGAACTCGATCCCTCTATTAATAAAAGCTAAAACACTGTATGCCTTCTTAACAACCCTGTCAACCTGGGTGGCAACTTTCAAGGATCTGCGTACATGGACACCGAGATCTCTCTGCTCATCTACACTACCAACAATCTTACCATTAGCCTAGTACTTTGCCTTCCAGTTACTCCTACCAAAGTGCATCACCTCACACTTGTCCGCATTAAACTCCATTTACCACCTCTCAGTCCAGCTCTACAGCTTATCTATGTCTCTCTGTAACCTACAACATCCTTCGTCACTATCCACAACACCACTGACCTTGGTGTCGTCTGCAAATTTACTAACCCATCTTTGTACGCCCTCATCCAGGTCATTCACAAAAAAGACAAACATCAGTGGACCCAACACCGACCCTTGCGGTACACCACGAGTAACTGATCTCCAGGATGAACGTTTCCTATCAACCACCACCCTCTGTCGTCTTTCAGCAAGCCACTTTCTGATCCAAGTTGCTATATCTCCCACAATCCCATTCCTCCGCATTTTGTCCAACAGCCTATCGTGGGGAACCTTATCGAATGCCTTGCTGAAATCCATATACGCCACATCAACTGGTTTACTCTCATCTACCTGTTTGGTTACCTTCTCAAAGAACTCAATAAGGTTTGTGAGGCACAACCTACCCTTCACAAAACCGTGCTGACTATCCCTAATCAAATTATTTTCTAGATGATTATAAATCCTATCTCTTATAACCTTTTCCAACACGTTACCAACATCTGAAGTAAGGCTCACTGGTCTATAATTACCAGGGTTGTCTCTACTCCCCTTCTTGAACAGGGGAACCACATTTGCTATCCTCCAGTCGTCTGGCACTATTCCTGTAGACCGTGGCGAGTTAAAGATCAATGCCAAAGGCTCGGCAATCTCCTCCCTGGCTTCCCAGAGGATCCGAGGATAAATCCCATCCGGCCCAGGGGACTTATCTATCTTCACCCTCTGAAGGATTTCTAATACCACTTCCTTGTGAACCTCAATCCCACCTAGTCTAGTAGCCTGTATCTCAGCATTCTCCTTGACAACATTGTCGTTTTCTAGAGTGAATACTGTTGAAAAATATTCATTTAGCGCTTCCCCTATCTCACCTGACTCCACACACAACTTACCACTACTATCCTTGATTGGGCCTAATCTTACTTCCGTCATTCTTTTATTCCTTAAATACCTATAGAAAGCCTTAGGGTTTACCCTGATCCTATCTGCCAACAACTTCTCATGACTCCTCCTGGCTCTTCTGAGCTCTCTCTTTAGGTCTTTCCTGGCTATCTCGTAGCCCTCAAAGTGCCCTAACTGAGCCTTCACATCTTATCCTAACATAAGCCGCCTTCTTCCTCTTGGCCAGAGATTCCACTTCCTTCGTAAACCATGGCTCCCGCGCTCTACAGCTTCCTCCCTACCTGACAGGTACATACTTATCTAGGACACACAGGAGCTTTTCCTTGAATAAGCTCCACGTTTCTAATGTGCCTATCCCCTGCAGCTTCCTTCGCCATCCTATGGTCCCTAAATCTTGCCTAATCTCATCGTAATTGCCTTCCCCCAGCTATAACTCTTGCCCAGTGGTATACACCTACCCCTTTCCATCACGAAAGTAAACCTAACAGAATTGTGATCACTATCACCAAAGTGCTCACCTACTTCCAAATCTAACACCTGGCCGAGCTCATTACCCAGTACCAAATCTAATGTGGCTTCGCCCCTTGTTGGCCTGTCTACATACTGTGTCAGGAAGCCCTCCCGTACACACTGGACAAAAACTGACCCATCTATAGTACTTGAACCATAGTGTTCCCAGTCAATATTTGGAAAGTTGAAGTCCCCCATGACAACTCCCCTGTCTCTCTCACTCCTATAGAGAATCATCTTTGCTATCCTTTCCTCTACGTATCTGGAACTATTTGGAGGCCTATAGAAAACTCCCAACAGGGTGACCTCTCCTTTCCTGTTTCTAACTTCCGCCCATACTCCCTCAGTTGACGAGTCCCCAAACATCCTTTCTGCAACTGTATGTTGTCCTCGACCAACAATGCCACACCTCCCCCTCTTTTACCATCATCTCTGTTCTTCCTGAAACATCTAAATCCCGGAACCTGCAACAACCATTCCTGTCCCTGCTCTATCCATGTCTGCGAAATGGCCACAACATCGAAGTCCCAGGTACCAGCCCATACTGCAGGTTCACCCACCTTATTCCGGATGCTCCTGGTGTTGAAGTAGACACACTTCAAACCAACTTCTTGCTTGCCGGTGCCACCTTGCATCACTGAAACTTTATTTCGGACCTCCCTACTCTCAACCTTTTCTATACTCGAACTACAATTTTGGTTCCCATTCCCCCCTGCTGAATTAATCTAGTCCTATTTGCCAGCATTTGGCCCATATCCATCTAAACCCTTCCTGATCATATACCCATCCAGATGCCTATTACATCTGTACATCACTGCCTCTGATAACTCATTCCATCCACGCACCCACCCTTTGCATGGAAAAATTGTTCCTGAGTTCCCTTTTAAATCTTTCCCCTCTCACCTTAAACCTATACTTTCTAGCTTTGGACTCCTCTATCCCAGGGAAAAGACCTTGTATATTCACCCTATCCGTGCCACTCATGATTTTATAAACCTCTGTAAGGTCACCCCCAGCTTCTTATGCTCCAAGGAAATTAGCCTATTTAGTCTCTCCCTAGAGCTCAAGCCCTCCAACCCCTACAACATCCTTGTAAATCTTTTCTGAACTCTTTCAAGTTTTGCAACATCTTTCCCACAGCAGGAAGACCACAACTGCATGCAGTATATTAGGACTGATGACTAAATGTTTGGTCATAGAGGTCAGTTCTAAATAGAAGCATTCTAAAAAGAAAAAAATCCCAGAGATTAGAGAGCAAGGATCTAAAGGTATGGATATCAATAATAGAGCAATTAAAGTCAGAATACATAGATCTCTGTGCTTCTCCAATCCTGTCCTCCTGAGGTACATACAGATGGATAGGTTCAGGGATAGAGAGGGGTGAAGCCACTATTGGATTTGAAATAAAGACTGAGAATTTTAAAATGAAAACACCTGTGAAAACTTCTATGACCCAGAAATTGGAGTAGGACTGGCAAAGTGTGGTTTGGGAGTTCAGAAGCTATTTCTTGCTTGCAATGTTTGAGCCATTATTCCAACTTCACTTACAATTTTGTGTAGACAATAATGTGTATGTGAAAATCTGATTACATTGATTGTTCATTAGAAAACTGTGTATGCTTTATAAAAAATAGTGGAATAGATTTACTGTATCACAATCTAACTCATTAAAATATTAAAACTATAATATTTTACAGTAATTATCTACTCCACCTGAATATGTGGAGGTAATATTTTGTATTTCGGCTTTAGAGGAGCTGTGCTTCTTAAGAATCCCCCAGCAGAAATCCTTCTGGAGCACTACAGCCTAACATGCCTTGCATGATCACTCTAACTTCACTCTGCCTATAATACATTTCAGGAAAGGGCGTACCTTTTTAAAAAATCTGATTCAGTTCATGAGAGTCACCCTGAAAAAAAGAAGTGCATGTTTTGAATATTCCTCTCCTGCTTGCAATGTTCCTCTCACCCCAATACCATTTTTTTGTGTGGTAATGGGTGCACGATACCAATAATACCTTACCCAAGTTCATCATGACGGAGTAATTGGAAAAAAGTATCGTAGTTGAACCTACCTCCATAATGGAAATCCACAAATGCATCCACTGCATCTGGAGTCACTAAAAGGTTGACAATCCTGGCTGAGTTTCGTTCCTTTAGCACCTGGCCACTCACTAATTGTAACATCTATTGCCCCAGTTGACAGCACATAAACTCTATATAAGATTTTATTTCTTTGAAAGCAACTGTTTGAAAAAGTGTTTCAGGATCTGCTCCAATTTTTCCTGGGATCTTAAACCATCAGTGGATGATGTGCGCTGCTGGTTCTGCTGGAAAGTCAATGGGTAAATCAGAAGTATTGTGATTTTTAAAAAAAATTTTACATAAAGGCATAAGGACTGACAAAGATGTTATTGCTACAAAGGATAAAAGCCTACATTAGTAAGATGGCAATGATTCCTGGAACTTGTTGGTATGTTTTCTCCTGCAATTTCTAACAGACTGGTAAGAATTCAAAAATATGTTTCCATTCTTCAGAACAGGCAACACAGTTAGTGTGTGCTTTATGCTAACCTCAGATCTAGCACTATGCATATATTAACCACCTCAAGATGGATTAGCAACCATATCGGAAGGGGTGGCACAGAGACAATGTTATTGGACTAGTGAACCAGAGGCCTAGATAAAAATTATGAGTTCATGAATTTGAGTCCTATCTGACAGATGGTGGAATTTGAATTCATATTTTTTTTAAAAAAAAGCATTCTAGAGCTAGCTTAAGTTTGCAGATGACACCAAAATTGATGGTATAGTTCACAGTGAAGGTTATCCAAGATTACAAAGGGATCTTGATCAATTGGGCTAATGGGTTCAGGAGTGGTAGATGGAGTTTAATTTGGGTAAATACAAGGTATTGTATTATGGTAAAATGAACAAGGGTAGAACTTATACAGTTAGTAGTAGGGCCCTGGGTAGTGGTTGTTGAGCAAAGAGAAACCTAAGGGTTTAGGGTATGTGCTTCTTTGAAATTTGCGTCACTGGTAGACAGGGTGGCTAAGAAAGTGTTTAGCACGTTAGTCTTCGTTGCTCAGACCACTGAGTGTAGAAGTCACGACATCATGTTGAGGTTGTACAGGATGTTGGTATGGCCACATTTAGAGTACCATGTGCAGTTCTGGTCACCCTGCTATAGAAAGGGTATTATTAAGCTGGAGCAGGTCCAGAAAATATTTACTAGAATGTTGCCAGGAGTTGAGGGCTTGAGTGAAAAAGAGAGGCTGGATAGGTAGGGACCTTTTTTCCCTGGACCGGAGGAGGTTGAAGGGTGACCTTTATAGAAGTTTATAAAATAATAAGGGGCATAGTTATGCAAATAGCAAAAAGTCCTTTTCCTAGGTGGGAGTTCAAAATCAGGGAGCATATTTTTAAAGTGAGAGGAGAAAGATTTAAAAGGGTCCTGAGGGACAATGCTTTCATGCAGAGTGTGGTTTGAATGTGGAATGAACTGCTAGAGAAAGTGGTAAATGCAGGTAGTTACAACATTTAAAAGACACTTGGATGGGTACATGAATAGGAAAGGTTTAGAGGGATTTGGGCCAAATGCTGGCAAATGGGACTAGATTAATTCAGGATTTCTAGTTGGCATGGACAGGTTGGATTAAATGGCCTGTTTCCATGCCATACATCTCTGCGTTTATGATTCTAAGCAGAACTAATTTAGCTTTGGAAACTTGGCGTGGATAAGTTGGACCAAAGCGCTTGTTTCCATGCTGTATGACTCTATAAAGAGAGACAAAGTTGACGTCTTGAATCTGTGACGTTTAATTTTTATTTTAATTTTGGATTTCCAATATCTAAAACACTTCTGTATTGAAAGTGTTTTGCTAATGTCAGGAGCATGCTATCTCCCCTCTAACTACAACAGATCATTTTAATCATTGTACCAATAACTAGTGCAGGAATAGAGAGCACCTTAAATAATATTACACAGGTTCTCCATTCGCTTTGCAATGAGCCAATATCATAAGCATTGAGAGGGATATTTTATCTGAGAGTTAGTTCAGAGATGTTTGGGTACTTCGTTTGGACAATAATTCATTCAGGCTTTATCTGTGACATTCATTTACAACAGCAGAGTCCTTACTCAAATACTGTGTCCATATCTTGGCAGGCAGACTCGGACAAAACTGTTTCAAGGATTCACGTAGAATGTGCATGAAAACTAAACCATTCAGCCCAACGGACCTACACTATCCTAGGGTGGGGGCTTTCAGGATTAGGGAGCATATTTTTAAGGTGAAAGGAGAGAGTTTTTTTGAAAAAACATGACGGCCAAATTTTTTACACAGAGTGGTTCGCAATTGGATTAAACTTTCAGAGGAAACAGTGGCTGTGGGCGCAGCTACAACACTTCAAAAGACACGTAGAAAGTACATGAATAGGAACGGTTTAGAAGGATATGGGCCAGGAGCAGGCAGGTGGGACTAATTTAGTTTGGGGTTATGGTCAGTTTGGACTGGTTGGACCGAAGGGCCTGTTTCCATGCTCTACAGTTCTATAACTATGACTATTGGTTATTTTTCATAAGTGTTCTTTCACTCACTTTACCAGCAAATATTGATATTTACCAGCGTTTAACTGAAAGTGCAAGAGGTTTCTGGTGTGGAACAATGTAGATCTCCAAGGGTCACATCAAGACTGCACTGCTGGCTGTTTCAAAATTTATCAGAAGTAGGTATTCATGACTATGTACTGTGGTACAGTCCTGATTAGAAGAGGCACAGTATTTTCTAATCAACCTATTCAGAAACGGTATGACAAACTTCTGGAGCAGGTGCAGCTTGAGCCTGGGTCTCCTAGCTCAGAGGTAGGGAGACTAGCACTGTGCTGCAACAGCACTGCCACACCCGCACCGCCTCCCTACCCCACCCCCCCCACCACCACCAAACGAGGGGCAAGTATTTTTGTTGTCAACCTGTTCGGATATGTAATTACAAACCTCTGGACTGACTTGAACCCAGACCTCCTGGCTCAGGGGTGGGGAACACTAGCACTGCATCATGAGGACCCTGAGTAGAGGGGCAGGACATTTCTCCTCAATCTGTACAGAGACTCTATTACACATGTCTGGAGCAGGTGGGACTTGAATGTGGTCCTCCTGGCTTAGAATTAGGGACATAACCTCCTCTGCTTTGTGTTGACATGGTGCAGTGATAATCTGTGGAGGCAGTGGCCTAATGGCATGAACACTAGACTATTGATCTAGAAACTCAGCTCATGTTCTGGAGATCTTGGTTCAAATCCTGCTGTGGCAGATGGTGGAGTTTGAATTCAATAAAGGATCTGAATTTAAGGATCTAGTGATGACTATGAAACTATTGTTGATTGCTTGAACAACCCATCTAGTTCATTAATGCCCTTTGGGGAAAGAAATCTGCCCATCCTTACCTGGTCTCCACACCTGCAGCAATGTGGTTGACTCTTAACTCCCCTTTGTATGATTAGGAATGGACAAAAAATACTGGTCTAGGGAGAGATGCTCACATTCCATGAGTGAATTTTTAAAAAAATTGCAGCAGTGCGCTAAGAAACTTCCTCCACCTATTTCAATATGATTGCAGTTAATCCAGGCTCAGAAATGGTAAGTGACACTTGGTGCATTGTGAAGACAAATAATGGAAACAGCACCATGCTGATGCAAAGCACTTGTAGCACAGAGCAGGCCAATTAGCCCAAGGGTCTATGACGGTCAGAGATACCACAGAGGCCCGTTCCTGCTCTTTCTCATCTAACTCCTTCAAATCCCTGCTTGGATGGAATTTCACAATGCTCCCAGGATCCCGTGGCCCCCGAGGGAGCCTGTGCCCCACAACCTGAGCCCCCTCTGGAATTTTAATTCTGTGTCTTTTAAAGATGTAAAATGGTGAGCCCTGAACAGACTGCTGCTACCTACCATCCACCTCTTCGCCTTCATCTACCGCCCAGACACACCTTGGTGTGCATATTTACACCGGGCGGCTGGGATCCCCTATGGAGGGCTCTCTATACAGGAGTTCTCCCCCTTTCCCTTGGGGATCTGGTGTGGAGGGTGTTGTATGCAGTGGTCCCATGTAACCACAGATCGTGATGGTTCATGGACTGCCAGCCCAACTTGTCTGTTTTGCAGTGCTGTGGAGTCCGTGGACCATGTATACACTGAGGGGTGTGGGGGGGGGGAGGTGGGTGTTGCACTCCCTTTTCAGTTATCTCAAAGACCTCTTTTTGTGTTTTCGGTTGCACTTCAGCCCCACGCTCCTGATCTTTGGGCACCTGCTGCTCGTGGGTCTGCTCCTGGGCCTGGCAAAGCTGGTCATTAACGGGTCCAGGCAGTGGGCTGTGAGCGAGGTGTTGTTATGGTCAATGGCTTCCGTGGCTACGTCTGCACCCAGGTATCCCTGGAGAAGGAGCACACTGTGTGCGCTGGTGCTATTGATGCCTTTCGGGATAGGTGGGCACCGTGGACTGTGGAGTGCTTTCTTTTTGCCCCACAGACTCTATTCAGATTTGATCCCTAGCCTCCCCCTCACTTTCTCTTTCGTGTTGACACTGCCCAAGGGGGCTCTGCTTGATAAAGGTCCTTTTGGTCACATGGTTGTTTTACCCGATGGCAGTATGTTAATAAAGCTATTTGTACACCATGTCTCACACCCATGCACACACAACATAGGTGCTGGGGAAAATAAGCATCACTGCTGGATGGTAGTAGTGTAGGAAGGAAACAAAAATCTAACTCCTTCAAAGATAGTAGGAACTGCCGAAGCTGGCGACTCTGAGATAGCAAGATGTAGAGCTGAATGAACACAGTGGGCTTCTTCAGAAGGGTCCAGACTCGAAGCATCAGCTTTCCTGCTCCTCTGATGCTGCTTGGCCTGCTGTGTTCATCCAGCTCTACACCTTTGTTATCTCTAACTCCTTCAGAGTGATTTTTCTGTTTTTCCTGATGTACTCAACTAATTTCCCCTTAAATATACATTCATTCAAAGCCTCAGCTCCTTATGATAGCAAATTGCATATTTTTTAACCACTTTTGCTGAGCAAAAGAAAATTCCCCTGAAATCTGCACTTGAGTCATTACCGACTATCCTGTTGTAAGATTTTGATGCCTGCCTTGTTGCACCAGTCAATAGGTCGGAAAGTCTAGTTTCAGCAACCTTTTTAGGAAATATCTGAGTCAGCCTCTGCCTTTATCTTGTCTATCACTTGTAAAGGATGTAAACAAGTGATATCTATCAAAACTGAGTGCTTATATATCGACAAATCCATTGACCCTTTGATGCCTCATACTCAAACATTTAGTCCAAGCTACCAAAGGACACTAATCCTAGTCAATTATACTCTCCAAGAGAGCCATGTATCATTTGACATGTATTTACATAAGAAATAGGAGCAGGAGTAGATCATCTGGCCCCTCAAACCTGCTCCCCTGTTCAACAAACACAAAGCTGATATAACAAAGTGCGAGGCTGGATGAACACAGCAGGCCAAGCAGCATCTTAGGAGCGCAAAAGCTGACATTTCGGGCCGAGACCCTTCATCAGAAAATGAAGGGTCTCGGCCCGAAACATCAGGTTTTGTGCGCCTAAGATGATGCTTGGCCTGCTGTGTTTATCCACCTCCACACTTTGTTATCTCAGATTCTCCAGCATCTGCAGTTCCCTTTACTTCAAACACAAAGCTGATCTCTTTTTTGACTTACCCACCCGATCACCATAACGCTTAGTTCCCTTACCGTTCAAAAATCTATTTCTACCCCAAAAAACATTTAACAAGGTAATCCCAACTGCTTCACAGGAAAGGGGATTCCACAGATTCATAACCCTTTGGGTGAAGAAGTTCCTCCTTAACTCAGTCCTAAATCTACTCTGCCTTATTTTGATGCCATGCCCCCTTGTTCTAGGTTCACGCCAGTGGAAACAACCTCCCTGCTCCTATCTTATCGATCCCCTTCATAATTTTATATGTTTCTATAAGATATGCCCTCCCCCCCTCATTATTTTAAATGTCAATGAATTCAGTCCCAGTCTACACAAACTTGCCTCATAAACCAACCCTCTTAATTCTGGAATCAGCCTAGTCGACCTCCTGTGCACCACCTCTAATGCCAGTACAGCCTTTGATCAAAACTACACACTGTACTCCTGGTGTAGCCTTTACAGCTGCAGCATAAGCTCCCTGGTTTAAAATTCCATTTCTCTAGCAATGAATTTGTCTTCAAGACTATTTTAAGGAGTGAAAACAAAGCAGTTGGTTAGTCAGTCTTCTCGAAGTTCCTTGCATTTGCTGGGCTGAGATCATTTAATCAAAACATAAATTAATTGCAACAAAGATGAAACCTATGAGGTGAAAATAGAACTATTTTTAACCTAACTTTTATACACAACAGGGATAACCATATATGGATTGTTCAATACATAAGTTAGTTGAGCGATAATGAGCTTAAAAAGGTCATCAGGGTTAAAATGCATAGGGTTCAATAAATAATAATTTAAAGTTTCGAGAAGATTTGTAGCTGAAGTTGTGGATGAGGCTGTAGACTTGCTCGCCGAGCTGGTAGGTTTGCTCACAAACATTTCATCACCCTGCTAGGTAACACCATCGTTGCACCACCGGTGAAGCGTCGATGTTCTGTCCTGCTTCTTATTTATACACCTCAGTTTGTTGGGGTGTTTGGTCTCACTTCCGGTTCTGTTTCTCAGTGGTTTGTACGCAGGGTCTAATTCAGTGTGGAGTTCCGTTTGGAATACCAGGCCTCCAGGAATTCGCTGGCAGGTCTCTGTTTGCCTTGTGCCATTATGGATGTGTCGTCAAATCCGTGTCCCTCTTTGTTTGTGTGTAGTGAGACAAGTGAGAAATGGTGGTGTCTCTTTGTGGCTAGTTGATGTTTGTGTATCTGTATTGTCAGCTTTCTTCTTTCGTCTATGTGGTGTTTCTCACAGTCCTTGAATGGTATTTTGTATATTACACTGGTTTTGGGTATAGGATCCTTTACATTCTGGTCTACAACTCAAAATAATAATTTAATTCCATTACCTCAGCTGTAATGATGTGATTTAAACTATTGTGTCTGAATCATTAGATAAATAATTGTTTTACTGAAAAGACATGATCGTGGCAGGTACTAAATTGTAATGGCAGTGTCAATAAAACAACTAATTGCAATTAACGACACAAGACATTGTGGCTCAGTGGTTAGCACTGCTGCCTCACAGCACTAGGGGTCTGGGTTCAATTCCACCCTCAAGCGACTGTCTGTGTGAAGTTTGCATGTTCTTCCTGTGTCTGTGTGGGTTTCCTGTGGATGCTCTGGTTTCCTCCCACAGTCCAAAGATGTGCAGGCTAGGTGGATTGCCCCATAATGTTCAGGGCTGTGTAAATTAAGTGGGTTATGGCTGGGTGGGATGTTTTGAAGTTTGGTGTGGACTTTTTGGGCCAAAGGGCCTGTTGCCACACTGTAGGGATTCTATGATCTGAACAAAAATATGTATAAAATAATGAAAGGATTATACTGTTAATAATTTTATTGTACATTCTATGAAGTAACAGATTGGCTTCTTTTGCAATCTATTTGTTCTACATTTTATTAGTTTGGTAATTTAACAATAGTACTATCTTACATAAAAGCAAAATGCTGTGAATGCTGGAAATCTGAAATAAAAACAGAAATCATTGGAGAAACTCAGCAGGTTTGGCAGCAAATGTAGAGAGAGAAATAGTTAACATTTTGAGTCCAATGACTCTTCAAAACTGGACTTATAGCAAGGGAGTATAAAAGAGGAGATTGCTGCATCATACAGGAGGCAACATGTTGCTATAGAGCATATCAATATTGATAGCACTCAGCCATGGCTTGGCAAAGCCAATAACAGAAGTTATGAAAAGATATAAACCCCCTAATCCCTATCTGGCACTATGTTCAAAAACTGGGAATCATCCAGTAATGCTGTATCAAATTTTTAAAAATAGTAAACCGAGGAAGGAAAAGATACAGCATTTGATTCAGGAGGAACTTTGTCTTCACAACAAGAGAAGGTATTGGAATAGCACAGTGTGGAGCTGGAGGAACACAGCAGGTCAGACAGCATCAGAGGAGCAGGAAAGTCAATGTTTTGGGTCAAAACCTGAAGAGGGTCCCAACTTGTAACATTGACTTTCCTGCTCCTCTGATGTTGTCTGACCTGCTGTGCTCCTCCAACTTCACACTGTTTTATCTCGAACTCCAGCATCAGCAGTTCTTACTGTCTCCAAGGTATTGGAATAAACTTGTGTGTACCATTCTACCGAGTGACCCATAGAAATTACCTGCACAGTTGGTTTTGGACAAGGTGCTAAATTTATTCAATTCTTTATGAAATATTTAATAACAAATGTTTTGAAGCAAGAAGAAATGAGGTTAATTCCCAGAATCGTTTATGTCTGTAGCTTTTTAAATCTGTTAAAGATAAAAATAAGTAACTGTCCTAACATTTTTTCTATCTTATCACGAACTAGTCAAGAAACACAAGGTCTTGGAGAAACTCAGCAGGTCTGGCAGTATGGTACACGCTGCAGCTGCAGCATTAGCATGGAGGATTGAATGTTGAAGGCGGTGGATGTGGTGTGAATCAAGCAGGCTGCTTTCTCCTGGATGGTGTCAACCTTCTCAAGCGTTATTGGAGCAGCACTCATCCAGGCAGGCGGGGCATATTCCATCACACTTTTGACTTGTAGATAATGGTTATGATTTGAGGAGTCAGCAAGTGAGTTATTTGCTGCAGAATTCCAAGTCTTTGACTTGCTCTTTTCTGAAATAACATGATTGATATGGCTGATCCAGCTCACTTTCTGGCAGCAGTAACCCTTTAGGATGTTGATAATGAGGAATCCGTTGAGCCAATGCCATTGAATATCAGAGAAAGTCTTTTTTAGATTCTCTCCTGGAGATGGTCATTGCTTACATTTGTTTGGCGCTAATGTTTCTTACCAGCTGTCAGCCCGAATCCAGATGTCCTGTGGTCTTGTCGTGTTAGGGGTCAGATATTAGCATCTGAGGAGACATGAATGGTTTTGTACATTGTGCCATCCGCAGCGAACATCCCCACCTCTGACCTTACCATGGAAGGTCATGAAGATGGTGAGTCCTAGGATACCACACTGAGAACGTCACTCAGTCCAGGCACTGAGATGAACAACCAACAATAATCTTCCCTTCTGCATGTTATCACTCTATCCAGCAGAGAGATTTTCCTGATCTTCGTTGATTGCGGTATTGATTCAGGGCTTGCGGTGCTCTTGAAACCTTTTTTTTGCTTAATATCACCATTGTCTTTCTCTCATCCTTCCAATCTTCCTTTAAATCTCAAATTTTAAATTTAATGCTGATCTCGCTCTTTGTGCACCTTCCCTGCAGCTGTAACATTGTACTCCTCACTCTGAACTAGTACCCATGTGCATGCACCTTGTGTGGTATGATCTGCCTGTACTACTGCCCTCAAAACAGAGCTTTTCACTGTGCTTAGGTACATGTGACAATAATAAATCAAATTTAAAAAAGGAGCTCCACCATACATTCCTCTGCATGTATTACTTATGATTTAATTTTGCTGTTTTGTTTTTCTTCTAGGTGAGTAGAAGCCTTTAAAAAATAATGTTTAAATGGGGATGAAATTGGAAGAATGCACAGTTCAAAAGAACAAGTTCATTTTGTTTAGCCGTCCGTTTTCTTTTTTAATGCCGAGATTGAAATGCACATTAACTCAAAGGTTGTGGATGAAAACGTCACTGATACAACCGGAACAAGTGATAAACGAGCCGCACCCTGTGGCTGACCTGGGATGTAATAAAGCAGTGTGGGTATAAAAGGGTGTGGGATTGTGTTTCAGACACAGCTTGGATTGAACGCTGCTGCTGTGAAGCTGAGAGCTCGGATATGGCAATGATACTTGGTTACTGGGACATTCGCGGGGTAAGAGTCCGCAGAGGGGGGTGGTGGCCCGGCCAGACGATCCCAGCCCCGGCGCTCTTGTGGTCTGGGGGTTCCTGGCAGCTTTCACAGTTAGGCCCTTCTGCAAGAAAACAAAATGAGCGCGGCTTCTGGGATGTTGCGGAAGTCTGGCTTTGTGTTTTCTGCAATTTCCATGGGGGGGGGGGGTTTGGGTTTTTTTTGCTGCAGGGAATTGTACCGCTCTCCGGAATTTACATGAATCCGGTTCAACTTTATTCTGCGTGCATATCTCTCTCTCGCTGTCCGTTTGCAAAGTTAGCTCTCCGCTGCTCCGAGCGACCGAAATAGTGGCAAAGCAGAAAGTGCTGGAGAAACTTAGCAGGCCTGGCATGGGAGAGAGAAACTAAGTTAAAGTTTAGACTGCACTGACTAAGGATCAGCAGATCTTGCTAGCAATGACCCTTTGTCTAAATTTTGACTCCGTTTTCCGTCTCCGTGGAGAATGCCTGACCTCCTGACTTTCTCCAGCCCTCTTCTGTGTGTTTTCACACTTCCAGCACACAAATTTCTTTTCCTGTTTTATATTCTTAGTGATCCGCCGGCTGCAAAGTGTGATTATCTCTCCCCACCCCCGTTCCAAACTCTGAAATTGCTTCCAAGATAATAAATTGTGACGCTGGATGAACACAGCAGATGCTGCTTGGCCTGCTGTGTTCACCCAGTTTCCCACATTATTATCTCGATTCTCCAGCATCTGCAGTTCCCGTTATCTCTGAAATTGCTTCCCCGTGCAGCTCGAACAAAACCGGGAAAAAAGCTGCAAACACAAAGAGCAAGTTATCAAAGCTCCAGGACTGTTTTCGATATTAACCGAGCACGCTGCAACTATTTCCTGGAGTCCGCTTAATAAACGGGAACGCTTAACTTTCACCAGTGATGTGGCACTGAAATGACAAGATAGCAAAAGTAGTATCCCCAAGGATGGTAACAAATACATTGTTTGCAAGATACTAAAGGTCGAAGAACGCCATTCAGCCTATCTTAGTTACTTGTTAGGGCTAACCCTACTACCTACCCAGTTTATTCAGCTTTCGTTCTATCAGATTTTCTTTAATTCCACACATGTCTTTGCTACGTTCTTCACGGTATTCTACAATCTTCTTTAATTTCCTTGGTGGCAGTGATATTTTATCTTGAGTTTAAAGTTTGCAGTTATATTTATTTCGTGTTGATTGTGATCTTTTTGCAGACAGAACAAGGATTTATCCTGTTTGTTTTTGCTGTGAATGTTGTCGTTTCTACTGTCTCTATCTGTTGGCAGTAAACTGGGTGCTCTGTTTTAAATCTGTAACTTTTTGAACTGAGATGCAGGATTCTGTGTGTTTTGTATTACATTGTTTCCATCTTGTTTGGAAAACATTAGCCAAGTTTGCAGCTTGTGTCAAGAAATCTCATTGTGCCAACTGTGAGGACTTGGTAGAATAGAAAACTGTAACTTTGATCATCAGGCCATGTGAGCCAACCAAAGTAATCCTCAGCTTCTGTGTGACACTTTTTTCTTGTTTTTAAGAAATAAATCACCCATACTAACAACAATTTTTACACTGTCACTACTGGTAAACTTGCCAAAGCCATAGACTACTCTGTCAAGAGTGAGGGAGTTGGTATTTTAACCTGAAGGTCATCAGGGGGAGGTGGAGAAGAAGGGACCTTCGTGGTAACCTCAGCTGGTGTGGGGGAATTGAAACCATACTGTTGGTGAAACCATACTGTTAGCATTGCCAACTAGCTAGCCATCCAACTGACCTGCACTGTTGTAACTACTGGAATAGCTAATGTATAAATTTGCCTGGTAACTGGGGTGTTTATTTTTCTTGGCCTCAGTGACCAGTGTGAAATGGCTATGGTAGTATCTTGCCAAGACTCTTCTTGATTTAAGAGTTCTGCTGACACCCTCTGATTTCAGTTCCTCTTTCAAATTGTGTCATTGAGTCATTTTAAAACCAGCAGTGCTGGTAAAATTCATAAAGGCAAAATACTATGTTTGGAGGTCTGGAACACAATGCTGGGGAAACTAAGTGGGTCTGGCAGCATTTGTAGAGAGGAAAATCAGTTAATATTTTGTCTGAAACTCAGTGGGGGCCTGCTGAATTTCTTGAGCACTGTGTTTGTGGTTGGTAATGCTCAGCAGATCTGGAAGCATTTGTAGAGAGAAACTGAACTTTTCAACTGCTGGATAGGGCAAAAAAGAACGGCAGATGCTGTGGATGTGTGTATGCATATGGTTACTCCCATAGCTAATTGTTGACTTTCCTACCACAGATGCCCCCTGACCTGAGTCTTTCCAGCAACTTCAGTTTAGTTAACTTTTCAACTTTCCTTCAGCAATCTTTGGGATTTTGTGTTGAGTATTATCTCTTACTTTCTCCACAGGTACTATTTGACCTGCTAAGTATTTCTGATTTTTTTTTTGGTATTTTGCTTCTGTTCTGGATAGAGGTGTCGTCGTTCTAAACAAAAACCTCTGTAGGGTTTGATTCAGCAATTTTGTTTTTTGCTTTTTCCAAGTCCATTCTTTAGAATGAACCTGCTGGCATTACTTTAGGTGTGTAGCTCTCTTGTTGAACTCTCTTACTAGCAACACGTACAATTTTTTTCTTCTGTATTGAGAAATAATCGTCCACAACTTTTTTACCATTGCCTTTCACAATCCTGAATCTGTACCCACTTCTTCAGTGGTTTAAGATAGTGCCATGTAGCCAGATGTAGAAACAATATAATTGGAGATTGTTCAGGATTCTGAGTGCTACATTAAAGGGATTAATATTCTCTACTCCTCCATTTGAATTGAATCTGCCTGCTTCCAAAATAGATCTGGAGTGGTTTCACAAATGCAGTCTTGACTCTCGTTGCTATAATCTGCTTAAAGTGCATTCTCAGTTACATGTGTTTAAGCTATCTGATTTTTGAAACAAGTGCAGCAATAATTCTCTTAATTTGTCTGAAAGCATATTCAGCCTCCACGGATGCTGTCAGACCTGCTGAGTTTATTTCTCTTCACTTGTCTTTGTATTACACTGTTACTATCTTGGTCAGAGCAATTGTATAAAAGCTGTCTGTGTTACAGATGATTCTAAAATCTTTTTAGATGGCACTGTCTTTAAGAGCCCTTAATGATCATTGCTGTTTTTTCTTTTGTTGTTGTTTTACCTGAATATTGTCAGGAAGGGGAGGTCAACTCCTCTGATAATTAAACAAAAATGCAAGCCCCATTCTGCTACAGTGGGAGTAGAGGAGGCCTTTTAATAACTAAACCTGAAACACCCAGAGAGGCTTACCTCACCTTGCCTCGCCTAAACTGTTAGAGTTGGAGGTTAAATGAAAGAGAATCTCTAGTCACTCTAAGTAACAAATAACAATTTATTTACTTAACCCTAACAATGAACAAATTTGACAGAATTACGAACAAACCAAACTATTCCCCCTGCCCCACAAACCACCAGCTCTTCCCTAACTGAGCCAAATTCTACATGTGTGCTGTCTCAATAAACAGTCATAAGACAATAAATTAAAACTTAATCTGTCGAAGTCCACATATCCTTCTGCTGTTCTCAAGTCATAAACAGCTTTTTTCCACTGATCTGGTTATGAGGAATATTTTCTCTGAAGTCTTCAGAGGTCTCTTGGCTAGAGGTGCTGTGATACCTTTTGTGGATAAGATAGTGCTCTCTTAGAGAGCTTGTCTTTTTTGTGTGACTGCCCTAAGCTCATTTCTCAAATGGCAGTTTGCACTCTCCCTCACTTTTCAAAAACCCTCTCCTTGTATACCTTGGATGACATATCAATTTTATTACAAAACAATGGCCAAGGTTGGCAAAGCCATCAGATCCTAATGCAATTGGCTTTCAATTGCTAAATGCTTGGTTTCAATTAATTGGCTGATTCTAGCTAGTTGCCAAAACATGCCTAAGGTCCCCCAATCTCACAGCCAATTGATACATGTACAGCCAGCTTTGAAATGGAAACCTCATCACTACACAAACCTGCATAAATCTTTAGGCTTAGAAAAGTATTTTACCTCTTAAGGAGCCACATGGTCTTCTCCCTGTTTTTTTAAAACAGCAAATTCCAGCTTCCTGCCTTCTGACTCTAGATTACTGTATACAATTTTGTAACAGTGTTAATTCCACTAAAATCTTTCACTGATTTAATTCTTTTTGTAGTTGGCACAGCCAATCCGCTTACTTTTGGAGTATACTGGAACAGCGTATGAAGAGAAGTTGTATTCATGTGGAGAAGGTAATTTTTGTCTGTTTATGATGTGAAATTTTGTCTAGCTCAGGGCCCTGAATAACCAGAAGAGGGTTGGACAAATTAGGGTTGTTGCTGCTGGAGCAGCAGAGGCTGAGGGGAGACCTGATGGTACATAAAATTGAGGGGGCTATGTCTGGCTGACAGTCAGTCTTTTTCCCCAGTGTTGAAATGCTTAAAACTAGGGGATGCATTAAAATAAGAGGGCAAAAGTTCGAAGGAGATATGAGGGGCATGTTATTCCAGACTGGTAGGAGTCTGGAATGAGCTACTGGGGTGGTCATGGAGGCAGATATGATAGGGGTGTTTAAGGGGCTTTTAGTGAAGTGCACAAATAAACAAAGAATGGAGTGATATCTACCAGTGGCAGATAGAAGGGGTTAGTTTAATTTGGTATGATGTTTGGCACAACACTGTGGGCCAAACAGCCTGTTCCTTTGCTGTGCTGTTTTATGTTCTACTGTGAATGTGCTGGAAGCTGTTTGGAAAATGTTTGAGGCTAAAGCCTGGAATGTGTGGGTAGTCTTGAGGAAAGCTTGGATAAGATAGCTTGAATTTGCTGGGATGTAGAATATCAAGAGACAATTTTAACGAAAGAGAAGATTTTGAGGACGGTTGACACCTTGGATGTGGGAAGGATGTTTCCCCCTTGTGTCTGAATTTTAAGACTAGGTTTAATGGCTTGAGTGGCCTATTCCTGCCCCTGATTTTGTATGGTTATTGTACCCTAATTGTGTTCAATGTGGTTTGGGTTTGCTGGAGAACTCCAGAACCACCTGCTCTGGCATGTCCCCAATGTTGTGTTGCGGTTATTCTTGGCCTTTGGCTGTTTGTATGACTTGGCAAGCAACTGACTGCCATTGCACTGAAATGTGCAGGAACAGAGATCACTGTTTTTCAGACCCAGCCTGTTTTCAGACTTGGTAATAGTAAGATGCAAGTTTGTCCCTTCTATCCCCTCTCACCATGGTCTGGTCTTTAGGCTTAGCTCCCCATCTTGCTCAATTCTCTGATAGACCATAAATCTGTCTATTCCAGCCTTAAATATTTTTGACAAATTAGCATCTGTGGGCTTGACAATACAAGATTCTCAACCCCCCGAAAAAAGTCTTGCTTTCAATCTTAAACAATCAGCCCTGTATTCTGAGACTTTCTCACATCTGGATTCCCCCACAAGGGGCATTGAAGATTCTGAAAGTATTACATCTCACTATTCTTCCAAACTCCAGAAAGGCCTGGTTTTTTGTTATTTTTAAATCGGCCTTTTGTTATACGAACATGCAAGACCCAATTGAGTAAATCATCATGATGCTGCCTCTAAGGCTGTGAGATCTGTAAAAAAGGAAGATCAAAACTTCACACAGCTCCAATTTGAAGTCTCTCCAAAGCCTTACTTTTTTTTAAAGACACCATTGGCTTTTATTGCCAGGAGAGTGGATTGTGTTGCACATGAGTGCACCTAACAGTTCAGAAAGGCAGATGACCACTCCCTCATCAATGATACTTTGGGGTGAGCAATAAAAGCTGACTTTGCTGATATCCATGTTCTATGAACTAATACATCAAAGGAATTTTGAATCTACTGTGACACTGCAATCAGAAAACTGTTACATTATAACTTTTTTGCTCTGGCTTGCTAAACTCCTGATCACTTTGCAACATTGGTATAGAAACTGATTATCCTGTCTTTTTTTTAAAATGACCTTTTGATACCATAAAATGTTACTATGTTGCCTTAGCTATGTGCACCAAGTTGCTACTTTTCCCATTTGCTTGTTTCACAGTATGAAGTCAAGGAAACCAGGGCTGGGGAAGTATTTTGGATTTTTTGTAACCTGATGAACGTCAAGCATGAATTGTGATTTTATTCTTAAAATTTAAAAGTATTTTATTTTAATCTGTATATTTCTCTTGAGGGTTTGGAAATTGAGTATTTAGCTGCCTGATTTATTCATGAGCTTCAATTGTACAAGATGTTAATGCAGTCTTGGTGTTTTCTAGCTCCAAATTATGACAAAAGTTGCTGGTTTGATGTGAAGTCGAAGCTGGGACTGGATTTCCCAAATGTAAGTGTTGACACAAATCTGACTTTGCCCTTTGTGGAAAATGATGGCTTAAAAACCTGAAAATAGGTAATTTGTTTTTTTAAACTCCTTTGTGATTATCCTAGCCTCTCAAAAAATTCTTTCATGGGATGTGGGTATCAGTTATTCCCCATAGGGCATTTAAAAATTGGCCTGTTTGCTGTGCATTTGCTATTGCGTTTGGGCTGAGCCAAGCAAAGGCAAATTTCCTTGTCTAAAGGACATTAATGAACCAGGTGGGTTTTTGCTTGTATATAGCTATCAACATTAATTGCATGGTCACCATTAAGCTAGCTTTTAATTTCATGTTTTTATTTAATTAAAATTTCACCATTTCCCAAGGTGAGAATCAAATCCATGCTACCTATACATTAGATTTTGCCTCTAGATTACCAGTCCACTGAATGGATCTAGTTTCTCTTGTTCATCACATTTAGATAACTGATTTTCTATCTGGCCTTTCTATTGCAAGCAATTATCAATCTCAAATTCCATTTTAAAATGTGCTCACCCCATCTCCTTACTGAGAGATTTTGAACTACAGGTGAATGCTGAATACATGGAAAGTAACACAGCAACTAGTTAGCCATATTGAAAGTACCTTGCTCACTTGCACTTTAAACAATGAGCTGTAGAAACATCACTTTGTTATTTTGTTTTTAAAAATCATAAATAGCTCATTGATCTCCCTATGAATGGTATGTTAATTCCCAATGGTGTATACTGAATAGTATCTGCTAGTTTTGTGGTAATTAATTTTCCAGTTTTGAGGGCAGTGTTCATGTATCAAAGGGATCAATACAATAATGAATGGTTGTTTGAGATTGCCTGCGCAATAATATGGATTTGCATATTAACTTATTTCAACAAACAACCTGTTCAAAGATCTTGAGAATTTCCCCTGTCAAATGCAGATTATGAT
Organism: Stegostoma tigrinum; assembly: GCF_030684315.1. Taxonomy (NCBI): domain Eukaryota; kingdom Metazoa; phylum Chordata; class Chondrichthyes; order Orectolobiformes; family Stegostomatidae; genus Stegostoma; species Stegostoma tigrinum. The sequence continues at coordinate 12,431,495 of NC_081374.1, read as the reverse complement.
AGCAGAACCTTTTTTGTTTTATCTCTTGCTAATTGCATCTGTGTCCTCATCTATAATTATGTGAAAACTCTGTTTCAGCTCCCATATTTAATTGATGGGGATGTCAAAATTACCCAGAGCAATGCGATTATGCGTTACATTGCAAGGAAACAGAAGCTTGGTAAGTTAGCTCTGCTGAATAGTTCCAAGCCTGGGTCTTTTTCTTTGCAACTTGTCAAAATTCATCTGGTGTTTCTGTACAGCTAACCTTGTAGCATTCACAAATGCATATTTTTTTAAAAAAGCAATGTATTTTTGATTTGGTTTTTTCTAAATCTATCTGATTTGTGAAAATATTTTTACACTAAATTTAAAGTTACTTTTTCAGTCTCATTATTTTGTAAATATCCAAGAACTGCAGTAATATTTGAATAATTCTCAACCCTTCCAATGCAAGTCTGATAATTCCTTACAATCAGAAACTAACTCATATTATAAGTGGAACAGTGCTGAAGTGAGTTGCAGGTTTCCAAACAGATCAATGAGTAATAGCCAAAACATTGACTGCCCCTTTCCTCCAGATGCTGCCTGGCCTGCCATCCCAGATAACCTCCATAGATTTAATGGCATCCACTAAGAACACTTTTTTTTGTTCTTTCAGCTGAAATTTTAACTTCACGTGTAGCAAATGCAGTATGCACATTTGCAAATACACTAACAAGGATGCAAATCAGACTTAAATTATTATTATTATTTCCCCTCTCAGCTGCTAGGTCAGATGCATTTTGACATTTTTGTTTCGATTTCTGTCTGAAACCTATTAAACAGGAAAGTAATATGTATTGTGATTGCCTCAGACCAAGCCTGTCAAATTCCTGTCTAATAATAGTGCTTTGAAACAAAAAGGCATTCTTTTGAATTTTTTCATTCATGGAATGTAGGAATCACTGGCTAGGCCAGGATTTATTGCCCATGGAAACTGTTTGGAGCAGGTGGTGAGGTGAATCCGCAACACAATTAACTCTAGTTTTTCTGTCAAGTTTTCTCCCTGCCAAGCTTCATTGGTCAGATGGGAGGCTGAATATTAATTAGGTAAGTTTAGCCACTTACAAGGCACTTAACATTCAAAGGTCACTGGCAGTTGGGAATTTGCCACTTTTTACAGTAAGATTCTCCTGACTGTGCTTGTGAAAAGTCTAAAAGAAATTGATGCAAGTTGCTGCTGACATCGAGACAGACCTTGGCATACTTGCTTACTGATTCTGCCACCATCTCACTTGGACCTCTACCAAGATGCCACTCAATTAACACTAAACAATGCTGTAACAAAATCGATGTAAATGTTCAGAGATAATGGGAACTGCAGATGCTGGAGATTCCAAGATAATAAAATGTGAGGCTGGATGAACACAGCAGGCCCAGCAGCATCTCAGGAGCACAAAAGCTGACGTTTCGGGCCTAGACCCTTCATCAGATGTAAATGTTCACTCTCTTCTATATTCAGTTTGGTGTCATATTACCTGCTGTAGTTTTGTGCATGTACCACTCTGTTTTCTGTTTTCACTGGGATAAATCTGTTTGACCTCCTCCTGCTTGCAGTGGGTGAGACAGAGGATGAAAAGATCCGGGTGGATATGTTGGAGAACCAGGCGATGGATTTCCGCATGGGCTTTGTCCGACTTGCATACGACCCTGACTTTGTGAGTTCTGTTATTCCAGCAATCGGTTACTGAATTTTACATCTTTGGTAGATGTACAAGGTGGGAATGGGGGATGAATTGTTCTCTAATGTACAGGTCTCCAATTATGCTGTGCTGATCTCAAATTTTATTTGTATAAGATAAATGGGACAAAAATCAGACTATTTGCCCTAACCACTTCTTTACCAGGATTTGTGTTCTGCTTGTAACTCATCTTTCACATCTAAATTTGACTAATCATAGCCATTTAGATTTTCTTGCTGAAATGCTTGTCTAGTAACTGTTTAAATGCATCCAGACAGTTCATTTCAACCAATTATTATGTTAATGAGCTCCACGTTCTTGGCACTTTTCAAGCAAAGAAGTTTCTTCTGAATTCCCTATGGAGTTTCTTGATGACTACATTAACCTCTGGATATACAGTCCCCCATGAGCGGAAATATCTGCTTTGTATTAGTTTCACAGTCTTAAGGATCTACATAAGGTCACCTCTCTATGCTAATGGGTAATATGGAAAACAATGGAATGTTTGCCTTTATTTCAAAGGGAGTGGTGAATAAAAATAGTGAGGCCTCGCTAAAACTGTGCAAAGCACTATTCAGAACACAACTCAAATACTGAACTGTATTCCCCTTATACAAGGCTAAAAACATAAAAAGGCATCTTTTGTAAAAAATATAGCGATCACTTCTGCTGCTGTACTCCGTGTTGCCACATGAACACTCAATGTGGGTTTAGCATGACTGTTGTATACTTTTGAACTTTTTCCAAGAAGAGAATTACATCTAGTGATCAGTTTGTTCTTTCTCAGCTTGCTAACCTATGGTACAACTTTTTTGTACTTTTGAGATCATTTTGGTCCTCGATCCTGTGCCACATTACAACATAAAAATTGCCCACTTATCTCTGAATTTTTTTGTGGTTGGCTCATTCTGCTGTTTATTAATGGCCTCCTGTAGTGTTTTGTTTTGCAGTCCTCCTTGGCATTGACTGTGCCACCTCCCAAAGAAAACAGTTTGGTGTCATCCACAATTTTTAGAAATTGCAATTTTCACTTCAAGTATAAATTTTTTTCATGTAAAATGTGATAAGTAGTCCCAGCGCTGATGGTTGTGGAACATCATTTTGTACCCACTCTGTCTGCTTTTTGCCCCAATGCCAACTGATTACCTATTCAATCACTTGTCTCTGACCTTTGTTTTTAAATTAAAATCACGAGGCACTATCATTTCCTAATTTGTCTTTCCTCCCTTTTTTCTAAAATGTTTTCTAACGATAGACTTCAAAGTGGAAATCTATGCATATTTGTCTCTTTCTAGATTTTCTTCCATTCTCTCCTTCAGTAAAAATTCTGCTTATTTTCCTGCACTGATTTGTAGCTGTGTTTTCTGTAATTCTTGGAACACGTTTTGCCTCCATTCTTAAAACAGTAATCACCATAGCTATCTGCCATTTACAAGAGTCACTGCCAAAGAATCATGTTGGGGGTTTTTAGTTCAGTAATTTATTGTTAGTGGCAGGTGCTGCTGGGATGGTCCACGTAAAAAGAAAAGTAGCTGCTCTGATGCATAGCTGATCATGATTTGACAGTTTGGTTGGCCAATGACTACAATCATTCAGAACATCAATGATCGACCAAGTGAGCTGTGCTGGATTCCCCAGTGCTTTCTTTCCTAACAACGTCAGTGACATGTGGTTTTCTCCCTTTTTTGGGTCCTATCATTGCTTCCTTCTTTTGACTTGCAGATGTGGCTGGTGCCTGTATAAGGTTGGTGACCATTTAATTGTTTCCCCATTGCCCATATCTTTGCCCCTGTAAAGTGCAGACAGGTGGCTGGCCAGCTCCTCTGACTGCTCCTCTATTTCAAACCCCTGTTCACTGGAACTAACCACTCTGACACAGACTTGCCTAAGTAATCAGATGGCTATGGTATAGTCTTGTCACTGCAGGATTGTTTGTGGTTTTTAAAATTTGTAACAGTATGGAAATTCTTTGTAAATCCCCTTCATTTTAATCCTAAATAAACTTGCTTCTCCAGTCTGCCAAGTGTTAAACAGTTTCGGTACACTTTTTTTTTTTCACTGAAGCCCTTTTCTCAGTCCTATTAATTGCACTGAACAGACAGTCTGCAAGCTTAGCTCCCAGAGGGTGTACTACAACATGCACACTCATTTGCACTCGCCTGTGTCCCCCACAGGCACAGCATCACAAATGTTTGTATTGTGTGGGCTTCATGCATGCTGGTTTGTATGGTTTCTTTTTTAATTGTGGTTAGTAATATTTATTCTGAGGAGAAATGGCTGAAAAGCTGTCACTTTCTACTGAAACAGTATTGATATAGATCAGTAAAACAGGAGGCTGTCAATCAGCTAACATTGGGGAGAGCAGAATGGGTTGTTTGGTGCTGCCACTTATTCTGAGAATTGATTTGACCTGCATATTTCTTGCTTCTGTTTCTGATTTTTATGTCACCTTCTGTAATTATTCTTAACTGGTTCACCTGTCTAGGTGTAAATTTGTTGCTGGTTGCTCATAATTCCTATTGAGGCAGACCTCTGATTTTTCTCCATTGGGTCCTGTCTGAGACACTGAGGATTTTGTCCTTCGGCGCCAGTTAGCAGCTCGTAGTCTGATCTCTTATCCTCCAGGCACAAGTATCTGATGTTGGAATAACCATGTGTAGCTATCCCTTGAGTTCATTGGCATTGTAAAATCTACACTTGAGTACCCCTTTTTAAATCTCTCTGAATTTGTGTGTTGCAGAAACCACAAGAACCTCCCTCAGGCTGTTTGGCTTTCCAGATTGTTTTAATTTTTCCTGCCTGTGTAGTATGGCTTATTTTGTGATCTTGGATCACAAAACAAACAACAGACTTGCTGGATGTTTCATTTTTAGAATTTGCTACATTGATGCAATCGAGTTGTCTTAGTCACTGCAATCGACCAGCAAACTGCACCCTGCAAATTGCAAACTTTTTTGTTTAGTGATGTATTAATGACACCACTTTCCACCTGAAGGAATGAATCAAAACTGGAGACTTGTAACCATGATGAGATTTGTAAGAGCTGCTGATGCTGGAGCCAGAGATAACATTCTGGAGCTGGAGGATCACAGCAGGCCAGGCAGCATCAGAGGAGCAGAAAAGCTGACGTTTCGGGTCAGGGGTCCATTCATCAGACTTGTACATGAATGTTGGTCTGTTTTAGTATTTCCAGTTGATTTCCTTTACATTTGATAGGTAATGATGTCAGCAACTTCCAATATTAAAAAGACTAGGGAAGGCCATTCTAGCAGGCTGTTCTGGCTTTGTGGTGGTATCCCTGTCCTTGGGCTAGAAGGCTGGGTTTCAAGACCCACCAGTGTGGAGATGTTGTGACACATCCAAACAAGCTGGTTTCAAACACAATTTATATTTGGTCAGAACTGTCTTATTGGCAGAGCCATTGTGAATTTTTTTTAAACCCAGCTTCCCACGGTCTCCATCTCTCCTGGCTTGCAGCATCTCTGGGTGTTGGTAATACCAGGTAAGAGAGTAGTGGTGCTATGGGACACCTGGCCTGGCACCTTGAGACTGCCTTTTCTTTACCAACCGTGAATGGTTTGTCTTCAAGGTCATTCCACTTCAGCCGAGGGAAAGCCTGGTGACTACCTCCCTGTGCAAGTCTGACAGAGCTTGCTTTCCTACTTGAAACATTGGCTTGTATGTAGGCTACCAGCTCCTAGCTGCTCAGATGTGTTAGGACTCACCTCTGAGCAGCTGGGATGAATAATCTTTACTTTGGCACTGCTGCAGTTGCTCTTGTCTGCAAGTGAAAAGGCTGAAAGTTGTAAGGCTAAGAACTACAAGGAAAAACAAACCTGAAGTATCCGATGTAGCTGTTGAGTAGGGTTTCGGTCTCGTGTGATTTTAGAGGCAAAAGTATGTGTGTAAATATGCTGTAGGCTTGGGCACTAGAAAAGATTGCTGAAACTACTCACCATTTCCGCAGCATTGCAGCCGAATTTCAAAGATGCTGTTAGAATTGCCTGGAATATTGTTCTTTTAAGGGAACAGTGACAACACTTTCTTGAAGCAGTGTAAGGCCTGTGTTCTAGTAATAACTAGTACCTGCATTTTTTTTTTGACATTGTTGAGGGGATTTGTCTCCTTTTCAGCCCCCTCTGGCCTTTTCTTCTTGGTGTTTTTAACATGAAGTTCCACCGTGTTGCCATATCCTGTGGAAAAATTCTCTGTTCCAGCTCATCTCTCATCTCCATGGGACTCTACTCACTGGCGTTTAAGAATGTGAGGTGAGCTCATTGGAATGTATAGGATTCTTAAGGAGCTTGACAGTAAATATTGAGGATGTCTCTTCCTCCTGGGAGAGTTTGGTCTCGGAAGAAATTCCTCTCTCATCCATTTATTGAGCCTCTAGAACTCCTTGTCACAGAGCTGCAGGGACATAGTCCTTGTGCAGAGATAGATGTACTCTTGATCAGTGGGGAGCCAAAGGTTATGGTGAAAGGGTAGCACAGTGCACATGATTAATGTCAGGAACAAAAAACAAAGTTGCTGGGAAAGCTCCAAGTCTGGCAGCATCTGTGAAGGAGAAAAGTTAATGTTTCAGGTCTGGTGACCCTTCCTCAGAACTAATGTCAGCTCACTCTGGTCTTGAGTCTGCTCCACCATTCAACGAGGGGCTGAATACCCTATTCTTGCTCTTGCTAATTGTAGTCTTGTCAAGAGACCAGTTGCACATACTGAACTGGGGACAGACTGCCATGTTTCTCTCTCCCTCCATGCATTGGCTCATTTTCACTGAGACCTGGTCTGGGGCCCAGTGATGGTACATTTCCCTCAGTCGCTGATTTAGTGTGGGATCTCTGTTTCTGGTTTTGTCTCTGATTTTGGGGCTGTGGAAATGGACCTTTTTTGTACAAGAGATCTTACCCCAGTGATGGGGACAAGGCCACCAGTGCACAAAGCATCGTTTGTAACTGAGCCTAGAAGAATGTTCTGGAATCCTCTGCTACAACCGCTAGGTTAAAGCGGGGTGGTGGTTTATCGCTGAACCTTCCTCCTTTTTGTACAGGCTCTTTCTTGCACAGATTTGTGCTAGTTCTGAAGGCAAGCTTGTATACTGCTTTTTTCTTTTTTGAAAAAAGCAGTCCCTATTTCAGTCCATTCTTGATTTTTTTGAGTAAGAATCATAGAATCCCTACAGTGTAGAAGCAAGCCAATTGGCCTGTCGAGTCCACATCAATTCACCAAACAGCATCCCCCCAACCTGATACACCCAAATACCACAAGCCTGCATTTGTCATGTTTAGCCAGCACATCCCTGGGCACTGAGCAGTTTAGCATGGCTAGCCCACTAACCTGCACATCTTTGGACTGGCTTTTCATGTTGTGGTGATCCACTTTAAAGTTAGGCTCCCACTGCAACTTTTTGAGCTTTTCCGTAGTCTCTGATTTCACTTCTCTACTACTTTGGTGATTCCAGTGACTTATACATGGGGTTGGGGAAAGTAATAGAATGAAAAATGACCTGGTCAACATATTTGCTTGGGAGCTCATTGCACCTCCACATTTGGCAGGTCAGTCCTGACAGTGCTTCAGGTGTGGTCTCACCAGTGCCCTAGACAATTGTAACAGGATGTATTTATTCCTGTGCTTGAGTCACTTTACAATAAAGATGAACACACCATTTGTCTTAACTGCTTGTTGCAGATCAATGTTAGCGTTCAGTGACTTCTGACCAAGACCCCACAGATCTCTTTGGAACCAGTGCTCTCCCATTTCTCTCCATTTTATAGGAAATACTGTGGTACAAGCACAAAGCTGATTCATGTTCCACCCCATAATATTCCAATCTACTGTGTCCTTCCAAGCACTCAATCAGCCTACATCGTCTTGAAGCCTCTCTGTACGCCACCCTCAGAAATCCCAGGAATGGATTTGAGTCAATCATAAACTTGGTAATATTATATTTGATCCCCACATCCAAATCATTTGAGTTTAGATTGTGACACCTGGAGCCCAAGCACTGCTTCTCAAGGTGTCTGACATTGAAACAAATCACTTATTGCTATCCTCTGCTTGCTTTTGGCTTACCGATCCTTCATCTGCGGCTAATCCATGTGTTGTAATTATGTTGACCAACTCTGGACCTTAGCAAAAGCCTTCTGATTATCCACATAATATCCTCCTTGTATAGTCTGCAAGTAAGATCCTGTTGGAGGTTTGTACAACATGATTTCCCTCTTATAAAGCCATGTTGACTATGCCCAATCAGATCATTATTTTGGAATTGTGCTGTTAATATGTCCATTATAATAGATGGCATCAGTTGTATGGAAAATGACAAGCTAGCAGGTGTTTAGCTCCTTTATGCCTGTCTGTTCTTTTGCTCAATGAGGTTACAGTTGGGACCTTCCTGTCCCTGGACACTGTTCTGATTTGTGGAATTTTGAAAGATCGTCTACTTCCTCTAAAAGCCACTTTTTTTTTTTCAAAACTCCTCCGAGATGGGGATCATCACAGCCTGAGAATTTGTCAACTTTTGAACCATTTTGTGTTGGTTGAAATAAATTAACACTGACCTTTTTTTTCACCAAATTTATCTTTCTGCTTAAAGTTTGTGACCGTGCCCTTCCCTACGTCTTTCATCTCCTCTCTCCTGACAATCCTTTTGAAATCTCTGCTGTTTTTTGACTCTGGACCTAGAACATGCCTGAAGTTTATTGTTCCTTCATTTGGTTGTACTTTTTAGCTGTGTCTAGGTCTTATGGTCTGGATTGCCCTCCCTTGATGTCTTCTCTCTTGCGCGCTCCAAATTTTTAATCACCTTGCCCTTGGATCTCCTTCAGTGTTTGATGTCCTTTTGTGAAAGCAAGCCGTTACTGATTTGAATTAACTACTGCTATTATGGAAACACATCCAGGACTTGCAGCCACTGGATGGTGCTGTTAACCTCCTTTTTACACAGTATGTAAAATCCTTGCTGCATATGTAATGCAACTTAAACAAAAGCAGAAAGTACCAGAATGATCAAGTCTGCAATGTGTGGAAAGAGAAATGTTAACTTTTCACACGGTAACTTAATTTCAGCTCGAGCTGCTTCCATGGCTCTAATTTTGTATAGGTTGGTCTTCATGGATTCTGCCTGGTAGGAGGTGTGGGCTGTCAGTGTCTATCCTGTGCTATTGAGGATGCTTCCATGCATCCCTACTCTGGAGTCTGTTGCATTTTTGTCGTAATTTGTCTAAGTGACTATTGTCTGGCTGTAGGTACTGGTCTTTGATGATGATTCTTCAGTACCTCTTTCTACCATTTCCTGGCTCGTCAATCTTGATAGCATACAGCTATTCGTGTCAGATTAGTGATATTATGAGCGTGTATGTATTCTCATTATACTTCATCGTCCTGCTCAATCACCACTCAATTGAAAGAAATGATCAGTGTTTTTAAGAGTAATTACTGCAGAAAACTCACCATGAGCTTTGCTTTTGGATGCTTTGGATTTCCTTCAGGTGTTGTGAATGATTGGGAACTTACACACAATCATTCCTGGTATAGAAAAGGCTATGTAATACCTGATGATACTGGAGCCACCACACTAACTCACTGGGTTGATTTTGTTTTTTGTATATGCATATGTGTGTACATACAGTTTTATACACTTACAAGGAGACTGTTTGTTTGCTCCTTGGCAACAGGAATATGCATGGCAGGATGTTCAGCCCACCCACGGACTTGAACTGAGCATTCAGTTGTGATTGAGCCTTCTCCAGGTTTACTAAGAAGTTTAACCATACTTAGTTTAAGAGATGTGGGGAAAGATTCTGTAGATTTCTGTGCACCTCAAACTGCAGTCTAACACATCTATGTATTCGTCATCATTGAGTTAGGTACATGAAGCAGTGCTCCAATTACACCTATTGTCTAAATGTCATTTTTTTTCTTAGTCTCCCTTCTAATTTTAAGTGAAAAGAGGTGGACCATTCTATGTGACCAGATTTAGCATAACAAATGGCAAATGCCCACTCTCTCTCAAGCACACGAATGGAGGACAGTAGCTGACTAGAATTTGAAGCTAGCTGTTTAACTGGTGCTTCTGACTCTACCTCCAGAGGAAGCTTTTGTGGTCTGAGTTGTATTGAGTGCAGCAACATTATTATGTGCAAATTTATTTTTTGTTCCTGCAAGCAAAGATGAACACTGATTGCTTAAGGAGTGGTTTAAATGTATTTAGTGTTGTATGACCATTCCTCACTGCAGACCTCCAGCTTGCATAAAGCTGCCTGCACTGTTGTTCACCATGGCGTTAGCTTGTTGGCATCATTTTCTTTTTTAGGGTAGTAGTCTAGAGGGCCTACTTGAGCTGGTTTGGTGAAGGAAAACCACTTCAGTAACCCAGTGGGAAGGAATTTTGTGTCTTAAACAAGATGCACACTTATTGCATATTAGCAACCATGTGCCAGTTCTGATCGACATTGTAACACAGACTGAGAAGGAACTGGATGGGTCTGACCTCCCCTTTTTTTTGAGAACCTAAGCTGTTCACCCAACTAGTCAACGTAACCTTATCACAGGTGCTTAATGCAATCGTCAGTATTATCCCTTTTGAACTCTGGCATGTTTTCTCCACGTAACATATTGGGCACTGGGCCATATACTGGATGAGGGAATGTTGCCCTGCCACGTTTTAAGCAGCTGGAAGTTGTCCTGATGAAATAGAGGTCTTTGCAAGTGAACTCTGCTTCTCAGTGACTGGCTGTAAATGTTCTGGTGCTGCAACTCTGTCCACTGGTTCAATAAATAGGAACTCATTTCATTCAGTTTCCCAGTGGGTGCTAAATTGAAACTTGTCCTTGAATTGAGCATTGCTATGTGTATGTGCCTTAGGTGATTAGATCAGCTCAGCTCTGAAGGCTGTGTTTGGTAATTAAACTTTCTCGAATGATATGGTCTAGCATTTGAGTCATGGGATGTGGCAGATTAACTTGCAGCATGAATTAAATATTTTATAAGTTGCAGTTTTTTGTCTTTTGTGATCCTTTTTATTAAACAACATTTTTGTGGTGACCTGTGCAAAGAATTTGAGAACACAGTGGGCTTTCACCCTCTCTACATCTGAACAGTGTTGCCGATTTCCAGATGAATAATTCCTAGCTACGTTCAGACTTTTGTTTGGCCCCTTTCTAAAGTGGGATTCCTGAAACTTTAGTATTTGCAAGGTGATGACCTTTGTGCAACCACATGTTTGTCGTTCAGAAGATAATCTGGTTCACAGGATATGAGAAAGTAACAATTTCTTGTCTAACTTGTTGCAGGAAGACCTGAAGGCTGACTATCTGAAAGGCCTGTCAAGCATATTGAAGCAGTTCTCTGACTTTCTGGGGAAAAGACCTTGGTTTGCAGGTGACAAGGTAAGTTTGTTTCCTCAGTCACTACACTGAGACCCAACGCTTGTCTGTTTGGTTTTTTAGTGGTTGTTCAGTTACGGCTGTAATTTGGTTCTTTTGAAGTTGAACAACGAAGTTCCACTGACACAGGACTAAAACACCATATTTCTGTAAATATGGTAACTTCTCCATTTGGCAGTCTGTTCTGAAACACCAGTTGCCTCTGGTAGTGTTATGAGAAAATCCTAAGTGATTCCACAAATAACAAGTCAGATCAAAGCTGGCTGTCCAGCTGTGAATTGTGGTAAACAATTGAACAACTTGCTAGAGGGAGGGGCTCCTCAAATATTCCCATACAGCCCAACACGTGAATGCAAAGAGAAGGCTGAAATGTTCACGATAAGCTGACTGGATGATCCATCTCATCCAGTCGTCTTTTTTCTCTCCTGGGAGTCTGCAGCAGCACAGATACACCAGTCTTCAGGCAATTTGATGCACTCCTGTGTGATGTCAAGAAATGTTGGAGGAATTGGATACCTAATGGATATGGACCCTGACAGCACCCTGGCAATAGTATTGAAGACTTGTGCTCCAGGAGTAGCCATGCTCATAGCCACTGTTCCAGTGTAGTTTCAACACTGACTGTCAAAAATTGTCCAGCTATATTCTGTACACAGAGCAGGACATTCCAATCTGGCTCATTCCTTCCAGTCTTTGTTTTAGCTCAGCAATTTTTTTTGTAGAAGCTGTCACCATGTCTGATCAAGCAGAACTTAGCAACGACCTGTTCGCAAATGCTTAGTTTGGGTTCTGCTATGGTCACTCAGCTACTGACTTCATTTTGTCCTTGGTTCGATTTTATATGCAAGAGTTGAACTCCAGAGAGGTGTAAGTGAATGAACTGATACCATAGCCAGGCTCCTTGTTATAAAGGAGCCCAATGAAACAGGAATTTATGGGACTTGGGGAATGCTATCTGTTAGTTAGTCATAACTCCCACATGGGAAGATAATTTGTGTTGAAGGTTAGTCATCTCAGCTGCAGAACATCTGTACAGCTGTTCCTCAGGATAGGGTCTGAGGCCTAACCATCATCAAGGGGCAGTGATGGTCTAGTGGTATTTTCACTGGATTGTTCAACCAGAGACCCAGGTAGTAATCTAGGGACCTGGTTCGAATCCAGCCAAGGTAGATTGTGGAATTTGAATTGAATTTTGAAAAAAAATTTAAGTTTAAATGTCTAATGATGACCAGGAAAACAATTTGATTGGAGGGGGTTTAAAAAAAAACCCATCTGGTTCACTAATGTCCCTTTTTTTTTCTAGGGAAGGAAATTGCCATCCTTACCTGGTCTGGCCTACATGTGACTCTGGGCCCACAGCAATGTGGTTGACTCTGAACTGCCCTCTGGGCAATTAGGGATGGTTGACAAATACTGCCTAGCCAGTGAATTCATTCACTAGTTAGGGGATCAATGTCTCTTCAAACAAAAAACTGCTTCAATGACCCTTCCTCCCATCAGACTAGGCAGTGCACGTCCCCACTTTGACAATGTCCAACACCATTCATAACTCCTCCCACATACTGTCCAAATGCAGTAAGACTGGGATAATATCCAAGAAACATGCGCCATGTAAACAACAAGAAATGTCAACTTCCAACAAGAGACAATCTAATCCTTGCTCCTTGGCCACTGACTACAGAGCCGGGCAGAAACTAGGAACCCCGCAGCAAGTAACTCCCAAGCCCTGATTCCAATCTGCAAGGCACAAGTCAAGTGTGATGGAATACTCCCAAGCAGCCTGGATGAGTGCAGCCTCAACAGCACTCTAAGCTTGATACCATCAAGGATAAAGCAGCCTGCTTGCTTGATTGGCGCTACCTGCACAAAGACTCCCTCCACCACCAATGCTCAGTAGCTGTGTGTATTAAACTCTAAAAGTATTGTGGCTATCTGTACACCAAATGGACTTCAGTGGTTCACTAAGGCAGATTATTGTTAAATTCTCAGACATCTAGGGACTGTCACCAACTGAATTTTTTAAAAAAAGAGTTCAGTACTTTGGGTGCAGCAAAACAGAAGCTATACTATTGGTCGCGGTAAAACAGTTATGGATTTACAATGCTTTAGCCTTTCCTTTTCAGTTAAGGAGTGTGTGTGTGTGTCTGGCATTCGCTCCTCCAGCCATACCTTGCCCCCAGGCAGATCTGGACTCGTTAGAGGGTAATGAATTCAAGACTGTCAGCTCTCCAAAGCATCCAAAACCTGTTGTTGAACAAAACTATATTAATATCTTGTGGCATTGCTTGCCACTTTAACGATACACCAACATTTAGAACATTCCCTGTTAAAGTGCCAGCTACAGCCTTGGTTAAATGTTTATCCTGTTTACTTTTTGCTGTTTTTCCTCCTAGCCCGTTCTGTGTCTAGGCTTTCTGATATTCCTTGTTTGATTGTTGCTGGACAAATGCTTTAATCCCAGAACTCTTAAAAAGATCAGTACCTGAATAAGATTTTGGTAATTGTGTGCTTGTGGATTTTGGGTGCTGTGAATAAATTGAGACATGCTTGGGACTCCAGAGGCTCTCTTTTGAGCTGCCTGATCAGAGACTATGTATTGTGCACATGTGAATAAGGGGTGACTTGGTGACAGGATACTGCCCTCTGGAGGTATTTCAGTTATCACCACTTTTCTTGAAGCTGTTTCCCTTTCCTGGAAGAACATTGGTCCCTGAAAATACTGGAGACAGGGTTGTACACTCAAGGGGCTTTGTTATGGTGCAGTGATAGTACCCCTGCCTCTGAGCGCGCACACGCACACGCACACGCTCTCCAGTTTGATTCCCATCTGCTCCAGAGGTGTGTAATGATAGCTCTGAACTGTTGAGTAGAAAATATCATCTCTTTGGAAAAAGATTAAATTGCTTGGAGAAAACATGCAGAGTACAATGGGCTGTATTGCCTCTTTGTGTTGAATTACAGGGTTTGGAATCCAATACTTGTGCTCACAATGGAGGTTGGTTGGGGGGTGGAGGGGGGGGGGGGGGGGGCCGCGGGTGGTGTGGTTGTGGTGCTCCCATGATGTGGTGGAGTGTCCCAATCTCAGAGCCAGGAGGCCCAGCTTCACATCCTGCCTGGTTCATGTCCCACTTACTCCAGCAGTTCGTAATGACACGTTGCCGAGAACTATCTTGGTGCTCACTTCTTCCCATTGGACTTTTAATCTTGCCCATTGTCTGTGGATGAAATAAAACCAACTAAATATGTGCAACTTTTAGATAAAGAAATTAATTTGGACTTATCATGTTCAGTTGAGTTTTTTAACCTGTAGATTTTGGCAGTGTTATAAATTTTTTTTTTTATGCTGTTTACCTGAGGATAAGCCCCTTTTATTCACTTAAATGAATTCAGAATCTCATTGCAAGCCTCGACCTATTTTTAAATTTTTCTTTAACTTCTCTACAGATCACCTTTGTGGATTTTCTAATGTATGAACTCTTTGATGAGCATCGTGTGTTTGAACCCAAGTGTTTAGATGAGTTTCAAAACCTTAAGGACTTCGTTGAGCATTTTGAGGTAAGAAATGTGGCTTGCAGCCATTTACGGGCAAAAGACTTTATTGCTGTGCAATAATACAATTCTAATTCAGTTAATACATTGTTAAAACAGCATGCTGATCTGAACTGAATTACCTAAGTATCTGGAATTGCCCTCATCTGATTAGTAATTGTATAGTTGTCGTGGTCTGCAGAAGTTGCACCATCCTAGCACAGGAAGAGGTTAACAGACCAATTGTGTTTTTGTTTTAGCTCCGAGTCTAATCCTCATGTTTTATTTAAATACATATTCTGGCACTTAAAGGATTTTACTCAAACTATCAGAACATGTTGAACAGTCTAGGGCTGTATTTTGAAATATGACTTTGAGGGGTGTTCTAAAATTTTGCAAGTTAATGATAATGGGAAACTCAGATGCTGGAGAATCCAAAATAACAGTGTGAGGCTGGGATGAACACAGCAGGCCAAGCAGCATCTCAGGAGCACAAAAGCTGACGTTTTGGGCCTAGACCCTTCATCAGAGAGGGGGATGGGAGAGGGAGCTGGAATAAATAGGGAGAGGCAGACCGAAGATGGAGAGAAAACAAGATAGGTAGCGAGGAGGAGTATAGGTGAGGGGATAGGTCAGTCCAGGAAGATGGACAGGTCAAGGAGGTGGGATGAGGTGATAGGTAGGAAATGGAGGTGTGGCTTGAGGTGGGAGGAAGGGATGGTGAGAGGAAGAACAGGTTAGGGAGGCAGAGACAGGCTGGGCTGGTTTTTGGATGCAGTGGGGGAAGGGGAGATTTTGAAGCTTGTGTTTTTAAGCCTCCGCTTGACCACTCTGCAGAACACCTCTGCTTCGTTCGCAACAAACAACTGCACTTCCCAGTCGCGAGCCATTTCAACTCCCCCCCCCCCCCCCCCCCCCCCCCCCCCCCTCCCCTCCCATTCCTCAGATGACATGTCCATCGTGGGCCTCCTGCAGTGCCACAATGATGCCACCTGAAGGTTGCAAGAACAGCAACTCCTATTCTGCTTGGGAACCCTGCAGCCCAATGGTATCAATGTGGGCCTCCACAAGCTTCAAAATCTCCCCTTTCTCATCTTCGTCTTCGTCCCCCAACACCGCATCCCAAAACCAGCCCAGCCTATCTCTGCTTCCCTAACCTGTTCTTCCCCTCTCACCCATCCCTTCCTCCCACCTCAGGCCGCACCCCCACTTCCTACCTACCACCTCCATTCCGCCTCCTTGACCTGTCCATCTTCCCTGGACTAACCTATTCCCCTCCCTACATCCTCACCTCACCTATACTCTCCTCCTCTCTACCTATCTTGTGTTTTCTCTCCATCTTCAGTCCACCTCTTTTTTTTTTTTTTCCCCCCCACCCCCATCCCCTCTCCGAAGGGTCTAGGCCTGAAACGTCAGCTTTTTGTGCTCCTGTGATGCTGCTTGGCCTGCTGTGTTCATTCCGGCTCCACACTGTTTATTTTGCAAGTCAAGATCTCTTGTTATATTGCTTTCTGCATTTTGAACTGGCCACATTTAAGCATTGACTTTATTTTAGTCATTCAGTTCAAAAGTAACGATGTGGAAATGAGGATTGTTGAACTGCTGACCCATGGTGATGGAGGTAATGTGGGAAGGTGAATTTTTATAAAATACAGTATCTGAATTGAAGCAATAATGCAAAGTAGATTTTATGAAATATATTGCGCCCTGCTGGCTCCCTAAGTGCTGAGTTTCTGGTCTTGGCTGTTGCTGCTGTAGAAGTGTTGAACAAAAGCTTAAACCCTACTCGAAGGGAGCTAAAATTACAATGATCAATGATGTATGTCACTTGTACTATACAGTGAAAATTGTTTGCTGCAATCTGGTGCCATTTTGAATAGCTTAAGAATAAAAGCATATAGCTGAACGAGTCAATCTTCTTTCCTGAGCCCTGAGCTGGCTCACCAGTGATAGCTGAAATTAGATTTTTAGTGTTGCCCCAATATTTTATTTTATTTATTTTTTTGTTTTTGGGGGGTGGGGAAGTCCAATTTTTGCTCCCAAACTTAGTAGCTGACAGTAATGAGGATGCTTCATAAAAAGGAACTTTCAGCTCTTGTTTGTGCTTTCACACTTCATGCTTTTAACTTGGCATTTCATAATATGCAGTATTATGCTCTCAAATGTCTAATTTTTAAAATTTAATTTTACAGGCTTTAGAGAAGATTGCCGCATATATAAAATCTGACCGCTTCATGAAGGGGCCATTCAATAATAAGATGGCCAGATGGGGCAACAAGATATAATGAAGAAACTTACATTCCTCAGTCTTCTGAAACACGTCAGCACAGACGTTGGTTTTGTTTCGAAAACATTCATTAAAAGTTCAAATGAATTGAGAATTTTTTTGTGCATCCAGTCCTGGGTATCACTTTCATTCCAATTTAAAAAAACAAATAAGATACTTCTGTTCCTCTGGCCTGAACACAGTCTGTTGAAGTGATCATTACCACGTATATGGTTAACGTAAGTCGGCATCTGCGTGATGCAGACGTCACGTACCTTTTGCAAGTTGCGGCAGCTCACCACCACCTTTGGGAGCAACTAGGAATGGGCAATATTTGCTGGCTGATAAGTGACACTGACATAAAATGAGTGAACAAAAAACACCCCATGATCTTCAGAAACTTGGGAGAGTTTTCAGCATTGGTTCCCGTGAAACCCAACTCCCTTTTTTTTGGTTGAAAATGTGTACATTCACATGGCTTTATTACTTCCCTGGCCACTCCAACCTTGGCTGGGATTTGTCTGATGAACATTTGTTGTCTCTACTTGGCCAGTAGATGGCAGTGTTGCAATGATACCCCATTCGAGTGGTCAAGCTAAATAGCATGGAAACAGACCCTTTGGCCCAACTTGTTCATGCCAAGCAGATATCCTAATTAATATAACCCTATTTGGCCCATATCCCTCTTTTAAATCCTTCCTATTCATTAAACCCATCCTGATGCCTTTTTCAATCTTTGCCACTTACCTTGGCAGCTCATTCCATACATTCCCTCTGAACGGAAAAAGATGCCCTTTTTTTAGTCCCTTTTTAAAAAATCTTTTCCCTCTCATGCCCTCTCTAGTTTTGGACTCTGCCTCCCTGGGATAAAGACCTTGACTAATCACTTTTTTAAATTCACCATTGCCCCTCCATGATTTTATAAACCTCTAAGATTATCCACCCCTCAGCCTCCATCACTCCAGGGAAAATAGCCCCAGCCTACTTAGCCTCTCCCTATAGCTCAAACCCTTCAACCCTGGCAACATCCTCTTTTTTTTTTTCTGAACCTGGTCAAGTTTCACAACATTCTTTTTAAGATAAATGCAAATTTGACTTTTTTTGTTTATTGCAGAGGCTCTTTCGAGCAGAGCAATCTAATGCAGATTGCAAAAGTTTAAGTACTTAACTGGATTAAACCATTCTCCTCCCATTTCTTCCCCCCCCCCCCCCCCCCCCCACCTGCTATTGAATTACATACAGAGCAAATTCAGATTCATTCTTATGTGACTCCAGGCCTGAAGCAATTAATTGACTCAACTTCCTTTCTTCTGTAATGGGCTAACAGGTCTCTCTCAGTTGTATTTCAGATGGGAGCTAACAAAGACCTTTTTTGAGTGAGCACAATGATGGAGGGGAAATAAATGCTCACCAGCAATGCTTATATCCTGTAAATGATGTGTTAGAAATGTTCAGTGTGTTTAAGTGGAAGTTCAGAGGTTGGAGTTGGTAATTTTGGCTACAACTTGAGAGTTTGTATTTATGACTTTAGCAGAGATGGAAGAGGGGCTGTGGGGTATAAGTGGTGAGGATAGAAGAAAATGATCATTTTGGCCAAGTGTTTGGAGACCAGGGGAGGACAGTTTTTCTTGAAGAAATGAAGTGTTTGCTGCAACTCTTCTGCTGCGTAGAGTGAGGCAGAGAGAGAGAGAGAGTTTGTGAATGGGTGGGCTGGTAGATATTGTAACATGTTGCAATGAAGGATAGGACGTCTGCTCAAAGTATGAAAACCATTTCTCTTTCCTCTTTTTTTTTTTCTTCCTCCACCCCCCACCCCCCCCAAAAAAAAAATTTTGTAATTGCTACATAGCACTTATCCCTTCTGGGCTTGGTTTATGGTTCATTCTTTCATGCTGTAACCTTCACAGATTGTGGCTTGTTCAAAACCCATCCTTCCACATTCCTCTATACACACCTTCCACTCCCCCTCAAGTGTGACCTACATCTATCCACTAACACTGGTTCAACAAGTCCCCAAACGTCAGTCTTTTCAGTGCCTTGACTTCGCAATGTTCCTTTCAGTAGTGGCTTCTTTCAGCCCATGTCCCAATACCAATTCCACTGCAGCTTTAGATGCCCTATAACCTGGGATGCTTCTGAACACTTCCACTTCGGTGGCCTATTCCACCTCTCTCTCTCTCTCTCTCTCTCAGGGGCCTTTTCAAAATGATCCTCATGCTTTCCCTTTTTTTTTCCCCTTCGTTATGTCACTGTGTGTTGCCACATGCTGAGGAGATTTGTGCTCTTTGTTTAGGACCAAATCTTGTCCCATGCAGATCAGTCAGTAACCTTCTTGACTGGGTTTGGTTGGGGGGAAGGGGGTGTGGGGGGGTGGAGGAGGAAGGGGGGGGGAGAGAGAGAGAGATTGGTCAGGAGGATCTATGTTTATATCTCAGTCAACATGGCCAGCTAACCAAACACATTAGCTGGTGTGTTGTCACGTTTACATAGAACATGACAGCGCAGTACAGGCCCTTTAGCCCTCAATGTTGTGCTGACCTGTCATTACCGATCTCAAGCCCATCTCACCTACACTATTCCATGTACGTCCATATGCTTGTCCAATTACTACTTAAATGTACCTAGAGTTGGCGAATCTACTACCGTTGCAGGCAAAGCGTTCATTCCCTTACTACTCTAAAGAAACTACCTCTGACATCTGTCCTGTATCTTTCACCCCTCAATTTAAAGCTATGCTCACCGTCACCATCCGAGGGGGGGGGGGGGGGGGGGGGGGGGGAGAAATGCTCTCCCTATCCGCCTTATCTAACCCTCTGATTATTTTATATGTTTCAATTAAGTCACCTGTCAACTTCCTTCTCTCTAATGAAAACAGCCTCAAGTCCCTCAGCCTCTCCTCGTAAGATCTTCCCTCCATACCAGGCAACACTCTAGTAAATCTCTGCACCCCTTCCAAAGCTTCCACGTCCTTCTTATGCGGTGACCAGAACTGTACACAATACTCCAAGTACGGCCGCACCAGAGTTTTGTACAGCTTCACGATAACCTCGACTCCGGAACTTGATCCCTCCTATTAATAAAAGCTAAAACACTGTACGCCTTCATAACAGCCCTGTCAACCTGGGTGGCAACTTTCAAGGATCTGTGTACATGGACACAGAGATCTTTCTGCTCATCTACACTACTAAGAATCTTACGATTAGCCCAGTATTTTGCCTTCTGGTTGCTCCTACCAAAGTGCATCACCTATCACCTCACACTTGTCTGTGTTAAACTCCATTTGCCACCTCTCAGCCCAGCTCTGCAGCTTATCTATGTCTCTCTGCAACCTACAGCATCCTTCGTCACTATCCACAATTCCACTGACCTTGGTGTCGTCTGCAAATTTACTAACCCATCCTTCTACGCCCCCATCCAGGTCATTTATAAAAATGACAAACAGCAGTGGACCCAACACTGACCCTTGCGGTACACCAGTAGTAACTGGTCTCCAGGATGAACGTTTCCCATCAACTACCACTCTGTCTTCTTTCAGCAAGCCAATTTCTGATCCAAACTGCTATGTTCCCCACAATTCCATTGCTTCGCATTTTGTACAATAGCCTATTGTGGGGAACCTTATCGAATGCCTTGCTGAAATCCATATACACTACATCAACCAGTTTACTCTCATCTACCTGTTTGGTCACCTTCTCAAAGAACTCAATGAGGTTTGTGAGGCACGACCTTCCCTTCACAAAACCGTGCTGACTATCCCTAATCAATTTATTCTTTTCTAGATGATTATAACTCCTATCCCTTATAACCTTTTCTAACACTTTACCAACAACTGAGGTAAGGCTCACTGGTCTATGATTGCCAGGGTTGTCTCTCCTCCCCTTCTTGAACAGGGGAACCACATTTGCTATCCTCCAGTCATCTGGCACTATTCCTGTAGACAATGATGAGTTAAAGATCAATGCCAAAGGCTCGGCAATCTCCTCCCTGGCTTCCCAGAGGATCCGAGGATAAATCCCATCCGGCCCAGGGGACTTATCTATCTTTACCTTCTGAAGGATTTCTAATACCTCTTCCTTGTGAACCTCAATCCCACCTAGTCTAGTAGCCTATATCTCAGTATTCTCCTCAACAACATTGTCGTTTTCTAGAGTGAATACTGTTGAAAAATATTCATTTAGCGCTTTCCCTATCTCATCTGACTCCACACACAACTTCCCACTACTATCCTTGATTGGGCCTAATCTTACTTTCGTCATTCTTTTATTCCTTAAATATCTACGGAAAGCCTTAGGGTTTACCCTGATCCTATCTGCCAACAACTTCTCATGTCTCCTCCTGGCTCTTCTGAGCTCTCTCTTTAGGTCTTTCCGGGCTACCTCGTAGCCCTCAAGTGCCCTGACTGAGCCTTCACATCTCATCCTAACATAAGCCGCCTTCTTCCTCTTGACCAGAGATTTCACCTCCTTCATAAACCACGGCTCCCGCGCTCTCCAGCTTCCTCCCTGTCTGACAGGTACATATTTATCTAGGACACATAGGAGCTTTTCCTTGAATATGGTCCACATTTCTAATGTGCCCATTCCCTGCAGTTTCCTTCCCCATTCTATGGTCCCTAAATCTTGCCTAATCTCATCGTAATTGTCTTTCCCCCAGCTCTAACTCTTGCCCAGTGGTATACACCTATCCCTTTCCATCACTAAAGTAAACATAACAGAATTGTGATCGCTATCACTAACATGCTCACCTACTTCCAAATCTAACACCTGGCCGGGCTCATTACCCAGTTGTCATGTGTGGGAGCTTGCTGCGCATAAATTAGTTCCTGGGACCAGGTAATTGGCCTCCATGAAGTAAGAAATACTGACCGCAACCTGGATAGAGTTTAAAGCAATTTAGGCTCGTACCTTATCTTGTGGAGTCACATCAACCCCCCACTTCTCTTTGCCAACTTTCGTATTTCCATTCATGTTGATCAACTGGGACATCTGGAATCTGTCTTCCCATCAGCTGTCCCCTTACTTGAGCAACCCAGACAAACTGAATAGAAGAGGCATTGGGTGTTTTTTTTAAAAAAAAAACCAATGTCAAATTTCCCATAATGTTGGTGTGAGCAGGCACACCTCAAATGTATTTAATTGGCAGTGATACAGCATGGGATGCCAATTATACTATACAGGATAAAGTAGCCGATTTGGCTAACACCTTGTTGACTATGTTTGATGTTCACAGCTTCCACCACTGACCCTCAGTGGCAGTGTATACCATATGCACCATTCTTGACCACTCAAACTGAAGGTTCTTCCCGTCCAAATGCAGCAAGGCATGAATAATGTCCAAGTTTTGGATGACATGTTGGAAAAACATGTGCCATGCAAGTGGCAGGAGAAGAACATCTTCAATAACAATAGAGGGTCTAACCATCACTCCATGACATTTGAAGGAAATACCATCACTGAATTCCCTCCACTATCAAATTCTGGGCATCACCATTGGCCAAAGCTCAACTGGATTATCCATACAAATACTGTGGTTAAAAGAGCAAGTCAGAGCTTAGGAATACTGCGGTGAGTAACGCACCTCATGACACCACAAAGCCTGTCTACCATCTACAAGGTGCAAGTCAGGAGCTTGATGGAATACCTTCCCCCCGCTCCCCCCCCCCCCCACCCACCCACAACACCACCACTTCCCTGGACCAATACTATTCTGGAAACACACAAAAAAAAGAACTTGACGCAATCTGAGACAAAGCATCCCACTTGATTGGCACCACAACTGTAAATATTAAACCTTTCTATTCATGAAACATAATACAGCAGTGTGTACCATTGATAATATGCACTGTAAAAGTTCACCAATGTGCTTTAGGTAGCACCTTCTGAACTCTCAACTGCTATGTCAAGACATGGACAATAAATACTGGCATGACCAAATTCTGTGAATATATTTTTTAAAAAGAGCCCAGTGGTGGTGAAAGAGTCTATGTAAATGCTGAAGGTTGTCTCAATGAAATAGTCAATTTTAGCAAAAAGACAGTGTATGCATGGACCTCAGATGGAGGATGGCGACATCCTTTTGTTTCCATATCTGGGGAAGGATGTCTGGCAATGCAGGGGGGTGCAATGAATGTTTACCAGACGAATCCCTGGGATGCTGGCACTGACACATAAAGAGAGACTGGATGGATTAGGACGATGTGCATTGGAGTTTGGAAGAATGAGAGAGGATCACATTGAAACCTGTAAAATTCTGACAGGATTGGACAGGGTAAACAATTTCTGAGGGAGTCTAGGACCAGGGATCACAGTCTAAAGATATGGGTGTAGGTTATTTAGGACTGATATGAATGATTTGTTGTCACATCTATCTAGGGAGTTGGTGAAAAGTGTTTTGTCGCAACAATCTAGCACCATTTTGAGTCATGAAAGAATAAAAAGAAATTACTTAAACAGAGTTCATCTCCATCACCTGAGATCCAGGAGTTCTGTAAGGTTCCTCAATCCGGCCTTCTGCGGCCATGACCCCCTGCTCCTTGCACTGATAGCCCAGCAGTCGGTGACTCATTGCAGCTGCGGAAAGAATCCATGCTCTGGGCCTTACACAGCGAGGAGTCGCTTCTCCACCATCACTGTGGCCAAATCCCCACCGCCATTTCAGGAGTCACCACCGACAACACTTCTGTCTCCCTTCGACGTCAGGAAGATGAAGAAAGAGAAGGAAAAATAGCAAAAAAGGAGAGGGAGGGATAAAGAACGTGGCTGACCTGGACTCAGCTTGAAAACTATGTTCTGCACCATTGCTGCCATCTTGACAACCCAGGAGTTAAATACTATTTACAGAATGGAGCATAAAATAGCTTTTATGCCTTTCACCCATGCCCAATGTGTGTGAACCATCAGCTTAGCTTAATCAAAACAAAAAAAGGTCAATTAACAGAAATTGAGAGATTTTCATTATAGCATACTGTGAAGAGAAAAGTCACAAAAGATTAGCATAGCACTGGGGACTCTATGAGTAATATTATTTTTAAGGTGACACACCTGCAGTTAGGTAGCAAGGAAATTGAAGATTT
The DNA here is from genome assembly GCF_030684315.1 of Stegostoma tigrinum. Classification (NCBI taxonomy): domain Eukaryota; kingdom Metazoa; phylum Chordata; class Chondrichthyes; order Orectolobiformes; family Stegostomatidae; genus Stegostoma; species Stegostoma tigrinum. Next base: position 12,407,540 of record NC_081374.1, on the reverse strand, counting down.
GTAGACTTAAGTCTACTAACTACGACAAACATCTCTCAATTCACCACAGATTTTGTACAACAGCAGTCAACATCAGTTGAATGATTGACTCATTGAGGTCTATAGCACAGAGAACAGCCATTTGGCCAATTGCAGTGGCACTGGTTTAAAAAAATGCTGTGGTGCAGTGGCTGGCATTACTGCCTCACAGCCCCAGGTTTAATTCCAGCCTCAGGTGGCTTGGGACTTTGTGCATCCCCCCGTGTCTATGTGTGTTCCTGAGAGGTCCTCTAATTTCTTTCTACAGTCCGAAGATGTGCAAATGTGCTAAATTTCCCTGTAGTGTCCAGGCTAGATAGATGATCCATACTACCATGATACTATGATTTTAAGAAGTGTATTTTGTCCTTTTTAAATGTCTTTTTAAAAATGTATTTGGAAAGGCAAGGACTGATCAGGGATAGTCAGTGTGGCTTTGTGCGTGGGAAGTTGTGTCTCATGAATTTGAGTTTTTTGAAGAAGTAACAAAGAGGATTGTTTAGAGATTGTAGAGGTGGATGTGGTCTATATGGACTTCAGTAAGGCTTTCGACAAGGTTCCTCATGGTAGACTGGTTATCATTAATTAGATCACGCAGAATAGAGAGAGAATTAGCAATTTGAACACAGAACTGGCTCAAAGGTAGAAGACAGACAGTGGTGGGAGGGTTGCTTTTCAGATTGGAGGCCGTGCTCAGCGGCGTGCCACAAGGATCGGTGCTGGGTCCACTGCTTTTCATCATTTATATGAATGTTGTGGATGTGAACGTAAGAGGTATGGTTAGTAAGTTTTCAGCTGACACCAAAATAGATGGTGTAGTGGACATTGAAGAAGGTCTCTTCAGAGTACAACAGGATCTTGGTCAGATGGGCCAATGGGTTGAGGAGTGGCAGATGGAGTTTAATTTAGATAAATATGAGGTGCTGCATTTTGGAATGACGAATCAGGGCAGGACTTATACACTTAATGGTAAGGTCCTGGGCAGTGTTGCCGAACAAAGAGACCACGGAATGCCGGTTCATATTTCCTTGAAAGTGGAATCCCAGGTACGTAGGATAGTGAAGAAGGTGCTTGGTACGTTTGCCTTTATTAGTCAGTGCATTGAGTATAGGAGTTGGGAAGTCGTTGCCGCTGTGCAGGATATTGGTTAGGCTACTTTTGGAATACTGTGTGCAATTCTGATCTCCCTGTATAGGAAGGATGTTGTGAAACTTGAAAGGGTTCAGAAAAGATTTATCAGAATTTTGCCAAGATTGGAGAGTTTGAACTATAGGGAGAGGCTGAATAGGCTGGGGCTATTTTCCCTGGAACGTCAGAGGCTGAGAGGTGACCTTTATAGAGGTTTATAAAGTCATGAGGGGTATGGATACGGTGAATAGACAAGGTCTTTTTCCCAGAGCAGGACTGTCAAAACTAGAAGGCATAGGTTTAAGGTGAGAGGGGAAAAATTTAAAAGGGACTGAAGGGGCAACTTTTTTCACTCAGAGGGTGGGTGCGTGTATGAAATGGGCTGCCAGAAGAAATGGTGGATGCTGGTACAATTACAAATTTAAAAGGCATCTGGATGGGTATATGAATAGGAAAAGTTGAGATGGATATGGGCCAAATTCTGGCAAATGGGACTAGATTAATTTGTGATATCTGGTTAGCATGGACAAGTTGGGTTGAAAGGTCTGTTTCAGTGTTGTATATCTCAATGACCCGAAGAAAGGTTGAGACAGAGGCACTGAGGGTCTGCTCAAAGTCAATAAAGTAAATAATTTCTGAGGCCTTGGCTTTTTCTTTAAAGTTGGAACAATAGAAACAGCCTGAATGGCTGGGGTCAAGCTCCCACAGAACCAGAATGTTTAGTTTTAGCTTTTTGTGGTTGCAAGGGCCTAGAAGCTGGATATTGAAGTTCTAATTCATCTCTTTGTTACAGCTAAAAGCTGGAGGTCTCTTCCTGCTGCTGGAATTGCATATGAGACAACCTATTTTACTGAATTTGCCTTTGCCAAGGGTGTGTTTAAGGGATGCTACTATATTGGAACAGCTAAGTAGTAGTAGTTAATACATATGTTATTTTGTTAAGTGTTTCAATAGATTTACAGTTAAACCAATTCTTTTGTTTTTATTTTGTCTATATTTTAACTAGTGAAAAATTAAGTTGATAGTTTGAATTGAATTGCATCTGAAATGCAATGCTTTACATTTACCTTTAAAATAAGAAAAAGTTAGCATTCAGGCTATCTTCTGAATATATTTTGAGGGGTTTTAGTCTTGTCCAAAACAATGGTAAATGGGGGTGTTACGGGGATAGGATAGGAGACTAGGTCTGGATCAGATGCTGTTCAGAAGATCAGTGCAGACTAGAGAGGTTGAATGGGCTGTTTCAGCACTGTAGGGATTCCATGAAAAACAACCACTGAACTAATCTCATTTTCCAGAATTGTTCTATATCCTTGTATAACTTGGTACGGCAAGTGGAGAAATTTCTTCATCCAGAGAGCACTGAGTCTGTGGACAGAGTCAGAGAGTCCTGGAGCTATACAGCATGGAAACAAACCCTTCGGTCTCTCTACCACAGAAACTTGTTGGATCCAAAACATCAAATATTTTCAAGAATGAGTTAGGTACAGTTCTTAGGACTATAGAGATCAAAGAGGTCAAAGTTGTAGTGATTATAACGAGGTCAGCCAAGTGGATCTCATAGATTATGAGTCCCCTGATTGGGCTGTTAAGCTGCTCCTATCATGGTGACCTGATTGACAGACATTTACAGGTGTGTCAGGGATTTTCTTCACTCAGATCTGGCTGTGGGGAAGCTGCACCTGTGCCAAGGACTCTTCACATGTAAATAAAGGTTGATTTGGTGTTGGGGTACTGGTCTGTGTAGCATTATTTCAGTGGCGATGAGAAAAGAGCACGCTCGTGAAGAAATTCACTCACAATATTCGTCTTTGAGTTGGGGTAAGTGTTTATGGCATCATGCTATTATTTGGGAAGCTTGACTTGTTCGATCCTGCCTTGAAGACTGGGCTCACTATATGGAAAGAATGTGTTTTTTTTGTTTTCTGCGCAAACAATATTGAGACAGATGAAAAGCAACAAGTAATTCTCCTGACAGCTTGTGGATTCACAGCCTTTTTGGTTATTAGGAGCCTAACTTTACCTGATGCACCAGATGTGAAGACCTTTCAAGAGTTGACACATTCAGCTATGGAATACTATGACACCAAACCTCGTCTAATTTTCTGACACTACGGTTTTACTTGGCAATTCGAGAACCAGGGGAATCCATATTAGGATTTTTGACTAGGTTAAGACAGCTGGCAGAGGCATGTGACTTTGAATTAACAGCTAATGAGATGCTGAAAGACTGTTTGGTATGTGGGACTAATGATGTAACCATGTAAAAGCACCTGTTGCTGAAGCCCACCTGGAGTTCAAAAAGGCACTGCAACTGGCTCTGTCACTCGAAAATGCAGCAAGTGGAGCATGTGAGTTAAAGGATATGCCTGTAATACCCTCGCCAGTCCAAATGAGCTTGGGAAACACTATTTGAGTGAAGGTACTTGAATAGCCTCACTCAGGATATATCCTGAATGGAGGGACTCCAGCTCAACCCACAGCAAAACCCCAAAACAAAGTCAAGCCTCAACCAAATGGTTAAAATTTTTTTCAGGTTCTGGGCTGGCAAGCCATTGTAGTTGCTGCTGGTATGTGGACTCGAGACAGCAGAAGAATCCAACTAGACCTAAATGGAGGAAGAGAATGGATGAACAGGCCAATATTCAGGAGAGTGCACACCCTGGAATGTCCACCTCCATCTAGTTTGGAACAGTTAAATTGCTTAGCAAAACCCAAATCAGAACCAATCCAAATAAACATCTAGTTAAATGGTCGGCTAGGTCTAATGGAAGTCAATACTGGCATGATCATTTCGGTGATCGCAGAAGCAGTCCTCAACAAAATTTGCTCTGGACTTCAATCACTAGGTTTGCGCAAGATCTCGTCTAGACTATGAACCTGTGCTGGCGAACCTTTACAGATTAAGGATACAACTTTCGTTCCATTCTCCAATGAGAAACAGCTGGTTCAGTTACCACTGATTGCAGTAAGAAGCTTGGGCCTAGCTCGATGGGGCAAAAATAGTTGAAAAATATTCACCTAGATTGGCTCAACATTTTTTTTGATTAGAAAATGGCTGCCTGAGTGAAGTTGTAATTAAATACCCAGAATTTTTTAGCAAGGTCTAGGGACAATCGAAGGGGCCAAGGCCAGCTTGCATGTTGACCGCGAAGCAACCCCACGATTCTGCAAGGCCCACCCAGTGCCATTTGTCTTATGGGTAAAAGTAGAGGCAGAAATCAGGAGGCTGCCAAGTAAAGGAATCATCAAACCAGCCCAGTTTGCATGACGGATAACACCGGTTGTACTTATTGTTAATCCTGATGGGTTGGTTCATCTTTGTGGGAATTTTAAACAAATGGTAAGCTGCTGAATAAATACCCAATCCCTCACATTGAGGATTTATACACAAAGCTGACAGGGGGACTCTCCTTCATGAAGCTGGTCATGACCAGTTGCGGTTAGATGAGGATTCCTAGCAGTACACTACAAGTAATACCCATTAGGGTTTGTACCAGGAAACGAGACTGCCAATTGGGGTGTCATCAGCAGATGATGGAGAACGTTTAACAAGGTCTACCCCAGTTTGCCATTTAGCTAGATGACCTGCTGATAACTGGGAAGACCAATAAGGAACATTTCGAGAACATGGGTAGAGTCCTTAGATGTTTCTCCCAGGTGAACAGATGCTTTAGAAGGGAAAACTATATGCTCCAGACACCCCAAGTGAACTATTTGGGCCACAGGGTTTACAAGACTGGGTTATAACCACTGTAAGATAAAGTAACAACCATCAAAGGTACCTTGGCTCCCACATCTGTCCCGGACCTTAGGTCTTTCCTTGGGCTGGTGAACTATTGTGGACAATTAACACATAACATGGCCTCCATTCTGGCACCTTTTGCATCAACTCTTAGAGGGCCAGCATTGAAAATGATCATATAGCAAAGCCATAGCTTTCAGGGAAGTGAAGAAACAGTACACCTCCCAGTCGTGAACCATTTTGACTCCCCCTCCCATTCCTTAGATGACATGTCCATCATGGGCCTCCTGCAGTGCCACAATGATGCCACCCGAAGGTTGCAGGAGCAGCAACTCATATTCCGCTTGGGAACCCTGCAGCCTAATGGTATCAATGTGGACTTCACCAGCTTCAAAATCTCCCCTTCCCCCACCGCATCCCAAAACCAGCCCAGTTCGTCCCATCCCCCCACTGCACCACACAACCAGCCCAGCTCCTCCCCTCCACCCACTGCATCCCAAAACCAGCCAAGCTCATCCCTGCCTCCCTAACCTGTTCTTCCTCTCACCTATCCCCTCCTCCCACCTCAAGCTGCACCTCCATTTCCCACCTACCAACCTCATCCCGCCTCCTTGACCTGTCCGTCCTCCCTGGACTGACCTATCCCCTCCCCACGTATACTCTCCTCTCCACCTATCTTCTCCTCCATCCATCTTCGGTCCGCCTCCCCCTTATTTCAGAACCCTCTCCCCATCCCCCTCTCTGATGAAGGGTCTAGGCTCAAAACATCAGCTTTCGTGCTCCTGAGATGCTGCTTGGCCTGCTGTGTTCATCCAGCTACACACTTTGTTATCTCAGCCCCTAAGGTGTTGGCACACTATGATCCCAAGCGAAAGCTGGTATTGACACGTCATGCCTCTTTGCACAGCATTGTGGTAGTAATAGCTCATTGGTGGTCCAGATAGAGAAGGAAGGTTTGGCAGTCATGTTTGGAGTTAGGAAATTCCATCAATACCTTTGCATATGTAAATTTTTAATAATAACAGACCACAAACCCCTGCTAGGTCTACTTTAGGAAGACAAGGCAGAGCCTCACATAGCTTCAGGCCGAATTCAGCAGCGGGCTCTGATACCAAGCGCATATAAATACAAGTTGGAAGACCGTCTGGGAGCATGTAGCAAATGCAGATGCATTGAGCTACCTCCCGCTGGCTGATACACTGCTAGTGGTCCTGCTACTGAAAGAGGCAATAATGTCTTCATGGACACCCTTGCTGTCACCACTGACAATATCAAACTTTGGATGCTGCAAGATCTTGTCCTGGCATAACTGAAACAGCGAGAGGTGATGAGGGAAACCAAGAGGTCATCACAATCATAACTGAAACGACTTTGAACCCAGAGAGGCCAGAGCACAATAGTGGACAGAATATTATAATGGGGAGTAAGAGTGATTATCTCAGGTAGATTACCATCCACATACTGGCTGAATTCCAGCAGGGTTATCCAGGGATTTCTAAAATGAAGATGTTGGTGACAGGTTTTGTCTTGTGGTCAGGATTGGATACAGATATAGCTGCATTTGTTGGGCAGTGCCCACAGTGCCAGTGAGGACAAACATTACCACCAGCAGCTCCACCACATTTACAGGACTGGCCGGGTAAACCCTGGGCCCAGACACATGTTGGCTATTCAGGTCCTTTCATGAGCTTAATTTTCTTAGTCATTTTGGATACCCACTCAAAGTGGCTGGATGTGCATAGAATTCATTTATCAAACATGGAAATGATGATAGAAAAGCTGTATGCCTTTTTTGCAAAGCACGGATTGCTGGAAGTTTTGATCACAGATAACAGGCCATTGACTACGAGCAGGAAATTTCCAAAAGTCAAATGGTATTTATCACATTAGGACAGCTCCATACCTTGCATCATCCAATGGTTTGGAAGAAAGAGCAGCCCAAACTTTGAAGGTAGGCTTAAATAAACAGCCTACAATTTCACTAGATATCAAATTGTCCCACTTGATAATAGGACCTCTCATGCAACTACAGGGGATTTGCTAATGGGGAAAAGGCTCTGCAACAGGTCACATCTGATCATCCCACATCCTGGGGGGAGGGTGAATTGGCATCAGGAATGCCAATGTGGGACACAAGGCTGTGCTAAGTGAGAGAGACAGTTTACTTCAAGGGATGAAGTTTGGTGTAGGAGCCACAGGAATAGACCGGCATGGGTAAGAAGGTCAGGTTCAGTGACGTATAAAGTTCAGGTAGGTTTAGCTGTCCTGAACAAGTACGTGGATCATATAAAAGCTGAAAACTCACAAATGGTGCGAGAGCAAAACGTGCCTGGCTCCTCGACTCCCTTTCTAATTGTTCTGGAACCCTTGGTTTCTCCCTCCCCATCAAGTGTTAAAAATGGACACAGCAGATGTTGCTGTCTTGTCACCTTTGCTGCCCGAAAAGGAGAATTAACTTCTTCTGAGATGTTCTGGACATAAGAGGTGTGTTACATGTCACCCATAGCACAGAGTTGGAAGAATCTGATCCAGTGCTAAAATGCCTCCGGTGGAGCGACAATAAAAAAATGGTCTACGTCCTTGTACTCAGTGGGGTTAGTGACGTACTGAGTATAACGAGGTTAGCCAGGTGGACCTCAGAGAATGATTTCCCTGATTAGACCAGATTAACAGCCCCAAACAGGGAGCCCTGGCTGATGGATATAAAAAGGAGTGTCAGACATCCTGTTCATTCTGAGAACTTGCTCTAAGGGAGCTGGATTAGCGTCAAGTGGAGGTGCTAGTGTTGGATGGGGTGTACAAGGTCAGAAATCAAATGTTGTTGCTCCTGATGTGGTCCCCTTTATATGGGGGAGACAAAATGCTGACTAGGGGACTGGTTCGTGGAGCATCTGCACTCTGCATGTATCAACCAACGTGACCTTCTGGTTCCCATCCATTTTAACTCCACGTCCCACAGCTGTTTTGTCGAAGGGTCACCGGACCCAAAACATTAACTCTGATTTCTGACCTTGTACACCCCAGTCCATGTGTAGAGCAGACCTGAGGAAGGATCACTGGACCCGAAACGTTAACTCTGATTTGTTTTTCTTCACAGACACAGCCAGACCTGCTGAGCTCTTCTGTTTTTGACACCAGGTTTAAGTCCAACAGGTTTATTTGAAATCACTAGCTTTTGGAGTGTAGTCATTTCATCTGACGAAGGGGCCATGCTCAGAAAGCTTGCGATTTCAAAATAAACCCATTGGTCTACAACCTGGCATCATCTGATCGCTGACCACTAAATGAAAGGTGTGTTGGTGACGGGATACCGGCCTCTGTGGAGTTATTTCATAATTGAGATCAGGGTACTGAAGTTGGATGATCAGCCATGATGACATTGAACAGGCTGTAAGGGAAGGGCTGTATGGTCAACTTCTGAGATTGGTGGGGCGGGGTGAGAGAAAACAGGCGACAGGAGCGGGGCACGCACGGGCAAAGGGGCGTGTCAGGTACGATGGGGGCGGAGCACGTACGAATGGGTAAGGGAATAGTGGGCGTGTCACGTACGGAAGGGCGGGCAGGAAATAGTGGGCGGGGCACGTACGGGAAAAGGTGGGGGCGGGCCGTCCTCTAACGTCAACACTCCAGACTGTCCCCTTCGTCGCTGCGCCGACCCGCACTCGAATCAAACAGAGGTGGAAAGTCAGCATCTGAGTTGTGGTGCTTAGCTAGGGGAACCGGGAGAGACGACAATGGCCGAACTGTTGAAGAAAGGAGCCCCCGAGCCGGTGGAGACCAAGGACGTGAGGGAGGCTCTGAAGGCCAAGGAGGTGAAGGAGAACGCCAACGCCGAGCGAGCGCAGAGCAGCGAGAGTAACCCGCTCAACAAGCCGGCAGCGCCGAAAGAGCCTTCTCTGGTCGTCTTTAACAACGACGGCGGTGCTGTCGCATCGCATAAACCCGTAAAGAAGGTGAGACGGCGACATTTTTTTGGAGGAGGGGTGGTCACGGGCAGAATTAAAATCATTCGGTTCCTCCATCGGATCGGGGAAGTTAGTTGCGTGTGCACTGTGGGGATTGTAGTTTGGACCCTGCGCCTTTGTCATAACTGGCGGGACAGGGGAACTACAACTCCCAGGGTCCCCCGCGAGGCAGCGCAAGTGCGGTTTGATTCACTGAGTCCCTCCTTCTTTCTGTTTCCCCCTTACGGTGGGCGGTTTTAGTCTCTTCGCCCACCGCTTCCCACCAATCCTCAAACAATATTGTTGAAAGGGAGCTGACGTTGGGGCAAAGCCTTTCTCTATTCCTTGTTTGGAGTTTTGAAAGTTCCACTTTCCAGGGTATGTTCTGTACTGTAATTGTAATATTCCTTCCCCGTACTTTTATCTGTATGAGGGACTGATTTTCTACTATTGTAACGTCTTATGAACGCGACTGAACTTTTCAGTACTTCTAGCGTAACTTCAGGAAAGATTTTGACAACGCTCTGCGTTGTCGTCAAATCATAGTCATGCAGTACGGAAACAGACCCTTCAGTCCATACCGAACGTAATCCCAAATTAAACTAGTCTTTTTTGCCTGCTCCTGGCCCATATTCCTCCAAAGGTTTCCTAGTCACACATCCATCTAAATATTTTTAAACGTTGTAATTGTACCTGCATATGGTACTTCATCAGGAAGTTCATTCCACACATGAACCACCGTCTGTTTAAAGGGTAAAAGAGAGGCAAAAATGGACATTGGATCACTAGAAAATGATGGTGAAGAGATAGTAGTGGGGAACAAGAAATGGTTAAGGAACTCAATATTTACTTTGTGCAAACAAAAGTAGTGCCAGAATCAATCCCTGTAGAACATTTCTGTGGGAGGGTCTAGTCCTGAAATGACAGCGTTCCTACTTCTCTGATGCTGCTTGGTCTGTTGTGTTCATCCAGCTCTACACCTTGTTATCCTGTGGAACACGGCTGGTCATAGGCCTCCAGTATGAAAAGCAACTCTATACCACTTTGTCTCCTGCCACTAAACCAATTATGTATCCATTTGGCACGGTCACCCTGAATCCTATGTGACCTAACTTTACTAATTAGTCTACCATGCAGAACCTTGTCAAAAGCTTTACTAAAATCCAAATAAAAAACATCTACTTCTCTGCCATCAGAGATCATGGGGACTGCAGATGCTGGAGAATCCAGGATAAAGGGTCAGATGAAGGGTCTAGGCCCGAAACGTCAGCTTTTGTGCTCCTGAGATGCTGCTTGGCCTGCTGTGTTCATCCAGCTTCACACTTTGTTATCTACTTCTCTGCCATCGTCTACCTTTTTTGGTAACTTCCTTAAACTCAAAAACTTGAGGCATGATTTTCTTTGCACAAAAACCATGCTGACTAACCCTAATCAACTGTTACCTCTCTAAATGTCCATAAATCCTCGTATAATCATCTCCAACAATTTACCCACAACTGAAGTCAAACTCACAGGTCAGTAGTTCCCTGGTTTCTCATTACTGCTTTTCTTAAACAAAGGAACAACTCCAGTCATCAGGCACCTCACGTGCAGTTATAGATAATGCACATATTTCTGTGAAGGGTCTTGTAATTTCCTCCCTTACTTCCCACAACATTCTTAGTAAAGTTGATCATGTGGGATTCAGGGTGAGCTTGCCAATTGGATGCAAAATTGGCTTGACAGGTCGAGACAGAGGATGTTGGTGGAAGATTGTTTTTCAGACTGGAGGCCTGTGACCAGTGGTATGTCACAGGGATCAGTACTGTCTCCACTTCTGTCATTTTATATAAACAATATGAATGAGAATAAAGGAGTCATGGTTAGTAAGTTTGTGGATGATGCCAAAATTGTAGTGTAGTGGACTGTGAAGAAGATTTGAAGATTTCAAGATTTCAGTGGTTAATTGAGTGAGCAGTGGCAGATGGAGTTCAATTTGGGATAGGGATAAATGTGAGGTGTTGTATTTTGGTGAAACAAATAATGACATTATTAATGCTAGGGCCCTGGATATGTTGTACTTCAGAGAGACTGAGGGGTTAAGTACGTAATTATTTGAAACTTGTGCCACAGTTAGACAGGCTGGTCAAGAAGCTTTTAGCATCCTTGCCTTCGTTTTCAGATCTTTTGAGTACAGGAGTGAGGGTGGGGGCATGGTGAAATCATGTTGAGGTTGTACAAGATGTTGGTGAAGCTTCTTCTGGAATACTGTGCAGTTCTGGTATCGCTGTTATAGGAAGGATATTTTTAAAGTGGAGAGGGTTCAGAAAAGACGTACTAGAATGTTGCTGAGAATGAAGAGTTTGTTATAAATAATAAGCTGGGACCTTTTTTCACTGAAGTATAAGAGGCTGAGGGGTGACCTTAAAGAAGTTTATAAAATAATGAGGGGCATACATAAAGTGTATAGGAAGGGTCTTCCCCCTAGGGTGGCAGAGTTCAAAACTAGGGGCATATTTTTAAGGTGTCTGAAGAACCATTTTTAATGAGGACATGAGGGGAATTTTTTTTTTACATAGTCCTTCCTGTGTGGAACAAGCTTCCAGAGGAAGTGCTGGATGCAATTACAGGTACAACGTTTTTTTTTAAAAAATCCAAATAAGTACATGAAATGGAAAGGTTTCGAAGGATAAGGGCCAAATACTAGCTAGTGGGTCTAGTTTAGTTTGGGAACATGGTTGATGAGGAATAGTTGGACCAAACAGTCATACAGTATAGAAACAGACCCTATCAGGTTGGTTTTTGTACTACTGTTTGTATGTAATACTGCAAGTTTCCTTCTAAGCCACACACCGTCTTGACTTGGAACAAATTGCCCTTCTGCCAGAATCCTGGAAGAACCTGATTGACAGCATTGTGGACATACATACCCCACACAACAGTTCAAGAAGGTGGTGTCACTTGCATCTCATTCTCAAAGGCACTCCGAGTTTAGGAACAAATGCTGGCCTTATGAATTATGCCTGCAGTCCTGAAAAATCTTAGGAAGAAGACGGTGTCCTGTCTTCGAACAGGAGTGTTAAATCAAGTTCTGTGTCCTATTATTTGTATACACTTGCAAGTTATGTTTGTGACCAGTAGAGATCTTAAGAGCATAAAATATATAGGAGTAGATTTGGGCAATTGTGTCATCAAGTCTGCTCCGCTTGTGAGTTATGACTGATGTTTCTTGACCTCTTTCTCTTGCCTTCTCCCTTGATCCCCTGAAGTTCAAGAACCTGCTTATCTTTGTTTAATTGCATTCAATGACTTGGCCCCCACAGCCTTCTGTGACAGATCTACTACCCTTGGGCTGGAAAAATTCCTACTTATCTCAGTTCTAAAGAGTCACTTTGAGACAGTGTTTTCAGGTCCTCATCTCTACTACTGTTGGACACATTATCTCCGCTCTATCCGGACCTCTCAGTATTCTGTAAGTTTCTTTGAGATTCCCTCTGATCCTTCTAAATTCCATCAAGTACAATATAGGGTCCTCAACCATTCCTTACATGACAAGCCCTTCTTCCTTGGGACCATTCTTGCAGACTTTCTCCAAGGCCAGCAAATCCTTCCTGAGATACGGGACCCAAAATTCCTCATGGTATTCCAAATGCAGTCTGACCAGTGCCGTATACAGCCTTAACAATAGATCTCCTGCTCTTGTATTCTAACCCCCTTGAAATCTGTCTCTTAATCCTTTTCAGAGTGGAAATTTTGTTGATTTTAACTTAATATTTAGTTTCATTTTTACCACTTCCTATTGCTCACTCTTAATTTATGTTGTCTTCTAATCTGCTAATTTCAACTTCTAATGTTCTCACATCCTGTACTTTGGTCTTTTGCTTGGGTTTCTAAATAAAAACAGTGAATGTAGTCAAGACAGAGAAACATTGTATAGGACTTTTTTAAATAGCTAACTGAATTTGCGACGTATCTGTCCACTAGTGTCTTGGTGTTGTATTTTTGTTTTGCTGTTTCAACTGAGTTCATCTTTATTGCCCTGGTGGAATTTTACGTTCAATTCTTAGTCGTAGTGGTGCTGGTTGGGGGTGAGATGGGGTGGTGTGGGGCAGGCAGGGGTATGGGCAGAAGTTTGTGCATTTGGCCATGAAGTAGTTTGGCATTATTAGTATTTTGTTCCATTGTGGAATGTGGGTTTTGTCAAGAATAGCATTTTTTGTGCAAACTAATTGTCCTTGAGGTCGTGGTGAGCTTTTGTGTTGAACTGCTTGTAGTCCATGTGGTGAAGATACTGATTGGGAATTGTTGGGTAAGGAGTTGAAGAATTTTGATCCAACAGCAATGAAGCAATATCAGTATTTACAAGAGATAATAGGAACTGGAGAATCCGAGATAACAAAGTGTAGAGTTGGATGATCACAACGGGCCAAAACAGCACCTTAGGAGCACAAAAGCTGACGTTTCAGGTCCAGACCTGAAACATCAGCTTTTGTGCTCCTAAAATGCTGTTTTGGCCTGCTGTGTTCATCCAGCTCTACACTTTGTTATCTCAGTATTTACAAGTCAGGTAGTGATTTAGAGGGATCTTGGTGGAATGTATTCCCACATACCTGGTGACCTTAGTTTTCTACGTCTAGAGATCATTAGTTTTAGATCTATGATCAAATCATTGATACATTGCTGCAGTGCAACTTGTAAATGATATATACTGCAGCATTGGTTTGCTGCTGGCAGATGAATGTTTTAAATGGTGAATGGAGGGCCAGTGAAGTGGCTTGTAGGTCCTGGATGGTGAGCTTTGAGTATTGGAATTGTACTTTACCAAGTATGTAAGAGCATGTTTCAGGTCACTTCTGATTTGTGTGGTACAGGCTTTTAGGGGTCAGACAAATTAGATGCTGCAGGGATTGAGTCTCTAACCTGCTTTGTAGGCGCCAGTGTATGCACATGCAGCTGATCCAGCTAAGGTGGTGCCCAGGACAGTGGTGATTCCAGGATGTTGATAGTGGGGAATCCAGTGCTGAATGGTGTGGTTGAATACCTGGTGGAAATGGTCAGTGCCTGGTTTTTGCAGGGCGCCAATGCTCCCAACATTCAATTCAAGCCTGAATGTTGTCCATGTCTTAGTGCAACAGTCCGTGCCCACAAGCAACATCTGAGCAGTTGTCAATGAACTGAATACTGTGCGGTCATCAGGGAGCATCACCATTTCTCACCTTAGGATATAGGGAATGTCATTGAAGCAGTCAAAGATGATTGAGCCTGAGTCACTTCCCCGAGGAACTCCTGCAGTGCAGATTGGCCTCCAATAAAAACTGAAGGCATTTTCCTTTGTGCCTGTAGAGAGTTTTTCACTGATTTTTTCCACACATTGTTTTACAAAGTCTCCTTGATGTCACATTCATTTGAATGCTATCTTGAACTTGATGGGAGACACTCTCGCCTCCCTCTCCTCTGAAATTTAGCTCTTTATCCTACTTGTAATAGAGTCTGGAGAAATGAGAGCCAATAAATTTCGCAGCGTCAATGAACAGGTTGCTTATGAGTAAGTGTCACTTGATAGCACTATTAATGACACTTTCTTCTATTTCTTTGATTCATTGTAGTCTAATTGGATAGTATTTGGCCGGATTGAGTTTGATCTGCTTTTCATTGATATTAGGTACCTGGACAATTTTACAGAATGTTGGGTAGATGGCAGCATTGTAGCTATTTTGAAATGATTAGCCAATGGCTCGGCTAAGGAGCCAACACATCAGCACCATGGCTAGGAAATTGTTGTGGGCCCATGGAAATTCTTGAAATACTGTTAATTTCCTTGTCAAGTGTATTAAATTGACTTTTTTTTCGAACATCAGGAGGAGGCTATGATTTAAAATAAAAAAAACACATTTAAAGAAGATTTTTCATCGCTACCCAATACCTCAATCTATTACAACCAGCAAAATATTTTCAGAAGTGTAGTTGCTGTTGTAATGTTGGAAAGACAGCAGCTAGTTTCCATACAAAAAGCTCGTACAAGCAATAATGTGATAACTTGTTTTTGTTTGCTCCCCTGTTCCTAGATGGACATTGAAATATTGCCATGAGATTTTTCTGAGAAAGCAGATCCAATCTAATTATAATATTTAATCTGAAAGATGTCATCTCTCAGTGTAACGTTCATTATTGCCATAGAATTTCATAGTTAATTTTTGTTTCTGAGACATAGAACAGGACTTCAGCCCACAAGTTTCTGTCTTTGAAGTGTGTTAGTTAAATACTGAGCTATGGTTGATGCACTGATGGATATTCACTTGGCATGTTTGGCTGAAGTTGGTTGCAATTGCTTTGGCTGTTTCTTTTGCATTGTGATGTTGGACTCTGCCACACTTTAAAGAAAGGGACGGTTATGAAGCAACCTCCTTTTTGGGATTGCATGGCTTTTTTAAATATAGCATAGTATTTCTGCTGTTTAGCATTATTAGATATGCCTGGTATAGTTTCCTCCATATTGTTTGTGCTCCTTGAACCTGCCTTGGAGTGCTCTGCCAAAGCACGATGTTAGAAGTTCCAGTAGAATATTCTTTTGTTAAATGCTCACAGTCTTCCATTGCCTAGTTTTTAGTTGCTGAATCTTTAGGATCTCTGCCATTTAGCACAATGATCGAATCGCGCAACACCAGTTCATGTCATAGTTAATAGCATGGAAATAGCGTGGACCCTTTGGTCCCAACTCGTCAATGCTGACTAGATATTCTAGATTAATATAGTGCCATTTGCCAGCATTTGGTCCATATCCCTCTAACCCCATCCTATTCATGTTACCCATTCAGATGCCTTTTACATGTTGTAATTGTACCAGACTCCTCCACTTCCTCTGGCAGCGCCTTCCATACATGCACCAACCTTTTGGGTTAGAGGGCGGTGTGGGTATGGAATGAGCTACCACAGCACTTGAGTCAAAAGCATGGTGGCCACTTTTACCATTACTGTCATGTACATATGCATTCACAACAGATAAATCAATGAGGATGAGGTCATTGATATCAGAATCAGAGCTTTTGCAACACAGAAAGAGGCCTTTCAGCCCATTTGTGTTTGCACTGACTATCAAATGTCCATCCATTCAATTCCTATTTTCTAGCACATAGTTCATTTTTTTTTGTATGCTATGGCACTTGAGGTGTTGATCTAAATAATCTTTGTGCTTTTAGGGTTCGTCACTCACTCTCACTATTAGGCAATGAGTTCCAGTCACACAACCTCCTGGGGTTAAACATTTTTTTTCCTCCAATCCCTTCTAAAGCTCTTGGTGCTTACCTCAGAAATTGTGCCTCCTGGTTAATGATGGGGAATAGAGGAAAAAAAATTCTTCCTATCTACCTTTGTCTGTGCATTTCAGAATTTTGTTCACTTCAATCAGATGCCCCCTCAACTCCCTGCACTGTAAGAAAACAACCCTGAGCTTCTCGTCTCACTTCAGAGCTGAATAGCTCTAGCCCGGGCAATATCCTGGTTAATTCCTTCTGCACCCTCCCCCTTGCATCCTTATTTTAGTGAGGTGACTAGAACTGCATACAATACTCTAGCTATGGCGAACTAATAAGACACAACTTCATCACCGCCTTGATCAATCCTTGTCCAATGAAGGCATGTATCCCATTTGCTCCCTTGACCATCTTATCTATCTGTCCTGTTGCCTTCAAGGATCTATGGATATGCACACCAGGTTCCTTCAGATCTGTACATTCTAGGGCTCTACGATTCCACACATAGTCCCTTCCATTGCTGTTCCTCCCAAATCTATCATCTCACTTTCCTAGGTTAAATTCCATTTACCACTTTCAGATCATCTGATTAGCCTGCTTGTTGTCATCTTGCAGTCCAAGGCTTTCCTCCTTGCCAATGGGCCCTAGTCTTTGCCTGATTATTCTCGTGCCGCTATTATATCTATAGAACACTGTTGGTTTTTCCTTGTTGTTTTTAAATTCTCATATCACCTGACAAGCCCACAATGACAGTTCTGTCTTTCAGGACTAACTCAGTGTTGATGATACTTGGGAATTCTTGCTGAAGGATTGATGTACTCTGTGCTCTCATTACCCTTAAATTTTCACGCAAGAGGTCTTAAATGTTGAGTACTGATTCATCACCTGGAGGGATGTGATAAATTAAAAGATGTAAGTGGTTTTCTTGCAGATATTTGACCTTTTTAGATTTCCAGGTCAACATTGAGGTCCCCTAGGGCGCACTCATGTCTCTACCTCTGGTAGACCTGCCTTGCTGGTCATACAGGAAAAAGGGTGGTAATGGAGGAATTGGGGATGTTGGCTGACAGTTTCGGGGTGATTGTCACTGGTTTGTTTGCCAAAGTGAAGAAAATGTTTCTATAGAAGTGGATTGGATCTGGAATGAATTGCCTCTATGGGTGGTGACAAATTCAGTTGTGGCTTTTGAAAATGTATTGGATACTAAAGTGAAGTTTTCGGGGGTGATGGGGTAAATCAGGAGAGTGGGACGAGTTAAGCTTCTCTTCCAATGGCTTGGTGGGGTCCTGATGAACCAAATGCTTGCATCAAGTGCTGAAAACATTCTGTGATTGTTTGTATGCTTCAATAAGTTCAACCTTGAGGTTTACCTTGTCACTTTGGCAGCTTGCGGTTTCCAGTCCCTGCAATCAGTTTAGTTAGCCTTTACTGCATTCTCTCTGTACCTGACTGGTTTTTCACTTTGAAGTACTTTTTTTTTCCCATTGGTATACCTGCTAGAGATGGTCTATCTGAAGCAGGTTTGAGTTTTCACAGCTTGTGTCGCATTCTGCATACAGGCAAGTTTCAGTGAGAAATGTGCTAAGTCAGCTAACATGTAACGTCCATAATGATTGCTTATTTATTATGATCCATTTAGGGACTGTTAATGTTTAATAGAAAACTGAGCACCTTTTATTTAACTAATAGAACTACACCATAGGTTTTCACATTTGCCAACCAAACATAAGCCTGCTCCTCATTCTGTATGGTTCAAAACTATTGTTTACGCTTCATTTACTCATTGTTAGATATCTGTCCCCCTATGGTGGTGTCATCAGCAAACTTGTAGATGGCATTTGTTTGGAATTTGGCAACAGCCATAGGTATACAAGGAGTACAGCAGGGGGCTGAGGACACATCCATGGGGTCGGGGTCGGGGGGGGGGGGAGGGGGGGGGCGTGGTAGCGTACCTCCAGTATTGAGTGTTATTGTGGAGGAGGCGCAGTTACCTATCCTCACTGCGGCCTACGGGTCAGAAAGCTGAGGATCCAATTGCAGGGGGTGGAGCTGAGACCACCCAGTTTTGAGATCAGTCTGGAGGATATAATGGTGTTGAAAGTGGATCTGTAGTCAACAAGGAGGAGTCTAACATTGGTATCCTTATTGTCCAGAAATTTCAGGATGAGTGCAGGGCTAGGGATATGGCATCCCCAGTGGACCTGTTACATCGGTAGGCAAACTGTAGGGGATTGAGGCAAGCTGGGAGATTGGAGTTGATGTGGGCCATGACCAGCCCGTTGAAGTACTTAATCATTATTGAAGTCAGAGCTGTTGGGTGATGGTCATTAAGGCACACTGCGTGTGTTTTAAACTAATTTAGCTTTAACTGCAAAAATAAAAACACATTTCTGGACAACCATTATCGCAAGTATGGAAGGTGTCTCTCTCTTTTTAAATTAACCTGTTCATGTGTTATGACAGATCTCAGACAGGAGAGATCTGAACGAAACCTTTTAGTATTAGTATAGCTACACTACCAGTGCACTACGAGGGCTCTGCAGGTATCTTGTTATCTTATAAAATATTCTTTTAAAATCAACCCATTCGAAATGTTATTACACACCGCTGAAGGAGATGGGATTTGAGCTTAGGCCTCCCCACTTAGAGATAAGGATACTAACCACTGTTCCATAAGGGCCTTGGAGTCATATCTTCACTATTTTAGCTAAGTAAACCCACCTGCTGCTTTATGATCTTGCCTTTCTACCTGTTAATCTCTTTAATTTAGTATGGTCCAAACCTTTTTAAGAGTAAGAGACTCCAAGCTGCTTCAATTGCATTTGTCCTATTGTCTACACAATATATGAACCACGTACTAGCCGTTGACAACACTGCTCTTCTGGAACTGAGTGTGGAGGAGCAGTGTAGAGGCCTCAAATCTTGCTTGAATACAACAAATAAACATTTTAATGAAAAAGATAATGTCATTCTCTTGTAGATTGACAGCTGTAGAGAAGTGTCATAATTGCCAGTGGTATCTTTGTGTGCAATGAAATAATTTATTTTATCAATGTGAAGGAGGCCATCACTTAACAAACAGTATTGCAGAAATGCAAAACTAACTTATAATCAAAATTGAGATTTTAAGTTACTAAGGTCTTGGGTATCTAAAACCGGAATTGAAAACAGACTTTTGAGGATTGCTGGAACATCAAATTGGAGTTGGCAGCAAAGGTTTGCACATGGGATTTGAGTGGTAATGCAAATTAATTAAATGAAACACTAGTGTTTTTGTTATGCTTGTAAGAGGTCATGTCATTATCAGCCTTTTCCCAGAAAAATGTGTTTTGAATGACACTGACACTGAAATAAAGCTCTTCAGCTTTGTAGTGTATGATCTGCGTGATTTACTTTGACTGGAAAAATTAGGAAACTTATGTGAATGTGAGCCTTAATTGCTGTTTGTTCCTTTGCCTCCTTTGAATTTCTGCCAAAAATACCAAGTTGGTTTAGAGGTGTTTCTGACTGATTAAGTGCATTTATATAATGCTTCTGGTTAGAATTATTAGACCATGTTTGACACAAGCTGTATAAAAATATTAGGGCAGATGAACCAAATGTTTGGTTCATGAGGTCAGCTTTAATGTGCATGTTAGAGAAATAGAGGGATGCAGAGATTTTTTAGAAAGAATTAGACCGTCCCCAGACTGTTGGTTGTGACCCCTGAGGGGTGCATGGCCACATTTGGCGTTATGAGCTCGCTTTCTCGTAGGCTCCAGTATCAAGTGTGGAGAGAAGACTGCCTGGTTTGGAGACACTGGCTGGGTAGCCCTGGATCCACACGATTAATGCTGTTGAACAGTCATGTGAAAATTAAGCACAAAGCACCCCAGAACATCAGAAACCACTTCTGTTGGGCTGTTTTGAATGGCACCAGAATGTTTGTGCTTTGATGGCACAGGCAAAGACAAGCAAAAGTAATTTAGTGATTGAATAATCCTGGGTTTAACCTTTTTGCCTGTGCTGTGGTTCTGCTCCTATCTGCCTCCTGTACAGGCTCTTTACCTCCAGTTAGCTTTGCAAACATTTGGAAGGGGAGGGTATCTGTGTGTGTCGATGCCTGGGCTTGGGAAGACTGCCGTGTGTTTGTTTTATACCTTTTTTGGACGTAGTGAGAGGAGTTGGGCAGGGAGTGTGTTGGTTGAGGGTGGGTGTGAAGAGTGGATTTACTTAGTCTACCTTTGGGAAATATGAACAACTTAGTAGTCATTTAGATTTATTGTGAATTATAAAAGTACTTCAAAACAGTGATTCATATTCATTTGATTTTTTTAAAGATTAAGCTTGGGGGTTTTCATTAGAACATTGGGTTACAGTCTCAGAATAAAGGCTGTTTCTGAGTGAGATGAGGCATAATGTCAAAAATATGAGTCATATTGAATAAATGTCATGGTGAGCCAAAGTAAATTTGTGAATTAATAATTCATTGTGATAATTAGACTGGTCAAAACAGGAGAATTTCAAATCAAAAAGAGACAGTATTGTGCCAAGAAGAACGGAAGTACTGAAATCTCTATTATCTTTCCCTGAAAATGAGGGCTCAAAATTTGATCCGTAACTTTGAATTCTGAATGCCTTACCTAGGTTACACCTTGCATTCGCTCTCCATTAACCCTTCTTCTGCTGTGAACTTGACAATGTGTCTAAACAGCCAAGTGTTGTAGGAGATAATGGGAACTGCAGATGCTGGAGAATCCAAGATAACAAAGTGTGAGGCTGGATGAACATGGCAGGCCAAGCAGCATCTCAGGAGCACAAAAGCTGACGTTTCCCGCCTAGACCCTTCATCAGAGATCCTGGCTCTAGTAGAACTTTGAACAATGTCCTTTTTGTTTTCTGGACCTGGGTGAAATATTGCCCATAATTGATGCAAATTAACTTCACCTGCCTTCATTGCAGACTCAAATGAGAGAAATCTGTCGAATTGGAACCAGAAAATGCTAGAAATATTCAGTTGCTCTGGCATTATCTACAAGGAGAGAAACAGAGCAATAAAACACAAATGTACAAAAGTTTTAAGCAAATACAGATGTAAGAAAAGTTGATTGGTGGGGGAAGGCACAAAAGAGATGTGTGATAGGGACACAAGTAGTGTGGTCAGCAAAATAAGTGTTTGGTGTCCCTGGTAGAGTGGAAATTGTGGGCAAAATCTTGTGCAACAGGCCGGGTTCTAATTGGTCAGAACTAGCTGGTGTTATGGGAAGCTTGCTGAGCTCCTATCTAGGTGAATACTTGTTTGCCACCAAACTCTCTATGGGTGACACAGGATTCTGCAATAGACTGGGAGCACTGAATAGAGTGTATCCAGATTGAACATGTAAATTCCTGCCTCACCTGGAAGAAGTGATTTCATCTTTTCATCTTTTCAGATGTAATACTCCACCAAACACATTCCTGTCTCCTGGGAGGGGATATTTCTTGGCTTGCCCAGGGAGATAGCAAGCGATGGGAAGGGACAGTTCAGCAGCAATTGAAGAGTGAATAAGGAGTGACTGTGGCGGATATGGTCTTTAAGCATGACCTTGAGCTTCTGCTATTTTTCAAAATTCATTTACAGGATGTGGGCATCACTGGAGAGGCCAGCATTTATTGCCCATTTCAAATTGTCTAGAAGGCAGTTAAGAGTCAACCACATTGCTGCGTGCCCAGAGTCATGTAGCCAGACCAGATTAGGTTGCTGATTTCCTTCCCTAAAGCAAAATGGGTCAGATGGGTTTTTCCTGACAATTGATAGCGGTTTCACGGTTATCATTAGACTTTTAAGTCCAGATTTTAATTGAATTCAAATTCCACCATCTGGTGTGGTCCCTGAAACATTACCTGTGTATCCAGATCAGTAGCTTAGTGATAATACCATTTGGCTATCACGACCTCTCAGCCCCACCCCCAAGCTTTTGGCTTGCTTGACATTTAAATTTACTGCACCAGTCCCCTTCTGCCCCCTCTACTTAGCTGCATTGGAACTCCAGGATACTTAGTTGAAGTTTGTGGAACAATAGCGCCTCTTATGTTTAGGCACTTCTCAGCCATTGGAGCTCAACATGAATTTAACAATTTCAGATTTGAGCCAATATTCATGATTTTTCTGGACAGCAGACATGGTAATTATTCACCTTTTCATTTCCAACTGCCCTCACCCTACCTTTTTATTTCTTTTATCAACTCATTACCATCTGCTTTGTCTAGCAGCAATATTCCTTTGGGCTTTAATCCCATTCATCTGATACTTGTCCCCTATTTTGTTTTTATTTCCCCTATCCACTGTTTTATCTATTTACTAAGTTGCATCTATGGTCATGTTTCCAGTTCTGATAGTAGTTAATCAATCTGAAATGAAATTAATTTCTTCCCTACAGAAATGTTGCCTGACGTGTTGAGCATTTGCAGAATTTTTAGTCTTTATCTGAAATGTCCAGTGGC
Organism: Stegostoma tigrinum; assembly: GCF_030684315.1. Lineage (NCBI taxonomy): Eukaryota > Metazoa > Chordata > Chondrichthyes > Orectolobiformes > Stegostomatidae > Stegostoma > Stegostoma tigrinum. The sequence continues at coordinate 12,385,014 of NC_081374.1, read as the reverse complement.
TTTGGTGTTTTTGCTCTTGTTAAAATTTAGAGAGTCTCAATATAACTTGATGTGAACGTGAGGCGACCAGCATTAAGTTATCACTGCTTTAACAGTAGATATCCTTCGTAGATGGAAATCTCATAATAGTGGAGCAAAGGGTGCTTTTTATGAGCTTCAGATAAGAAGCATTGTTTCACCCTGGTGACTATTTAGACTTTGATATGGCTAAATATATATAGGTAGATCAAGGTCTCCTTAATGCAAACATCCCTCTGCCTTTTGTTTCATGTGAGGTTAGAATTCACTCTTACAAATGAATAAGCCAGGTTAGCGGTGATGAATAATAAATCTCAGGATCGTGGCCATTTGAGTGGAATGCAATGATAAGGAATATGCTAACAGTTGGAATTATCAAGGAGAGGTGAAAAGAAATCATAAAATAGAATTCACTCAGGTTAATGGCAGCAGGAATCTCTGGCACCCAGAGCTATTAAACCTCGAGAGATTATGCAGAGGTTTTATTACATTGTAAAAGTTAAACTTTTTATAGACTTGGGGTATGGGTGACTGATGCTATATCCTCAACTGTTTTGAGCCAAATGACCTGGTACATTTACTCTTTATATGTATATTCATGGGACCTGAACATCACTGGTCAGGCCAGCATCCATTGCCCATCCCTTATCCTCCATGTGTGGATGGAGACACTTCTGCTGGGCAGAACGTCAAACCTCTCGACCATCTCTGCATTGAGGATAGACACACTGGCCATTCACAGGATTGGGATGCCAGCTTTTCTTTGCTGTTTTTGAACCAAATGGAAATGGTGTATGTGGGGTCCATTGGTGGGCTTGAGACCTCCAGGGCCAGTGGACAACACTAGGACTGAAGTGTACAGTAGATGTAGAAGTTATTTAAAGTGTTTTTTTTATTTGGTTGCAGTTTTTTTATTAATTGTCCCACTTCAAATGGGCATTTTGCTTGTTAGCTTCATGTACAGAAAGATTTGCTGTCATTGTAACTTGAATGTATACACACATGTCAAAATTTAGAATTGTGGAAACAAAAACAGAATTTGCTGGAAAAATCTCTCAGGTCTGGCAGCATCTGTGAAGAGAAAATCGTTAACATTTTGGGCTCAGTGACCATCCTCAGAACTGGAATTGTGTGGGGAGGTTGGGGAAGAAGTTGACAATACATGCCGATGTATGGTTTCTAAAGTTGCAGATAAAGCTGAAAGGCAGGCTGCGAGTTGACCTATGATGTGTTGAAGAGGGACCTCAAAGAAACAGCAATAATTAAAAAAAAAACCTTTTTGTGTTGCTGTGCACTGGGCCATATTTAGGACTCAAACTGTTTATTTTTCCTTCCTTATTCTGTTTTGCAGCTTTTAGAACAAGGATGATTGCACAGCATCTATAAAGTTACAGACATGTGCTTACTCTAAATATAAATCTTTTGGAGAATCTGTGCTGAACTGGGCAGATCTGTCTTAATTACAACTGTGCTTATTGACTGCATACAATCACAGGCAGTTAATACTGGGATATGTGGGAATTGCAGCTGTGGGCATCATGTGTAACATAAGTTAACTTCCTTGTCTAAATTCTGAATTGCAAACATTTTTTAATTTGGATGGAAAATTGTTGCTAAACAAAACCAAGTGCAACATATGAAAAGCTCAGTTGGTGGGAGAATAACTCCTTAAAGAAGCTGTATACCCTTTGTCAATATGTGATGTCAATTCTGATGACATCACTGGAGTTGAAATGTGAACTGCGTTCTTCCCGTAGATGCTGCCATGTCTGCTGAGTTTTGTCAGCAATTTGTTTTCATTTGATGCCAGTAACTTACTTGTAGCTCTACACCGATGTGCGATGTGCTTTGTTAAACTGTTGAGGCAAGTGTTAGGCTATCTATTTCTGACTGAGAAAGCATAGATCAGGGAGCTATCTAGAGCTACCACCACCGCACCCCCCCCCCCGCACCCAGCAGTGGCTGAGAACACCCTTGACTGTGCTTCCTGCAACTCAGCCCGCACACCCTACCCCCGCAATAACGGGCAAAAGAGAATCCCCCTAGTCCTCACATACCACCACACTAACCTCCGGATACAACGCAGCAGCCTCCGGCACTTCTGCCATCTACAATCCGACCCCACCACCAAACACATTTTTCCATCCCCCACCCTTGTCTCCCTACCGGAAAGACCACTCTCTCCGCGACTGCCTTGTCCGCTCCACACTCCCCTCCAACCCCACCACACACGGCACTTTCCCTTGCAACCGCAGGAAGTGCTACACTTGCCCCCACACCTCCTCCCTCACTCCCATCCCAGGCCCCAAGATGACTTTCCACATCAAGCAGATGTTCACCTGCACATCCGCCAGTGTGGCATACTGCATCTGCTGTACCCGTTGTGGCTTCTTCTACATTGGGGAAACCAAGTGGAGGCTTCAGGACTGCTTTGCAGAACACCTATGCTCGGTTCGCAGTAAACAACTGCACCTCCCAGTCGTGAACCATTTCGATTCCCCCTCCCATTCCTTAGATGACATGTCCATCCTGGGCCTCCTGCAGTGCCATAATGATGCCACCCGTAGGTTGCAGGAACAGCAACTCATATTCCACTTGGGAACCCTGCAGCCCAATGGTATCAATGTGGACTTCACAAGCTTCAAAATCTCCCCTCCCCCTACTGCATCCCAAAACCAGCCCAGCTATCCCCACCTCCCAACCTGTTCTTCCTCTCACCTATCCCCTCCTCCCATCTCAAGCCACACCTCCATTTCCCACCTACTAACCTCATCCCACCCGCTTGACCTGCCTGTCCTGCCTAGACTGACCTATCACCTCCCTTTCTCTCTGCCTGTCGTCTTCGCCTTGTCTTCGCCTCCTCTCTGCCTGTCGTCTTCGCCTCCTCTCCGCCTCCCCCTTTTCTGATGAAGGGTCTAGGCCCGAAACAACATAATAAGCTTTTGTGCTCCTAAAATGCTGCTTGCCCTGCTGTGTTCATCCAGCTCCACACTTTGTTATCTCGGATTGTCCAGCATCTGCAGTTCACGTTGTCTGTAATTTGAATTCTGCGTTTGCTTAACAAAAAATTATCTAACAAATTAAGGTATATGGGTAAAATGTAGGTATATGGAGTTGGGCATGATCTCATGTGAATAGTGAAATAGGCTTGAGGGGCTGAATGGCTTGCTTCTTCTCCTGTGTTCCACATCTTTGTAAAATGGATAGTGCAACTGGTCTGATAAACCGTTTTGAGCAAAAATGAAGCAGGTGCTAGTTTGGATGGTATTGTGGAGGCAGAAATATTTTTTGAGGTTTCTTGTCATATTAAAGGCATAGGAATTTTTTTTATTCTTGGGATTTATAATGTAGAAGGCTTCCAAACTTGTTCGGTTTAAAAGAATTAATGTTGCTTTGTAGGTTGGGGGACAACTTAGTATCATATGTAATACCTGGATTTCTGATCATTGCACAGACCAAGAAATAGAAGTGACAATAAATTATTCAATGATCAATCAATCAAATGGTAGAAGGGCCAATTGTGGGATTGGTTTTATGTACCAAACAATGTTAAGAAACTGACGAAAGTAAAATATTTTTGGAAGGTGGCTGAGAGCTTTGCTGAAACATGTGGATGGTGTGGAGATTCAGGTAAGTAAATTGAGTGAAGTAATGTGACTCTCCAGGGAGTTCTGCTTTATTCCACTCTGGTGTCAGTTCACGCCCTGGCTGTCCATTCAAACATCACGTATGGAAGACCTGCGGTACCTGCAACAAAGCCACTACATCTGTAACGTAATTGCAACTTTAGACCCGAGATTCCAGTCCGTGGTGAATTGCTTTTGGATCATTTTATTTGGGTACAAATATTGTTTATGCTGCTGCCTGCATAAATAAAAATGGCAGGACACGAATCTCAAAGTCTTACAATGCAAGAGGAGGCCATTTGGCCCATTGTGCCTACACCAGTACATGACTGTCATCAGCAATAGGTAATCTGCAGGTTTTTCCATGCACCCTTGCATATATTTTATTTAATTAATCATCCAACGTTATCTTGAATGTGCAGCTCACCTTTTAAATTAGTTTTAAAGATCTGTGAACAACGTTTTTTAGGAATCAAAGGGTCACTCACTACTGTTAGCAGGAGAAAGACAGCCAAGTGTGGTCTTTGAAAATGAAGGCCTAACAATCTTGTCCTGTTTTTCAAAAAAACATTGAAGGAGAAATTGAGATGAAAAATTTGAAGATCAAATGTATAGATAACATAAATGTGGATTGAAAGAGGATTCAAATTCCAAGTTAAAGCAAGAAAGTGACAGTGGCTTCACTAAGGCTATGGTGACAACAAACAACTGACACAACAAATATATGTGATAAAATGTGTAAGCCAGTGTATTCACACAACGCCACAGTGCCGGCATCTTTGGTAAAATTAGACCAGTATAAAACAGCTTTTCACATTCAATTTGCTGAATTAACTGCGTCGATGATTTTTGGGTGGAGTGAGCGATAACTGCTTTGTGCTTGCTTGATGTGGGGACATTGCAAAATACACGTGCAGCAATGAAAAATATATCTAGCCTTTTTTTGAATGTATGTTACAGAGAAGGGAAGAAAGTAATGGTTTTGATGAGCACACCACACAGCAGCATCCGATATTCCTGCATTTAGTGTCCAAAATAATTCTACCCTTGTAGTTAGGTCTGAAACAAATGTGTGTTTTTAAGAGGGGAATAATGTCACAGTGACCTAGCCATTGCAGAAATAGTCTCTAAAACATGTGTATCGTTAAATCTCGCACACTGTAGCATTGTAGTGACAGTAATGTAGCACTTGTGGACCCTGTTGTGCAAGCTGCCCAATTAGTTATGACTCCCTACTTGCCTTCTAATGCGTTTATTGTACACTCTGGGGATTAATCGGTTATATGCTTAATGATTGCTCTGTAAAATACCCATTGAAAGCAGCTGTGTTTATCTCACAGATTGAAAAAGGTTCATGTTTTTTGCTAGCTCACTTCAACTTTGCTCACCCCTGAGCACAATTTTCAATGTGATGTGATCTGTTAGGCTTCCTGCTAGTGACTGGATTTGTGATTGGCAAATATACAAGCTGTAGGAAACACTTTTTGCATCTTTTTTTGTTTAGAAAACCTAGCCAATATCTCTCTTCAGAAGTTGGATCAAATACTTTAACTCAGCCTGCTTATTCAGGGCATAAGTCGCAACTTTGATTCTGTTTATCTACGTCTTCCGAGCCTTTCTCTTTCAATATTGATACTTCAGGTATATGCATTTGCAATAATTTAAACATCACTATTTGAATGCTAACGTTAAGAAAACTAAGATACTCTTGAAGTCCTTTTTGTTGTATAAGGCTGAAAACTTCAAGGAATTGAGATTTTTTTTTTGTCTGACTAATGTTTGCAGTTTATTTCATGCTTTGTTCATATTTCTGTCTGAAGATGCTGGTATGAATTTTCCTAAATTACTTTGTGCTTTTGTGATAAGATGGTGTAGTAATTGCAAGAGAGGAACAATCAGTGTTTGAGTTGTTGAAAGCCCAGTTTGTGAGAAAGGTGCAAGATTAAACTGGATGTAAGGTTGTTTGGTTCCATGAAAGATCTCAAGCAGAATGTGTTGTATTGCATTCTTTCTTTTCAAGTGAAACACTGAATTGCAAGTTAATGTGAAAAATCCCCTTTGTTTCTGAAGTTTTGGAATTCTGAGTGCACTTCCAGAGCAGGTACTTTATGGATGCTTGGCTATTTGGTTACTTCAGTACTGTATGATTGTCATGGTGTACCAACCAAACCCAGTGTTGATCTCTACACACTCTCCTCCAGCAGGCATACTTGATATTGATTAGAGACTGAAGTTAGACTTTTATTACTCATCTCCGCCATCTGGATTAGGCAAATTGTGTAGCATTGTGCTGTTTGCAAATGGAAAGCTGCTAACTCAATTGGAAGATAAGTAGCACCAACTGGCAGTAGTGTAATTTTGAATAATAAGCCACTTAGTTTGATCGCTGAACTCCTACAAGTTACTGCTCACAATATATCTTAATGGGATGAATATAAGAGTTGATAATTCTGTTAGGCCATATTTTTATCCAGTTCATCTGTACTGGAGAACGTTTTGGCTTTTTTTGGTTTTTCCTTTTTAAAAATATCGTCAGGTCAAAAATTGCTTCTAAGGATTTTTTTCATGAATAGTAATATGAACAGGTGACTGAAGCAAATACAGGGTCTGGGAACCAATGTGTTGGCTAACAAGAGGGATGCAGGAAATGTTGCTTTCTTTTTCCTTCCTTGTAGTTGGCATCTGCATATTTTTCCTACCTTCTCCATCATGGATAATTTCAAGAATGCATGTTTAAAATCATAGGTGCACACAATTATCCTAAATATAAATCTTCAGGAGAATCTGTGCTGAATTATTTGACTGTTGGTTATAACCATGTTTATCAACTGAATTGGAATTGCCATGTCCAAATTGTGGCAGCTGTCATCACTTGTACTAAAAGATGATAATCTCCCTGTTTAAATTTTCAACTTGCCAGCTATTTAACTTTGTTAGAAAAATGCTATCGCTGCTAAACTGAGACTGCTTGGAGAATGCCTCCAAACACTACTTGCCAAAGTTTGGTTTGAGTAACTTAGCAGCAGAACAAATACAACACGTGATTGTAAAATAGTATGATTGGGTGAATAAACATTTTGTTTTGTCTTTTTTTTTGTTCTACTCTTTTTAACAATTCAAGTCGTTTCTCACTTTGTTTGCTGCCAGATTTCTGTTCTCAGTCGTGGAATCCTACGCCTGGTTGACAGGAAAAGATTTTAATTATCCTGTTCGTGACGTTGCAGCAGTAGAAGAATCCAGCCATCAAGGTTGAAGAAGGTCTTGAAATAATTGACAGTTGTATTGTTGATGTAGGTGTTATCATAGCATCAGGCTGCACCCTTTTGATAAGCAATTTCCAAGTGGTGTTTAGTCCAAGGTTAGAAAAATATACAATAATATTGCAATGTGACATTCCAAGCAAAACCTGTTAATCTTTGATTTGTTTGTACTTAATGGAATGACTTTGGATAAAATCTAAGGTAAATGTTTGTTAACTTCGTTTCTGCATTTTTCCTTTCTAGTTCCCCTCCTGATGTGCTTAGTTAAAATTTTCTGATTGAAAGGAGCATTTTTTGTGAGGAATAGAATATTCTTACGTTCTTTGCATGTAATGCTGAGCACATAATTGTGTGCAGTATGTTGGTTCAGGGTTAAATCCTCTTCTGTTATCCCACCAACATAGGTTTGACCCCAATCCTCAAATTTTCAACATGTAACTGCATCTGTTTTTCTCCTTCCACTTGTCTTCTGTGATATGACTGCATCACCCAGTCATATTAGATGTGAATCTTAGCAATTAAACATTTCATTTGTATAGTGCCTTTGCATTTAATTGTGTTAATTTGCTACTTTAGAGTAGAGTTATAAACAAAACTTAACACATATGCCAGGGCAGATGAACAAAGAGTTGGTCAGAGACAGGCTTTTGAAGGAGGGAAGAGAACTAGAGGAGCAGTGAGTGATAGGGAGGGACTTATAGAAAATAAGCTTAGCAACTGTGAAGGTAAAGCCAGCAATGGTGGTTAAAATAGGTGTAAAGAAACAGTTAAAGGTGCAGGTAACTTGGGTTAACATAGCCAACTCATTCCAAAAGGAAATTAGAGGGTATTTGAGTACATACCTGGATTTTAAAGTTTTTTGCTTGGTGCACGTCTAATTTGAAGACCCAACTTGTGTGACCTTTTTGGCTCACTGCCTGCCTCATAATTTAGAAGGAAGATTCAGAATTGCCTTTCAGCAAGTGACGGCAAACCACTGCCTTGTAATTTTGCCATTCGTGAGATGTGGGAGCATTGAAGTGATACTTTGGAGGGAGTTGCAAGATCCTGACCCAGTGATATTGATGGTAATGTAGTTCAGGATCAAGACAGTGTGAGACTTGGATGGGAATTTGTAGGTTGTGCTTTAGCTGTGGCTTTGACCTTCTGGGCACTAGAGGCTGTAGATTTGGAAGGTGTTGTAAAAGAATCCTTGGTGAACTGCTGCAGTGCATATTGTGAAAGATTCACATTGCTGCCAATGTGCATTGGTGGTGATGGGAATGAATGTTTAAGTTGGTGAATGGGTAACAATTGAGTGGGGTACTTTGTTCTGGATGGTATAAAATCTCTTGATTATTGGAGCTGCAACCATTCATGCAAGTGGGGAATATTCAATGTCACTTCTGATTTTGTGCCTTGCAGTTGGACAAGGAAATGGGGAGCTGAGCTATTTGCAGCAGAATTCCTAGTATCCGACCTGTTTTATTAGCCACAGGATGTATATGGCTGGTCAATGGCAATATTCAAGTCAGGTAGACATCTTGGTGTGTGTGCTGCCTTTTTAAGTAACTCCACTGATGTAGAGATTTGAATTGTTACCTGAAAATAGAGTTGTCTTTCTACTCCAACTGATGAGAGATTTTCTGCAGCCAGCAAGTTGTTAATGTTTGGAGTCTCTTTCCAGACCTCCGTGGCAGGCTAAAAATGTGCAAAGTAACTTAGTAAGAGGTTACACAGACACCAATACTTGGGCAAAAAATAAGTAGGAGTAGTGTTAATATGACAGAGTAGGCTAAGCTGAGAAAGAAACTTTTTAGTGTGTGAGATATTTAAGGAATGGAATGGAAAAATGTTCAAAATCAGTTTCACATATGTTTTTGTGTATATTTTCATAATGTAATAGAATCTAATTAGTCTACTATTGTAAACTCATTACAAGAATGACTAGCAACCAAAGGATTTTAATTTTACACTGTTTGCCACAACTTGACATCATTCTTGTTGGCTGCTGGTCAGTGTTATAGTCTGTGTGGTGGACCAAACGGTATAATGAGCTTGATTGTATGCCTCAAAGGCAAATACAAGACTAAGGTTGAGGGACTTTGCGCAGATCCCAAATACTTGTTCTACTAAGGGTAATTGATAGTATTCCAGAAAGCAGCCTCCTCATTTTCCAGATTAGTCTTTTCTCATTGTGCCCAGAAATTCAGTCATGGGACCAAGCTGATAAGGTTTGTGTTGCTGAGTTTCCATTACAAAACAGTTTTAAACTTCTTTTGTGTGGTAGATTCCCATACTTTTGAACAGTAAACAAACTGCAAATATGGTTTGAAAATCTCGTCAGAACACTGTTGTATTCCAGAAGAATGTTTTACACAGTTCGGTAGCTCCTTAAGTTAATTGTCACACTAATTTCTTTTCATCATTTCCAAACCTAACAGGAAATGCAGCATGAATCTTCTTGCATTGTATCTAATGAGGTGATCTCTTCTGAGATGATTCAGATGTTCAAATTAACCTCTCTGAATGTTTAAGGAGATAATGATGCTTACTGTTAATGTAGTAAATGTGCATGTTTGTTCCAGTTAACTTTTAAGTGTGGTGAACGTGTAGCTTTCAGAGAGTTGCCACTTAAAAGCTGTGCCAACGCATGTGCTCCAAAAATACCTTTGATTCACCTTCAGGAAAGCAAAACCTGAGATCAGGAACCTGTTACCACGAAGGGTCTAGGCCCAAAACGTCAGCTTTTGTGCTCCTGAGATGCTGCTTGGCCTGCCGTGTTCATCCAGCCTCACATTTTATTACCTGTTACCATACTGTTGGCTCTCAGTTTTACATTATGCTTTTGTAGTTATCAATTTGCCCAAATATCACTATGTTTTGAACTTTTTCTTCCCAAAACCTTCTCTGAACAGAACAATTTGGCATCTCTTTGATATTTAAAACCATGCAAAGTACTTCACCAGAGTGTTAGCAAATAAAATTTGATATCAACCACATGAGCCATTAGAACAGATGGCCAAAAGCTTGTTCAAAGATCTAAACTGTAAAGAGTTTCTTAAAGGAGAGAGAAAGAAGAGAGGTTTAAGGAGGAAGCCCCAGCATTTGTGGCCTAAACACCTAAAATGCAGCTGCTGGCAGCAATCAATTTATAATAAGGCATTCACAAGATACCGAATTTGATGAAATGCAGAAATTCTGGGGGAGAGTAGAGAACTGCATATTATTCTTCTCTTTAAAACTGTTTATTTGGTCCCTTTTACCCCTCCCCACCACCACCATTTCCTTTTGCTCCCTTTTTTTTGCATACCTTTAGTTGGCTAAGGCCAAACTTTATAATTTTCTCTGTAAATCTGTTCACCTCCCCTTGCTCCTCTTTGATTGTTGTGTGTGCCAGGATAAAGTGAGGAGTATGGTTTTACATCATTCACCCCCTTTGCAATTTTTTTGACTACAGCTTTTTTCTTCTCAATGTCTTCATCTTTAGATCAACTTCAGTTTTTGATTCTTCCTATTGGAAATATTTTGGGAATGGTTCCTACAGTAAAGACCCTGTCAGTTGTTAATCTATTTTAGAGTTATGGTTGAGAGATGCATACTGAATAGAACACTGAGAGAACTACCTAGTCCTCTTCGGAGAGGGTTTTTATTCATTCATGGGATGTGGACGTCACTGGCTAGATCAGCATTTTTGTTGTCTGTCCCTCGTTGCCCAGATCATTTAAGAGTCATACACGCTGCAAGATCCTTCTCTCACCCACAAAGGCAGATGAAGCTTCAGGTTGCCATTTCATCCAGAGGATGGCATATCCAACAATACAGCATATCTCCGCACAGCATTTTTAAAAGAAAAAGTGATGTTCAAACTTATGTAGTTGAGTTACTATTTCAAAACAACTGTTTCAGAATTGAATGCAGAGTTTTCATTTTCTTGCTTTTCATCTTTTATTATAACTTCAGGGAAGATGTATGTGGTTTGCTGGCTTGACAGCATTTACTGTCTACCCCTAACCACTCAAGATGATACTGTGGGCTGCTTCCTTGAACCACTGCAGCCCCATTTGATGTACGCACACAATGGTGTTATAGAATTCCAGGACTTGGTAGAGGACACATTTTTAAGGTGAGAGATTTAAAAGACATGTGGAGCAAGTTTTTTTACACACAGGATGGTTTGTGTGTGGATTGAACCTCCAGAGGAACTGGTGGATGCGGGTCCAATTACAATATCGAGAAGACATTTGGATAAATATGTGAATAAGAAAGTTTTGCGGGGATGGGCTAGGAGTAGGCAAGTTTGGGATTATAGTTGGCATGGACTGGTTGGACCACAGGGTCTATTTCTTGCTCTGATTCTGTGACTTCAACCCAGAGACAATGAAGGAATGTGGTATATTTCTAAGCCAAAATGATGTGTGGCTTGGAGGGGAACTTGCAGGCGATGGTGTTTCCGTGTATCTGCTGCCCTTGACCTTATAGATAGTGGCTTTGGAAGCTGCTGTCAGAATGTCCTCATTGAATTTTTGCGGTGTATTTTATAAATAGTTCACACTGCTGCTGGGTATCAGTGGTGGAGTGTGTGAATTTTAGTGGATGTGGTTACTATGAAGCACCTGCTTTGTTCCGAAGTTGTTGAGCCTCTTGTGTTGCTGAAGCTGTATTTATCAGGCAAAAAGGGAATATTGTACCACATAATAAAATGTGAGGCTGGATGAACACAGCAGGCCAAGCAGCATCTCAGATGAAGGGTCTAGGCCCGAAACGTCAGCTTTTGTGCTCCTGAGATGCTGCTTGGCCTGCTGTGTTCATCCAGCCTCACATTTTATTATCTTGGAATCTCCAGCATCTGCAGTTCCCATTATCTCTAATATTGTACCACATTCCTGACTTGAACCTTACAAATGGTGGGCAGGCTTTGGGTGTTAGTTGTTGCAGGACTCTTAGCCTGCTCTTGTAGCTACAGTAACTGAGGAATTAAAATAACTAATTGCAACTTATTCAAACTCAATGAGAAACAATGGGGTTATGTTTGACTATGTTTATCAAAAGTTTCTGAACGTCTGCTTTACTGCGCAGTGACCTCTACAGAATCTACAGTGGGAGTGCTGCTGATGGTGCCCTCATTTTATCACTACAGTGTTAAGTACCACTGGACCAGAACTAAACAAATTCTTGCATTGTTTTGAAAATTTGGGATAGTTACATGAAGGTCAGTCAATAATGTTTTCCCTGCTGTGTGTAAAATCTGTGGTGAATTGAAAGATATTTGGAGTTGTCACTTAAGTGTACATATATTCAATTTGTGCTGCTGCTTAACTGCAGATGTTACTTTAAAAATAATATTCGAGTTCAGTGCTATGTTAATCTTTTATGACTTGTTATTTCACAGTATACTACAAAGATGATATCTTGATTCCTTTATAATTAACCTCTTTTCTGCTTTCAACATTTTAATAAAGCTAGGCTGATGGTTCACACACTGAGCACGGGAGAAAGTCATAAAAGCAATTTTATGTTCTGTTCCATAAATAGTATTTCTCTTTTGGATATTACACTCAGCTACTTTTAAGTTACTTGGCAACAACAGTGAGTTTATCTTTTATAGGTTACTGTATTCATAAATTATAGCATGAAGGTACATTACTTGCCTAGTACAAAGGCAAAAAGAGCATGTCTGTTACATGCAGTCTTAATGTGCTTTGTCATGCACAATTCATTTTAACATTGCTTAATAACCTTGTTAATTTTTTTGTGTGCATCTTGGTGTTTTTAGCTCCAAGACCCAGTAAGTATGTACAGTCTTTAGCAATTTTTTTCTTAATTTTGTAATCTTACAATGGGATGAGGAGAGGTGGAATAGCTCCCCTCTTGAGACTCCACATTTAGACTCCTAATCATACAGCATGTTTTTTTTTGGAAGAAAATGCTTACTGTATTATCATTTTAAATGCCTTGCCATTCATGCTCGAAGGTGTTTAGACCCGTTGACATTTTTTCTTAAATTTTGATCAGTTCTCATGCCAATCACATTTATACAGGTTTGCTGCATAGATCTGAGCTAAAGGCAGCAAGCTCAGTAAACTGGAAAACATGTTAACCACTATCTTCTCCTAGGAGACTGAATAGCCCTTCTTTCTTCTTGCCCTTCTCCTTGTGATGAATCTCCAGCAGTGGTGGTTGACCTGTTTTAGTGTACTGAGCTTGCTGTCTTCTTTGAACTTGATTGTCTGCATCTCACACCTGTGCAGCAGACGTGTATGAGTAAATGTGATTGGCAGGAAAATTGACCCTTTTCTGAAGTTGGATCAGTCTAATCAAGTCTCAGTCGATTACATCTGTGATCTTCCTGTATTGATCTGCTTCAGTAAATGCTATCTATGCTAAATAGTGATTTTTAATAACTTACTGCTGGTGACAGGCATGACGGAGCCCTTTAATATCTCTTGTCATCTGAACTTTGCATATGTATATTTAAATTGTTGGCCATCAGTGGTTTGAGCAGTTTTCACTGAAAGGACACTGTGGGACAATTTTTTTACTTTCCAAAATTGCTTTCTGATAGTCAGGTGTTGTCTTAATATAAATATATAATATAAAAACTAAAATAGCAGCTCTCCCTGAGAGGATTCTTGCTCTTGACACCTTCTGAATGAACTGCTTCTGAGGCAGTCCCAGTGATGACTGCAAACATTCAATGACACATATCTGTGTGAAAGGATGGCAGACGAGACGCTGTCTGGAGCACCTCATATCATTACACCCTTTTTACTCTTCTAAAATTTTTAAAGTATTTCGCCAATGTTAATCTCTGGACAAGTTTTTTATTTTTTGTGTGTGGTTAAATATTTGTACTTTAATATTTCAAACTGTTATTCAGCTTTACATATGTTTGAATAAGTCATGTTTTAATAATTAGTCACTGATTTTGATACTTATTAAAGAAACCATTTGAACCTAATGTAGATAAATTGACTATGTCAATATATACCATCTTAAATGTTTGTTAGGTGGAATACTGGGACTAGAGAGAAAACAGGTTCAAACTTGATCATAACACATTGAAAATAATGCATGTTAGGAGTTATAAGATTAATGGCTCAGAGTCACAGCAAAAACTGGACAAATGGCAAGTAACATTTCTTGGAATCATAGAATCCCTACAGTGTGGAAACAGGCCATTAAGCCCATCAAGTCCACACTGACCCTCTGAAGAGCATCCACTCGGACCCTATCCCTATAATTCTGCATTTACCATGGCCAATTGACCTAAATTGAACCTTTTAGGACTGTGGAAGGGACCTGGAGAATACCCACGCAGACACGGGAGATGTGCGAACTCCACGCGTTTGTGCCATATAAACGTTAGACAATGATATTGCTGATAGGACAGAATTTAACAATAATAGAAGATCACGTGTTATAAAATAAAATGTAGACTCAAACTGCCTTAGCATCCCTGCTGGACTCTCATAAGTTCTGGGAAATTACATCTTGACTGAAAGAATGAAATGGGCTTCTCACATGACTATCCAAATCTCTAGTTACTTCTGAAATAAAAGGCTTTAAATATCTAATTTACATTAGGACAAAAACTATTCACAAAAGGTTGCGTTCTTTGATCAGTGTTAAATAGTTGGCTAGTGTCTGAGGATATTTACCTTCTTGAATCTGCCTGTGGTAACTGAAATTATTTGCTGCTTTGATCCTGTGAAGCAGGTATGGTTTTAAGTCTCTACAGTCAGTCAGGATGAATATTTGGAAACAGCAGGGCAAGCAGCATCTTAGGAGCAGAAAAGCTGACGTTTCGTGCCTTGACCCTTCATCAGAAAAGCTTTTCTGATGAAGGGTCAAGGCTCGAAACGTCAGCTTTTCTGCTCCTAAGATGCTGCTTGGCCTGCTGTGTTCATCCAGCCCCACACTTTGTTATCTTGGATTCTCCAGCATCTGCAGTTTCCATTATCTCTGAATATATGGAAACCGTTTTTATTCCTGTTTCTCAGAATGCCACTATTGGGAATTAGTTGAAAGTCATCTGACTCGACATTGTCTGTATCTTGCAGATGAGTATTCAGAGCAAAGTGTAATAAACCCTGTGTATAACTTTTCTAGTAATCGATCTGAGTCTATCATCTAACATAGACAAAAGCATAAGTTCATATATTGAAAAGGACAGGTGAGAAAGTGATAAACATAAATTTGAAACCCTAGCTCCAGGACTCAAACTTGGTACAAGTCAATAACCTGATTTGTAGAAGTTTGGGAAATGGTGCTCTGTTCAGACAAGACACAAATTTGTTTGCAACTACCAGACTGGGCAGGCCTGATGATGATACTGGGCACCTCAAATTGGTTTGTGGTGTGAAGATGACTCATCTGTGTTTTTTTTAAGTAGTAGGTGTGAGATTTTTCTTTTCCCTTGCTTATAGAAATCAGAACAGGAAATGATTCACATTTGTGTTCTCCCTGTGCTGAACATGCTGACTCACTCATTCAGACCTTGCTCATGTTGTTATCTTACAAAGTATTGAACCATTGGGTGGAGGAGAGGTTACACAATAGCATTGGGCCTGACACTGACATGATTGCTTGTTAAATTGCCGTGACGGATTCTGATAAACCAGTTTTATTTTAAAAGACCTAATTAGGCTTCAGTGTTTATTCCTATTTTCAGTTATTACATAGTCTTTTTTTACCTCTGTTTTACCCTCATCCAGATCCTAATTTTTTTTTACAAATTGAATTGGCTAGATTGGGATAGTTCAATAACAGTTGGTCTTCAGATTCTTTAATAAAAGCAAACTTTATTTAGTTTCTCTCTTATGACCAGACACCAGATGAGGTTCCTTAACTTATTGTGTTCCAGATGGGATAGCCCAAATTGTCAAGCTCCCAGATGGAGGGATGAACTGGCTCCCCTTTATTTACTTGCTTTATTGGTCGGTTGCAGCAAGATTTATATGTAAAGAATCCACTCCCATGTGAATATTGTTATGAGACCAATTTAACCAGACTCTATCTTGACTAATAACCCATTCTTTTGTTGTTAAATGTGAGGGGTAAGAAATAGAACAGATGAGAAATGAGACTGATTCCCAAAACAGGTAGAAGTTAAAAGATCAGTCTTTTTGGTTGTTCATGATGAGTGGGTAGTGGGACCTTAATGGTTAATCTGTAGACTTTGAGAATATTGGTCTTGCGGGTTAATAGAAATACTTTATTTTTGTTTGCTTTTCATGATTGTTGCCTATCAGTGGTCAGAGGAGAGCATGTTTTTTTTTGTCCTGTTTGTTTAGACTGGCTTGCTGGCTTCTAGCACTGAGTTCCATTGTGGAATGACTAGTGTGTAGTTCTTCAACTGTGACCTCAGTAGCATACACTAGTGCAGATGAGTATCTCAATTTAACTAGTGAATAGACTGGAGTTGAGCCCTGTGTATCATTGAAAGGGGAAGATACAAAATCTGACCAAACAGCTGTCTTTTCTCCAATCTTGTTTGCCATTTGAGAATTCGCACCAGATTACAGTCAGGTTTATAGTCGACGTCTCTGTTTAAGTCCATCCCATTAAAACTTTCCTCGCTCTTCAGCAGAGGAATATATTTATATAACACCGGTTCTGCCAATATGCGTGTTTGTTTAACGTGAATTGGCCTTAAAGTGATTGAATAATTGAGATAACAAGGTGTAGAGCTGGATGAACACAGCAGGCCCAGCAGCATCACAGCATCAGCACGAAAGCTGATGTTTCGGGTCTGGATGCTTCTTCAGAAAGTGAAGGGTCTAGACCTGAAACGTCAGCTTTCCTGATCCTCTGATGCTGCTTGGCCTGCTGTGTTCATCTAGCGCCACACTTTGTTATCTCGGATTCTCCAGCATCTGCTGTTCCCATTATCTCGTATTCATGATCTTTCTCTGTTTTTTGATCTCTCACACTGTCGTGCTCTCTGTTCCTCTTCTCCCACCCACCCCGTACCCCTCTCCCTCTAGCAGTCACTGCATATACATCTGCAGCCCTTTTGCCTGCATGTCCTTTTCTTATAGAAAATGTGTAGTAATTAAAAGTTTAATGTGTCTGTAAGTACTTCTAGAGTTCATTCATGGTGATGGCATTTACTCACTGAAGCAAATGCAGTCAAAGTGAGAAGAGTCTACCCACATGTATTATTGACCTTATGTGGTTATCAATTTAATAGTTTTATAATCCTGATGTGGTTGGGTTTTTTGTCCTTTTTTGGAAAGGAAGGTAGCCTAAAGGGGATTTTCTGGTAATGTTTGTACACGAAGTACGTCCTTTTAAGAGGGTATTATGCCTTTTCAAAAAGTGATTGGCTCAGCATCTGTTTTGTTTTTGATAAATTAGTTATTCTGAAACTATCTACATATTACCTCTAATTGTACATACACACATCCTCATTTTGTTACGTTATCTGCTCTATGGCTTCCCGGATTAATGTAAATCTCAGCTTGAAAATGAAGTAAAGTTTGAGAAATTTCTGAGTGGCTTTAAGGTCCAGTCCGTTCAAAATAGCTTTCTTTATATAGTGACTCAAGTGGGATGTGATTGGAGGGATGTCAGCAGTGGCAAACTTGTGCAAATGGTACTAATAATCTTCATTTCACCCCTTGTTATGCTGCACCCCTGTTGTGTCTCCCCACGTCACTTCTCTTCCAACTTTGTGAACTAATGGCACCTAGCATTAATGAGTTCATTTAGAAGGTGGAAGGACCAATTTGTTTGAATTTATCTTGTCCTTTGGATTTGGTCATGTTTTTCCTTCCTCACTCAAGTAGACCTGTGTTTTAGTTTGTGTGTCACTTAATGTGACCTAACTGGCAAAATTGTGTCAGTCTTTAAAGTAGAATCCCAAGGAATTTGATTCTCCATGGACTTAACTTGGGTCTCTGTACTGTGCAATAGTTGTGTAGTAACTTTTTTAAACTGGTCCAGTAAATGTGAATGAATGCCAGTTTTGAAGATTTACTTTCTCAGTTACCTGCTTTAGAGACAGTTACTATGTTACATCAACATTTATTTAAACAAAATGTCTTTAGTGTCTGATAGTCTAAATTATCATGTTCTTGGTTATTGTTTGCCTTGTGTATGTTTGGATTCTTTAAACTTTGTCAGACTTCAATATAGGCTTTTATCTCTGCACTCAGATTTGCAAATCATGGACCAAGGTCTTTGCATTTTGTGCATCTGAAGTTTTCAGTACGTACTTTTTAAGGAACTGTGTACCTGTGGTGAATGCAGATGTGTGTGAGGAGGTTTTGTGACAGACCGTAATGATGTCAATCAACCTTTGGTAACAAGATATCCTTTTATTAAAGTTAAAATTCTTCTTTTAAAGCTAAGTCTGTGCTCTTTGAGGCTAAATAGGCATTTTAAAACAAAATGCCTAAAGTGGATGTATACTTAGATCATAAGAAAGCTATTTCATTGAGCCTTCAGGGAGCAGCCATTTTGCTACGCAATGCACCAATCAAAGTGACTTTTAATTAAATGTTCAACTTTGCATTTCTTGTGAAGGCATTCCTGGGGATGAACAAGAACTGTGACATGATGGTTTCCTTGGAATTGGACTTGAAGAGTTAGGTTTCAACCCATTGTCCCATTTTAATAGGTGTAGATCCATATATTTGTGGGTTTGTACTTTTGCGACTGATTTGAGGAAGCTGCTGTGATGTTGAATGACATTAGGGGGGCAAGGCACTGTTTTTCAGAAAACTAGAGAATTTTTTGCTACCATCTTAAAAAGATCCTGAAAGGATGCCTAAGACTGAATGGAGCAAGGGAACAGGGTGATGATGTTTTTATTAAGGGTGAGTTGGATGAGAACTGTATAAAAATGTGGTGGGGGGGGAACTAGTAAGCAATGGGGTGAGACTTTTGTGGAGTGTGGTTAACTGAAATAAAGCTCTCATTAAAAATGAGGACTTGGACTCCTTTTTAAGTACGGTTTCTTATAATGATAAAATAGTTTTTTAAAAAAGGCTGAGGAACTAGTTGATTGCCCTTAGCAGCTCACTGCTGCTGTAACAGCAGTAGTGATGAATAAAAGTGTAGAATTGAAAAGGGACCACCATGTGATTAGCACAAGCTGTGCAAAAGTTGGCAAAAAATTCTTTTTAAGTTGGAATATTTGTTTAACTGTTTAGCACACACTTCAATCCATCCCACAGGAGGAGTACGATGAAAGTGCCTTCGATTCAAGGCTGAGTTGTAAGGATTTAAAAAAATATATTTGACCTTCAAAGCTTTTGGTTGGCTCAGGCACATACAAGTATTTGAGTAAGCTCTATTTGAACTGTTTGCTTTGAACACTTGAGTGCCATGAAATGTCTTGCTTTCTATTGTTGTAATAACCACTGCATTGCAATTAAAGGAGAAGGGAATCTTTAAGATAGTGTGCATGACTTTCTGTTCTTTCCTCTGTGCCACCAACACCAAAATGGTGACAAAATTTGATGCATTTGGTGCATATGTTACGAGAAGATGTTTCTATTGGGCTATTCAGACATTGCCTTTTAATAGATACAAATGTGTGGTACTGGTATTGATATTGTATGGAAAGTTTAGCCTCTGGCTGATATCTAAGACAACCAAATGCCCTTGCCTATATAAATATTGCTAATTTTTTAATTGATACATCAAGAACAGGACCTTTGCTTTATAATGGGCTATAAATAAATGTTGAGTGCTGAAGAATTTAAATATCAAATTTCATAATCAGTTAATACGAAAGGAGTTTTGTGAACGCCTCTGGAAGGTTGTAGGAAATTGGATCAGGTGACTAAATCTGTTTAACAGTGAGGTTTACTTAAAACTGTGGGTGGGGGTTAAACCAATTCAATCCTTAGGAAATGATTTGGCTGTGAGACATAGAATTACAAATAACAGCGCTTGGGGAATTATTCTGCAGAATACAAAAGGAAGAAGAATGTCTCAGAAGAGTAAGGTACAGCTTTGGTTTTTGTTTCAGATTTTTCAATAAGCACTAAGTGTTTTGAGGCGTTAGAGAGGATCTAGAGTAGATTCTTGTCAGTTTGTAGCAAAATCAGAAATCACTAGAGAAACCCAACAAGCAGTATTGGTGGAGGGAAAGCAGAGTCAACATGGAGTCCAGTGACCCTTCTTCACATGTAGATTCTGCTTTCTCTTCACGGATGCCTGCTTGACTGCTGAGTTTCTCCAGCAATTTCAGCTGTTGTTTGATTTGCAGTATCCACAGTTCTTATGCTTTTTTTCAGCATCTTGTCAATTCATAAGCTGCCTTCCTTATTTTGACTTAAAGCAATCAGAGGGGTTCATTTTGAATCTGTGGGGTACAACTGGTGAAATGGCTGATGTAAAAACAAGTCCCAGTTTATTTCAGAAAATGTCACATCAAATTTATTTTAGTTTAATATATCAACATTCTTTAACATCGTGCAAGCTTTTGATGAAATGTTCAATTTTGTTTATCATTACAAATCTAAACCATTTGACAATTTAGTTTAGCATTGATGTATCCAGATTGGAAAGATTCCATGTCCAGTTCCCAGGCTGTGTTTCTTGGCTAGCTGTTGCACTTTAGTCCTCAGTTTCCTGTGTGGCTTTTTGCCCCATCCAGCGCCTGCCCAGACGTTAAATGCAGCAGATGGAATAAAGCAAAAGCGGGAATGTGGTGTTGAAATGTAGGATTAATCATGGCCCTATTGAATGGTGGAGAAGATTTATTCTGCTAGTTTGTTTCAGTGCTGCTTTTCTTGTGTGTGCTTGCATGTGAATGCTGGGTAAGGAATGAACAGTTCACTTGTGATTGCTCCCAAGGTTGCATAATCTGTTGGTACTACTTGTTTCAGTTTAGAGCATTGGATAAGGTATCGTGAGAGGCTGTATCTGATACCGGTGTAAAAATGGCTGCTATGCCATTTCCTTAATTCATCTGCACCCTCCAAATCAGCTGAACTCAGGATGTGATATGTATGACTAAGTGCTGAGTGCCATGCCTGATGTGAGTTTGCAGAGCTGCAGAAGTGTAGGTTACAAAAGAATGGACTAGCAAAACCATGGGAAGACTCGTAAATAAGGTTGAGAGTTTTAATAAAAACCAGATGGTGATGAAAGGGCAGGACATGGTGTTGTTTGGGATATGAGCAATAGTTCTGAATGCGGGAGGCTAGGCCAGGAGTCCATTTAACATGCCAAAGTTGAGATAACAAAGGTATGGATGAGGGTTTTGGCTTTCAATGAGCAGAATCAGTGATGGAGCCTTCAGATTTTAAAGCAGGAGAATTTGTGGTTTTTACAATGAATATGTGGTTGAGAGTTCAACTTTGGTCAAATGTTATGCCAGGTTTATGAACACTTTGATTCAGCTTGCCCGTATTGCCAGTGAGGGGCATGGAGAATCTAGGGAATGTTGAGAAGTAGGAGCATTCCATTGATGAGATACCAATGTTACTTTCTAATTCCTAAAATCAAATGAGTTGAGCTCTTCTGTCTGTGTCAGTAATTTATATTGCATTATATCAGAACCACATAGTTTTTCCATTTGGTTGGATGTTCGATATGGGCACATAGCTTGATCTTCTAATCGTGGATGATTACAGGATGAAGACCTGGAGAAGGAGGAAGTATAATCTTGAGGTACTGTAAATACAGTTGTGCAATATAGTGACAAGTAAGAAAGTAACTCTTCCTGTCTGGTGCTTAGCACTGTGAAACCTGGTACGTCTGTGCTGTTTCCTACATAAGAACACCGGATGGGTGGACTCTGAATAGCCATGAGGTCATGCTTTTACAATTGTCACATTGGTTGCATATAATATCAGTTTTCTTACAATTTTTAAAAAAATTGTACTTTGTCAGGAAACATATACTGAGGAGTTGCTAGATTCTTTTTCCTGGGAAAGAAATATAAAAATCAGAAATGACAACTGGGTTGGGCCATAGTTTTAGTTAACTGATTTCAACCTTTATAGTGAACAAGGTTTTTTCTTTAGCACAACATTGATTTCACATTACTGCAAGTTTGAAAACTCCTTTTTTCCTTATAAAGCTGTGGAGTAGGACATATCTTTGTTCAGTGTCTATGCCTGATTTTTGAGGGGTTAGCACTACTTTTTAAAAATGCATTCATACAGGATGTGGATGTCTCTGGCTCGGCTTGGAGCCTAATTACCCCTAATTAGCCACCTACTTAACCAGGGGGCAGTTGAGTGTCAACCACATCACTGGGTCTAGAGTCACATGAAGTCCAGACCAGTTAAGAATGACAGATTTCACTCTAAGAGGCATTAGGAAACCTTGATGAATTTTTCCAACAATCCATAATGGTTTCATGGTCATGACTTTTAATTTCAGATTTTTAAAAATTGATTTCAAATTCCATCATCTGCCATGGTAGGTTTCCAATCCCCGATCCCCAGAACATTTCCCAGATCGCTGTATTAATAATCTAGTGATAATACCCCTAGGCCATTACTATTTCAAAAACCCTGAAAACCCTTGAGCATTTTGGTTCCCAAGTTTGTGGTTCTGGGGGAAGTTCTAGCACAATCCTATGTAGAGTGTCCAGGCAGGATATGAGGAAATGTATTACAAGTTCATTGTTTGTGTAGTCAACCTTGTTTGGCGAAGTTCCAGTGTTATGTTGAAGAGACCTGCTATTGAAAATGACCATTTGGAAATTAGAACAGTATAACACAGGCAAAATGGCCCTTTTCATTGCAAACTGGCTCCTAGGGAGATGAATCTCATTAGCCCCATTCTCTCTCCTTCACATCCCACCCCACCCCCAAATCCTGCAAAACTTTCCATATTTGAGCTGTGTTCAATTCATTCAAAATTTCTAGTGTCATTATTTAAACTGGTATGTGTTGTGTGTACATTTGATACTTTGAAATAGTATTGAAAGTCTTGCAGTAAATGTTGTTTTTGAGATTTCGGTGGCGCAGGCAAAGTCTGCATTTATTGCCCATTCTTAATTGCAGTTGAGACATTTGTGGTGAGCTGCTGCCTTGAATCATTCCATCTCATGTAATGGAAGCGCATCTGTAGTGTTAGGTAGAGAATTTAAGATTATTGACCCGGCAATGCTGAAAGATTAGTAATATTGTTCTAGGTCAGGATATTGAGTGACTACATGGGGAACTTGTAGGTGGTGGCATTTCCATGTGCTTGCTATCCATGATCTAGGTGGTTGTGGCTGCATGTTTGGGAGGTGCAGTTGATGGAGATTTTGATTTATTGATGTGCATTGCGTAAATGGTACACAAATGCACGTGCCTTGTGGTTGTAAATGTCTTGCGTGAAACCCGTTTATTTGAGACCTTGTTAAGCCATATTGATAGTTTGTCAAGAGTAATGCTATTCCAACATTATCAATAATAAAACAAATATGAAGGATGAATGCTGAATTGGTGTCTTTTAATTGTTATGAATGAATGTTGTCGTCTTGGGACAGGTTTGGGAAAATATGATCTGTTTTGGTCAAACATTGTGATAACATTTATATATGTGGATTCTGATGCTTTGACATCAATATGACACAAATTTCCAAACCCACTTGAATTCCAGTTATTCATTTATATCACTTTGAAACACTGCTGTAGCATTGTGCTGTGCAGTGTAAAATAGGGTAACAGTTAGATGTTTGCTTGTGTTTTTGTAGGAAATTAGAACATAGAACATTACAGCACAGTACAGGCCCTTCGGCCCTCGATGTTGTGCCGACCTGTCATACCGAATTCTGCTGTAACTTAGAACTTGGTGGGCCATAGAATGATTTGTTGTTCTTTTTAAAACAATTTAGATAAAAATTATATGTTTTAAAGAAATTCTTTTTAGAATGTTGGTGTTGCCCGCACAGCAAGCATTTCTGTTCACTTGTTTTTCCTCTAGAACTGAGTGGCTGGATAGGATCATTGCACAGTGCAGTTAAGAGTTGACCATGTCAGTGAGCCTGGAGCTGTATGTCAGCCAGACAAGGTACAGAGGAGATTTCCCTCCCTAAAGTGCATTACTGAAATCTATGGGCTTTTAAAACAATTAAGTTTATGACACTGTTACTGAGACTAGTTCGGTATTCCACATTTGTTCGTCATTTACATTTTACCAGCTTTGAACCAGTGATTAGAGCATTAATCTGGGCCCCTGGATTACTAGTCCAGTGACAATACCACTACACTATTGCCTCCTCCCATTGTCACTGTTAGATGAATGCTTTTAATGTTGGTATGACTGTGATCGCGAACTTCAGTTGGTGATCTGGGTTGCAATAGTTCACGATGCAGCAGGTCATGCGTCTTAGTTGTGTACCACCATCTCTTACTGTATTAATACTTGGTACACAATTGTAAGGTACAGTGTTAAATAATTATGGTTTTTCTGAAGGAATATTACATTTCGCACAAATGTACTGCTTTCAATAAACGTTGTGCAGATAATTTCTGTCAACATGTCAAAAAGTACCATCAATTCAAAGCTGCAATCCACAGATTTGTTTTAACCTTTGGTTTGATTTTAACTCTGTTTGATGGTTGAACTAAGTGTGTTTCGAAATCTGAATTTAAGCCAATGGGACAACAGTATGAACAACCGTCGCATGATTATTTGCGGTACTTGGGTCAGGAACTCAAATTAGGAATGTGTACAGACAGCTTCTGTTATTGTCCTTTCAAAGCCTAGAATCATGCAATGGGCCTACACTTTTAAAAGCTGATTATCAAATGGCCGGTAATATTACAAATTTTGTTGATTGAACATGGATTTCGCATCTTGCATTTGATTAAACAAGGGCATTATAACAGAGCTTACTTTTTAATTTCAAATATACACAGGTGGTCTGCCAAGCTTTTATTTAAAGGGTTTAAAGATTAAAACAGCTGATTAATATCTTCACTGTTCTCCCAAAAGGATAAAGTATTATTCAGTCATACTTACACATGCTGAGCTCCACTCTCCCTGGAAAGTAGTATACCTCGAACAGGGAATTAGAATTCTGTAAGCTGGCAGTTCTGTAGCAGATACCATCGTCACATCTGTACCTGTAGTACAGCTATAGCTTTTGTTGTTACAGCTAATGTCACTTGTTTGTGTTACTGTAAACAATTTTTTGAGCAGGCCTGCATTTGCCTATGTGGGATAGAGTAGATTAGACATAAAATGTATGGATTTGAAAATGCAGCTGATTGGTCAGACATACGGAGATCGGTGATAAGATATTACATATAAAGCTCCATGTACATGTGAACAATTTATCAATAGGGTAGGTAATAAACAATATTGTTGCATAAATACGTTTCAACAACCAAATCTTGCCACAATAATGTAGGCTTGTGCTAACGCAAATTTTCTATTATCATCCTATTTTGAAGGCTTGATAACTGCTGAGATCCCCAGAGTGGACAACTGAGAAAGAGATGCTTTTTAGACTGCAGGATTTTTTTTAAAAATGGCAGCGTGCATCATTAATGCTATAGCATGTGCAGTGACATCATTAAGCTCATGATTGGGAACATCATTCTCAAATGGGCAGCTGTACCATAGACATAACCTAACAGAACGTGCATGAATTTAGAAGAATGGGAGGTGATGTCATTAGAACATAGAACATAGAACAATACAGCACAGAACAGACCTTTCGGCCCTCGATGTTGTGCCGACCTGTGAACTAATCTAAGCCCCTTGCCCTACACTATCCCATCATTATCCATGTGCTTATCCAAGGACTGTTTAAATGCCACTAATGTGGCTGAGTTAACTACACTGGCAGGCAGGGTGTTCCACGCCCTTACCACTCTCTGAGTAAAGAACCTGTCTCTGACGTCATCATCCTCAGAAAAAGGCTCTCACTGTCCACCCTATTTAATCCTCTGAACATCTTGTATGCCTCTATTAAATCCCCTCTGAGCCTCCTTCTCTCCACTGAGAACAGACCCAAGTCCCTCAGCCTTTCTTCAGAGGGCCTACGCTCTAGACCAGGCAACATCCTGGTAAATCTCCTCTGCACCTTTTCCAATGCTTCCACATCCTTCCTGTAATGGGGCGACCAGAACTGTACGCAATATTCGAAACAAGGCCACACTAGCATTTTCTACAGTTGCAGCATGACATCATGGCTCCGGAACTCAGTCCCTCTACCAATAAAACCTAACACACCGTAAGCCTTCTTAACAGCACTATCAACCTGGGTGGCAACTTTCAGGGATCTATGTACATGGGCACCAAGATCCCTCTGCACAGCCACACTACCAAGAATCTTTCCATTGACCTGGTATTCTGCCTTCCTATTATTCCTGCCAAAGTGAATCACTTCACATTTAATCCATATTAAACTCCATTTGCCACCTTCCAGCCCAATTCTGCAGTTTATCCAAGTCTCCCTGCAACCTGCAACATTCTTCCACACTGTCCACCACTCCACTGACTTTAGTGTCATCTGCAAATTTACTAACCCATCCACCTATGCTTGCATCCAAGCCATTTATAAAAATGACAAACAGCAGTGGTCCCAAAACAAATCCTTGAGGCACACCACTAGTAACTGGACTCCAGGCTGAATATTTTCCATCAACCACCACTCGTTGCCTTCTTACAGAAAGCCAGTTTCTCATCCAAACTGCTAATTCTCCCTCAATCCCATGTCTCTGTATTCTCTTCAATAGCCTACCATGTGGAGCCTTATCAAAGGCTTTACTGAAGTCCATGTACACCACGTCAACTGCCCTTCCCTCATCCACATGCTTGGTCACCTTCTCAAAAAACTCAATGAGGTTTGTGAGTCACAACCTGCCCTTGATGAATCCATGCTGACTATCTCCTCTCATTGAAATATAAAAAGATTCCTAATGGGCTTGTCGGGGTAAATGCTGAATGTTTCCTCTCGTGGGATAGTCTAGGATGACAGGGCACGGTCTCGGGTGGAAGTTGCTAATTTAGGACTGATCAGTGGAATCTCTTGAGGATTGAGTCTCTTTGGAACTCCTTGCCTTAGAGATGGGTAAGGGCTGGGTCCTTCTGCACACTTTGAGGCTGAGATTGATTCTTGATTGGTAAGGGAATAGAGGAATTTAGGGAAAGGGACTTGAATATAAGGACACGGCTGGTCCTATTGAACAGTGGAGGAGTCTTGACGGCTGACTGGCCTACTCCTTTTCCAGTTTTTCATGGTCTTATTCTGGCATTATTCGTGCCCATACAGATGCAAATACTATTAATAATTTGTGGCTGACTATCATTGGTGATTTGTGCTCTGGTATGGGCTCTTCAGCATTGAGACCACACCTCAGTTTTAAATAAACAAAATCCCACCTTTTCACGGGGATTTTTGGAGCAGGAATCGGGCCTTGAATGTTAGACCATGTGAGCAGTTGCAATACATGAGGGTTTCAAGGAGCCTTACAACTTTAGTACCTTGGTGAAGCTGCAAGAACAGCCATTACTGTCTGGGCTCCTGACCCCAAACCTTCTATAGTGGGCTAGCGACTTACTGTTTGGCAAGCCCTCATTTTCTGTTTTCATTTTGTTTGCGTATGTTGTTTTGTGTACCATCTGGGCTGTTTAAGTTGTGACTGGCTCCAGAGAGCTTTGAAAGAAACCTGTTGTCTGCTGGGGAAACCACAAAGGTATGGGGAGAGAATTCTCTCTCCTTTTTTTGTGTAAGCATTTTTACAGTAACAAACAGTCTACTTGCCAAAATTATCAAACATTATTTTTGGGAAACAAGAAAAGGCTGTTAAAGGTTTATGAATGAAGCTAGTTACAGCTCAGAATTTTAGTCTGATTTCATAATCTCAATTCTATTTACCATATTCACTCTGGCTTCAAAATCAGATGCCTTGTGATGACCAATACAACTTGAAGATTTAAGGCTGGATGTAGCCTGACTAATACCTGTAATGTTAGAAAGAAAAAAGGTTTGTGAATGCCTACACATTTTAAAATGTAAGCATATGCTAAGACTGATCTCTTCTGAAAGCCAGCCATATAATCTTGAGGTCCGCTTGAAAATAGAGGCTTTGTGATGACTCTGTCCAGTGAGTAGTTGGTGTGGATGGGCAAGTTTTATGCTGGATTTGTAGACTGACCCTGCCACATGCAGGTCTCAGTGTAAATAAGGCAGCAGCACTTAATGAACATAACCAGATCTGAATCTGAGCAAAACAGCTCCAGTCATTTAGTATGCCTGGATTCTCATATTCAGCTGAAACTGATACCTCAGTTGTGCTCATCTATACTTGGGCATATATTGTAGCTCCGAAACTACATGATCTTCAGAATAGGCAGAAGTAAACTCTTGTTGCAGAAAATTATTGCAACACATTTATTTTTAAATTTAATTTTTGAGTTAGTCACCTACTACTGTAGGAAAAACAGTAATTTTCTGATTTGCGTAACTTATGGGTTTATGGTTAAGGCAAATTGTTCAGTGTCTGTAACTGGCAATTATGTAGGTTTACTAAAAGGTCATCACATTTTGGGGGACAGAATGTTTGGAGTGAGACTCTATCTAGCCAAAGCAACTGCCTTGTGTAAAATGTAGTTGTTAAGTTTCTTGAAATTTCCTAATATTTTTAGTAGTCATTCAGCCATTAGGATTTGCTGAACTTCAGTGTTAGCTTAGACCATATGATGGCTAGATTGGCCATTTGACCATTTTAATTCAGTGTCTTTGATTTAGCAGCTGATTTTCCACAGTAGAAATTACGATTTTCGGATTTTGACACTGTACGTAATTTTCTTTCCATGTTCTTTTCTGCTGCTCAGTAGTATACCTTAAGTACATATCATTGTCCCCTAGTAGAAAATCCAGCTCAATCTGGCGCAGTTTCCCTTCTTGTTCCTTTGGTCATGTGACAAAAAAATAGTCTGCTTTATTGACACAGGAGGTTCCAATCATGGCGTCTTCAGAAATGTGAAAGCTATACTGACAGGTCCCTCATAGCATAGAACAGACAGGGGACTATTTTCCCCCGTTTTCACGACAGTCACCTGCAATATTTTGAAACTCAAAAGTTCAACATCACAGACAGCCACTGCTGATTTCACAGCGGGTGGTTATGCAAGCTAAATGTGAAGGTAGGGTATCAAGTGGGTATTGATAATGTGCCAGGGTGCAAGTTGATGAAAGGGCCACGTGTGTGTCTACCAGAATCTGGTTGGGAGGAGGGATATGATCAGGTCCCAGGAGGCTTGGGAAATTGGATCCAGAGATACAGCAGGCGAAATTGCGTAAAGTGTTTGACACAGGGTTGGGGGTGAAAGGGTTTTGGTCCTAGGCATAGGGTTCGGGCAGGAGTTGGACTAGGTTTCTAGTTGTCTAACCTTTCCTGCGTATTTAGTAACTACTACCCTTCATATTCTCTGAAAAGAATACTTGGGTGGATTCAAGGTACAGATGAATTGCCCAATGGAATCTTAAATTTCTTGGATAGTTCCTTCAGAATCTGAAATAACAAGGTGTGGAGCTGGATGAGTACTGCAGGCCAAGCAGCATCAGAGGAGCCGGAAAGCTGACGTTTTGGGTCTAGACCTTTCAGAATTGTGATGGAGATTTTACAGGATCCAAATGCGCTGCTCTTGACATTGCTTAAGAAACAATTATCTGACCATTGGAAAATTTAAGCTATTACTTCACGGTATTCGAATTGTCTGCAATGCATTTTGATTTACGATTGATGCAGCATTAATTGTTATTTTCTAAATAATGTCTGCAGTTCCCATTGTCTGTAATAAGAGATCACTTACCTCAATGGTATTTACACAATTAAATCCAACACAATGGCATAATTCAGATTTTAAAAAAAACTGGACCCATGGGTTTACTGCCACGATATAGGAATTGTACTTTTGAGTAAATGTTGGGGACGTCATGTTTCTCTTTTTTTAATTAGAATCTAAAGTAAGATGTAACACCATTTTATCAACTTGCAAGGATACAAATATAAGTTATGCCTCTGCTGTTTATTGTAAGAATAGGAGCCGCACG
Source organism: Stegostoma tigrinum (assembly GCF_030684315.1). Classification (NCBI taxonomy): domain Eukaryota; kingdom Metazoa; phylum Chordata; class Chondrichthyes; order Orectolobiformes; family Stegostomatidae; genus Stegostoma; species Stegostoma tigrinum. The sequence goes on along the minus strand of NC_081374.1, from coordinate 12,355,153 downwards.
TCCACCTCCTGATAGTGGAAAGCATGCATTGAAAACCTCCAACACGTGAAACCATAGTATCCTGATCCTGGAGGAAAATTAATGTTGTAATATAAACTGAGATTTATATATATTTTTATTATCATTTACTTGAGGTTTGAATTGGTGACACTTGTATTTTTGTGCATCTGAAGTTAATGATTAACTAACTTGTCTTTCTCTAGCCATAATGATTTTTTTTAGACCGTGAGAGAAATATGTTGGTAGCACTAATGCGCTTTTGTTTACCTTGGGATGTTTTCCAACTTAGCAAGGCAAACCATTAGGCTTTAAGGTCTGTTAGAAATTTTTGTATTTGGTTTCCCCTTAAGCTTAGGCAAATCACCTCCGAGCTTAGAGGGTCAGAAATTATTTTATTATGACTTGCTTTGGGCAGTTCTGAGACACAGTTGTATGGATCAGCATTCTAAATGAATAATGCAGTAAATTTTTAGTATCTTTTTAGCGCAAGGTATTAGTCCCAGACGAGAAGTGATAGGATGAAACTGTGAAGAGGTTACTTGAAATTGAGAACATTTAGACTCAGGGGTATGATAGCTCTTTCTTGGAGCTATCAGCATTTCCAGTCTAGGAGTTGAAGTTACCTTAAGCCTATTGAAGCATAAGGAAAATATCTGTTTACTCGTGCTTTTGGGTACTGTGCAAGGTTTTTTGTTTGAATTTGTGTGTTTTGGGATTAATAATAGGATTGTCTCTTCTTACAATGTTTCAAACTATGCACTAAGTAAATAGTTTGGGTTATTCCATTGTGTCGTCTTTTCGTTTGGTTGTTAAATTTCTCTTTTCATTGTTAAAACAAAATTTGCAAAGTTGCATGCTTTTCTTTCTGTGAAAGCCCACCTCCTTAAAACCAAAACAAAACTAAATATGATCTGTCAAGCCAGGTTTCAGTTTGGGATCTGACTCGTCCAGCAATATCAGCTGCATCAGGAACAAGAAAATACAAACCAAGGGAAATGGGTAATGCAGTAACTAAAATCTTCTGCCCAATTTGATGTGTTTAATGTGAATGACAACTAATAGTGTAGTGGTGGGGATTCCATTGTGATATTTTGAAATTTTTTTTTTTTTGCTTTTGTCTTATCCAGATTCATACCAAGAGCTGTTGGGTAAAAGCTCAGTAAGCTTAACAGTATATTGGAAACTAATGCAACGTGACTCACTTGATAGCTTAATAATTGATTCAGAGCTCATTGTGGTTCCCCTACGTTTAGCAAGCTTCTTGTGCTTTAGTGTGCCTGTGTTTGTTTATCTTTTCTTTTAAAGTTTTGCATTTGTCATAGCATATTTCTTCTGTCAGTTGGGCCAGTGGGCTGACCAGTGGCAAATGGAGTTTAATATAGATAAGTGTAAGGTGTTGCATTATGGAAAGTCAAATCAAGGTAGGACTTTAATGGTAGGGCCTCAAGGAGTGTAGCAGAACAGAGGGAACTTGGAGTTCAGGTGCATGGGCCTCTGAAAGTGGAGTTATAGGTAGACAGGACAGTGAAGAAATCTCTACATTCAATGACCTGACTGATGAAGGCCATTATACCAAAAGTTATGTTGCAGTTGTACAGGACGTTGGTGAGGCAGCATACAGTATTGTGTTTGGTTTTGGTCACCTTGCTATAGGAAGGGTGTTAGTAAACTGAAGGGTGCAGAAGAAGTTTACAAGGATGTTGCCAGGGTTCAAGGGACTGAGATATAGGGAGAGGTTGGACAAGCTAGGACTTTTTTTTTGCCTTTAGAATGTAGGATCCCCCCTGCAGTCTCCTGTGTGTATAAGATCAAGAGAGGCATGGACATGGTGAATGCACTCAGTCTTTTTCCCAGGATTGGGAAATCAAGGATTCAAGGGTATCAGTTTAAGGTAACGGGGAAAAGAATACATGTGAACCTGAGGGGCACTGCTTTTACACAAGGTGGATGCATATGGAATGAGATGCCAGCAAAAGTTGTTGAGGCGGGTATGCGAACAACACTTAAAAGGTAATTGGATGAATACATGGATAGGAAAGGTTTAGAAGGCTATGGGCCAAATTCAGGGAAATGGGGTTAGTGTGGATGGACATTTTGGTCGGCATGGATCAGTTTGAGCTGAAAGGCATGTTTCTGTGTTTTAGGACTCTATGACTCTAATTGTTGGCGTCCTGTGGTAGAGCCATTGCAGGTTTCTGATTTTACCAACTTCAGTGCCAGAATAGAAGGAATCTCGAGTAAGACAGGGAGAGGATGGGGATGGTTATGCTGGGAGAAAACACTTAAATACGGACCTTGTGATCTTTCCATTAGGATTCCACTCAAGTGAAAGGAGATTGCTGAATTGTCAAAAAATCCAATGCCTCAGAAAGTTTTTAGTTTGCTTGTATGTGTCTTGAGGACCAGCCTAATGTATAAAGAGATTTGTGTTATAAATGAGCTGTGGTTGTTGAGTGCCCATGGATGCCTCTGAGTGTAATTTAAATGCATTTTGAATAATTCCATAGTTCATGTAGCATAAAAACAGAAATGCGAAATACTGTTTACTGCAAGATATGTTCACAGATATAGACTTGTGAAAATCTCAAACTGATAATTATGAAACCATTTTCATGCTGTACTGGATCTAAATATCTCACTAAGTGTGTGTCCAGGAGAAATACTATACACTGACCAAAGTCCATCACAGTTGGTCAGGATTAATGTGATTTCTTTTCAGATGATTTAGTTTATTGTGTTTTTTAAGTTTTTTTTTCTATTGCTTTCATCCTGTTGGCAACTAAGTGGTGTTGTACGTTGTCACTACATGCTGCACTGCAGCTTGGTTAGACAGGCAAAACAGTTTCCGCAGTTATCTTACTTCTATTTGGTTCCGATGTGCTGTTTCCCAGATGCGACGCAATTTTGTGTCTCTGTTTTCTCTGACTTTTTATTTGGGGAAGTGACATTCTGTACCCTCTTGTAATCTCAGCAAGATTGCAAGCTGAAGAAGGCTGGGTGAGTTATGTCATTATTTATATGCACATCTATGCTGTTGAGCTGGATATATTTTGTTGCCTAAGCTTACTTTATGTGTAAAAGGTTCTTTTCCATTTATTTGAATGATCTGTGTTTACAGCAAATCCAGTTTGCAGATGAAAAGCAGGAGTTCAGCAGATTCCCTACCAAAACTGGTCGGAGGTCTCTGTCACGTTCAATTTCTCAATCTTCCACGGACAGCTACAGCTCAGGTAGTAACTCAAGTAATACTTTTTTTTTCTTTTCTTCGTCCTCGTTAATTACTTGCTTTTTCTTCTTCCCCATCACTACTTCTGTTTACTTTGTTTTCTCCACTGTGTACAGTTTGCCTTTTCTGTTTATAGCTTGCATATCAAATATTCAGGATAACTCTTTTATAGAGTTTATAATAAAAGAATTGGATGTTTAGTAAGTGGATATGTGCATTCTTTTGAAAGTACTGTTCTTTTTGGTTTATGCTAATCTGAAATAAACAGTTATTTCTTAAGATAGTTTGGAGAGGCTCGGCTCGTTTCCTTGGGAGTTTAGAATTTCAGTGATCTGATTTGAAGTTTTATAAGATCCTGAATAGTCTCGACAAACGGGTCATAGAAAGGATGTTTCTGCTGGGTGAGCCCGGAACTTGGGGACATTGTTTTGAAATTGTCACTCTTTCAGTGCAGAGATGAAGTATTTTCCGAGGATTGAGACTCTTTGGATTGCTGTGCCTAAGAGTGGTGGAGGCAGTGTCATGGAATGTTTTTTAGAGAGGTGAATTGATTCTTGTTTGGCCGAGTAATCAAACATTATTGGTGTAAATGGCAATGTTGTATTTGGAACAAATGCAGATCGGTCATGGTCTTATCTAATAGTGGAGCATATTTTGGGAGCTGAATGATCTAATTCTGCTCATATATTTCATATATGTTCGTATGCTTGAGTGTTTCTCAGATCAAAAACTTAGGGTGAATTTAATGCACTCACCATTGTTGTGTTTAGTGGGATATGTTTAATCGAGTAAGGCAGGATCTGTTCCTTTTGCTCTCAGCTAGTTCTCGGCTGGAAGGTGCTTAGACCCATTCTTGGCCTGACAATGGTTTAGACCTTTTTAAGTAGACAATTGATCCCTCTTTGGGGTAGTCTCATTCTGACTGTCACTGGAGTTCTCCAAAAGGCAGGCGGGCAGTTTAAATGAAGGAAGATAATGAGCAAACTTGCCTGAGGCTGTTTGTGGGTTTCCAGAGTGAAAGGCCTCTCATTGAGGCAATAGTTGCCTGACTGGAGGATTTGGCATCAGAAAGGTGTCTGCTGTATGCAACATCTCTATCCTTACTAATGAAACCCCTGCTCCCGTTGCAACCCCCAGCCCATCATCACTCCCCTGTGGCCCGAGATTGGGTCGCTAGTTTGAGACTTGGGTACCAATTGCACTGGCAGCAGCCATCACTCTGACACTGCTGCTAACATGAGCCACTGGACTCTGGTTGACAGCTCCTGGTAGACAAGGTTTTCACTCTCTGGCTTCTTAGATGCCAGGGAAGGAACACTATTGTCCAGTAAAGTGATGTACCAGAGGTGTTCCTGTAGAGAGGTGATATGGGGCTCATATAAACTCTGTAACCAATGGTTGAGATCCCTTTCGCTTCATTAAATCTAATACCCAGTTATTGACTTGCAAATTATTTTTTGAAGAATAAAAAAATTTTACAAGTAATGTTTTTGTGTAATGTCAGAAAACCTAGGAACTTTTAAGCTTGGAAAAATCTTTATTGGTTTTAGTCATCCTTTGAATATTGAACCACAAGGACTGAATTAGAGAAATTGTGAAATGCCGAGGTAGTACGATGTCCTGACATGGCTATTAGACCTATTGATTTGCATTTCCAGTTCCAATTGGTTGCTTCAATTATAGCAAGTCTTGCTAAATTTTTTATGCTGTAAACTATTGCTCCATATCTCTTAGTTCGTCATCTGCTACGTTCAGCATTTTAAACAGGTGCACTTTACCATGAAACTCAGTTGAGTAACCTGTGAGGTGGTTCTTGACTATGGAGACATTCTGCTGACTGTAAACAAATTTATTTAATTCAGCAGAGCAACACAAAAATCACTGCACTTTGAAAAGCAGTTATTTATTATTGACATAAGCAGCTCCACTTGTGTTAAACTGTCAGATATAATGTAATGAAAAATGACCTAATTTCTCTTCCTGATCTCTGCTAAATCCGGTCAAATAGAAGATATTTGGCTTTTCTTCGTTATTCTTTCTGTTGTTCCTTTCTCTTTCGTTGTCCTTTTTTCCATGTTTTTCTTTTTCCCCACTTGTTTGTCTCCCATCCCTTTTTGATCTTTTTAAGACAGTTTTTTATGTTTCCATTTTCTATTATACGTTGTCACATTGTCCTAAATTAAAACAGAACTGCGGATGCTGTAAATCAGAAACAAAAACAAAGTTGCTGGAAAAGCTCGGCAGGCCTGGTAGTATCTCTGAAGAAAAAAATCAGATTTAATGCTTCAAGTCTGGTGACCCTTCCTCAAAACATTTTTGTACTGTTGCACTGGTGCTCTGTCTATTATGCGTTGGTCTGTAATCTTGGGCAAGATAGTTTCTAAAATTTTAGGAACCATTCAGTAAAAGCACAAGTTTACAGCTCCCTCAGTCTCCTAATGTTTTCCTGGCAGACATCCTGGTTTCTATGGCTGTTGTCCTGATCATGTAGAGAGTACAATCATTTATCTCCGCTTTCTGTCTCCTTTTTCACGTAACCTAGTTACACTTGGCACTTCCTGATGGGACGATCACCAGTGAGATCCAAATTGTTATGGGGTGCACTGCTTGGTGGCAGGATTTGTTCTCAACAATTCTATTATGAGGAAAGAGAGATCTGGATGAAAACATTTCACCTATTGCCCTTGCTTCTGTCCCTGGGTCTGTTGCATTCCTCCAAAAGAGAGGATTAGAATGTCCAAGTATTTAATGAGTCAGTAGAATGATTTTTTTTTTGTAGATTATTATGGATATATTCTTTCTGCATCCTTTCCCAATCCCACAAAATGGCAGAGATTTAACCTTAACCAAACTCTTTACATGCTTTGGCATTGTTTTGAGCATGTTATCTATAATTCTCAACAACACAATATTTGCCTGCAAAATTTGTGGCATGTATTTTGAGCAATGGTTCCTTGATCTCCCGTTTCTACTGCCTTTGTATTCTTTTACTGCTGAGCCATTTACAATTTTTAACATTATTATTTGCACATTGTCTTTTTCTGTTTAGCTGCATCCTATACGGACAGTTCTGACGATGAGACCTCCCCAAGAGACAAGCAGCAAACCAATTCGAAGAACAGTAGTGACTTTTGTGTGAAGAACATCAAGCAGGCAGAGTTTGGACGCAGGGAGATTGAAATTGCTGAGCAAGGTACGTTAGGGCAGCGACTATACTGGGTGCACCAGTAGCTTATCCTTTCAGAAATCGTATCTTGAAATATAAACTGAATTAGTTATAGAGGTTTCTTGAAGTTATTTGGCAGTAAGTAATCGGATACACTGCACTATAATATTAAATATTTTTACTGATTTCTTCCTCGTACTCTGTCCCTTCTTGGTCCTTCAACAGACCTCTCATCTTTGTGAGATGCAGGACATTATTGCAATTAAGTACATAATGGCTGATGAGTTGAACTTGACTGGTAAATTCCGTCTGGTCTTGCACTGCACCCAATTTCTTGGTCTTTGCAGAACCAACACGTGTATTCGATCGTAGCTTCCACCTTGTTACTAATCTGTATAAATTTGAGAGGTGTTGTTCAAATCACAAATGAAATGGAGTATTTTCCCTATCGGGCGATGTACTGAAAAAGGTTGAGACCCTGTAGTATGCCCGTCTCGTGGTAGCATCTTTTAGTTTGTCCACTTTGGCTAGTGACCCCAGTGTTTATACTTGCTTGTAATGACAGTTATTGCTGTTGACTTTCTGGCATGTCATACATTGCAAAATTTCAGTTGAAATCAGTGACATTGCAGTACTGAGAAGGAATACACAGGGATGTTAGTTAGTGAAGATCTCATAAATTTGAGTGCGACGAGTTCTGGATATTTTTCTAATCGACTTGGTTGGAAAATTTATTACATGCCTTTGGAGCTGGTAAGGCTTGTAGTGACAAAGTCTCTAAAGTTGTGCAGTGTACCACTATTAGTGCTAACTGATTTCAGACTGTGAAGAAAAAATGCTAAATTTCCACCCCTCTGTTTAGTCTGTTTCTATGCTAGAATTAATTGGTTTGTGGAAAATTTTGCGCACTCAAAGCATTAATGCTTTAAAAAGGCACATTGCGTCTTGGGTACAGTTTTTTTTGCTGTTTTGCGTAGTTGGTTCAGCTGTGCTGGCATGAAATGAATAAGCCTTTTAAAGTCGTACAGTGACCAGCAAGTGCATTGATATCTTTCTTGTGAAATACTGCTTAGATATAAAAAGGCAGAGAGTCCCAGACTCTGCAGTTTCAGCAGCATACAAAGTTCTTTGGACTAGTATTTATGGGGTCATCCCTGTTACTAAAATGTAAAAGTTAATTTTCAATTACCTTCACCTTCCTAGATGGAATTACTTATGAAGCATGGTGTTAAAAATACTCCACAGGTCAGCTTCTAATTATTTAACCTTACGTTAAACACAGATTCACACCAACTTTGATGAAAACACATACTACCTCTTTCTCGGGTCTAATTTAAGACATCTGTGGTCTGACGTTTCCTAACAGACCACAGATGTCTTAAATTAGACCTGAGAAAGAGGTAGTATGTGTTTTCATCAAAGTTGGTGTGAATCTGTGTTTAACGTAAGGTTAAATAATTAGAAGCTGACCTGTGGAGTATTTTTAACACCATGCTTCATAAGTAATTCCATCTAGGAAGGTGAAGGTAATTGAAAATTAACTTATACATTTTAGTAACAGGGATGACCCCATAAATACTAGTCCAAAGAACTTTGTATGCTGCTGAAACTGCAGAGTCTGGGACTCTCTGCCTTTTTATATCTAAGCAGTATTTCACATGAAAGATATCAATGCACTTGCTGGTCACTGTATGACTTTAAAAGGCTTATTCATTTCATGCTTCAAAAAGCTATTCCTTTCTCACAGGATCTCACCATTGCATTGAGTTTGTGTTAGAATGTTAAACTTTTTTTATTTCTTCATTTTACTAAGATTATTTTCAGGATCAAATTCCTGTAAGTTGCTTTCAGTAGTTTAGCCATTGGATTTAAATATCATGAGGTTGATCCTCACGTATGTGTTTTATATAATCTAAGCTGATAGGTTAGTGCAATGCTGAATGCAGTACTGCATTTTCAGAGATACTGTTATTTTAGCCAAGGGGTATAAACTGATGCACTGATTAATAAGACCTACTTGTTTGACAATCTAGATTTAGCATGCAGAATCACAATTGTTACGGCACTGAAGGAAGGCCTTTTGGCTGTATTGCCTCCTGATCGCCTGCCTTCTCCCCATATTTCTGGATAGCATGTCCATCCAAATAATCATCTAATACCTTGAATGCCTCAGTTGAACCTGCATCTACCACATTTCCAGGCAGAGCATTCCATAACGTAACTACTTGCCACTCCATACCTCTATCCAGCAGATTTTGAAAGCTGCATCGTAGCTTCACTTAGCCTCCAAAGAGAATATTACCAGTTTTTAAAAATTTATCCTCATAATGGAAGATTCTCATTCCTGGAACTGTTCTTGAATGATTTTGGTTTTATTGCTGACCGCACCGCCCCCCCCCCCAAAAAAAAATTAAATCCGATGCGCTTATACCAAGGAACCATATAGATATAATTGTCATTCATTGGCTGTTACCTGTCTGCACTAGCTCTGTGACAGTGAGGTGCACACAGGTACCAGAATACTACCCTGGGGATGCAGAGAAGAGGCAAGGATGGGGTAGTGGTGGAGGAAGTATCAGTCTTATCTTCCATTTTCCCCCTCAGCAGCAGCATCTGATTGATCTTGTGAGGAGTCCATTTGTTTGGTTTTCTGAGGTGTTTTGGGTAATTCACTGTGAATATTAACAACTGAAACACCAAAGGTAGGGGAAATGAAGCAGCATTTGCTTTTGTAGGGTTAGGTGTCTGGTCAGCCGCTCACACTTTAACAATGTACAAAAAAAAACCCACTCAAAAGCAGGGTCGTTGTAACTCAAACCAAATAATTAGAACCCTAAAATTATCAGTATTGCAGTAGTTGATGGCTGAAATAAAATACAGTGACAATCAGACATTGCGAGGCTTGTTGGATGAAATTTCAATTTTTCTACCTCCCCAGCACTGTTCTGCAAGTCAGCTCATTTTCTGCAGTTTTTTTTGTTGATCTCCCTGGTTTTTGCCTACAGATGATTCTGCAACATGTTTTGTAATGATGTTAATGTGCACCAATGCATTGGACAATAGTTTTTTTTTAAAAATCTTTTTAAATAAACCGTATACTTAGCAAATTATCTTCTTTCAACTTGTTATGTTTGGTTATTTGATAATTGCTAATTTTTCCTTCCAGAAATGTCAGCTCTTGTGGCACTACGAAAACGAGCACAGGGTGAAAAACCACTGGCTGGAGCCAAAATTGTGGGCTGCACTCACATTACTGCTCAAACTGCGGTGAGTAATTGGTGCGGTAGCCTGGATAGCTGTCAGTGGATTAAACTGGTCAGACGTCATAAACTTATTTCTGGCTTCCCAAATTATCTGGCGCAGAAAGCCATTGCTTAGAAAAACAGAAATTGTACAGCCTCAGGGATCACCATTGACTGATAGGAAGTGAAATTGACTAGCTGTACAAGTGTCAAGGCTAAATAATGAAGATTTCTAGTATGTTGTGATTATTTGGGAATTTGAGTTCTAAAGTTTGAGGTAAATGGGCTTTTGGTTTTCACTTTTCTGAAAGTTCTTTTTAAGAGCTAGAAACTCTAGTGGTGGGTTAAAGCAGCATTTCTAACAAATTGTGACTTGATACAAATGGCAAACTACTGTTGAGACAATTGCTGAAGTATTTCCAACTTTAAGTACATTTAAGTCGTCATTGGACAAGCATATGGACGTACATGGAATAGTGTAGGTTAGATGGGCTTCAGATTGGTATGACAGGTCGGCACAACATTGAAGGCCGAAGGGCCTGTACTGTGCTGTAATGTTCTATGTTCTATTTACTAGGTTGAGCTTTTACAACTTGGAGAAACAAAGAGCTAAAACAGGTTCATTTCAGAAGACCAATACCAGCAAATGTGTTTTTTATCAACATGAAAGATCCTTGTTTCTTCTTTTAAAGAGTTTAGTAATTTTTGAGTCAGGAAGATATATTTAAAGATACAGCAGTCACCGTTCTAAATCAGAAACAAAGCCAGAAACTGTTGGAAAAGCTCAGCAGGTCTGGCAGCATCTGTGGAGAGAGATCAATTAGCCTCCTGGGTGGAGTGATCCGTCCTCAGAACTGATATCTCTGTTTTGTAGTTATTTGCTGTCAGGAGATCAGTTCTTAGTAAGATATTTGTACCTAAGTTATGAAAAGCACAGGTACAAGAGCAGAAATATATCGACAAAAAAGGCTCAAATTATCTTATACAAGTAGAAAACTGATTTCAAAACGTGGAGTGAATCTTACAGCTACATTGAAAAGGTGCTATCTTTGATCATGTGCATGTGTGGGAATTGTATCTTTTAAGTAAGTTTCACTGATGTGATCAGTCTAACTCTCCAGTTATTTTGAAACGTAACTAGCAATGCAGATTTTTATGTTGGCTTCAGAGGGGTGCCCTGGCTGTAATTGCTTGGCTCTTGCCTGGTCAGCATTAACCCCATAAATAAGCTAACTAGATTCAGTAAATCATCCTACTATGAATCCAGAATAAAAGTAGTTTGTGTGACTCTGTTAATGTATTAAATGGTGGCAGCTAGTTCTAAGGCCATTATCCAATAAAGACCAGCCAATAGCATTAAGAACCGAGAGAGCAAAGGTCCAAGGCCAGTTTTATTTGCATCTCTATAGGTGCTGCTGTTTAATTGCAGAATTGTTGGCTAGTGTTGATAATGTGTAACGATTAGGTTCCTAATAGAAACTGTTTATTTCGTACTCATTTTAAAGATTCTGTCCTCCCATTAAGCCAGTGCCATGCTCTTAATGTCCTATCAATGCACTTTGTTTGCTGTATTGATTATTGGATTTTACTAAGTAATAGCATCTGCATTATATTTAATTGTAATGATGTATCTAGTTTTAATTGTGTGCTTCTAAAAGAAAGGTTTCCATTTATGTAGCTTTTTTTCCATGACTTCAAGGTGTACCCTCTTTATGTGCTTGATGCAGGTCCTTATAGAGACCCTGGGAGCCCTTGGAGCACAGTGTCGTTGGGCAGCCTGTAATATTTACTCCACACAGAATGAGGTTGCAGCTGCACTTGCTGAAGCTGGTATGTTCATACTTCACTTGTGTGCTAAGTTTGTGCTTTTGTGTTTCTACTTTGCTACTGACCTGCTGTTTGCCTTTTGACTGCTGGCCAAAGGAAAGCATTTACCTTGTCAGTTTTGTGCTCTCCATTTTCTCTGAAGGTGTTGGCTCTGAATACTGAGGTGTAGGTGCTGATTGCCACCTGTACTTTATCTAAGTATGAATGACTATTTATGGGGCAGTTTTCGCCAGACCTGAACTCTTTATTCCAGCAGTGCTTTCTTGCTCAAACATTTTCCTCCTTTTATTAGGGGAACTGAGGCTAATTTTAACTCCTGAACTTTTGTCCTTACTCGGATCAGTGAGTGGAACAGACTGGGGTTTGAAAGCATTGTCTTGGTTTGTGTAGCTAACCTATTCGTAGACATGCTGCTCCATTAATGGAGCTGATTTATTTTTAAAATACCCTACGTATTGGTAAACTCAGTATCACATTTGATAACTTGCAGGCTTTGACATTAAGCAATCTCCAAAATTTCTGTTGCTTTATATGAAGGGATTATTAATTCTGTCAGTTGTGTATTTACTTACATTCAGGTGATGGACAATAACTGGGGTTTGATTGTGTTCCTCCAGATTGGAGCAGACTGAAACAGTGGTTCTCTGGTCAGGAGGTACATTTATGTAATGTGTCTCTGTGAACAAAAGCTTATGTATGTAAACGTTAGACTCTGTTTACATCCTCCAGTATCTGAAATAGAACAAGATGCACCCACCTTTTTTTCAAAAGTCTAGGGAACTTAACTGGAGGTGGGCAGGGATCAAGCACAGAGTTATATCCCAGTGTCCTGCTGGGATTGCATTCCAGGAATAATTTACCCAAAGACAGGGCCTTGGCTTGTCTGATGCTTTATTCTGTGTCACTTTCCTGGAGGTTCTTTCTCTGTGGTGGTTTCCTATTGCTTTCCACTATCAAGTTGAGGAGGAGGCAGGTCCTAAATCCACCTCAACCAGATTAAGAATTGAATGCATGCCATTGGTGGTGTTCTGAATCAGATTGCCATCTGGTTAATTTGAGCTAATCAGCCCTCACTGCTGGAATTATGACATTATACAGGTTTCCAGATCAAGTAGCAAATTATTGTTATCAGAGTTCAAAGCAAAGCCCTTCAACATACAGTAGAAATGGAATATGTTGATAGTCTCTTGCGCAAAACAGACTTAGCGAAAGCCTTTGTGTTTGCAGTTTGGTGACAACTGACGACTAACCAGGCTCTGCTTGATCAGCATATCGAGCAATAAACATTAAAGGTGAGGTTTAGGATTGTATTGTTTCAAGTTCTGTGTCAAAATGTGAAAGCTTGCAGTTGCACAGAGTATGTTTGGATTTGCTGCAATATTTGCTTTTCAATAGGCTGTTTAATTTTATTTTAGTTCTGGAGCACTCATGCAAAGGTTATACAGAGTCCATGCATTGTCCTGCCTAGTGCACTGATGATCTTGAACCAGGTAGTGACCTCTCGATCATAAGTCAAAGGTTTGCAAGACTGTGTATATTTAAAAAATATCTTTAGCTGCTTGAGTGTGGGGTGGTAAATAAAACAGCTTTGAGTAATGTGGAAAATAACAACCTCTAGTCGTTCTTTCTTCTCCTGCCTCTACCTCCATCCTACTCCCACTCCCATCTGTCCATTTTAAAGTAAGCCATAGTGAGCTTACATAATGTGGTAATTAAATAAAGCTAATTTTATCAGTAATCTGTCAAAATAAAACATTCTGATGTGAGGTTGAGCTTTCCCAAAATACTGTGAGCGCTTCCAAAGGTGAGTAAAGTCTCTTTGCCAATCAGTTTATGCTCACTGACTTCAGTTAACTCCTTGTTCTGTACTGCCTTGATTTTCCAGCTTCCTACCCTTGTTTTAAATTCCTCTATGCCTTCACCCCTCCACATTCTTTGAAATCTCCCCTAGATAGTCAACTCTCAGAAATCCGTATTCCTCCAATTTCTCCCCCATTAAGTCCCACTTGCCGATGCCCAGTTTGAGTTCCACCAGAGCCACAACTCCTAACCACCTTATGGCCTTGGACAAAACAAAATAGATAAGAAATGATTTCTGTAGGTAAGATGAGACTGACTGACTGCTGTTGACATCAAGATTGCGTTTAAGTTTGACATAGAGTCCTAGCAAAATTAGAGTCGATGAAAACTAAATGAAAGTTGTTTGCTGGTTGGGGAAATGCATGGTACGAAGGCACTTGGGTATGGCTGGTTGGTTTGGTTTTTTTTTATTGTTACATGTACCGAAAACGGTGAAAAGCCTTGTTTTAAGAGCGGTAAAGCCAGACCTCTTGCCCTCCCCCTCCCCTTTCTCTCTTCCTTGCCCTTTCTTTCTCTCTCGCCCCTTCTTCTCGCCCCTTCTTCTCGCCCCCCCCCCCCCTTTGGGTTGCAGTGAAATGCTTCAGTGAGAGAAGACAAAAACAGTTGTAGCTATCGTTGTGTTGTATGAATGTTTACCAACAATTTCTATCCATTTCAATGGAAATGTGTTCTTTTAACTGCAGTTGCTGTATGGCCTGCACAAACACTTCCCGCTGAGGGTGCCTAACTTACACAAAAGTCGATTGTGTATCCTACACTGATACACGGACTTGGAAACACAGTCTAATCCCATGTCTTGGGTTTCGGCAGTGGTGTTCTAGCCACTTTAATGGTTTGTCTGTGCCCACTTTTTAGATGTAATGTTTAAGTTTTTGTGTATGAATGCTGTGTCAGGTTACTGATCGTTTACACTGGGACATGATAGTGATACCTGCAACAAATGCATCCCTTGGGACAAACTATAAGTCCCCCTAACGTAGTGTAAATATGATTCTCTTATCTGCAGTAAGCTTCAGAGTGTTTAGCTCCATTTGTACATTAGCATAAAGCCAGCTTAAGGAAAAAAATTGAAGGCTGACGTGACCCCATTCACCCTTAGCACATCCCACTCTTGTCCTTTTAAAGAAGTTGACAATTGTTCATAAGGCCTGCGAGAAAGTAGTAGAGAAATGATGGACTGATTAGTAGAAATACATATTTTTTAGGTTTAACTTGAGAAAATACTGTCCTCTCTGAGCAGAGATAATGGGAACTGCAGATGCTGGAGAATTCCAAGATAATCAAATGTGAGGCTGGATGAACACAGCAGGCCAAGCAGCATCTCGGGAGCACAAAAGCTGACGTTTCGGGCCTAGACCCTTCATCAGAGAGGGGGATGGGGAGAGGGAGCTGGAATAAATAGGGAGAGAGGGGGAGGCGGACCGAAGATGGAGAGTAAAGAAGATAGGTGGAGAGAGTGTAGGTGGGGAGGTAGGGACGGGATAGGTCAGTCCAGGGAAGACGGACAGGTCAAGGAGGTGGGATGAGGTTAGTAGGTAGCTGGGGGTGCGGCTTGGGGTGGGAAGAAGGGATGGGTGAGAGGAAGAACCGGTTAGGGAGGCAGAGACAGGTTGGACTGGTTTTGGGATGCAGTGGGTGGGGGGGAAGAGCTGGGCTGGTTGTGTGGTGCAGTGGGGGGAGGGGACGAACTAGGCTGGTTATGGGATGCAGTAGGGGAAGGGGAGATTTTGAAACTGGTGAAGTCCACATTGATACCATTAGGCTGCAGGGTTCCCAGGTGGAATATGAGTTGCTGTTCCTGCAACCTTCGGGTGGCATCATTGTGGCAGTGCAGGAGGCCCATGATGGACATGTCATCTAGAGAATGGGAGGGGGAGTGGAAATGGTTTGCGACTGGGAGGTGCAGTTGTTTGTTGCGAACTGAGCGGAGGTGTTCTGCAAAGCGGTCCCCAAGCCTCCGCTTGGTTTCCCCAATGTAGAGGAAGCCGCACCGGGTACAATGGATGCAGTATACCACATTGGCAGATGTGCAGGTGAACCTCTGCTTAATGGGGAATGTCATCTTGGGGCCTGCGATAGGGGTGAGGGAGGAGGTGTGGGGACAAGTGTAGCATTTCCTGCGGTTGCAGGGGAAGGTGCCGGGTGTGGTGGGGTTGGAGGGCAGTGTGGAGCGGACAAGGGAGTCACGGAGAGAGTGGTCTCTCCGGAAAGCAGACAGGGGAGGGGATGGAAAAATGTCTTGGGTGGTGGGGTCGGATTGTAAATGGCGGAAGTGTCGGAGGATGATGCGTTGTATCCGGAGGTTGGTAGGGTGGTGTGTGAGAACGAGGGGGATCCTCTTGGGGCGGTTGTGGCGGGGGCGGGGTGTGAGGGATGTGCATACTGGTTTGGTAGCCAACTGCTGTGGCTGAGAACCAAATTTACTTATAATTTTCTATATGGGGCATTTGTTGAAACTCCTAAGACTGGTGAGTGAAGGATCTATTTTTTTTAAGAAAAAAATCTCGAACGCATCAGTAGCTGGCCTTCATGAGGCAGGCAAATTTATCTTGGATTGCCAGAAGATGTACAGATACCAGATGCTCCCACACCCTTTGAGGTCAATGTAAAAGCTGATGCGTGCAACTAGAAATTGCAGTTTCACCAGCACCACTTCATATGCTGTGAAAAAGTTGACAGCGTACCATTCTTCTCACATTCCTTCAAAAAGGAATAAAGCAAAACTTCTGTGTGCAAATTTATCAATGTCAATCAGAAACTTGT
Source organism: Stegostoma tigrinum (assembly GCF_030684315.1). NCBI lineage: Eukaryota > Metazoa > Chordata > Chondrichthyes > Orectolobiformes > Stegostomatidae > Stegostoma > Stegostoma tigrinum. The sequence continues at coordinate 12,339,069 of NC_081374.1, read as the reverse complement.
GGCATTTAAAGTATTTAAATATTTAGCAGTCATATTACTAATCCAAAGTTTGTTTAATGTATCATACACTGATGAAAGTTGGCAACTTGCTTGTTTGAGACTGGTGTTCAGTTTATATAGATGACTTTACAAGTATTTTATATGCGATATCAACTTACTCAGAATTATGACTATCTCAATGGTCATTTTATGAGCTCTGATTCTGAAGGAACTCTACATGGGACAGCTTAGCTAGGTGATTTCTATGTGCACCCTGGGTATGTTTCCAGAGCCTTGATGAGCTGTCATGTAGCAGTGGCATTTCTTTGGCACTCATTGCATCTCGCTTTGGAGACTCTAGTTTCTTTGCAAAGCAACAAACTGCAACTTTAAGCAGTCGACCTGATCTGGGGTTCAGATTCTGCTGTTTATTCTTTTAAGAGGCAGAAAAAGAGAATTAAAAAGCCACTCCATTGCATTTTGTCACTGGAACGGGGAATGCTGAAATTTTGGGAGTATTCTTTAGAAAAAGTTCTGTGTAAACAGAAATTATTCACTTTAAAAAATAAAAACGAGTGGGCAGGATTATATGTACATGGATGCATTGAAATTATGAGCATGACCAGCTGCATGATTTGTATATGCATAATTTTAAATGGGCAGCTAGTCAAATGTTTTTAGTAGATGATATATTGCCTTATAAATAAGTTAGTTCTATTGGACTGAAATCCTTTTAATGAAGGTGATAGACTTCTCATTTTTCCTTTTCTGTTAAATAAAACATAATGAAACTATTTCAATATTTCACTTGCAAGCATGCTTAATAAAGATACATAATTTTACTAATGGGTCTTTAAGGTGATTGAAAACAGCAATTTTCTATTTCCATGACAAGGAAAATTTTCCCCCAAGGATTCTTCAAACTGCTGGACGTTTGTTATTAGGCACGACCTGTTCCTTCATTTTGCATGTTTTTTTTTAAAAGGTATTAAGCTTTTTACAATTGAAAATGTTTTATTTTGTCATGAACCCAATGTTATGACAAGTAAGTCTTAATTTATTTTAAATATCTTGTCTGTGTGTGTAGTAGTGTGTAACTGTTTATGTCTGTTGACCGTAACACACCAAACTAGCCAAGCAAGCATTTGGCTGTGGGTTTGAGCCAAATTAAGTATTTTAACTAGGTTGATAGAGTGTGATACTTTTGAAGTGCTGCATGAGTGAATGTAGGGTCCTGTCTATTTGAGGTGACTGTTGAAGGTCTCAGGAAGAAAAGAAGGGTCAGTATTCTAGAATATCAAGATCAAATGGCGCTGCAGATAACTTTTAACTGTCTAATCAAATGAATTCTTAAAGTACAGTTGATTTCTAATTTGACAATCTCCCCATTTACAGTATATCTATTTTATGTTTTAAAAGCAAAGAATTGTGCTGTATTTTAAAACAGTGCTGGAGAAATACAGCGCATTGCCGGCTGCATAGATATTGTCAATAGAGTTAACATTTCAAATCAAATTCAACCCCTGTTTTTGGAGTTGTTTTACCAGAACTCTTTATCAATTTAGTAAAACTTCCTTGCTATTCCCAAATAGGTATGGTTAACAGGCATGCTTTGCGTTTATAAAATATCATCTGATGTTGAGTAGAAACAATGAATTTAATTATATTTGTCTTTGCAATCTTAGCAAAGTGCTGTCACCCATGTAATGTCATCAGCTGATCCTTTTCAGGTTCTCACACTGAAACTGGAGAGCCTAATTAATTGCTTTACTTTTGCTGCAAAAAGCTTCATAGCAGGACATATTTTGGCAATGGTGATCTGATAATCAATGGAAATCTGTGTAACCACTCAGTCAAATCGTGTTCACTTTTGAATTTTTTTTAAGTTTGTTTATTGCTCAGTTTCAAATGTGCAGGCATTTATCTATGACTGATTTTCTTTTACTCCCTACCCTCAACCCACTACCTCAGGATTTGCAGTGTTTGCTTGGAAAGGAGAGTCTGAAGATGATTTCTGGTGGTGCATTGATCGTTGTGTGAACATGAACGGCTGGCAAGCTAATATGGTAAATATGCCACTTTTCTAATCAAGTGGAGGACTGGAAGTTTTGATTATCAGGGTTTCTTCTAACAAAGAATTCTGTACTCAAACTTTCTCCTACGTTCATGTCTTCCTGCTCTTTCTCATTAACAATTTGAAGTTGATTCTTCATTGCTAACTCCCTAACCAGAGGAAATGGTATTTCCCTACTTGGTTTATCAAACTTCTTTCAGAATTTTGAAGCACCCCTTAAATCTTAGCCACCTTCACTCCATCGAAATGATCTCAGTAATTCAAACATCTCTTTGCAGCTACAATTTCTGATCCTTGATATGCTGGCTTTATAGATACTATTTTACAAAATGAGCTACCCAAAACTATGCATACTATTCTCAGATGCAAGATAATAAAATGTGAGGCTGGATGAACACAGCAGGCCAAGCAGCATCTCAGGAGCACAAAAGCTGACGTTTCGGGCCTAGACCCCTTCATCAGAGAGGGGGATGGGGGGAGGGAACTGGAATAAATAGGGAGAGAGGGGGAGGCGGACCGAAGATGGAGAGTAAAGAAGATAGGTGGAGAGGGTGTAGGTGGGGAGGTAGGGAGGGGATAGGTCAGTCCAGGGAAGACGGACAGGTCAAGGAGGTGGGATGAGGTTAGTAGGTAGCTGGGGGTGCGGCTTGGGGTGGGAGGAAGGGATGGGTGAGAGGAAGAACCGGTTAGGGAGGCAGAGACAGGTTGGACTGGTTTTGGGATGCAGTGGGTGGGGGGGAAGAGCTGGGCTGGTTGTGTGGTGCAGTGGGGGGAGGGGATGAACTGGGCTGGTTGAGGGATGCAGTGGGGGAAGGGGAGATTTTGAAACTGGTGAAGTCCACATTGATACCATATGGCTGCAGGGTTCCCAGGCGGAATATGAGTTGCTGTTCCTGCAACCTTCGGGTGGCATCATTGTGGCAGTGCAGGAGGCCCATGATGGACATGTCATCAAGAGAATGGGAGGGGGAGTGGAAATGGTTTGCGACTGGGAGGTGCAGTTGTTTGTTGCGAACTGAGCGGAGGTGTTCTGCAAAGCGGTCCCCAAGCCTCCGCTTGGTTTCCCCAATGTAGAGAAAGCCGCACCGGGTACAGTGGATGCAGTATACCACATTGGCAGATGTGCAGGTGAACCTCTGCTTAATGTGGAATGTCATCTTGGGGCCTGGGATGGGGGTGAGGGAGGAGGTGTGGGGACAAGTGTAGCATTTCCTGCGGTTGCAGGGGAAGGTGCCGGGTGTGGTGGGGTTGGAGGGCAGTGTGGAGCGAACAAGGGAGTCACGGAGAGAGTGGTCTCTCCGGAAAGCAGACAGGGGTGGGGATGGAAAAATGTCTTGGGTGGTGGGGTCGGATTGTAAATGGCGGAAGTGTCGGAGGATAATGCGTTGTATCCGGAGGTTGGTAGGGTGGTGTGTGAGAACGAGGGGGATCCTCTTGGGGCGGTTGTGGCGGGGGCGGGGTGTGAGGGATGTGTCGCGGGAAATGCGGGAGACGCGGTCAAGGGCGTTCTCAATCACCGTGGGGGGGAAGTTGCGGTCCTTAAAGAACTTGGACATCTGGGATGTGCGGGAGTGGAATGTCTTATCGTCACCCTACCAACCTCCGGATACAACGCATTATCCTCCGACACTTCCGCCATTTACAATCCGACCCCACCACCCAAGACATTTTTCCATCCCCACCCCTGTCTGCTTTCCGGAGAGACCACTCTCTCCGTGACTCCCTTGTTCGCTCCACACTGCCCTCCAACCCCACCACACCCGGCACCTTCCCCTGCAACCGCAGGAAATGCTACACTTGTCCCCACACCTCCTCCCTCACCCCCTTCCCAGGCCCCAAGATGACATTCCACATTAAGCAGAGGTTCACCTGCACATCTGCCAATGTGGTATACTGCATCCACTGTACCCGGTGCGGCTTTCTCTACATTGGGGAAACCAAGCGGAGGCTTGGGGACCGCTTTGCAGAACACCTCCGCTCAGTTCGCAACAAACAACTGCACCTCCCAGTCGCAAACCATTTCCACTCCCCCTCCCATTCTCTTGATGACATGTCCATCATGGGCCTCCTGCACTGCCACAATGATGCCACCCGAAGGTTGCAGGAACAGCAACTCATATTCCGCCTGGGAACCCTGCAGCCATATGGTATCAATGTGGACTTCACCAGTTTCAAAATCTCCCCTTCCCCCACTGCATCCCTCAACCAGCCCAGTTCATCCCCTCCCCCCACTGCACCACACAACCAGCCCAGCTCTTCCCCCCCACCCACTGCATCCCAAAACCAGTCCAACCTGTCTCTGCCTCCCTAACCGGTTCTTCCTCTCACCCATCCCTTCCTCCCACCCCAAGCCGCACCCCCAGCTACCTACTAACCTCATCCCACCTCCTTGACCTGTCCGTCTTCCCTGGACTGACCTATCCCCTCCCTACCTCCCCACCTACACCCTCTCCACCTATCTTCTTTACTCCCCATCTTCGGTCCGCCTCCCCCTCTCTCCCTATTTATTCCAGTTCCCTCCCCCCATCCCCCTCTCTGATGAAGGGTCTAGGCCCGAAACGTCAGCTTTTGTGCTCCTGAGATGCTGCTTGGCCTGCTGTGTTCATCCAGCCTCACATTTTATTATCTTGGAATCTCCAGCATCTGCAGTTCCCATTATCTCTGATACTATTCTCAGATGCAACCTGTTTTGAACAAGTTTATCATTACTTGTAGTTACTTAGAAAGATGCTTGTTTGCAGTGTTGGGCCCCTTTTCTCAGGAACGATGTACTGGCCCTGGAGCAGGTTCAGAGGAAATTCACGAGAATAGTCCCAGGAATGAAAAGCTTAACATATGAGGAATCTTTGAGGATTTTGGGTCTATACTCAATGGAGTTTAGAAGGATGAGGGTGGGATCTAATTGGAAATAACACTCTGTCCAGGCCGTTTGGTATTCTGTATGTTGGGAAGATACTTCCATTGGTAGGAGAGACTCGGCCCCGAGGCCACAGCCTTAGAGTAAACGGAAGATCTTTGAGAACATAAGGACATAAGAACTAGTAAGGCTGTTCGGCCCTTTGAGCCTGTTCTACCATTCAGTAAGATCATGGCTGATCTTTTCGTGGACTCGGATCCACTTTCCCGCGATCTCACCGTATCCCTTTAATTCCTTTATTGTTCAAGAAAAAACTACTTTAGCTTTTAAAAACGTTTACTGACGTAGCGTCAACTACTTCACTGGGCAAGGAATTCCATAGATTAACAATCCCCTGAGTGAAGAAGTTTCTTGTCAATTCAGTCCTAAATCTGCTCCCTCTAATCTTGAGGCAATGCCCTCTTGTCCTAGCTTCACCTGCCAGTGGGAACATCCTCTCTACTTGTATATTATCTATTCCCTTCATAATTTTATCTTTCTATAAGATCCCCTCTCGATCTTCTGAGTTCCAATGAATATAATCCCAATTTACTCAGTCTCTCTTCATAAGCCAACCCCCTCAACTCTGAAATCAACCTAGTGAACATCCTTTGCACCCCCTCCAGTGCCAGTACATCCTTCCTCAAGTAAGGAGACCAAAACTGCACACAGTACCCCAGGTGTGGCCTCACCAGCACCTTGTACAGCTGCAACATGACTTCTCTGCTTTTAAACTTGATCCCTTGAGCAATGAAGGACAAAATTCCATTTGCCTTCCTAATTACTTGTACCTGCAGACCAACCTTCTGTGGTTCATGGAGAAGGTCACCCAGCTCCCTCTGCATAGCAGCATGCTGCAACTTTTTAACCATTCAAGTAATATTCCCTTTTACTATCACTCCTACCAAAATGTGTGACTTCACATTTATTTACATTGTATTCCATCTGCCAGACCTTTGCCCATTCACTCAATGTATCATGTTCCTCTGCAAAGTTTCACAGTCCTCTGCACACTACGTTCTGCCGTTTGTCTTAGTGTCATCTGCAAACTTTGACACCCTACATGTGGTCCCCCAACTCCAAATCATCTATATAAATTGTAAATAGTTGTGGTCCCAACACCGATCCCTGAGGCACACCACTAGTCACTGATTGCCAGCCAGAATAGCACTCATTTATCCCCACTCTTTGCTTCCTGTTAGTCAACTAATCCTCTATCCATACTAATACTTCACCCTTTACGCCATGCATCCTTATCTTATGTAACAGCCTCTTGTGTGGCACCTTGTCAAGGCCTTTTGGAAATCTAGGTACGCCATGTCCACTGGGTCTCCATTGGCCACCTTGCTTGTAACGTCTTCAGAGAATTCCAAAAGATTTGTCAAGCATGACCTGCCCTTTGTGAGCCCATGCTGCGTCTGCCCAACAGGACAATTTCTATCGAGATGCCTTGCTATTTCTTCCTTGATAATAGACTCAAGCAACTTCCCCACTACAGAGGTTAAGCTAACGGGTCTATAATTCCCCATCTTTTGTCTACCTCCCTTTTTAAACACTGATGTCACATTTACTGTTTTCCAATCTGCTGGGACTGCCCAGAGTCCAGCGAATTTTGGAAAATTACCGCCAGTGCACCTGCTGTTCTCCCGCCATCTCTTTTAGAATCTTGGGATGCATTCCATCAGGGCTAGGAGACTTATCAATCCTTAGCTCCATTAGTTTGCCCAGCCCTACCTCTTCCATCATAATGATTGTTTCCAGGTCCTCACCTGCCTTCGTCTCTTTGTCAATTACTGGCATGTTATTAGTGTCCTCCACTGTGAAGACCGATACAAAATACCTGTTCAGTGCCTTGGCCATTTAATCATATCCCATAACTGAATTCCCCTTCTCATCCTCTAAAGGACCAATGTTTACTTTAGCCACTGTTTTTCATTTTATATATTTATAGAAACTTTTGCTATCTGTCTTTGTATTCTGTGCTAGTTTTTTCTCATGTTCTGTCTTGCTTTTCTTTGTAGCTCTTTTTGTGGCTTTCTGTTGACCTTTTAAAGTTTTCCCAATCTTCTAGTTTCTTGCTGTTTTTAGCCACTTTGTATGCCGTCTGTTTCAATTTGATAGACTCCCTTATTTCCTTAGACACCCATGGCAGATTACCCCTTTTCTTACAGTCCTTCCTTTTCATTGGAATATACTTTTGCTGAGCACTTTGAAAAATTGTTTTGAAAGTCCTCCACTGCTCATCAAGATGTTGCATGGCATGGAGGGAAGGTTTTATGAGGAAAGGCTGAGAGACTTGAGGCTGTTTTCATTACAGAGAAGGTTATGAGGTGACTAAATAAAGACATACAAGATGATCAGAGGATTAGATAGGGTGGACAGTGAGAGCTTTTTTCCTCAGATGGTGATGGCTAGCACAAGGGGACACAGCTTTAAATTGAGGGGTGATGGATATAGGACAGATGTCAGAGTTAGGTTCTTTACTCAGAGTAGTAAGGACATGGAATGCCCTGCCTGCAACAGTAGTAGACTTGCCAACTTTAAGGGCATTTCAATGGTCATTGGATAAACATATGAATGATAATGGAATAGTGTAGTTTAGATGGACTTCAGATTGGTTTCACAGGTCATCACAACATCGAGGGCCGACGGTCCTGTACTGTGCAGTTATGTTCTATGTTCTAACTGTCCCACCATAAAATCTTTGTTTCCAGTCCAGTTTAGCCAAGTCCTCCCTCCTTCTGTTGTAGTCCCCCTTGTTCAAGCATAGGAGCCTGGTATTGGATTTTATCTTCACACTCTCCATCTGTATTCTAAATTCAACCATACTGTGATCACTCCTTCCAAGAGGATCCCTAACTATGATGTCATTAATTATTCCTGCCTCATTACACAGGCCCAGATCTAGGATAGCTTGCTTCTTCCTTGTCGGTTCCATTACATACTGTTCCAGAAAACTATCACAGATACACTCAACAAACTCCTCCTCAAGGCTCCCCTGACCGAGCTGGTTCGGTCAATCTACATGTAGATTAAAATCCCCCATGATAACTGCCGTACCACTTTCACAGGCATTACTTATTTCTTTGTTTATTGCTCGTCCCAATGTGGTGTTATTATTTGGTGGCCTATAGACTATGCCTATCTGTGACTCTTTCCTCTTAGAATTTCTAATTTCCACCCAAATGGATTCAACCTCATTCTCCATAGAACCTATGTCATCTCTCAACACCACCCTGATGTTGTCCTTGAATATCAGAGCTACACCACCTCCCTTACCTTCCTGTCCTTCCTTCCAAATAGTCTGGTATCCCTGGATATTTAACTCCTCGTCATGACCATCCTGTAACCATGTCTCCATAATGGCTACCAAATCATATTCATTCACGATCATTTGTGCTATTAACTCAACAAACTTGTTACGAATGCTTGTAGCAATCGTAACAAGTGCCTTTATGCTAGCTTCTTACCCTCATGATTTCCAACACCTCTCATAATATCACCTGAGTTATTCAGCCTTTTTTTTTTGCTTCATTCGTAGTCTGTCTTGAACTTAAACCCTCCTGCACACATGCTAACCTGCTGCTTACCTTTTTTATTTGCCACCATACTTCCTGTCGTTTTCCCTTTCCCGTCCCCCTGACTCACTAGTTTAATGTCCTAGTGACCACCCTATTTATCCTTTATGCTAGAAACTGGTTCCAGACTGGTTCAGGTGGCGACCGCCCCATTGGTACAGATTCCCACCGCCTTTCCAAAATTGATGCCAATGCCTCATGAAATGGAACCTCTGTTTCCCACACCACTGCCTTAGCCACATGCTTAATTCCCTAATTTTCTTATCCCTAAGTCAACTTGCACGTGGCTCGGGCAGTAATCTGGAGATTATGACCCTTGAGGACCTTTTCCTTAATTTTGTTCCTAGTGCTTGATAATCCCCAAATCGAGTAACATCAAAGGTTTAGTAAAGTGCCTTGCCAATGTTTTTAGTCTCAACGTGGACCACAACAACTGGATCCTCCCCCTCCCGTTCCAATATCCTTTCAAGCCGGTCAGAGATATCCTGCACTCTGGCACCGAGCAGGCAACACACCATGCAGGACTCCCAATCCAGCTCGCAAAGGATACAATCTATCCCCCAAACTTCAGAATCCCCTATAACTACCACTTGTCTTTTTGCTCCCCCCTTTTGAATGGCATTCTGCACCATGGTGCCGTAGTGAGCTGGCTCATCCTCCCCGCAGTCCTTTTCTTCATCCCCACAGGGAGCAACTGTCTGTCTCGAACCTGTTGGATAAGGTCAAAAGCTGAGGCTCCTCCACACCTGAACTCAGGATCCCCCTACTTGTCTCACTTGCGGTCACACCCTGTTGTCCCTGATCACGAAGTGAATTTGAAATACTTAATCTACCAGGTGTGACTGCCTCCTGAAACATAGCGTCCAGGTAACTCCCCCTCGTGGATGTGCTCAGATTCCAGATCTTCACCTCTGAGCCGGAGTCCTTCCAGCAACCAGCACGTGCAGATGCGGTCACTGCTGTTCACAATGGGATCAGCCAGCTCCCATGTCATACAGCTACAGCACATCACCTGCCCAGCCATCTATACTTATTTAATGACATTATTACTTTATATAAATTTGAGTTAAATACTTTCTAATACTTCTGCTATGTTCTTTTTCAAATAACCAATTAATAAAAAAAAGTAAATTTTTAATCAATTACATGATACAGACGAAATAGAAAAAAATAGAAAAACCCTACCTTACCTTATCTTTTATAACGGAGATAAGGAGAAAAGTCTTCAGCCAGAGAGTGGTGAATCTGTGGAATTCACTGCAGAAGGCTGTGGAGGCCAGTTCGTTCCATACGTTTAAGATGGAGATAGGTTCTTGATTGTCAAGGGTTACAAGGAGAACGGCGTTGAGAAACTTATCAACCATGATTGAATGGTGGAGTAGACTTGATGGGTTAAATGGCATAATTTCTACTATGTCTTATGGTCTTGCTATTGAGAATTGCTCAGGAAGGAGATGTATTATTAAAGATTTTGGCCTTGCATTCATCAGGCTAAAGCCCAGAATGCTCGGTTTCAAAGGAAACCAGGTTTTACACAGCGTGAGAAGTGTGGTGTTCTGACATCTGCCCTGATGTGTGAAAGATGAGAAGTTTTGTAAGCAAGTCAGTTTTTTTTCCCAAGCAACTATCATTACTACTTTCTTCTTTAGAGAACAAGCCCCATTAATAAAACTGAAAAGGTTGTATTTAATGAGTATGTGTATGTGCCTTTCTCCTTTCTGAAGAAAAATGTGGTGCCTGCACTGGGAAACCTCTTCTCACCTTTTTGTCATCATTTCCATTAAATCCATTTGGAAATGATTGTAGCAATATGGAGTTCTGTTTTTTTAGCACCAGTTACTTGTGTGTTCTCACACTTAAGTTGCCAACCTGCATCAAATGATTTGTATGTAACATGCCTGTGTCTGGGCGCATGTGGTTCCAATGTGTTTGAAGTAGGATTTTCATGCCACAAGTTATGGCAAGTTTCAGGTTCAGGTCCTAGAGTCTAAAGGACAGTGTGCTTAAAATTATCTTGGAGGTGATTGAGCTGTAAAGATTTCCAAATCAATCTGGCGTTCCACGTGCTTTCTTGATAATTACGAGGTTGCAGTAATTAATAAACTTTCAATCTTCTTAATGAGTACCAAATTCTTTTTTAAAAAAAAACATCATAATACCCTTTGTTCTCTTCCTGTACTCCCAATCGTTCTCCAGCTCTGAGGAAATATGCAAGCAGTTACAACTCTTCAAACTTTTCTCATTCCCTTTTCTGAAATGGTAATGTGGTCTTGCTGGAATAAGCCTGTGGAGTGGAGAGCCAACATCCAATTATTTTGGTTCTTTAGACCTTCTAAGTGTGACTAAGCTTTCCTTAATTGGAACAAGGAGATTAAATAGCCTGAAAAATATAACTGAGAACTTTACAGAAGATAAATATTTGCAAGACAGTAATTTTTGATTTTAAAATAGGCTGCAAAAAGATATACAACAGTATTTTGAAATCTGCGATATCCATTGCAGCGCAGGTTTCTTTATGTCCCTGAACTGGAATTATTGAAACATTGAGGTTTTTTTGAGAAGATGAAAACAGCCATTCAGAAATGTCACTCAAATCCAAAGTACATTTTAAATACTGTAGCTGTTAGTTAATAGTGCCCCCTGGAGGAGGTAATCTAGTAATACATTGCATTTGATGCATAGAAATATTATGCCATGTGCTGAGCATTGCATAGAAATTTATTTCAGGTTGTATTATCATTTAAGACTTCTAAAATCTGGGAATGCAGGGTTGTTTAAAGAGGAGTGTAGCGAGGAGTGACCTTGCAGCAGTTGAGATTAATTTAATGTGTTCTTGTAGGATACGTTATCAAATAATTATTTTATAGGGCCCTGAACCTTGTTAATTTTCACCCTGGAAAAGTAAGGCATGGAAAATTTCATTCCTTTTTCTGTTCTATTGGATAACATTGACCGAGGTAATTAAATCCACTGCAGTAGCTCCAGAGACAATTGTGCAAAATCGAGTAACATCAAAGGTTTAGTCAAGTGCTTCTTAAGAAAAAGCTTTTGTTGACTGATAATTGCAGGTTACAAAGTATACAATTAAAGTTTTCCAAGTCTTTGTCCGGTTAGTGTTGGGTGTATAACTGTAATGCCAACAGAAGCTTGATTAAAGTCGCTTGCTAAAGGACTTAACACGCATTCACCTTGTCTCCATTCCTGTAACTAAGCTGTACCTAATTTCCTTAACCTTTCCTCATAGCCTAAATGTGTAAATTTCCTTACAAATGCAAAAATAAGTGACACCTTTTTTTTCCTTCTTAGATACTGGATGATGGTGGAGATTTGACTCACTGGGTCTATAAGAAATATCCCAATGTTTTTAAGAAAATCAGAGGCATTGTAGAGGAGAGTGTGACTGGTGTACACAGGTGGGGATGTTTGAAGTTTTCAGCTATAAAGAAAAATCTTGATTAATAATCTGATATCTTCAGTTTTGAAAAGAAGTGATGGGTAGTGCTAAAAAATAGTGGTTCTGCCCATAATTAATGGAGGGGCAAAATACTAAGATCGCGAATGCTTGAGTCCCCTGTGCACGTTTGTTGAGAATACCAAAAATGTATGAATAAGTGACTTTAGTTTTTAAAAAAATTCTCTCATGGGATGAGGGCATTGCTGGCCAGGCCAGCATTCTTTTGCCAATCCCTAATTGCAGTTAAGAGTCAACCATATTGGTGTTTGGTCTGGAATCACATGTAGGCCAGACCAGGTAAAGATGACTGTTTTCTCCCTGATGGATATGTAGTGAACCAGATAGGATTTTCTGACTATCAACAATGGATTCATAGTCTTTGTTAGACTCTTCTTTTGTTCCAGTTATTTTTATTGAATTCAGATTCCACCGACTGCCATGGCCAGATTCACGTCCTGGTTACCAGAACGTTACCTTGTGTTTCTGGATTAGCAACCCAGTGATTAAATACCACTAAGCCGTTGCCTCTCCGCAGTTTAGTGCTTAATGATGTGAGCTGCTTCTACAGTACGCTCGGTGTTCAATCCTGATTACAGCTGTAATGTGGTGATCCAATAGGAAGTTTAGGGATTGTGTTCTTAAGAGAACAGTTTTTATGCAACCTTTCTGAGCTGTATCACTTTAAAGGTAACATTTATCATGGCATGACTTATTAGGTTTCTGGATGAGTGATTTCCATTGTTCTCTCTTTATACGTACTAGCATGGTTTTGCGTGTGGGAGATCATGTCTTGTTAACTTTGAGTTTTTTTTTAAAAGAACTTGCAAAAAAAATTACAAAAGCAGAGTGGTGAGCACTGTCTGTATGGACTTCAGCAAGGCATTTGATCAGTTTCCGTATGGTAAACTGGTGAGCAAGGTTTGATCTCATGGAATCCAGGGAGCTATAGCCATTTGGATACAATTTAATGTAGGTTTGAAGGTATGAGACAGAATGGTAGTGGGGGGTTGTTTTTATTGGACTGGAGGCCTGTGACCAGTGGCCAGTCCCCTGTGCACGTTTGTTGAGAATACCAAAAATGTATGAATAAGTGACTTTAGTTTTTAAAAAAATTAGTACAGGGTCCGTTGTCTTTATTTTGTCATTTATATATGTGATTTGGATGTGCTTATAGGAGAAATAGTTGGGGAATTTGCAGATGACACAAAAATTGGTGTAGTGGACAGTGAAGGAGGTTACCTCAGGGTTCCTTTGTACTTTGATCAGGTGGGTCGAGGAGTGGCACATGGAGTTTAATTTCGATAAATTTGAAGTGTTCCACTTTTCTAAGATAGGTGGACTTGTATGCTTAATGGTAGGGTCTTGGGGAGTGTTGCTGAACAAAGAGACCTTGGGGTACAGTTTCATAGTTCCTTCAAAGTGGAGTCACCAGTAGACCGGGTAGTAAAGAGGGCATTTGGTACAAGCCTTTACTTATCAGTGCATTGAATATAGGAGCTGGGGGCTCATGTTGCATCTGTACAGGATGTTGGTGAAGCCACTTTCGGAATACTGTGTTCAGTTTTGGTCTACCTGCTATTGAAAAAGATGTTATTAAACTTGTAAAGGATCAGAAAAGATTTACAAGGATGTTCAGGCTTTGTGTATGGGGAAAGGCTGAATAGACTGGAGCTATATTCCCTGGAGTGTTGGAGGCTGAGCAATGACCTTTATAGAGGTTTATAAAATTTGAGGGGCGTGGGTTGACTGAATAGCCAACGCCTTTCCCTCATGATAGGGGAGTCCAGAATTAGAGGGCATGGTTTTAAGGTCAGCCAAGTACTAGTAATTGGAGTGAGATTAATTTGGTCTGGTCAGCATGGATAAGTTGGAGTGAAGGGTCTATTTCCATGCTGTACAGTTCTATGACTCTAGGAGTGTACTTTCTTTATCACACATGCGTCTTTTGATAGAGTAAAAAGCAGTTTGGGTTTCATCAGTCAAGCTTTCAGATCAGGTGAGAATAAGATAGATTTGCTGATCCAATTTTCCAGTGGTTGCTGCATATTGACAACTGTTGTGAAGCTAATCATTTTGAAACATACCATAGATCCAAATTGCCAACTTGGGAGTTTAATTTTCACCCCTGCAGAAATTTTGTTTCATGTTTTTAATATTGGTGCCATTATTTTTGCATTTTCCGCCAAATACCTCTTGGGTGCAGTGTCATTGGTTGCCCCCATAAGTGAGCTTGCATCTCCTATGGTCCGCAGTGTACCCTGAATATACTCGGGTGCTCCACTTTCCTCCCACAGTCCAAAAAATGTGCCGGTTTGGTGCATTGGTCTTGCTAAGTTTGCCATAGTGTCCAGGAATATGCATGGCTAGATGAATTAGCCAAGCTGTATGTCATGTCATGGGGATAGGGTATGGGTCTAGATCTGGTGGGATCCTCTTCGGAGGTTTAGTGTGGTTTCGATGGGCTGAACGCTATTCTATGTAGTTAAACAATAGCATAACTCAAAAATTGTGGTGAAAAATTCTTGTTTATACCAGCTTCAGAAATTTGAAGCTTCTATTGTGAATCTTCGCCTCCAGACAAGAAGCAAACTGGAAATTTAAACAAGGCAAAAGAATTTGTTAACAAAGTGTGGAGCTGGATGGACACAGCAGGCCAAGCAGCATCTCAGGAGCACAAAAGCTAACGTTTCCGGCCTGAAACGTCAGCTTTTGTGCTCCTGAGATGCTGCTTGGCCTGCTGTGTTCATCCAGCTCCACACTTTGTTATCTTGGATCCTCCAGCATCTGCAGTTCCCATTATCACTAAAAGAATTTGTTAATTTGCATGGTTACCTGATTCAGTAGTGTGCATTTTTGATTGAGTAACCAATTTTCCTTAACTCCTTCATTCTGAAAGCAATTGAAATTTTTTTACTTATTAAAAATAGGTTGACCTTCAGTTACTAAATCTTTGAAGTGAGGCTCATTCAGATTTTTAAAATGCGAGTAAATTATTTGTGCTGTGACAATAGGAATTACTCTTGTCTTTGTGTGAGAGACAGAACAAGCAAGATAGCCTCCTTTGTTTAATTCTGTAAGCTAAATAGTTTGTGTAAGTGAGCAGATGGTTGGACCATTTACCCTGAAGTGGGATCAAAGCTGTTTGTGTCAGGAACTCTTTCAATGGCTTTAATGAAGCACATGCAACTCTCTTGCTGGTGGAGTGATCCCTAGATCTTTAGGTATTGACTAATAAGCCACCTTCTTGCAGTAGTGGAGTATGTAGATTATGCAGTACCCTGTTGAATAATTGTTGCTTTTAAAATGCTAGCTGCTTTTTTTAAAGAAAAAGCTAATTCGAGCACTGCAGAAATGTTTTTCTTAAAAATCAACTGGATTCAACATTTACTGTGTTTCTCTCTCCACAGATCCTGCCAGACGTGCTGTAGTTTCTCCAGCATTTTTCCTGTTTGTTGCAAATTTCTAACGTCCACAACATTTTGTTTTTACTATAATATTTAAATTGGTACCACACAATGGGTAGAAGTTAACAACAAATATCTTCCACTGTAATGGGCAAATGCTTGTAATGAAAAAATTGTATCGCCCTGAAAACGGCAGACTTGTGATAGCATGTGTAATCATATGTGCACAACATTTTAACGAGCAATTACTACCCTTTTAGAGATAATGGGAACTGCAGATGCTGGAGAATCCAAGATAATAAAATGTGAGGCTGGACGAACACAGCAGGCCAAGCAGCATCTCAGGAGCACAAAAGCTGACGTTTCGGGCCTAGACCCTTCATCAGAGAAGGGTCTAGGCCCGAAACGTCAGCTTTTGTGCTCCTGAGATGCTGCTTGGCCTGCTGTGTTCATCCAGTCTCACATTACTACCCTTTAGTTCATTTCAGATCTCAATTGTGGATTTAAATTTAATAATTGAAACACTATTCATTTAATAATATCTTTCCATATGCTCCTGAGTGTATCTAGCCTTGAACTAGAAATTCAACATTGATTGACAGGGAAATGTTATAGTACAGGTAGTTGTGCTCTTGTGTGACCTTGTGTTATAGAAAATCACATTATCGGGAAATTGCTATATCTGTACAGCAGAAAGCTTGCATTATCCAAATAGAGTCTACTATTCATTAATTGTGCTACAGCCGATTTGTGTTAATGGAACACTAATTTTTTCAGAACTGCCTGGAGTGATTTCAAGTTTTCTTTACTTCCAGTGGTTAAGTATTCTTTCGTTGACAGATTTTTAAGTGCTCTATCTCCTTTGTAGCTTCCTCCTTATCCTGTTTAACTTGTGGCCTTCTCCATACCACCATATCCCCTTGCAGACTCCTCCTTCTACCATTTCCATAGTTGCCGAGTCATGCAGATTGGAAACAAGCCATTGGTTCCAACTAGTCCACACCCAGTCATAATCCCAAACTAAACTAGCCTTGCCTGTGCTTGCCCCCATCTGTCCAAACATTTCTTATTAGTGTACTTTTCCAAATGTAGCCATTGTAACTGTGTCTGTTTTCACCACTTCCTCGGAAATTCATTCTGCACGTGAATATTTTTTCTTAAAAATTGCCCGTCATAAATCTTTGTCCTCTCACCTTTTTAAAAAAAAAGTCCTCTAATCTTGATCTCCCACCCTAAGGAAAAGAGACTTGTCATTTACCTTTTCCATACCCCTTGTGATTTTCTAAACCTCTAGAAGGTCTCCCGTCAACCTGCTATGCTCCAGGGAAAGGGGTCCTAGCCTACCCAGCCTTATAAGCTTTCCTTATAACTCAATACCCCATTCTTAGCAATATCCTGGTAAATCTCTTCTAAACTACTTCTTCAGCTTAACAGGGCAATCAGAACTGCACACAGTACTCCAGAAGAGGTCTCACCATCCTGTACAGCCTCAATGTAATGTTTTCCAACTCATATGCTGAAAGGTCTGAGTAATGAAGGCAAGTGTGTTAAATGCCTTCTTAACCACCCTATTTATCTGATGCAAAGTGCAAAGAATTATGCGCCTGAACCCCTAGGCATCTGTGGTGTCTGTTCTACAACACTACCAGGGGCCCTACTTTCAATTGTCTTGACCTTGTTTGTTTTACCGGAATGCAATACTTTGTATTTATCCAAATTAAATGCCACCTGTCACTCGTTAGCCCATTGACCCAATTGTCAAGATTTCTTTTGTAATCTTAGGTGTCCTTCATAACTGTCTACTATACCACCAACCTTTCTGTCATCTGCAAACATACTAAAGATGCTTTCTATAATCTCATCTACATTATATATATAAATTACAAACTACATGCAACTAGCAGTGATCCCTGTGGAACACCACTGGTCATAGGCTTCCAGTCTGAAAAACAATCCTCCATCACCGTCTGTCTCTGACCGTCAAGCTAATTTTGCATCTGGTTGACAAGCACACCCTGAATCCTATATGATCTAACTTTGGTAATTAGCCTACCATGTGGAACCTTGTCAAAGGCTTTACTCAGGTCCAAGTAAACAGTGTCTCCTGCTGTGTCCTCATCAATCTTGTTTGCTTCCACAAAACACTCAAGTTTGTGAGATCAGATTTATTTTGCACAGAACGATGCTGACTATCCCTCTTCATTCCTTGTCTCTCCAAATGCATATAAATCTTGTCTTTCAGAATCATTTCCAACAACTTAACTGCTACCAAAGTCAGACTCCCAGATCTATAGTTCCCAGCTTTTCCTTACATCCTTCTTAAACAAATGCACAACGTGAGCCACTTTCCAGTCATCCAGCACCTTGTCCCAGATATTTTTGCAAGAAGCCCTACGTTTTCCCACAATGTCCAGGGATACACAAGATCAGGTCCCAGAGATTTATCCACCTTTACAAAAATAGTAGTGCTCGAGAACTTAGGAAATATAATGTGAACTGTTTTCAAAACATCTATTTATTTCCCTGATCTCTCTAGCCTCCATTTCTTTCTCTACTTTAAAAATGGATCTGAAATATTCATTTTAATATTTCTCCCATCTCCTGAGGTTCAACTTAAAGACAACCACTTTGATCTTTCTGTACTTGCTGTCTCACTCTTAATGTACTGTCAGAATCTCCTAAGACTACCCTCAACCTTATTTGGATTAAGGACATCTCGACTGTTGAAGCATATTGTTAAAAGGGAGTCAGAAACTGGAAGTTATCCTACACATTGGTAGGAATTACCTAGTTAATGTAAAGATTCAAGTTTTAGACTGAATATAAGAGGTTAGGTAGAAAATTTTTAAATAGACCCTCAAAAATAATAAGCTGTAGTTAACTCCTGCTGCCAAGCTTGAATGAATGAATGAAACAGTAAATGACACAGATCGGTTACTGAAGAGGTGTAATATTCAGGGGTTCAGGTTCTTGGATTATTGGGATCTCTTCTGGGGCAAAATGTCCTGTTCCAAAATGATTGATGGGTTTCCCCTGTTTGGAAAGGGACCAATACCCTAGCAGAAGATTTGTTAAGCCTGTTAGGGGAGGCTGAAGTAGTGTGGAGACTAGGTGGAAGCAAAGTAAATAAAAAGATGAGAATGGTTTGGTTTTGATTCTGAAAAGAACAAGTTATTTAGAAAAGACCGACAAAAGTAAGTCAGAAAGAAGAAGCTGAAGAACTAAATTGCATTTTTATTTCAATGCAAGGGCTCTTACAAATACAGTTGATGATCTTGGCATGTTTGAGACATCCTTAATCTTACATTCTCCTTGCAGCCTTCCACTTGCCCCACACCCTTCTTGCAGCTTCCCATCCACTGCTACCAGCAAGTGATATTCCCTTGGTCCCCTGTAATAACTCCTGAAACGTGGGCCAGTATTTCATTCCACCCATCAAACAGCTCTCCCTCTTTATAGTATCTGGGAGATTAATGCTTTCTTTGGTTTACGGGGGATTGATAACTGAGGATATTGAGCTATTTTAATTCTGCTCCTTCCGTGAACATAAATACATATGGCATTATTAAAACATGACTGCCTCGCTTCATAAATGATTTTGAGAAAGAAAGAAACAACCTTTGAGAAAATCTGAAGAGCTGGTTGTGGTTTGGTGGGTTTGATGGTTCAAAGAAGTGGAACTGTTTATATAATAACTAAGTTGTGTACATTTGTTTGTCATGAACATAGTTGTAAAATTTTTCATGTGTGGGATTTCAGTAGTCCCTACTAAAAGAGGCAGAGTACGAAAACAAAAAAAATTTCTGAACTTGTACTGTTTGATCTCATTATGCCTTTGATTTCCAGTTCTGGGTAGCAGAAAGATTTGTCGATTATTGTATGTTGGGGGTACTTCCTTAGAGACAGTAAGCCTGAGGAGATGAGATAGAGATATCTAAATCTTTCAGAATTTTATACAAGAAAAATAGATTTTTCTACCAGTGGCTTATCAAAAATAAGGTGTTCCAGACAAATTTCATAAATTGATCAGTAAAAGAACCAGAGACAAGGTGGGGAAAATATTTCTAGGTTGAGTGATTTTAGGATTGGAATGCACTCCCTTCCTGCTATTATAGTGAGTGCAGATTCATCCTGGTATCTAAAAGGAAATTGCATTAAAATGCTTAGAAAATAGTAATGAAAAACAAGATTGGAGGTAAGGTGGTAAGATTGATGACTGACTGGATTTCTTTTTGGAAATACCAAATGGTGCAGACTCATTGGGCTGAATGATCTCCTTTTTTTGTGCAACATTTTATCTGCCTTGGAGATTGCAGACTCTTCTTTGGGATGATAACAAAGACCTCCTCTGTTATGTTGGATTGTGAAGGCTTTTGATGGAACCTATTGAGATTAAAAGATGAGCTGAAATGATGCGCCTGCACACAGGTGAAACACAGCTGCTTCTCTTGATCCTGCTGTGAATGTATTCTTGTATGTACAGACTGGGCTAAAAAACATTATGAAACAAGACAGGATATCAACTTTGTATCACCAGCGTTTGTTATAACTATATCCTTAGCATTGATTAAGGGTTAGAAAAATACTTGGCGAAAATACTTGTACTGATTAAATCTTAATCTTTCTTTTATTTCAGGCTGTATCAGTTGTCTAAAGCAGGCAAGCTATGTGTTCCAGCCATGAATGTGAATGATTCTGTTACCAAACAGAAATTTGATAACCTCTACTGCTGCAGGGAGTCCATCTTGGATGGGTAAGGAATAGTGGTTCAGTTTATTTTTTTTGTTTTGGCAAGTTTTTATACAGAATTAACTTGTCATTCTCTTAATTACATTGAGAAATGCATTAATATATAAGTATATTTCTGTCTTACAAACTGAAACATTTGCTTACAAATTTGCAGCACAAACTTTGAATAAGTGAGGCTTTTGTTCTGTTAATGTTGACAATTCAGAATGACCAATCCATGCACAATGATGTAAGAATGGTTCATTTTAGGGGCTCTTGTGTGCTTGTTCCCTTCTTGACCACCACCTCGTGGGGGAGAAAGAAAAGTGTTTTCTTGTCCGAATCCCTTACTGATTCTCAACTATCTAATCTGTGTATATGTTCCTTGAACTGGGCTTTATTTACCTATCAAGGGAAAGTCTGTAATCTCTAGGGTAGACAAAATGTTGTACAACACCAGGGCATGTTGAATAATTTTAATAATTACCATGCGGTACCTGGTAATATTTGGTTTAATTATTTGTTTAGAGTTTCTTTAATGTTTTGAGAGGGCTTGGTTTCTATTTTGGGGTATACTTTGCTGTTTTTGTGTTAGTGTGTGCTTCCATACCCTGTCGTTTCCCCCCCACTACTAAAACACTCAGCAGGAATTACTTCTTCTCCAGCTCAGGAACATGAGCCTTTTTGGCATCTGTTCCATTGCACCAGCTTAACCTGAGCTGGTCCTGCTGTCAGGGGAGTCGGAACTCATTTAACACGGTAACTGACTTGAAAGCCCCCTGTGTGCTGAGAGGAATTTATACATTTAAAAAAAAATTGGAACTTATATCATTATTTTGATTAAAGTTACAAACCTGCTGTGCTCTTGCAGGTCAAAAACTATGAATTTCATGTTCTGCTTCTTGTGTTCTGTTGCCAGCTTAAAGAGAACAACAGATGTGATGTTTGGTGGGAAGCAAGTGGTCGTGTGTGGATATGGAGAGGTAATGTCCAACTTAACCTCTACTGCCTTTGTACATAAATAGACACTCTTAAAAATCATTCATTTGATGGCTTTTTAAATTTATTTTACTCTGACTCATCTGATGACTTTTTTTATTTCATAGTCCAATTTGCAATTTAACTTGTGTTAATTTTAATAAATTTGCACTCATTCCAGGTTACTATAGTTTAGTGATCTTGATGGTTGTAGTTTTTGCATGATTGCTGTGTAGACATAGGATTTCTGGTTTGAAAGCTACTCTCACATTAAGTTACTGCTGATGTGGAGTGTGTTGCTGGTGCTGTTGCAGCAATTATGCGGAAGTAGAAAAGTTGTCGTGACATCTGAGCAAGCTGTTAGTGCATGAAGTATTGAAATTTGGTGTCCTTCTGGCAGTAGGAAAACAACCATCACGAATTGCAATTGATTCATGTAATGTAACCAATGCCTTTAATTTCCTTATGTTCCTTGCTGATACAAATGAAATAACCCCAGTAACCTGTTTTAGTGCTAGGTGTGCTCTTGAAGGTTCTACTAAGCATTCCCTCACTTCTTCCCCTTTTTCTTTTGTCAATGTCCATGTGTGGAGCCCATTGATAATCTCTCCCAAAGAGAAGCTTTCTCAGTTTCAAATACCTTACCTTATCTAGTGAGCGTGTCTATCAAAAAGAATGCAACTCTCTTCACACCCTCTTACCTATTTTCTGGTTCCACTAGAAGGATTGTTGTAGAATTGGGCCTGTCATAACTGTCACTCAACCTAGGAATTCAGACACAGCTGCAGGTGTGGAATTTTCTTTATGCAGGGAGATCTATCAGAATAGCAAGAATCTTGCTTTACTGGATCTTGTGAGAAAAAAGAAGCAGTGTTACTAACTCTATGGTTTAAAAATGTTAGATCAAAAGAAATTGCTATTTGAAATTAAAGAAGTACCTTGATATTCTGAGTGCGAAACTTTGCTACACGTTTTAAGAAAAAAGTCCTTGTATTACATGTTAGCTTGTCTTTTTCATTCCGATGTTTTTAAGGGGGAGGTCGATTAAATGAGTGTGAAAGGAATAGAAGTTTTGACTGACTGGATTAGATGAAGAGGGATGACCTTGATCACTTGGGCTGAATGGCCCCTTTCTTTGCTGTATCATCTCTTTAATTCTGTGTAGGTAATGGCTGATACTACATATTTCCCGTACCTACAGTTTTCAGTTCAAATTTGTCTTGTGTTTTTTTTAAACTTTCTATACTCTGCATCTAGCTCAAATATATTTATGGTTTGATTTGAAATCATTTGCAGTAAACCCCACAGCAATAAAATAGTTCTGTAGACTATATCTTCTGTTCCATGAGACCAAAAACTGTGAAGGAGCAACTAATAATAATGCAATTCTTTTAATGTTGATGTGTTTTTATAGGTTGGGAAAGGTTGCTGCGCTGCTCTGAAAGCACTGGGTGCTATTGTTTATGTGACAGAAATTGATCCAATTTGTGCTTTACAGGCCTGGTAAGGTGACCGTTTTCAAAGCTTACTGCAGCTACCTGCCCAAACTTGATTTGCTTTCACTAAGTGAACTAATGATTAATAGAGCCTGTAAGGTGATACTGAGCCACCCACATAGGTGATGAGCTGTTTTAATTCCTCGCATTTGATTTGGTGGACACTTAATTGTGAATTAATTTCTGCATTGTTTTAACCATTGATCTTTTTAGCTGCATTTCCTCTAGGAAAAATTCTATCTAATTGATATTTGTCAATTCTGATCATAGTTGAACTAAGCAAGAATTGTTCAGCAAAGAAACATGTTCTTTCTTAATTTCAAGAACACTGTAGGCTGCAAATGATGTGGTTAGTTATATTTATTTTATTCTGTATTTGCTCTACTAAACAGCAAGCATTTTTGCAGATATCATACATAAGAGAAGGATTATTTCAAAAGGAACATTAACCTTTTTGGTTGTGAGAGTATACATATCAAAGATACACTTGCTTTATTCCATATCAATTTTGCAGATGTTTTTGGGGGAAGCTTTTTTCTTATCCATTTGGATATTGGAGTCCTGAAGGTAAGGTTTAACATAGTTTTCATTGGCCAGGATGTCATTACTGAAACTTGGCTTTTCCTCATCTAAAATCAATGCCCTGCTTCTAAAAGGGTTCATTGGAAAACAATTTACTGTTTTTTTTCTTTCCTGTGCCAACATTTCTAAGCAAGTTTTAGTGCTGCCAAAAAGACATATCAGCTAATTGCTGATTTATGTGCAATCAGACCTTTGAACTTCTGCTTTGTGTCATGTTGAATGATGCACCTACGCTGATGCTGTGTTATGTGATTTTTCAATAAACTACCTGGCCATTGATCTAACATACAGAAGATCTTTCAAATACTTCCAAGTAAATGAGATAAATCCATAAAATGCTTCTAGGACTCATCGAATACTTAGCTTCTGGTTGAAGCTAGAACTAGGAATTGTTTTAAGATTGTTGGGAGCAGTACAAGAGGTGTTAGAAACTTGGTAATAGAAAACAAGTTTAAAGAAAATGGTAGAATTACGAAAATTTAGATATACTTAGGATTGCCACATCACATGACAAAGTAGTTTAATTCTATGGTGATATATTAAACCAAAATCTGTGGAGAAGTTCTAACAAATACTTGTGCAGTTAACTGTTATACAATACCTTGGACTGTTAACCATTTTTTTCACTAACCAATCAATGTCATTTGTTTGATGTACATTTAACTTCTGGTGATACAAGTAAGTCACAAAGTTGAACTGCAAGTACATCAAGCAAATTAAGAAGGCAATGGTACGTTAGTTGTTATTGCAAGGTGGTTAGAGAATAAGAGGAAGAATTTCCACTTTTTCATAGTTCTGTACAGTGTTTCACCAGAGTTCTATGTATGTCTTTTGCCTCCTTACCCAAGGAGTTATACACCTCTTAAAACCTTGTAACAAAGGTTTACTAGAATGACTCCTGTGATAAGATGGAGTAGAATGGGTCTGTATTTCCTTGAGTTTGGAAAAATAACCTCATTGAAAATACAAAACTGAGGGTTTGACAGGGTGGATGCCAAAAGGGTCCCCTGACTATAGAGGACAAAACTAGGAGTTAGACTCTTGGGTTAACATTGGTTTAACATGGGCTTGATGCTCACCATTTAGGAAAGAGACGAGGGCAAGTTTCTTCAGTGTTATGCCTGCTGTATCAAAAAGTATATTCAGGATTGCGATTGTTACAACTTCAGATATTAAAGGAATCGAGGAATGTGAAAATAGGTTGGGAAAATGGAGTTAATATAGAAACTTAGACATAATCTTAGAGAGTCACCTTGCTCCTGTTCCTAATTCTTGCCTTTTGTATGCCACCCAGTAATAGTCAATACAACTGACACGACTAACTAGCGAAGCAAATTTTGTGTCTCTCAATCCAAATGGACTATGGACCACTAGGGTGATTGTTACAGTTGTTGTTTTTAATTGTTGTTATTGTTTATTATTATTTTATTCTTTTTATTAACATAAAAAGTAACATTTATCACGTTGAATGCCTTAAGGATAAGCATTTGGCTTGTCAAACCTACTTTGCCATTTAGTACAATCATGACTGATCAAACACTTCAGTGGGTAAAAGACCTAACCTGTTCTCATAGATAATGGGAACTGCAGATGCTGGAGAATCCAAGATAATAAAATGTGAGGCTGGATGAACACAGCAGGCCAAGCAGCATCTCAGGAGCACAAAAGCTGACGTTTCAGGCCTAGACCCTTCATCAGAGAGGGGGATGGGGAGAGGGAACTGGAATAAATAGGGAGAGAGGGGGAGGCAGACCGAAGATGGAGAGTAAAGAAGATAGGTGGAGAGGAGAGTATAGGTGGGGAGGTAGGGAGGGGATAGGTCAGTCCAGGGAAGACTGACAGGTCAAGGAGGTGGGATGAGGTTAGTAGGTAGCTGGGGGTGCGGCTTGGGGTGGGAGGAAGGGATGGGTGAGAGGAAGAACCGGTTAGGGAGGCAGAGACAGGTTGGACTGGTTTTGGGATGCAGTGGGTGGGGGGGAAGAGCTGGGCTGGTTGTGTGGTGCAGTGGGGGGAGGGGATGAACTAGGCTGGTTTAGGGATGCAGTAGGGGAAGGGGAGATTTTGAAACTGGTGAAGTCCACATTGATACCATATGGCTGCAGGGTTCCCAGGCGGAATATGAGTTGCTGTTCCTGCAACCTTCGGGTGGCATCATTGTGGCACTGCAGGAGGCCCATGATGGACATGTCATCTAGAGAATGGGAGGGGGAGTGGAAATGGTTGCGACTGGGAGGTGCAGTTGTTTGTTGCGAACTGAGTGGAGGTGTTCTGCAAAGCGGTCCCCAAGTCTCCACTTGGTTTCCCCACTGTAGAGGAAGCCGCACCGGGGGTGGCCATGGGCACCCACATGGGCCCCAGCTATGCCTGTCTCTTTGTAGGTTACGTGGAACAGTCCCTCTTCCGCACCTACACAGGTCCCAAACCCCACCTCTTCCTCCGGTACATTGATGACTGTATCGGCGCTGCCTGTTGCTCCCCAGAGGAGCTCGAACAGTTCATCCACTTCACCAACACCTTCCACCCCAACCTTCAGTTCACCTGGGCCATCTCCAGCACATCCCTCACCTTCCTGGACCTCTCAGTCTCCATCTCAGGCAATCAGCTTGATTGATGTCCATTTCAAGCCCACCGACTCCCACAGCTACCTAGAATACACCTCCTCCCACCCACCCTCCTGCAAAAATTCCATCCCCTATTCCCAATTCCTCCGCCTCCGCCGCATCTGCTCCCACGATAAGACATTCCACTCCCGCACATCCCAGATGTCCAAGTTCTTTAAGGACCGCAACTTTCCCCCCACAGTGATCGAGAACGCCCTTGACCGCGTCTCCCGTATTTCCCGCAACACATCCCTCACACCCCGCCCCCACCACAACCGCCCTAAGAGGATCCCCCTCGTTCTCACACACCACCCTACCAACCTCCGGATACAACGTATCATCCTCCGACACTTCCGCCATTTACAATCCGACCCCACCACCCAAGACATTTTTCCATCCCCTCCCCTGTCGGCTTTCCGGAGAGACCACTCTCTCCGTGACTCCCTTGTTCGCTCCACACTGCCCTCCAACCCCACCACACCCGGCACCTTCCCCTGCAACCGCAGGAAATGCTACACTTGTCCCCACACCTCCTCCCTAACCCCTATCCCAGGCCCCAAGATGACATTCCACATTAAGCAGAGGTTCACCTGCACATCTGCCAATGTGGTATACTGCATCCACTGTACCCGGTGCGGCTTCCTCTACATTGGGAAAACCAAGCGGAGGCTTGGGGACTGCTTTGCAGAACACCTCCGCTCAGTTCGCAACAAACAACTGCACCTCCCAGTCGCAAACCATTTCCACTCCCCCTCCCATTCTTTAGATGACATGTCCATCATGGGCCTCCTGCACTGCCACAATGATGCCACCCGAAGGTTGCAGGAACAGCAACTCATATTCCGCCTGGGAACCCTGCAGCCATATGGTATCAATGTGGACTTCACCAGTTTCAAAATCTCCCCCTACTGCATCCCTAAACCAGCCCAGTGCATCCCCTCCCCCCACTGCACCACACAACCAGCCCAGCTCTCTCTCTCTCTCTCTCTCTCTCTCTCTCTCTCTCTCTCTCTCTCTCCCCCGCACGCCCCCCCCCCCCCCCCCCCCCCCCCCCCGCCGCATCCCAAAACCAGGCCAACCTGCCTCTGCCTCCCTAACCGGTTCTTCCTCTCACCCATCCCTTCCTCCCACCCCAAGCCGCACCCCCAGCTACCTACTAACCTCATCCCACCTCCTTGACCTGTCAGTCTTCCCTGGACTGACCTATCCCCTCCCTACCTCCCCACCTATACTCTCTCCACCTATCTTCTTTACTCTCCATCTTCGGTCCGCCTCCCCCTCTCTCCCTATTTATTCCAGTTCCCTCTCCCCATCCCCCTCTCTGATGAAGAGTCTAGGCCCGAAACGTCAGCTTTTGTGCTCCTGAGATGCTGCTTGGCCTGCTGTGTTTATCCAGCCTCACATTTTATTAACCTGTTCTCATAATCCTTTTGCTACAACTAATCAAACTTATCAATATACTTTAAACATATATGAGATTGAGCTTAGGTTAGAGAATTCCAAAGATTCACAACTTTGAATGAGCGGATTTCTCCTCAATTTGATCCTGAATGGCATGTGTGTTTTTATTTAAAATTGCCTGCAGGTTCTCGACTCCTGAGCCAGTGAAGCTACTTACCAGCTTCTATCCATCTATTCCTTCTAAGTATTTTGTAACTTTCAATTCGATCAGCTGTCACGTTTAACTGTCGCAAATACAGGCCCAGTTTGCCTAGTCTCCCTCTTTAGGACTGTGAGCGATAAGGCTAAGTTTGGTGAACCTTGGTTTTGCAGCCTCAATGATACCTTTCCTGTGGTAAGGAGGATAAAACAGTGTAAAATTCACCAGGTGCAATCTGACTACGTTTTCAATACAGTTGAAGCACGTCTTCACTACTCCTGTACTCAAACCCTCTTGAGATAAAGCCTAGCATTCCATTAACCATTCTACAGTTTCACAGTTATTTGATTAAAGTTGTAAGTAGCTGACCTTTCTGTCAAAATTAAACACATTTTACTGTTTTCTTTTGTCATGAACTTTCTTCCCCCCCATAGTATGGATGGATTTCGTGTGATGAAATTGAATGAAGTTGTACGACAGGGAGACTTGATCATTACCTGCACAGGTACTGGACGGATGCAGTTATAGTTACAGCATGCACAATGTCTAAATTAGCAACCAGGTTTGCCACTGTGATTGTAAGTATTGCTTTAAAAATGAGAGTTGGAATGGAGGAAGGTATTGAAAATGACAGAAATGAAACAAATAGTTGATTAATTTCTGAATGTAAACAGATGTGGACTAAATGGGTTGAGGTAGAATTGGGGCTTTTGCACTTGTTAAATGCAATCCTTTCATGTGAATATTTTTTAATTTCATCAAAAAGCACAATGGAATAGGATTATTTTTGAAAGTCTCAGATGTATTGCATTTTTCTTTTTTTGTTTTCCCACTTTTTTTCTTTCTTACAAGAAGCAAGTGTTCAGTACATTCTGGCTAGTTGATGCACTATAAAACATGTCATGATGTCAAATTTATTTTCCAATGATTTATCTAATGATTAAACAACAGGAGAATTATGTTTCTCAGTCATCAACTATGAATAGGCATTGATGCATATGTGAATTACATTTTAATTTGTACTAATGGCATAAATGGCAGTGTGGCTATACTTATTAAATAGCTTCTTTTTAAATGGATATGTTCTATTTTTAGGTAATAAAAATGTTGTTACTAGGGAACAACTTGACCGAATGAAAATGGTTGCATAGTCTGCAATATGGGGCATTCCAATACTGAAATTGATGTGGTAAGGAAACGTTATAATAAATTTAGATTGTAAAATTGAAACCCTTAAACAGTTACCTAGAAAGAACAGATTAAAATAGCTTGTGTGTGGAGCTAGCATGCAGTTTGACACAAT